>NC_044283.2:43916122-46316122 GCF_004027225.2 Strigops habroptila
ACTGTAATTTTCTCAGACTTACCCTTATTTTCCTGTCCACAAATGTAGTCCAGGAAGATTTCGAGGCTCAGATTTCTCCATAGTCTCTGTATATCTAGTAGTAGTAAAAGTTCTGGCAGTACTAAGACCACTGAAAGTTTTCTAACACTTAACTATTCTGACTATTACCAGAATCTACATGGACATTGGTACAGGTGGCTTTTTGAAAGTTCCCTTGCAGATCAGTCGTTGCATATTCTACTCTGTTGATCTACACATACTCAGTATACCCATTAACATCCAGAGTTGGATATACTACTCAACATGACCAGAATGACTGAGAAAAATAACTGTGCACTGAAGGCACAGTGGGTTTTTCAGATTCCTTGTACATCTGCCACATTGCATATGCACTGTTCTTATTTCATCCAAGAAGATCCTAAAAAATATGATCCTAAAACCTAGGGTAATCCTGAAAAATGGTATATTGCATCACCTTCAAAAAGCTCTTCACAAATTAAACTATCACTGTGTACTATAAACTATCACTAAAAATCCAATACTACACTTTTCTCTGCCTGATACGTAGATAGATACAGGTAAGTGCCTCTAATAGACAGCAAACGGCATTCCATGCCTGAAACACTTCCACCTGCAGATCCAAGTCAGTCCGGCTACTTAATGTTCAAGAGACTCAATCAACTTCACCACAGCACATAAAGAAAGTCTAAATCCTAAGTGCACAGCTTTCTATCATCTGTTCCCAGAGTCCTGCTGCTGTTGCTTGCTTCCTTGGAAGCAGAGCTACCAGCTGTGCCGGATGCTCAATCTTCTCCTTTCTTAGTCCACTGAGGCTTGGACTCAAAATCCCCAGCCTCATATGAAGGAGCTCAGTCTTCCCCAATTTCTCATTCTCTAAACTTGCTCTCTCCTTAAACCCAGATGCTCCATGCTACTTCCACGATATATCAACATTCACTTGGCAGCATACGTCCAACTTGCTATAAGGGATTTACCACTACAAACTAAGCAAGGGACACCAAGGTTCCAGCAGTGTTATAAAAATTATTACAGTGCTACTTCATGAATTATCATAGGCTTGCTTTCTAAAGGGGAAAACTAAAAGTTGGTGTAGAACTGTCTTGCCTAGTTTAGTTTGACCCAAAGCAGACAACATACATCTGGGTTCCCATCAATTCAACTTCATTAGAAAGTATTTTGATCCCATCTTGTAGAGGAGAAGTTATGCTGGCATTTAAGCTTTATTTTATTCTTGTACAAACACTCAAATACTAAATAAATAAGCATTCTTTATTCCGGTTAGGTGACTATCATGAACAGGTTCATAAACTGACTTAACCGTCTTTTCTTACTCCATTGCTTCCTGGTTTACTGAAATGACCTTTTACAGGTTTTGATATCTATCAAGTAACAAGAGGTCTAGCGAAGTCTGTTCTGCTTTTGTTCATTCAACCTTAAAAAAAAAAAAAAAAAATCCAAAAAAAAAAAGGTAACAGCTGAACAGGAAAAGGCACAAGGAACTTTTACAAGGAACATTTTCCAAATGGCCAAGTGTTAAGAAGAAACCTCCCACTAGATGGCTCACAGGCTCCTTGCTGTGTAAACGAAGGTAGGAATACCTGACCCAGCAACCACGGAAATAAAAATCTGTCATAAAAACCACTAGAAAATAGCACTCAGAATTAGCCATGACCACAGAGTCCTCTGCAGCCACTAAAACTGGAATTCATACAGCTCAGAGTCTTGATCCCTACCTAGTCCTTGACCTTGTCTAGACTCATAAAGTAAGAGCAATGAGCCATTACCTAGGGGATACATGTGACTTCTAAGGTTTTCGTTTATATTGCTACACAACATATTTAGTAATACGTTGTTTTCAGAATTGTGTCACTTTATTTCCTTCATTATTTTGTTTTCAGAATTTGTCTTTTTTTTGAAAGGTAGAGCTCAAAGATGTAGAAAAGGGCAGTGTTAAGAGATCTTCATCTAGCATTCTGTATACACACACTCACTCATACAGCCAAAATTATCTGTTCATTAAAACAAGCATGTATACTTACCCTAATTCAAACACATTGCAAAAAAAAAAAAAAAATCATATTGTCATTTAAATTTGGCCAGTGCTATATCTGACTATGTATTTTATTCCTATGCGATCACCTTTATTTCCCTAAACTGCATTCATGCAGTCATCAGCAACAGCGGATTAAACTGTGAGGAAACAGAATTTTTGTGAATGCAGGATGCCCTGCGTGCAAGTCGAGCTTTCACACTTCTTTCTTATATACTCTTTCTTTAATAGCACTGAAACCCTAGAAGGATAGCAGTGCTCCGTGAAAAACCACCACAACTTGCTATCATGCTATCCAAACAACAGAGCCATTGTAGATTGCTGTATTATTTGACTACAAGAATGCAAGAATATGGAAATAATCTGCACTGCTCTTAATTACTGTGGCTGATTGCTACTGCAAGGTGACACTCCAATGTATACATGAATTGTTAAAAGCTAATTAAAACTTTGGTATTACAATCAACACCAACATGATGGTACAAGACCCTAATGTCCACAATGAACACCTTTTCCTCCCGTTCTCTATCATTTATTTACTAGGAAAATAAAGCAACTGATACAAAAATGCCCCAGCAGCTATCATTTTTTTTCTTTTCTTTTCTTTAAAATATCATGTCACCACTGGGCATTTTGACTATGAAAATTATTATTATTACAAAGTACACATCCCATTTAAATGTAAAAGACTACCTTCTTTAAGAAGCTCATTAGGAAATTAAATTATGCAAAGCCTTATCAAATTAATTAACCGTACTTTCTGGGACACCAGGTAACTGTTCCATTTTTGTCATTCAAAGACCTATTATTCTTAAAATTGGGGTGCTGCAGTTAGTACGTCTGACAGAAATGGCTCCTAGGACTACTAACTCAAATACTCCATCATTCTATTAGATGATGATCTTGTACTGCAGGAGCAGAACTTTAATTCTCAAATATGGTTTTTGTAACCATCTTCTTGACCTTCCATAATTAATAAAAGATCAGGAACTGGTATTGTTATCAGTAGCTAGAAAGTGTAACAACAAACGAATTTTGCCAATTCACACAGTAAAGCAATTATTGATACCTCCAAAACCGCAGAAAAGGATAAAACTAGTTTTTCAGTCTCTTTATTAGCTCAAGAGTAAGTACTTTAAAACACTTAACCTTGTTTATACTGGGTGAACACTCAAGGTGAATGAAAGTTCAAATAGATGGAAGATCTAAATTTTGTAACACATTGATAAATTTTATTCAGTACTGGTAAAAAATAGTTACATGTTCTTAAGATTTAGTTTTATGGCTTTCCAGTTTCCTTTAGTCAAGCTACTTTCAGTATCTTTAATATATTTGGTCTTACTAATAAAAACTGTAAAACATTCTACCTCAAGAATCTACTCCTCAAAAGCCTACTTAAAAAAATTTTCTCCAAGAATATGCAAGACAAGGACCTTGTGTCATCATCATCTTCTTCATGTGATTCAAAGATTTAAAGAGTTAAGTGTTCAAGAAGAGATGTTAAAGTTTCAAGACCATTTAACTCCTGTTAAGATACTTGCTGGAATAACTCCTCCTCTGAGACTTAATTTCAAGAGAATCGTAATTCCTCCCCATCATTCAGCATATTCCTAAAAATCAAAGCAGACTGTTTCAATCTCATTTCTTGAAAAACTCAGATGAATGTCACAAAAACTAATTTCCACAATGATGACCTAAATCCATCTGTTCGTTTGGAAGTCCTGGTCATAAGGAAAATCTGCTGTCCACTCCTAGTGCTAACTTTACTGTAATAAACCTATTGATAGAGGGACAGCTCTACTACAGTCATGTTGTGGTATCTACTACTACAGCTTTGCCACATCACTGTAGTACAAATGTGGATTTGTAAGAAGAATTTTGATTTTGTCAGGGGAAACCTGATAACATAAAGGAAACAGTATGTTATAAATTGAACTGAAAAAACCCAGCAGCAGATTTTCAAACCTCTTAGAGTAAAAAAGAATATGAGTAAGGAAAGTATATCTGCTGTGTGGTGAGAAGAAATGCAGAGAACAAAGACAACCTACATGTAAGAACAAAGACAACCTACACGTAAGACCATAATCTAAATGTATACCTTTAGCTTCTGTTTTTTGCTGAAATTAATGTAAAAGAAAACTAATAGGAATGAGGGTACAGCAATAGAAACGATCAAAACAATATGGATGCAAACCAAAAAGAACTTACTGCACTGATACTGGGAAAGGAGAAATAAACTAACTCTCAGAACACAAAAGCACTTTCTCATGCAATTGCAGATCTGTAGTGAACTGCAGGCACTATTCCTGGTGTCCAGAACCATAAACATACTGACTGGCCTTAGCAAGAATGGAAAAGCAGCCAAAGTGACTGCTGCTTGTTTGGGCTGCAGCATGCACAGCTTCAGATGACATTTTTTAGTGAAAAAATTTCAAGAAAGAAATGACTAAGAACTTTTCCTAGGAAAGGAAATTGGGGTATCAAAACACATCAAGCCAGACAAAGGGAAATTATTTATTCATCATATAAGAGAAGTAGAAAATTCTGAGCACTAGAACCATAGAAATTAAACTAAACTTTCCAGTTCAAAAGCACGATCCAGCACTTTGGGACCAATAGGAAAATCTGCAATAAAATTGAAGACTTTCAGTTGATAAAAACCAGGACAAATGCAAATCTATCATTATTATCAAAATGATCGACAGAAAACAGTGTGATACAATTGGGAGAAGGTTATTTCGGGAGAATACAGAGAAATATTAATGTCTTTTTACAGAGCATTACAGAGATCTCAGAAGGCATACAATGTACATCTCTGTTCAATCACATTCAGGAACAATTAATTCAAACTATGACACACACACACACACACAGAAGAGCTATGAGATGACTGGAGACCAAAATGCCTTGCTTGGAAATCACAAATAAATACAGTTTTGTTGACAGAGATGAAAGCTCAGAAAAACAACCCCATACTAGATTTGTATTAATGCATCAGGAAAATAAATGCTGAGAAAAAAAATAAAATATTTATAATAAACATAAATGTACTGTAACAATTGAAGATAAACTAGTTACAAATACATTTAGACTGGAAAATAAAAGCATGTTTCTAGCCATAACAAGTCTGATATTATGGAATGATCTGCCCCCAGGAGTAGTACAAACAGAACTTATATGCGTTCATACTTATTTTAGAGTGTTATCAATTTATAAAATAAATTACATACCACTGGAGAATCTTCAAACTATACTGCTGCAAATTAATTTTTGCCCAGCCAAAATTACCTACTACAGAGCATACTTTGATTAGAACATCTAAGAAAACTTGATGAAAACTTGAAAGAGAATATCAGGGGTATGTTTCTTCTATCAGACACAATTTTTCCATACAAACAAGGAAGGAAAATTCTATTAGAAAGGAACACATTTTATTTTTAATAAATATTATGCAAATACTCATTTGAAATTAAGATTTCTGAGTAATATATCTAACAAGGTTTCTGAGGCACCACAGTGTTTTGTTCTCTGGGCTCACTGAGCTGTCTGCAAAAGACAGTAGGATCTTGGGTAATGGGGAGAGAGAAGAAAATGAAACCTGGAGAATAACAAAAAGAGATGCTTTGAGGGAAAAAGGAAGTATTGATTGCTGCATTCTTTCTTTTAAAAGTACTTTCACAATAGCCTAAATCAATTCTTTTGTGTCTTGCCACGATACAAGTATCTCAAAAACAACCACCAATAAAACAACTGAAAATTAATCACTTGAACCCTCTAGACTACAAAAGAATATAACCGTACCTTCACCAGTATGTTATAGGATGCAAAGGGCAGCCTTTCCATTATCTCAGCGCTCGGATCTGCCTCTCCTCAGTATTTCAACTAATTTTTTTTTCTGTCAAACTGAAAAAGCCAAACCCATACTCTCTAACCCTATCTCCTTTGCAGATTCATGAAATGCCAGCCCTATAGCTGCTGCTTCTTAAGGCACCATGTAGAGCCTGTGGTAAAAGTCACAGAACATTTCATAACTGAGTCTTTTGTCTCCTTTGCCTCTCAAAGACTTCTGTGGAGCTAGTCAAAATTTAACCTCTGGAAACATGGGTTCTACAATTCTTCTACATCTCAAACTTCAAAAATTGAGGCTGAAGTATGAATCAAAATGTTTTACCTCAATTACATTTTAAAAAAATCAGAGTGTTTCTTCTCACTGCTTTTAGAGATTTCCTGTGGGGTTATTTTAGAAGCTCAAATATCTTGATGAGCATAAAAGTCTATGAGGTCCATAGACTGCTGATTTCTTTCTTGTAATTTCTTGTAATACAATAAATACTTTTCTAAGTTAAAAATGTATTTCAAAATACTTATACATCTAGAGGCACTGGACCGTTTTGAAGATCCTCAGAAAACACAGTAATACTAATCTTCAGGCCAAATCTTCTTTGCCTCCCAACAGACACCACTTCTGCAGGAGAAAAGACTCAAAAGGTCCTGTCAACTCTTACGTTTGTTGCTGGCTTTTCACTATGGAAGAGGACTTCTTTATAAGACAGCAGGGTCGATCTTTCTGGCATTTTTCCCATGCCCAACTTTTCATTCTGTAACTCTTGCCTCTTAAGCAAAAATAAGCAACTCTTGCAGAGTCTTTTCAGTGAAAGCTAAAGAATACTTCCTTGTTATGGAGCAGTTCTGCTTGCTTTTACTTTGGCACAGGATCTACTATTCAAAGCCACCAAAACAGTCCGGATGAAACAGACTGATATGTCCATGTCATGCTGTTGGTTCAAAAATAGGTATGTATAAAGAGATTTTAAGTAAAAACCAATGCAGACAAAAAGAATGTAAATTAGTCTAATTATTGTTCTACATGTCATTTTTTCTTTTAGAGATGCCTTCTTACCTTACACGTGGGACTAGTTACAATTCATCTTGGAAAAAAGGAAACATGATTGATTTCATTTGTCAATCAGGCTTGTATATATTTTTGATGAACAGAGCCAGGCATACAGCGAACACATGACTGAACTGTAAAAGTAACCAGCTTTTGTTCTCTTTGTATCACTTTGATAGTAACTTTAAACGTGTCTTCAAAGCAGGTGGAAAGCAAGGAAATGTTCCAGTGAATGTTAAGCTTGCATACTTACACAATTGTTCTTTGTTTCTTTCTTCCAGTAGAAGAAAGAAACATGGGTTTAGCCCATGAAAGTAAGCATGGCAACTTCAGGAGTTAACACATATAGACAATGCTTTAAATTTCATTTCTGCAGTGTAGGTGAGCAGTAGTCCATCTTCTTGGGCTAGTGACTTTTCTTTCCTCTTCAAAGTTCAAGTATGTGTCTTGGCTAATGCATACATCAACTGCATTTCCAACAGTAGCTGAGAAATCATTGAAGGTAAAAGTACTGTGTGACTGTGGATAGTGTCAATAGTACGTACTGGAGTAATGAAATTCCACCGTCCCACCATTTACTGCTCCATCAAGTAGTATCTGTGATCTGACAATTATAAAGATGATATGCCTGTACAAAATCAACTGAAACGACTCCTGGATCTTCCAATCCTTCCTGTCCTATTGACATCCTGACCATTAAAATCCACTAGTGATTTGAGAAAAGTGATGCACTTGTAGAAAACCATAGCCACACACATCTTCTTCAATGTTTTGCCCATTACTTCAGGTTGTAAACCCAAGAAAAAAGTGCAACAGGAATGCACTATATATATACATATATACACACACATATACATATACATATACACACATATACTTCTATACATATATTTTTTATATATATATCTCTTTGTTTAGGCTTTCGGTTGGACTAAGAACACTAAAAGCACTAAGAACACTAAGACACAGGCACTACTAAGTATCAGAAGTGCTAAGTATACCCACTCAGTGGAACAGAATTCTGAAGATCTGGATAGTACTCACAGTTCTACTAATAGCAACTTTGAGATCTCCTGAGGAAAACTACCACATATTCTGGTATTTACAAAGATATAATCAAGAAACCAGATGGTTCTGCCATTAAAGAAGAATTGTGTATCTATCTATAACATTATTACTAAGAAGTAATAGTTTCCTGATGATGCTTACTGTTCAGCAAAGCTCTAATTACCTTTTTATTTTTCTGTTTTGTGGTTTTTTTTTCCTTTTAAAAATACTGTTAAATCCATTATTTCTACACTGGTATTTTCTATGCAGGCATGTAGGATATACCAAGCTTCTGCTTTTCACCTTAAAGCAGCACTAGGAACACCAGAGTACAATGCCTTTTTATCCCTTTTTCTCAGTTATGTTTCTTGATTCAGTGCCAGCTGATGCTCTGCTCACTGTTGGCAGGAGTATCTCCTACTAGTCTGTACTACCTTTAAAGCTAAGGAGTCCGTACCTAAAATAAAGTGCAAAGGCAATACATATTTTGTCATGCGTACCAAGGCTGTTATCTCCAAGTCAAGCAATATGGCATACTGCCATATTGCCTGTATGGTGTGTGGTGAGCCTCTATCTTTCCTCCACCTGGGTTTTGATAACCTATGTCTGGATTCCTCTACTCACCATGGTAGCCACTGGAGTCAGCCACAGTCATTGCAGACATGAACTAGTATGTACCTACCATAGGCGGCTGAAAGCCTAGAATCTGACAACAAAACAGAGATCAAGCTAATATGACATCCCTGACATACCCAAGCTAACGTAACATCTCAACAAGTTCATGTCATTTAAGCAGTCATAGAAGCTGGACAAAGACTTGAACCCCTTCTTTCAATCAACATTGCATATGTATATTCAGCTGTTCAGGGTAGGATTTTTCAGCTTTCACCATCTAGCTTATTGTTGAGAATTCCTTCTTGGAAAATGCCAAGAAACATCTCTTTTTCACTTGTGTAAAGTACTATCAGAAAATATGTTTTATTAGTAAAGAAAATTCAGCCTACTGTTCTCAACTCCAGTACTGTTCTCATCCCCAGCATACAATGATCCTTAATTTTGTGTCATTCCAGGAATTAGGGGTCTACTGGTGAAGATTTAGGTCCTGTATACATTCCATCGATAGAAAACAATCTTGCAAATAATGCCACTTCTTGAAGTGAAAACAGACTAACTTAAAAAAAAAAAACAAAAACCCAAATGTTTCTTTTAATTCATGACAGTGATGAAGCCAGTCCATTTTAGCTTGCTGCTAGAAAAATACTCAGGGTTTTTTCAGGTCATATAAAAATCACACATCCACTCTCATTCAGTCACCATACAGAAATACTCCGGGTGAAACTTTAAGTCTCCTTAGTGCTAGAGACTGCTTTCACATTGCCTTCAGCAGACAGAGTTTCATCCTTGAAACTTGAGTTTTGGGTCTCCTAGAAAGAAACTCTGACAGCTGCTACTTCTTGAAAAAATATCTGGGAAAGCCTAAATGATTTTTTAGCAAATAGCAGATAAAGCCATGAGCCTAAGAAGTTGCATTATATGCAATACACCAGTTTGTTTGTGATAGCAATTGCTGAGAAGAAATTTCCAGACATGATTATAGCCTTGTTCATGCAGAGCAAAAGCTAACTTAACAAAAAGTAAAGAATACGCTTTCACAAAACCTCCACCTGATTTTTACACTAATTATTAATCACCAGATCAGGTAATCAGCAGAAACACTAGTTGTGTAAAAGTGTAATTGGAAAGATGTATGAAATTGCTAGGAGCACAAAACCTACATAATGATAGATGCATGCAATTACAAACATTTTTTTGTTTTAAAAGAAAACTTAAAAATCTCTCCAGGGAAACTCTCCAAAAGAACTGACCTACTGGTCTTTCATGTTCAATCCCCAGCATAGCCATGATCTAAAAGTTTTATGCTCACAAAACCAGAAACACATACTTGCATGCTTCTAAAAACTCCTAAACACTCTTAGCACAAACCTGATCTCATTTTTACTAGCTTATACACCTGATGCTAGTTTTGGTTTAGCCAATAGGAATGCCATCAGCAGCTGGACCACTCATCAGAATCAGAAGATAATGGTTTTCTAAAGTTGAAATAAGTATGGTTCCTATTTAGTATGTTACCAGTTAAGTATGCATTATAGGATCCCATGAAATAATAGTCTATTAGAAACATAATCTAGCAGTTACTGCTCTAACTATACAGTAAAATAGTTTCATGGAGCACACAGACTAGGCCAAACCATCATGGTGTTCTACCCAGCATCCTTAGTGTCTCGTTCATTTGCTGGATGGGTTTCACCATGTCAGCTGGCTGGTGTCTTAAGGGCAGCCTGAGACTCACACACTGGAATTCTCATGCATTTTTAAAACTGAAATACACAGAGGTAGAATGTGAGGACTGACAGGCTTGCAAGGCATTACTGTAATGCAAATACAGTAGTGACTGTTTTCAAAGGCAGGCATGGTTTTACTACAGCAGCAAACAGGGTTGTATCCCATTCCCATCTGCAAGCTTGAAAAATCATGTGAAATACTCATTAAAACATGACTGTGCACCTTCTGATGTCCCTATTCACTGCATGACTACCCGAAATATAGCACAGCTATTAAATAGATGAATGACATCAATTCCCTTCTCTGAACGTACCTTGTTTTTTGATTCACAGTGGAATATTTTTTAGGTAATTTCCTGCAGCCACTTTTGCTTCAAATATTTATAACGTGACCCTTTATTTATATATAGATAATAAAATGTATCAATAATGAATATACAAAAACACTTATACTTGTGAGTTAGGCTGTGCATACCACATTTCTATAGCAACCTAAGGAAAACACATTTACATGAATAATTACCTATTTAAAACAGAACAGAAATCTAAAATGTAGAAATTCTTACCCTAAAAAACTCTTTAGTGGAGCCAGAATCTAATGTTCCATAAGCAATCTCTGTTTGCTTGGAAAGATCCTCTGCACTTTCAATAGGAGACACCATCCTCTCAACCGTCAGGAAGGCAGCTAAGTTAGCCGTGTAGGATGAGATTATGATGAGGGTAAAGAACCACCACACACCTCCAACAATGCGCCCAGACAGGGATCTAATAACAAGTATGAAATGGATTTGTAAAGTGAAATGAAAGTCCTAAAAAGGAACACATGTTATCAGTTTTATGCAAATGATGCATTACACTATAAGGAAGCATTTCAGGCTATCTATAGCGCAGTTCTGCATACTAATCAGATGGAAAATCAAGACATACTCCACAACATCTCCTGGACCTTGCTGAAATTGGGACTCCAGAGTTTAGGGAGAATTTAGCGATGCAGTTCTTCAAAGTTCTGAACACCCTGTAAGGAAACTGCTCTGATCATAGTGTGCTATATTTAACATATAACCTTGTTGTTCCCTCTGAAGTGAATTTGTGTGACATTATGAAGAGGATCAAACAAAATCAGTGGAACAGTGCTTTCAGACAAATCAGTATGCACTTGATTTTTAAATGCCTTTAGCTTGCTTATGTTCTTAAGACATTCAGACAAAGACTGATTTCCACAAAACAACAGCTGCTATGGACAATCTACACTGAGAAACAAATAACATTATTTGCAATAAAAGCTGTCCCAGGGAAGATCTATAAACTAAAAAGCGCACACAACTTTGGAAAGATACAAGCATTTAACAAACTGAGGACCAGACATGAAACAATTAGTGATAATACAGAAAAATGATGGAGAAAGTATATTTTTAACTACTAATAATCTGATGTTTTTAACAGCTGCAGGTGGGCTCATATGGATCTTTGTTTTGCATCTCCTGCTCAAGAAGAGAGAAGAAAAGAGAACTAAAGAAAATATATAAAACAGTATAGAAATTTAACTAGAGAAATTCAACGATTTTCAATACTAGAAAACTAATAGAAAAGAAATACTGATATTGCATTATTGTCACACTTGAAGTTCTTTTAAATGATCCTTTAAACTTTGAAATTACTTACTACTTTGTTTCCAAACAAGACATTATAGGAAGGAGTACATAATCTTTGGAGATGTGCTTAATTATTTGGCAGAAATGTGCATGTAGTTGGAAGTCTAGTACTAAGGTGTTGCAGTAGCTTAGGTATGTCTTGATGTGTCTCCTCTATCTATTAAGTAAACAGATTATAAATCACTCACCCAGCCTACTGTATTGTGAATTTAACTTCAAACTAATTCTGACACAAAATATAGATAGATAGATATAACTACATATATATATATATGCACATTTCAACATGATAGTTATGTAAACCTGACTTATTAAACTGGGAACAAAAATAAATAGCACCGATTCTAGACAAATTATTTTTACTAACAGCTACTGTATAAAATCTCTGTGCTAATTCAGACATTAAAAGATATATTCCACGTCACATCGGACTCACTAATTCAGTCTACCACATGAAAATCAAGTCATAAGGCCCAGAACATGTTACTAAAAAGGACCATAGAAAAGAAACTATTTCAACTCCTTCTAAAATGAGATGTATTCTGCAAATATGCTGTTACCTTTGAGAAAATATTACACATTTTGACATGGAGGTAATCTGAGCGTAAAGTAATTCTGCAATTAAAAGACTGAATTCTATGATAAATAAATATTTGCAAGGTAAATCTCTGAAAATGTGTATTTCATAACTGTCAATTTTATGGCACTTTGTATTGTATTGATGACACCTGCTATAACCAACAATAATCTTTTAAAGCCCAAGATCTGTCAGCAACAAAGTTGCCACTGACTTCATAAAAAAAGAATAAGCTCGAAGCCAATACAGACATTATGCTCCCACATGACATTTTATAAGTAAAATTTTGTCATTTGTATATCAAATTTTCCCAGAAGGTCTGTTCCAGTTAACTGAATAATTTCTTTTTTAATGTACATTTCTAAGTTTCTAAAGATTGATAATTATATGTTAGTATGAGCCCACACTTTAGAAGTACCTCATTCATTAGATCATTAAACACTAAGTAACAATTTCTGTGCACAATTACCTAAATTTGTGCACTACACTTTATACTTCAAAAGGTATTATATGGTAGTACTGAGAGTGCATGCACATCTCAAAAAGATGAGGAAAACTTTGCTGTAAGTTATCATTATCATATAATACATTATTTTGTTCTACGCTATCATTTCTCTGCTACCCGTGATGGCAACGTGGGGATTGCAGACCAGTTTTCAGGTGGTCCAGCCTTACCCAGCACCATCTTTTATTTCAGGAAGCCCCAGCTCTAGCCTTGTCTACTCTAAAATTCTTACAGTGGTTGTAATTTTTTCTTAGAGAAATGATAGTAGCAATAGTGCAAAATTTAACTTCACAACAATATTTTGCTGATGCCTGAAGATACTCCGACTCATTCGGCAGAAGTTCAAATTCCATAGTGATAGCTTTGCTGCAAGAACAAAACTAACTGAGGTGTTTTCAGCCCTTTTCTACTTTTATAATAAACAGATAATACACAAAACTAACCAATTTCCTCAAAAATATGTTTGTAATGAAGTGCTGTTAAACACTTCACTGAAACTAAATGCTGAATCTCCAAAATTATTCGAGTATCATGCACCTTTTACGATGAACACTTACAATCATTATCCTTATATCACCTTTCAAAAGTTATCAACCGTGCAAAACAACTGTCATGCTTTAATAGCCAGTAAAACAATAATAAAAAAAATCATTATTCTACTATGGCCTTGATTCAATAAAAATAATTTTGTAGCTAATAGGGGACGTTGCAGACAACTAAACCTGTGAAGTGTGTAATCGATACAAAAACCCCACAGGACTAAAATTAACACACCTTCTCATGACCTCAAACAATTTGCTCTCTCTTCAATGTCTCATTTCTTGTATACAATTCTTATCATGTTATCTGCTAAATCTATTGCATGCTGCATCATAAAGGCTGGCATACCTCACTGTGATATGCCAGCCTTTACACAGAATTGCTGAAGTTCTCAGACAATAAATGCTTTGCTATTTCTGCAGCAGGATAACTTGAAAACCTGTTGTTGCCTTTTGGCATGCATGACTTAAAGCTAAGAAATTCTCCCTTGGTGCGATTTATTTTGCACACTAACCACTAGAGTTACTAGAAATTGACCTGTTTCCTGTCTTACTTTAGGATGTTTAGAAGGAAGTTAAATTGCTTAATGTAATTAGGTAGGTCTTCCGATTTGATATCCTTAAACCTAGCTGCCCTACTTCACTTGTTGCTATAGTTCCTTCAAGAAGCAAGTAGTTATTTACCTAGCTACTTACCACTTTGCTGAATCAAGCCCAGAACCACTTGCCCACAAGGGAAATAGAATATTTAATGAGCTGCAAAGGAATTAACTTAAGTGCTTTACAGTTGTCCCTAATAAAGTAGGTGAAAATCCATGAGGAATTCAGCATTTATAAACTGGACCTTCAAATTCATTATAGTGATTTCCTTTGTGACTTTTCTAGAACTAGGCCATGAAAAAACAGCAGTGTTTTGCAACTATTCATATGAAATTAGAACCACCAGATGTTCAAGGCTCTCCTGAAGAAAAACTGTGGGTTAATAACTGTGTTATGATATGTAGTGAGTTTTAGAGGGAAAGTGCTGCCTGTGTAGTTTGTGATTAATATGTTACCCTTTTTCCCATTACAGTTGTTGTGAACCATATGCACTGTCAACTGTAAAATGGGAATATGCAGCAAAAACACGGTACCCCTCCAAGAAGGCATGGAATAACTTGAACCTTATGCATTTTACAGTCTCTGCATGGTGCATATAACTTCACTCGGCAAATGTATGATCGACATCAAGACAGTATCGATCAAATACATCACATCCTATGTCACAGACCACTGCTTTTCTTTCAAGGACTTTTGTGATTTTAGGGAGAGAAAAAATATAGCAATTAATTTCTTTCCAAGAGTGAAAATACATGCACCATGAACCTCCTCTGGCTGAGACGGCTGAGATGAAAAATGCACAAAGTTGAAATGGGTAAGTAACCAACCTTGGCGAAATATCGCATCCTTGCTGCATAAAGGCACCCAAGGAAAACCAGAGACTATTAAATATTCCAAATTCATTAGTTGATTCATTAGTTTGTGTTTCTCTTCCATCTTCAAATTCCTCAGTGTGCCACTCGTATGGGCTAAATCTGCTGACCAGGAATAAAACTACACTGACCCCAATGTAGGCAAAAACAATGCACATCCAGATTTCATATGCTAACGGATCAAGAAATGAAAACACTCCTGGCTTGGACTTCTGAGGTTTCTTGATCATTATTGATATCCCCAGGCTCATAAAGGGCTTTGAGAAGTCAATCACCTCTTCTCTCACCAATGTTATAGTTAATGGAGCGATTGCAATATCGGCTTTCTGTAAAGGAAGAAAAAAGGCAAATAATAGCTAATACAATGAATAGATCAAATAGTTGTTTAGTTTCTACTGCATTTGGTAAATGGGAAATAGGACAGCAGAGACACCGGCAACATTCGTTTCACCAAGAACGTCCTATGGAGAATTTCAGAAATTTTTAGTTGAAATTCTTCTTATTGAAATACATATAACCATATGGTTGGCATATTGCAAGCTTCCCTTTTCACACATGCCTTTTTGAAAGTATATGACATTTAAAAGTGTTAGCAAAATGCACTGCTTTTCACCTCGTCAGAAGGATGAAACATGCAGTCACTTCCCCCCAACTTCATTTGCAAGATTAAAAATCATTCTATGGTTTACTTTCAAATTTTTTCATGCCAATACGAGTTACTCTATCAAAGTGATTAGTCTATTTTCCTCTATTCTACAAAGAAAACTAAACCAAACCCCACTCCTTCCATCAGTCATCTTTAATAGCTTTATTATAAAAGATATTCTTACCCCATAAACAAGTTCTCCAACCATTCCATTCCAGATTTTCGTGTCTGCATCCCTTGCCCCATACTTGCCATCCCCAACAATTGTAAGCTTATATTTGAATCCACAGTGTTTAGCAATTTCTGTAGCTAAGTCCACACAATAGCCCTCATATCGATCATTTCCTTCAAGCATTTCGTGATTTTTCTTCATCATGACGTATGGGGACTCCTGCACAGAAAGGACTTGCCTTAGCTACTTGGTAAAGAGACAGATATATCAGTTGTGCACTTCATACATTAATAAGTTTTCTTTTACATGTGGAAAAAAAAGAGAGAAGATAACATCTGAATCATAACATGCTATGTATATGTTAGCTGTTAATTATTAATGTGAAATGTCCTTAACACATTTAAAAGCTGCATTTTCCAGACTCATACACAAAAAAAATACTTACAGGTATAGTGATTCCCAGCAGTATGTTAATAATGACCATGAATGTTAACAGGAGTTATGCATTCAGAGAAGAAAGAATAAGTTCCAAAATCAGTTTCTCTCATACAGTTTGGATGGAAGAAGGCAAAGATATTTAGTTGGTTTTGTTGTTGTCTTAACAGAAGAAAATTGCTTCCTATTTCACAACTGCATCCCTCCCTGGAAAACACTTCAGGCTCTCCAGGCTATATCTTTACTGAATTACTATACGAACAGTAGGTAAGATATCGATAACTATGCAATAAAGTTCTATCCATCAGCAAAAGTGGTGATAAGTCATATTAAAGTAATGTATCTCCTCTTTGCTCAGTTGTTACTGAACGATTCTTGCATTCACCGAAATTCCTGTGCTAGCCTGTGACTGGTCCAAACTGATAAAGAAGCTGTGTAACTTATAAAAATATACTGCTCTGTGACAGTACAAAATGTTATTTTCTAGACAACCAGAATACAACTTTTAATGTTTTATTTTATAACACACCAATCCGTTGAAGCTACAATTCTGAAGCATAAGAACCAGTCTCTTTGCTGTTTGGCAAAATCCATTCTCTAAAACTAGCACTATTGTTCTGTTTCTCAAAGTTTCTTTCCTTTGAAAGCAGGCATTTAATTTCCACTTTCAGGTCTCAAAATTGTAACTTTCTACGTTGTTCAAACAATGACTGTTTGTCTTCTACAGAAGAAAACCACATACTGAATCACATACATTTCCTTAGTTTCCAGATTTTATTTATGTCATAATGAGTAACAGGCCACAACCTCAAATAATAAAAAGACAGTATATTTAAACTAACATAATGACGAGAAACAAATGACTGTAGGACAGACTGTCTTCTGACAAAATATGAGGTTAATTACCAAAATAGTGGTGACAATAATAGTCTTATTCTCTAGTCCTGAAGATTCATTTCCAAGAGGGCCATCAAGAGGATTCACAACCATTTTGTCCACTTCACTCCAATATCCAATCTAAAGAGAGTTTATAGGATGCACAAACACCAGTGAATATGAACTTTCACAGAAAAGGTAAAGCCTGTTATTACTATGCCTTTGATTTACACTCACAGAGAACTATTTTAGCTATTAGTTTACCAGTGTAAATATTTCTGATTATGTAAAAATAATAACAAATAGTAAAAAGAGTGAACTAATGATATTTGTTCAGATCAGTCTGTCTAACACATGCACACCATTTTCATTCACGAGTTAACAGGTTTCAGTATCAATATCACACACTGTAGGATTGAAAGGGTTATGAAATACTCCAGACTAGGAAGACATGAGAAACTGGCTTTTCCTGAAAGGTTGGGAATTAAAGCAGAAAGATAATCACATTTAAAGAAACACCTCTGAAAAGCTGTATTCCGCATTTATCATTCAGAAGCATATTTCCCCAAATACTGGCTCACACATAGCAATTCAGATGAGAAAGCAAAAGGTTTAATCCACAAAACTGAAAGGAAGATACTCATAGTACTTACCAGAAATAACTCATATTTGTTAGGAAGAAAGAATACATATTTTCACTTTGTTGTGCAAGACCATTGTAGAGTACAGCTACGACCAAATCTTATCACAATTTATGCTTTAATTAATCTAGTGTATCATTACCTACCTTAACCTGTTGCTTAGCACTGTAAAACCTTTAAAGACACTGTAAGACAATTCAAATTACCTTCCGAGGACCAGTACTTTTGAGTTCCATGACGTTTATTGTAAAATTGATTCTCTTTCCGTTCTGATCAAACTTTATATTCCCTGTTAGACCTTCCACCTGAACCTATACAGATGAAGATGAAAGTGGTAGAAGAATTACATTTGTCTCTTTTTAGAAAATGCATTCTGTATTTCCAGAAATAATTCAAAAAACTGTACTTCAAAAACATTCAGTTTAGACTGTTTTCCACAGGCAATATATTATCTTAGTATGAGACATGTTCTTGAGGAGTTCACTTCCACATAATTCCAGCAAGATCCAGGCAGGTTAGGAGACTGGAAGGTTCTTTTCAAGCACTTACAGAGAATTTCACACATGCACTCATCCCAGCATTCACTCCAGGGAAGCTACCTGTTTCAATGCCCTTTCTATTTCTACACCATGACCCCAGGGTACAGCTGGATTTGCAAGACAATCTCCAGCATTTCCTCTTCTGGAGATCTCAATCCTCTGTTTACGCAAATTACGGAAAGCTTCCGTCATCACTTGAACAGCATCATAGGTCAGAGCAGATGTATACTGAAAAGAAGTGAAAATATTTAATTAAAAAACAGCTTCAGCTTCACTACACCTTCCAATCCACTCATTAATCCATTAAGCACAGAACCAGATTAAAAAGGACAGTAAGATATACTTCAAATCAGATCAGTTTTTCTTAAGTTTGGAGGTGTCTGGTCTGGACAGGAGGTCGCTACTTTCTGAGGGGCATCTAGGCAAATTAATGAAGTGTTCTCCATCAGAATGGTTACTTGAAGTGCTAATCAGTCTAAGACAAGAAGATTTATAGCTGTTTCCAGTGTGAATTACATTTCTTTCTCACTGCAACTGTGTAACAATTCCGTGTGCAGATATGGCTGGAAGTCCATAGAGGTGAAAGGAGGAAGAAATAATTTCCACTCTTTAACTTGAGCTAGCCTCTAAAAATAAGAAATTGTTCCACTGATTACACTCTTCATGGAGACGCATTTATATACAGATTCTAGACTTCATCTCCTCTGATGTACATACACACAAAACAAAACAACATATATTTGTATATACAAATACAACTTTTAACTTTTAAATTTAACTTTATCTGTTGAAAACAAAAACTCATGGGAAGCTATTTTCAAGTACACAATACCTTGTCAACACCATGCAAAAACAGTGTTTGGGCTGAGATGTCTGGAAGAAGTGGCGTCCCTCAAAGAGCAGTACAGGCGAGGAAGAGCCCCACATTCCTAATCTGACACAATATAAGCAGCTTTACAACTTTTGAGACACCAGAGAAGATTCTGATGCAATCATATGCATCAGAAACTGGGACTAAACAGTCAGAGGCAGTTATCTTTAGTGACAGTAAAATTTTACACCTTAACTAACTAACTGAAGAGAAACCACATGTGCACGTACACTGACGACTGTGGTAGATGGGCTTTAGGAATCCAGAACATTGCAATTATGCCAAATATAAGGAACATTTTTGGAAATATGGGCCAGAATATAACTATTTACAGCCTTATGAATGAATGCAATGATCCTTATGAAGGCTATTAGAAACTGAAAATACATAAACCGTAAAGCGGAGATAAATGATATATTGGCTCTTTGCTTCAATGGCTCAGACTTCAATGAGAATTTTAATTAGCTAGCTCAAGTCATGCAGAAGGCTCTTGTAATTGTAACGAAGGCAGGCTCCTGAACTGAGGTCACTTTTGTATGCAACTGTTAGACCTTGGAGATGAAGAAAAGGAAGGTTGAACTCTTTTTTTCAGATATGTAATCTTAGTGATTAATGTGAATCTTCTAAGAACGTTCTCTCAAGGACCTGTACGGAAATGTTTAAAGGGATCAGAACACCAGAAGAATGTAGCAAAAGACTGGTTGGAATCCATACCGCTTTCTACTACTGGCATAACAGTGATTAAGTGGTGGACATGGACTTGAAGATGAGGAGAAGGTACCACAAGACCCTGACTCATTTTTTTGGGACTGACTAGCAATACTCCTTTAAGCATAGCTCTTTGCAATACAGAAACATATTGTACCACACCAGCATTTTAAGAAATTTGGGATACAGCACTGTCATTAACCACTGAAACACACTTTGGATAGCAGAGAAAATAAGAAAGAGCTTGAAACTGACAATCTACAGTGCTATCCAATTCAGTTTTTTGATGCTTCATTTTATAGTTGGGATATGTTTAATATATTGTCTCAACAATATTATCTCTATAGTATATAATTACTGGCATGAATATTCACACCTCAGTCACATATTCAGTTTGTATAGGGCTTTGCCTATTAATATATGTATCTGTGTGCATATACATGCCATCGCATCTTTAAAATCCACATGCTTTAATTTAATTTAAATCAGCTTTAATCTAAGGATCTCAAAATATTTTACAAGCATCTTTCTTACACCTTCATGTTGTTGGAGATGCCATGAGAGCAAAAAGCCTACGCATCATTTCTTACTGCTTTATTCTGCATACACTTTCAGCTCCTAATAACTTTCATGAGGCTCATTAAAACTATCTATAACTCAATTAATAGATGTAGAGTTGACCAACCAAACCAAACTGAACTTATTACCATAAACAAGAAATGAATGACAGATAACCTGCTAATGCATAGGGGTGTCTGTGTAATAAATAAAATTGTCATAGTTAAAGGATGCATTAGCTCTGTCCTGATTCGCTTTGTTTTACACTGGAGATTCACCCATGTTCTGATCTGCACTATTTAAATAAGTGGGAGCACTGTTCGGAGTATTATTCTGTGGAAGTGCGGTGGGCTCTTACAGCCTACTGCTTATACACCAGTGTAAATCTCCAAATTTCATTTCAGTTGCTTTCAACTTTACATAATAAAATCAGCAACTTCAATACAAAATGGTATAGGTACTATCCTACCGTTCCTACAGAATCACCCATATTAATTAAAGCATGGAAAAAAATATGCAAAAAAATCTTGCTTCTCATAATTCTAGAACTTTGATAATTTATATGGAAGGTATTTGGAAATATCAACTGATTATTTGTAATTTTTTTTTATAACAATCCTGGTCCTGAACAAAAGAGGAAGAAAAATTAATAAAATGTAAAATTGACAGATCTTCTTTTTTCTTTTTAATTAATCTCAGTAAAGATAGCGTTAAAGATCAAGCCCTATTTATCTTAAAAAAAACCCACCATACTATCTTTATTAAATTTGTTTTCAGAGCTTAGAGAGTCAGATCAACTTACATTTTGATGCTAGCCTTTTTTTAAATGCAGTTCCAGCATTCCCTCTGCACAGAACAGCTGAACAAATAATAGGTATTTTTGCACTGAAATGCCATAATGTTTTGGGCAGAACATCAGATGCAAAGAGTCCCTTAAGCAACCTGTCACCTTAGAAAAATTGAAGTGTTCAGGTCCAAAACTGCTATCCAGAGAAAGTGCTGATTTTGTGATGTGTCTATGCTCTTCAGGTATCTTCATTTCATTTAGAAAGGCTGCTTTCTGGGCACACCCAGAACAGCTTTGGTTTCTAGCCCAGTAGCTAGGCACCTGCCTAAGCCTACACCCCTGGAAGTTGAACACTTATTTGGATGACAAGCTCATAGCACATCCAGCAGACACTGACAAGACTTGGTCACTTGAATTATCCCAACACTCCCACTGCAGGATATTTATAGAGCAAAGTGACCTTCTTTCATTCCTTTTAAAACTGAATATAGCACAGATCACAGGATTTGTGAACCCCAAGGTGTTTGGTCTTTCTACTTATTTCACCTACTACTCTAATAAGAAGGAGATTCCCAGGCTATAATTCCTCTCCCAAGATTACTTCCAATCCAAACCACTCTTCTCACTAGTCATTAGTCATTAGAGGTGCTAATTCAGCAGGAAAAAAGAGTGCAGGTACCTGCTTTCTTCTTTCTTTTTTTTTATTGATTTTATACTGAAGAGAGAGGTTTTAAAGTACTTTGGTCTTCCATTAGATTTAATGTAGTGGCCAAAGAGAAGACCTCATACTACTGTAAAACAGAGGTTTTTTCAAATTGTCAGAAAAATGTCACAGAAGAAAAACATTATGGACCTGGGCAAATGTCTTAACAACAAAGCGGACTTTCTGTCTTCCAGCAGGAAGTAGAACAACGCAAGATCTTATTAATGGCACCGATATTTGGATCTGTTGAAGTTCCAGATCCTCTTCCATTCAAAAGAACAGAAAGACAGCATACATGTCTTACTTGTTTAGGAGTGTTACAGAATAGAACAGTTTGGGTTGGAAGGGACCTTCAAAGGTCATCTAGTCCAATCCCCCTTCCTTAGTAGTCTGTTAATTCTTGCCCTATTCTTTTGCATTTTTTCTAGAAGCTTTATAAACCCTCCTAATTCTCAAACCTAAAGCTTAGTCCTGCCAAACTTCATAACACCAAAAAACACACAGAGCTTGATGAAAAAAATAAAACCAATTACTTGGATTTGACTCCATAGAACTTGACAGAAAAAATAAAAACAATTATTTGGATTTGAACCCACAGCATTTTACTTCTAAAAAAAGATGTTGTTGTCTTCTAATCTGTGCTGCTGCCTGTAGAAAATATGCATACTGGCAAAATAAATTCCATTTTACAATTACTTGTGTAATCTTACTTCTAATTTCAAACAGAATGCACTTGCAAAACAGCAATGCCACTGATGATAAGATCACCTTTAATTTACTGTAAAGAACAGAAAACATATGCCTTTGTAATAATCACCATATGAATACATAAAACCTTCTTCTTCAAGGCTAAGCTACAGAAAAGAATGTCACTTTTCAAAGTGTTAAAAATCAACATGATCCAGCAGCAAAACGTGAAGCCTGTGGTTTTAATAGTGAAAAATAAAACCCAACTAGAAAAATTTAAATCAGAGGATGAGAAGAAAATGTACAAATAGGAAGGCAAAAGACTTCTCTGAGAAATCATGTTATAAGGAAGGGATTTAAAAAAGCTAGTATGAACGTTTAAATGCTAAAGGGGGGGTGGGCGTAGGCTTTTTGGGGGGTGTCTCTTTCAATTCCTATGTTCTATCACAAAAGTCACTTCCTCTTTAAAAATTAAGGTTAGCTCTAAGTCAGTAAGCATATGTGACTTACAGCAGATACAAATTTTAAAATACAAAATGCCCTTTTACTGAAATAATTACTGAAATACAGTCTTCAACCAGTGCTCTTTTGATGAGAAAAATGGCCATACAAGCATTAACAAGTATGGTAAATATCCCTGACTTGAGCTTTTAACCAAGAGAAAGTTCTTGAGATGATCATAAAAATGCATTCTAGTCAAATAATTAATGGTTGGTACGTTATGAAAATGGTAGAAGAGAGATTATAGATTAGACTATTCTGTTTTATAAAATGACTGATACTATATGAATGATAGGAACCTGAAAATTCCATTAGGCTGTTCAGCTATATTATTTTCGATCATAGCCAACAAAGTCCTATATATTAATGGAAATAAATTACCCTAGAAGCTGAAAAATACTGCAACAGAAATTATTCTAAATCGGAATTTCATATGAGGATTCTTTGGATTGGAAATTTTGGTCAGCCTGTTAAATAAAGCCACACTAAATGAACTTCAATTTTGGTTTTAATATATTCTGATTCATCACCATTCTCTGTAACAATCTGTAGGAGGGGTACCTGGACTTAATATTACAATACATCTTCTACAAATTCACTTACTGTAGGCAGGAGGTGAAGAAGAAAAACCAATAGGATCTGAGAGTTCTCATCACTTACACTGCAGGTGTTCTAAAAATTTCCAAAACTTGTCATTTAAAACTAATGGTAATATTTCAAGTCGTCAATTAAAAGAAAAAACAACAATGTTGACAAAAACAAAACAAACAAACAAAAAAAACCCAACCAAAAAACCAAAAAACCCAACACCACTAAACCACATCACCTCCATTTTCATTATCAATTCTCATGCACCCCAAACAGCACAAGTATTTGCCTACTGTCTCAAGATGAAATGCTTTCTCCTGTTTACTCCAATCTAATTCCAAGTAAAATACTAACAGAATTAAATACACCAATCTTACCAGGTTACTGATTCTACCAAGAAATGGTTGCTGTCAGAGAATAATAAACACTTCATGTTTGCTTTTCTGCCACACCATACTGGCTAATATAGGCAGCTACTATTAACCGGTCCTTAATACTGGCCTTGCCCGAGTAATGAGCCTGCATGTCTTCTCGCCTCATTCACATAAGCGATCATCAGTGCTTCTCCCTCCTTGCTCCCCCAACCCAAGAAACATTCAGGCATCCATTCCGCTCCAGCTCTGAGCTGCCACCATCCTTCTGTGCCTTTCACTTACATCCTAACAGGTTCTTTCCACTTTGCTGACCCCTGTTTTTGAATGACACATTCCTCCTCCTACTACAGCTTTGTATACCACTCCCCCATTTCTCCATGCAGCTCTCCTGTCCTAACTGACACTGATTTGGTAAGGGTATGCCTGATCTTGCTGAACAGCTGGAGCATGAAGTAATAGTAAATTTCTTCTGTTTATATCAAACATATTCAGGTGAATTGCTGGTTGAAAAAAGCAATCAGAAGTTCCTGGGAAAACAGGCAGGAAGAACCCATTGCACTTTATTGGCTGAAGATCCTTAAACACTTGTAATTGCTAAGGAAAAAAAAGTACAAAAAATTGGATTCAAATTCGAAGAAACAGAGCTATACAGGCACATCAGGACTTGGCTCTGTAGTTTTCTCAAATCTAGCGAATACTTTTGCTTTAGCACAATTCATCCACTTTCACTTGCAGGATCAATGGATCTGGGTCAATAGGTCCCTTTGTATGTCCGAGATAAATCTACAAAGACTGCCTCAAACAACCCACTGCTTTCACTGACTAAATGTTCCATTCCTTAATTGAGTTTTCTTTAAACAAACGAATAAACAAAAAATCCTCAAACCAACTATGGCAGAATAAGTGATCATGCAAAAAAGCCTTAAGCTATTAAAAAGAAGCATTAAGTTTAACACCAACATTTCTTACGTCCACATTTTTTCATACATATTTTTGCAAGTAGAGAAGATTGAATACAGATATTCAAAAGCTCAGTGAAATCAGACAGCTAGAATGCCAATTGCTAGATATTTTATTATGCCCAGGAAACCAAAACACAAGGACTGGAAAACACGGGCAGAAAAATCTCACAAACATGCAGTTTTACAAGGGTAGTTAAAAAAAAAGTAAGTTTACTTCAGTTCAGTTCCTGATTAAATCATAAAATAAATACTGACATTAACAATTTTTTAAAAAATCTGATTTATAAATCATCATAGACTACTTGAATTCAGGCATAATCAATCATATTTTTCCATTTAAAAATGTAGCAAGTGCAACAGAATATCACTTACAACTCTTATTAAAATGTCTAGTACTATAAAACACTTTTCCAACACACTGCAATCGTAAGAGGCATGACCCAAAATGAAGCTATCATCTAATTCATTAATTGTACCTTTTTTGCTTAGTTGTCTATATCTAGACCAAATGCTTTCTGAATTTCGAATTTGAAGAAGATTTTTCACTGTTCTCATCTTTGTTTCTTATTATCAGTGAGTCATCTAAATTTTATTTATCTCTGCAAGGTAAATAAGTACTTTTATATTTTTCTGCATGTTCTCTGTATTCCATCTTTGAGGTAACTCAGCATCAGTAGAGTTAAACCAGCAACTTTCAACTACAAGCTTCATTTTTCCTGACTTAAGAGTTTAAGATTGGCAGTTTTCAACTTTTGCAATTTTACCATAGAATCATAGAATAGTTAGGGTTGGAAAGGACCTTAAGATCATCTCGTTCCAACCGCCCTCACACCAGACCATGTCACCCAAGGCTCTGTCCAACCTGGCCTTGAACACCGCCAGGGATGAAGCATTCATCACTTATTTGGGCAACCCATTCCAGTGCCTCACCACACTCACAGTAAAGAACTTCTTCCTCGTATCTAACCTGAACATCCCCTTTTTCAGTCTAAACCCACTGCCCTTTGTCCTACCACTGTTTGGTATGATATAAACAGTTCAATTCTAGAATCACATTACCTTTGGAGGGAAAAAAATACAAAACTAACAAAAATAACAAAAAACCCCCAACAAACCCAAACCCAACCAAAAAAAAACCCAAACAAAAAACCCCACAAAATCAGATTTTGTAATAATTTTCTAAAAGACTAGATGACCAGTCAGACTGGACGTGAGGAAAAAATTCTTCACAATGAGAGTGGTAAAATACTGGCGCAGGTTGCCCAGAGAGGCGGTGGATGCACCATCCCTGGAGACATTCAAGGCCAGGCTGGATGTGGTTCTGGGCAACCTGATCTAGTTGAAGATGTCCCTGCTCATTGCAGGGATGACCTCCTTTGAAGGTCCCTTCCAACCCAAACTATTCTATGATTCTATGACTTGGCTATAAGAAAAGAGACCTGAAAATGTGAAACTACTGAAAGCAAGATCAGAAGGCAAAACCAGTATCATTTTGTTATCTTAGCTATGCATTAAGTGTATGGGGGGGGGGGTAAGATTATGAAGCTTGAAATAAAATTGCATGAATTCTGAACATCTGAAAGATAATGTACCAGCATAAAGCATTTGAGGCCATCAAAAACAGCTGCAATGAGTATTGGGGATATTACCATCTTCCAACCCAGTGGTGTTCTCCGCGAGCTTGAGCTGCTTTAGGTCCTCAACCAGACAGCCCCAAATTCTTTACTGCATGCTGCACATAGTTTCTGTATAAATCATACACAAGTTGGCTCAGATACTTCTTGCACACACCAAGCCTAAGGTTGCTCTCAGAAAAGCCCATCACAGAGTAAGTAGGCTTATAGAATAGACTATTTCAGTTGGAAGAGACCTACGAAGTCATCTAATCCAACTGTCTGACCAATTCAGGGCTGAACAAAAACTAAGGCATGTTATTAAGGGAACTGTCCAAATGCCTCAAACACTGATGGGCTTGGGGCACCAACCACCTCTCTAGGAAGCCTGTCCCAGTGCTTGAACACCCTCTTGGTAAAGAAACGCTTACTAATATCCAATCTGAACCTCCCCTGTTCCAGTGTGGGGTCTCTCCCCCAGGAGAAAGTCCTCCATGCACTTCATCATGGGTCCTTCCCACGGGCTGCAGTTCTTCATGAACTGTTCCAGCATGGGTCCCTTCCACAGGGTGCAGTCCTTCAGGAACAGACTGCTCCAGTGCGGGTCCCCCATAGGGCCAGCAAACCTGTCCAGTGTGGGCTTTTCTCTCCGTGGGGACACAGGTCCTGCCAGGAGCCTGCTCCAGCATGGGCTTCCCACAGGGTCACAGCCTCCTTTGGGCATCCACCTGCTCTGGTGTGGGGTCCTTGCTCCACCGCGGACCTCCATGGGCTGCAGGGGGACAGCCTGCTCGTTCACAGTCTTCACCATGGGCTGCAGGGGAATTTCTCTCTGCTCCAGTGCCTGAAGCACCTCCTCCCCTCCTTTTTCACTAACGCTGGTGTCAGCAAGTTGTTTCTCTCCCATATTCTCACTCCTCTCTCTGGCTGGAATTGCTCCGGGCAGGAACTTTTCCCCTTTCTTAACTATGCTACCCCAGAGGCGCTACTACTGTCACTGATGGGCGTGGCCTTGGCCAGAGGTGGAGCCATCTGGCATTGGTTCCATCGGACATAGGGGAAACTGGGGAAGCTTCTAGAAGCTTCTCATAGAAGCCACTCCTGTAGCCCCCCCACTACCAAAACCTTGCCACACAAACCCTGAACAACTTATCATGTTTCACTCGCCTCCAAGACGTACGAACCGAGCTTCTTCCTGGAATTAGACCACAGGCTGCCCACAAACAGAATGAGTTAACCAGAACAGGAAGTTGGAGCCGCTGGATGTGAACGGATGTGTCGTCTTTAAGCGTCCTTCGACAACATTGAGAGGTTTGCCTTACGACATAATAACACTAAGGCTTAGAAAGCCCAGCATATTTGTAAATACACAATAATGGATCAAAAGGGCATTTCAACTTGTTATTATTATGCCTTTATAAAATTAAATGTGGCTTTTGTTTTGCTACTTGACAAAGAAATTTGCCAGGAGGCTCAGTGGTATGTTTCAAGATCTACACATTATTAGCTCTTGAGAATTGCATGCAGAGACTGATAACCCCCTCGATTACAACAGATACATTTTAAATTCACTCTGAGGTAAATGGTAGATCATATTTACTTAAGAAAGATTAGAAAACCTTTTGTAAAATGACAGCAAAGCACTAGTTTCAAGTGTCCTGCTTAATCTTTTAATTTTACAGATTTTACCAGTACAGGTACACTGCAGCAACAAACACAATCAGTCTCTTCTCATCTATGTCCTAAGACTGCAAATTCTTATAATTAATATTTTACAAATTTTGAAGATATCATTTTAAAGCAATTTGAACCAGGTCCTTTTCTGGACATATGTGGAACAGGTTTTCAACAATGTTTGTCTTTCTTGAAGAGCACGAACCTTTGAAATGCACTTTTTCTTAGAAAGAGGATCTGGGATGTTATCTCTGCAATCCCTGGGTTATGCAATTCCTGGGATAACGTTACCTGCCAGGGGCATGTAACCTCCTCTCATTTCTGTATTGATGATACAGGACTTCTATAAGCCTTCCTATCGCTTTCATCTAGAATCTGCAGTGACAGCTCTCTAGATTCCACGGGAACTAGTGGCAAAAGCTCATTTATAACCACTGACAATTTAGACAACTGCCTTAAGGCCAAAAGGGGAAAAAGGTTATTCATAAGATCACAGAAGGGACAAATGGGAGACCAGTGAGTTAACCTGCTCTATAACTTAAGTACTTATACACTCCTCCAAGTAGCAAAGGACAACAAACACAGCTAGAATATTAATGTAAGAAGGAATGACATGTTCAAGGACAGGTAGAGAATGCATTTCAACAAGAATAGATCAAAAATCTTGTACTTTAAAGGAACGATCAAGTGCACAGATATTGTTAAGTGTGTATCTCACGATAAAGGTATTTCAACGGTGTCATGATGGTGAAGGGAAAAGAAAAAAAACATAACATAAAAGGATGCCCTGAAAGTAGCACTATCTCTGAGATATACGAAGCCATTATTTCGATTTCTACAGCATCGCAATCAGAGGCTGTGCAGTACCCAGCCCAGCATTTCAAAGATGGGTACCAATTAGAAAGGGTCCAGAGCAAAATGACTAACAGGATCTGGGATTAGAAAAGACAAAGGAAAAAAAATTATTTAGTTTAGCAGGGAGGAAAGCAGGGACAAATATGGCAGCCATCTTCAAATATAGGAGGACAGCTAAAAAGGTGAACTTCATCTGCAGTCAGAAACGGATAAAGGAGTAATGGAATTACGTGATATAAAGGCTGATTTATGCAAGACAAAAAAACTCTGAAACAGAATGCTTGGGGAAGTTCCAAAATCACTATCCACAGGAACTGCACAGGTATATCTGATTCTGTCTTTAGAGAGGGAGGATGGACCAGGTGACTGACTGCTCGAAGACCTTTCTTGTCCTGACTTTATGATTTCTATGACTCTGCTCTGCCTCCAGCTCTCTTGAGGATGGGAATGAAATCTGACATATCTCTGTCCTTATACGCAATGGCAGGCAAAAAATAACAAGTAATATAAGAGCAAAATATAGAAAGCTACACAAAGAAATACAGTAACTGATATAATCACTCCCTCCAAACATTGCAATATAAATCCATGTTTCTCCCTCCCCCCATCAATACCTCTAACATTTTAAAATTATAATTTAACATGTGTCTCTATCTCTTGACTATCAGTGTGACCCTACACATTCCTTGAGCAGACAACATTTAAAGACAGATCAGCCTTTTTAATTGAATTTAAAATGTGGTTTAAGTTAATGAAATTCATGAAAATAAGTACTATTCCTATCCATAATAAAATAAACCTTAAAATATTAGATATTCCAAATACTCTCCTTCAACCCTTTTGACTTCTAGTAGACTTGAAAGGACCTATCATGGAAGAAATAAAGGGAATAGCTGTGACAAAGTTACAGATTTTAATACCATGATAAAATATTGCAACCACTCCATCTTATCTAACACACCTGCATTTTCCCCCCTACTGTAAGTAATGCCAGAGGAACCGGAATCCTTAGCACTGTCCCACCAGTTTATTTTTCCATTGATGAGAAAAACTGCATCTTGGTTTCAGTTACCCTTTTTTACTTCAGTCATGCATTTCACTGTGATTATTTCCAGACTATGATTCTACAGTATTATTAGATAGGTAGGTAGATTTGAGTACTCAAGAATCAGAGACACAAAACAATTGTATTAATCACCCACATCCTTTCCCTTTTTCCTAAATGAGAGCAATACATATTACATATATTTCATTTACGTAATATGAATGTATCCAAAGGCATGACACAGACTAGTTTATTTTATCAAACATCAAATGAGAAATTAACTTATTCTGTCATAAAGTATAAATAAAGTTTATTTTATCATAAAGATAAAATAAACATTTTAAAATACAAGAATAACCCCAGAAAAAATATAGTTTTAACTAAGTCACCCCCAAATTTGGCCTCAGAAAAAAAAAGGAACCTAAAAACTTTATGTTTTAATTTCAATCAAGGTTGTGTGCTTTAAAGGATTTTTGTTCCAGGAATTTAAAAAGTGGTTCTTCCATTCTTTGCTGAAACTTCTTATTCATCTCATTATAAATCAAGAACATGCTTAACAGCACAAAAGAAAGGTACGTCTAGAACATTTGCCATTTATCTTTTTGTCTTAATACATTTTAAGCATACTCATTCTTAATAAAATTTATGATTGTATCACTTAAAACTATTTAGCGTTAAAATTGTATTATTCTTTTTTAACATCTTGCAAACTTTAATTGATCCTCATAATGGTCACAGAAGGTAAGAAGGTGTTATTCTCATAGTTTTATCCAGAGGGAAAACTGAGCTAAGGAAATCTAACCACTTGCCCAGTGTCACATCTTTTGTCACTCAGGCCTGAAATCAGACCATGATTCTGTACCTCAGGCATACCATTTAATTTTAGAAGTTTTTGTAGGATTTAGGCATCTGTCTCAAAGCAACTGTCTTAGCATTTCTTTGGGAGATCACGTTATACCAGAAACTGCTAGATCTGTGCTCCCTAGAAGCCTATGTATGACTACATGTTAGCCTTTAAAACATTTCAAAACAGAGAGAAAGAGGAAAAAAAAAAAACCCACAACAAAAAAAAAGTCAGTAGATACATACTACATCATCACATCCCAAACAATTACTTAACAAGCTGTTAGGCGCAGATTTACAGTGACACAAGGAAAATTAAAATTGTCTTGAATATTTTTGACAAGTGTAGCATCTTTGCTCAACAGTCCTATGATAGAGAATGTTAGAAATACCCCAGAGACATATAAAATTGTGTTGGCACAGCTGGTTGTCTCTTGTCCTTCTATTCCCATTCCCTCACTTCCTGTACATCTGTCATGCTTAAAACAAATATATGACATACCTTAATCGTACTAGTGTGTGCACCAGGATATTCTTTTTCCTCCAGGGTTGACCAACGTTGTATAAATTTTGACACCAGAGGATCATCATAGTCAACTATCTGAAATCCTGAGACATTAGCTCCTCCAAACTGAATTTTTGACAAATCTCCATCAGTAAATCCCTAGATACAGAAAACATTATGTCTGTTATTCAAACAGTTTTGGCAGATTTCTCATTAATATATACAAATAAAGAGTTACCAGACAACTTCTACTGCAGAAGTGTAAGCCAACATTTTCCTCAAACAGGATCCAGGTTTAAATCCTGGGCTGTCAGGATTAAGTTGTCAGCTCCGTCAGCCAGCAATGCCTCTTGTTGCTCACTAGACATACACCTCTACAGAGCAAGGAGTGGATCTGTCCCTGCCATGCTTACTTTCCTAAACAATCCTGTTAATTTCAATGGGACTGCTTAAATGAGAAAGGGAACACTTACATGAGCAACAGCTAGGTAAGCAAGTTTTAGCGAGAAATACTTACAGCCCCAGTTGAGCCCTCTTTTTGTCAGGAACGCTAAAGCAGGTGGAAGGACTTACCATCTCTCCTGCCTCCACCCTCTAGTATAAAGAACTACTCATTCTTACAGACAGGAGGTACGTTTTGTTTTCTATGTTCTGTGTTTTAACTTGCCACACAAATGATTTTACATGAAATACTGATTTCAGACCTTATGCTTTAAATGAATGCTCTGAGTGAACATAAAAAGAAGTAGCAGCTTCAGACCACATTCGCAGAAATTGCTAGAATTGCTCTACAAGGTGCTCTCATTACTGCATATTAATGACACTCATCAATGATGTGTTGCTGCATGTTAGTACAGACACTTCTACAGGGATCATGAAATTTCCTTCAATATTACTGTGAGCTTGACATCTGAACAGGAACATTCATTATACACTTTCACCTCTTCTCCATTTATCAGCATATTTTATTCTTAAAATGGATCAATTTTGTGACTGATCAGACTATACAACATTATTACAACCAAGAAAAGAAGAAGGTAGATTCAGTGAAGAAGATGGGATATGATCAAGTACTAGATAAGCTGTCTTTGTAACAGAGAAAAATATAATTTTAAAATCATTACCATATATAGATGATATTATACAAAAGATTTGCAATATTTGCTTTAAAGTGTAGAAATCTGTAGAAAGCAAATATGATATTAACCAGCTTTAAAATACAAGATATACTAAGCTTTAGATCTTACTGTTACAAACTTAGAGCAATGGCTAAAATAACAACCAGTTAACGTAATGAAATACACTAGGCAATTTTTCTAAAATCTTTATTTCCCTCAAGACTCAAAATACTATTTATACAACATTTGCAATGCAAAATACTGATGTCTAACAGTTAGGGAATTTTCAAATTTTCTAGGACTTTCATGCTTGCTTTGGTAATATCAATACCTTAACTTCTTTATCCTAAAAATTAGTTAATAAATGTAAAAATGAAAACCCACTGTTCTGCTTCTAAAGAGGCCTGTAGAGAACAAGGCATCTTTACACCTGTCTAGTAACATATGTGATTCTTCAGAATAGGGCCCTCCGGGAGGGGGGAAGTATTTTGATCAAAGGTTGGGAGTAGACAGGGGTTATGTCTGAAGTGTGACAGACACGTTGTGGTTCTTCTGTTTCCTAGGCCCCGCAAAGGACTACGGAAGACAGAGTATGAATTACAGTACGCTGTGCCCTGCTGGAATTCATACCAAATGCTATCATAGTCCAAGAATAAATGATGAAAACAAAAAATTATTTAGGTGCACTCACACCATGCAAACCCCAAAACTTTCTTCTGGAACAGAATCACAGATTCAAGTCTGCAGAATTTGCTTTGTCTGTTACAAAGAAACATTGGATAAGATTCCCTAGCTTCAGTAAACAAGTGGTGTTGACTTTAACATCAGTAAAATGGCCCTTCACCTTCAGACACAATTTCAAAAAAATTACCTTGACAGAATTCATTGAGTTTCCTGAACTTTCCCCCTTAGGAATACTATTAGCTATACTGTCTGATCACCTGTGTTCAAGAAAAGATTAATTCAAACTGATTACCAAGCCAATCTAAGGAATGAAGACATATAAAGCTGAGATTCACTACTCTAGCAGAAAGTAAGCTGAGAACCATAATTTTTAAGTACTTCAGAGGTGAGAGAAGAAAAAGCAGTTTGCTGAATGAATGTATTGGCCTATAATGAAGAAAGTTATTCTTCTGACTTCCATACTCTACTTTTCTAAAGTCTGCAGAAAAAAAGGATGAAGTTCTACTGAAGATGCTGAGCAACCTTCACTCCCATTGATGGGAATATCACAGAAGGCATTTAAGCCCTGAAAAGGCTCAGCCAATAAAACCAATACCATCTCAACACATTCATTCATTTAGCAAGGATAAAGACATTTAGCTTTTTTCTATTTTCTAAAATTCATTTAAAACAAAATACCAGTTGATGTGTCCATAAACAGTAAAATGAGTAATACAGGTATTTTAAATATTAAAAATGCTTACCAGATTTGCAATGATATAATGGTATCCTTTAACATGTTTACCAATTGTGATAACCTGTAAAAAAGAAGAAATACCCTCGTAATGGAAAATGTTCACCTGCTACGTGGACCGAGACTTAAAAACTACAAAATGCATTATGATGTAAAAGTTTGTTATGTGCTTTATGGTACACAATACTGAGTTTGCTCAGTGTTTTACTTTTTATTTTACCTAATACATCACTGAATATACACTTTGCTGATGGAAATTAGTCATGTTGAAGTCCAAGTCCCAAGAGGGACAGTCGCTCCAGACAGAAGAGCTGAATGCTAATTACTATGCTGTGTGTTAAAGGCACAACCTGGACAGGAGAGAGGAGGCATCAAGCAATTGAAGCACTGTGTCTTAGAGATTCCTGCTCAGACTGTGCTCCCTTCATAGCAGAACTGTAATGTTCCCTGAACTAGAAAAAGTTTAAAAACCTACTGACATTAACGAAAGCATCTATATTATGAGGAAGTCTTTTAACGTTCAAACTGTTCATTGCCCTAAGGCTTCCTCATAATCTCCCTCAAAGCCAGCTGGTGGTTTCTCAGCAGTCTCCGTTGGCAGACATGTAGTAAAGTCTCCCAAATAAGCCTAATTAAGACTATGTCTGCATGAAAAAGTTTGCATTTTGAAGCAAAACACTTCTCCAGAGAAAGGATGTGGGAGAAAAGAGGTCTCTAGAGGATTTTCCATCTTTTGAACAATGAGAACAACTTAAATCAAGACAGAAGGATTCATTTAGTTCCTCATTTAATATATAACTAAAATATTCAGCATAGGCATCCTGTAAGTTTTATCAGGCTAGTAGAGAATGACATTCTACATACTTGCTTTAATGAAGTTACAGAAATGTAACTGAAGGCAGTGTTTTATGTTACTGGAGTTTGAGACCGAGAGTGATCGCATTACATAGGCCATAGAAGTTATTCAATTATCCCTTTTGAGCTGAATATATACATGATATATGAACTTAATTATTCTAAAACAGTTACTTGGTTCAGACTACTTAAAACTCCTTACTTATTAAAGATTTAAGAACTAAGTAAAGATATATTTCTTATGCAGCTGCTGCTTCCAAAGAAACTTCAGTTAGACCAAACAGAATAGCTCTTCTGAATCCTTCATCATTGGAATCTGAGAAAACAACCAGTAGCTGTAAGTCTTTGGATCAACGGCTAGTAAGTCTGCTCTAACTGCCACTGAGTACTATTTCGTCAATCTAGCTTTCTCAAACATTGCCCTGTGCCACTCACCCATATGAACTATAAGGATGCTGCCAGTTAAAACTCAGAGAATATTCTCCAAAAGCCATGATGAAGGAGCTGTGGACATAAAAGGTATTCACCAGCGTCTCTAGTTTAGACTAGCATCTCAAGCAGTGACAGACAAGAAGTGGCAGTACTTGCAGAGCCGTCCAAAGGATGTTATCAGCAGGAAATGAGATTCTGCAAAGGAAGCTTGCTCAGAAGAGATAGAGGCTATGTAATGAAGAGCATGGTAACACTGACCTGCCAAATCAGAGAAGAGGAATATAAACTAGTCTGACAAGAGCTGAGGAACTGAAATATTTTTCAACTTACATAAATCTTTGAAATCTGGAAAAGAAACTAGAACATGAGACAAAAAACAAGAATGATGAAGCCACTTCACAAACACATCGTGGGACTATACAAAGATCCAAGGACAACAGAGCGTAACTGGGTGAACCGGAAGCTACCACCACAGCTTAAAATGTTAGTGGGATAAATCAAAGAACTACAATACGTTTGTTCAGGAATAAAAAGCAACAAAGAAAGTAAAGAAATTGCTGCTCTATGTATCAAGAATGCAAATAAAACTTCAGTATTAAGAAAAATCTGGCCAACAGAAAGCCTATTGCATATGTCTCAGTAAAAATACACAGAAAAAGGAAAGGGATACTGATACAAGGAGTCATAAAAACAAGGAAATTGCTGAGGGTTTTTTTGGTGGCAGTCTTTTGGGGGGCCAGGAATTAAAAATCTGGTAGCTAAGCAAGACTTGAAGTACGTATTCCGCTTTTAGAAAAGAAAATCAGAAGAATACACTCAAAGGATATTCATAGGCTAGGAAATCCATCGTTCAGCACAAACCTTCATTTTAAGAGAGAGAGAAAATTAATAGAGAAACAGTTATTTTAGATTTTATTTTAGCTACTTGAGAAATTGAAAGTGGGTTTACTTTTTTATGTAAGAACAGGAAGGCACAGAAACAGAATGTAAGCATAACGGACTTAAACAGAAGCTTATCTATCTGTATGCTTAAGGAGTAGCGCAAGTATGTGGGGATAAGTTGAAAAAACTCTAAGACTCAAAGCAAGGCAGAATCAATCAAAGGGCAATTAGAGCAAGAAAAATATCCCAGAGCTGCAATCAAACTATGAAGAGCCAAGTTAAAAAATAGGTCTGTTACTAAACAAAGACAGTAAAAATGCGTGTTACCTAAAGGGTAAAGAGGGTTCTTGTCTTTAAAAAGCATTAAAAGGAGAAAGTGAAAAAAACTTGCAGTCAGCCAAACTTCTGTATCAGTAAAGAGGTTACAATGAACATCACTTACTTAATTTTAAAAGAATCTATAGGATAAGATGATGATAAACAGTCAGTATAGTCTTGTCAGGACCAAAATATGTCAAAGCAATTTCTTTCCTTTCTCTGGCATGATAGCTAACCTAACAGATCATGAAGAAGTAGCAGATGTGATGTACCTTGAGCCTAATAAGGCTTTTGTCTTCTACAACATCATTACAAGGTCTTAAGGGAACATGGACAAGACAATTCACTATAAGGTAAGTGAAAAACTGTTTGAAAAGCCACACAGAACCAGCTGAAGAACACCTGTAAGTACTATTTCTCTCAAGCATTACTCTCCTCAGTACATTTCTCAACCTGGGTAACAAGTTAGAAAATATGATTTCAAAAAACTGCAGATGAATGACAGGGAGGCTGCAAATGCTTTGTAGAACAGGATCAAATTCAAATTGATCTTGAAAATTAGAGGAACAGTTTGTGGATACAAATTCCAAATAAAACAGACTAATACAACCCATTCCACTTAGGACACTGCTCATTGCCTGAGCCCCTCCAAAATGTAATGATCTTCGTAACATAGACCAAAATAACAAGCCCTTCAAATAAACTTCAAACCAATACACGTACACTCTGATGATATATTCCTACAGATGCTGCAGAGTCTCACATGGTCAAGCTCAAGCCAGCAGGGAGCTATCCTTACAATTGTGCTCTGCATGCATGAAAAGGAGTAGTAAGATACAGACAGTAAGAACTTCCTAGACACTAGGATTGAAGAGGTGGATTTGAAGATAATGCAATAATTTGAACCAAAGCGCTGTGATGCTGTTGTAAAGAAGAGAGAGAGAGAAAAAAAAAAAAGGCATTTTGGCAAATATATGTGTGGGTGGAGAGAAGACATAATTTTCTGTTCTGTTTAAAGCTCAGGTGCCTTAGCTATGGAAAACAGCAGCCAATTTTGGTTAACACACTTTAAGAGGGAGACAAAAGGACAGTATGAATGACAAAAAGGCCTTAGAAACATGAACTACTAAGGGAGTTAAATGGAAAAGAGAAGCTGTTGATACAGCCTTCCCAAGATGTAAAAGGTTCTTGGAAAAAGCATTAGAAGTAGAAAACACTTTCTAGGCATAAGGAGAACTAATCTCTAGGCATTATATAACTTTATTACGTACCATATATAATATTGTATCAACTACATATAATGTAGTTTACTACTTAGGTTCTGAAATAGCATTAATGAGATTTATTTTTTTATAAATAATCAGTATACAAAACTATATGGGAGCATCCAGATAGAATTATCTTGCCTTTGAGCAAAGGGAGGGTTTGTATAGGAGTTGTATATTCACTTTCTGCCCGATATAGATGTGGTCCTCAATACAAACCTGTCACTTACAAATGATGCATAATAATCACAAAAACACGATCAAGAGAAATGAACTCATTACATTTACTTATGTATTTAACTGCTGTCACTGAAGAACAGAGAATAACAAACCTGATCAACTATGTCGTTGACTTTATCGCGTTCACAGTCCAAAATCACTCGCCTTTCCTTTTTTACCTCTAGATCTTGAAACAGTGAACGGTAAGTTTCATCTTTTCTGTCATTGTTAATATTTCCTACATTGATAGCAGTCACTTGCCATTTCTTTTCAGCAGCAGAATCCAGCACAGCTTGCAATGTTGATAAGCCTAGTGAAGCACAGGAGAAAACAGAAGATATGACTGATAAAGCTTTACGAATAACAAGCTTATAGAATGTAATTTATGAGATTACTTATTTAAGATTTCCCTGTAACTTGTTCCACCTGTCACACATTGTTAGGATGCAGAAATGAAGGTATGTGTGGGCCAAATCAGTTCTTATTGCATGAAATTTATATTTACATCGCAGCAAGGAATCAGTGTAGATCCTTGTAAATACAACCTTTTGGTTTTGCTTCAACCTTCCTCAGAATGGGATTTTGCCAGTTTCACTGATCCGCTCCTGGAATTCCACATGAAGGGAAAAAGGCCTTCTAGGAGAAAAGTGATCCAATTATGGCAAGAAGATCAGCTGCTCATTACAAAACACTACTGAACTGCTTTTGTTCTCAGTGCTTGAGCAGTACTGTATTTAAACCCAGAACTTACTGAGGTCTATGGCAAAATTCCCATGTTCTGCAGTTGTGTTAATGGAGTCATTATTTCTGTTGCCTACAGCCATATCCCCGATTATGAAAATAGATGTGCTGAGATATATTTCCATATACAGAAGTAGGCTTAACGCTAACACCTACAAGTAGTCTTACTACCTAAAGAATTTTGCTTCCATATTATCCTTCTGGAACATTCTTGACAGGAAGCTGTAATGTCTGTAGAGCTGCAACTGCCTACAATATATTGTAAAATCAGTGAAGATTTTATTTGACTGGTTTTCCTTTTTAAGGATTAAATAACAGAGTATAAAAACATGAAAATTACTGCTGAAATTAATTTATGCTATACAACAAATACCATTTTGACCATTTCCAGCAGTACAGAAATTAGACCTGTTATGTTTAAATTCCTTCCAGAAAATTCTATATAAATCTAGAGAACAATTTTAAGGATAGCAGAGGGTATTATAGAAAAAATTAGACTTCTCACAATCCAAAAAAACCCACACCAAAAAAGCCCCAAAAGAAACTGAAACACATTGTTTCAGATCTCATTTAGTAGATTTCAGGTCCTCCAATCTGTCTATATGCTCACTCTGAGTTAAACAGAATCATAGGCATAAATTAGTAAGGGCTATTAATGCTAATACTGTCTATTACAAAGGGTTTCTGTATTTTATTCCTCCGATCTTCCATTTTTCCTAAGGACTCCCTTTTCTTGAGGTGTTCTCTGTAGAGTTATCAAATGGCTGCCTGGATTTCTTGCTTTCTATAGGTGGCAGATTTGTCATCCCCATACAGCTGATAGCTATACACATTGCAAAAGAATGAAAAAACAAACAAACAAAAGCATTCACAGCAATAGTTCTGTGGATGTGGAAGTATGTGGAGAGTGGTCATAGAAGTGGGACTCCACAGAGAAGAAAACTCGAACAACTTAAGTTGCATTTTTTAAACTGCAGGAATACTTGTTTGGGAATCTCATGTACCTGAACCTCTTTTGGTTATCACAAGACAAACTCTTAACTCAGTGAGCTCTGCAATGGAGGAATGAACAGAGGCTGTGTAAATTAGCAATTCTGTTACATCTAGAATCCTCCAATAATATCTCTACTTTTTCCAAAACCCACTGTTCAGTATTGGCAACACAGAAAAGGCAAGGAGGGTAAAGGACACTAATCCACATTATTCCAGAGCAACTGCCATATTAAGCCAGTAAGAGCTTGGACATGCATACACTGAACAGCCTCACTTCTTACAGACAGAAATGAGATAGGAAATTGCCCTGCACTTCAACCAGGCAGCCCCTGACCACAGGGGAGTTGCGAAAGTAGCAAAATGTTATTCCTTTGGAGTAAGCTATCAAACTAATTCCCATCAGCTTCCACAGCTTCCATAAAGAGTAAGTCTCTTTGCCTTTTTTACCTCACTCTTGAAGGTGGAATCATTTTAAACTATGTATCATCCCTTAAAGATCTGTCACTGTCTCTACCATGGCATTTATGCAAAAGTGACTAGAGGAACTGTGGACCCTGTGTATTCAGGGTCTGATGTCAGCGCTGCTGAGTACATACTGCCTGACTCTGCAGGTTAACCTTGTGTAATCAGTGGGAGCACTGAGGAGCAACGATTTACTCAACACAGAGGTAGGAGCTTCATGCCTTGGAGCTTGTTACCACTGGGGTGCCTTGCAACAATTAAAACAAACAAATAAGGGAAAAGGGTATAACCAAACAGTGACTACAAGTAACAATTTCATGCTGTTATTCCTGGCCAGATTCAGCCAGTGCAGCTCACAAGAAAAACTAGGTGTTTTTCAGTATTTCCTAAATATAAATCACATGCAGGTCATGTACTGCACACTGCTAGCTGATTGACAGAGTACTGGCTAAGCAAGTAGTTTTACATCCGTCCTTTCTAAAAGGACACTGACTGTTTCTGATCCTAACGTGAATTTGAAAAGGATCTGCCAGAGAAATGGGCTTCAGGTTCATTATCCCTCGTGACATTACTCTTGGAGGCTACACACCAGCATTAGTTTTTCTAACTTTAGTCCTTACAACAGTGATAAACTGTCTTGACGAGGTCTCCGTGGCTTCTGAACAACATAATGCATAAAATAGCATTAGAATGCAGAGACTCTAACGCTGCTCACTACTCAACAAACCACTGTATAACCGTCCCTTAAACCTAGTGGCATCTTACCATTTAATGTGCACTTAATATTCAACTCTGACCAATGAAAATGCAGTTGAGCCACAAAATAGCCTATTTAAAGGGAATAGGAGGAGGTAAGAATAGAAAAAAATAGCCAAAGACTACTAGATGAGGAGAACCTGAAAACAGAATGACAATAATAGAATTCCAGAAAGGCCAGTTAAAAAGACGCCATACTTCCATATAACACTGCTGCTTCTGAGAAGATTGATATACCACAATTTCCAAGTGATTTTTCCCATTCCATAAACTGTTATTGTTACTACAGCCAGAAAAGGGCATAGGACTTGAGAATGCTGTACTGTGGAGTACACTGCTCACAAGCAGTGGATTTGGGTTTATGAACACTCCCTCTCCCTGCCTTTTTTATGAAAAGCAGTCTCCAAAGTAAGGGACTGCATCCAAGATTTTTGCTTGCTTGGTGCCCAACAATCGATTTTGCACATACGGAGTGAATCTGTGGTACCAGATTGCCCTCCACGCTCAGATGTTTACGTTTTTTCTCTTTAGATGATTCTTTAAAAAAAAAGAACAAACTTTTCATAAGATCTGTTTTACAACATGTGATTAATCTCACATCACTTATCAGCACGTTTGCAATTCTATTCATATACACTGTAATAATTTCATTCTCATTTAAACAATTTTGTTTCTGTCCCAAAAGCTCATTTCTAAATTTAAGTTTACATTTACACTTGCTGCAAATAAATATTCCTTTACTCATTTACTTTTCCAATACTAATTCAGCATTTCAGTAAGATACATCTAGCAAACAGCATGCAGATAACAAGCACCCCATCTTACCCCTGTCGCTGTCATACAAATATGCAAACTTGGTCCACTGATAGTATTCGATCAAGCTAAGAAGAGCTCCCTTGAGGTCAGGTCTCATCTGAATGACAAAGGGATGTGTTCCATCTGTTGGGAAGCTGGGAGTTATGAAGGAGACATGAAGAGTCCCACAGAATGATGTTATGGTATTTACAGACTTCTTGTCATAGAATCCAAAAATAGCAAAGACTCCTCTTGAAAACTGGGAGCAGACTAGGAGGGAGAAAGAAAAACAATTAGGTGGGAGAATTTTTTTTGAGATTATTGAAAACTCTATCATGTATATATTTATGAGAAATAATGAAAATGTCTGATCACATAAATACCAGAAGAAAACAGAAATAATCTATGAAGATTATTATTTTTTAGTATTATTTAGTTTCCACTAGAAATAAAACAACCAAGAAAATATAAATCAGAGATGTGGTTCACGTTCCTAGACAATTAACTCAGAAATAAAACTCACCAAGTTATTCTTAAATTCAATTTATATTGTAAAGAATAGTGATGCAAACATCAATTGCAGCTTTAATTTTTAAAATGAGTCATTATGACCACACACAGTATTATGGAAATAGAAAATTTTTTTGTCATATTAAAAATAAACTGGCTCTGAGTTGAGACTCACTGAGCTTTTTGCAAAATGCCTTAAATAACTTTCCATTTGGGGAAATATAAAGCCAAAACTAGAAGCAAATCCATCGACAACAGAAAAGTAAGAAGTTGATTTGATTTAAACCCCTTCTGTTTCAAAGCATTATTTTAATTCCTGCTTTGCAGGACTCAGCAAAAGCTGGTCCTTCCAGATGACACTTGCGGTCATGCTGCAGAAAGAATAACCTCAAAGGTGTAAATAACATGCTGATTATTCACTTTCTATCACTGGAGACAATTCAAGCCAATCACTGAACACTACAGACCACTGCAGCCTGTGTAAAAGAGCTAGTTCTCTGCTTTGACACTGCAGGCCATGCTAGTGCCTAAGTTCTAAAAGCAGTGTACCTTAAGGAAATGCTCACCTCTGATTAATTCTCATTTATCACCTATATGCTCTTTGGTTTGCACAGTCACTTTGAACAAGAGATATCCTTCTAGAAAACAAATCTAGTCAGCCTCATTGCAATCCCTGCTACACCTGATCTGCTTATAGATAGAAATCACAGTGTAATTGAAGCTAATTTTGTCCTGACATTTAGTGCACTGATCCTTCAATATAATTCACTTAAAAGCAAAAATAAGTTCACTTATTTTTAACATGTCTCAGATCTGAATTAATACAATATTTTCTCTTTTACAGTTATCTTTAAAAAAAAAAGTCATCACTTTATGCCTGCTATTCATCGCTATTCTCTTTTCATGGCTTTGCCTGTCTATCTTTGCTACCGGTCACCTCTCCTACCTTAATTATTTCTATACTCAAACTAAAAGTATCTAAGCAGTATTGGTGAAATTCTGAGTCTGCCAGTTTCAGCAGTTATCACCCATTAACATTAACTAGGTCAAAATTTCACCTCAAGTGAGAGAATACAAATGATTACAAAACTTGATGAGTAATAGCCTTTTGCAAAAGGATGATGCAGGCTTTCCAGATGGGTACAAGATGGTCAGACCTCTTCTGTTCCAACCGCAAATCAATACAGAATCATAGAATCATTTAGGTTGGAAAAGACCTTTAAGATCAGCAAGTTCAACCACTAGCCCAGCACTGCCAAGTCCACCACTAAACCATGTCCCCAAGTGCCACATTTACACGTCTTTTGAATACCTCCAGGGACGGTGACTCAACCACTTCCCAGGGCTGCCTGTTCCAGTGCTTGACAACCCTTTGAGTGGAGAAATGTTTCCTAATATCCAATCTAAACCTCCCCTGGCACAGCTTGAGGTCATTTCCTCTTGTCCTGTTACTTGGGAAAAAGAAACTGACACCCACCTCACTACACCTCCTTCCAGCTAGCTGCAGAGAGTGATAAGTTCTCCCCTCAGCCTCCTCTTCTCCAGACTAAACAACCCCAGTTCCCTCAGCCGTTTCTCATCAGACTTGTACTCCAGACCCTTCACCAGCTTTTTTGCCCTTCTCTGGACATGACTCAGCACCTCAATGTCTTTCTTGTAGTAAGGGGCCCAGAACTGAACACAGTATTCGAGATACAGCCTCACCAGTGCCCAGTACGGGGGCAGAATCACTTCCCTGGCCCTGCTGGCCACACTACTGCTGATTCAGGCCAGGATGCTGTTGGCCTTCTCGGCTGCCTGGACACAAGCTGGCTCATGTTCAGCCACTGCTGAACACCACCCCCAGGTTCTTTTCCACCAGGCAGATTTCCAGCCACTCTTCCCCCAGCCTGTATCATTCCATGGGGTTGTTGTGACCCATGTGCAGAACCCAGCACTGAGCCTCATTGAACCTTATACAACTGGCCACAGCCCATTGACCCAGCCTGTCCAGATCCCCCTGCAGAATCCTCCTTCCCTCCAGCAGATCAGCACTCCTGCTCAAATTGCTGTCATCTGCAAACTTACTGAGGGTGCACTCGATCCCCTTGTCCCGATCACTGATAAAGATATTAAACAGAACCGGCCTCAGTACTGAGCCCTGGGGAACACCACTTGTGACCAGCCGCCAGCTGGATTTAACTCCATTCACCATCCCTCTGGGCTTGGCCCTCCAGCCAGTTTTTTACCCAGTGAACAGTACACCAGTTCAAGCCATTGAGCAGCCAGTTTCTCCAGGAGAATGCTGTGGGAAACGGTGTCAAAGGCTTTATTAAAGTCTAGGTAGACAACACCCACAGCCTTTCCCTCACCCACTAAGCAGGTCACCTTGTCAAAGGACATCAGGTTAGTCAAGCAGTTCATGCCTTTCATAAGCCCATGCTGACTGAGCCTGATCATCTGGTTGTCCTGTACATGCCTTGTGATAGCATTCAAGATGATCTGCTCCATAACATTCCCCAGCACCAAGGTCAGGCTGACAGGGCTGTATTCCCCAGATCCTCCTTCTGACCATTCTTGTAGATGGGCATCACATATACTAACCTCCAGTCAACTGGGACCTCCTTGGTTAGCTAGGACTGCTGACAAATGATGGAAAGTGGCTAGGTGAATACTTCCATAGATCCCTCAGCACACTTGAGGGGATCCCAACTGGCCCCATAGCCTTGTGTGTGTCTAAGCTGGACACACACAATCCCCTTCGATTATGATGGCTTCATTCTGATTGGCAGCCTGAAAACAACCAGTCTTATTATTAAAGACTGAAGCAAAGGAGACATTAAGTACTTCAGCCTGTTCCTCATCCTTGTCACTGTTTCCTCCCGCATCCAATAAAGGACGAAGATTCTCCTTAGCCCTCCTTTTGTTGCTAATATATTTATAGAATCATTTTAATTGTCTTTTATGGCAGTAGCCGAATTAAGTTCTAGTTGCTAATTTTCTCCCTCCTTAACTTGATGACATTCTTGTAGTCCTCCTGAGTTTCCTGCCCCTTCTTCCAAAGGTCATAAACTCTCCTTTTTTTCCTGAGTTCCAGCCAAAGCTCTCTGTTCAGCCAGGCCAGTTGTCTCCCCACTGGCTCATCTTTTGGCACATGGGGATGACCTGTTCCTGTGCCCTTAAGATTTCCTTCTTGAAGAATGTCCAGACTTCCTGGACTCCTTTGCCCTTCAGGATTGCCTCTCAAGGGACTCTGTCAACCAGGCTCCTGAATAGGCCAAAGTCTGCCCTCCACAAGTCCAAGGCCTCTGAGAATGGAAAATCATCATTTCATGATCACTGTGCCCAAGACAGCCTCCAGCTATCAGATCACCCACAAGTCCTTCTCTGTTCACAAACAGCAGGTCCAGTGGGACACCTTCCCTCGTCGGCTCACTCACCAGCTGTGTCAGGAAGTATCTTCCACATACTCCACAAACCTCCTAAACTGTTTTCTCTCTGCTGTATTGGATTTCCAGCAAACATAAGTGGAAGTCCACCATAAGAACAAGGCTAGCAATTGTGAGACTTCTTACAGCTGCTTATAGAATATTTTGCCTGCCTCTTCATCCTGGTTGGATGGTCTGTAACAGACTCCCACCACGGTGTCTGCCTCGTTGGCCTCCCCTCAATTCTTACTGATAAACACTCAACCCTATTCTCATCATCATCAAGCTCTAGACAATCTAAACACTTCCTAACAGATAGGGCTATGCCACCACCTCTCCTACCTAGCCGATACCTTTCAAAGAGTTTATAGCCATCGATTGCAGCACTCCAGTTGCGCAAGTCACCCCGCCATGTTTCTATGATGGCAACTATGTTACGGTTTTCCTGCTGTGCAATAGCTTCCAGCTTTTCCTGTTTGTTGCCCATGCTGTGTGCATTGGTGTAAAAGCACTTCAAGTTGGGCTACTGATCCCATTGCTATTTTGGAGGGGGGGAGAAGCCCCAGTTCCTACGTGACCATTTTCAGGTGTTTCCATGGTTTCTAAGACATCAACCCTTGCATCTTTGCTGCTTCATCGATCTCCAACCCTTACTTCCACTGAAGCAGCAGACCAAAGGAGCTCGCTAAAACACCATCCCTCAAACATTGGCATGTCACTCCCAGGCTTACCTTGAATAAGCCTTGGTTTATCCCTTTTCTTCTTCAAGTCTAGTTTAAGGCTCTTTCAATAAGCTCTGCTAACTCCTGTACAAAGATCATTTCCCCCCTTTAAGAGAGGTGTACCCCACCTGTTGCCAGCAGGCCTGGTGTCTTGTAAATCAACCCACCATCAAAACCCCAAAAATTCTGCTGGTGACACCAGGCTCAGAGCCAGATATTGACCTGCTGGCTCTCCCTGTTTCTTCCCTCATCATTCCCTGCAACTGGAAGGATAGAGAAGAACACTACTTGTACTCCTGATCCCTTAAGCAGTCATCCCAAAGCCCTGAAGTCTACTTTGATTGCCCTCAGACTTTCTGGTGCTTCCACTGCTGCCTACCTGAAAAATCAACAATGGACAATAATCATTTTCATAATCAGGGTCATACTGGAGTAGGAAGCTTCCTCTTCATATGTTTAACCTGGGCCCCAGAAAGGCAGCAGACTTCCCTAAGAAGTGGGTCCAGCCTGTACATTATTGCGCCTTCTGTTCCCTTCAGAACGGAGTTTCCTACAACAATGACCAATCTTTATTTTTCTTTATGGAAGCAGTTTTGATGCAGGGTACAGGCCGATTTAACCTCAATGACACCCCCATGCTAGATGAACCACTGTCCTTGTTACTGCCTGGTTCCACTTGCGGAGCCTCACAGCTATTGTGCAAGGGCACCCATGCAGGTGGGGCAGTCACAGAGGGGATATGCCTGCTGCGCCAGGCAGGAAGTCATTGCCACTGCGCTGAGTCACTGCATTCAGCCAGGCAGAGAGTGGATAGGGAATCCTCTGTATCCTGTGTCCTGTCTGTCTGTTGGGCCTGTCCCAGGGAAGGCGGGGTGTGGTTCCAGTAGTCTCTGACTTTCCTCTCACATTCCCTGCTACTCCCACCCTACTCCCCTCCTCCTGGAGCTGTGTTACTAAGTGGAGGAGTTCCTTCACCCGGGCACACCTCCCACAGGAGCACTCACTGGTGTCCTCTGTCACAGGCACAAGAGCAGGGTGCACCCCACAGCCAGGGACACCAGGGAGGCAGTGTGTTCCCACTGGAGCTCTGTCTGAGCAGTCACATCCATCATGGTGGGTGCAGAGCTCAGAGAGGCCACGGCTTTCTACCAGGTGGACACCACTGCTCCCTGGTCGAGCTGGCAGGGTTTCAGTGCCCTTCCTGCACACCCTCCTGTGCAAACTGCAACCCAAACCGCCACACCATGCCCTTGCTAACACACCATGCCTGGCTTTATAGTGCTCCATAAGGGCTGCCTTTGCTCCTGGTCCCACCAGGTCCCGTCTGCCCCTGTGGCGCAAGCTGCGGGCTCCTGACGGCTCTCTCAGCTCCTGCCTGTGCACTATGCTAGAGCACTTGGCTGCTGTTATGTAAAGTTCCAATATTTATCTCAAGTGTATTAAGGGTATAACACTGCTCAGGTTGAACAAAGGTTTCTGAAAAAGGCTGTGAATTTATGAAGAGCTTTTCTGTTTAAGTTACTGGAACTCCTCGTTCTATTCCTAATGACTATGTTCTCACTGAGAGAAAACCAACCCACCACCTCCCCACACACTCAGGAACAATTGCCTCCCGTCTGCAGCGAAGGCTAAATACTTTCTGAACTTGCTACAATACAGGTGTTAATGTCTCATAATACACCTTCAAAAATACATATTAAATTAAAGCACCAGTTTACATTTGGATCCCTGGGCGAGAATTCTGCAGAAGACTGTTACTGGCACACTACTGTGATCTTCCGCATTAAAACATTTTAATGCTGCATATAAGGTGACAGACAACAACAGTGTTATCCCAGGAGCACTGACAAATAAACAAGGTCTGTGCCAGTACTGCCAACACCTAGGATGCTATCGCATCTTCTGTCACACTTACTGCTTTTCTTCCATCACCAGTCAGTGATTTTTAGGCATAGATGAAATAACACTGTCTACAACAGCCGACAGCCGACAACCAGGGCCAGCTGCCTGCACCAGAAAATTTGAAAACCCTAGGTGGTGCCTCCTCAGAAGGACCAATGCCACCCCTAGTAGAGAAAAGCATGGGTCTTCGGAGCACTGTACTCCAGTTTGTCTCAGTTCCTCCCCCATCCTTCCCCCGCTTCCTGACACTGTAAAGATCTGGACCTGCCAGGCTGCAGTTCAGTATCTTTGGGGTAATTAAGTTCAATCTGCCCATGCTGTTGGGAAGTTTTAGTTAACGCTCTGTCCTCACTCCTGAGCTGAAGTAACTAAATAGATCTCAACTTCCATTTAAAAAACAACACTACACTTGGAAAAAGGAAAAAAAAAATCCACAAAAAATCATCACACTTATTTATGAGGACAAATAAAAAGAGCCCAGATTTCATATACTAGGCTTCAAACATGCACTGGGATTATTTAAAGGTGGGCATATACTGGGTCTGCCTGGAATGGTATTTGCTTCCCACATAGCAGCTCGTATGGTACCATGTCTTCAATCTGTAGTATTGCTAACACACCAGCGTTTTAGCTATTGCTGAGAAGTACTTACACAGCATCAAGGCTTTCTCTTTTTCCCTCTGCCTATCCAAGTGAGTAGGCTGGGGATAAGCACAAAATCAGGAGGGGACACAGGCAGACCAGCTGACCCAAAGCAGTCAAAGGGATATTCCATGCCATGTAACATCATGATCAGCCATAAAATTGTGGTAGAGGACGAAGAAGGTAGCGGCCTCTGACTTACAAAATGGCTGTTGCTTGGAGACTGGCTTCGCATTGGTCTGCTTGTGGGAAAGGGCGAGTGGTTGCCTTTGCATCACTTGTTTTTTCTCTTCACTTATTAAACCGTCTGGATCTTGACCCACAAGTTTTCTCACTTGTGCTCTTCCTGTTGTCTCTCCTGTCCGCTGGGGGCAGGAGAGAGTGAGCGAGCAGCTGTGTGAGTGCTTGGCTGCTGGCTGGGGCTAACCCATGACAGGGCTAAAGGTGTTATTACCCCTTCCACCCACAGGACAGACCTGTTAATACCCCTGGCCTGTGCTTGAACAGGTGAAGGAGTTCGATACCCTTTTAGTGATACAAACATGCACCCGGTCCACTGTCTTAAAACAACAACTGTTCTTTCGAATTGAACCTCCTCCCTGACACCACCTCTCTTACTATTTACAGACTGCCTATTGACTAAACGCAGTTCCTTTGGATGATCACAGCGAACGGCTCTCTATTTAATCATCTTTACACCTGGTAAAATATTAGTCCTTACATGCATGTGTCTTCTTCTGGGGAAGGTGGGTAAATATCGAATTTCGATCTCCTCTCCTGCACAAAGTGAGAGACAAGTAAAAAACACGATCTCTAGCTGGGTAAGTGAAGTCAATGCTGTTCTAGCTACTTAGAGGAGCTGCAGCTTAAAAGCTGAATACCACACACGCGTGTACACAATCTCAACAAATAATACGATAAAAGCAAAAACATTTTATATTTTTAAAATTATTATGAAACCTGCTCCACAGATATAAACTCTTATTTAATTCAACCAGGGCTCTCTGGATGCAAGATAAAAACTCTTCTAACACACATCTTGAAAGTAAGGATATAACACACATTAGCAAACATTAAGCTATGTGGGTCAGCCAGAAAATCAGGTAAAATCAACTTTAATCCAGGTAAAAATAAATTTTCATCAACACTGATCAACTGTGACACAGTTGCACACTGACAAACCTCAGTGCTTTTGTGTGTGAAATTCCTCTAAAGGTAAATGGGAGGGCACCTATGTAGTGTAATAAAAGCTTGCTAAAAATAAGTAATAATTTTGTCTCAAGACAAATGCTTTCAATTGTTCTGGGGCATTTAGTCTCTCAGGAAAAGAAGGGAAAAGAAGGGATGGTATTTCCAAATATACAATGGTGATCCAGTGAATAACGCAGAAAGTGTAATTGTTTTTGGCAGAATTCCCACCTTAGACTAAGTCTACAGTCATGTTATTGCTGGGAGACATGAGTTTTATAATGGTGAATCACAAGCTGTTCACATTTATTAGATATAAAAAAATTGTGATGATTTGGATTCATAAGCCATTGAAACATGAAAGATCTGTTTTATTAAAGACATTAGAAGCAACTGCCACAATTCATTTCTTTCAAGTTCTTCTGTACGAATCAGTTTTCTTTGGATTTATGTTGTCCTTTCTAGAAATAGTCAATGGCCTACTTAGCAACAAGAGGGCAAGAATATAGTAAGTTCATTTTGCGATCACTTTTCTACAGAGACTTGCCTAGAACAAGTAACCAGGAATTCCAAGAAACAGGGTAAATAAAGGTACCTAAGACACAACAATTCCTAGAAGGTTTTGTTATAGTTAAGAACTATATTTGACTTCTCATGACACAGCCAGGCAAAAACCTAGTTTGACCTTGTTTTCCAGAACACTGGAAACATGTCCTAGTCTTTTCTTCCAAAAGCTAGGGCCCAGATTTTTCAACAATAATATTAAGCTTAAGCCTACAATGACAAATAGGTACCTTGTCAAAGGAAGGCCAAAAACTACTTGATCAGTTATTAACTCTTCCATTGTTAAACTATATCTATTTCTTCTTAGACCTCCTTTTTAGATGCATTTCAATACAACTCATGGAATCATGGAACGGGTTAGGTTGGAAGAGACCATAAAGATCACGTAGTTCTACCCACCCTGCCAAGTCCCTGCCATGGGGGCAGGGACACCTTCCACTAAACCAGGTTGCTCAAAGCCCTGTCCAACCTGGCCTTGAATACTTCCAGGGATGGGGCAGCCACAGCTTCTCTGGACTACTGGTTCCAGTGTCTCACCACCCTCACAGTAAATAACTTCTTCTTTATACCTAATCTAAATCATCTGCCCTCTTTCAGTTTAAAGACATTCCCCCTTGTCCTGTCACTCCATGCCTCTGTAAAAAGTCCCTCTGCAGTCTTCTTGTAGGCCCGCTTTAGGCATCGGAAGGCTGCTCTAAGGTCTCCCCAGACCCTTCACTTCTCCAGGCTGAACAAGCCCAACTCTCTCAGCCTGTCTTCATAAGAGAGGTGCTCCTGCCCTCTGATGATCTCGTGGTCCTCCTCTGGACTCACTCGAGCAGGTCCACATCCTTCTTGTGTTGGGAGCTCCAGAGCTGAACACAGTACTCCAGATGGGATCTCACAAGAGCAGAGTAGAAGGGGAGAATCACCTCCCTCAACCTGCTGGACACGCCTCTTTTGATGTAGCCAAGGATACGGTTGGCTTTCTGGGCTCAAGTGCACACTGATGGCTCATGTTGAGCTTATCGTCAACCAACACCCCCAAGTCCTTCTCAGGGCTGCTCTCAATCCAGTCTCTGCCCAGCCTGCAGTTGTGCTTGGGATTGCCCCGACCCAGCTGCAGGATCTTGCACTTGGCCTTCTTGAACTTCATAAAGTTCTCATGGGCCTACTTCTCAAGCCTGGCAAGGTCCCCGTGAATGACATCCCTTCCCTCTAGTGTGTCAACCACACCACACAGCTTGGTGTCATCAGCAGACTTGCTGAGAGTGCGTGATCCCACTGTCCATGTCACCAACAAAATGTTAAATAGTCCAATACTGACCCCTGCGGGACACCGCTCATCACTGGTCTCCAGTTGGACATTGAGCCCGTTGATCGCAACTCTTTGCTTGCGACCATCCAGCCAACTCCTTATCCACCGAGTGGTCCATCTGCCAAACCCATGCCTCTCCAGGTTAGAGACAAGGATGCTGATGCTTAGAAACTATTCCCAATCAAGTTTTCCTAAGCCAAGACTTCCTTTCTAAAGAGAGTGTAATGAATCTAGTAATTGTTTACAAAATCAGGGACAATTAAATGGGAAAAAGAAAATTAGTGAAATGTTCATTAAACTTACTGAAACAAACATCCAACAGCACTTGCATATAGGTCAGTTCCCAAAAAGTGTTATGACTCTTAATCGTCTATTTTTTCCAAGTATTTCTATTTTTCTATTTATATGAGTTTTGATACTTGGTTTCTGTCCAAAGATGAAAATTTAAAATGACTGAGAGAGTATTTGCCATTCAGTGCTCAGATTTTAAATGCTGTGTAGTAATTATGTGGCTTTCCATGTTAGTTTATTATATTAACTTGGTTTACTGGAGTGCTAACAAAACTGCTTTAATATTAGCACAAGGAAATTAGTCTTCAGTGCATATAATTTAATCACACCAAATAGAATAATCATTCTCTTACTTGTAAGAGAAAGAAAACACAGCACAAGTGTAAAGAAAGATTCAAGCACTGCCTCTGCAAAAGGGGACCAAAATACAAAGGAAATGCTCATTGGTCTGAAAGTTTGACAGATGAGTCAGAAGTAGCTAGGAACAAGATGCAGAAACCAAATGCCTAGTTGGCAGTTTCAGCTTCTGAAAGGCCACATTAAGAACAAGCAGACAACAGAAAGGAACCACAAAATAGATGGAACAAAAGTAGCAAAAGTTAAGCATGAACCACAGCTGCCAAAGAATTCACGTATGATTGAAATTCCATCAGAAAATCATTATGAAAATAAAAACCAATACAGATTGCTTCCAAAGCCATTAAGAAAATTGCAGCATAGCAGAAGCATATTGTATCCACTCCCCCTCCGACTAAAGCATTTTTTGAAGTAATGTTATATACAATCTGCATGGTCTGTTTTACCCATTCAGATTACACTATTACCTTATAGATTTGAGGAGTAAACTTCCATTCAGGAAGACTGAGTAAGGCATAGGGAATCATGCAAGTCCATCCAAACTCACTTAGAACCACGAAGGAGTACGTCTTTTTTTCTAGGACCATGGTAGGCTAACTAAAACTGCGGGGAAAAAACCCCAAAACAGTTCCCCAAGGCTCAAAGAAGAACATACTAAGTGAAAGATGAGGCATTGGACCAAAGCTTCATGCTAAGTTTCAATAAAACAAGGACACAGAAACCAAATAAAGCCTGGCATTTTAATATCCCAAGATATCCTTCACCAAAGCCAAGAGGCAAATCAATGCCAATTAAAACATCAATGGCAATCAGAACTAAAAATATGCTGTACTTCTGGATAACAAAACCCTGAATGACATAAGTCTTTCCTTTTTGTCTCTTTTAGCAGTTTTTAATTCCAGTGCCCAAAATGGGGGTGTGCGTGTTTATCTTATTTTGAGCATTTAAGAAAATCTGCATGCCTGGAATTACAGCCATTCAATGCTGATCTAGACTGTATTTTCCTCTTTGCTGATTGTGCATATATATGTATCTATCTCATGGTGAAAAAAACCCAGACCTCACTGGGAAAGATAAGCATCGAATATTGAGCTCACACACAGAGAGTGAAGTGGACCTCATAAATACTTCTGTGATGAGTTCTTCACCTGGACATTCAGAATTAAAGCACAAAACACAACAGAGCAACAGCCAGGCAGTTAGCAAAAAAATCTGTAACAGAAAGGGAGCCTCAGTTTTGCACAGCGACAACTAGAGAAATCCTCACAACCTCAGACGGGGGAGAAAGAAAAATTTAAATCCTGAGGCCGGGATGTCTTTAGAGGACAATTATGGTGGAGCAGGTACAAAGGATATTTTCCACCTTTTCTGGCAGAAATGCAGGCTTCAGTTATTGCTACAACCTGAAACAGATGTTCAGAGATTATGTGACCGAATGGAACTATCCATACCACGTTATTAGCGAAAATGGTTTTGATCATTGTGCAAAATTAAGAGTCAAAACCTGGGTTGCAGCAGTACAAAACAAGCTCAAAGACCACAGGAGAGGCAGATTAATCTGCTTCAACCAGTCTGAGGAAAGACTTTATGTACAAAAGAAGTACAAAAAGCCTTCAAGAATTTATGGGCCATCTGTTAAGGAAGTACATGATGAGATGGCACAGCTTCTCTATATACTAATGCTGCAATAATGAAGGTGGTAAATAAACATCATGTTCAGGTTGAAACAACAGGTCAGAAAAAAAAAAAAAAATCTGTTTCAATGACAGTTGCCTTCAATTACACATTGCTTGGCTGTTACTATAAGCATTTGAAAATCGTCTTCATTGCTACAATTATCATGATGCAAAAGAAATCTCTGCAAATATCACCCAAAGAATCACATCAAAACAATCATGCTTTTACGAATAAAGTGAGATTCTTGCAATAAAATTAAAATGCAATGCAATTCTTCTCGTGAAAAGAAAATAGTTTATATTCCACACAATTCTTACACAGCTCTTCCCAGAATTGTTCGCATCCTAGTGTATTTGCCTAAATCCCTGTTATTGCCAAGTGAAGGAGATAAAATGCTCCCTGAATCCTGATGTGGTGACCTAGCAACTCTCTTAAATAACAGAAATATAACTTCATGTTGTGCCCAAAAACCTGCTGTCTCCAAAATCAGGACATTCTTCAAGAAGCTTCCCTCCTCTGCCTCCCTTTTTTCTCTCCTCTCACCACCCTAAATGAAAACTATGTTATTTCAATTTAATTACATAAAATTTAGCTCATTTATTTCCTTCAAATCCAAAAACTCACCTTGAAAATCTGCCTGTCTGCCTTTCTGACTGCGTTTGTAACTTCTCCAACAATTACAACCTTGCAGTAGCACTAAATTGTGAGTGTCCAACAAAATATTGCCTCCCAGATGTAGAAGCAGGTAATTAAATCGAAGAAGAAACTATTGGCTTTGCAGGGCCATGCTGCAAGTCATAGAGAAGTTTTCAGAGCAAGGCTCTTAGTTTGTGCAATCAGCATCATTCTACTGAATTTAACAGGGCTGATGTAATCTATTGCAACTAAAAACGTGGTTCTCAATTTTTAGCATGACCATTTTCACAAACTTTTCAAAGCTGAGATGTTGTATACGACAGATGCTCATCATCTCCTCTTCCCCTTGATCAGCATCGCTGAAAGCATCCCTTTTCTACATTTTATTAAACTGATCATCTTCCAGTTCCCAAGAAAATGCCATCACGTAGAACTGTGTATTTGAAAACTTGTAAAAGGATTTGGAAAGAGATAAACTTAACTTGGTAGGTACAACTACTTTGGGTTTTTTTTAATGCCAGACTAGAATTCAATTCATGAAACTTCTTTTTCTTTTTGTGAGATGGAAGGGCCAACAATCACTCCTGAACAGATGGTGTAACATTGCCTGAGAACATCTTAACACCATCTAAAAGGAAACATGGTTTCAGCACTGAGTTTCTCTGTTAGGATAAGGATAGCTGTGAGAAAAGACTCTGACGCTGACTCGTAAAATACTAAAAAAAAAAATTTGGAATAAATCTTAAGGAAACTAGTGTCAGGAATAAGGAGGATTTCCTGAGGCAGAGAAGGTATAGCAGAAAATGTGTAAGCGATCTGTCACTCTCAGAAGACTTCATACTACTTTTTAAAATGAAGAAACTGTTATTTTCCTATTGGTCATTTGTGACCTGCCATACACATTATTCTGAGAAAGTCAGATGTTTAGTCCTAGACATTTATTGCTTACATATCTCTCTCTGAAATGATGCAACTGGGAGTCTACTTCATTCACCCAACACAGTCCAGCCTACACCTTGTCACCTCGGCACAGCTAGCACTATTGCATGTCACTGTTCTGCAATGACCTGCCATATGTACCCTAAGGTCTTGGTCCCTCCAGATGGCTGAACTTGATATTAAAATATGCTCGCTGACTAGAATTTTGTCATAAACATATCCCTGCAGAGAGGAATATCTCACACAAACTAATGATTCAATGTAACAATAAGCAAGACGAGACCTCCTGCATTGTCTTGGGTCTAACACCTTCTACCCCTTGTGGGAAAAATGATGGGCCTCTTCCACCTGTATCAACGTCCACCCAGCATTGTCCCAGTCCACTGACCCACAGAAGGGGTGGCTTATACTTACATGTGATTTTTTGGTGGCTTTTTAGGCTGCACTTCCAGACAGAGTCTGGTTTCCTGCAAAGTCTTGCTGATTTATGACATTCATTGAGATAATGAGCTGTTAACCTAACTGCCAGGCTTTAGTTTTACTTAAAAATGGTCCAATATTCACATCACACACCTTCCTAACTGCATGACCTATTTTTTCCAATAACTATAGAAATATCAGAAACATTTTTTATTTGCGAAGTATTCAAATAGCATGCAATAAACATTAGTAGTAATACAAATCAGAAAAGCAGTAAAAGTCTCTTAATTAGGACACCCTAGTGAACAGCTTATTGTCCTGATTATATGACTTCTTTTAATTAAGAGAAGTTATTCAAAAATAAAACAGCATGGAGAGCTTTAAAATGATAAAGTAAAATGAGTACTCATTGCAAACACAGGAAGAAAACTGATATTCCTTGTGTCTCCTTCATTAGCTCCTTTAATCCTTAACAGCTTGATGCATTTCAAAATGCATTAAAAATTTCTAACATTTTAGCTCCTATTTAGGAAAATTCAGTTTAATACTGGTGGAATAAATTTTTGTTAACCAAAACTTACAAACACATGACAAAGCATATCATTACCAGTTACTTTAACAAAGCAACGATTCATCCTTCAAAATGGAAAATATTAAAAGATATGCTTCACTGTGAATGAAATTACAGTTCCAGATTATTTCCTCCTGTCTGCATATCTCACAGAAGCAGGGCTAATTAGCTTAGGTGACATTTTACACTGTTTAGCTCAGGTAATACAGGCAAAATTTAGAAGTTAATTTGAGCACCTACATTGTACTGCATACTATGTACAGACATGCACACACACTACATCACACTAAAAGTAAAATCATTTATACAGGAAACCCTGTCCAATGTCTAAAACCAGTGTGAAAACATGTTCCCACTCAGTATTGTGATAGTGTCTGTTGGTCAGTTTCCAGGGCCTTGAAGTTCTCTACAGCAAGCCTCCTGTTATATTATCATAGAGTCATAGAATCAAGTAGGTTGGAAAAGACCTTTAAGATCTAAGATCATCAAGAATGACCCTATGTGTGCAATCTTGGCATACAAAAGTTTTGCAGAGGCTTACAGGATTAGTAGATTGGGCTTTATAAAATATGCCACTCACCCACCCTAACTGCTCTGTCTGTGGTGAGCCCAAGTCATAACAAAAAAAACCCCAAACAACAAACCTAAAACCCCCCCAAAAAACCCACCACAAATGAACAAACAAATAAAAAATAATAAAAAAAAAAAAAAAAAACACAAAAACCCAAACCCCAGATATTGTATGGCCTTAAATTTCAAGCCATACCTCTTCCTTTAGCAGAACAAAATAGACCTCAATGTCAGGGTACTCTCAACATTGCATGTAAAATCAGTTAACTCACTTTTGGAAAATGAGTGTTTTCACCATAACGATTTGATTTATGTTTTAAAACTTTATCATAATTTAACTGAGGTGAACCATCAGTAAAATATTTACCAACACTATTTAGTAAGTACTATTTAGTAAATTTGCTTTACTAAAGCAAATAAAGCTTTGCAATTTCCATTGCGAATAGTCACCCAAAATTGACCCTGTTTATTAAGAGCTTCTAGGCACAGATTTAGTCAAAACAATGATCTTTCCCAGGCACATTTACATCAAAGAAATGAAAATCCACGTCTCTTGTGTATCGAATAGCAGAAAAAAAAAATAGTTAGTGTCCTTCCAGAATACTGCAGGTTCAGGGGGATGCATCAACTTAAAGCAGGTGATGATAAATAAATCCCCTGGAAATAGATCAGTGCTGTTTACAAAGGAAAGAAAAAAAAAAAAAAAGACAAAAATAAAACCACAAAACAAGATGAAACAAACCAACCAACAAAAAAAACCCACATCAAAAACCAAACAAAACCACCTGCACTGTACATAAAAAAGTATCCATTTACCCATACTGATATCTTGCATAGTCCTACCATTAGTGTCTGGTTTGGCATTTTGCTTGAAGTCCAAATTGATTGAAATAATCCTAAATGCATCACTCCCAAAGAAATGAGAGAATTACCTCTTCTCTCATGTTATTTAAAAAACTCATGACTTTCAAACAAGTGTCATGATTTGGGTATCTGTCTCATGTAGTGAACACCAGGCACTGGCAAAATACAGTAAATCATGTTGCAGATCTTGTAGACTGATCTGTCATACTTACGAGTGACTATTTAAAATTTCTAGCACAAGTCAGCTGGAGTGGTTGCTGTACACTGCAGAGAAAGAAGTCCAACCTTGAATAATTAGACTTCAGAGCTACAAAACACAACAGAGCTCCTATAGTTTAGAAAAACCATTACTGTGCCTCAGCTCTAACAACATCCTCTGTTACTTCTGGCAAATCAAACTGGTTCTATTTGTAGACTGAAATATGTCTTCCCTCCTCATAGAAAAATCAGAATGATAAAGTTTTGAATGACACAGGGATTATTCTTTCATTGATGAAGACCATAAATTTCATAGCTAAGAAACAACAGCTTGATCGACTACTGAAGTTCAAGTTAAACAGCTAAGACTTTTTGCTCTATCCTAATTCTGAAGGGTAGAATATGCTTTCTAGTGTTTCTCCTAACTGAAAATCAGAAGATATTTCAAATTTTGGAGAATACAGTTAGGGGGGTTGTATGCTTCCTTGTTTTGGTATTTTCCACAGCTAGATCAGGAAACAACGTTTAGATTATTCCAAATGATGATTATTAAAAGTATTATTTATCTCTCTAAGCCACATTTACTGTAGTTAACTGAAATGCTACCTATATTGCAATAACTTTCTTCAGGGTAATCTCATACTGTTTGTCTGGAGCAATCAGTTTTTGCATATACAGCATCCTAATGCGTGCAGCATCAGACTTTTAAAATAGATTCTATAAATACAGCCTGATCAGCACGTAATGCAACAAAAACACAGCATTTTGTAGCATATGGCATGCAAAGCACTGAAGTGAAGGGCATGCCTAGATCTCAGCTGTGGCATGCCACCTAGTTTGTTCCATAACACTTATTTAACCATATGGCTCCTCCTAGGTGGCAAGCCACCACAGAAGCACAGGTGTGTATTCTTTCACTTGAATTTATGACCTACGTGACAAAGCTGGAATCAGCTCTTTTAATCACATATTCAATGTCAGTTCCATTGTATAAATTTACTTAGGGTTTACTACAAGGAACAAACAGAAATTCTGCATAATGCCTGCTTATGACAAAATACTTCATTACACTGAGTACTGTTTAAAAACATTTTCCTTTGGAGAGTAAGACCTCATCTAAAGCTCATTGAGATTTATATAAACCACAGAAGGGTGATGCATTTCAAAGGACATATTTACAGTGTCTGACTAACAGTGAATGGGTTCTCCAACTTTCTCTGAAACAAAGTCATCAGTATGGAATCAAAATGTCATTTATTCTGGTTCACTTCTCATGACACAAACCTGAAAGTCAGCTCACAGGTTTCCCCAGTCTGCGTTCTTCCAAGGTTCTTATTTCGAAACTGCTCTGCCTATGAACTAGATCCTCACCATTAATGCAGTCTTTCTCCCTTGCCTTCCACCTAGCTAGAAGCAATCTGTTTCAAGAAGTTCTCTGAGCTTACTACGCTTTGTCCCCTAAAAGACAACAGATCAATGGAAAGGCTTCTGTATTTCAGAAAAACACTGCAAATTTGTTATGATATCACTGCTCATAAATCAGAAAAGGCTCAAACACAAAGACTTTTTTGTTGCTCTCTGTATTAAGGTACACTATAATGTAGATCATCTAGCTGAATCTATTACATAAACCAGTATTGGGAGTTCTCTCCCCTTACCCCCCAGCTCTTTCACCTTTTCATCAAGCATCCTTTTTTGGAGATACTGTGAAACGCCTTGCCCTGAAAACCAGAAGTGCCTCAGTTCATTCTCTGTGAAACACAGAGAACAGATAAAGCCAATTTCAGAGCTGTCCTGAGCAGAGCTGCTGTTTCAGTACCTGAAATTACCATTGGAAATGTTTGCAAAACCCACCATTTTATTATGCAAACATACAAAATACAGTAACAGCTTAATCTCATTCTCATTGCAAGTTTTGCTATTTACTGAAACAGGAAGCAGATCAAACATGAGAAGCTTAATAATTCAAGCTCACTTACCACTGTGCAAATAGCACTTGATTAATTCAAGGTATCGTTAGACACAGAACATCTCAGTGCAGGAAAAAGTGAATCCTCACTCTTCACAGGATAGAAAACATTCCTACCACAGAAACGCTGGGAGCAATCCATCATGCCTCAGTATGCCAGTGCTGGCCAAAGAGCTACAGGATGGAGCTCTGACGTCAGCCATCAAGGCTTGAGTACCACATAGCTCACTACCTTGTAGACACCCAAGTAAATCCCGCTGAAAATGAGGTTCTCCAGTCAACTCAACTCACTGAGACCAATGACCAAACAGCCATGAGGTTACAGCATCAGGCAAAGCAATTCTGTGCACTGATATATTTGATTTTAATGAATTCAGAACAAAGTTGCATTTTTTGGTCTTTAGCTTTCCTAAGATATTTTATGTAACAGCGATAATAAATTAATTTAGACAATGATAAATAACAGAGGAGACAATGTACATTTTGCTGCTATCTTCTGTCAAATAAATGCTAGTCAAGTACATCATCAACCCTTACTATGGAGACAGACTGCCAGAATGGTAGAGAAATTCTGAACTTTTAAGACACTAACCATATGTCTCGATCAATTTATATGCAGATCCCTTCCCTCAGCAGAACTTTTCTTTGCACCAACTGTTAGCCCATATTGTTGAACTGAATCCAGTACAATAGAAGTGAAAATAGGAACTGTTCCCTTTTAATCTGAATGGTGATAAAAATGCAAATCAAAAAAGTATTTTTTATAGCAGCCTGCAAGTTTTATATGTAGCTGGCAAATCATAACAAGATGCATATTTACAGGTTGGGGGTGTTTTTTTATAATTACAAGAATCACAGACAAAAAATACAGCTTAGTAAACTGATTGTAAATGAAAATATAAATCATGTAATATCTTGAAAGCTGACGTGAAAAAGAACAAGGGGAAGGAAAAAAAGGGAAAGAAGGCTGTTGAAGTCTGAAATAAGGCACAACCTCTCCTCTTTTCTGCTTAATACAGTAACCTGAGGCTTGAAGTCACTACCTTATAGTATCTTAAAAGTCTTCTAAGTAGAAAACTGTGCCAAGAACAATTATGGACTATCACACTATCATAAACCTCAGGTTTGTTTTCATGACTATGAAATCTGCATGCAAGGTGTAAGATACATTATGCTTTGTATGTTCAAAAGAAAAGTTAAAAGTATTTTCAAAGTAAAGGGACTACTTTTTATTTAGTTTTAACTACTTAAGTAAACATGATATACATTAAAATATTGCAGACGATTCATTATATAGTTGCTACTATCAAAACGTATCCCTTAAAGAAGGGATGTATTTTTTGTGCTTAAAAGTACAAAACATTTTATAATGCTTTTATTACTAGTTTAAAAAGGTAGAATATGCTGCAAAATATGCTAGTTAGGGACTTAACCTAAAATTAATTATTTGCCATAAGTAGGCCCAATTACATGAGCTTTCAGAGAAAAATACTATTGTTTTCCACACAATGCCAAAATAGCTGAATAACAGTGTAAAACAAAAGTTCAGAACATGGAGCAGTGATACAACATAAATGGTTAAGCAAAGTTGGTGGCAAAAGGTTTAACCTGCTTCACACAAATATGGAAGATAAATGACTTTTTTCATGTAAATGTAACTATTCACAGCTTTCCTTGACAAATTCAAATGACAACCATGAAAGTCAAATTTTGAGCAAACATGTGCTAAGTACCTTATGCAAAGGATATCTCAAGCATTATTTATCTTTTATGTAAAAACACAACTTGGCCTGTGTTTATCACACATTCTCCATTAAAAACCTTACTCTGTCTCAGATTCCTTTTGGGGATTACCAGCTCAGGCTGTGAAACTGCACCAAAATCACAATTTAAAGAAGGACTTATTCAGAGAGTGGTGTAATGGTTAATTTTCTTTTACTTTCAACTTCTTTGTTCACCCTTTTAAATTTTTTCAGTCCTTTCTAAGGCCAAAGAGTCATAATATTAATTAGTGGACTACAAGTTAAATTAATACAGCATAGCACATATCAAAGAAGACTTGTGCCCTAATGCTCTCGCAGTTGACTGTACAGACTTCCATGTTTTGGTTTTCTTTTTCCAGTACCTTATACCCATCTCATTCCACTGTGTAAGGATGCTTATGACACGAGTGAGAGAGCTAATACAACTTTCTAGAAGTAAAGAAACCTGTTAATTGGAAACGGGAAGAGGAAGACAGATGAAACAAGGCAAAAAAAAAAAATAAACCATGAGAAGTAAAGGCAAAGCCAAGAAAGGACAACTGCAAAATCATCACTGGAAAAGTGTAATTTATCCAGATAAAGGACTTAATTTCACATTCCTTGCTTTCTTCTCATGCCAAGGAGCTTAACCATTGAAGGTGCCCCTTTTCTCCTTCTGTACTATAAAGAATGCTGTGTCATTGCTGACAAGCTGCTGTTCTCAAAGGTGTTTTTCAACTGAAAGTCCTACATACACCGCTATTCTGTCTTGCTTTAATATGGTATGACCTCAACCGCTTTCAGTTTCAGCACCTAAAGTTGCGCAGCCCTACAGTTCTTTACCCTTTGAATGGTTAAGCTCCTTGGAAACCGTCATTTGTAATTACGTGTAACTCTGCAGAACTTGCACTATTTCGTAACGATACCAAGCACAAGGAAGTAGTGTCTTTGTAAAACAGCAAAAGACCAGCCTGCATCATAATGCCCGCATCATCTAGATGAGTCACACTAGCAGATTAAGCAGGGCACCCACATCAGAGAGAGGGGCGATGAGACTACAAGAGCAGCAAAATGCTTTTTGGATTTTTAAGCAGCAGTAAAACCAACAGTGGGGCTAACACTTCAGAAATCATTAAAATTAACAGAAGTCCTTCGAGGGGTGACTCTTGCAACAGAAGAAGTTAAATACTTCCCTTTGTGTTCAAAGGCCTGGAATATCTATCATTGGAAAATCCATTCTATTTACAAATGTAACTGCAGTACTGAACCACCATTACTATAATTAACTGCACAATCTTTAGTGGAGAACTATCTTCTATGTACGGCACATTTCAGTGTCATCTTGTATAAATGGAGGCATTCTTGAGTGGTTTCAGTGAGGAAAAAAAAATCATAAGTGTACTGTGAATAGAATTAAGACACAAAAGAGCAAGTATGTCAGGTAAGTCTATCTACCTGTAATCAGATCCCCTTTAACAAGTTCACATAAGGTACTAAATGCTCAATCCAAATACTGGCAGGTCAGTCAGAGCAGAAAAGCAATCTTTTCTAATGGTCCTCTGGGAAGACAGGGCTTGCAGTGCATTTGGTGCTTCTGGTATACTGCCTACACTAATAAAAAAAAAAAAAAAAAAAGGGGGGGGGGCATTAAATACTTAAAGGACCCAGAGAAAATGAAGTCATTGTAAATGACAGCGTAGTGCATGGCAGTCTGGCAGTCTCAGAAAGGAACCCATCAAAGCCCTTTAAGTCCTAGCTTTCAAGTTGCGAGCTGGCAGCGAATGCCAGCTTTTAGTGAATCACCTCAAAATGTAGATCGCTTTAGAGCAAAAAGAGGCCATTAGGTCAGATAAAAACAGTGTGCAAGAGGAAAGCAGCTAAGAGTGTCAGCCCTCTTAAGTAGCAGAAGAACTGCTAAACTACCTTTCAAGATTTTTATTTATATTTGCAAAAAATTGCAATGAGCCTATCAACACTACAAACTAGGGAAAAGGAAAACCGGAGCAATGACTAGCCTTGAGTAGTGTTCTCAACAGGGTTTCCCAAAAGGCGAAGACTACATTGCCCTTTGATCCAAATCGAAATATTCTAAATAAATATCTAAAATACTACAATGACAGTAAGGAAATAGCGTCAAAAGCTACCTCACAAGAAGGACTTGAAGCAACATACTTATAAACTCCAGTGATACATACACTGAGAAAACTAACACTAATGCACCAACATTATATTCATATCAAAACCAGAAATATTCATTGTCCAACACTCCACTACTACACACATGGCAGCACTGTAACATTTCTACTGATCATCTTCTTGGCAAACCACTAGCTTCTTCAGTGCCAAGACTTAACTACGTGATCTTAGAGATACAAATGTATGACCTTAAAGTGAAATATTTTCTGGAGAGAAACTCCTGACTGGGATGTTCAGTCACTCCATTTTCTGGACACACCAAATACAGGGAAGAAATCTATGGAGATGTGTACTTGCTATTACAAAATACCTGCTGGCATATGAAAATAAACTAGCAGAAGAGCAGAATAAATGAGACTTGAGGCAAACAATCCTTTGAAGAGAATAATGAAGTGATAAATAAAAAAACCCAAAACGTATTTCCACAGCTAGCCAGGTACTTTAAATGTAAGAAGATTGAGAAGACGACGAAGTAATGGGGAAAAGATGAAGAGAATCTCAAGGAAAATCTGTCCAAATATTCTGAAGGATATGGGCAACCAATCTTTTTTAAATGTATAGGAAATGAATGACCATTGATTTAGGTAGCTGATTAAAGTAATCTAACAGGTGCACACTCTGCTCATCTTCCATGTCACCATCATAGAGGGAATTCTGACCATTGGGTTAAGATTATCTGGAATATATTGCTAGCTTCAGGAGATAAGTTTAGCAATTAAAGCACCTATTACTGATGTGACATCCAGGAACATACATTTAATTCCAGTCCAATTACAAATAGTAATACTTAAAAGGATAGAACCGGTCTTTTTCGTATCAGTCTTCTGTTTTACAGCCTGTTCTGTCTTTAGTGATCCTTGTGAAACTTTTTAATTAGGTTCTTTAGAAAGGAGGAAGTAAAAATTAATTTCCCTAAGACAGAATTATTTTTGGTGGAGGTTTAACATTGGGTTTGTTGAGTCTAAAAATGGAACTTGAAAAGACAGCTTGAATCTGTGTTCTCCCACCTTAGCCGGACATTTCTTTATGGATTGCAAAGTATTTCTTTTCCTCTGTCTCTCTACACACAAGAGCCTACTATTCTTCACATCACCATCACATCTGAATAAATTAAATTTCATTTTAACCTAATCATTAGATACTGTATCCCATCAGGATGATCCTGGAAACATGAATCTCATACGAACCCTGCCTCATTACACTCCTTTTACACAACCTGTCATTCTCTGGAAGTAATATCTCAAAGTACAGCTAATCAAATGACTCCTAGATCTGCATAACAAATGTCTTGTGATTACTAGACTCTCAAGCCAGTTTTCAAGTTGTTCTTCATATGCAGAGGACGCAAAACTTTGTTTTTAATAACAAACACATTACAATCTTACCTACAGGAGTTCTAGTGCATTCCGAAAGCAAATATTTAAAATGAAATACTGCATTTCCACACACACCCCCCACACACAATTAGAGAGACCACAGCAGAACTTCTAATAGTTAAACTGATTAGACCACCAGATATTTGGTATGAATAAATATTACAGAAAAGTCTGCAAAACCAGCACTTTTAAACAATTACATCTCTCCAATGGCAACAGAAACAGAATTTCTGCTTTGTGAGAATTTTGTTCAGATACTAGAAGGAGGACAACTGGCAAAATTGGGTAAGATTAAGAGATCCCTCTAAACAATGTCTTTATCTTATTTAATCAATGCTCTCCATTTACAAATAAATTTAACAAAAATATTTGAAATTCAATGTCATAAATGCAGTTCTATTTACACATTATTTAATGATTTTTATTTTTAGGGTTTCCTTTATTTTCCATCAAGTAGCCATTTATTTTACTACTTGGAATTGATGGCTTACTACATAATTTCTTCTGCCAAATGTCTCAAGATAAATTAACTGATTTCTTATCTTCAGGGATGTAGAAACAAGAAAGAAGCAATAGCTTGGTCAATCAGTCAAGGACAAAAGGGGATGTATGTTCACATCCACAAACCGCAATGAAAAAAAGAGAGGCAAAGCAGCTTGGGTAGAAAACCTGGTTCTGTATGATATGCATATAATTGTGTAACAGTGGATTGTGTAACAGTGGATTCACACCAATTTCTCACTGATCAAGAAGCATTTTAGCTTTGCTTCTGCTTACCATCTAACAGCTACTATATGAAGAAGTCTATGAAAATACCAAAATAATCTGAGTTCTTCCTAGACAATGAGAAATGGAACTAGAACTACCAGCCTGGTTCCTTGCAACATCCCCCCCCCCCGGCTATTCTCTCATATTCATAACTGGAGTGGGATTTAAGAATGGGATTGGTCAGAAACATTTTGGTAGACATTCATTTTCTGTCAACCGAAACTTTTTGTTGAAAGGTGTCTTTTTCCCATTTCCTTCTTCCCTCTCATCCCAAATGAGAATTTCTGAGACCTAAAATAAAGATTTGGGGCACAAACAAACAAAAACGACAAGGAAAATGACAAGTCTTCTCTAATTGGCACTTACTTAAAACACCACATCAGTTCAAGTACTTGAATCATGCAGAGGAGAAAGTGACTTTGATTCTTCCCCTTTCATACAGATGTTCTGACATTCTCCCCCACTCTCTCGTTTTCATCTCTCTCTCACCTCCTCCCTCCTGCCTACTTATTTTTTCTTCCTCTTTCTGCCCCCTTCATCTTTTTTTTTCCTCACTCATAAGAAATTTCTGATTGTTTTCCCTCACTTATTAGAAAGGAAACTAATGTCAAAACAATTATTTTTTTTCTGTCAAACAGAATACTTGCTTCCTCATCAGCCCTCAGGATATCTAGAGTAATTTCCAGCTCTGCTGTAGACATTCGTTATGACCTTGAGTAAATAATTTAATCTCCCTCTACCCCTTTTTTGCACTGCATGTAAAAAGAAGAAAGTTCTTCTGTATCCCATGCACACTTCAGTTCTGAGCTTTTGGGGCCAAGGATTGGCACTTGCTATACAGCTATGCAATGTCTAATATAATAAACCTGCAATGCCTCCAGGGACACCCAGACACAAACATAATGCAAACAAATGCAGCTATAAATGCATTATAAATACTCTGCAGTACAAACTAGTTCTTATTTACAGCTCCTTGAAGGGTTCTACCATGAAACTTCGCATAGTTACCAAACATACAACAATCACTCTTAATACCTGCTTATAAATACAGAAGTACTCACAGGCTGTTGGAACACTGAACAAAATTAGCACTCAAATTAGCACTCTCATCTATTACAGCAGTCTGATACAAAATGTATCAGATAAAAAGGCTATTTAGTTCAAACCCCTCAAAACTACTGACAGATGCAGACCAGCCCAAGCATAATATCCCAAGTATTCTTAATGGCCTCTCATCATCTTCAACACTCCCCTTGTCACTAGTGTATGACACCCGAGGAAACGAAAATAATGTGAAACGAATACCAGGACTTCAGAAAAAGCTCTGCTTCACTATTGCGATTCAGATTGCAAGTCTTATGTACACTGACTTATAATGGTATGACTTATACTGATGTGATTTATATCAGATGATCGTACGTATGATTTATATCTTCACCTTTGTAATTGTCTGTTTCATGCTATGCTGCAAGTTGACTGGCAGAAGTGTTTGTCTTCACATTGTTCTTCCCTAAGGATTAATATTTAGACCATACATTTTATTCAGAGCATATATACTTTGTTCAATTTGAGCATAAAGTGAACTAAGTCTTCCAGTAAATAACTTAAAAGGAAAAACCGCACCAAAAAAATGCCCCAAAAAACAAACACACAAAAATCCTAACCCCAAAACCCCACTCTCTCTCACCCCCAGAATTGCTGAGGTTTGAAGACAAGCCCACTTCAAAGATCAGTTCATTTTTAAAGCCTAGTGGAACACTAGCCTACAGATGGAAAAAAAGGTCTGTCTTCAGAGAATTGCAAGGCCCTAAATCCTACCAAACATTATTGTAAATGTAGGACTAGCTGACACTAGAAAGCCCTCGAACTAGAGCTTGGTATCAAAAAGCCACTCTTCCATCCAATTTATGTTTCTTCTTGAGGGGAAATATCAAATCCCAGACTAGAATTACACACCACTGTGACAGGTAAAACAGATCTCCAGAATAACAAAAACACTGCTGTTCACATTCACCAATTAATTAGGTCCAGTAAAACAATTGATTTCTTATATCAAACATTACACTTCTGTTAATGCTACGCAAGGTGAAACATAGCAAAGCAAACAAGAGAGGAGTACTCTTAAAATAGCAATGTATTTTTCTCCCAGAAAAAATATCATGTCTATAATTTATACATGGATTGAACTTGGCAGCATGAGCATCTGAAACAGGCTCTGGGGTTTGTAATGCCACTCTAATGCACTGCTAGAAGTTAATGTTAATAAAAATTCCAGAAAAGCATACAAAAAGCTGCACCCAGTTCCCCTGAAGGATACATCCAGAAACTTTTGTCGGAAAAGTGAATGGCATTTTCTTGATAGCACAGCATCTTCCCCCCCACTTCATTTTGGTGAATTCATTTAGAAACTTGCAAAAGTGAGAATTAGTGCAACATGAAACCACAAAACATTGCAACCAGGAAAAAAAAATAATAAATTTTTAGTATGTTACTAGGAAAGCAATGTTATGTCTTTCTCGGGAGATTTTTTTTCTATTAAGCTAACTGCGAAGACAGGTCAATAAAATTTGCTTTATATTTTCTAATTATCTTTCTTTGCACAAGGGAAGTCATCTTTTTCATTACTGAAAACATGCATGTAGAAGCATATTGGTTCCTATTATCAAATATTCCGGAGCAAAATCCAGGTCAGACAAGGAGAATGGTAAACTAGACACTTCTAACACCTCTCTGTATTCGTAACTCCTGGTGTAGATGGCAGGAAATCTGGAATGTTGGTGTGAACTCAAACCTGTCCTTAATTCTGTCATGCTGACGAGGCTTGCCCCCCTGGATCTGCTATGCAAAGAACAGTTCCAAAGTGATGCACACCTGACGTATGCCCCCATTCACTCCTGCCTACGATGTACTTCTGACAGATCATCTATTCTAGAAGACGGGTATGCAAAATCACAGGAGCAGGAGATAAAACAGGAGGAGGATTTGAAGTTACCTACAATATGCCAGGCAAATCCCTGATGTCCCAAAATAGCGAATACAATAGTGACACAGCAAACAAGATGAGCCCCTATGCATTCTCCATCCCCACTGCCACTGGCTTTGCAACTTGCACCCAAACTGCCAACCACTCTTCTCTTAAAACCAAGGCGGCAAGCCCCAGACTGCCTATTGAGGCAGGTCCTGGCCTGCCCTTTCGTAAACCACACCTGGATGTTGGATGTGGCTAACCAGCATAGACCAAAACCCTTAGCGCTGGTATAGCTGGCGTAACTAAGGATACAGGCCCACTAGGTGATAGGACATTCAAAGGCATTACCATCAGTCAGAGAAGACTACTTGCAAGTTGCAAAGTAGTTAGGAAGTTTATTTAAAGGTGAAATCACTCATGCTAGTAAGAGAATCCTAAATGATTATTCATAAAAACTTTATACTACATTCAGTCACTATGAATTGTTCAACTGCTATCTGTCATGGTTTCAGCCCAGACGGTAACTCAGAATCGCGCAGCCGTTCGCTCACTCCCCAACCCCCCGCCAATTTTCCTCCCCCCCACTCCTGGAGAATCAAAAGAATGTAACTCCCACAGGTTGCGATAAGAACAGTCCAGTGACTAAGGTATAATACAAAACTACTACTCCTATCACCAACAATAATAATGATAATGGAAATAACAAGGGGAGAGAACACAATTGCTCACCACCCGCCGACCAATATCCAGCCCGACCCGAGCAGCGATCTGGGCCTTCCAAGTAACTCCCCCCACTTTATATATTGGGCAAGATGTGCCATGGTATGGAATACCCCTTTGCCTAGTTTGGGTCAGGTGTCCTGTCTCTGCTTCCTCCCGGCTTCCCCTCCTCCTGCTGGCAGAGCATGAGACTGAGAAAGTCCTTGGTCAGAGTAAACATTACTTAGCAACAACTAAAACCATCGGTGTTATCAGCGTTGTTCCCAGGCTGAAAGTCAAAAACACAGCACTGCACCAGCTACTAAGAAGGAGAAAAATGACTGCTATAGCTGAAACCAGGACACCATCACATATTCTAACACCAATCTTTTACACCCCATTGGGGGGAAAAAAAAAAAAAAAAAATCACAAATATTTTCTAGTTTAATTGTTTGTCTTATTCTTACACTTTTAAAAACAACTTCTATTTTGGATGACTTGCAAGGTTAAGAGTTTTAATGAATCTCCTCAATCCCTTCATATTACACGTGCACATTTACTAACTTTTTAAACTGACATACGTCCCTACTCTTATGACCCAACCACTTGGAACCTCTGCCTACTAGAAAGAAGCATCAGGTCATGCTAGAGAGGAGAGCTCTCTTCTCAAGTGCTATAATCTAGTTTTTAGTCTTTCAGTTACAAAACAACAGACTACTAGTAAAGGTTCTGGTGAATGAGCATTATATCTTCCAAGTTGCAGAACATGAAACTAGAAATTAAAAAAAAAACCAGCAAAAAACAGAACAATAATGAACCACTGTATCATGAGCTTCAACTGTCATTGAGAAAGGGGGAGAAATAAAAACTCTTGTGTATATTTTCTAGACTATGCACAAAGAGTGAACAAATAACCATTTCAGCTCTGTGTGTTGCCTGTATCTTAAAAAGTGGTAATTATCATGACCACAAGACAGTACACATGCCTATTTTCTGTAGAGAGACATTTTAGTTTGTTTCACGTCTTGCCAAAGAGTTTGTGACAAGAACTTAAAATACTGAAAGGAAATATTGAACCCAAGGAGTAATGGGTTCAAACTTAAACAGGAGAAGTTTAGATTAGAGATAAGGAAGAAGTTCTTTTTAGTGAGGGTGGTGAAGCACTGGAATGGGTTGCCGAGGGAGGTTGTGGATGCTCCATCCCTGGTGGTGTTCAAGGCCAGGTTGGACAGAGCCTTGGGTGACACGGTCTAGTGTGAGGTGCCCCTGCCCATGGGAGGGGGGTTGGAACTAGATGATTTTAAGGTCCTTTCCAACCCTTACTATTCTATGATTCTATGATTCTATGAATACATCAAGGTGTTACTTTCTCAATCAGTAACAGCTGTCTGCCATTTTATCAGAAAACTCAACCACAATACTGACAATTGAAATTATTTCTTTTAGAAATGTAGCTACAGCTTACAATGAATTACAACTAGATGTGATTAAAATTAACAATTTCTCAAAAAAGAAAACTCCCATGACATTCACTATGAGGAGAGTTGTATGGCTGAAGATCCAAAGATAACAAATCTGATTAAGAATAATTTTAAATACAGAAAGGGGTGCATATGCAGACCTTCACTCTAGCCTATTCTGCTCAACAAGATTTCTCTTAAGTCATGTTTTCAAATCATCTCTAGGAATACTTGCATTGAAGAATAATCAATGGTTCAAAGTAATTTCCACCTTGAAAATTGTCAGAATTCCTTTTTCTTTTTTTACTAATTATAGTCTATTCAGGCCAATCAGTTGATATATTCCAAATTAACCATTAAGAGCTGGTAGTATGGCCACATGAGCAAATGGCACAACTTTAATAAGGACTGTGTTCTACTCAGCTGTGTCTACCTGTGGACAGCAGACCCAGGAGCCCTGTGGAACACCCCCAGTCTGGGGAGAGTTCTTGCTGACATTTGGGGGGGGAGGAGGGGGGGAGAGAGAGAAAACACTGACTGTCCCTCCAAAACAACATTCTGCATGGCAAGGAAATCCAGACACACAAAAAAGAAAAAATGGTAGTGTGCACTGGTACCCAGTCAATATCATCACAGGATTAGAATTACAGCCTCTACCTGCCATCAGCCATAGTAATTTTAGTAACAGAAAACTCAGCATTTAACTCAGCCATGTGTGAACTCACTGTCATGTTTAGTCTTAATTTAAAACTCCAAACATTTTCTCTATATTTTATTTTTCATAATTATGTGGGTGAGCTAAAATGGAATGAGATGTAACTAAATGCATGGAGGATAGCACAAGTCCTGTGAATCACAGCCCTGCTGAACTTCTGCAATTCTAGATAACTATTGCTGGCACACTGAGTACCTTGGACCTTTCAGGATTCAGCCCTACAGAGGCTGTCAGAGTGAGTTACATCAGCTGAATAGAGGTTTTGAGGGAGACTCTAGTAAACCTGTTCCTGAGGGCTGCATAAGATTCTGTGATCAGTTATTTCATTGCCTGTAAAAAGGTACCGGCACATCAGAACAAGGCTGTTCTGTTCATTTTTCTCTTGATGCCCTTGTTTGCTATTCAACAGCATATCACTGCAGTTATCCATGCTATTATTCAGACTTCTAGCTTTAAACTGTTCACTTTTCATGCTATGTACGAATAATCCAGATCTTGACAATACTGTTTTGTTTGTAAGCATGGTTTCCCATGTAATTCTGCTTCCTGTTTCTACATAGGAAATTAAAAAAGTCACCATACTATATAGCACATATTGTGTGCCTCTAAAAGGTGATAAGAACGCATGTTTCTTATGCACTTTACTCTAAATGGAACTTCCATTCTTTGTGCTCAGTAATCCAGGAAAAAAAAAAGGGGGGGGAACGACTCAGTGCTTTATTGCTATCTCCTACTTTCCCCTTCATAGAAATGGACCATGATATGAATTAATTGCTTCCTGCATGAAGATAATACAGAAATGAACAAGCTAATCTTATTTTATCTGATGACCAAGAGAAAAATATCATTACAAAAAATAATTCCTGTTCTCATTTTCCATAAAGCTCTTTCAGCAAATACTTTGGACGGGACAGATTTTCTGACAGATCATGAAAAGCACATAGAAAATTGGGCATCTTTCATAGAAAACATCCTGTCAACAACACGCTAATCTTTAAATCTAGTGCCTATTAGCTTAAGTATCCATGAATGCAGCTGCCGTAACAGTTAAACAAGAAGAAATCTCTATCCACATAACCAGAACTGAACATACACAGAACTCTACAGGTTGAATTCCCTATCCTGAATTTAACCTAGAAACAGTGAAGCAACTAGACCCACGGGAAGAGCAAGCACCCTCTTGCTCATGGCCAGTGGAGCTTAAAATACAAACAGGGTTAACTTTTACCACCTAAAATATACAGCATAGAATACAGACTGGAACTCCAGGAGGATAATAAACTCATCCAAAACAACATACTTCAATCCCTCCTAAGAGAGGCCAAGTAATGTATTTTCTGTTACAATATCAGGTTCAAAAATACATGTCTACTAGTACAAACAAAGATGAAGAAATACAATCTAATGAGAAACCTTGAGGTTAATGCATCCCAGAGAAAAGGAGACTTGATCGTATAACTGCTCTTTTCATGTGTAAAAGACCAATATCTTTATTGCCCTGGACCCAACTATGTTCCATAAAGATTCTTTTCAGTCATCCTCTGAGCTCCCAGGTTCTGAGTTCTACACCACTGGGATGTTTCCAACATCCATAGCACCATATGACCAGAGCGTTTAAGCCCACAATAGCTGAAAAAGTAGCTTCTAGCCATTAATCCCACTTCCTTTGCCTCAGAACTGCAGTCAGTCACTCGAAAAGGGAGAGGAACAGTTTTAGTTTGGCAGTTTCAGTTAGAAGCTTCTAAGTAGCACTTTCTGTCATTTAGGCTGACAACGTCTTTTCCATTAGCTGTTATCTGTGGCCAGAGATAATTTCATTGTTAAGCATTTTCACCACTCAGTCTGGGTAATACAAACGCCTCCATCCTTGTTCCATTCCTGGATTCTTTTAAGTTTCCAGTTTGTACACATGACAGTGTTATACACCATAGTATCCAAATCCCTTTGGGGACTGGCCTGTATTGCCCTACTTTATGGAAAAGAAAGCCAAATAAACAAGCAAACAACAACAACAAAAACCACTTTACATCTATCACTAATGTCACTATCACCCAACAGATATGTATCCTAAACAAAAATCAGTCACTGAGCAAACCTGAACCTGGAAAGCAGAAGCCACTTCTCATGAAATAGATTAGGGATCCTGGAACAGATACTTTTGGTATACTTAGCTGGTTGGCAGAGATGAAAGGAGGAAAAGGAAGTTTACAAAAAACCAAACACAAACCAGATTTTTTCTTAAAGGGGAAAAATCAGATTAAAAGCAAATACAGTTAAATTGTCAAGCACAAAATTAAGCTCATAGTTGGTGCTCAATCTGTAGCGATATGACTAGGTTCACCATGGTCCTGTAATCACTGCTAACATCCTCAGGAAGCTTCAAAGGGCATTTAGTAAACAAGACCAATTTTAAAGGCACAAATTTCTTGCTACAGAAACCCCAGTGTGTCAAAATTAAATAATTAGCACAATTACTTTCACACTCTTTTTAATAACTGAGTAGTAGCAACTCTTGTTTTGGAGAACCATTTTAAGCACTATTTGGACAGAACAAGTGAAAAAAAAAAAACACAAAGAAAAGAAACTAACATAAAAAGAATTAAATCTACATTGTTGAAATATAACACCTATATGAAGAGAAGAACACACCAAGTTAACTTTTTTCCTAATATATCTGTTTTTTAAGACAGCTGGTATTTCGGAAATGGCTTCTATGTGCTGCCACATACACATCTCAAGATGTAACATGTAACATGTAACAACTAAATACTGCAAAAATTGAATACTGCAAGTTCCTGGAGTGGAAGATAAAGCCAGAAACACAGGCACAGAGGAAGTTCAGGTCAGATATAAGGAAGAAGTTCTTTACTGTGAGGGTGGTGAAGCACTGGAACCGGTTGCCCAGATAAGTGGTGAATGCTCCCTTCCCTGCGGTGTTCAAGGCCAGTTGGACAGAGCCTTGGGTGACATGGTCTAGTGTGAGGTGTCTCTGCCCATGGCAGAGGGGTTGGAACGAGATGATCTTAAGGTCCTTTCCAACCCTAACTATTCTATGATTCTGTGAAATGCAAACACAGGAGGGGAACAAGCATTGCTTTTCCTGTTCACTTTCACAAACACAGACCAAACCTTTCCTTTTTAAGCTAACAGTTCTATTTACATATTTATACTGAATTGAAATGGTCTAATAATTTTTCTAAGGCTTCCATGTTGAATCCTGACAAAGCACTTAAGAGAAGTGTGATACTTAAAAATAAATTTAAAATGGGTTTAAATATGACCATGTACAATAAAGACTTCCACACTCATACAGAAAAAGAATATGAATTTTGGATCCCTTTGTGTTCCTACTACCATCAGTGGAAGCTTGACCAGTTATTTGACTGAGCAAAAATATCCTGGCCTTATTACTCTGGAGTCCCAGACTACAGGATCAGGTTGCTGAATACAAGAACTAATCCCATTAGTCAGTAAAAGGACTGAATGACTTTTCAGTCATGACTTTTCCAAAATTCAGCATGATCCACTCTCACCAAATGAAAGCACCTTAAGATGGGGCAAATGAAAGGTTGTGAATGAAATTAAAACCATACTGCAATTTCTGATGTACAGTGACTCATATTCTCATCTAATTCCTGATCCCTGAAATCCATCTAGTCTTTAAATATAATAAAATTATATTATTATGTTTCCAGGTGTTCATTTAAAATGTCTTCAAAACTTTAAAGCTGTGTATAAAACTGTCGAATTAATATTTGTTGTCTGAACAATTAAATTACTATAACTGAATTTTCCTAACATTGTCATTTTCCCCTCTATGCTTCATCATAGTAACAACAAAGCGCAAGAAACTGTCTTTCTGCTCCCAAAACCTAAGTTACTTTCCCCCTTCCTGCATCAGTACAAAAGTGCAATTACTAAGATTTTTTTTCACCAAAAATTAATTAAGACAGGAAGAATGAAGCAGACTTGCAGACAGAGATGGAGACTGAAGTCAAAATAAAAATGTCCCAGCAATAAGGACATTCAGCTGGGAATTGAAAGACCATGTGTTAAATTCAGGTCCTCTGCCTAATATGAACAAAATATGAAATAACTGGGTTAAATCCTGGATGATTCTCCTAACCACTCACTGCAATTCCAGTGTGGATCAATCCTGCTTCTGCTATAAGTAATGCTGCAGCTTGCACAAATATGAGCTTGGTATGCACTAGTCATGCAAATTATTTATCCTGGTTTTCAAATGTTACACCTGGAGCAAACTCCCTGTTAACAGTTCAGTACATCTCCACAAGATACAGTCACACAGACAAGTTCCACTGCTTGCAGGATCCCACATTTGTATGAAGAACCCCCCCTGAAACTGTATTATTAAAGCATTATAGAATTTGTGGAAAAATTTGTATGTGGAAAAAAACAAAGCAGAAAGAAAAATCATCAGCATTTTGGCTTGGAAGACATTTTGTCAAAACCAACTCATAACCAGTATCAGGGAGGAACGTTTTGAGCAAGCTCCTCTATTTCAAAGATTTTAAGATTACTGAACAAATTACTCTGACTTGTTCAGAGCTGCAGCCTATTTCATTAGCATACATTTGCGGACATTCTCAGATAGTTTACACATATACAAGGGAACGCAACACATTTAAATATTTTAGATCCACATCACAGGGGATGGTAAACCACATTAGCCTTTTCATTTTATGGATATAGACCAGCGTCCTAGAACTATCAAATACATCCATAAAAGGCAGGAAACCAAAGAAAATAAAACAAATCCTTTCTCCAGGCTGCAAAGCAGTTGCAAAACCATTTTGTTGAGCTCTATGGCTCTGTTGCTGACGTGAGCTCTGAAAGCAGTCTTCTCTGTACAGATGATGAGAAAATCTCTACATTACCGAACAGATTGTTATTTAAATTATCCATCCTACCGAGTGCTTTGAAAATTAAAAACAACAGAATCTACGTGTGTGATAGAAAATCAGTTAACACCTTTTGCAATAAACACAGGCATCTTTTCCACCCCATCAAGTTTTTAAACTTTTAAACACATTTATATGGAGAATAAATTACAGCCGTATGACAGACCTAACCACAGCAGCCTGAATAACTGTAGCACCAAACTAATGTCATATTAACTACCTGAAAGTGAGGTTAAACTGAATAGGTGGGATAGCATAGCAAGCATGTGTTCATATATCTATTTTGAACATTTCATATAATTAGCCACTGTCCCTTACTGAGCTTTGAAACTCTTCTACCAGTAGTATTTTAGTATCTTAAAAGTCACAGCCAATATGAGCATTTTAGAGAATTTTGTCCTTCTCTTGTTCATTCAAAGAATCTTTTCGAAAAAATATGTCAATTTTAAAACACAACTGGCAACGTACACTTTCTTTTTAGAAGTTAAATACAGGCATGTTTACCTTCTGTAGTTAAGTAACGAAGATACTATTTCTATGTCCAACAAAGCCCAGTAAGTCATTCATGGGCTAGCCGAAGTGGTTGATAATTCAGTTACGGATCCAACACCCCAAGCATACAAAGCAATCACACATAGATTCAAGTTCATGAATACAGATCTGAATATCCTCCCTCTTTATGAAATAAAATAGCAGATTAGAGTTGAAATAAGACATTTCTTGTGCTTTATTCTGTCACCTTCAGTTGAACTGCAGGTAACGTTTCAGCTCTCAGAAAAATCCTATTAATTTCTCTGAGTCAGGTTTAGGAGCAGGTGGTGGGAGACAGTAGCAGCTGGAGCTGAACCACACCTCACTGCAGAATCATAGTGAATATCTTTGTCTTGTAATTTTCATTTATTTTTTTTTACACTCTCATAAAGCAACCTGCCAATACATTAGGTGTCTGTACGTTAAATGAGATTCAGGATGGAAATGTTAATTCTCTATACTAATTGCTCAAATGGGGACTTTAGGGGGAAAAGGTAATCTTCCCATAAACTACCTAATTTGAGAATCTTTCTTAAAACAAAGAAAAAAAAATAAAATCAAAGATCTGTCATGGAATAACTGTTAAACAAGGGGGCACAGCAGTGTTGCATTGGAAAGTAAAAACTCTTCTATGGCAGGCCCAGATACAGATAAAGTAAACAGAATTTCAAAGGACATCTATAACACTCTAACTGCAGGTAAACAAATACAGTAGCAGTATTCTAAGCACAGTTATTGATTTTAGAAGATCCAATATGAATTTGTTCAACATGTGGTTATTTAAAACCTGCTTTTACTCCTTACTGTTGATCTGTTTTACAACATGGATTCACTGTTTTTCTGATGCTTTTGTTCACTCCTTATTGTTTATCCTTACAGAATTCATTACGGCTTACTCTGTAATGAGTAATTCTTATACTGGAATGACTTATTCATTTAAATCAAAGCCCTTGTTCAGTTTTAACAAGGTTACCTCTAATATGCACTTGTAGTCAATGCAGATTTTTTTAATGAACTTCTTAAAATAAAACATTAAGGTTTCAAGACAAAATAATAATGATGCTCCACAAGCCTACCTATTTTGTGTAAAAACATGCAGACTTTTGCCCTATACCTTTTCAGAAATCTGAATGGCAAAAGGAATTAACCCCTTGTCCACAGTCTTCTAAAAGCAGATACCACGATACTCATGCTGTCATAAATGCAATGATCAGTTACAAAATAATGGAAAAATCTTGTTCATGTCAGAAATGAAAGTTCCAGTTAATTGTCATATTATAAGCCCATTCACACACATATACATATAGTTGGATATACACAACCAAATTTTTGTACCTACTCAGTTATCTTCTCAGTGTTATTTTCAGTCTGACCTGACATTCCTTAGCTTCAGTTGCAGTGATGTTGGTTCTAGAATATGAGCATAAACCACCAAGATAAAAAAACCCTAGTAATTCATGCACCCTCACAGGGACGAGAACAGTGACTTTAAGTGATAAACTAGCTTAATAGTAAGAGCTTTGAGATAATCCTCTTCAGAAAATTAATTGTAGGTTTAACCAATGTTGTGCTTTTTATTTATGTGACATTCAAAATAGACTACTGTTTAGTATATAAGTAAGTACGTATATACATCTATATATACATGTGTGTATATACACACATAGAATAGTTCGGGCTGGAAAGGACCTCAAGATCATCCAGTTTCAACCCCCCTGCCATGGGCAGGGACACCTCACATTAGACCATATTTACCCTGGGTTATTTCCTCCTTTAGTTTCCTAAAACTTAGTCCTACCAGCACGTATTAGAGAATAATTAATTTAAAATTGTATTTTCCTTGAGCAAATATTTTTTTTACGATTTAATCATGCTTTCACAGGAGATGCCTGATAAATTAATTATACTGATTATCATAATTTTCTACCTAATGTTAATAGAATAGTCTTCACCTGTTTAATGCATTTTCAAACTAATATGTTCCATTACTATATACTTTCCAAGTCATTATCAGCTGTTCAAAAAGAATTATTTACCTGTTAAACAAGTCTTAATTCTCAAAAATATTTTATCATGAGAAGCTTGATAAAAAAACCCAATGAAACTGGCAGTAACAGTATCACTTAATGCAATGGCCCTTAGCTTAGAGTGTGTAAAACACGCTGAATAGTACAGTATGTCTGATGAAAGCAAAGAGTTAAGTACATCCACAGCTATGTGCAGTCCATAGTCCTATCAAAGCTGGTGTAAATTAAAGCTTTTATTAGCATAAATATGAAAATGTAGTAACTTTTTTCTGAATTAAATATAAAGCATATATAGACATAGAAATATATTGAAGAGATTGAACATGTTGGTTGATTTAAGAGCTTGATTAATATACTACTCAACACCTGCTATTAAACATAACTCACTTTTACACTTATAAGAGTAAAATATATTCAAAACTGCATGGTAATTTTTTATTTAGATATATGGACAAAATTAATGTAGTAATCACATAACAAAAATCTGAAAAGTCAAGTAGCCAAGTGAAAACTGTTGTATTTTTATTTGCCCACATTCTGGATCATGTCTGTGTGAAGATGCTCTGTGAGCCAGGAGCAAAGATGTTCAGCAGGGACAGCACTGTCACACAATAAATAACCTAGGTTTCTTTATGAACAACTCTCAGGAGCAGAAGAATGTTTAAAGTTTGCTCCAGAGCTTTACTTTGAGGGGAGAAATGTTTTGAGAGCAGAAAAAGCACACGAGTTCCTACCACAGGCTGCATACTGGCTTTACTGTATCATTTTACTAATGACACATATCTGATCTTGCCCATTTTAAATACAAGAGGGTATAGAACCTATTTCACATCTGCTCACCAAGCCTGAGAAATGTTTTATAGTGAAAAGGAAGTGAGAAGGTCCAGGAATACCAATGATCTGAAACATAAGCATTTAATGAATTCTCCCTTTTCTTTAAAACCAGTTCTAATCATTCATTGTGAAATATATTTAGGCTTGTGGTGCCTTTACCACCTAGGCTGTAATTTTAATTCAAATAAACACGTGTAAATTTCTCCCATCTTTACCACTACATGATATATTTCTTTGCTTAGTCTTTAATCATTTTGCCAGCGGTATACTAAATGTTATTTCTCCATGACTGCAATCTACACCATTACATTCCAAAATGGCTGGGAAAACCTATGCAACGACTCCCAAGTTGCAACATGCAAGATATTCATATGTTTCCAAAGCTGCTGGTTGGAGATATAATGAAAGGATCTAAGGTTTACGCATGAATCAGCATCCCCTTGTCATAATGTCACGGTGCAGTGATCCCTGCAGAGCTGTAAGACTTGATTTAAAACAGAAAAGCTCAACACTGGCTCTTGAGCTAGCAGGATTAAACACACAAGATTGTGCACATATTACCTCTGTGCTGAAACTACTATATGAAAAACTTGTTACAGTTATTGAGATTTTATAGCACTCCATGGGAAACATCTCTTTAGGTGACTCTAATATCCTTTCAGTGCAAAACTATGTGAGTACATAATACAGCTATCCCTGTTTGTGTTGGTGGATATCAGAGGAAAAAATTTAATCTTCACCAGTTGCCTCCTCTCTTGTTTTGTCAGATTTAACTATTTCTAAAAAAATCTGATGTTGCTGATGGTCAGCACTTCTCCAATTAGACTAGGCTCTACTACACTTTGCTGAAGGACAATAAAGTCCAGTGGTTTGGGTACCTTCCAATTCCACTCTATGAATTACCTGCAGTGCTGTACCTTTGCTCCAGCGGTTGAAAGCCAAAGGTTCTGCTAGCTTTGTTACCATTTGCCTTTACCACCTAGGCTGTAATCCTCTGAATCACCAAGAATTCCCAAAAAGGGCTAAGCCTAGCCCATTTCTTTTGAAGGGTCTAACAGCAGTTATGCCAGCGAACATTTCTCTTAATTGTGCCATCAGTCTGAAGAAAAAGACCTCACCACCTCTCAAATCAAAACCATTCAGCCTCCTAGAGACACTGAGTTGTGAGGTGTCAAACTGCAATGAGATTCCAACAGCTACTGCTGAGGACCTCTCAACACAGCTTTGCACAAGACTTGCAACAGTCCAACAACCTAATGACTACTTGTTATGAATATATTATGTGAATTAAAGCTACCTGTGCAGTGTGTCCATTCTTCCTCTGCTACACCCATCTTCTAGTCACCTTTAAGTGGCTGAGTTTCAAACATCCCTCAGAGCTACATGACCAAGTCTCCTCTTTTCTGGACGTTTAGGAACCTAATTTAAGAGTAGTACCAGCAATACAACTCGTGCATCTACAAACTGTTTGCTTCATGCACGAACTCCGAGCAAGTGCTGATATGGTAAGTTTGAAGATTCCCTCACAGTTTTACGGTGTTGTCAGAGCGGACGGTGCCGCACGGCTCTGCCCCCTGCGCGGGGCGGGGACGGGCACAGCCCTGGCGGGGCGGCGGCGGCGGAGCCCCGGGCGGCTGCCGGGTGCCACCTGCCGGCCGCCGGAGCAGGACCGCCCGCACCTCCCGCCCGGCGGCGGGGTGGGTCGGGGCTTAATCCAGAAGCCCGAACATTCCGGTGGTCGATTTTAGAAAATGTGTTTGTTATTGTTAGGGAGGAAAAGGTCATTACTTCTATTACTATATAAGCCTGCCACCACGTTCCTGTGAAGGGTAGTCACCCGCTGGAGTGAAACACCTGAAGCATTCTCAGTTTCACGTTATTCTACATTTCTGTGACTTCCTTTTACACCTGCATTCTTTAGCTGTTGATAGTGCTGTGTTTGGACACAGGTTCTTTGTACACTATTCTGGGAAAATTAAACAAAACAAAAAAAAAACCAACCAACAAAACAGATTTTACATTATTTCAAATGAGAACAAGCATAAAGAGGACAAAAAAAGATGGATCCTCCTTAATCATTTGTGCTGCAGTGCTCTGCAATCACCTACTAAATTCTGCATCTTATATGGCAAATATTTGTCTTCAGAACTCCAATCAAACCTTTCTTGGAAGGCAATCAAGGATACTACAGGTACTTTTTGCACATGCTTCACTCATCAATTAAATCCAATTGACAAGATAACCTGACTAAACCATCAACTGTGATTGAGGTGATTAAGTGTTCACATCTTAATTTGGTGCTCTTCAACCACTCGGAAATTGAAGCCTTGGACAAGGTTCGGACAAAGGGAAACCTGAAACGTGCAGAGCAGCTCCCTTCTGCTCGAAGTCCACCACTGCAGTCTACAGCCTACACGTGTCTCCAAGGAAGAGAGCTAAGCTCAAGAACAAGACCGATGCAGGCACAGAAACGCTGATGGAAAACTTGCTGGGGGTGGAGAAAAATATGTATGCTTTACTTTCTCAAAGACCAGGTGGCTACACTTGTCTCTAGCATTAGTAGAAAGAAAAAATTCTGATGCCTTGCATAAGTTACTTTGAGGAGTTCATTGACTTCACAGAATTGAGAAACACAGAAAGACCCATCACAGTTTCACAGAATGCTACCTAGACCTCTACACAACCCCTTACTTGACCGACAGGAACATATACTGCAAATACTGATCACATGCAGCTCCGATTGCTGCAAACCCTCAATACCCATGAATACAAGAACTCCCCAAGCAGCTTGCAAAGATCAGCAAAGTAGCTTTACTGAGGCTGACTACATGCTCGGACCTTTTTGACTTCAGCTATGGATGCTATGCCCTCCTACCCTCATACATCCTACTCAAAGCTCCTTGGGTTAAGCTCTTGCACCATCTATCCCAGCGCCTGTGCTGAGACGCCCCTGTGCAGCATCCCCCACTCCTACCATACCGCGGCTAAAAAATATTAAAAAAGGTCGCCAGTGGAGGGAAATTGCTCCCGCTGACAGCTAACCTCCAGATTCAGTGTCCCTTAAGTCACATCCCCAGGAGGGAAGGGAAAAAGCCTCGGGGGAGCGCGGCGCCGGTAAGCGCGATCTCGGCAGGAGCGGCCGGCACAGAAGCGGGCTCTCTCCTCCACATCAGGCGGGGCAGCGGCGGAAGGCGGGCACTCCCCTTCGCCCTGGGAACGCCTGCCTCACGCTCACAGCTCTCATCCCCGGCAGGGGCAGCGCCCGCCGCTCCCCGCTGCACCTGCCCCTTACCGCATGACCGGCCGCGCAAGGCCCCTCGCCCGCGGGGTCGCCCCGAATACCGGGCAGCGGCCGAGCGGCGGGGGGAAGCCGCCACCACCGCGGGACCCCCGCCCAAGGGCTCCGCTGTCCGCGCCGGGGCGATCCAGCCCCGCCCCACCTCCCCGAGCCTCGCACGTGCCCCGCGCCCCGCGGCACGCGGGCGGCCGGGCCCGGCCTCGCCGGAGGCGGAGCCAGAGTAGAGCCCCGCCGGCCGGCCGGCCGCCCGCACAGCCCGACGCCGGGCGACGGCCCCTGCGGGAGCCGCGGGCTGCCTACAAGGCTGTACAGGGGAGGCGGGAGGGCGGCGAGATGGCGCGTGGCGTAAAATGGCTGACCGCCCCGCAGCCCCTCGACTGCTGCCGGGAGGGAGCCCCGGCCCTGCCCACGCCGGTTAACGGGAAGGCTCCGCGGGCGGTGGGGGAGCGCTGCGGACAGCGCCGCGGCCGCACAGCCTTACGTAACGCGCGAGGAAGAACTGCCGGGCGGGGGCGGCAGGAACCATTTTAAACCTGTGCGAGGGCTGGGGAGGAGCACGGAGACCCCGCACCACGTTTACCGGCGAGAGACACAAGGCGGACAGGCACCGGGCGCTACCGCACCTGTTCGGCGGCGCCGCGGAGCCCTCCTACCGCACCCCCTCCGCACACAGACCCCCTCACAACCTGCCCCCGCCGCGCCATGCGCAGGCGCCCCGCCCCCGCCGGCAGTAGCAGGCTGGCGGGCGGCGCCCGTTACTCACAGGCGTTGGTGACGGCGAAGCTGTTGGCCACCTCCAGGTTGTCGATGTGTGGGGTCAGTCTGAACTCCGAGGTGGAAAACTGAACCATCCCGACCCGAAACGCGCTGTACTCCTGATCGGCGCCCCTCGGGAACAGCCCCCCTGCACAGAAACACACACACACACATAGGCATCAGGCAGGCGGGGGCGCCGGCAGCGAGGGCAGCATGGGGGGCGCGTCCCCTCCCGCCGCCGGGGATGAGCCGTGGTACCAGTGGGCTTCATCGGCTCGGGAATCGCGGCCGAAGCGATCCCGGCTACGGGTCCATTTAGCGACCGGCGGCCGCGGCGGAGCCCGGGGGAGACGAGGGGCTGGTTACGGCGGCGGGAGGGGACCCAGCGGGCGCCTGGCCGGTACCGCGGTGAGGGCTGGACATGACAGGAATGCCCGAGCGAGAGGCGAGGGAGCGCGATCCCGGCGGGAGGAGAGCGGGGTCTGCCGGCACGCGGGCACCTACCGATCTGTATGCTGTTAGAATTGACCCCCCAGATCAGTCCCCACAACACGGGCGCCAGGAAAACAGAAATATGCATAATCTTTTGCATTTCCAGGAAAAGTAGAGCATCCACAAAGCCACGGAAACAGCCCTTTCTTCCGCGTCGTCTTCCTCCTCCGCGGTGCGCGCTCGTCAGCTAATTAGATCCTCCGAGCGAGCGGCTGGCGGGAGCAAGCCAGCCACGGCAGGCGAGGAACGAAAATCACCCCGCGGCAGGCGCGGGAGAACCTGCTGCCACCGAGAGCCGCCGCCGCCGCTCCGGTCCTCGTCCCGGCTCCGGAAATAAGCGGGACGGTATGTGGGGGGGGGGGGAGCGTATGCGGGTGGCCGTGTGCTGTGGAGCGGCGGCGCTGCCACTGTGCCCCCGCGCTGCCTGAGCGCGCCCGCCGCCCGGCCCGGCCCGGCCCTGCCCTCACACGCGCTCGCCCGCGCTCCCTCGCACTCAACGGACGGGCTGGCGGCGCAGCCGGCGAGGCGGCGGCGCGCCTGCGCGAGCAGCGGAGGCCGGCGGGAGCGCGCCCCTCCCGCCCCCTTGGCCGCCGCGTCCCGCCCCTTCGCGCGCGGCCGCTGGCAGCCTTCAGCACCACGGACAGAGGCGGCGCGGGAGGCGGTGGGTGTGGGTCGGTGCCCGCGGCAGCTCCCGGGCGTGATCCGCACGGACCAGCCCCGCTGCCTCGGGGAGGTGTCTGATCCCCCACACCGCCCCTCGGGGCCCCCCCAAAGAACGCGTCTAAAGCTGGGTACCTCAGCCCGAACGCCTCCGCCAGCGTGCACAGCGCTCGCATCTGAGCGCCTTTCAACGGGTGGAAGTCAGAGGCATGAGTCAATCACACGCCAACTTCTCTCTGTGGCAGCGGGAAATGTTACCTTAGGTGGAAAACTGAAACGAAGAAAAAAGAACACCCCCCCCAAAAAAAAAATAAAAAACAAAAAACAACACATTCTTTTCCTAGATTTTTATTGTTATTTATTTCACTAGTCTTCACCAAGTTGACATTGGGATGTAGCCACCTTCCAGGTGTCTCTGAAAATCGTATTTGTAACTTCTGTACCCAAACCAGAAAAGTTAATACACAGGAAGGTTTAAAGCTATTCAGACAGTTCATGCATCATATGCATTTTCATGCGTAATGGGGATTTTTTCCCAAGATGGTTCCAGCTATATTAGCTAGATGTACTATTCACTGCATCTAAATTTAACATTTTTCAGTTGGCACAAAGTCTATTGCTATGCACCACACACACAGAGACATAGACACGCACAGACACATGCACAGATCTTATAGAAGAACAGGCAGTATAGCAATACTGTGACAATGAATTTGCTATTAAATGATAACTTGCTGGCATATTTTTAATTTTGTTGTTGTTGTTGTTAATAAAGATGAGGAATATCCATGCAGGAAAGAATACCGATCTTTCACTGCATCTCCCCTTTTTTACAAAAATTATTAAATTGTCTGAATTCCCCTTTCTAGATACAAAGCAGGGTCTTGAAGCTTCAGATATTCAGATACCAATGTAAGCACATATGCTGAACACATAAAAAGTAGACAGTTTGAGGCCCTTTACCTTTACATCACTGACTCATGATGAGTTTAGTTTCGAGTCATTTCACCAGCAAATTCTGTACTAGTTTCTGTCTGTATTTGCATCGTCATCTCTCTCACCACAAAATGAGATGATCCTGAAGAAGAGAGAGAGCTTTAATGTCATGAGCTCATAGACCCCATGACACTACTTGGGTGGCATGGCAGAGTCTCTACAGCCATTCCTTGCTCTCTCCCCCAGCCTGGTCCCTCCCAAAGGTCAGGTTTTGTGTCTCTTGGTAGAATGGACAGCTGAATTCTGTGAAAGGAGCAAACAGTGTCACTGTGACAATCAGTAGATTAAGATATCAGAGGAAAGCTTGCATTCAGGTTGTCCTCACTGGGCCTAGACAATGAGATGTACTGGCATTTACTTTTAATAAATACTGTGATATTACCAGTCTTTAACAGGAGCACAGGTAAATCACAAACACACACTTTTTTTCACCCCAGTCTGAAGAATCCCCTTACGTATATCAAATCAGGTTAAATTGCAGCAACGATCTCAGTTTGAAGATTGTATTTTAATATTTCATAATGAAACAAAAAAAACCAAAACAACTATTTACCAATATACACTACAGCTGCACAATGAACTAAAATATAAAAAGGATTAAGATGACACAAAATATAAAAACTAAATCTTGAAGAATCTCAGTTTTTACAGTTATGGAAAGGATTTAAACTTCTAAGCTGTTTGCTTGGGGTTTTTTGGTTGGGTTGCTTTTTGTGTGTGTGTGCGTGTCGCAGAGAACAGTGCTATTTCACGTGCACATTAAGACGTTCATCAGATACAGTAAGAATAATTCATGGTGATGCACACTTTATCTGCTTAGATAGTAAAATATTTCAAGTGAAAGTCCTACAGCCTAGGACCTATAGCATAGCAGGCAGGTAAAACAAAAGTGACCCGAGTAAGAAGTTAATTACCAATTACAGCTGGGGTTTTTGTACAGGCTGTTCATGGTGAGTTAATAACAACTGCCATGACAATCACAACTGATACCACCCAGGCTGCTGATTTTCTAATGCTTCTTTTTCCATTACAGAATTGTGAGTACATATGGGTATACAGCATCCACAATGTGTGTGTGTATGTGCATCCAGATTTGTTTCATCATGTCAGAACATGCAGAAAGAATGCCAAATTATGTGGCTATGTTCTGCTGGTGGTGTGCCAGCGAAAAAGAAAAGATTTCAGCTGACATGAGTAAGTACAAAAGGACAGCATGGACTAGTCAATCAGCAAGAAAACAGTTTAATCAGAATTTAATAACAGGGAAAAATGTCAATAATAAAATAAAACCTTCTTCAACTCTCTATTTTTTATAATAGTCCTGTGCTAATTGAAAAGATGCAAGCAGGCAAAAGAGAAAAGAAATTTATAGATGATAATAATTTATGACCGTGTACTAAGAATAGACATACTCATTAACACTGTGCATAAAAAAATCAGACTACATTACTGGGAATCACATTCAATACTTTTTGCACAAGAAAAGGAAAAGGATCTAGCAAGAGGTAAGTAAGGATTGAAATCTTAAAAATAGAAGATTATGTCATATGCATTCTTTCAAATCCATGATAAAAGGTCATATAAAAATGCATTAGTTTGGAATCTGAACAGAGCATCAGCAGGACTGTAAGAATAAGCATCAATCACTTGTTGAAAGGAAAACAGCAGTGCAATAATAATGAAAACAATGACAGATGACAGAAGGCCAGATATCAAATAATAAGATGTCAAACACCTTAAAAGGCTAAGTGCTTAATCTGCTTCCATAGAAGTCCAGGAGAGATTTGCTACTTAGTGCAAAGAATGCAGGATTTGGTCATGATTTAATAGATTTTTCTAATGGATAGCATTCTGAATGTAAGGCAGAAGTTAGTGAGGAAGCTGGAAAGGGCTAACATATATGCCAGTCAGAAATAAATATGAGTTTATCAGGAACACCTTTCCTCAGCCATTCATACTGGCACAATCCTGTTTGAGATAGTGGCTGCAGTTCAACTAAACATGCATGTGTTTCAGCAGGTGCATGGGAGACATGGAAAGAAACTTGGAAACGGCTGAAGAACAGGGAGGTTTTGTCTTGCTCTCAGAAACATTTAGCAATCACCCCATATACTTATCAAAAGGATAGTTCACGAATGACTCGATGACATGGAATATATGCTTCAGGAAAGTAACTTTGATAATATAAATCATTTGAGGAGATGGATGCAGAAAAAAAAACCCCAGTATTTGAATGATTATATTAATCATATTAGAAATAAAGTTTATCTTTTATTTTGTTGTTTTAGTCATGTGCCATTGACTATGGCAATCAGATACTGAGAGCTGTAGTGAATTCCTCAGCCCTGGAAAATGCTGAATTACATCAAGATTCTTTTCTAAAAATCCTTGTTGAAAAATTTAAATTCTAAGAAGGCCCTTTACAAGAACTCAGACTAAATGGTTACAGTGGTCCCTACTGGCCTTATATGCCATCAATATTTGGGTTTTATATTCAGAATTATTATTTTTTCATTAGTAAAAATTTCTTAAATTATGCAGATTTTGTAGGATGCAAAAATGCTCTAACAATATATGAATCCTTTGATTCTATGGCTGATCAAGTAATTCTTACATTCAAAAAAAAAAAAGAAAAAGATTGCTGTCTTTGGAATTTTGAAATCTGCAGAACTTTCGCAAATACCAGTAAATGTAAAGAAAGAGGAAATACATATGAAAGTTTCAAGTTCCAAATCTTTCTTAAATTGTTTAGTCCCATATGTTCATTCTGGTTCCCATGAGTCTTTTTAAAAATAAAAAGTACATCCTGATCTGCCATGCTCATTCTGCTTCCTCTTCTAATTAGCCAACACATACTCTTTCCATTAACAGTATGTATACCCGGGGGTGACACGTACTGAGGAATGTCTTACGCTACCTTCTATTACACAATTCTGACGGTGAAAAAAGCAACTTCACTACCCTGTGGTATAACTGATGCAAAATAATTAGTGATAATTGGACAACTTTAAGTTCCCTTTGCTGTACAGTAACTGTGACAGTGCAGTTTGTAACTAGCTTAGCTAACCATTATGAGAAATTTATAGCCAATTGGGATTTTCTGTATTTATCTCAGCTACTTGCATTCTTGCTATTTGCAAGAAACGTTGTATTTATTTTGCTGATAAAATCACTTAAGCATGTGCTAAACTATCCATGTGTGTCAAAAATCTGCTATAGATTACTTGAATTTTTTCTACTGAGATTATAGCAAATTACATTATTGAGGCTCTGGAAAAGATAAAAGGAACATTGTCAGATTAGACTATGCATGCTAAATCTGTAATTCCTATCTGGCAAGGTCTTCCCTTTTCTTCCAACAGCAGAAAATGCTTCCACTGCTTTGTCTCAGTCCCAAGGACTACATTTCTTATCTCTGTCCTAATTTTTTCCTGCCTACCTGCTACCTCTCTTTTTCCTTGCTGTCCCCTTCCTTGCCTGACTTCCATCTGGTTTTCCAAAGCATCACCATCAGAATCTTTTTTTCTGTCCTGTTATTTTGATTTTACCATCCCCATTCCCCCTGTGGAGCACAGCTTGTTCAAACGTGATGGTTTTTTGCTCTACACTGTAACAGCCAGCCTTGATCCTCTCTCTTTTCATCTGCTACCTCTCCCATCTGTTCCATGAGCAATGCCAGCCTTGACTCCAGCACTGTTTTTTATTCTCGTCATGCTCTTGTTCCTTTTTCCATGCCAACATCTATGTTTGAAATATGAACCCTGCATCCATTTTTCAGGTCAGTTCTTCATCACTGAAATTCCTCTGCAGGCTTGCATCTTTTCTGACACCTGTGAGAAATGTATTACTCATTATTCATAATTGAAAGCCCTTTGGAGATGACAAAGACATTGGATTTCATGTACTGGTGGACTGTACTCTGCTGAGGTATGGTACTTGTCAAATTGCTGGTACCTGTCAAATTGCCTCTCCACCTCAGTTCCCTGCATTCGTAAACAACACACTAAAATGTTAAAAGGCAAATACAAGCTGACAAGAATGTTGTAGCTCGCTCTCTGTTGACGTATCTGGGCTATGCTCTTGTTGTTACTCATTCTCTTACTTCTACTCACTTGTGACTTGGACCTTTTTTCTGTACAGCAGAAGCAATTTCTCACAAAATCACTGCATGTTTTCTTCCTCAGCAATCACAGCACCATGCAGTGATCTCGCACCATCAGAATCCCAAGTGACAACACTGAGGAGCGGGTCCAGATCAACAAATCACAGACAGATTGAAACCCAAGGCTAATATGTTCCAGTGATGATAAAAACTTTGTTTATACTTATTCAAACATTCCTTATGGCTGCACTTAACTTTATGAATATTGTAGGAAGTTGTTTCTGTGGTTGTAGTGAGTATGCTTAGGTAGTATTTTCAACAAGGATACTGGACAGATACCAGACTGTGAGAAAGGGACTGTGTAATGATCAATCTCATCATGGAGAAGGCAAGTTCTTGGTTTAACGTTTCATTCAGAAAAACTAAAACTATTCATAAATATAAGCCTGCTTCCCCTACCTTAGAAACCTGGAGAAATCAGCTGATCTTTCCAGAATTTGAACCTGTTGCAAATCTGATACCTTGACAGGGTCAATTCATGTCAGAGACTTGACATCTTTTTGTGTCCTGACAAGGTAAAGTCAGTTAATGAATGTTGAAATCCTGTAGAGAATGGAAGTTCTGACAGTGGTATTGCACTGCTAGTCAATACTGTAATTTGTTTTATGACCTCGCACAGGATTCAGGATAGCATTCACATAAGCATTCACGAAGATGTTTTCCACTACAGCATAACTGATGAACCCCTAACTTTTACACTAAACTCCTTAATCCAAGTAAGACAGCTTCTCATAATATTCCATAGTGCAGGAATGAGTGTCTCTGACTTAACTTTTTGTCTGAAACAGTATCTGTATGATCTTGGTCACATCCAAGGCTTCGAGGCAAAGAGCTCTTTGAAGAAGCAGAAAAGCTGCAATGACAACGCTAGCGTTAACCCTGCTTTTGGCCTGGAGACCAAATGGGTCAGGACACACGCCAGGGGAGGGGAAGGGCGGCATGTCACCTCTGTCCCTGGGGCTGTGATGCCCTGTTCTCATAGAGCACAGGCAATTTGTCTAGTTGTCAATGTGGTGAGACGTATGATGGCAACAGTCTTCTTTTCAGCTCCCTCTACAGTAAAGTAGAAGAAAATTCACTGCGGTCACCAAGGGAGTAAATGAAACCTCCTTTTCTCTTCTGTAAGGGTGTTTCCCTTTTGAACCTTGCAGAAGTATCAGAAGGTATGTGGTCATCAGTTCCCATTAGTACCAATTAGTGTAAAGTGGTCATGACTGGTTGCAGTCACGACCACTTTACACTAAACTGGCAGCATAATAAAGTTTCATGTGCCCACAAGTAACTGAAAATTTGGTCATAGATTCATTTATAAGCAAATTGTGTAAAGCTGTGGGTTTTATTCCTTTTTTTTTAAATTTTAAAAGTAGAATAATAAACACTTCTTTTAAAAAGAGAGATCTTCATGTTATAGATTTAGTTTAAAAATGGTTATGTTATTACTTTTCATTTTATTTAGATCACTTTTATAATTTTATAACTTTGTCAGGGGTTCTGTCACTAGGAAAATAAAGGGAAATTTAAGCTATAGTGAATAAGAGATTAAACACTGATCAAAAGTTCCCTGTTGGTTTACATTAAAAAAAAAAAAAGAAAAAAATATATCAATCATACAAAAAATACTTGAGCAAATGTTAAAATAATGTATTTTATGACACAAATAAGTAAGACACATTGTGCTGTTGCAGAAATTATACTAGGGAGATGAAGCACTTAGCAACATTAAAAATAAATAAGTCGGAGGAATGGATAAAATTGCATGAGAGAAGGTAATAATTCATTTCTTCAGGAAATAGCGAAAAGGTAGAATGTTTTGTGGGTTTCTTTGTTCAATTACCCACCACAGGCATTTTACACTATTCTTTGAAAAATCCCGTCAAAAATAGGACATAAGGTTAAAAGGGCTGTTGTGATTTGAAACTTCAGATCTCTTATCCTTATCATTATGATCTTTCAGGAACAGAAATATCTTTTGGTTTCACCTTTACTTCTTTGGCATCAATAATTTTTATTTTGAGAAAATCATCTCGTCAAGAAACAGCTCACTCAGGTTATCCTGGAAATGTGCAGAGTTGTACTCAACAGAAGTTTATTTTTAGTTCTGAAAAAACATTCCAGTTGCTCAGTCCCGGAACTAGTTCACAGCACAGATAAGAGATATTTTTACTTTCACCTCTGCATAAGCTTATCTTCCCGGACATTAATTGTGATAGCATGGTGTTAGTGGCAAGTTTTTACAACAGGGAAAAAAACCCAAAACAAAACCAAAACAGAAATGTGAGAAAAAAAGAAACAATTTTTATGAGGCACTTCATTACATGCTTCGGACTAAAAATACATCTACATCCTAGTAAATGCACAGAAATAACATTATTCTAACTGCATAATTGCTTTAAATATGGGCTTTAATTGCAGAGCAAGTAGAAAAAATTCTGCTTAGTATTTGTGGCATTAAAGACAACCTAAATAATGCTGCTTGTCTTTACTGAAACATAATTTGTGTTTAATGGCAAGTTGTCTTATACAGATTAAGTGCTAGAACATTACTAGAGTCTACGTAGCTGCCACTTTAACGTGGGATTTACTTTATTCTTTGCCAATTGCATTGCCTTAGTAAGATGTATGCACAGAGATGATATGTGCAGATAGCTGGGTTCTGAACAATTTGAAATTTATAGTTTCCTACAAACAGAGAAAGGATTTATGCCACAGCTAGGAATAAGCAGACCAATGACAGGCATGCTCTTACAGGGATCCATCCTCTCTCCCAAATCCTGATTGTGCCCAACCTGTGAGTACCAGCTCTCGCTACTGTCATTACAACATTTATGCCTTTCTGTTAAATGAAACAAGTCTGCTGACATGATCTAACAAACTCACTTTCTATAACTAAAACTATACAAAGTCTTTGCTGATGGTACCTGAAGTAAATACGAGTACTGAAAGGCATTTTCTGGAGGAGAGCCCTCACCAACATTCTGCCTGTATTCTGCTGGGTGCCCTGTGGGTTTAGTATTATCAACAAATAGGACCTTAATTTTAGAAGTTGGTCAGCTATAGCAAATAAATGCCAAAGGCAATGAAATGAGCTTACCCACACCATACAAGGAACCTCCTTTAGAAAAAACAAGGGAAATAAAAAGAGATCAGAAAATTCTGGCCTCAAACATGTATCCAGAAACACCTGGTTCTTACTGATGTTTTCATACCAGAATAGTAGCAATAGTTCAGATTTTCTTTACAGTGATAAGAGTTCGGTTATTTGAGGCAGTTAGGGAAAATTAGAGATCTCACCAGCACTCTGAGTGCCACTGCTGAACAAGACAGCAGAATTCAGTATTACTTCTTCACAGCTATTGCAGTGCTGCACATAAAAAAAATGTCTAGCCTATAAATGTTATCCTTCAGAGAGGAATTTTCTCCATTTATCATCTGATTATTTTATAATTTTATTAATTATAACTCATCTCAATACAGTGCCTCATTAGAAGAACAGACAATCTGGTGTTATTGACAAACAGTTGTGTGATACATACAGATAATCAATTACAGTCACATCCCATGAAATGCCAGTGAAGTTAAATGTATTGGAAATACCACTCTTCATGGGATCCTGTGTTCCTTTGCTTTTGAATGTCAGCCACGAAAGAAACCCCTGCTTTCTGCCAAGAGCAGTGCTGGGCTTCCACTCCATCCTGGAGAAGGCAGTAAGCAAGAGTAAATTGATCAGACAGACGTGTAGCATTCATTCTTAACTCCCTGTGTCCAAATTAGGTGATTATATCTACACTGCTGCTGGATTATTGTCTTCTAAATGAAAGACTGAATCAACTAATATGAGCTTCCCACCTCAAGGCTTTAGCTAAAAAACCCCAGGAAAGATACCCACATTTTCCCTATTATTAATTTATTTAGTAGTAATTAACGTAACGTACTGATTAATTACCATGTAGCATTGCTAATATTAATTAATAATCTAGAAAAGTATTGGATACCAACTAATCAAAGTTTTTCTCTAAAAAAGAATATTTTTTTCTTACATTATATGTGACAACACTGGTTCTGAACTTGCAATCGAAGGAGCTACTCCAGTATGGGATTTAATATCCCACAGCTCATTCTGTGCCATGGCAGAGATGATTTATTTTACAGGGAACTGAAAATACATGGTATGATATGGATGTACTTTGAAAATACTTGCCAAACATAATACTAATACTAACACTAACACTAATACTAACACTAACACTAACACTAACACTAATACTAATACTAATGGAAAGGGAAAACACTGGTGAGTTATTAAATCCTGACAAATTGTTTTCATGAAGACTTAGTCCTAAGAACGCCGTTATATTAAATATGGATATGTATGCTTATATACTAAATTATAAATGAATAAATGTGCAGTTTTAAAAGATACAACTTCTTCCTTTGTTACTTTGCAGATTCTTCTGCAGAATTTGGATCCAAGGAGGGAACTGTGAGGTTATTTTAAGAATCCTTTTTAGATATCAGAAAGGAGTAATATTAAAGGGAAGAATGCATACATGCAGTGGGTTTGATCCTCCTCTGAGAGTAAATCAGGAAGAACTAAAAAGTAAAAGCAATGTAAATGAGGGGGAATATCAGTTACCTGAATTCAGAGCCAGACTTCTTCCAGAAATGTTAAGACTGGGCGAAGACAGCTACAGGTATCAGTACTGTATACCACTGAATCTATGATTAACAATGAAATAATTTTTGTTGCTATTTGTATGCATTACTGTAGTGCCTTAAGGCAGTGTACAATATATAGCAACAGATTATTTTTCGTTCCGGACACATCCAATCTAAACAAAAGACCTTCAGTGCAGGGAAAAGCCACCTTGTTATCATCTATCATTTGATGCAGAGAAACATATGAAAATAGAGGGAATAGTCTGCCAAACTTGAACAGGAGATCTGGGGAAGGGACACGTGGCTTGCTTTAGCTGCTGGATAATGTGTTTAGCTGCAGACCGTCACTTACATACGATGTTCAAACTTACACTGTGTACAGAGCCATGCCTTCAGCCACGCACCATGTACCAGTCAGCTAAGAGCAGTCTTCTTGCCGCTTGGTCAGAGAAGAAATACTTTCATCGGTTGGATTCTTGCAGCATGAACTGGCAGAACGACCATATTACAGGAGAGCATGCTGGTCAGGTGCAGATATGAGGTCAGTATGGACAAGACTACCTACTCTTTTCTATAAAGTTACATTTTTCTTTTCAGCTGAGAAATGAAACCTGTTGAATGACTCAACGCTGTCCTGTCTTTTGAGTCTGGAATCTCCTTTCAGCCAAAATAATTTATTCCAATTGTCAAAGCTCATCAGACTCTCAGCGTGAGTCTTGCATAAATGGATTTATTCCTGACTGTTTCATTTGCACACTCCATGAATTTTTTTTCCACCTATTTAATTTCATCAAGACTTTCTTCACAGAGACCAGTAAACTTGCTGCAAGAGCACTGTAATGTAAAACACACTATCTCTTCTTTATATTCCTGTGGAAAAAAATTGGGTAAACCACAATATACTTTAATAATTCATAAGTTTAGCAAAATTCCCTTTTTAAAATGCTGTTCCTGAAATGGGAACAATGTGGAAATATATGATAAATAAAGCAATAAAGCCATGCTTATGGGTAACAGATAATAAAGTGCTGCCAACATGGTAATACATTTTCTGTTTAAAATCTCCCCTGGTGAAATTCATAATATTCAATATTCCACAGCAGTGATGTAAAATCTCCAATGAAACTGCAGTGTCTGGGAATATTACTATGGCAGTGCTGTTGTTATTTTTCTAAATAAAGTGCCTCTCTGTTGCAAGAAAACTCATCAAGTGGAGAATGTGATGAACATGTTATTGCAAAGGCATGGAGTTTGGGAAACCTTGCTGTGTCTTCCTTTGGCCAGGTTGCATTGAACGCAGCCACATAGGGCAGGTCCTGCACAGGGAGGGGGTCTTGCCTTTGTTCGTGCTTCTGTAAGGCAGCCATAATGGCTTAAGCAATAGTAGATCCTCTGAAGCTTTCCTGGCTTTAAGAGCACTCAAAGAGCTTTAAGTCCAGAGAAATCAGGCAGGTCCAATGTGATCCTCTCTTGCTGTTATGCACATTTATTCATTCATTTAAGAAATATATTTATTTAAGAATCATCCATCTGGGGAAATAACCAACTAGAAAATATGAAGAATTAATAAATATAATCTAAAGTTTATTCCATAAAGTAGATGATTGTAACCCACAGTGGATGCTATATCATTTGTATTTGCTTGAAAAAATAAGATTGTTTCTGTAATACCCTGATCCTGGAGCACATCGAGAAAAGGAATGGAAGCAGAGCTGCTTCAGAAGCTGACACAATCAGACAGGTATTTCAAAAAGCCTGCAAAGATTTTACACCCTCCAGTAGGCTGAAGCTAAACAGGATTTGTCAGAAGCAGGCACAGGTAGCAAGATAGGCTTTGTCAAAAGCAGAAACTGATGCTGGAGTGTTGTTCAAAAACATTAGTCTTTACAGTCCGTTCCCGTCAGTATTATGCCTTTGAAATAGCCAGTCTTCAAATTAATGTTTTCCAGTGAGCTGGCTTTTGGGAGTCAAAGAAACAAACAAATTAATCCGAAAGAACGAGCCTGTCTGAGACACTGATAAATCTGTTATGACAATGTAAGGCTTATTGAGCACTGAGAAATGTATTTCCCTAGCCTTTAGGTCAAATGCAAGTCTTAAGGTTAATAGAGGAAATCGACATTTTAAAACATGTCACATGGACTTCTTTTTTTTTTGTATTCTGCTTTTGACAAGAAATTAATGATTCAATACACTTAACTAGAAAATATAATGCAGGTCATGAGATGTTATCCAAACTACACGATATTCTGAGTTATAGGGACATAACTGAAATGGGATAACACAGGTGATGTTAAAACTTGAGAACCAAGGGAGTCCCAGGTCTTCTCATGTATCACCATTCATCTGTTCTTGACCATCAGTGCTGGCTTGCCTTCATGAACTCCGTCAACATCAAACACACAATCTTTGCTCTGACTGTATGGAGATGAAAGGTAGGATAGCTGAAGCATATTGCCAAGGAAATAACAGTCTCGATAGAAAGAGTGCTTTGCAGAATGGAAAAGCTAAACAGTGCTATTGATTATCATGATGTCTGCTACAGTGAAAGAAGGTGGAAGCAGATGGGCTGCCTACACAAAGCTTTTCCTTTCAGCAGCAGTCACAGTTTCAGCAAAGATTTTTCTTGCAATTTATGGCACTAGAGAAGGATTCCTCTGAGTTGAAAGGTTTTTGCACGGGGCAATGGTACAACAACTTGACTTGCTATACTCAGCAGGGTTTCTTGGGTCCCAAAACCTCTTGAGTTTGCTTCCTTAAGTGAAAAATTACTCCCACAATGGATATTCATAGAAAGAAACAGACATACACAGATATATATGAAAAAACCCACACTATCCACCACCACAGCCTGAAGAACTCATCAAGTGGTGATATAGTTTAAGCCCAGCTGGCAACTAAGTACCACACAGCCACTCACTCCCCATCACTTCCCCATAGTGGGATGGGGAGGGGAATACATAAAAAGGTAAAACCCATGGGTTGAGATAAGAACAGTTTAATAATTAATTAATATAATACTAATACTACTAACAATTATAATAATGAAAAGAGAAATAACAAAGAGAGAGATAAAACTAAAGAATAAAAAAGGTTATTTTTTATGATGTACAGTACAGTTGCTCACCACTAGCTGACCAATGCCCAGCTCATCCACAAGCAGCGATTGGTCCCTTCCAGCCAAATCTCCAGTTTATATACTGGGCATGACTCCCTCCCTGTTTGGAGGGAATCAATCAATGCTGCACTCCAGAACCTTGGTAGGCACTGCTGTGCTGAGAAACACCCTGCTGAAAAACAATCAGTGCCCCTCAAAACCAGGGTTGACCTCCATGGACAACCTGGAAGACAAATAAGACTTTTAAAGTCTTAGTCTCATTAGCCTCACTAGTTTCTTTAGTCTCACTATTAATTTCAAAGCTTATGATCTAACATCCACGATTAGAGGCAGGGACTTTAAACAGAATGCCTCTTTTAACGTGCACAAGGGACAGCTTATGACCTAGACTCAGGAGGCAACCACATTCATGCTGAGGTGGGTGAATCCAACTCAATCTTTTACATGCAGATTGCTTAGGGAAAATGAGTTTAATTTTTGGCACTACTGTGTGGTGAACACACTTGTCAATACACAGAACTAAATATGTCAGAAATCCTGTATGTCATCAAGATCCAAGGCAATATTTTACAGTGGCATCTTCCGCATCACCAGTGGGAAGAAATAATTCCGTTCTAGCACAGGGTGCGTCATACAGCACACGCCTACATTTTATAGGCACGGGATGATGAACACCTACAGGAGCTAACTTTAAACCAACTGTATGAGCATAATAGCTTTGTGGGGGTTAGCATCATGGTCTATTTCTGCATTTCCAAGGTCAGCAGGTAGGCTTCCCAGCTGGAGCTCACCGTTACCATGGCTACATTGCCAGCCATCCCCAATCCTGCTAGTTTGAAGCTAATTTGGCTAAGCCTGCGTTAGCGGCAGACATTTTAGTGGTTGCAGTGTGGACATATTCATAGCAATATGAAGGGCTTCCAGAAAGATTTCAAAATAGCCACGTTATCTGTGTTTTAAATGCCTACTATCGCTACTGATGGAATGAGGACAGGTGCTGGGAGGTAGAGGGGTGAGCAACTTCCCTGAGTAAGGCAAAATGTGAGGGAGTGCTGCAAGCAGCATAGATTGTTTTGGATTGATTTGATACAACAGTAGAGACAAAACCACAACAATGAGAATTTTATGTCTTTAAAACTGCATTTTGTTTTCTATATAGTCCATTATTTAAGTCTAGAGCTTCATACAAAAAGAACTGATTTCTGTAAGTCTGGCATCACAGATAAGCTTAATTTTCCTTCTTTTAATTACTTATAAAAAAAAAGGTAACATCATTATACAGAGCAATTAAATTGTTAGACAATTAAATTAAATTGTAGACACAAACAAAACTATTATTCAGTGTCTATCTGAATTTCTTTTTCTTTCCATGTTATCTTCTCTGATCCCAGAATTAGTATAGTAAAGCACCAAGTAACAGTGTCCTATCATTCCCTTGCCTGCTACACACCGCATTTGTACTCATTTCAGCACTACACTATCTCTGTAGGCTGAAAAATCACTTGACATTGCATATATTCAGGTTGCATTCCCTTGAAAATAAATAATTTATTGTTACCTACTCTATAAATATCCTCCGCACCAGCCATCCACTAACCATAACAGTAAGCTGCTTTAATTGAAGGAGAGACCAAGGGTCTCAACTGTATTATAATGTCTCTTAATAGATTACCTTAACAGCTCTGACAGACTGCTTAAGTAAGTTATTGTCTCTCTTCAGAGTGAAATATTTTCAAATAAAGATTACTTGTAAGTGCATTTCCTTCAAAATGATTATATGGCCAGATCAATCTCTGTGGTCATGCTCATTGAAACTATCCCAAAAGGCAGTGTTACTACTTTCTCTTTAATGGGAAACAGGGCACTGAAGATGTTCTCCCTTTACCCACACATTTCCTGTTACCAAGTCCAAATTAATTTGAAGGCTTTGAAGAATGAAAGCTGCTTGGCAGTGTTTCCAGGTGGTTCATTTTCTGTACGCTGCACTTACAGGAATAAATTCCCTTCCTCACTCAAAAGACAGAATGCTCACATACACCTTCTCAGCTAAAATTAATGTGAGACTGAAAAAAAGAGGAGGTGCCAAAACCCACTATAGAGCTGCTCCTAAAACCAGGTGTCAAACATGAGGCGAACCAGCATGAGAAAGTAACGTGTGGATTACTCCACACAGTACATTTCACACATCCTAACAGGGAATTAAATCATAGCAGCTGATACACTTTTCAAATCACATCCTTACTTATTGTGTAGCTTAAATCTGTGGATGCGCTAAAGAAATGAATTAATTAATCTCCATGGAAATTCCCAATGCAGTGTCTGAATGTGTTTTAAAATTTTGAAATACAAAGATATCTAAAGGCCCATAACACTATGAAAGAAAGGAAAGAACTGTTTGGATACTACCCCTCACTGCTTAAGAGCCAAGAAAATACTGGGGCTTATGTTAAAGGTAGAACAGAAATTTGTAACTCTCATATCAGTGAACAGAAGAACTTCAAGTAAATGTCAGCTGAAACACAGATGGTCTCTCCCTCAGAAACAGATTTTGCTGCCATGCAGTTTGTTCAGATATCATGACTAGTTAATGTAGTTACTAATGTGTTCTTCATGAGCCTCACCTTTGCTACTACTTGAATGTCTTAATTTATACAACTTAAAATGCATACTGCATGGCAAATTTCTGTAGTTGCTCATTGATTTTATGTCCATTTATTTTTAATTTATTAATATTTTTTCTTTGTATTATCAGTATCAAGGAACATCCTATACTGCCTGTATGGTTTTATATTTGCACCTCGTTGTGGGAATCAGTCAACAGGCAGAATTTTACAACTAGAGGGTGCTGGAGGACCATAATGTGGTATGGTATGCAAAGCTCTCAATGACCTTTAGTGGAAAGAAGAAAAATAAATCAATTATTACCGCTCAGTAGCACAAGCTAATATATTCTGAGGTAATACAAATACTGCAATATTATCTAGTGTAAGTAAAAAGAAAATTAATACTTTATAGCTGATACTGTTTTATTTTAAATTTTGTTTCAAATTTGCTGTTAAACTTTGCTTCTGTCCTTAGGTTTTGTGCTGTACTGAATGAAAAGCCTTTATCTTAACAAGACACATTTCTTTTGCTTCCTTTTGTGTGAGTTGGAAAGCAATTACAGTGTATTATTGATTAACTGTTTTATGATAAAACACAAAAGCCATCAAGTAAGCAGGAAAGCAAGAAGGAACAAAGATTAATTTAACAATAAAATCTATAATTGAGATTATACAGATAGAATGTGGACATTAATTACAGATAAACCATTTAATAAGAGTTCTAACAAGAAAATTATCTTCCAAAATTCATATAGTTTCCAGCACAGGGTAATTATTTTCTTGCCTTCCAGTACTGTAAGAAAAAATACAAATATGAGAATAAATAATGTCTATAAATATAGCACTCTGTATGTATAAAAATTACCCCTCCCTTTCTTCATCTCTTTGACTTGGCGTTATTGCTTCTCACAGTCTCTGACAAGTCATCTTCAACAGACAAAAATACTGAAACTTTGAACTAGACCTTACATACATCACTCCCCCTGCCTCATGCAACATGGCTCAGTAACATCTGGGATTTCCTTTCCATTTCCTCGGATCAGAAAGAAATCCAAAGGACACACTGTGGACACCTAGTAAAGTGACTCCCTGCAATCTCCATAAGAAAGTGGCTAGGAAGCTGTTGTAAAGCACGTGACCATATTACTAAAAGCAAATCTCTTCAACCCAAACAAGAATCGTTGCAACCAGGCTGCTGATCACAAAGTGGCAGGGGTTAGAAAAAACCCCTGGGCACACGCAGATCCTCCATATGCCGAGTGAAGCCAGCGTGGTGTGCTTCCCTCTTTTGATATTCCCACTTCTGACCTTCCAGTTGTGCAGGCTCGCCATATCTGAACAGCATTCATGTGGTGGGCAATACCCAAGTGATCCAACAGTCCACTCGAGTCCTGCAGTGGCTCAACACATCCTGGGTGAGCCAGAAATGTAGCACAAGTGGGATTGTGTCTATATAAAACACAATCACACTACATAAGAGATTGTGCTATAGAAGGTTTCGCACATTTCATTCAATCACTTCTTAGCCTATGGGGAGCCAATAATTCAGATTTCCTATTATGAAATGCTGTCTAATTTTCAGATTTTAACTAACTGTGATGACTCAGCTTAACAAGTGGAGACATTTTTTTATGGCACACTCTTGAGGGCTGAGGCTCAGTCCCAATGTGTTCCTAGGGAACACATGCTGCTTGGCTGCCTACATACAAATAGCTTTCTTTTGGCTGCATTTCACCTCATCACTTTTCCTTACAAAGGGATGTACCCTGGCACACACAGGAGACCACAGGTCCTGCCTTACGGACACTGATGAGATCAAGTTTAGGTAGTCTCCATGTCATACAGTTTCCTCTGGAAAGTGGAGAGCAGTCTCCTGTCAGGATTGTTTCATGCATAGGACCATATTCTCCAAAAAGTAGTAGCCAAATCAATGAGTTGGTGAGGGCAGCCAATAATTAACACATAGGTACAGGGGCTCATGACATATTTGAGTCTCAGCTCCTTAGACATCTGGACACATCTTCACTTCTGCTGATGGCTAGGTGTTGGCTTTGGTCATCTGTGCTAGAACAGGCAAACAGAACATGTATAACTAGTGGTAAAAGTGGGAATTAGTCTTGACCACAACTGGTTTGTTTAAACTGAAAACTTTCAAGGGGATAAACAAAACAAATCAAGTAAGATGTATCCAATGCAACAATAAAAAAAATGGTGACATATATTGCAGGCTTGCCAGACACCGCAGAAGATGAGCCAGAGGACAGAGTAATGTAAAAAAGTATAACATAACCTGATACTGAACTGATACTGTTGTGATGTTTGTCTAAAACTCCTGATACCTTTAGTCTAGAAAGTGGCCTGCTTGTTTTTGACATATTGTGTCTAGTTTGTGCCTAAGGAAACAGCAGTCAAAATTTGGCCCAATGTTTTATTGTCAGCATATCCTCACACACTTAAGTGTGCCTGCTTGATGGACACAATTGGGTTTTGGGGTTTTTTTTCCTCTAAATGAGCTGATTTTACAAAATTAGTAATTCTGACCTTTATTTTTCCACATAGACAAGATCAGCTTATTCAATGCTGCCTTCACTTACAAAGCCTAAATAATATGAATTACATCTTAGCTTTTCCTTCAACAGTGCCATCTAAAATTATACAAAAGCAAGATGTTTTTTTAATTTCCCTCTGGAAGTCAGCAAAAAAGCTGTTAAATACTACATATACTAGAATACTGATTTTAGTAATACGCAACGTGCACATCAGTTTCATTGTTAGAAACACTTTAAATCTTTGTATGTTACTAATAACTGAAGAGCATTATTCAGCGTTATAATGTAGTATGCATTGTCCTTCATACATATTCCTAAAGCAGGATGTATGCTGTACATTTATATACAATGTTGGTTGGAGCACAGACATTGCAGTGTCATGCTTTCATTCAAATTTCAGATGCCATATGTTCAGTACAATCACATGGCATCAAGATGCAACATATTGCTTTGCAAATGCAAATAATTTCACACAGTGGCCTTCATGACTGGGAAAGGTTAATGCAATGGGACGTATTTTACACATATGAAAAATAAATAAAAGATTTATCATAAATATATGGACCAGTATATGACGTTGAAGAACAAGAAGCAAAAAGGGAAAAGTGCTCTTGCATAAAGATCGATTCTCTTTGCTGCTGATGGAATGACAGGCTTGGGAGGAGGAGGCTTCTTGTTGTTCTTGGCTTGAGATTTCCCGAGCCCATTGTTGACTTCAATGGGCTTCCCATAACAGTCATAATTCGATAATTCAAAATCCCTTGGCAAGCTTCCAACAATGCTGAAATCATTGGATCTCAGATCAGATTTCGAAGTGCAAACTTTTTTGCATCTGGTCTCACCAACCTATGAAATAAAGAGTGGGGGAATCATGATCTACTCACCATATTTCATTAACAAACTTAATGCAGCTGCTAGAGAACACTGCAAACAAACATACAGGAAATTACTTGTTGATAGCGATACATTACATCAACCTAATTTGCTGAATGGTTGCGTTATAAAGTACTTAAGGATGATCAGTCAATCATATAAACTAATCCAAACATTCATAATTGTGTAATTTTTCATGCACAAGGTGCCTCATGCTGTGCAACCTGCTATAGTTAGACTCCTTCATTTTAAGATTATAGAAGGGGAGAGAATATTTCTGTAGAGAGTATTCTTGGAAATCGGCTCTGTGCTGATGAACCTGCAGGACAGATACTATTCAATACTTACATTTTTCAGAAGCCTGGAAGCTGTAGTCAGAATTAACCCTAAAGACCAGTGTTAGATGCAATAATTGAAGTCTATTCTGATTGTACACAGTAGCCAGCTCAATGTCCTCTATCTGATCCTAGGGTCACAACCTTGCATGGCGAGAAGGCATTTTCTTTGGACCCTCAGTCCTTGGTGCCTCTCTAAGGACAGGTAACAAGAATGCGACACCTTTCTCACCACTTCCCATGAGTACACTGGGGAACAGTGTAACTGGGAATTCTAAATCCAGCAATTTATTACCTGTCTTTTGACAGCTCCATCAGCGCTCTTGGGAATCAAGTACCTCTGTGCTATGAGGTAACCACAGGTGAATCATTCTCTTTTATAGACCAGACAATCATACTGGCACAATCAACACTTACAAGAAAAAACGTATTTGGTGCCCTTCAAACTGAAGTGTTCTGTGGAAAAAATAAAGTTCCTATACTCCCTTCCTTAGATTTTGTAAAGTTTATATTTCAGGTACAACAAATCTCTAGAAGGATCACCCCCACACTGTTCAGGGAGCTTGAAGGGATTTGGAGTGCAAGGCACTGTGCTTTGTGACTTGGGTAAATCTCTCCCAAAGTTTCTTTTCAATTGGACTATACAGTAAAGCAGAGGGGGGGGAGAGGAGGGAGAGGAAAAAAGAATACAGGTTATGTATTAACCTAATATTAACTTAATTGCATTATTAATAAAGCTGTTTGTTCACATATAATAACTTGAGAGTTAGTTGGAAAAAATGCTGGTTCACAATGAGGCTATACACATGGGCAACTGCCATTAACATAAGTTTCACTAGGGCTTCCTGGCGCCACTGATCCACTGAAACTTCGTTCTTCCAAAAGCTGCCTGTCCCTCCTTCCCAGCAGCCTGTCTCTCCTCCACAATGCCTTCAGGCATCTTATGCACAGCTCTCTCCACCTTTGGCTTTTTGCAGTCTTAGGCTGATAGTTTGGGCTATCTGCATCATCACATTTTGTTACTAAAATAGTAATAGCGAAGTACAGTACCAGACTTACAGAGGAATTAAAAACATTCTGGAGAATATTATTAGCTTCTCTGTGACAACTGTGAAAGTATCCTGGATGAAAAGAACTGAGGCAGTCAAGAAGAGACCTAAACTTCAACTGAAGCTTTTACTGACATCACTGACAATGCTGATTCTAGTGCAAGGTGGAAGAGAAGCATGGCACTATTCCCTCAGCAAAGACTGGATACACCTCCCCAGATTTGCCAGACTTATATTTCTCAGGAAAACAGTAAATTTTGAAACCAATACACTAAAACTGAGGTGCAGGTTACACAACAAAATCAAGATTACAGGTTATGAAAAATAAAAACAAGATAGGTGTTCCATGGTGGTAACGCAAAACTATACATACAAATTCCCTGCAACTGTTTCCCAGTCATCAAAGTGCTGACAGCCTGGGACAGTGTTCAGTAGTGGAGCAGCAGGGGAAAACTGTCCAGTCAGGTGGTGACAGAGACATGTATGACCATGATTATGTGACCCTGGGTGACATGGGGACTGTCAATCAGTGATCCGAGAAGTTCATTTCAATTGGATCATACCCAATGATATGGGTAATGAAGACATAAAGCAGAGCCTTGTGCAATGAAAGGGTAACTTGCAGGACACGTTAGCTGAAGAGTCACAGGAATGTTACATTTTTCCATGGTAAAAACTAGTAAGATTTAGTAAGACTATTACAAGAAATGGAATCATGTATGAAATTATAAGCCTCCTTTTGGATTTGCAAACCTGTAGTCCATTCCTCATACTACCAGCAACATATTTTAAAACTCGGTGACATTAATTGTAGTCTAAGCCATCTCATTTACAATACAGAATATTCCTGTTCCAACTGCAGCGTCTAGAGAGTGCTCCCCTGAAGGCAGCTGTAAGTCAGTTCTCATTCACTTGCAAGACAGAGAACGGAGGGAATGGCTTCTAGGTCACCTCTGCCGTATAAGCAGAGGACTGTTCACAGCATGTTCACACAGAGCTCTGCTTAGTTTAGTGTCAGCAGGAATACTGATTTATCAGGGTGACACAATTTCCCTTGTAAGAGCAACCTGACGCAAATTTTTCTTTAATAAGAATGTGTTACTTTAAAAAACCTACAGCTTTTCTGAAATAAAGTGAGATAATACATATTAATATATATAATATGCTTTTTATTATTTTAATAATATATATTAATATGCTTTTTATTCATCCTGTCTTGGTTTGTGCTAGAAGCATAACAATATTCCTGACTCTTACCAAAAGCTACAGGAACCATTTTTGTGGAAAATGATACCACAGGACTTTATTTTAGAGTACTATACTGAAGACTTGTAGTGAAAGTAAAACACTGTTAAATGTTACATCCTTTTGACTTCATCTTGACACAGAACTTGGCCCTGGAAAATATTTGCTTCCATTTGCCTTATCCTGCCGCAGCATCATGACCCAGACCCATGGGCCAGACCCAGCCCACAGGATGCTTCCACCGGCTTTTCCCCTGCAGGGGATGGGGAGCAGTTGTTTGGGAAGGGAAGGCTGCTGGAATAGTGCAGCACACCCCGCATCCCTGATGGAAGTGGGCAGCTGTTCCTTGTCCCTCCAGTGCAGAGGTGGGGGTGGCAAGGAGGGCATGGGAAGGCAAGGTGGCTCTCGGGGCTTGGCCTGAAACACAAACCTAGTTCCTGTTTCTCCCAGGACTGGACCTCCTTGTCTGGGTTTGGTATGTTGGGCAGCACACCTGCCTTTGGATGAACAGCTCAGAAATACCCACAAATGACCTCCAGAAGCCAGAAGGCCCCTGGGATGATCCCTTCTCACCTTTTACAACACTCAGGCTGACCAGTGCTCACTGCCAAGCTCAGCACCTGCTGCTGCTGCTGCTGCTGCAGAGCTGCAGTGTGATGAGAAGAAGGGCTGCTTATGCATGCAGACTGTCAGGGAAGGGGACCTAACTCCCCATCACTGCTTCTGCTGCTTCTGGTGCTCCTTCTCACTCTCCACATTTATGGCCCAAACTAGTTACACTAGATTTTCCTTTAAAAACATCCAGGGTGGAGAATTTTTTCCATGACCTTGCTCCCCACAAACATATGTACCTTATTTCTAACCTGAATTTATTTGGCTTCAATTTCCAGTCACGAGGCATGACTATAGTTAGTCTGATTAACTGCTGGTACTTACAGATGGTAACAGATCTAACCTTGATTTTGCATAACTCAGATGATGTAACCAGGCCAACATATGAAGCCAAGTCAAATGTTCTTAAGAGTTTCTTACCTCCACATCATTACCAATGTCAACCTGATTCATAATATTTTAAGAAATTATATTCAGTTTGATTAAATCAATAAACACAGAGATCAGCTTTAATTTCACTGACCCATTTGAATTTATTCGCTAACACAGGGCTGAATTGTGAATAATATTAGTGATAACACGAATAATAATTATTAGTCAGCCCCCTGTTAGCTATGCAGTATTTTCCACTGATTGATGTCAGGTTTATAATTATTCAAGTAATGCCACTTAGCCTTTAAAACTACTGGCACAAAGTTAGCTTCTTGCTGTCTTCTGGAGCCCTCCCAATTTTAGAGGTTTTATTAAAAAATCAACATTAACATTTCACAGCACTCATGGAGTAGCTATTTAAAAAATCCTAGATGCAACTTAAGCTGAAATCTTGATTGTAAAATGTCTAACATTAATAGCTGCTGTTTAACATCCTCATTAGCTACTATCAATGAAAGCTATTTCATCATCTGATTGAATATATCTGGCTTTTCCTCAAACTCAGAGCAGAATATTTGTTCAACACTTTTGCCTTTTCTGCTAATTCTTGCTACTTACAGTGTCTCTATCTAGTATTGGACCAATAGTGTTGTTACTGGTTTTTGTATTCTTGCTATATATGCAACTTTCTATTGCCCTCAGTAATGCTAGCTATAGATCCCTTTTGTTACGTACACCTATTATCTACACGTATTTTCTGGATTTCAACTTATATAAATTGCTGTCAAATTCTCCATTTCCCAGTGAGAAAAAAAAAAAAAAAGAGAAATGCCTGAAGTTGAGTTAGTTTTCAGTCTTTGGGGAGGGTTTTTTCAATTGTGTTGGTTTTTGGTTTGGTTTTGTTTTTTTTTTTTTTTGGTTTTTGTTTTGTTTTTTTTTTAATTAGTATAGCTTCCCTACACAGACCCTTCTGGTCTGTATCTGGTTTAGATGTTGTTAGATAGCATCAGCATCACCAGCATAATTCACATCTTTTTGTTTAAATTCTTCCACTCAGAAGAGCAAAAATAGTTTTCAAATTGGTGAAATCTGTCCTTTTACAGCAGCAAAACCACCAGGACTCGACTAAATTTGTTTTGTGCAAATAGAATGAAGATCCTTTTCAATTGACTGTTCACCCTGTGATCAAGTCCTCTTTATCCATCAGGATAAAGTGTAATATAAAATGCATCATTTTGAAATCAAGAATTTTTGAGAGCAGAAATGTATTGTCCATAATTTCAAACAAAGCTTCAAAGATGCAATAGCATTGGCAGCATTTCACGCTCACCATGCATCCCACAGGCTGAAGTGCCTCCCTACTGTAATGCAGCATTCTCTGCCCTACACAGCATGTTTTCTTTGTCATAAAATCACCTCTTCTCTTGCACCCAAACTCTTTTTGGCATGCAGGTCTGCCACTAATGCTGCCAGTTGTATGAATCTTCCATGCAAGATGAAGGAGGAGTTTTCTAATAAACTCTTGTCATTAATCTTTCTTGCACTCGTTTTGTGCTCTTGTCTTGCTCTTGCCATAAAGGTAGATGTGGATCATCAATAAAGTAATGATTGTTTAGCATTAGTATATATTCAGACTGAGTATGTTTTCTAGTGCAGCTCAGCAGGAATCCCAAATATTCCTTGCAAGTACAGCACAAAAAATATTTATACATAAAGTATCACAGAATCACAGCATGGCTAAGGTTGGCAGGGACGTTGAGATTATCTAGTCCAACCCCCTGCTCAAAGCAGATTGCTCAGGGTCTTTTTACAGTCGTGTTCTGAATTATCTCCAAGGATGGATACGTGAGCCACTTAGAGCAGAAAGCACCTACTCTGTACCTGAAATGCTGTCAAGAACTATTAAAATAGACTGCAGCCTGTGGTTTTGTGTACAAAATAAAATGTAAACTGGGTTTCTGGTGGTACTACAAGAAAAATATGAGTCTGGAGTGCCACTTGAGGAGAAATGACAGTATGGGAAGATTAGGTCACCACAGGTCACCACCAGTGACCAGGTATATTATAAATCAGTAAAGATGAACATAACCCATATCACATTTCAGAGCCTAGATGTGGCTCTTACAAGGCAAGGCAAGCAATAGAACTACTTCTATTTTAAAATAACTGGGTTTAGAGCTATTACCACCACTTACATGGCACTATTCATCATCTGCTATTCTTTTAGCAAATGTTCTCTCCAGTCATCATCACATTATCTGTTGGGGACAGCTTCTATAAATGGGCTTGATGAAAATGTGACTTTTGAAATTGAGGGGTGCTGTTATAGTTAACAGTGCAATCTCCCCTTGTAATCACGCCACCAGTGAAAGCAAAAAGAAGCTGATTCATCTTCAAAACATTTCCCTTTTTGCTTGTTTTTCTCACTGTGTGATGTTACATTGCTAGGAAACACATGCAAACTCCTACTGAGGATTCCCAATAAAAACCTAGTGCCAGCAGTTACCACCAGGTTGCATAATTTTCTCCTCTGCTTGGAACAGCATCTCCTTGCAGCCCCTATGAGCTAAGGGAGCCAAGCTGTATTTTCTCATGGCTTTTTGCCTGTAAATGTATAGCCATTGACGGTCCCAGAAAAACACATCAGAAGTGCTTACATTGATTTTTCTCTTTTTTCCTACAGATTCAGGGTGATCTTGCCAGATGGACCACTTGACTTTAATCAGACAGTCATATCGATAAAACATCTGGGCTTAAAATGGCACTGACATTTTGAGAGGTTTTGTTGGAGGGGGCATGAGTCATAAAGAATGGACTGAGGGGTTTGGCGTATGCTGGCAATATGCAGCTTTTACGTCAGCCAGTACCCAGGATTTGGTGGAAAGGAAAAGTAGCTGTTCATCCATGGAAGCCTTTCTCCATCTGTGGATGATGGGCAAATTGTGAGCATTGTTTTCATCCTTCCATCTTCACTGTGGCTGTTGGCGACTATCGGTCATCATCACTGACTCCACTGACACAGTGCCAAAAGTGCTTTTTGCTGAAAACTTCCAGGTGAACCCTTACAGGTTCTGTTACAGGGGATCTCTTCTCCTCATCTTCAGTTATGAATGGCATCAAGTTTTTAATATTTAGGGTATACTGAAAAGTTTATCCCTTTACCAAATTTCTTGTCATAAAAAAGCAACAATAGTTGCTTGCATTTTTAAGTGTGATCATGTGTTTTTGTTATGGCTTGTTTTTCATTAATATCAAACAGGCCAAATCTCCAGACCAGATGCCATTTTTATCCTTCATAAATGGAGCAAGCATATGAAAACAAATTGCTCCATGAAGGTTGGTGCTAGGGATGCCTAACTGCCCCGCTTGCTTCCCTGTGCTCCCTCTGATCCTTCCCACACCTGGACCTTTCCACACCAGCAACTCCCTTGTACCTTTCATACTGGCGCCTTCTCCAAATATCCTGGAGAGACATCACTGTTGCAATGCTGCATGGCTGCAAGAGGCAGCAAGAATGCAACTTGCTTCTCAGGGAACACTGGCAAACTGGCCTGGCAGCAGGATCAGGGGCATTTTAAAGTGAAATGAAGTAATTTACCTTTTTAAACTCAATTCCCCACTAATAACTTACAGGCATGTATCAGCACCATTCATTTAATGTCTCATCATAAGTGCTTCATTTAAGCTGGAGAAACACTTACAAATGCAATTATTCATGCTCTCTGGTTTTTCTCACTCAGAGTTTTCTGCTTTCAGGTCTTTCCTGTTGGCTTTTCCTTTGAGTCTCATCTGGTCTATACACTGTTTCAAACCTAGCTATGGTGAAAATTACAGCTACACCCTCAATAACTTTTGCCTTATTATCACCTCCTGTATGGAAAAAGAACTTCCTCAAACATTTCTGCAGGATGTACACTCACTGAAGGGATGCAGTTCTAAGCTGTGCTTTCCTCCTAAAGCTATACATTGGTTTGCCTAAGTCTTTCCAGACATTTAGCACAGTATTTGCTCTCTTCTCACACACAATCCTACACAAGCCTGATGAGAAACAGCTCCTGAAGTTCTGGGACAGCACTCTGGCCTCTTTTTGTTTCATATTCTTTATGCCTTTCAAAAGACAGTTTTTTTCCATTACCTGTTTCTTTAATGTTTCCCTCCCTTTCATATTTGCCATATGACAAATGCATTCTCTACTTGATCGTTACTAGGTCTGTATGGGAGCAATCCAAATTTTGTGGGGCAGGCCCAGTTTTGGATTAGGAGTCAGAGCTACTGAAAGATTTAGACCTTTTCTGATTTAGGAGTTTAGTACAGGTTTCTCCAGGGCTGAGAACTTTCAAAGTACTCCTGCATGGTAGCTGGCTCAGAAAGAGGGTTTTCAGCTGGGCAGATTTATAGCATTCATATATCTAAAACCTAGACATATGAATATATATATATATAGTCCTACCATATCCCACTGTCAAATGATTCATCTGCCTGGGACCTTTTTCTGCCTTAGCCTCAACTTCCCAGAAATTACCAGCCCAGGACACCCTTCCTCAGGTAGGCTGTATTTCAAAGCAGGTGGCTGGATCCAAACTGAATCACTAGCAATGAGGGGAGGAGACCACTCAGCCAGCATTTACAGCAACAGATATATATTTCTAACATGTCTTAGTAAACAACTCTTTTGTAACTCTCTGTATGAATATCATCAGAAGCTACACATGCCCATACAAATGATTCCATACAAATCCACCATGGATTATTGTTACAGAGATTATAGATATTGGAATGCTAAAGGTCCCTGATAACAAATTGGGAAACCCTGAAAAGTGCAAGTCAAACATGAGATGCTGGAGCTGACACTGCAAGATCATGGAGGGGAGACACTGTAAGTTCTTGGAGGGCTGACTGAGGTCTGAATCCCCAAAACCTTCAGCCTACCACTAGATACCATTTATGGGGGATGTTGCTTAATTTTTGTGGACAGTAACTTCCCTTCCTGTGAGTCTTACAATGCGCTGTACACCAAACTTGCCTTCTTGGGGAAAAAAGGTATTAAGAGATGCAAGGATAGCATAGGCGATAAAAGATATCATTTTATTCTCCTTATGACTATGACAATGGGAAGCACCTTAAAAGGTGTACACACTGAGGAGAGTCAGCAATTTAGCAATTTGGGTTTGTTCACACTACTGAAAAACTGTAGGTTTTTGTTAATCTTCTTGTTGATCAAACCGAACACTTACACTTGTTAATTACTTAAAATAGGAATAAACAGATTTTATGCTGCTCTTCAGGACTGTTGCAACTATTTTGTCACAAGAAACAGCTGAATTTGGGACCTGGAAATTGCTGAACACAAAAATATCACATTCAGTTCAGAGGAAACAAAACTTCTTTCTACTCAGTTCCCACGTTGCCTGGGCTTGGGGAATTTCTTGTGACACAAGTCAAAGAAGTCATTGGGTTGCTCTAAATTGAGCCTGGTTGCCAGCCAAAACAGTTCCCCAGAGACTTCTACCAGGTGAGAATCATGATAAAGTGCACTGCTCCACAATATCTGCAGCTCCTCTGGACTGGGCGTAATTAGTTATGAGGCAATGGCAGACTGATAGTAGCACAGGGTTTCTGCCATTCTGGCACAAACTGCTCCCTCCTTAAAGAAATCTTAAGGTCACATTGTACACTACCAATATTATCTCTTAGGATCTGGCCTAATAGCTTTATTTTATACATCGAAATTGCTGAGTCATTGAAAACTATAAGCCAAATTAATATTCCACATATTGTAGCATAATGTGTTTTCTTCTGTAAAATAAATGTCAATTAAATATCACTCACGAACAAGGGCAGTTTGCTTGGGATGTCTGATAATTCTTTCAACACAAACAAGGAGTTTTACAACACCAGGAATTTAGCAACATGATGGAAAACTTTGGTGTAAGTGAACATGTACCTCTCATCTTTACCCGTATAAAGACATCTGACCAATTTACCCCTAAACTCTGACAACAACAAAAATGCAGGAACTGTTTGACTGACAAACAGACCTGTCTTTTGTTTACAAATGCCAAGACTTCTGGATTCCTGTCTTCAGAGATGCTTGACATGCAATGCGGTGCAGCTGTGGCCATCCCCAGAGAAAGCAATGAGACGGGTGTTATTTGAGTATGCTCTCAGCAAATACTGACCGAGAGTCCTGTCCTCTGAATAGTTACTGTTTGACAGCTGCTATTTATTATGAGAAAAATACCAACTGTAGATTTGCTAGCTACTTTATTTACCTGAAGCTCAGCAGCAACCATGGTGCTAGGATATTAAAAGGCAAATTTTTCATTTAGTACAACTGACCCCAAATCGCTAGGGACCAATTGGTCAGATTGCTGGCCATTAATTACCAGCATGTTTGTAATGTCTTGGCTACTTCCAAGATTAAGTACTATCTAAAACTATTAAGACAGTATGTTCCTGGAATTAAATTAATAGAGGATAATGCTGATTTTGCGTGCACAACTTTGCAGCTCCTACCTGTAAAGTGCTGATGTGGACAGGAGTCCCTGTGCCATTCACAGTGTTCTTCTTGGCAGCATTTCCACCCTTCCCTTCCACTTGCTCTGCCTTGGCAATCTTTGCTTTTTCAGCTTCAATTCTCTTTGGATTGTTTAGCATTACCTGAACCACAGCATACTCCACCAGGGATGCAAACCCAAAGAGAAGGCAAACAATCAGCCAGACATCTAAGGCCTTCACATAAGACACTTTGGGAAGTTCAGCAGCAAGAGTGGTACATTCAGATGCCAAGCTGAGCACTGAGAAAATACCTATGAAAAGAAAAGCAAAGTATTGATTAAAGAAAGCTTACCCGTACTGACACTGGCTGTGCTCTCCCTCTGAAACAGACAATACTGAATGATGTTTTGTAACAGGAATGGGACTTCACAATGTGGTTGGTGCAGCAGAAATACGAATTGCACATGCCTTCAGTTAATGAACAAGTTAGACTGAATACTCAGGTAGGATTTGCAGTTAATGATGAATTATTAATAATGAGTATTTTCATTTTATAAACAAAGAAACAAATGATGCTAAATTGGTTGCTGTGGTTTTCCTGCCCTATCACACAGTTGCAAAACGGGCCTTCCAAAGTCTTATCTTACAACATGCATCTAAGTCTGGGAAAGTGGAAGAGAAATGCATGATACTTAAACCAAAAGACTCCAAGTCCCTTAAATTACACTACTGTTGTCCCAGAAATCTGAACTGTGTTACAGCAGGAGTGATTCTCTGCATGACCTGTCCACACGTGAGGTATTCAAGCCTTAGATGAAAGGGAAGCTTTTGCTGAAGAGCAAAGCTGTAACAGCACATTAAAAGCCTGTGTTCTCAATTTACTGTGAAGATAAAAACACAGAGGTGACTGAGGGCCAACCATCATTCTCTACTGGAGCTTCCAGGATCTAGAGGAAGCTTTCTAGATACAGGGCATTTCAGGAAGCCCTTATCGTGATAAAACCAACACATCTGCAAAGGATGTTGAAAGGTCACACCCATCATCAAACTGGGTTTCAACAAACATTTCTCCTCACAAGGCTACCAAATATCAGCATCAACACAGGGCTCACATCACAAGAGACAAAATACAAGCCTGATCTCACAGCAAGATTTCCCACGGGCTCCTATGACATGGAAATAGCAAGAACAGCTACATTTGGAAAAAGATAACTTTAGAAATGGCTGTAACGTTGAGAAAACTTAGTTCTACCTCTCAGTTCAGAATGTCCCATTTTGGTTTTGTGAAAGTTAATGATAAAAATCTTTAGTTCTGAGTGGGCAGCTTCATGAAATGTGATTGATGTCTATAGAAAATGTTGGCAAAAGGAGATACTCAGTCTCAACTACATTTCTTATATTACTGACATGCTATTCAAAGACTGAAAAGTTTTGTAATTCATAGACAATAATTTTCTTCAGATCCATTTTAAGTAACTGAGGATGTGAAAATGTTACTAAAATTGAAAGTATCTGTACTGGCTTATAAGAGTATTCAATTCTAGTTGATCATAAATAACACATCATTCTATTGCTACTGTTCCCATTTGGATTTTAATAAGAGTGATATGATACTTTATTTGGTGGTTTGTTTTTTTTTTTGGTCCACTGGGATAACACAGAATAGCCAGATGTGTTGTCTCAGATCAGAATGACATAGCAAATACTGAACAGACAATATTCACTGTCCGCTCTGGCTTATTTTCCATGTACTGTATCTGAAGCATCCAAGTACACACATTCCTGTAAGGCTAGAAAGCACAGAATAGACCCCTTTTTAGAAAATTTATTTTCACTGACCAAGACCAGCTGTCTGCGGATGAACACTAACTATGGATCATAAGGAACTACGATAACAAGTACAAATAAGGCTGTACTGCCTCTTAACATATATGATACCTCTGCTTAGACCCAGCTTGCTGTTCATTTTCTATCATCAGTGCACTGTATCAAGTACCATGCATGCCTATGCTAGACGTTTGAAAGGCAGCCTCTACCCTTACCCTGAATAACCAAATTATCCAATGATAAGGACTGGCTCAAAATCTTGGATATTGTAATTTTTTTCCTACTAACTTTAATAGTGTTTACTTTCTTAATATGTGAATATTATTATCACGCCTCGTGCTGAAAAAAATTGTACAATCACTTTGTAGAGCTTAAAATAGTAGACCTTACAATCTTGGATTTAATCCTACAAAACTAAATTACAAATTCTACTAGCTGAGAAGATGTTAGTGGATCTTTCATCTATTTGCTCAGTAGAGCAATTGAGGTTGTGGTGACCTGATGCTAATTTCCACTTGTCTGGATTCCTAGGTTGCAAAGTATACTCTCAGAGTCTAAGAAACTTCTAGGTTTTCAAGGTGACAATAAAGGGAGATAGATAGAAGCACAGAAATATTCTATTAAGCAACTATTTGCTGCCAGGCCACAGTTGGCGTGGCCTCGGTGACCCTAGAACCAGAATTGTAAGTTACACATCTGTCAGCAGTTGCACTAGATACCTACCTAACACAGTCCAAAGCTCAAGGCTCAAACACGTGAGGAGAATGAACAAATAAACTGCAAGATTATTTATTAAAAAATAAAAATAAAAAGAAAGGGACAAAAAATTCCCCCTTTTCTTCTCAGGGATCTCTAAAGACAAGGGACAGAGCTTCTTCCTCCACACTTGCAAAGTAAAGGGAATGATAGCATTTCTAGGAAATACGTCTTCATTTTTGCCCCTAGTGTGGCATCCCTTTCGATGGAAAAGTTTAGTTTATCAGTAAGGTTAGTTAACTCCCAGGCCTCAAGCATGACTATACAGAGCTACTATTTTAAAAATACTACCTAAGGTTACATGTGGATAATATCTGAAAGTGCCAGCCCAGCAAAACACTTCAGTGCAAGCTGCCAGATAAATAAATCTCCCTTTTTTGAATCCATCAAACTCACTGGCCTCAGCACTATCTCTTGGCAGTGAATTCCACAGGTGAATTATGCACTGTATATAAAAATTATTATCTAGTTTATATTACTGCTTTAAAAATGTTTGGCTTTATCTCGCTAATGGTATTGAAAAAAGTAATATTCTGTCTTTCTTATAATTTGATATCTCTAACATGTTCTGCCATTAAACTTCATAAACTAAAAAACAAAATGTTGTCAATCTTTGTTCATACTACAGTTTTAGCATATATCTTCACGTTTTTCCTTTGAGACCCTACATTTGTTACCATTTTATAAAATGAAACCACTAGAACTAAGACAGATCTGAGGACAGGAGTAATGGGGGGGGGCATGCCTGCTGCAGGCCTAGATGCCCTTTGTAAGTGGGGAATATATCACTGATCACTACTCCAAGCTTTTAGTTACCCTGCTGTACCCCTGCCTGCACCCTGGCCTAATGCTCCACCCTGTCAGGCCACTGTGGGGGGACAGAAGTCTGACATCCACCAGATCCTTAGAGCTCCAAGGAAGATCTTACTCCCATTGGGGATCACACAGTGGTGAAGGAAGAAAAATAATTTTTTAAATGGATGATATCACACTTTCCAGCTGTAAAGAACTGAAGAGTCTTCTGTTGGGCTCATTAAAAGTTGAAACACCAGCATCTAATTAGACACAAGCATTCAGTGATATCAGCCTTCATGTTGCTTAGCCACAGCTGTCCAGACACCAGTCCTTTGTGGACTTCCTTACCACCAGATGATCTTGCTGGGTGTAATGATATGGTATCGATGGGGCTTAGCAACTTATTTAGTTCCTACATAAACACAGGTTTTTTCTTCAAACAAATATACGTTCTTTTCCCAGAGCATTAATCAGTCTACAAAAATACCTGCTTACTAGCTTTCAAAGTGTCTTGTATTCCTAAATCACCTGGAAACTTCTGAGATGCCTTGCCATGGGGAGCTGTAGCCCACTATACTTAAGTCTAGGTACAACTGCATTAAGATATTTGTAAGTAAATCTGAAGCAGCTTCTTATCTGATGAGATCTGCGTCTAGCCATTGAGAGTGTAGTGGCCATTAGGAACACTTGGGATTAGGTATCATTCACTTTACACGCAAATGTTAATTTTGTTAGATTTCAAGGTCAACTCCCTTCAAGGATGTAGCTGGAAGAGTTAGTTTGTTGCCCTCCTGCAAACCAAAGAAACATAAATCTTACCCCCATGACAATCTTAACAACTTGTGTTACTAAATACTGACTCATGATTAAAGGATGGTGAGATTTAGAGGTCTTTTCTTCTCTGGGGATTCAGGAAAAGTCACATAGTCCAATGGTTAGTATCGCTGAAAATGCATTATTGCAGAAATGCTAATACAGAAAAGGAACCAATAAACACTTATAATAAATGAAGCAAATAAACAATAAATTAGCATGCATGTTTAGTCACAAAGACATCCATGTTACATAAATCACCACTATGCCTCTTATAAATTGAATATATAATTAATAAGCCTGTCTGGTTGGCTATTTGAAGTGCAGGATTATAAAAGTGGAAATACAGCTCAGGTTTTGATCGTATTGGAGCTCACTGTGTGAAAAGTATTTCCAGTTCTTGTTTCTATCTTTCTAATTTAATGCATGCTACATTTTCCCCACGTTTTCTTTTCCTTACAATGTGTTATGTTTCACATTATGGAATGCACCTTTGCTACTTTTCAAGGTTAGAGATTGTATTTGTTACTTGCTATTGAATTAATACAGATTGTGACTCCTCCTCAGGTAACTATTAATATTTGTAAAGGTCCACAGAAAAAAAAAAAAAAAAAGGGGCAGAAAAACCCTGACTTGTATTCTAAAATAGACCCCTAGAAAGAGGATACAATAAATATAATGGTTTTGTTACATTTAAGTAGAGCAAGATAGCCAGCTGTGGCCCACAAGCTGAAAGTAGCGCCCAGTCACGGTTCTCCAGATTTTAAAATAGACTAGGCTATTTCAGTTGGAAGGGACCTATAATGGTCATCTAGTCCAACTGCCTGACCAATTCAAGGCTCACCATAAGCTAAAGTGTGTTGTTAAGGGCATTGTCCATTTGCATCTGAAACACTGATAGGCTTGGGGCATTGACCACCTCTCCAGGAAGCCTATTCCAGTGCTTGAACACCCTTTTGGTAAAGAAATGTTTCCTAATGTCCGGTCTGAACCTCCCCTGGTGCAGCTTTCAACCATTCCCGTGTGTCCCATCACTGGGCACCAGTGAGAAGACACCGGCACCTCCCTCTCCACTTCCCCTCCTCAGGAAGCTGTAGAGAGCAGTCAGGTCACCCCTCAGCCTCATTTTCTCCAAACTAGACAAGCCCAAAGCCCTTTCCATAGGACATGCCTTATGGCCCTTTCACCAGCTTCCTCCGGATGCATTCAAGGACCTTCACATCTTTCTTAAACTGTGGGGGATTTATGGCTGTCCTTTTATTTTGCCCGTCATACCACAGGAGGAGGAAGAGGCATGGCAGATGACCTGAGACAGGAGCAGTGGGGGCTCAGGCCAGGGGGTATGTGGATGCTTTTTCACCTAACAAAACTTGGCATCATTCCTGCTCCAGCTGGCTCTTAACACACAGATTTCAGTTACCCACTGCTGCAAGACTGCAGATCAGACACAGACTGGCCAAGTGATATGGCAGGTCTTGACTCCAAGGATCTCCAGTGCTTATTGACAGACGTTCGTGCACTTGAGACTGCACAGCAGTCATGTCCTGTGGGGGTGAGGAGGTTCAAGTGTGGGTAGGATGTTTCTGAGGAAGGCAGGCAGCTGGAGGGTTTCTGTAACTGCACCACTGGGGTCTGACAAAAGGTGCACTGAATCTCCTGGGACGTGGAAAAGATTGGAAAGTATGGACTTGGGGAGGTGGGAGTGCCAGGGAAAAGAGAGCACAGGGAGGCCAGAGCATGGGAAAGGGGAGGTCATGGCATGGGGGAAGGAATCCAAATAGGAGAAGTGTCAGGATGCAAGAGCCTGGCTCTGCATTTCATTGAGCTCTGGGGGTCAGCAGGTTTGGCCACCCCAGAGCTGGAGTCCCACGTATAATCCAATTAGTCAAGATAATATCGTTTTGATTAACTCTGTGTCCTACTATTTCATAATAAGTGAAGGACCTGCCTACTGTGTTGTGCTGAGCAGCACAAGCACACAAGCCTGAAGCACTCTCATGAACTGAGTCTCTAATGAAATAAAGCCAATCAGGTAATAAGGATGCTAATTCTTTTCCAGACATCACTCTGTTTCTATTTATCTTCAGAAAAACTGCTTCAAGAAGTAGCTACTTAGACCTTTGCTCATTATCCTGCTTTCTAACTCCTTATTCAAATGTTCAAGTTCCTATAAACTGTATATTGCCACAGTGTCTGCAGCATCACCCATACATATGTGGATGAGATCAGATTTATCTGGATTGAGAGGAGCAGAGACAGCGTGCTTATTACACAAACACTGGAACCATTATCAAGTGAAGTCTTAGTGAGGAGGTGGATTTTACAGGACTAGGAATGAGGAGGTTTCAGTGAAAGTGATGAGCGGATAATGGAAGTGAAGTTGCTTTCAGTGTCCAGTGTCATGTTGTCAAAGCAACTGAGAATGACTCAATGGCATTAAAGTGGATTGTGACAGTATGCGTAAACACAGGTTACCCAGTGGGACTCTTGCAGCACTTGCATCAGGATTGATCCAAAATGACAGCCAGGACAGAACAACAATTAGCAGTGTAGGAGCATAAACACCCATCATGTAAAATCCAACTTGTCTTCTTAAAGTGAAGATTACTTCTACACAAGTGTAATAACCTTTAAAGAAATAAATGCATTAATGTTTAATGTGCTTTGCAGGTCGACCTCTTCTGATCCGTATCTTCCAGGCCTTTTTCTATGTGAGTTAAGAGCAAAAGTTCAATGACTTGATTTTCTTTATAAAGGCAAAGAGTTCAATTTGGAAAAAAACAATGTTCAAAACACTGCATAACACCTGTATAACCACCAAGTGTGGTGAGGCATATATTACTCTCTGTGCTCTGTAAGGCACCCTCTGTCTTTTCATAGCGCATCTGTAACAGGCAGTTAAAAGGACCCTCATCTTGATGCTGGCTTCAAGATGCAGTCCAGATAAAACAAATGGGGTCTGGCAGTCATACTAGCTTAAGCTCATCTGAAAAGCCTACTTAGCATTAATTTGTGCAAAAGATGGAATTAAGAAATATTAGTGTAGAAAGTTCAGAATGGAAAGAGGTGATCTGAATGTGACTCTAAGCAGATATTCCCCCAGTACTGAAAGCTGGTACAGGAGACTTCTAAAATTGGTAGAGTCTTTTAAAAAAGACTATAAAAACACTGTAAATTTTGAAAAAAAAGGAATACTGCCTCAAATCTTTTAAAATAAAGATTTAAAGCACACAAATATTTCACAAGGTATCTGTTAAGATGAATTCAATAAAAAATAAAGCTGCACACAACAGAGGTTTTGCTGGAGGCAACAGATGGATCAGAAAGTCTGATAACCAGAAAACAAATTCTGTTCATATTTTCATTCAATTAGCAGAACTGGCATTGCAAAAACAACATCATAAACTATTCTATCACAAGGAAAAGACATTCCTGGGTTATATTGCAACAACTTCAAAATTCAGATTAGTCTAAATCTATCAATAAAGTTGATGCAAAGCTGTCAAAAATATATCTATTTATCTTCTAAATTTTATCAATTAGGCACCATAAAATGATAAGCCATCTTAAAAGTGCTGTTTGGGCATACAATAACCAAAACAACAAAATTAAGGAAACATTTCCTTGTGTAAAAGGCTATACTAACTGGTATTTTGTAGTTCATTCTGTTCTATTCAATGATCTTTTGTCTGATAAATTTCCCCTCTATGTTTTCTGAATAGTTTCCAGATACTCTTAGGTTTTATTTTCAAATGAGGGATGACCTTCAAAATCATTATGTTTGCTTTAGACCAGGAATGCATTCTGTATGTCTTTGAATAATCATTCATCAGGCAGAGAACAGTATCTATTGCCCTCACCATTCAGCTTTAAAGGATCTATTTGCTTCTGTCACACATATTGATAAACAAAGAACAGGCAATTTGCAAATTTAAATATTGAACTTTTTGCCACAAAAAGTCGCCCCAAATTTGTTGAACCTCTTTCTGCTTAGGTAGGTATGATAAAATGTCAGTTGACGTGAATAGGCAGTAAAGATTAAGTGCTTTGCAATTGGCAGGAATCTCCTCCATAAGCCATAATTTTGAAAATTTGCCTCTTGATTACCGGACACAATCCTTAACTGAATTAATTTTAACTATGTGTGCACAACCTGCTTTTTAAAATACCTTCAATACAAGAGTTTACAGTAAATGAAACAACTGCTGACTACTGAAAAAAACCTCTCTAAAAATACTTCATAATACTAAAATATTCCCTGCACATTAACAAAGTATTAATTCCAGTCTTGATTATGAGATTAACATGGATGTTCTTAATCTTTAAACAAAAAAGGATTTGCAATAAAATTTTAAAATTTCATGTTGTTACTCCACCCACTCTGATGGTTCTTTCCTGTTCCTCCTTTAACGTTCAAATCACATTCACACACACAAAATGTGACCATTTTACTGAGCACAGTGTCCTTGCAACTTGTGGTCACAAGGTGCTTAAACTTGAGAGAAGACTACTGATTTTCTCTCCTGTTTGATAGTAAAGTGTACAATTATTTTCTTTAAGGCTTCTAAAATGCCTAAAATATCTTAAGATTTTTTAGATGTTTACATTTAGGGCAAAACACAAAATGATCATGATAACTTCAGTAACAAGAAACAATTCTGAGTAAGTATTTTGGTTTTCCCCTCAAATAGAGGGGAAAAGTAAGTTTTCCAATTTTCCCATTTGTATGAATTTTATTTGGGAACTGAAAGATCCATTCCTTTAATTTTTCACTACTTCATAGCCTATTTCTTTCAGTGAATTCATTGTTTAATTAAGAATAAAATATTTCTTACTGCTAAACAAGCTTCTGAAATATCCTAATCTAGATTTGAATGCAATCACTGGCAGTTGGTTGTGTTTTCACAAATGCAGAATTTTCCTAATGAGAGAGAGTTTCTTCTTATTTACAAATGGTGAATCACTTAACATGCTGAACTATGGAGTTAGGCTAAGAACTCACTCATTTTGCAGTTAGAAAACAAGCCCCATTTCAGTTTTCATTATCATTTTCAAGTTAAATCCCTTAACTCTGAGATCTGCTAAGGTTACTTGAGTTCTCTTCAGACATGGGATCTAGTTTAGGAACAACTGCAAGCAACAGACCCTCAACTTCAGCTGAATAGTCAACGAGAAACTTGGAGAGGATCCTCAGAAGACACAGCACCACAGCCATCTTTGTTGAGTTTTAATGGAGGATTTATTCATATGATGCAAAAGCACTAAAATACACCCTGCTGATTTCTGTTTTTGTATAAAGTCTTGCGGTTGCCACAATATGTGAGTAGTTTGGATATAATTATAGGCAGGAATCAGTCAAAGTAGAAAAGAAAAAAAATATTTTTTGAGATATTTTTTATTTCGAAATTAATGAGATAATTTTTATCTCATTAAAAGCCAAAGTATGGAAACCATTGGATAAATTTGTGCCCACACTCAGAAAATAATCATAAGATTAAATTAATACAGGGCTGAGGATTTTAAGCAGCTTTCTATAATGATAGACTTTCCACAACACTTAAGAGAAAGGAAGAACCTGCAGGGTGAAGCATTTGAAGTTATACTTTAACACTATCCACTTCTGTAATAAAAGTTGAACTAGAAAACCGAAATTATCCTACTTTGCTGTGACTGGCATAATTCAATGTGAATATACTTTCAGAAAATTCAGACGCAAGCATAAATGGGTATTGGGACTATAGAAACAACTTGGTGATAGTAAGAACACAAGACATGTAAACAAAACTAAGACAAACATTTAATCTCCAACCTAGATGTTTCTATATTTTAATTAGTTTGCAGTAATCACATATGATAGTTACTACTATATGAACTAATTGTTAGTTAATCTATTTTATCCCATGAAATGTAAGGCATGAACTGAAATATTAACCATTAACTATAAACAGTAATTGAAGGAAGCTTCAAGTTTTTTACCAAAGAAATTTTTATTACCTACCTGTGCCTTTATAGTACTTGGTACAGTTACCATATTCGATATCCTCCTTTTTAATATCAAACTGAGGCAGAGCAATTTTCTCTAGCTGTACAGGATCTCCAGACTGCCAGATAAACCGTAAGTCATCAGTTGTGTAACCAACTACAAGAACAAAAGAACAATAGTCATTTAAGGAATCATCTCAATCAGGGTAAACTCTGCAAGGAAATACAGCATAAAAGCATCATATTTCTTTCACTCTTTTACTTTCTATTTCTTATTCAAAGAATTAAATACAAAAATGAAATAATCATCTACTGGGCTTTTTATGTAGGCCTAAATTCGGACTTGGTAGGTGGAACATTACATTATCAGCAATATTACTTTCAGAGGTGTTTGTTACAGTGCTTACAGTTTAAACAAAGAAAGCAAAGCTCTATTCTCCTCAGCTTTGAAGCCTCCCTGCTCATTCAAACTCTGCTTCAGCAAAGCATGAAAAATACACTGAACTTTAACATTACTCACAAGTGCTAGTAACTTCAAAAGAATTTAACAACTCAATTACTGTGATGAATCTTTTTTTGTGTGTAAAACAACCTTTCTTCTTAGTTGTTGAGATTAAAGGCCCTGGTTCATGAAAGCATTGCCATTCAGGAAATACTTGATCACGAATTTAAGTAGATGTGTAGTCCCACTGAAATCAATTCAGTGCCTTCATCATCTCCTGAGTATGGACAGACTTCAGCATACATCTGAGTGTCTAAATCATGATATATACAACACTACCAAGTGAAAGGTAGTGAAAGTTAGATCACAGTGTTCAAGCATAAAGCAATATTGATTAAATATGGATAAAATAATAACGTATTTTTACACGTATTTTATTCTGCTACCTTCTGTTATTAAGGATTAAATTAATTCAAACAGAGATAATGTGTGTTAAATGGAAACAAATATGGGGAAACATGAAGAAGATGGAGTTGGAATGCAGCATTTTGCATTTCAGTCTCTGAAAAAAAGTTTAAAGAACCATTCTTTTCCTGGAGGCATTAGACAGTTGGGGTTTTTTAACCTTTGAAAAACAGCTGTGATGAAAAAAGGTGAAATGTTCATAAGCTTCTCTAAGACTCAGAAAAACTTAATAAAAATCACAGTGTCTCAAAGCTCCATGATGGCAGGTAATACAAAAAAATATAACTCATTGTTTTAATTCTTCATTCATAGAGTCAGTCTCACCCCCTTATAACATACACCAAATCACAAGACTGCCAAGATCCTTTATGATAACAATTACTGGACAGTGAAAATTTTGTCTATACGGAATGTGTAGAATTGGAGATCATAACTGCAGATGAGAGAAAAGCCTAGTAAAAGCTGGTGGTGGCCTTTTTTGTTTTGAAAATCTAGCAACTAGAAACAAAATATTGATTTGGAATTAAGTAAAATAAAACTGCCAATGGCTAACAGGGAAAGCACTGTTGGAACTGGAGGGTTCTCACTTTTGACAAAATTCTTACTTTTGACAACTGAATTAAAAGGTAGAAGAAAGTTTAGTGCACATTGCGTTTCTAAAGGAAGAAAGTCCACCTGAACTTGAATATATCAATTTATCATGGAGAGAGACAGTACAGTTGTTTAAATAAAGCTATTGAGATTTTTTTTATGAGTAATTCTTCCACTAGTATTATGTCTAATTCCAGTTTAACCCCAAACTTACTTGTGTTTACCAGAAGAGTTTACTTCAGCTAATGTATATACATATTAGTGATGGGATAAACTACTACAGGCATACTACAATTCTAAAGGTAAATGCTGGCAATCAAAAACTAAATTGTAAAGCTCTGATATCATTATTATTACCCTTGTTCCTACTGGGATGCCCTGCTCAGCTTTGATTAAACTTCCTCTTTCTTCACATTTGTCTTCCCCTCCCTAGCCTCCCCTTCCCCATCAGAATTGGTGGATTAACAACTCAACAAAGTTTTTGTATTATAGCAGGAATGGGCTGGAGCAAGCCACCTTCTTTCTCTCTGCTCAACATTTGTCCTTACTCAGGGAAACAGAATTACCATGAAAGTGGGATCATCAGAGATCAGTGCTGGGAAAAGGCTGCACTTGTTTAAGCACCCTTGTACTTGGGTGCAGAAAAAAGATGGTTTTCAGAAACATTTTGGCTGCAACTTCCAGCATGGCATGAAGCCCTTCACAGATGACACCTCGCTGCCTCTTTGTAAGATCAAATCACCTGGAGACCAGATTGGTAAAGGAGAGATACCTGACTATATCTACAACACTTTCAAAAGGTTTCACACTAAGTGCTCGGAATGCATTGGCATCAAATACTTTTCCTTCAGTACCATATCAAAAGAGTTTCAAACAATATCATGCATCCTCAGTGCAAGGGGATAAATTGGTCCCAAACAACCTACAGAGCAGCACAGGTTATGGAAGTTAAAACTACTTGGGAAACCACAGATTCTTTTTTCCAAATGATGTGTGTTTCCATTTTACTAAGTTTATTGTAAGGGTTTCTATAAAACTCACCAGTTGTCACTATGCTTGATAGAAAAATCTAAAAACAGAGTGCATGGTGCCATAACTGTAAGAAACTTTTTTGATAGAGAAATGTATGTTGGTAGGAACTAGTGAAGATTATTTTCAAGATCCATTAATGTTGACATGAACAATACAGAATTGATAATTTTTTGTTTGATTCTCAGACATGCCTAGAAGGCAACTGTTTTTATGCACAGATTGATTTACTTACAGCTTTCCAATTGCATCTTGCAGCGCTGTGTATCCATAGGAAACAAGGTCAAATCCAAAGGGCATGACAGAGTAATAGACAATCTGAAAATACAGAGACAGAATTTAAAAACAGTGTGAGCTGCCACATAAACAGTAGATGGCAGATTTTTTTCCCTCTGATAAGCTGCTTTGCTTCCAGTTGCTTTCTGGAACCCATGTACACTTTAATCATGCACCGCATCCTGCAGCAAGGAGTGCCATAGCTAAGCTGCACACACTCTATAATCTCCTTTTATCTATATTCTATTAGTATTCACTCAATATCCACTATTCTCTGACCTAACCTGTTGATGGAAATAATCTCATTTTTTAATAGCTGTGACCTGGAAAAATATTTGAAAAAAGTTTCAATGTTTCATTTAAACTTTGCTATTTTAAATGGGAAGTTTCTTCTTCAGCTGAAAGTGACTTTGTGTTTTGAAATACTAATTCCTACAGACTTCAAAACCTGCTACATAAACAACTGAAATCAGAACCAGGACCTTCAGAGTGAGCCAAATGAAATGCTTTGATTGCCCAATATATTTTCTTTTCCCATCACTGTAGACAAAAGTCTTGAGATTGAGTTTTCTCATCCTGATTTGGAATGGACAAAAAAGAACCCAGACTCTCCCATCTTCTTTCTTTTTTTCTAGCCACTTCTGCTCCAGGAAGAAACAGCTCATGCAACCATAATTTAAGGAATGGTTCCATCTTAACCATAAAGTTGCAGTATATTTGGGTAATAATTTTTTCTCATCAAGACAATATATTCCCGTTCGCACCAGGAAATAAATTCACTGTTAGGAAATTGAGCCTAACCTCTACAAATCATTACGTCTATAAACTCTCCAAATCTGTAATTCACTGTGAGATACCTTTTAATCAACCAACTTGCTAATTTCAGTGGATGATTCTTTTTATGGCATGTTGTATACCTTTGATAAGCCAAATCAAACCACAAAAAGTATGTGTTAATTGCAATGAAATTAAACAATGGTTTTGGATCTTCTAAAAAAAAATCTATATCAAGTAAGGCATAGAACTTGATCAAGATTATGTCCCATTATTTTACAAAACATTTATATTCAGAAATTTTATAATTTCTGCCTTTTCCTATATAATTAGTAAGTAACCACCATTTTCTTCAGTTGATGTAGAAATTCAAGTTCAAGAGATATGCAAATTATATTATTTTGCTGAAGGCTTTACTTCAGATATCCCACATACATTTCAAATTTCTAATACCTGCTATGCTATCAACTGACATGCTTTAAAACATTCTCACCTGATTTCTCTACATACATTTAGTTTATTGTAGTATTGTTTACAATCTGTCATATAATATGAAATATTGGTCATAAACTGCATCACATTACTAAGTCTAATGCAGCATATATCTCTGATATCAACTCACTTAAAAGAAGCATAGAAATAGGTCAGTAAAATACCTCATGCTGACTAGGACATCTCCATCCCGAAATATAAAAAGAAGGATATTTTCTTGTGTGACATCATGGAAGTTAGCATTCTTTTCGTTTGCAAAGAATAAGTCTGGCTTCCAAAGACATTTAAACATAGTTGGGTCCACTGTCAGTGTATCTGAACCTCTCCAATCATTGGGCAGTTTGAGTCTGGGGTCATTCCACTTCTGTCTTAGAAAGATGTTGACTCTATAATCCTGATGAGAAGAATAAATAAATATTAGACTAGCCAAAAGTCTAGCCAAAAACCCATGGAGAAAGAAAACCATTCTATCGGACTCTGAAGAGAAAAACAATTTATGCCCTGATTTTTTCTATCACAAAGATAGTAATCACTATTCAAACAACATTAATAAGTGTTATGTTTAATATGTTTTACTACAAATAGGTAGATTATTTCTCACTCTCACTGAATATCATCATTTTCTTTTTAAAAAGAACCAAATTGCCCCCCCCGAATCATTTTTGCATCCCTTCAATAGTAGATCCCTGCTACCTAGGCATATAGAAAAGCATGCAGCAGGGCAGAGGGAGGCCATAGCTTGACTACACTAAATTGCTGCAGGCAACAGGCACAATACCACTTCGATAAAGATATCCTGTGAGTGTAAATTCCAGCTTATTCTCCATTTGGTTAAGCGGCACACTGATGGCAAAATATCACATTATAAAAGCAGAAAATAGACCAGGTAGATAACAGATTTTACGCTACACACCCAGAATACAGCCTCAGACTTTCTAACAGTAATTTGGGACTATTTTGGTAACTGAGGAAAACTGATACCAGCTTGCAACACAAGTACTGAGGCAGCATGTATGAAAGTAGAAAAAGAATAGGTCTTAAACAGAGACAAAATCAAGGCTTCGCACAGAGAAAACTTCCTTCTGGATTCTGCAGGACTCTTCTCAAGGGTGGAAAGTAGCAGAGCCATGCTCTATGAGAACCTGATTTTGCTTTTGGGAATTGAAGTAGCATGTGTCTCAGGGCAAAACGATACCCGCATGTGTTCTATCCTTAGTGAAAGCTGTGTGCATCCAAAGGAAAAATCTGACCCAATATGTCAGTTATGATTTCTTTTTTATCAATCTTACCTCTAAGTCTTTTTGATTTTTACATTTACATTTAAGCCAGTACCTCTTTTTAATGTATGTGTAAACGAGGCAGATCACATACAGAAAAGGAATAAAGGTATTGATGAAATAAAATAAGTCCCACAAATAAACCAAAATTCTGTATGTAAGATAACTTCTATTTGCAGTCTTCCCAGTTGTCTTCTATGGTGTCTTCTGTTTTCTCAGAACTGTTATTAGGTACAAAGCATCCCGACATAAAGGCTGTGCCCTTTAGAGCAGTGAAAACAGTACTACTGCTTTACATTTACAGCAAAATGTTAGAAATCTGTGAGTGAAGGTTCTCAACATATTTTTGGTTTGTCAACGGATTCTGCATATCAAGATAATTTTATGAAGTTGTTTATTTTACATGTTAATGACCTCTTACACATTTTTCTGTTGACACAATGTGAGTTCTCATCTGCTATACTTACTACAATGTACATGTTTACAGTCCAACACAAGTGCCATGTTGAGACAGGCATGCTAACTTCAACAGGAAGGAATTCACTTGTCTAAGATCTCATGCAGAATAAATTACCCTGATGATTTACCCTGTTACTCAGAATACAGTGCCCACTTTCCCACGTTCAGTCCACCAGTCAGATCAGCCCAGGTATTTATTTATTACACTGTACTGTTTAATATTTTTCCTTATGGCATTGTAAAGAAAAGCAAAATATCAAAACCAAGTAGAAAGAACTGAAGCAGTATTTATTATGTATGGTTCTTAGAGATATGTTACTTGCTGGCAGTCTGGTTTTGAAAAAATATATGTAGTCTGGCTCTTATTTATACAAAGACCTATATTATCTTGTCAAAGTAAAGATGAAGCATAAAACAACAGTTAATATGAAGTGACTTTGTACTGGAAGTCTCTCATAGCAAAACTCCAGAAAAGGAGGGAATTCAGGTAACTATCTCAGAAAGTGTATTTTCAATTACATGTATATAATTGAAAATTTACTTTACTTGCTTCTTGCTGAAGTTCCCATTCCATGTGCAGTTCTTGTCTCAGTGAAAACAATTACTTTAAACCATATGAGATAAATACTGCATACTGTGAGTGCTCACAAGCATTACTATTCATCACACCAAAATTAATTTCCCCATAAACAAGTGCATTACCCCAATTTTAACAAAATAAGATGCCTTCTCCAAGCCATAGGCAAATGATAAGCAGTGTCCAACACTTGCCATCAGCTTACCCATTCAGATGAATGAGATGTTTACATCACTGAAAAGCAGAATTCACTGGCAAAATAACAATTGGAAGTAAGATCAGGTAGATGCTATTTTATTTTCTTCCTTGCTTTATTACACATGAACTTAAACATACCAAACAATGGGATGTTGTAACGTTTTAAGAGCTTGATTTTGTTCCAATTCAAGTCAATAGAAGAAAAATCCCCTTAACTTTAAATAGGTAGGTTCAGACCTGCCACATACCTGAGGCAACACAGAAAATGCAGAAGGAAGCAAAGAGATGTCAGGATACAAAACTGTGGCTAGCCAAAGATGTGCAGAAGGGCTTCTTCTTGGAAGAATATGAACTAATACCTCATCTGGCAGCAGTATAGACTAGTATCTGGCATAAATCTATTTTAAAAGATGCCTGCAACTGGTTGTCTCAAATTTGGGCAATGAATTCTAAGATTCAGTATGTGCAGTACAATTAGGTTCAACAGGGACTGAAGAAGTGGTCTGCATGAAGCAGATGGTCTTCTTCCTATACATTTTACAAACATTCCTTGAATATTGCAGAATAATCGGCATTTTATAATAAAGGTCAAATAGTAACCAAAAAGCCTGAAACTAGAGGTGGGGAATGAAAGAGATTCATCAGCATTATTGCTAGGAGGACCTGGCAAGTAAAAAGAATCAGAGAAGTATTCTACAGGGCTTTGTTTTCCCATTAAGCTCCAACAGAAGGCAAGTTGTTTTCAGGGAGGTTTAAAAGTGAGGCATTCTAGGAAATATTTCAAATTCAACCTACTAAACAGTGGACATGTGGCCAGAAAAGCTCCTCAGGCCAGAAACTGGGCATAGCCAATAGATCTCTCTCTGCAAAGTGGAGCACATAGAAGATCATGAGAGGCTTTTTCTACATGAACTGCACTCATACAAAGAAAGGAAGCATAACAGTACTGTCTTTTAATAGAGTAGAAAATGCCATTTTTAAGATTCAAATAAGGAAAATAAATTTTCCTTTATATACATAAAGACCCTTCTGCAAGGTTTTAAAGTAAAGGAGAAGGAGGAAGTGGTGTTTTGTGAGTTGAGTCAGTGACAAAAGGTTACACCGAAAGTACAAACTTGAATACAGATTCTGTAGACAGAGGGTCAGATCATCAACACAGCTAAAATACTATAGTCCTGCAGGTATTTATCCCAGAAAGGATTTATCCCCAGGAATCTTATACTAGCCATGCAGACTATAACAGTTTCTAAACGTGACATAATCACCATATTATCCCACAAATCTGCAGCCTAAAAAAACATCTGCAAAATCAGAAGCAGAGGATCCTAGACAAGCAGTCTAATGAGCAAGAAGGAAACAAGTTAGTCAAGATAAAGGGAGCTTACTGGAAGGTAGCAGCTCTGCTATAAGCTCTTCTCCATTTTAGCTGTACAAATCCTTATTTTCTCTGTAGTTAACTAATTTTTGTTTAGTTTTTCCAGGTAACTTGTTTGATAGGTGTGTGAAAACATCTCTATTCTCTCAAGTATTCAATGACATAACATGAACACTACCATTTCTAGACACTGAGCAAATATGTGCCCTCCAGTTTCTTTTGATTAAAGTAATACAGGATTCTGGCCATAGGATCCACACTACAGGTCCTACCTTGGTTCAAACCAATATTATTTCAAACTTGTCAATGCTTTCTCTCCTAAAAAATAAGTAAGTCCTACCTCAGTGGGAGGTAATCTCGACCCTTTTTTGTTGAGGATAAGCCAACTGCATAGCTAAGAATGCAATCAGCATGGGGCCAGAAGCACAGCACGCAAAAAACATAATTGAAAATAATTTTTTGGGTTCCTGAAATATGTGAGGAACCATCAGAACCAGCCACCATGATTCAAAGCAAGGGACGCTGTGGGAGTGTGCTGACTAGTTAGAAGTTCCAGACATTAAGCCCAGAGAGGGGTTTAAGAGTGGGGTAAAGGACATCTTGTTGAAGATATCTCCTTCTGCATCTCTTTTGAAACCCTTCTGAACAACAGGAGATCAGAATGCTGAGTGGCTTTTTCTCACTGGCACCCTACACATTGTTTGTTGGACCTTCTACCACCACTTCACTGCCAATCACCTGGAACCAATGGATATTTTTTCCCCACCCTTCCATCACCCAAAAAAAGTGAATCATCCCTTTAGCATGGCTAAACCAAGATGCTCTACTCCCACCTAGATTTTTTTGAAAATGTATGAATTCAGCTATCACAGCCAGAAGTGGCTACAGAGTCAAGAATCATCACGATACTTCATCAACAGAAATACTTGGAAATATATGATTTCACAGATTTTGGTATCAGTAATGATATAACTCCAACCAGTTTAGTAGCTTCTGGTAGCTTTAGAGACTGTCAAGGAATCAATATTCCTCATGATTCACACCAGCACTGGAGACAGCCCCTCTCTTCTCCAACACTGATGAACCTTTTTCAGTAGTTCTGTTACTGCCTGCAAATGTCTCTCCTGAATGCAAGAGGCCCTGCTGGTCCTTCACAGATACAGTGCCTTAGCTCTAGGAAACACTTTTCTCATGATTCTAGAAGTACAAGATTTTTGTAGTCTAACAGACTTGCTTCTACTCTCTGGTGCATTAGCCAGACAATCTGATGGCAAGTACCAGCCTATCCCCAAGACAGCAGTGGTTCCTGAATGTCCACTGCAGCAGGCAGTTTCTCCAGTGATCTAAGGAAGAACAGATAGATCATTTCTTTTGCCAGTGCTTTCCATGATACACTGAGGCAGCCAAGAAGTAATCCAAACTTCACATAAACATGCTTAGCTATCATAGTGATCAGCTGGATGTAGAAATCTAAATAAAAGCATAAATTAAAGTAAGGATGCTGTCTGAAGTTCTGAAATATGGAGGAGAGCATGACTTCTCTTACAGAACATGGTAGTAAACTTGTGAGTGACCATATCAGGAATTCACAGACAGGCATGCATACATTACCGTAGAGAGCATACCTAATTTTGAGGGGGGGAAGCACACCCCTTACATTCATGTTTTGTTACTATTTGGATCTGGGTGAATTGTAAAAAAGCCTCTGTAAAAGTCACTTTTTAAAGCATGCAATAAATTTCAGAAACTTGAAAGAGCCATCTGGCCTAATATACCTGCCATCTTAGACACTTATCTCACTCCTACTTTCCTGCTCTTCCTCGTTGCCCCTCTTTAAACTTCCGTCCCCTTTTAGTTTTCAGATATAAATCTTAGGGCATCTTCAGCACACTTACATTCTTTGTTTTAATATCACTTCTCACTAATGTCATTGGTTGACTTACTATCATTTGCAATCACATCTAAATCTTTATTCGTTCCTAGTTAAAGAAACAGAAATTTCTGGTCAAGCAGTTCAAAAGCTGTTTCAGCCATCACGTATGTTTAACTTTGAGCAGCTCCACAGTCCTACTGAAATGTCATATAGGGTATCATAAGCTGGTTCTGAATTTTAAGTGGGTACTTACTTCCACCAGCAACAAAAGGTGTTTTATTAGTTATTAACTGTATTGTGGTTTATTGCTTCTGTGCCATTATGAGTAGGAATGCTGCCTTATTCACAGCATTTAAAAAAGTAGCTTGATTTTGAGAACCGCCTCAATGCTTTGGATGAAGCAGATCACCAAAGTTATTTCTAAATGGGATGCTGAGGGAGCACCTCAGAACTCCCACTCTGAGTGCAGGTCCTGGCTGTAGCTTCCCACATGCTGACAAGACATAGTGTACTCCCTTCTTTTCTACACAAAAGAAAAGCCCTGATCAGGTCAGAACATCTTCAACAATCAAATGCAACTTTCTGGGCAATATTTTTTACAGTGTTTATTGGAAATACCATTGCAAAAGAGATCTTCAAGTCCCAAAATATTGGGAAGGGTTTTGCTGAAATGATTTATTTTGAAATAGATTTTATTTCCTAAAGAAACAAAAATAGTCAAAACTATAAAATGAGGATTATTTGGTGCTGTTATTGACATGCTGAAATTTTCTGGCTGAACTGAAAACACATTTTTAGAATCTTCACTCCTCGGTTTCTCTCTCTCACATGGTAAATAAATGGAAGTAAGAGTATGGCCATTGACGGTCTACTCTTTTAGTCCTTGTCCTTCTATTCCTCCATGATTTACTTCTATCCTCAGATCTACATGAAACAGAGAACTTGTATGCTTCAGCCTTATGCATGTATGTTCTTTTTCTCTCATACACAGACCCATTATTTTCTTTAGCAACTTTCTTTAGCACTAAGCAACCTATATATTAACTGTCAGGAAGATTACTTACTTAATACTACCAAATGTGTTCTCCCCCTGCACTTAATAACTTATGGAAATAAGTGTATTTCTTGCATCTTAGAAACCTTGCATGTCTTTTCATGTACATCAGATCCTAAAAGCTGTAACAATCTGTGGACAAATATGGAGTGAAATAGATTAATAGGTTTATGGCATAAAGCACAGTGAGTTTATCACTAACCCCATTAACTCAGTTTTCAGGGTCTACAGTCATAACAATCATTTCTACTTTATAGTTCATAATCCTCAGTCTGAAATTTAATTTAATGAGAAAATCTCCATGTGTGCTATAATAATTTAATTTCAGTCTTACCATAGTTGTCTCTTGAATTGACCCAAAGCTGTTAATGAAGATATTGACTGCAACATCAACTGGAATTCCTTTAAAAAAAAAAAGAAAGAAAGAAAGAAAGAAAGAAAGAAAGAAAGAAAGAAAGAAAGAAAGAAAGAAAGAAAGAAAGAAAGAAAGAAAGAAAGAAGAAAGAAAAAGATTTCTAGTGAACTAGTCCAGTAAAGGTATGTTCATTTAAAGCTCCTTTATACCGATATCACAATGTGAAATGTTGGCCATACAACTTTATCTTTTCAAGTTAGTATATACGCAGTTTTCAAAAGCTGTGGTTTAATCTATTTCCATCGAAAGCCAATAGAAATCACAGAAACTCTTTTCAACCTAGTGATAAGAAAACAGGAAAAAAAAACCTCAGTCCAGAGTGTTAAGATTAAAGCATTTCTCAGGTCATAAATCTGAATAATTTTCAAATTCCACAATTTTCTGTTACCACAGAATGCACAATCCGCTATTGCTTTTGCACACAGTATAATGGATAGAGGCAATTCCCATTTCTAGCAGTAGACACTTTTAAGTGTCAAGGTCATAATGATGATCTATCATCCCAAATTACCTGTTTATGATTTATGATGAGATATTTACCTATATGGTAAGAGGCTACTTCTTTGTGCAAGTCACGTACGTAACTGTGAAGTATGAATACAGAGAGATAGAAATTGTTTCATTCAGCTTTCACAGCTATCTAGCCTTGGTGCAAGAGAGCTGGAAAGCTGCTCCATTTTACAATGGTTACCAATTTGCCAAGAAAAAAATCTAGAAGCCAGCAGCTGTGAAGATACTAAGATGGCCTGGATTTTTTCCTCTTTTCCACGGCCAGGATTCCTGTAGTTGAAGAGGGATGGTGTGACAGCTGCTACATCTGCCCTCCATCACCCTGAGGGAACTGACTGGCAGTCATTTAATCTGGTGTTAACAGAGAGTTATCATGAAGCAAGAAGAAGAGGCCTGATGGTTGTGAGAACTAATTATGGCCCACTAGTTTTATTTAGCACCTATACGTTGAGTGTCAGTATGTGCACTAGATGCATGTATCTGATCTCATTTCCACTGTTGCAAATACTTAATTCAGTGGGTTTCTTCCTAATTTCAGCAACAAAAGAGATATAAGAATATATGAAGGCTATTTTGACAGAGTGAGCAAATACAGTACAAAGTAATTTGTGCCTCATTTAATCGTTTGCTTGTCTGCATAAAATATTTTGGTGTACATTAAATACATAAATTCAACCTCGTTCTCTTGGTTCGCCAGAAGATCACTAAGATAACATTTCACTTTTTTTGTTAAACCAGTTTGTTGGGGTTTTTTTCTTTTAAATCAGACCAGTTAAGTGTGGTGCTTTTGATTATGCAATAAACATAATACTTGCCTGATGTGTGTAACAGAGCACCCACCACATCATGGGTAGCCAAGAGTGTATTATCTCTTCCAGATTCGAATAGGAAGTGCCCACCAAGAAAATCAGCCATGTGTGAGGAACATTTTAACATGAGCAAACCACTTGTCAGAAAATGTTCTTTTCCTTACACTTCCCTGTGAGCTAAAGTTGAATGTCCTTCCTTTTCCTTCTGTCTTGATTCTTACAGACTGCCAGCAGGGTTATCAAAAATATAAGGAAATCTGCAGCATGCTTTGTGATTACAAGCTGATCGTGCTGAGGAACAGGTAGAGCAAAGGCTGGATGTTTATTCTCTGTGACAAGGCTCAGTGCTGAAAACATAAATGATTCTACAGAGAGTAAGAAAGAAGGCACTTGCTGGGAACTGAGTCTAATACATTCAGAAAACTTAGTTAAACAGAACATCTGAAAATGGTCTCTTCAGAAGCACAGTAAAGATTATGGATTACCAAATGTCCCATACTATTGATACACATGTTAAAATATCTCTTAATGCACACATAATTAAATGGAAGTTTTAAACTGAAAGGACCGATTTATGTAAACTGCAGTGTCCGTAATGTAATAAAATGGTCTGTGTCTTTTTCCAGCAGGGAAATAATCTAATTCCTGGAAAGTGAAACTTACAGCTGTAGGAGTTATTAGAGGCTTTGCAGGGAATATGTATTCCAACCTTTTCTGCCTATGTAAGGAAGTCACATTTTCCTACACAGAAGATTCCTACAACATCTGACTACCAGGGAGATGTTTTAAAGGCAAAGAATGTGTTTAAATTCATTACCTATTTGAAATCCCAAAGTGTGTAACCTGTATTACTAACATATCTTTAAAGGATTTAGTAGCAGTATGGTTTCCAGATAGTGATACTGCTGATCCCCATTTTTATAAAGCCATCTTAAAGAATGTCTATAGAGAATTTTGATAATATTTTTACAGTTTTAAAGTACTGAAAATGTGAGATATTACTAAAGTCTAACTAAAATGTAGGGGTCAAAAGACATTTTAAAAACTTATTCCATGAAACCTAATTCTAATTTTAAAAAGCCTTTTATAAAATAATAGTAATAGTATTAGTAATAATAAAGAATCATACACATATGAAATCCTAACACTTACCTTTTAGCTTATAAGGGTAAATATCTTCTGCAGTTTCACACTATCTAGGGAAATTTCCATTAAAAAGAAAAAAACCAAAACAAACAAAACCTACCATACAAACAGAAATTTAGGTTGTGAATATTATCACTATATTAATTTTCTATGTGTAAAAAGAGCAAAAGTTAAATTTCAAAGATTAAAACAAAGGCTAAAATATCTGACTAACCTTTGAAATTAGGCCTTATCCTGGGATCATAACTGAGCAATAGTCTATTCAAGATATTGCTGGTAGAATTAGCAGGTACTCTTGCAAGGTCTTCAGCTGATTGCTGGCTGTAAAAAAAAGTGCATTAGTTACTATTAAGACAGAAATAACTGTGTGCTTAAACTTCAGTCATTTTAAAGTCATGCCGTAAATGCCATTTCACAAGCAAAATACGTTCAGTATTTTCAGGTTCCACACTGTGCAGTCTTCCTTCCCCTGTGATGCTTCAGTATTTTTCAAGAAACTGGAACAAATGTGAAAGCTCTCCTATATAATCTTAACTGTAAACTTGGAAGTAAATAAACCAGAATTCACTAATTGTTCTCTTCCCTCCTAACGTAAGTATCCAGAGGAACATGATTTCTTCATCAGCAGAAAGCAGCTACCTGAACTATTTTTAGTGACTGTCAGATTAGGGACGTAAGTAAACTGACAGCCACTTTGCAGGTGCCAAGCCACACAGAAGCTTTTGGCAGTCTCCTGCTCTCCCATGCCAGCACCAGCTATTCCACTGAGAGCTGGAGCCATTGCAGAATCTCATTGTCAAGTGCTAATGAAAGCTTTGTTACAGAAAAGGCGGTCTTGGACTCCTCTGGTTTTGCAGGGGGAATTTAAACATCTCCATTTACCTTGCTGTTATTGTGCTGGGTGTTAAATTAAACCCATCACTAAAATCGAAAAGAACCTTCAACAGGTAAATGTAGATACAAGAGTAACACAAAATTGAGTGTAATAAAAAGCAATAAGGGTGAAGAAGTCCCCACCCCATGTACTTCAAGCACCTAGCAGGTGGATAATATAATGTAAATGAACTTGTATGTTGTCTGTAAAACCTCCTCAGTGATGTTTTCCAATTTTGAATCCTGTCTTGTAACCACTTTTCCATCCATTTTATGACTACTTTGCTAGCTTTCTGTCATTATAATGTAGTAACCAAGATGCCATGTAAAAATAAGACAAACACCCTACAGAGATGTGTCATATGCATCGACACTATTACCTTTAGCAAACAAATTAATGAACATATTTTTAAAAATGATCCAGTTTATTTACTAATATTTTCCATAATCAGTATCAGCTGCTGTTGCCTCCTTCACCCTGCTTAATTTCTTTTTTTTTATTGTTCTTTCCCCTATCAATGGCTGCTTGACAGACCTACAAGTTATTCTTTATAACATCTTGGTTCACTGCTACTTTTCTTTCCATCCTTCAGTTTCCTTCATGTCCTCTGGGACTTCTGCATTATCTAAACATTCATTGAAGAAAATATTAACTCTACAAAAGGCTTTTGGAGTTTAAAAAGAAAGTTGTATGAATGTATCAGATCTCCTGATTTTAAGATGTCCAATTTATATTCCATGGGATAAAGCCCTAGAAGGAAGGGAGGGAATACTGGTTGATATTCAAGGATCACCCACTCCAAGCTCGGGAGTGTTGTGTCCCAACAAAAAGGAGGTGGGGCAAGAAGGCCAGGAGGCTTCCATGGATGGATAAGGAGTTGCTAAGAAAACTTAGAAAGAAAAAAGAAGCTTATAGAAGGTGGAAGCGAGGACAGGCAGCCTGGGAAGAATACAGAGACATTGTCCGGGAAGCTAGGGATCAGGTCTGGAAAGATAAGATCCAGATAGAATTGAGTCTGGCCAGGCATGTGAAAGATAACAGGAAGGGCTTCTATAGGCTTGTTACAAACATGGATTATACAAAGTTCATTAGTGATGACGGGAATCTGAACCACAAGGATAACATGGACACATAAATTAAATACAGATGCTTGTAAAATGCAATGAGGAAAAGAGGAAAAAAGTCTGAGAAATTAAATGAGTGAACATCAAACATCAAAGAGAAAGCCAAACACAGCTGACAGGTTTATTTGTCTCTTCAAGTAAGAGGAATAAAGTGGTAGTTTTGTGAGATCTGAGTCGCACTACAGAAATATGTTAACATAAATATCTGTTCAGGCTGTTTGTTCAAAGGTCACCTGTGAATTAGGCAAAAGAGACTTACTGCGCTGGGAAGACAGTGATGGGAAGAATGTGTGGCAGCACTGCTTTCTGGTAAAGAACTTCATAATCATATCTTCTGCAAGTTGTTGGGTAGTGTTTTGAATTTATACAAGTGTAATGTGCACACATTTATCCTCATTTATATAAGAAAAAAGTGAATTACAACAGCATTGTTAGGAGTTGGGTTAAGAAGCAGAGAGAGTCAGTAAATGCTATTTTCTAAAGGTGACTTTGAACGAAGCAGTTGGAATAGTTACTGGAAAAAAAAGCTCTGTTGAGTATCAGTCATATTTTTACTTTTACAGCATGCTGTCCTTGAACTACCACCATTGAATAGCACTCATGCGACTAAAACATTGTCACAAGGACTGGATTTCCTTCAGAGAACCTTGCTGATCAAAATGCCTAAATCCCACCTGCAAATCAGTAAATCATATGTGTTTCGGTGAGTTAAGAGGTTATGCCACTTTCAGAGTGATGGATGAGCAGAATGACTTAACAAAACAATGAACTGGATGAGTTAGGTGCTTGGAGAAACAGGCTGGGACTATTTATGCCACTAAGACATTTACCTAAAGCCACTACTACTCCTGCTTAATTGACCATTCTGGAATGAATTAACAATAGGCAAAAGTGTAAACTACAGAAGAGAAAAATTATTTGAGCTGAGACCTCCCTTCCTAAAAAATCAGTACTTCAATTTGCTGAAGGCTATCTGATTCCCATAAAACAACCCTCACACTGACTGAGAAGTTACTCACCACTTTTTCTTATTTAACCTACAATTTTCACATTTGTGAAAAGCTGGTAACTAGCATAAGATTTCCCTTAGATTTCCATCAGCTGCAGCATGAGTTGTAATTTTAATACATTTATTTCAATTTGCATTAAACGTATGTGGAGCTGCTGGAAAGTATTAAGAAATGGAGATGCAGTAGCAGACTTCACAGTAATCGATGAGTTCTAAGCAAGATACGGTGAATAACAAAGGGTATTGCAACAGAAGTCTCATGGGGAATTTAAAAGCAAGTAATTAACAATTGCCTTAATTGCCTTTTTTTCGGGGGGGGGGGGGACACACGACAGGGGACGACCAAACCAAAAACCAAACAAAAGAAACCGAAAGAAAACAAACAGTATTCCCAAAAAAGTGTTCTCACTTCTACAGTGTTCTCAAAAGCCAGAAAGAAAACAAAGTACAGTTAGTCTTTTAGCATAACATCTCTGTGTGATATGACAGGCCTCTCTCCAGTCTTTGGGAGGTTACTTCTGGTATCACTGATCAATAAAAGAATTATTTTAAATACTGTATTTCATAGGATATACAGTAAGATGCCCATTTCCTCTTCTATTGCAGCTCTACACATTTTATCACTGCCTTTGACATGATTAACATTTTCAGATGATGGCAATGGATAATTGTTTTCATAATTCACTAATCAAAATCTAGAGGTTTAGATAAGCAGATATGGAAGGCAAAAGGAAGCATATATTACATTTGTTTTGAAATTTATACAGCTTTGTTACATTTGTGTTAAGCAAATGTGTCAGAAGACATTATATCTCTACAGGTTATCATGACATTTACCCTCCCCAGAGTTCACTGAAGCTACAAGGAATCCTTATCTCATGCAGTGCTACAGGAGGATGACTGAAATAAAGACTATATACAATATTTTACACAAATGGGAAGGAGAACCTTTGCTGTTCTATTAATTCACCTACTGCCCTGATCCCTAGTCTCAGGATCACATTATACAAAAGAATCTCTAATTTTAGAAAGGAACATTACTATATTTTTTACTTATGGCATGACAATCAGGGCAAAAAACAAAGGCACGTCATAGGGATGTATTCACACACCATCTTTTGATATACTGTAGTCCAGACAGTCAGGTAGCGTGCTTGTTCTATTGTTCATTCTTGCTTAGAATGCATAGCTTGAATAATCTAGCATTAAGCTTTGCCTTTGCATTGTTCTAGATTACTTTGTGACAGATAAAAATATATATTCCGACTCACAGTTAGTTATCTCCAGCAAAATTTTCTATATAATGCCAAAACCAACAGATTTTAGTACACTCTATGTAATCTATGTGATGGAAACTGACGTTTAAGTCATACAATATACTAGTGTTTATCTCGTATATCTGAGAATGGTAAAAATAAGCTTTGGGAAACACACTATCTGTTATCTCAGCATATATTGTAAGTATAATTTCCCTGATATAAGCTATCAGTGTTCTGATTTGCAGGCATTTGATTTTCAGAGTGTGATAATTCAAAGCATAAATGCAGGTTAACACAAAACAAAGAGATACCATATAATTCTTCTGAGTGATCTCTATGATCCCTAGTATGCTTAAAAGCTATGATTTCAAACCGTACTGGGTGACATCTCTATTACTGAGAAGAACAATTACAGTGTTTCCAATGCAAAGTGGTATCACTAATTACGTTAAAACTATGGAACTGTTTCTGTTTCTTTGCAAATGCAGTTGATGCCCAAACACCTAAAATTAGATATGTAACTTCAGTACCTAAATTTGGAGGTAATGCACTGTGGTGAACAAAAAGATTCCTTCATAGTGGAATTTGACACAGAAACCCAGACTGGGCAACCCAAATTGTTAACCCTGAATTGTAGAGCTGAAATAACTCATCTTTCATCTCCTGCCATAGATATATCAAAGAGCATAGTCTCCTGATGCAGGCATGTACAGAACCTTCCTGAAACTGGGCGGTGTGAATAGCTCAGTAGCATCACTACTTCAGTCCTTGTCTATCAGAAACCTGTAAGTCCAGCTTTGGCTTCACATTTAACATTGCCAGGATTAGAAACCTTAGAAGTGTTTATATCGTAAACTGAAGTACCTTGTTATTTCCTAAGCTTGAGAAAAACAGGCTAATTCATCTGCCCACCACAGAAATGACAGCCCCTGAACCATTAGAACCTGGTTAGTATGGTACTTTACCCAGCCTGACTAGTACTGCTCACAGCAAGCTCTCAGTAATGCATCCACTTATTAAAATCAGCTTTGCCCCTGGCTTAGGCATCTCTGCACCCTACCGAAGTCACCACCTAAGTGACCCTTGTGCATAATGGATGTCCTGTTGCGTCTCGGTATCACTTGCATCCAGATGTTTAAGCAAAACCATGGCCATCGAAAAAAATAACTTATCTTCATCAGTTTCTTGTCCCAGTCTTTTTTCCCTAATGTGGTAAGTACTGAGATAATACATGAATCTTTGTAAAATCTAACAACCTGTATGGTGGTATAAGTGGAGGTATAAGTGGAAAGCGTAAATGGAGATAATATTTTCTATAATTTGTCTTTCAAAGATTCATTTGGTGGAGTTGAGAACAGAATTTAGACTTAGGGTTTTCCTTGGGCTTAGGTTTAGGAGGTGTAATTTATCCTGCAGCTTTAAGTTGTTTTTTTTTAGTGTGGACATGGTATATGAAGTACAAAGTCTGTAACTCTTCCACAGGACTGCAGTGTCTCATCACTTCAGTGTTCAGAATGGAGTAAATGCTGCTCACTGAGTGAATTACTGAACAAGAACCAGCCTACCATGCTTAATTACTATTTTACAAGAGAACTTCAGGTTTGCTTATATAGCTTTATCTTTTACTCCCTAGCATGTTTATCCACTCTGAAAACGAATTCCCAAACCCCCTGGAATATGGCCCTATATGTCTGGGATCATGGCTTTCCAAGAGAGTTACATACTACAGAATAATTAAACCATTGACCAACTGCTGTTACTATGGGGCAGAAGAATTTTCATAGGAACCAGACCTGGGCTCTGCAATGTACTTCAGAACGACTGTGAGATGTAACTGCCTCCACAACCAAATTCAGGGTTTTATGTCAACTTCGTTCCATCTTCTCCCACAAATTTTACCAACCCTCCCATCGCACCTACAAATTAAAATGTTCACAGACTATCAACAGTTTCTTCTACAATGTGGGAATGAAGACAGAGATGATTCCAGTTTCCCACCATTGACATTTGAGGGTTGATCAAATATTACAAATAGAAAGGCCATGTATACCCAAACGCTTAATAAAATTCAAATGAAGTACTTGTCTATGGGAAGGTGGAGAGGATCCACTCTGAACTTCTACTTTAGTCTTTATGGGAAGAATGTGGCAGAAGCTGAAAGTTAACTAAGAGAAATTTTAAGACAGACTTTCAAAAAACTTTATGTTTTAAACAAATCAAAGGCCTTTTTTTCCCCAGTTCCACTGTCTTTTGTTGTGATTTTTTTAAAAGCAGCTGTTTATTGAACCCTGGCATCTGTGACCTTTCTGCACTTCTGCCCTGGCAGATGGCACAAGCCATGTTTTCTGGAGGGCTTAGAGGGCCATTTCACAGTTTCTGAAGTATCTGATATGCTTGACTGAATACAAGCCAAAATATGATTTGTACTCCAGCTTGATGGGTAAGGAAGTTTCTATAGATATCATAGAGTATTTAGTTAACTACTAGTCATCTACATGGATATAAATCTCTGTGTGGACAAATGCACAAAGGTGAGAAGGGACACTGTTTTAAAAGCACAGTCTTGGTATCCAGACAAAAGAATGAGATACAGTGATAGAGGTTATACTCCTTGACATTGGTGTAGTATTAGAGACATTCTGGGATCTTCAGAAATGAACATTGTGCAAGTGGACAGCTGAGTCATACTAAAACTATAATTAATAGGGATAGTTGTGATTATGATCATAGTCATAACTGATTTTGTTAGCTGCTGTTTGAACCTCTTACATCTCTATGCCTTCTATAACACTTCCCTTTCCTTACAATTTAGTTTGTCTAAAGATCTTGCAAGTACTTTCGAGTAGAGACCTTCTGGGCTACTAAGGAATTTGGGTGTCATATCATAAAATAACTGAAGTATTTACTATAATGTAATAAAAGAAAAAATGTTTGTCAGCAGTGCTCTTAGAAACATACCCAGCTAAGTGTCCAACATGTTTACCAGGAACAGGTATTATGAGGAATTATGAAAAGTTAATAAGAAGTAAGTAACAGTGGATGGGTAGTCTATGACCAAGTGACTAAATCCATCTGTAGCTATACGGAAATCATCTGTATTCAGTATAGTGAATTTCAAAACAAGCTTTGTAAACAGAAGACTGCAATCCACAAAATTCTTTATTATTTTCTTGAAGAGGTAAACCTGGTTTTTATATATATATATATTTTCCATGGAGACAAGAGATGTGTTACACTAAAGCTTTATATTTTATTGCACTAATGCTCTGTGCAAGACAGCTTCTCAGATTTACGCTGCAAAACTCCCTATTATAGGATTTTAGGCCTAATATATCAATCTCTTTGTTAATCAATGAACATTCAGGACTCAGACGCAAGTATAATTATGTTTCGTTTGAAAAGCCTGAGGTTAGAAGGAAAATGATCTAAATGTAAGATGTGAAATCTTACATCTGTTCTGAGCAAGCACTAAATCAAAGTAAGAACCAAGTGCTTAGGCATCAAATTCATGAAACCCCTCGATAATAAAGCTGGGAAAATCAGTTTCAGAAATAAATGAAACTAAGATGGGCAATCAAGCCAAAATCACACTGAGAAGTACAGTGTTATGAATAATCACAAGTAAGAGGTTTTGCTTTAAGATATAAAATAGAATTTCCCTAACTGAAGGAAGCAAATATCTATTTATGAGACAATAATGAACTTTTTATGGGGTTTCTAATCAGCTTGTTTTCAGCTTATTCTAATAGTAGTTAATTTCATGCCAGAGGGGCACATTTGGTGAAAGGTTCGTATTCTGGAGTGCCATAAAAGGAAAAGTTCAAGTATGCTCAGTTTTCATACAAACAAATTTATGCTGAAGTCCCAAACCACTCTTATAACCCTTCATTTCTTAATATCAAACTAAGGAACTCAAGCAGTAACGTCAGATTCAGTATAAATCTTTCCTGGAAAGTTACTTGCATACATTTGAATTTCATTATAAAGTTTGTAAAGAGAATATTGTTCCTTATATAATTACTAGTGTGGTTTTTTGTTCTCTTGAGGAGGTAAAATTTAGTTTTTCATAAGTTTTAAGGAAACAGAAGGCAATAATTTGTTACAATTAAGCTTTAAATTTTATTGCACCAGTAACCAATGCAAATTAAAAGTAGATTAAGATTTTAACTTCTAAATATATGTTTTCATTAGGAACTTGCACCATTCAATTTTATAAATAATGCAAAGTCCTATTTATTGTCTTTTAAAAAGATACAATGCATTCTTATAAAAGATTTCTTTCATGCTTTACTAGTAAATGTTTTATTCAACCACTTCCTTTGAGACCGTTTTTTGTCAACCCCTATGGTGGCTTAATTCCCAGTCCACCCAAATTCCCAGTTTTGGTTTGTTTCTGAGGAAAGATTCCTCACTCTTTTTTTTTCCACAGGGGCAAAAAAAGAAATATTAAGAGTAGGCAGCCTTTTGTATAATGCAGAGTGTCACCAAGTCAAGAAGTTTTGTGGAATACTATTAAAAAAGTGCTGATGATTGAAAGTTTGCCATTGGTAGCCTGACTTAAGAAAGCATTAGTTTCTCTGCAAGATAGAACTGATTTCCACTGCTCATTCACGAGATGTCTTCTAGATGCCAGCCACAAAAATAGCAGCCCCACAGTCCTGCTATTACAAGTGGTTGTTTCTCAAGCTGTGAACTTCAGCCAAGTAAGATACAGACAACTTTTTCATTATCCAGAAAATCCAACAAGGCTTATTGCTACAGCAGTTAATTCCAGATAGCAACATTGCACAAGTGATACATCAGACAAATACTGGATTCCACCAATATTTTCGCAGAAAGCTTCAACTGGTTGGCATGTAAAAGTACCACATCAAAAATTATAGCACTTGTTCAATGCTTTTCACGTATATTGGTGACAAATGACATGTTTAATGGTTGTAACGTCAACTGGTATCCAAAAGCCCAGGGCACCTTAAGAGGTGCTTAAGAGAAAAATAAAAAAATCCACCCATTTATCAATACAAAATGACATCAGTGTTTTGAATTCTAACCAAGACCAAGTCAAGAACTTGGGGGGAAATGGTGGCTGCTTCGGCAGACCATGGAAGACCTGGATTCAGTTCCCAGCTGTGTAACTCACTTTCTGAGGGCTTCCGTGCTGATGCCTGTCCTGAGAACTCCGACATTTCTCTCCTAGCTACAAATCCTCATGGTAGCTCAGACCAAAAGCTCATTCAGAGTTCAACTTAACTAGTCAAAGGGGACAGAATGGATAGGGGTCATTGTCATGATCACATTTGTATCTTAATGTATTCAAATCCAAAAGAGGGATCTCATTTTTAGGTTTGATATAAAAAGTGAATGAAAACACTCACCGTATGTAGAAACTTTCTAAAAATTTGGGGTTACAAATAAATATCACTGTCAATATTTAAAAAGAGTGAGAACTTAAAAAAGTCTTATTCAGACATTCCTTCCAGCCTATTCATGTTAAATAGTCAGTCTCATCTTCCACTCTTCTTCTTTTATGGTCAAAGAAGAAATGTGTTTTAAATTTGTCTAAACAAATTTTATCATTTCAGGCATAGCTCTCTTCTACGCTTCCTGGCAACTTACTATATTCCATCAATCTTTTCCTTGGATATTTACACTGTAACACTAAAAAGATGAGCAAGGCTGGCCAACAAAATGACAAAAAAGGCGCTCACAAATCGAACTTTTGCATTGTCCTATAGATCACAACCTAAAACATTATATGCATTAGAAAGATGGAGTATTTTTAACATCAAGTAATCATGGGTGTCCAGAATATGTTCTCTATTCAGCTGGGCAACTACAGATTTTAATTTCTATATTTTTACAGAGACATTGTTCCATAAGGGCATGCTTTATAGCAACAATCAATCCACCTCCATAAAAGTTATAGTGCTGTAAATCAGTGATGGAAGATGCTGAAGTCCTTAGTTCTATTCAACATCCATTAAGCTCTGCAAGCCTTCTCTTACAGAACTAAGCTAACCAGAAACTGCATTATGACAGTTTTGCAACTTCCTTGCTTTTTGCATCTTCCTTGCTTCCTTGCTCAGTACACCTGCAACACAATGCCGGGCAGCACAGCACTATGCAACCACACTACTGTGACCCCATAAATAGCAAGACACTAGGTTGGATACTTCCCAAAGAAAGAAACTATTTACTACGGCTTTGATATTTCCTTTTGTTAAAGCAGAGGACCTGCTGCAGCAGAAACACATTCACTGGGAGAACTTAGCTACAATGCTGGTCAAACCCTCTTCCTTCCATCCGCACCCCAAGTCCCTTTCTTTTAGCAGAAAGCATCACCTTCTACTTCAATTGCCAAGTAATTTGCACTGTTAAAAATATGGCAGGACCACCATCATACAAAAGCATAAAAGAAACAAGGAACATACGATGGACATAGGTATTGCTTCTTTTTCCCCTTTCCTTTCTTTGAAGACTTCTCTTTGGAATAGACTTCTTCAACCCATAAGGAGAACGAGATGAAAAAGAAAACTGCTACTAAGAGCTTCATCTTGAAGATTAAGCTTCAGAGAAACCTTCAGTCTGTGGCAAAAGAAAAGGAAGAGGTTTATGTTAGTAGTGCTAGATATCCCAAATGGGATCACATACCTAAAAAGGTAAACAAATGCTCATGTTGTGTTTTGGTTTGGGGATTTTTTTTTAGTTTGCCTGGGGTGACACAGTCTGTTGAGGTGTACCTCTGATATGGAACCCACACCGGCAATTTCTGACAGTCAAGACGCTTCCGAAAGTTAAGAGACTGACAATGAGGAACGGATTTAAAAATGCAAGTTTGCTCCAGTGTGTTTGAGAAATAAACATGATGTCCTTCAAAGGCTGTCTAACTCAGAATACTCAGAAACTTGGAAACTGAATTCCTCACCAAAAACTTCCTGTATCAACTGCATTAAATATGGTTAAATGTGACCAAGCGATCACCTAACAAGACAGAGAACTGCAAGGCCTCTATGACCTTGCACGGATAAAATAGCAATCGTTTCAGTCCTGGCTATGAGCAAGGGTTGCAAATTAAATTTTATGTACAGAATTTAAACACACATTACTGCTTTGCACAAAATGTTCTCACTGTGGATCAACGCTGAAAGGGCCTTTCAAAGATGACTAAACACAACCCCCAATACTGTGCTTTATTGCATTGTATTCAGTTCAATATTTTAACTTCTCACTGGCACAAAGCGTGTACCCCAGGGGCCAATACTAGGTTTGTGCTCGGCCAGAGACAGCCCCGCTGCCCGTGGTCGCAGACACACGATACCCAGGCATTTCCCATTTGTTTCCCATCCCACAGGTAATTCCCAGGCATCTCCTTTGGCCAGCGGAGACATCCCAGACGCCTCAGCTGCATTCCCCACTTTTATTTTGTTTAATTTTTTTTAAATTAAGCAGCAGCTGCCTCTCCCTCCCTCCCCCCACCTCCTGAAGGCACCGGGATGCTCCAGTGCCCCCCGGGAGCCGCACACCCCCCTCCCCGCGGCCGGTAACGATCGCGGAGCTGCCCGCGCCGCCCGCTACCCCTCGCCCGGCCTCTTTGCCGGCCCGGCCTGGCCCGAGGCCTCCCACCGGCCCCGGCACTGGGAGAGGGAGCGGCCTCCGTGCTCCGAGCGCTGCGGGCGCACCGCGGGGACAGCGGGCGGAGGACACGAGCGGGGATCCCGCAGCGACGGGACGGGCCCGGCGCTCCCTTCAGGGCAGCACCCCCGAGCCCCGCCGCCGCCCGCCCCGGCCCCGCCGCCGCGGCCCGGCCGGCGCTGGCCGAGGTGCTGACGGGGGCTCGGAGGAGGCCGCCCGGCGAGAATGAGGCTGTTGGGCCGGCCCCCTGCTCCTCCGCGGCCCCTTCCCCCGGGAACACGGCCCCGCACGCACCCGCAGCCCCGCCACCGCCATGGCCCAGCGCTCACCGCCAGACGCTCCGCCGCGGCCTCCCCCTTCCCCCGCGATTAGGGCCGACGGCGACCGGGGAACCGGCGGCGGGGCATGTCGCGGCCCGGGCGGAGCGAAAGCGCGGCTTCTCCGCCGGCGGAGCGAACCCTACCTCCGGCGGTGCCCTCCGCGGCCAGTGAGCATGTGCGGTAGCCGCGGAGCTCTCCCAGTGAGCATGTCCCGGCACCCCGCCCATAAACGGGAGCTGGGCGGGAGAGCGGTGGCGGGAGGGTCAAGGAGGGAGCGGGGGGCGCCCGACTGGGCGGCAACTGGATCCCCACCCCGGTCCTCCCGCTACCGGAGTCGGGCCCCAGTGCAATACAGTACCTGCTGATCTTTCTTCCTTACGTCAATTATATCTTGGAAATAGCAGAGTAGTCTTAAGTTAACAAATGCCCACCCTGCCATTACAGTTAAAAGGCATCATCCCCCGCATGTCTTGCATTCTTGTTAGTGATCAAGTCACTGAAAACCATGACCTTTTCCAAGTCTTCTTTATCTTCCAGCCTTATTTCATATCATAGAATTATAGAATCACAGAATCAACCAGGTTGGAAAAGACCTTCAAGATCATCAAGTCCAACCATTACCCCAGGACTGTCAAGACCACCACTAAACCATATCACTGAAGACCTCATATACATAGTTTTTGAATACTTCCAGGGATGGTGATTCCACTCTTAGTATACACTGTCAGAGCTTCACTTTGCAGTATGATGAAAGCATCACCTGAAGACCACTTTTTATTCTTCAGAATGGATCCAGTGATTAAGTGAAATACATAAATGTATGCTTCCTGTAACATCCTGTAATCCTCATCGTGTTTCTTTGTGATGCTCTGTTGGGGTTCGGACCATAATATAACGGCAGATAAACAGTCACCTCTTTGGCAAATGAGAAGGAAGTGGGCACAGGACCTGGTGCACATGCCATGGCAGGCAGCAAGCAGTGTGTAGACTCTGTAACACCCAAATGTTGGGTACCCTCAGCTCCACCTTCTGAGCGATGTTCCTGTCTTAGCTGAATTATAGACTCACTCTGAAAATAATTCCATGCCCTTCGTAATTTGCTGCCATATGTTATACATATACTGCCATACGCCTGCATATATGTGTACACATACATGCATGCAGATGCAAAAATCTACTGCCACGGGTCAGTTTAAGGCCACTGGTCTTTCAAGACACAGTTTTCCAGCTCAAACACAGGAACTTGCAAATTAAACAACATGAAATTGTTTCCTGAAATGGAAAGCAAAGCCCAGAGGCTTCCCATAACACTGTCTCCCTGAAGAAGAAAAGGTAAGCTTATTCTTTTAAAACCTGTATGAAGATATCTCAGGAATAGAAAACAGGATGCTGTTCTAGAAGGACTGGCACAAACATGTTTGAGAACAGGTAGCCACTGATTGCCATTTCCATTTTTCCACAGTTTTGTTGTGATACTGGTGATAAGGGCATGAAAAATAAGACAGCAACATGCTTAAGATATGAGGACGGACATGTCCTCTGTTTGTGTTAAGAAAGCCGTCACACAGTAGAGCAGAACAAGCACCTACAACGTGCTGTGGTAGCAGCCGCAGAGGAACAAATGACTGTCAGCACACCAGCAGCCTGAGCTACTGCAGTTGTCTACATTCTGCTTCCTGCAGCCACCCAGCCTGGCTGCTTTGTGCCTCCTCCTGCACACAAAGTACCTACTTCCCTCCTTTGTGCTGTCTGCAAAGCCACCTGCATTTTCAAGTGCTTCCTGATGCAGCTCTGGTTGTAAACACCTAATGATAGATGAATATTTGTGGTAACTCAACAGGCTAATATACAAAATAGAAATGAATACCATCCACCACTCAGGTTCATATTAAATAAGAACATACAGCTAATATCTTTCTGTAATTCAAAAAGCGAGATATATATGACAAAGACAAGGAAAGGGGGCTGCTTCAGCAAGATCTCTCTGTAGTATCTTTAGGTGTCTTACACCTCACACATACTGTCCAATATTGCAATAAATAGTTTGATAACACTTGATTTATTTTTTTTAAGTGCACTTAAATGGAATAGGTGTCAGCTCTCAAGCCAGTGCTGGCAGTAAGGGAGCTGTGGGAAAAGCACTCTTCTGTCTCTCACCATGTAAAAGCTGGCCAAGGTCAGAGACAGCTGCTTTCTTACCTGCAGCACCTTCTTGGCAGGCCATCAGGGACAGAACTGTGCTGTTCGAGCCACCCAGTCACTTGGCAGTGCCAGAAGAAGCCAGAGCTGCCATCATGCAGGACTTTGAAGGACAGCCCACACACCATGCAGATGTGCTATTGTAGCACCAGCTGACCTAGCAGTGCTGCTCAAATGGGAAGGACTGGGGCAGAAATCCTCCTATAAAAGCCTTGAACCAGCAAGCCAATCAGTTCTAGTTCTGCTGATTGGTTTTTGGTTTGTGTTTGTATTTCTGAGATCCTATTGAAGAAAAATAAGTAAATAAAATAGAAGTTTTACTAGTAAATGAATGTATAAGGGCAGACTTCGCTCTCTCTCAGCCGAAGTTTTATTTCAGAGCACAGGGGTGGACTTAGCTATCTTTCCTCTGCTTTCAACTGCTGCTGTATTCACCATTGGCAATATCTAACCATGTTAATTTCTCTGATTCAGGTATAATTCCCAGGAATTTCTGATCTTAGACATTATCCTGATCACCAGAAAATAGTTGTACGAAGCATATTCAAAATATAACAAGACCTTTCCTAGTGATCAGCCCAGGGACATTAGTCCTGTCTCTAGTTTACAGTAGCAGAACATGGAGATCTGGAGACCCAGCTCTACTGTTCAGTCACACAACAGATACTTTGCAGCTGTATATGATAGAATTTCTTTGGGTATATTGCTCTTTTTAGTCTATTTTCTTAAGGAACTGCTTTTGTGTAATAACACTCTATAAGTGTGAATGTTTCAAACAGCTTGTTGAAAACTTGATTATTTTGAAATGATTGATACCACATGTTAAAAAAAGAAGCAGAGAGCTCACTCAGAGATATTGCATGTTTTGTAAAGAGAGGTGGCTGGGAACACAGACTGAGTCAATGTTCTTGCAGAAGGAAAAACAGTGAGAAAGCAGGCAGACTGGCATGAGTGACTACTAGGCATCAAAAAGTCCACCTGTGAGAAAACAATTATAAATTCTTTAAATACAAACATATTTAATTCATAAAGCATCTGCGTTGCTAGGGGAGAAATTACGACTGAAAAACAGAACTTCTAATGTCGAATAGCTGACAAAATTTTATTAAAGCCTTTACCAAGCTTTTTTTCAGGAAAGCGAGAATGTACTTTTAAATTTCTGTAGACAGAAGACCCCATGCCTTAGCTTTCAGATTAATTCAGTCCAAAAGCCAGGCAGTCACCAGACCCACATCAATTGGCAATCAGATTTCATTAATTTCAATGCTTGCCAAACTAGTCCTTCTTATAATTTGAGTTGATTTAACTGACACAATTAGAAAACACAATTTTAAAAAGGGTTTCATGTTCTGCGACCTTTTAAATTATAGATGGTTTTTATTTTAATCACCTGTCACATTTTGATGGCTTTGGTGATCATCCAGAAGGGGTAGAGGTTTACAGGGCTCCTAAGAAAGACTGGTTTCTAAAGGATGCTGAAAGCTCTTTGCTATTCTTTCCTTTTCTACTATTGTAAAGAGGTATACCTCCTCAGGTTGTTGTAGGAAATTGGGACAAAATAGGTGTTTGGTATAAACCAAACCAAAACTGTGGAAGGCACCTGATTTCCTTCCTGCTGAAAAGACTAGTAATTTTCCTTCTATTTTGAAATACAGAAACTTGAAGTAGAAACCCAGCAGTGAACAAAATAACAAATAGGTGAACCATCAGATGAAGAAAATTATACTCTGTCCTCCTTAATGTTCCACTTCCCTCATCTCTCTCTTCTTTATGGATACTGAATGTGACAGATGATCCTTACAGGGTTGATCTGAATGCTGGCAAATTCAGACTGCTATGCCTTGGTAGAGGCTTTAAATGAAGAGTTTGAAAGACCAGCACACACAGTGAAGGTCATTTATTAAAATTACATGATAAAACAATTAGAAATATATGCCCCTCCAAATATAGCATTGCTGGTAAGTATAACGAGCTGCGGCTGTATAAGGCTCTATGTATCTGATAGATAAATAGCTTGTAAAAACAGTTATGGCATATATTGATCATAATAGACATAATCATATTAATAATGCCTGTACTTCGCAGGAAGCAGCCACATGTCTTACCACTGTCATGGGTTGAAAATTGGAATTGTACAAGATAGCCAAAACATATGTTCATTGCAGGCTTATGCATTTTCCTACTGCACTTCCTATGTAGCTATGCCTTTGCTGACACATCTCCATGTGGAAAACACTGTCAAGCTGTGTGTATGACTTCTGGATTTTTTTCCCCTGCTCTCTGATTGGTAAAATGAAAGGAGTGTAGCAATGACCCCAAAGCTGAGAAAAAAACCCAACAGAAGAGTGCATGTCCTGTAATCCCTGAAAGGATTGACCAATAGTGGAAGCAGGGGTATCTATATTAGAGTACAAATATCCATATGTTGTATAGAAGGACCAAAGAGGGAGGTGTATGTGAATCAGAGTTGATCTACTGTTCTCTGATGTCATTGCCAAAGAGATTAAACTTTAATGCCAGGTAACTGAAGACGGTAAGATTTGCACTGCTGATATCAGTGGGTGAAAAAATCTGTAAGAGGTTTTAACCTAAAAAAACAGACTCCAAAGTGATTAAATTCATAGTTCCTGTTGTTATGCTAATAAACCTAGGACCTAGTATTAATAATATTGCTATGTGAGATTTTGCATGTTCCTAAAAGACAGCTTAATCAGCCCGAGAAATGTGCTAGCTGTCAAGAAAGGTGTTCTCTCATCTGAAACATCTCTCCTCCTGTTGGAGTATTTTACTAGGGACATTGAAGTAAGTTTAGACTCTTGTTGCACCATGTAACACCCACAGTCAGCATAGTACCTTAAAAAAGAGTTTTGCACTCAATCGTATACTTACAGTAGTGTTAAAAGACCTACTAAACCTCTATCTAAAATTACTCAGGCACATTTTCTACCTGTAAAATAATCTTTTGGAAAGTTTAGAAAGATTCTCACACCAGTATTGTGTAAATAAATCAAAAGATGCCTCTTTGTATGCATATTTAACCCATGTGCTGCTATTTAACCCCTATGTTTCCATGAAACTGTATGAATTAATTTGCTGAACACAGTTTAGTGCCAGCATCATTTCTTTTGTGGATTATAGTGTCATTTAAGAATTGAGATACAAGTCAGTGGTGAAAAGGATTAGCCTGTCAGCTTCCAAGTTCTTAGAGGCAGTGTTTGTTCATGCATAAATGGTATATGTAAATGACTTGTGAAGAGTTAATGCATGATTAGTAATTGTTATCAACATGCTACAGGCATGAACTGCATGCCTCATGAATAACTGTACCACAGCTATATATGTACAAATCAATAAAGAATATAGCTGTAACCTTGAAAAGAACCAGGAAGGCAGTTATTATTGAAATGTCATTCAACAACACTTCCTATACTTCCTGCAAAGAAACACTTTTTAAAGGCACTTATCGCATGTAAAGTGCTACAGAGGATTAAGTACCTGTCTTACTTACATAATGAAAGGAAGACACAGATGCCTTGTGCAAGTCAAGGCAATTCCAGCTAATAAGAGTTTTAAGTATGATTCAGGATTCCTCCTTACTGACTGTGTTGGAAAGATACCTGGATGTTCCCAAGGACAGAAGTAAAGACAGCCTGCAATGTCTCATTCAGATTTCCTTTTTGCCCACCATAGTGCACCCATTCTGCCTAAATCACACTGCTGATGTGCTTTACTATAATAGCTGCTCTTTACTTAAATTCTTCTTGATTTGCACTCAGTCTGAGCAGCTGTTAGCTACCTGCTAGACATATGGTGCCAAAGGCCTGCAGGGCAAATTTCTTACAACCCACAAGATGCTCAGTCGCAGTCTTTGGAACACTTTCAGCAGACTGTCATAGTGTTATAAGGAATTATGCCCATCCCTGGGTTCCAACTCCAAACTGGACTTGAACCCCTAAATTCTCCATGTGGCTGCTACCTAAAGAAAACAGATCCTTTCTGCCTTTCAAACAGCTATTTCATCAGAATCTCGGTGTAAAGGCTTAGTTTGGTTCTTAGTCTAAAAAGTTATATTCTTCTCATTTGTGCTATAATAAGTCATAACTCTAGGATCTCTTTCTTCATCCAGATTTAGCAATTCAGAAAAGGGACAGCGTTATAAGTGAAGTTTTCAGGAGAATGTCTGCTCACACTTAACACCGGTGTGAAGGATCCATGCAGGTTAAAGGATCTGCCTTAGAAGATCCTAAAAGGCACTATTAAATTTGCCCTGAAATTAAAGTTCTCTTACTTTTCTTTCAGAAAACCCAAATAACTGCTGATTCTTTGAGTAAGGAGGGAAACAAGACTTTAAACTGTAGAAGAACCATTATTTATACAGCAGTGGAAGTCCTGGAGAGCAAACACAATCAGCAAGAACAGGTGCCTGAGGCACAAAAGCAGGTATGTGACACACTATTTAAGGAGACATTTTTCAAGAATAGGGAATGTTGGAGAAAATTAGGGGTTGGAGCAATTTCTGTTATATGAGCCCTCTTGACTGAACATACTTCTGAGAGGTTTGAATACAATTAAGCATGCAAGAAACGCTGTGTCCTCCTAGTTTGAAAAACACACTTCAGAGTAATCATAATTATATACTTGGTGCCTAGTTATTACACTACATGGTTTCTCAGAAATCATAATAGCAATTAATAATTTCCAAAATAGAAACTTCCAAAAACGTCACCCAGAAATCCCTGTAGAAATCCTATTCCTCCTACAATGACAGCTTGTTATGGAAACAAATATTTTACACATTATGCCTGAAATGTACAGTGTAAATTACATATCTTACATCAACATTCAGAATAAATCTAGCACTGAAAGTTCAAGAAGTTGTGGTGAAAGCTCCTGTGCTGCTAATTCTTTTTTTTTTTATGTCTAGCTGTAAACAGATGCCAGAGGTTTTAGCATTCGTGGTCATTCCTTATTAAAGAATGTACTGACCTTTTACTGCATCCTTAGCATAATTTTCTCTCCTCTAAGACATTACTCTCTCTGTCTTGAACTAGGAGAGACTCGTACATGCTAATGGATCTGACATCAGTGCTTCTAGACAGAACTATTTTTGTGCTAGAAACAACCTGGCGGTTGAAAAAATACATTCTCCTTTTCAGGTTATATCTGATTATTGTTATACTTTTGCCTTTACACCAGTTAACTAAGCACAATTTAGGCCAGTCAGCAGAGCCATTGCCTTTAGTAGAACTATTCATGTCCTTAAGTGTGATTTGAAATGCTTTGTTTCACTGAGGATCTGTATTTTATGTTAGTGCTTATCTTGAATGTAGTAGTTAAAATCACAGATTCTACAGTCACTCTGAATGCAGAATTCAATGGCAATATTCCATTTTGAACATCTAGAGGACTAGGACAGGGGTTTGCCTGCCCAGACAGATATATGGTGTCAAAGTACCATTCTGTTGTTCTGTACGCAATATAATTGCAGCACTGTTCATATGAAGACCATGCAGTCATTAAATATTTGATGAAGACTGTCAAATGACTCCATAAAAGCAGCCATCCTACTTCAGACCACTGCTCCCCATAGCACAACATTCTGTCTGCAGCAGTGGCCCCAGGCAGATGCCTAGGGAAAAGCCTGAACAGGACCAGCAGATGTTACACTTTACCCAAATACCTTTCCAAACTTCAACTGTTTTTAACTTAGGGGATTTCTTAATATCACTGTGAAAGTACATAGACCTTAGTATACTAGAACAAGGCACGTATAAGGGCACTGCTGCCCTGCCCTCCAAGATTAGAAAAGGAAGAATATAGGGCAGCCTGGGTGCACAAGGCAACTGTCAGACTGCAGAGAAATATTCCGAGAGTGTCCATCTCAGCTGTCAAGTCTAGCATGATGGCTCAGAGACCAGCCTCCAGCAGACATTTTCTTCTGTGTTATGGTGTGATACAAACACAACAGCTTGCTGTCCAGAGCTGTTTCAAGCCTTTACATCTTTACATCTCAGGTACACATTCCCAGCTAGACCCTGGTCTGTCTGACCCCAGATTGTCTAGACTTTGTCTACTACGCAAATTGTCCTTACTTTACTCTTTGCTTCAGTCATTATGGTCTCACTTTATCCCTCACTCAATTCCTATTATGGAGTTTCCCAGTCCAGACTCTCAGCTCTAATCTAATCTTAACAACTACAGTCATCTAGTCCAATCCCACTCTTCGATTCCTGCACAGGGGCCTGGACACTAATACAGAGCATGTGGGAGATATCAAGGCTCTTTCACCCATTGCCAGTGTGGGGGACTCGGTTCCAAACTGCCTGGGTGGGCTCCTCAGTGAAGCCTCTGTAGGAATTAAGAACCTCTAGATAAGACAGTTTTAGACAACTGGCATAAGGGAGATGAGTAACACCGCTTAGTTGGATGTTTAGGCTGGCAGTCACAAGATAGATACATTCCCAGTTGGATGGTGACTGAAGCACGCTGGGCATCAGGAATGCTGCCTAAGGGAGAGCAGACAAATTGTGGTGCTATGTTGAGACAAGAGCTGATAATAATGGGGTTAAATTAGCACTAATAAGGCTCAAACTAGACCACATTTCCTTGTTTGCTTATGCTGAGATAGATAACAAAGTCCAGTCTTACTAAAGTAAAATTATTTCACACATACTTTATTCACTTATAGAGTAGGCTGGCTGCCCTGTCAAAGAACGGTTGACTTGGTGTGTTTTGACAAGCCCATATTGTATGCTTCTTAGCACCTCATCTTTTAGGTGTATACAATTTGACGAAACAAATATGTAATGCCCTTTCCCTTTCTATAATTTCACATTCCTCCTTTCCTTTCTTTTCATGATAGTTTAATAGAATTGAACTGGCATCGAGTTCACAGTTCTAACACTATATTTAGGCCTCTTCGCTCCTTTCCTGTCTCTAAATCTGTGGCTAACTAACTTCCACAAACACTAATAATCAGTGTTCATGAAAATTCAGATTCTCTGAATTTTCAGATGAGTAGCTAGATTTGTCACTCCAAAAATGGAGTATCTTGCTTTTTTTGTGGTCTTCTTAAATCTACTTCAGGTACTGGGCCTTTTGCATAAAATGGATTTACAACCGCTGTAACAATACTTAATTAATTCTGCTGTTTATTTTATTAAAGACATAAAAATTTAATAAAGTTTATTAAAATTAACTGAACATTTCCCTTTAATTAGCACCTTGGCTTAGAGCTTTACAGAGATACAGATCACAGCGAAACATAGAATCTTGAGATGCTCAGTATGATTTACTAAGAATGAAAAAGTTGTTCATAAATGATGTTTCTCTATGCAACATGTTACCATTATTGCTGAAATGCCCCAGTGAATTGTCATAACAAACCAAACAAAAAAAAAAAGAGATCCGTTGACTGGTTCAAAATCATGAACAGTCCTTTCTCAGTCACAGTTAATGAAAAAATTTCCTTTCAGTTCATGTGAACCAGGATTTTGAGCTCTAGTTGTAGAATATCACTGACAGTGTAGATTAGAGGATTTTTTATTGTTGTTTTTTTTGTCTTTCAGAACAACTTTATTGCCAGTCAGCTATTTACAACACAAGTTCAGAGCAGCAGTTTTGTCATTGAAGTGGCAGAAAATAAACAAATGCAAACACAGAAATGTAAAGAAATGTAGCAAAAACCTTTTATTAGATTAATCAGAAAATCAGCCACATAAAAGATCTTCGTTTTAAAAATGTATTTTTTTCTCTAGAACTAGCCACTGATGTTACCTGATGGGTCAGTCCAAATACGAGCTGCATTTGAACTTTGACAAAACACCCAAACCCAGCCCACACCTTGGCCTGCTCTGACCATGTGGCAATCATATGGAAGGAGATCCAGCCATCCGAGGCAGCTCCATCTCTTTCCACCCAGGCATCTCACATCCAGATCTGCTGGGAGACAGTGCTGCTGGCCGCTGATTTTCAGCAAGAGATGATTCCTAGCTCTGAAAGCACTGCTTCCTTCCTCTGTCCCAGGGGAAAGCCACACAAAGCTAAGCTCTTTGACTCTGCCTTGGGACAGAGTTGCAATGCTCACATATCCCAGCAGTGAATTCAGCTCAGAAGTGAGGTCAGGTTTTGTCATTTCCTGAATGAACTTGAACCCTGGTTGGGATCTGATTTAGACAGTAAAGAAAAAAAGGGAAAATAACACCAAATCCATAAAAGCCCAACAACAACAAATCAAACTACAAATATTTTTATGTGCAAAAAAAAAGCACATAAAAATAAAAGAATAAAAGAAAAAAGGAAAAGAAAGCAAAAAAGAAAAGGAAAAAAAATTCGTCTTCCTGGAAATATAAATGGAGCCCCTATAGTTGTCATTTTTTCGCTTAACATGACTTCTGTGGCTATCCACATCAATGGGGAGAGGCTCAGGCCCCTTCCAAGCCTGTTTGTGGTTTTTAATTTTTCTGAGGTGATCTAGCAGTGAAGTTACCATCAGCATTTTCTCTACTAAAATCTCCCCAGCACTTCCATGAGACTCACCTTGCTTTCACTGCCTCAGTGACCATGAATTCTTCAAAAGCTATTAAACTCACTGTGTCATAAGAACATTGTGTTGCTGGAGAAAAAAGTTAAAATCCTGCCTTTCCTGTAATATATCTGTCCATAGACTCTTGCTTTCTTTAAGGAACTGAGGCATTCCTTAAATCTGATGAAGTATTGATCTCCATTCATGGACCAGGCTGAGATTTGGGCTCCCTCTTAGGCTGGTGCAAACTGGACACATTCTTTAGACATGTTCCTCTCTGGTGCCTGAAGAGACAACCCTATTTTAAGGGACACTAGGGTTGCATTGACATTACTGAGTGGTGCAGAGCAAAACAGAAGGAACAAGGGTTGGATGCATTGTAGTTCTGTATAGTCCTAGGACTGTACATGGCCAAGGTGTCTTTATCAAAAATCGTATTTGTGCAAATACCTGACAGTAGGCATGCACGGCACATGCATGAAGAGGTAATGCTTCAAGTGAGGTGAGTCAGGGGCACTCCAGTGAGTGGCTTCAACCATGGTTCCACCAGGAGGGAAACCATTTCCCAGCACAGCAGTCACACACTCTGGCACATCCTTCAAGACTCCAACTGTAAGTGCAAGGGAAATTCAACCGCTCTGGTACACTAAATCACAAATGTGCAGCTATTCTTCCCCCAGAGCAAAACAGTCATTCTAAGTTAACGTCACATTAGCCATTTAGTGTCAGTAAAAGAAAATATCTGTTCTTTATTTGTTTCTTCCCAGTCTATGGGATAAGAGTAATCTCTTAGAAGTCTACCACAGCTACTGGTTTTCTCTTTAAAGTTAGTGCAGCCACAGTGACCAATATGTTGGGAATATAATCCCAGTCTTTCTTTGCAAATACTTCTCTTTTTCTCTCGATGGATAACCAAGAGACACATTATACTCCTCCAGCAGAGTTGCTCAGTAAGAAAAACATGACTCTGCACAGGCACTGGCTTCATTTTGAATTAATTTTCAACGAATTTATTTGTTTTGAGTTCATATTAAAGTTGTGAAAATATGTTCTTTTGGTCTACAAATGATTACACCCTTTCCAGCTTACACAGAAACTGTTACTACTCTGACATGAAACTCATTTTTCCTAATGGGCTCAATCCACTGTCAGTGAAATCAACAAAGTGCATTTTTTCATCAGTCTTAATGGATTCTGGACAAGGGCCTGTATTTCTAAATAAAGCCAAACACTGGACTGATTCTGTTATACCCATGTAAACTGGAAATCAGCCAGTTGGCAACTTCTTTTTTCTTTCCTTCTTTCTTGTGCTTTGCAGCAAGAAAAAAAAAAAAAAAAAAAAAAATCCCACTTTATGAGGGTGGAAAGGGTAGAAGAGCAAGATTACGAGGATGAAACTGCAATTCTCTTTTCAAGTGATGTTACACTTGATAGCTTGCCTCAACTCAAAAGGAGATATGTAAATTATCCTGAGTTTAGCATCTTGAATAATTTGCACTAGCCTTAGGGTTGATAAGACTTAAATTCAGCTGCCCATATACTAAAAGAGACTTTTCTATTGCTGACTATTAGCTAAGTGTAACAACACTCAAACTATACCTCTTACATGGCACCTACATATGAGGCAGAGTGAATGTGAAGTAAAGCTATCACATCTGTTCTATTCACCCCTTACCCTTGGGGTTTTCCCTTCATTTATTTGCTTTGGCAAAGTAAAGAGATTTTTGCACAGTCCCTGGCATCTCCGTGTATCTAAAGATATTATAACACAATCCCTAAATTTGACAAACAGGTGGATTATGACAATGGCTTACACAGCAGACAGCTTTTAAAGCAAGAATGACGATCTGTTTAGTTTTCAAATAATGGCAGCACTCTACACAATTCCTCACACATAAAAATGACAGAAAAACCCCTGTGGTTGAGAACACTGTGAGCACAGCCAATGGGCTCTCTCCAGCTAAAAAAAAAGGGAAAAGATAGTCCAGTGCCTGGTAAAATTTCCTTTCTCTTCATTTCTCTGCCAAAATTGCTTCACATCTTTAGGAAATGTTTAGTTCTCATGTTTTCCATTTAGAAAGCTTGATAATAAGTTTCCCCACTTTATAAACTTTCTGAGATTAAATCATTAGCAGCGGACTGATAAAGTGCAGTTTCATTCCCCCTCCTTCATCCTCTGAGTTCATCTTTGAAAAATTATGATTGCCATAAAAAAATATGACTTCTCACAGGAAAATAATGGCATTATATATTGTTAAGTCTCTCCCATAAATGAAGATACAGAGATCAGTTTTGACTGTCTTTTGCATAACTGTTTATACAATGAGGAATGGTAAAGAGTTTAAAGAAATGACCACTTACAGGAAAGAGGATATGATAGAAATCACATGTAAAATGGAAACTGGCATGGCAGGTAAGCAGACAGAGAAGATCAGGCCTCCAAGGCGGACAGGCACTGATTGATCCTGTAATCTTTTCACTTAGTAAAAAAGCAGAAGGAAATACCTTCTTCCATCCTTAAAACATATCTCCACTGACAGATTCTCCCAGTATTGTTCTGCATTTATCTGTTTAACTGTTCTCAAAGTGCAATGTGATAAGGGCCTGTTTTCAAGAAGGGATAAATGAAATAAGATAAAAATAAGTCCATAAGTCTTCCCTCAACTGATCTGTTCCCTGCTCCTGAGCTAACAGGAAACTCTTATTGGTTTCTGTGGGAGTTGTAAGCATTAGTAGAGCAACCAGAAACAGTATACACAGGGGAAATCACCTTTTCTTCACCATATTTCACAGCCTCACCAATCCCTTTTTGTGGACAATAAGAATGGATTTTGTTAAAGCAAGCCAGGCATGCTCAAGACACCATTCACCTACCTCCACTGATGATGGTTGGCATTGCTGTAGGGCCGGCATGCAGCTCCTGTCCTCTGGATGGGTTCAATTCAAACCTTCCAGGTTCCAGCAGATCCAGTTACAACATTTCTGAGACAAACCCAGACACCTTTTAGTAATTTCCAAAGTGGGACTGCGCAAGAGGCTCTGATGAAATGCTTGCTAGGGGTCAGAGCATGTTTGACAAGGCTCCTGGAAGTATTTCTTTTAGTTCTATTTCAAAGGATTTTAATAATTAAATAAGCTACAGAAAAACAGTTTGAAATATCAGTCGTAGGATCCTCTCCTCCAGGTATGAATCACTAGTTAGTTAAACCCTAAGGAATAAACAATACATACCTTTCCCAGGAAGAGAATGAGAAAAAATTTTCACAGAAGCACAGTTTAGAAATACTTTTCAGAATACCTGCTCTATGGGACTGCAGGCTGAGAAAGACATTTTCAGGCAATTGTCATGATGGTGATAAGATATGTCACTGACCTCCAACATGGGAGTTTACCAGTTCAAGTTACCAAATTTTCTAACTTCTGTCTTGAACGGAATTCAAGAGAAACTAGACCCCAATTAGAGATAAGCCCTACCCAGGCAGAAAGCATTATTGTTTGGGCTGTCATCCTGGCTGACGGATTTTCTCACTTGGAAGAGCTGTGTTTCATCAGCTAGTTAATTCTTCCAATGATAATTCACTTTTTTAACGGTGTTATATTTTCTTTTGAATCACTAACTGTTCCTCCTTGATTTCTAACCTATTTCTTTTGCTTAAAATTAAAATCATTTTGCTTGCTGCTAGGACTGAGTTTCACTGCACATTCTTAATATACAGTGCATATCAGACATCACATGTTATGTCAGTATATGCTTCACCTCTTTCTTATTTGCGGTATTACACTTATCCTTTCCTCCTATTCAGACAAATCAACCCTCCTTACCTCTTCTTGTTTTCCACAGAAAAAAAAAAGAAAGTGATGAATGATGCAAGGCTGCACCAGTGACAGAACTTTTCCATATGGAAATACTGTTTCATTCCAGTGCTTTCTAAGCTGCAAGGTAACATTTTCAAGGCCACACAGAGAATTTTTTGTGTTTATAAGCTAAAAGAGTTTTCAAAAGATTACGGTGATGGACATATTCCTTATGAAGCCTAACTTTTCATTTAACATGGCTTGATTTTCTTTATTCAAAAGCTTACAAATTCTGAAGAAAAGCTTCTACTGATATGGAAATTTAAAGTATCTTTTTGTCTGTACCTTCCTGATTATCTTTAGTTGAGATCACAAATAATAATAAAATAATTGTTCAGTCCTTAAATTCTATTAGAATTATTTTTAAACAAAAAAAAAACCCCAAGGTCACTTTTATCACACATGCATTTCAGAGATTCTCATTGGCATGAATCTTTGAATTTAAATTATTTGAAACTACTAGGTAAAAGTATAATCTTACATTTCTGTTGTATTGGAGGCTGACTGACTTTGTAACCTTGATAAATAGCTGTGTGCTATTTATTTGGGTGCTAAACAGTCCATCCTAATATTCACTACTGGTCTTGGACTTGGTGCCAAGCATAATGTTTAATCCAAATTTAAATGTTGTGAGGGACTTCTGGGAAATTTTGCCCAGGAGTTCTTTATGAGTAAGTCCCAAAGGAGCATTATGAAAGGAAAAGGATGTGAGAAAAATGAAAAGTGTTTGCCAAATTCCCATCACTAGTGACTAAAATTGAGTATGTTGCTGATATCCATGTACATGAGTAGTCTGCACTTCCCCGCTTTTAGTATTGAACTCCTGCATCATTGTGCTTACACAGCTAATTATTATTTACTTTCTGGTCCCAAAAGAAGCAATGACTTTAAAGGTGAAAATTTCGCCCCTACACAAGAAACACTGGCCACATGAAGCCTCATGAAAGGTTACTATAAAAGCTAAAAACAAACAAGGATTACTCAAAAATGCAATTGCTCAATATACCCAGAACTGCCTGCAGCAGTTTCCTCTTTAGGCTATTGACTTCATAACCTTACCCAACCCTTCAGAAATTTCCTGGTCAACAAGACTTTTCGGAAGCTTTGTGAAGAAAATGAAAAAAAAACCAAAACATTGCTTTTAATCAATTTCGTTAAGACTGAATCACTTCACAAGAACTCAGACTAAATAATTGTAAAAGTTACTAAAAGTAAACCAGTTTATCCTTGTAAAGCAATAAAAGTAAACAAGCAGACTGGAAAGCTTGTTGGAAACAACCTTTTTAAAATACCGACTTGATGGAATATTCAGACATCTGCATATCTTTTTTTCTGTATTGATAGAAAAAGTATTGCAATGTTTTTTCTTTTTTTATTTTTTACTTTAAGTAAGAGTTTCAGAGACACCAGTGTAAAGTAGGTGAAAGATTTCAGGCTGAAAGGGTTAATTCTTCATGGAAGTTTGGGTCATGGCTATTCCTTCTTTAATTGAATATTATAATTGTGAATATTTAAACTTGTAAATATTATTCTCTATGTAAAAGCATAAAGTGCATTTTTAGAGTATTCAAATCAGAGAGGGAAAGTATTTTGTGAGAATACATTGGCTCTGCATTTACTGCTGTTAGCATATTCCTGTCCTCAGTGATGGCCCTGGTGGGATTACTTGCATAAACAAGTTCATACACACATCTCAATATTAGCACTACTGGACTATGTGTCTGTAACAGAGCCCCATCTCACTCCCAGTTATAGTTAGTGATTAATATTTCAAGGAGAGACAGAAATTAACACAGCAGTGTCCAGAGGATTGTTAAGGATTAAATGAGAAAGTTTGGCTCCCATCTGAGTAAGTATGCTGTTAGATTTTGTTTACATAGGAACTTGGACTGCTGCAATGCACTATAGAGCTTTAAGGCACATAATGCAAATCATCTCCATAATTGCAGACCTAGGTCTTATGAGATTAGCCTTACAAGGTCTATATGGGAGAAGACACAGGAGTGTTCTGTTTCAAATGCTTAACTTCCTTTTACAAGTTTTCCTATTCTTTAGTGAAAACTGGTACCTCACATTTAAGTAACTCACAGGTTCTGCTTTCCAGAATTCAAAACTGTAAACTGAACTAAAATTTAAACTTTTTTTTAACATTTTATCTCATAAAATTTGCCATTAGAAATGCTTATAACCCAAAATGTCTGTGAGAGTATTATTTTCTTTCAGCAGAGGCTTACAGACCTTCAATCATGGAGGAGGCCTACACCGTGCTGCATAGGAACATAATAGAAAATGTACCATCATACAGTACTTAAGTCTAACGAAGACTAAGCTTTTTTTTTTTGTTCTTTTTCTGTTTTAGTAGGCTTTTGGAGGGATTGCAAAAGAGCCAATAACTCCCTTTCATGCTTCATGAAGAACCGAGAGAGCAGATGATGCAGAACTTCCTCCTCCAGAGAATTATCTGTGAGGGTGCTGATAGAAGGCAGCATCGAGCCAGGCCTTGGCTCCCTCCTCAAAGTCATGAGCAAAGTCATGAGCATGAAGAAACATTCACTTTCAACCAAGTGCTCCCAATTGCTTTTATTTATTTTTTTTTAATTTTTGTTTCAGTACTGGAGTTTACTACCTCTTCTTTTGCTTGAGAGCAAAGTTAGGATGTTTCTAATGAAAGAAAATAGTAATCAAAGTAAACGTAAGGCAAGACCCTACCAGCAGCAGATTTCAAACTGAACTGAAGTTAAATTTGTGCATTTATATTAAAAATGCATGTCCTATTCTGACTCATGCTGGGTTTAACAGTTCCAAATTGTCAGGTATGTTTAGAAGACTTCAAAGTAGATCACTTTAAGAGAGTCAAGTCCTGTACTCACTTTTTCTAGGATTTTAACAAATATTTGATGTTGTGGTTTGAGAACACAAAGCAATTTCTTCCTGATATTTCACGACAGACATAGCTAATCTCTCTTTCTGACTTCTCATTCCTCTCCCGATAGCAGGGATGGCTGCAGAGCCATCAACCCCCAGAGTGCTGATTGAGCTACAATAGGTGCTGCTCCTTAATATACATTTTGAAAAAGTTTTGTTTTTCTTGAAACTTTATGGTCTTTTTCTTGCTTCTTATGCTTTGATGAGCTACTGCAAACTTCCTGTCTACCTGCCACAGGCAGTTGATTATAGCTTTTCCACCCATCCAAAGTATAATGAAATTCCTGCCCTGAAAGCCAGGGGTTGTGAGATGAAGGAAGAAAACAAGCTATTGTTTTCCTGCCTGGAAGTGGCTGTGGCCAAGAACAACACGGATTGCTCTGGTGCCACATCTGTCACCAGCAGTCATGCTCCTGCCTAAGCCACACTAACTGCCTTGCACTTCAGTTTGGAACAGGGGGGTCCTCAACAAATAAATGAACAGATGAAGTCGGAGGGGCAGCACTGGCTGCAGCAGGTTGGGGAGGGCTCTCCTGGCAGCGCAGGCTGGACACAAACAGATGTTACCTAAACACAATTTTTCTAGAACAATTTTAGCAACACATGGGTACCTTGGCAGTCCTGGGGCATTTAATCAGTCATTGTTTCCATAAAAAAATATGTAATTTCATTTTAAATGTCATTTCATTCCAAGGTTTAGTATCAGGTTGCTATCACACACGTCTCTTCCTCGGGAAATTTGTTCAAGGATGATTTCTGAATGCACAGGAAGCAAAAGAGGACAAAGAGTTCACTTAATCTCCAAAAGAACAGACCTGTGGTGAATAGCAAACCATGAATGAGGGGAGCACAAAGACTTTTTTTTGACAGTCTGGATTGAATGCCAAGCCTTGTTCTTGTAGGTAGAACATTCCCCACAAAACTTTTAATTAGCCAGGAAATTTGTTTTCTGTAGTCTTACAATTCTCCACTGCAGACCCAAGAATCTTTGAGGACTTGAATTACAAAAACTGGCAGAGTACAATAAAACAGGGCAACTAGAATAAAATATCTTCAAATATGGAAGAGCAAATGCTGCTATGGAAGCTGAGGAGTGACAATCCTCTCACTTACATAAAACAAACTTGTTCCTGCTGAGAGAATTTGAGTTCATAGGCCCGGTGTTAGTAATACAAGGTTTCATACTGATACACATCATTCTCCATTTTTCTTCCAGTTCAAGGGCGTCACAGTGACTGAATGAGTTTGGTTTCCTCAGCCAGGAATTCCTACAACACATGCTTGTTATCTGCCAAGTCACAAGCATCCTCCTTTTTTCTTTATTTGCCTTTTGAAATGGAATCTCCTTTTGGGCAACTAGAAACAGGGCACGGAAGCTGAGAGCTGATACCAAACCCCTTTAGGGTTAGCACGAAGTTTGTCTCTATATGTGGCACCTGGCTGCAACTGTCCCCATAACCATTCATTCTGCCTAGGTTAAATTATCCTATAATGCAAAATGACTTTTTACCAGGCAAAGTTAGAAAAGAAGAAAGACATTACAAATACAACTAGATTAAAACAACATGAAAGGCATCATGCAGATCACCTATAAATTTATGCTCAAATTAGGTAAACAATCTAAATGTTATTACATCCCAGCAAAGTTTCTCTTTCCCAGTACAACTGGTTTTCAGGCACAATTCAGGCATGTCCTAAAGAGGAGCAAAGGCATTTTCTGGTCATTTGAAGATCTTGATCCAAGAAAGGAAAAAGGAAATCTGACTGCCACCTCTGTTTCTGTTAGTGCTTTGGTTTTAAGTTTTGATAACAATTACATGTTATATATGACCTCATTCTTTTACGAAGGGGTCAGCACATAATTGCAATTGAGTTTTACAGCTTCCCCAGATACACAGTGTGACTCAGTATCACTTCATAATCAGGTGTTTTGGCAAAATTAGGAGAGATTCAGACAGGATTTAAGGATGCTATAATCAGGGCCATTGCTGCGGGTGGAAAGGAAGGAAGCCTGAAGATATTTTTAACGTTCATGCTAACTTCAAGTTGTTGTGAGTGCCATACTCTCACTGTAGTCATGTTTGACTCAGAACAGAGCAGATTCAAAGTCATTTCCCTGGATACTGCCCAGTGCAATTAATACCCTCAAACAGAGAATCATGTAGTATTAGTTTCCAGAATACATTTTTCCTAGGCAGTTTTAAGGAGGTTCAAATTTTATGTTTAATTTGAAGAAGTGGGCTTATTTGAAGCTTACTTGAGTTAGACAAAGGCTGTGCAAATTGATATGAGTTAAAAGCTGTAGAACAGTTTTTCATTATTTCTCCAGCATTTATGCCACATTTTTCTGACACAATTACAGTGTCTTTCTTACCGTTTTTCAGGGTAAAAAAATCTATTCTTAATCAAGTCATGGGAATGAAACAAGATACAAAGAATATGTTAAAAAAAAAATAGATTTGAAACCCGAATTATGCCCATTCATAATCTCAAAGGGTCATATTTACAGTCATATGAAATTAGCACTGCCTAGTATAAAGATGTATTCCAAGGCGTAATCAGAATTAAACACACATTTGCTTTTCTGTCTGCATTTTAATCTGCTTAGTATAAGAAACCAACTTGAGTGAGTAAATTAGATTTTCCTCTGACAGCTATTCCATCCACAGATAGTTTAACAGTTTATTATTTAACAGTTTATTATTTAACAGTTTATTCATGCTTACCAACACTTTAAACTTGGAGATATTTCTGTTTCATCCTTTAATGATGATGTCTGAGCCAAAAATACCACTCAACTCCAGTCCTTGCGGGATTTGGTGGGAGGTTGAATAGGGAAATTCCCGTATTAGCAAACAGTTTGAACATGAAGCCACTGACATAGCACTTCACTACTGCATTTTGGAATCCATTAAGGTGTCCAGTTCTACAGAATCCTCCAAATGTCAGAGCTGTTCCCTTTAGGGGTACTGCCCTATAGCTGATTTACTAGAAACCTCCTGAGCTAGCAATATGAGCTCAGTCTGAAATGATGCTTTATTCTCAATATAGGAAGGAACCTAAGGCCATTCAACAGTGCATTAGAAAGAATTACTTATATATCCTCTATGTATCAGTCCAGTATACAGTAAATCTAAGGAAGTCATTTATTTTGTATACATAGAAAAGAATCTTTATGCTTGCATTTAAAATTTCCCAGGTGTTTTCAATTGCAGAGCATCAAAGAAAGATGCATCTAACCCAAGATTGTTTTGTGTGGGTTTGGGTTTTTGTTTTGTTTTTGTAAAGCAGCTAGAGGTGTCTTTTCTGTCCAAAATTAATTCCTAGTTCTCGGGAAATTCTTAGGAATCCTCTGATGGAAAAAGAACGACACAGGTTTCTGCTACTTTGAGACAGTAGCAGGTTTGCTAAAAACTAAAGTACCATCATTTCAGACTGAGCATGCTCTTGGAAAAGACATTTTTAGCTTAGAAAGAAGTCACGTTAAAAACAACAAAACAAAAATTTACACTTTTAAAAAGCCATCAGTACTCATTTTACTCTCAATCTTGCTCCCTCCTCCCCCCCTTTTTTTTTTTTAATTCTGAATAGGCATGTACGTAATTGTTGCAGATAAGGATGCAATTAATGTTAATGCTTTTCTTGTTACATCTCTAAAGACTCCTTTTCAGTATAAAACCAAAGGAGTATCAGACTCCTTTTCAATGTATAAATGTGAGAGGGTCCTTCCCCTAGAGAAGCGAAAAACAGAGCCAGTTCATATTAGTTATGAATCCATGCTGGCAAGAAGTTAGATCATTTCACTCTGGACGTCTCTTGCTAGCACAAGTAATAAAGACAGGTCTGGAAATCTGATTACCGTCTTTTGTCTGAAATCTTTTAAATAACTTAGAAAAGGTCTCAGTGAGAGCAAGAGAGGCAGAAAACATATTTTTAAAGTTTTATATGTGAGTTTATGCTTATATCCTTATTGCTTAGAGCTCAGAGTTAAGTGATGTGATTATCAACATAAATGCACAGTATATTATGACTGCTAAGTCACTTACTGATTTATTTGTTTTTTCTGGCTACAGCACCAGAGAAACAATCTATAGGTTTTCTGCATTCTATTTGCAGCTCTGATACTGATTTGCATCTCAGTCTAAAAGCCAATGGAAAAAAGGAAAAGGGAAAAAAAAAAGCTGTGAAGAACAGCAGCTGAAGATAACCATTATTTCACAAAATTAATTTTGCCCATACATATACCTCCTTTGCTTTTATTCTTTCAAAAATGAGAGTGAAGGTGTGTGGCAAGAACAAGTGTAGAAATGCAGGTTTTTAAAAAGGGTGTGGAAGGCCAGTTTCAAATCACAGCAGGGAAAAACATCAAGATTGAGGTGCTTGTTCAGGCAAAACAAATAGGCACATTTTAAATGCAGAGTATTTGCAGGAGCCATTTCATATAAGACCTAGAGAAAAGGTCACTAGACAAATAAATTCAAAGAAATATGCTATGCACAGAAAAAGTAGGAAGAGCAAATGAAGGAAAATTCACTGTGTAAGTAGACCTCTCTGACTGATATTTGTTAAACATCTTGAAGGTGTTTTGGTAAAATATTCTGTGCTGGGGAAAAGGATTTATGATTCTATAATTTGGAATTAGATTTTGTGATAAGGAGATGCAATATGAATCAAATGCAAGTATGCAAGTTAGTTCACATAAGCCACCCACAGCCATGGCTGTAGTAAATAGACAATTTACATGCCTATGTAACCAGCTGGACATGCATGATCCACTGTTCAATGCTGCCATCATCTGTGCTTTGTCGATTAAGAAGGACTTACCACCAGGTATTTTTTTATTAGTTTTCTTTTTAAGGGCACTGAATTTCAAACTAGAGATTTTGTAAATGACTCACATTTACTTTTCAAAATGGAACAGGAACAGTGTCAGTGCTTCTTCGCCCAAACTGCGTAAGTCATACAATCATGGTTTGGGTTGGAAGGGACCTTAAAGATCATCCAGTTCCAACCCCCCTGCCATGGGCAGTGACACCTCACATTAGACCAGGTTGCTCAAAGCCCCGTCCAGCCTGGCCTTGAACACTGCCAAGGATGGGGCATCCACAAGCTCTGTGGGAAACCTGTTCCAGCGCCTCACCACCCTTACAGTAAAGAATTTATTCCCTAATATCTAGTCTAAATCTACGCTCATCTGATTCTCATTATGAAGTCATCATACCTTCATCTCAAATCGGTGATCACAGGTAGAGCTAGTTCAGAATATTCTGTCATCAAACTTTATCAGAAGAGAACCAGTTTTAGCAAAGTTTATGAAGAAGGAGATCTAAGAAGAGAATGTACATTTTTGCCGAGGGAAACTCCAAGTCCAGAACACTCTGTTGGGAAAGAAGGCATACAAGTTCAGTTATCAGGTCTGTTGAGCTGCAGCAGAGGACCTGTACCTATGTGTCTGAGATCACAGGGAAGTGTTCAGACCCTTAGGTTACAGATTCCTGCGAAACCTGGTGTTTTGAAAAACAGTCTCCATAAAACCCAGGCTTTATGGAGAGGAGACTTGCAGACCTGTGAAACAAAAGCAAAGACAAATAAAACCAAATTCACCTAGAACGACAAGTCCAGTGGGTCACCCTCTGCTCATTTGTATACCAAGGGTTACTCACATGGAGGCAAGAGTAATAATCATAGACAGACATTAACCAGACAAAGGAGCCTGTACTGTGTCAGGAAGATATAATTGTCAATATTTGCACAAAACAGCTCAGTTTTACAGAATTTTGGCTTTTAATCAAAACCTACTCTGTCAGAAGACTCCTGATGACCTATAGGCATAACAAGGTTATTTGCAGCAGTCCCTAGCATCAGCACTCCCACAAACAGCCTTCCTCACTAGAAAGGTTTATTGCAGGGTGTATTTTATACAAAGTAAATCTCACAATTCTGAATCTTGAAGGTTCTGAAAGGGTTGAGAAGGTATTCAAAAAATACCAGAAAATACTTGCAGGGTTTTTTAACATAAAAATTAAAAATAAAGAAAAACTTATTCTGATTTATTTTTAAATTATATTACACAATAGACAAAATCTTGATCAGAACTACAGAATAAGAGTCAGGACTGCTGAAAAGTAGGTAATCCATCAGTAACCTAGTATCTGGCCAGCAGGCAATGCCATTTCCAGGCTGAGTTTAATCAAAAGACCGCATATAGGTGCTAATGTGAAGCCCTAACTCTTACTAATCTTTCAGCTCCAAGTCTCTATGCAGCATTTTTATTTATTGACATTCGGGGTGGGGTCATCTTTTACTAGCAAATACTGCAAAAGTTTTCTTTCTAAATGCAAATTACTTTTGGGATCTGCTTTTGACTCATACTGTAGGCAAAAGTGGGAAATTCCAATATTTTGTAACTTCAATTTCATCCCACTGACCTGCAACTAGAAATTCCAGGGAAGTTCCCAATTGGAAACTGTGTTTGTGGTGTTTGAGAACACGTGCATGGTGAGCCAGTGGCACTCCCTCAATCTTTGTTCCCTGACTGAGCCTGCGTGTGGGACTGGGCTTTCAGAATGGTTGCCCACAGGCAGAGGTGACAGTCTCTTCCTCCTCCTGTGTCCACCTACTCCTCATTTCCACAACAAGCAGAGAGGCTGAACCTTAACGCGGAGGTACTTCTGATCTCTTGCAGATTACAGCTGAAGATGAACCCAAGCTGGCACCAGTTTGCAGTGTAGCCTGCCTGCATTTGTGAGACACAGCTTTCCGATTCCCTCTTTGAAGCCAAGATATTAACAGCCATGGTCAGGTTTTATGGCTGTACAGCACTTGAACACAGCCTGGACAGATCTGCTTCAGAACTCTGGGCCATGGAAACCTAACCCCTCTCTGAAAACATCAGGGACACGTATTGCTGTTGCCAATCTGCCTGCCTGGCAAGCCCTGTAGGAACGCAATTAAGTCTACCTACTTGTTTAAAGTTCAGTAAAATGTATATGGTTTCATCAAGAAAAGTTGCTCAGTTTTGGTGAGAAAATATTAAATGAAAGTTAAATATCTAAATCACATTTCTGCCTCTCTTCAAAATAGTGGGTAAAAGAAAATTTGGTCTCTCAGAAGGATTTCCTCAGCTTCTTTCAATTCTCCCTGAAACACCTTTTCAGTAGCATGAACAGTGAGTTTATAGTTAGGCAGATGAGTTCATTATTGGCTTGGTTTTTTAAGAATTACTCTATCATGCAGTAGTTATGACACTACTTTTCCAGACTTTCGTCTAACCCAGTTTTGCTTCTTCTTAAATTGCGAGCGCTTTAGGACCAACATTTTTTTCTTCTTCTGCATTTGTAGTTATATCTGGTTCTTAACATAATAATAATCTGGTATATACTGTTGTGTTTGGGTTTGTTGGTTTTTTGTTGTTATTGTTTGTTTGTTGGGTTTTTTTTCCCAAACAAGAATCATCCAAATATACCCTTCTGACCAGCAGTTTGGAGCTCCTGGAATATTAACTATGTGTAGCTTATTTCAAGATTCCAAGATATGGTTGTAACCATCCTAATTAAATCCCTCCCACAAGTGGAACATGATCTAGTAAGTGGCAAGAGGTTAAAGAGATAATTATTTATCCTACACTGTCTTAAACTAACTTTGGAGATGCGCTTCAATTGGATTTTTAATTAATATTTCCCTTAAGTGATCTCTATTTCCTTAATGACTTTGGGTATGCATTATCAAAATTTTCTGATGGTGGAGCTGGGGGGAATTATGAAGAAAGGAGAGAATAGCTTATTATACATGAAGAATGATTTTGAGGCTTAGAAAAATAATAGTGACATGGAAAATAGTATGAAACTTAAATTCAGAGAAAAAATATTAATAAGAATTTCTGCTATGAGCCTATTAGGATTAGGCCTATTAGGATTTGCAACACAGATGAGATGATTGAATATATTAGTGATACGGAAGACTAGCAGTTTATAAGGTTTCCAACTAGATTTAGTGTTTCAAACAGTGATGGAGAAGTATTAAAGCAAGTGAAAATCTCATCTGGAATACTGTGGGCCATATTCCAGACAAAATAATCCTAACATACAGCCCTCAGGTAAGGGAGGTCTTGATGATGCAGAATTCTCTTCTGGGTGTGCATTTCTATGCCTCTTGGCAAACTTCACTGTGTAATTTCATTATTCAATCTTCACTAAAAGCCTGTCCAGAAAAGCAGGGAAAAATACATTTGGCCTTTTGACTTGAGCTAGGGAGCAGGGAACACTGATATTAAAATAGCTCCTTATTTTCCTTATGCATCAGTTTCCCCATCTGAGAAACAACAAAGTTATTCTCCCAGTTTTGTAAACATAATTAAGCTAATTAAATACTCATCAGTCTGAATGATGAATTAAGCACACTTTGCCTCTGCCCAATATCATGAGTCATGACTTTGTCTAATGCTACAGCTGTAGAACACAAAAACATCTAGCTTTAATCTAGGCACTGGCAGCACCTAAACTTACTACTGTCTCCTTTTATGAGCCCTTGAAATGCTTCAGATACCCAGAGCACTGTTTCTATCCAGAATCACACTGGACTGGGGAGATTGCTGGGCTCACCGGACAACAGTCAGGAGACTACGTGTTTCTCCAGCAAAATTGGAAGGGGCCCAGTACATAGGATGGTTTCAGAGAATTCCCAGTCTACACCTACAATATGAGCCAATAAGAACCTACAGAAACTACTGAAATGTCCAAAGCCTTTCCTGTTGAATACTTGTCACTATGAAAAAGATGCAAGATTACATGAGAGACAAAAACCCAAACAAAACTGGAACATGATTCTACTATCTACTTATTAGGGCACTGAAGAGAGAAAACAGAGTTGGAAAATCCTGTTTTGATGCTTGTAGTTTCCACTAAACTCTAGCAAGAGATATGCAAGTAGGGTTTAGTACTCCCTTGTCCACACTAAGCAATGTTAACTGGACTGAGAGAGCCAGTGCTTTCTTCCTCTCCTCGTGAAACTGGGATTTGCTACTAAACACTGATATCACTTTAACAGATCATGTAGGGAACGTCTCTTGCTCATAGCCTCTCAGAGGAGGAGATGTGATTAGGCCACCATCAGTTTGAGAAGATAATTAAACCCAGATGTTCTGTTTGCTAAGTACTCAAACCACTAAGCCAGCAGTGGAGGGGGCTCCCTACAGGGCAGGCCAGCCAGGCACATCCTTTATGGGTGATTCACAGGGTAGGAGGACACCTCTGATGTATCAGGGAGAGATCTAATATATGGAGACAAAGAGCCTCCAACTTGAATGACGCACTGCCTGAAGATTCCTTCAGCCTTCAGCTAGAAAGTATGATAGGATAATATCCTGAATGAATAGCCAATTCATGAATCATGTATATGAGACTCTTTTTTTTCAATTTTCCAGACATACTTTTGGAAATTTTCCAGTCACTGGAGAGTCTTTTTATCCCCAAATACCACAAAAGATTAAGGTGATTGAGAAATCCTCTCTGCAAAGGGGGAGCTTATTTTTAGAAAAGCCTTCAGATGTCAGCTTTAATAAGTAGATGATGCCTGATCTTCATGGTCACATTGTGATGTAACTTAAAATGACCTGCTAATCAGAGAAAGAATTATTTTTAGGAGAAGACTCGTAACAGAATTGAGTATTGCATTATCTTATTTAAATGTTCTGTCATCTGGTGGTCTTTACAGCCTAGAGTTAAGCGCAAAGGCTCCCCTGCATGATACATAAGAAGAACTGCATACAAAATTTGGATTCTCAACAGTGCATGTTCTGATAAATAAATTGCCATAGATAGCTAGGAGGTAAATCCGCAGAGTCACATAAGATTTCCTCTCCGCCTGTACATAGTATGCCAGATAGGTGTGTTTACAGCTGAAAATAAAAAGGAAGTCTTATTAGGGCCTAGAATCTCTCTAACTGCACATACATTTAAATGCTAGATGGAAGAGCAGTTGCCTCTGCTTTCCACTCAGTGACTCAGTGGTTACTGCCACCATACACGACATGGAGATCCAGGTTCACCATGTTTCTCAGCCTTATGGTGTTTTGATCTATGCCTCCTTCTATAGAGCATTAAATACTAGCCAAGGCTTTCTTGGCAAAGGAGTTTTTTTTCTCATGAAGGTGGTCTTGAGAGGTAGGTTCAAATCTGTATTCTGGACTAAAGGGCTTCTAGATATTGTGAGAAAGGACACTAAACTTTTTAATTGTCCGGTCACTCTCTCAGTCCAAAGTAGCAAGATTCATAGCACTACAGTCAGACATAAGGCCAAACTCAGGTCTTCAAACTCAGGATTTCACTGAGTGTGCAGGATAACAGAGGTGGTTCATCATAATAAGCCGCCTATTTGCTGGTGAGGCAGCTGTCCCTTTAGGCACTCTTTTGATGAGTAGACCTTTAGTAGGAAGCTTCACTCTCCTAATTTGGAGGGCTATTGTGATTCCAATTAATTAAAATTTGCCAGCTGGTTGGATATAAGCCCTTTTCACGGCAGATTCATATTATATTCATTTTGTAAATGTGCACTGGGACACATCCTGTCTTCATTTCACAGCTGTAAATAAATCAATACTAGCTTTTTAGTAGTGTCAGTGAAAGCAAGATTCCTCTATGACTCTTTCAAAGGTCAGATTTTAAGTGGCATCATGTAGTATTGTTCCTCAGGGTTCTTTCTTACACATCTGCTGAATCATGAACCTGAACACTTATTCTAAGATACTGTTCTTGACTTCAGCCCCTAAGGCTCCAAACAGCTCTACCTTCCATTCCTTGTTGATTTTACATTCCAGCCTTTTAATCAACATGCTATGTTGTACCACATCATACGCTCACATTTCTATGAGGCATTTTGCATCTGTTTACGTATTACATAATATTTACACTATTGCTTTTAGCAGCTGTGTAATTTAAAGTAAAAACGAAGAAGTCAAATTCTATCTGCCATAAACTGTGCTGAATGATTTCAATTAACGTATGGAAATATAATAACCTTTAGTTCTCTATTAATTTATTAATTTATCACTTGCTTTTCCCAGTTTTTCAAAACTCCTCTGTTAGTCCAAGCTTGACCAAAAATTAACAAAAATATTGAAATTCCCTTGAGACAAATTTCTTGGGTTGGGTGCAAGTCAGTAAGACTTGCTTATATATAGTTTCCATAGGAGATGTTATATTAACACACACTTTTCCATAACTGCAGAAGCATTTATTTTTCAGCTGACATGAATATCAGGAGAGTTTAATACGCTGAAATAAAAGCATTTTGAAGCACAATTTTGATGATGATAAACTAAAGTTACATTGAATGGACAAAATGCATGATTCTAAAATCCTGTTAACAGAGCATTGTGTAAACCAGAGCCAAACAAGTCAGCTACACAGATTGACAGGTACAGCCCTAAGAGCACAACTCTCTTCCCTGGATGCATAGTCTCAATCTCAAGCAAAGTGCTGGGTGGACCCAATTCATTTTCTGTTGTTCCCAGAATTTTAGATAATATATTAGCATGATGCTTCAAAATCCCATGTTGATGAAATTTGTTCCAAATAAGCAGTTACGTCCCCACACAGTGCTGCCATGTACCACGTAGGACGGTGGACTGCCCCACAATGGCATTATCATTGTAATCTTCAAACTAAGGATTCAGAGGAACCCGCCGTGGGGAGGCATATGATTAGGTTGGTTTTAAGTTGAACTGGGCCAGATGAAAAAACTGTAACTACCTGAGAAGACTGATAACTTCTGAAGGCAGAATGCAGCACTGCAAAGATGTACAAGCTGATATCCTAAGGTAGCACGGCCATGCTAGCACAACTTTGCATGCAATCAGTTAGCCGTTGGTTAATCCCCACTGTGATTACACTGGAGTGAAATCTTGCATTCTGCTTTCATTTTTGCAGCTGTTTCAGCAGTTCTTAGTGAATGTATGTCAGATGTCACATGGTGGTTCTTATACTTCACTCCACTTTCTGTCCCTGATATACCAGGGATGAGTGATGAGTGACTACAGAAAAGGGAATGTGTTGCTGGAAGGTTTTTTGTTTTTTCTTTTTTCCTTCTGGATGTTGCAACCTGCTATATATTAAAATGAACAAGTTCACATCTGCAAAGTGAGGCGTGAATGTTTATTTTATACACTGAATACTTGACAGATTCCCAAGCTTATTAATTTCCAAAATATTATATAGTTTATTATATTGCTTTTTTCTTTGTATGGTATCATTACAAGTTAGAACCTGATTTAATAACCTTGAAAATGAAAATAGTATTATTTAGCAGCTGTAAACATTGTTCCATGAGCAGATTTACCTAAAATAACTCATAATACAGCCCTAAGCTATTAATGCACTTTGTCCTGCAAAAAAAATGCACTCAGTATTAGATAAAAAACCTACAAATCAAAACTAACAACCTTGGAAAAAGAAATGGAACAGGTTTTCAAAAAGCATTTAGAATTTTCCACTGTTTCAACATGAAGCAGCTATTCTTAATACCATAATATTCACATAAGAATTAACTGATAAAACAAATCTGACTTCAGTCTGATAACTGGATTAGCAGTTTTGAATTAGCCTGTGCAATGAATAACATTCTTCTCATCTATTCAATTAGCATTAATCTCTCTAAATTACTTAAAGCCATATATTAGTCTTAACTAAAATTGCAGGTGTTAAAAGTACATTTACAATATCTGGGTGCTTGTAACACGGGCTTGACTGCCCATGGTTTGCAGGAAGAAAGAGCATGATGACTGATCTTTCAGTGGCTAAAATAGTCCTAATTTGGTTGAATTGCCCTCATGAACAGCTCTTCCATAAATATAAAGATCTAATAGTTCTGGCAGAATAAATATGATCCATGCCTATAAAACTGGTAGAAGAGATTATTACCCTAAAATAATAATTCATCTCAAAATAATAGTCTCTACTACAAAACCAGCCCTGATTTCTCTATACATCAGCAGAATTCTGCTGCACTACAGCATTTACACTGGGATAAAATGGATACTTGACTGGCGGTCCTCTGTTGCCTTTATCAAAGTAAAATTCCTACTGCTTTCATAAGATATGACACTTATGAAAAAGCAATCACTATAGTCACTTGTTAAAACTTAACCACGCACAAAACTTTTCTTCTTGAAATATATGAAACATAACAAGTAAGGTTATATGACAAATATTTTTGTAGGTAACAATAAGTACACAGGCATGCAGTTAATAAGAAGATGGGTGACAAAGAATATCTCCTGAACACTGAGGAGGAAGATACAAACTGGACCACAAAAAAGGCAATAACTCAGTGTCTGTAGCTTTACCCAGCTCTCAGGATGACCTACTTGATCATGGCCAGGTGAGGCACTCAAAAGAGAGCCATCATTATATCCTTCATCCAAAAAGATCAAAATCCATTCATCAGGCTGCAAACAGGACAGTTGAATTGAACTATCTTTCTCATTAATTTCCAGTTACATGAAGGACTGAGCACTCTTTCTTAGCTTTGTTTTTGATTTTGTAATGAGTATAATGGAATTAATATTACTCAGTTCAGTGGTTCACAGGACTGAAATGTGCTGAGCTACAGAGGATCAAATCATATTTGCTTTATTTAGGCATGAACAGGCTTACTCATTCTATGTGTGTGATAGGACTCCTCATGCAGAAGAGTTTTTAGGCTCTCATCCAATAGTGTAGTGGGCAGGATTAGGAATCTGATCCTACAAATCCATTTAGATCAGCACCCTTTATGTAGATTAAGAACTATAATCTCAAAACTGGTTTACACTTTCCAAATATCTCCTTGCAATAACATTCATATTTTGCATTGATTAAGGGCTTCTTCAGGTCCACCCCTATTCACACAATTCATTCTGGGCATTGCTGATGTGCTTTCTGAATGGGACCCTAATCCTGTGAGGTGCTGAGTTACACCCAAAAAGATGCTGACAACTTCAGCATAGAATCATAGAATAGTTAACGTTGGAAAGGACCTTAAGATTATCTAGTTCCAACCCCCCTGCCATGGGCAGGGACACTACACACTAAACCATGTCACCCAAGACTCCGTCCAACCTGGCCTTGAACACTGCCAGAGATGGCGCATTCACAACTTCCTTGGGCAAACCATTCCAGTGCCTCACCACCCTCAGAGTAAAGAACTTCTTCCTTATATCCAACCTGAACTTCCCCTGTTTAAGTTTAAACCTGTTGCCCCTTCTCCTGTCACTACAGTGCCTGCTGAAGAGTCCCTCCCCAGCATCCTTGTAGGCTCCCTTCAGATACTGGAAGGCTGCCATGAGGTCTCCACACAGCCTTTTCTTCTCCAGCACCTTCAGCTCCTGGTTAAATTGAAGACTGTTGACAGTAACCAGCAGGCTGAGGGAGCACTGGGGAATGATATTATCACAGTTTATGTCTACAAATCCACTCTAAATACCTAACTAGATATAGATTATTGTCTAAAGAAAACACTGTATTTTTTATAAATTTGAACATTAATGGAGTGGTATTCTTTTCAAAATAGATTGTGACAGGGCACAACACATAACAGTATCAGAAACATATTATGAAATATGTACTTCAAAGACCTACTGTCAACCTGAACACATTTTATGGGATGATCTGTGATCCAGATGGTAGTGAAGCTGAATTCTTATTTTTTCACGGTGTTGCAGGAATGAAATACTGTGATTTGATGCCAGTGTTTGATCAATAAAGAAAAATGTTGGCAATACTTCGGAATATTGTGCATTCTTAACTGGATGACGTGAACTCCAGTGATTAATAGGGGGATAGGCTTGAAAAATTACTGGAGAAAGCTTTAAAATTATTTTCCTTTGTAGTATATTTCCATTCAGTGGATTGGCAAGGAAATAACAATGAGAATTTACTGGTATGAATAATCTATCATTCGTACATTCTTTATACTCCTGTCCAACTGGCAGTCCTTGGTTCCCTTTTTAAGTTTGCTGCAGCATTACCTGGATTTCTAGATATAAAAACTAATGTACGATTTGAAATATTAATAATAAAGTAGGCTTTTGACTATGTTCTTCTGTGGTGCTCTTCACTATCTCATATTATTCTAATATATTTATAATCTGCAGAAATTCTACCTATATTTATGAAAAGGAATGGGTAGAAAGAATTTGGTAGAATTAAGCTCCTAAACCCTTGTCAGTAACATTTTTTCTCATGAAAAAAAGAATAATCCTGTAGAATCTATACCTGCTTTTAAAACAAATTGATGAATAGAGGGTTTAAATGAGATCTGTTTAAGATTTCTAAAAGTATTAGAACTGTTGCTGTCTACTAAACTGACTTGATATTTTCAAAGAGTTTTCCTATTTCTGATTTTGGAAAAATGCATGGGATGAAAGCCTCCATGTTCCATCTTGAACCTTATTTCTGCCAAAATGATTCAGATAGTTGTGTGAATGATGAGAGGCTCACTGTTTACGATCTTCTATGCCCTCCATGTTAAAGCTTTTTTCCAGATTTTTACTGATTCCAGGTTTTAGAAAGTGATATTAACTATTATGGTGAACATGTGCCTGCTGCCTTTTTTATTTTACATAAATTACTCAAATTCAGGAAACTTGGAAAATTACAATTTGCACGTGATCAGTAAAGTCCTAAATTTTACAGATCAGTTCCTTGGAAGCTCTTTGTCTCTTCTCTGGGAATGCTCCAGATGGCCTGAATAAAACTTCTGTGTGCTTCTGTAGATGACGCCAAGCCTATATTCAGCTGAATTGTTAGCATACGTTCTCTCCAGTTGGCTCAATGCAATGTGGAACAGCGAAGCTGCCTCACTCAAAGGTAGAGAGATTTTGTCAATAAGGAGATGTATGTACCATAGATTGAAATAAGAGAGACCTGGGAAAAATGTCATAACTGATGTGGCATACAAGACAGTGGGTATGTTTACATTAGGGTTTTAGTCTGGATAAGAAAGATACCTTTTGAGGCACATCTCTTGCCATTGACTATCATCTCATAGTTCTCTTGCAGAATTTCATGCATACTGATAGAACTGAAGACACTATTGGTGATGTCATCTGGTTAGAAAGCAGCCATAAAACTTATCTGGCTTCTGACAGAAGCAAATTCATTGCACACATAGTCATAAATAATTTGATGTGTACCTGAGCAAGCCTGTCATCTGGGCACAGTCCTTCATGCGCCTACTCAAGTGTGTTCTTAAGAGCATATTGCATTTGAATACAGAGGGGCATCTGAATTGGAGTGTAAGTCTTAGAGATTATAGAAGTGTTCTACACTGAATGAATACAGAAGAAAGTCAACGCCTTGAGTACACTCGTATCCAGAACACTCCTACATATGCCACGGAAAAATGCTAACTTCAAGATGCGTAGTCCACACTAAGTTCAGAAAACATGTTACAGGGCCTAAATGATTTAGCTACGCTCCTTTTTTACATATTAACTTTGGAAGCCTATCAAGACCCCAGATGAGTTACCAGGTGCCAGAAGTAGCATTCTTTTAAATAGTTTGGGAGACCTCTAGTGGGCCTCCTTCCTGTTATAGCTCTCACAGCCTACCTAAAGTTAAGTTGCATTGGCATGTAGCTTGGACTATGTACATGTATGCAGTCGACAAAATAATTGGAATTATTAAATGTGACTGCTCTAAAGCAATGCTTATAAGTAGAAATCACACAAAAGTACAGTAAGGACTTTGGTTCTCAAAAGTTTGAGTCAATTTGAAAAATTGTTGTTTAAGCTCTGCAATGTTGAGCAGAACATCAATATGATTAGAAGTCTGCATTCAAATGCTTATCTTCAGGTGTATTTATAAGTACCAAGTCTCATTTTAGATTTCCAAAATAGAAATGGCATTTTATTCAGAGTTGTAATTCAAGCGACCAAAGCATGTTCAGAGCTCCTTCTTGTCTGGTTGTGTCTGAGCAGTCCACACTGTATAAGCATCAACATAATTGAAGCCTCTTGGGACTTCTTCTTCATTATATTTTTGAATGTAAGATAGAAACGGGACCACAAATCTTCAACTTGGTTACAAATTCAGTAGGAATTGACATTAAATCTGAAATACTAAAATTTAGCGCTACCTCATTAACAGGAGTACTTTCTAATGCAGGAATGACTTTCGGGTCAATTCCATGTGCAGCCTCCTCACCTCACATTAGTAAGATTACAAGAATCACGTTTATTTGCACAAATGCCTATTTTTCTATTGCTCGGTGATCATGAGAGCAGAATATCACATTGCTGCTTTTCTAAAAGACAGTCAATGTTTCTAATGCAATTTCTGTTTTCATATTGATCACTTATCCATAAAAGATTTTGTGCAAACATAATATTTAACAAAAATAACTCCATGATGTGAACAAAAGCATTTAAACCTCAACCCTGTTATACCAGCAACTAAATCACGTTACTACACTGAAATCAAGAGCACCTTACACATTTGCCCAAGTGTCAGGATGAGCAGATATTTGTTAGTTTTACATTACATGCTAAGATTTACAAAATACTTTTATTTCTTTAGTATGATCTCACAAGGATTATAAAGGTACGTTCAGAATACATGAGAATACAAAAGTACCTAAGTATCGATTCCCTTTTTTCCCCCATTCATCCTAGGAAGTGAAACAAGCCATGAGGAGAGAAGGGAATCAATCTTTTCCTAACAGTGGGTCCTAATCTTGCAAAGGTACATAAATGCCTAGCTCTAACTCTTTTGAGACATGAATTTGGTAGAAGTTAATTGCCTTTGTGGAGCTACGCATCTCCAGAAGCATTTCTCTTTGCTTGTCCACCATGCATAAAAATGGGTTTATATCTCAGCCTTTTCCTATTTTCCCCCAAAATACTGTATTCCTCACCCCATTACATCTCAGGAGAGGAGACATCATGTAGGAAAAGGAAATATTACGCTTCCTTGCAGAACTTGCTTGGGATATCTACAGCCCCCCTGAAGTCAGTCAAGACTCTCTTGGTACCAGGTCAAATCATAAAGGGCAGTCTGTGAAAACCAATGCATCTTGCCAATCCCAGCCCACTTCCACAAGTATCTGTGGGGAATCTTTGTTGTTGTAAAGTGGTGAAGGGACGAGGGCTAGACTGTGTGTAAACTGTCCACCTCTGTCAGTGCTGCGATGATGCTATTTTGACTTTGGTGAGGGGAATTCTTTTTGTCCATGTAAGAGAAGTTTGTGAAGATTGTGTATGAATGTATATTTTAAGTTAATAATAATCACAGAGAAAGCCTTTTAATTTCCAGGACATTTATAGTTCAGGAGTACAAAGGCTATACATCATCAGAGTAGGAAGTTTCTGGTGTCCTAACAGGCCAAATTTCCACTGCCTTCTCTGGTGGCTAAGTCTCAGTAACAATAAATTCCTGTGGGATACTCCAGATAATTCAAATTTTATTCAAGTACAAGAAAAACTGCTTCAAAAAGTTCTAAATGAAGATGATGAAAAAAACAGAGTCATAAACCAATCTGAAAATGTGTCAAATGAGCATGGCTATTCTATAGAGCAAAGTCTGTGTCTCAAACTATTTGAAGATGGCAGTTAATGGAGAAATGTCTCTTGCAATATTCAAATTAAAGAATACTTGATACACAACTTTATTACAGACTATAGTACAAAACCTTTGGAAAAAACCATCCTGTTATACCATCAAAAAGACTACATAGTGTAAATTAGGTACTTGTGAGATGAGATATGGCCTGGTGGCTGGTACAACAGACAATGAAGAGCAATTCTCAGCACAAAGAAAAGGCAGCAATACAAAGCTTTGAGTAATTAAAAGTATTTATTATGGATGTAGAAAAGAATGTGAACATTGTGGTAGCAAAACACAGGTGAGTCTTAACAACCTTAGAGGCATCAACAGTGTGGCCCCATGTGAAATTTGGTATTGGCAGTGCAATGTGCACTGGCAGGAATGATCTGAAGTACGCAGACATTAGTTTGTCATAGTTACGTAACCATTCAGAATATTTTAAAAATGGCAATACTTCTGTGGATCATTGAATAAGTAGATCCAATAAAAAGAGAAAGGCACGCATAAGAAATACTATATAGAATAAAATGTTGTCTCTTCACTATATATGTTAAGATTAGGCCTTCACTGGAATGTCATGTTCTGTTTGTCCCACCCCAAGTAAAACGTAATGAAAATAGATGGGACTCTGAAAAGCTTAGAGGTATAGAGATAGTCACATTAAAATTATAGTAAAAATGCCTATCTGGGAAGGGATGTGATACAAGATACAAGAAATGAACAGGTAGAGATACAAGAACAGGTAGAGAAGTTATGTCATTTATATTTACCTATTTTGCTAATTTAAACACATACATATATCTGCATGAAACTGGAGAGCCGTAACATTAAAAATAAGCATAGATAGCTGGTGATAAATGCTTAGCATCAATTTCAGAGAAGATAGGATGCTTGTAAGGATAGGGATTACTGCACACAATATTTTGCATGGCAATAACAACAAAAGCATTTCTGAAAAGCAGTAGAGCCTTAATGATCAAAAATATATCCTGACCTTTAATTACAGGAGGTTTAGAATGAAAGCTTCCTCTCCAGGCGCTGTTATTCCACATTCATCCACTATGTGGGTTCTTGCATTTTCCTTTGAAAAGTCAGAGCCAAGATCATAGAATCATTTAGGGTGGAAAAGACCTTTAAGATCATTTAGTCCAACTGCTAACCTACCACTGCAAAGTCCACCACTAAACCATGTCCCTGAGTGCCACATCTACACTTTTAAATAACTCCAGATATTTTTTATCTTTTAAATACCTCCAGAGATGGTGACTCAAACACTTCCCTGGGCAGCCTGTTCCAATGCCTGACTATGTGAAGAAATGTTTCCTAGTATCCAACGTAAACCTCCCCTGGCACAATTTGAGGGCATTTCCTCTTGTCCTGTCTCTTGCTACTTGTGAGAAAGACCGACCCCTACGTCGCTACCTCCTTTCAGGTAGAGAGCGATAAGGTCCCACTCAACCTCCTTTTCTTGAGGTTAAACAACCCCAGTTCCTCCTCATCTGCTCCTCATAAGGTGTGCTCTAGACCCTTTACCAGCTTTGTTGCCCTTCTTTAGACATGCTCCAGCACCTCAAGATGAAACACTGGTCTGATGAAGCCTAGATTTTCAAAGCTATGGGAGACATCAGATGCTTTACTTTTCATGTACACAGTGAGAGACACTAGGTCCATGTTTTTCAGAGGGAACTTGTCATCAATTCCCCAAAACACAAAGAATCCCACAAAATCCTCAGGCAGTGAAGGTTAAGTTATAGTGCAATACTTCATTTATTTGACTAAACTCCCCCACTGCCTGTAATCAGCAAGGTAGAAGGACCTGGAAAGCAGTGCATGTTATTTTTATTTCCATTTAAAAAATAACAACCGTGAAACCCAAAAAATAAAAATCATGGCAACAATAATAAAAATAAGTACATAGTCTGCTTTGTGCAGTACACTTCTTTCTTCGTGCTCTGTAAGGGAAGGGTTGCTATTTGTGGTATGCTTCAAGTCTGCCTTTCAGAAGACAGCCCAGCTTGGCTGGACAGCTTTCAGTTGCTACTAGAAATATGTCACTTATTAGGAACAGAGGCGATGTTTATCACTGTCTCAAGGGTTTCTTTGGCTGAAGCAAAGAAACAGCTCAGTTATATAATGGAAAGAGCTGGGTCAAAGGATAAGAAATTTATATAGCGTGTGCTCAAGACTCCAGCAGCGCAGACTCAGTTTCCCTCTCGTGTATCTTGCACAGACAGTGAGTGAGGCCATGGCTATACAGGTCTTCTCATCCATCTCCAAAACCACCTCAGAGCTACAGGGGCCTAAGCCTCCATTAAAAAAGTGTCCCAAAACTTCTCAGTCCAGAGAAGATTTGTCCTTCCTACTGCTCTCCCAGTATTGTTCAGTCTTGTTACCCAGACCCATCACATAGCAATCTAGAAACACCAGCTCTAACAGGTAAGATTGAACACAGCAACATCTTTAATGGGTGCTGAATATAATCTGTCCTTTCAGTCCTCACCAGCATTAATAGGGGGATACTCCTTGCCATAAATTCAGTTCTGATCTTTGGTGAACGCAAAAAGTAATCCAACCATGCCTCCTTTATGGGTACCACCTCACTGACTACTGCACAGCATTTTAGCAAGAGAGGGGCAGTTATAAAAAGCTGAACCTGTGTTTCCATCTGTTCATATAAATGCTAGAAGTCTCCCTTCAGGGTAGCCAAAAACCTACATCCAGAGTCTTCATAAAGCCTCCTCCCCGTGTTTTAGTCCCCGGCACCAAGGGCACGCTTCAGATGAAATGTTTAACTAAGCATCAAATTGCCAAGCACGAACCCAATTACCACGATAACAGCCCTGTAAACAAACACCGGGAAGTCAGCACCACGTCTCATCCTAATTACCAAACCCAGAAGTTGGCCCCAGACCACGGCGACCTCGGTTCCTCACTGGGTGTGCGGGGTGGCCCTTCCTGAGGCGGCGGTACGCGGGCTGCCTCAGAGGTTCCTCGCCGCGGGGGGCCGAGGCCGCCCGCGTACCGCTACCCCAACACCTGTTGCGCCGCCATTTGGCCGTGAGAGAAGGGGCAGCGGCCAGGGCCGCCACACTTGCCTCCTTCTTCCCCACCGACAACTTCCCGAGGCTTAAACAGCCGCGCCAAGTGCCGCCCTCGCCGTGAGGTGACGGCAGGCGCGGAAGGTACTTCTGCGGGAGCGCGGCCTGCCCTCCCGCCAGCCCGCCCCGCCGGCCGGCCCGCCCCCCTCCCTGCGCCCTCCCTCGCCCCGCCGCCGGCTGACAGGTGCGCGCTCCTCCGCGGCAGCAGCAGACGCGCTCCCCACCCCCCCGCCTCAGCCGGCCCCTCTGCGCGCCCCGCGCCCGCACCAGCCCCGGCTCCCGCCCGGCACAGCCGCGGATTGTTTAGTCCTTGGGAAGCTGGTCTGGGTCCAGATTTTGCTTTGATCCTCCCTTTTTTTTTTTTTTGTTAATTTTTTTTTAAGAGAGAAAAAAAAAAAAAAAAGGCCAAAAGAAAAACAAAACCTGGAGACACAGAAAAGGGCTCTAGGAAAAAGTTTTGGATGGGATTATGTGGAAACTACCCTGCAATTCTCTGCTGCCAGAGCAGGCTCAGTGCTGCCTTCTCCCCAGCGGCGCAGCCCGCGCCGGGCGCTGCTGAGAGACGCCCGGGCCTCGGTGCCGCGCCGCCAGTGCCTGCAGTGCCGGAGCCCCTCGCCCCGCCGGCCCAATGCTCCTCCTCGGGCTGCTCCTGCTGACATCTGCCCTGGCCGGCCGGAGGCAGGGGGCCGCCGCGGAGTCCGACCTCAGCAGCAAGTTCGCTTTCTCCGGCGCCAAGGAGCAGAACGGTAAGGAGCAGCAGCTCCCGCCGCCGCCGGCGGGCAGCCCGGGGCAGGGCGGGGGCAGGCGCCCGGCCGGCGCGGAGGGGAGCAGCGCGTAGCTCTCTGGACTGCGGGGGTGCCCGGCGCCGCGGAGAGAGCGCGGCCGCAGGAGGGGGGAGCTGCGGGGCCGGGCTGGGTTGAGTGAGCGGGTCTCGGCAGCTGGGGGATCACCCGCCGCCGTCGGGGAAGCGCTGTGAGTAAAAGGGCAGCGGTTCGCGGCCGGCAGGGAGCCCGGGCCGGCTCGGAGCCTCCCTCCTCTGCCGTCGTAGGTGCAAAATGACCCCCCACAGTCGCTTCCTCCCCCCCCCCCCCAAAAAAAAAGCAAGAACCCGCGCACCTTTGTACCCTAAATGCTTATCTGTTGGCGGGGGGGTAGGGTGGTGGGTTTTTGTGTCTGTGCTTGAATGAGTGGTATTTTGTACGGGCTGGAAACGAGCTAATCCTGCATAGGAAATGAGAATTACTTTCAACTTTCAAGTGTACCTGAAATGTTTAGAAAACTCTCAAATGCAAGTTCCCTTGGGCTGGAGCTGCGCGGAGCTGGAGAAAGACTCCTTTCATACAGCAAGGGCAGCTTCGGGGTGTGTAATTTGCTTAGCCTCTGAACTCCATATGATTTACATTATTCAGATTTTTAAGCGCCTTTCCTCTTGATCTGCTATTATGAAGTAATTTTAAAGAATATTTTACAAACTGAAACGTTATATACTGCATGAAACCACACTTAGTGTAGAGTATCTAAAATTAAGGCCGTTAGCATGCATTCATGGAAACCGTGGTGCTTAATGTACGGGGAGGGGTGGTTTGAAAAATTGAGTACTTTGCATGTCAGCTAGAACAAGCTTTCTCCCTGGGCACAAACCAACACAAAAGGGCGAGCTGGGAGTTCTCAAAACTCTCTGAAGTGTAATGAAATAAAGCAGAAACGCAGATTCGAGGCTAATTAAATTCTCCCAACTTTGAACTTGGGACTCCCCAGATATAAGTATCCTGTGTCATATCTTTTAATAGAAAGCAAAGTTTGAGACCACTGTCAGTACTCTGAATGGGTGGAATATGCAGTGCACTAGCAAATTTAGCAGGGGGAGATTAATACTGCTGTGGCCTGCTAATGTGATGATATATGGCACCTGCGGACTGCCGGAGCTGCTGATCAAAGAGCAGCATGGGAATCAATCTCTAATCAGAGCAACTGTGAAGGGCCAGAAGACAGTGATCAAAAGGCTCAGCTATTCTGACAGGAAACCAATCAGACTTTGTGCATGGTACAGGAAATTATCTGCTCTGTGTGAGAAATTACTCACTTTCTATCCCTGCCCTGCCTACCTGGCAGTTAGAGGCTTTAGGGCACCAGTTTGCGACAAAACAGACTTGGCACTAATATACTGAAGTCTCATGCTGTTATGCTGCCTTCTGTTAAATTTGCATGGAGTGCGTATGAAGCCAGTTGACACACAGAGGATCACCATTGCTGTGCTTCAACTTCATCAGGACTTGAAAGAAACCTGCTATGCTGTCAATCTGCCCTAGGAGGTTTGTTACAGGGTCTGTTACAGCATAAGGCAGCTGGGCCCTGAAGGGCCTCCAGGGTCCAACAATGAAGAGCACAACAGTGAAAAAGGTAGACTGTACAGCATAGAAGCAAAACTGATGTAAATGGGTGTAAGCATACGTGACAACACAAACTAGATTCTATGCACATATATCAGAAATGCAGCTGCCTTGGGTCAGGCTTCAACTGGTTTGCAGTGCAATTTGGCATGCTCCAAGATAGAGTCACTACATCTTAGAACAAATGCAAAGCCAGGAGAATTATTTTTTTTAACATGCCTTGAAACTGTATTCTATGGTAGTTTACACTTACAACACTCCAGGAGGTTCTTGTAGCTTACATGAAGTTTGCTTTCTAGTTGTTCAATTGAAAAACTTACTTTAAAAATTAGCACAAGTTTAGGTATAACTAAGTACCAACCTCTGACTTTTCTTAACTGATTTTAATTATTTGGGGGATCAGTAACACTGGTCAAACCAGTTCTTACTTGATTTAATTAGGGTGATTTTTACACTCTGCAGCAACCTAAAGATTGTATAGCTTTTAGCTAGAGGCAGGTTAAAACTCTCCAGAGTATGAGAATGAGATATTGCTGTTCACATGCCAAATAATCTTTGGTCAGGAGAGAGGGAGATTTTTCACTCATGCAGTCTACAAATAAAAATTCTGTCCTCTACTTGTAAAACTGCTAAATGGCCAAGAAGTTTTGCAGTAGAATGGATTACAATGTCACTCAGCTGCACACGTGGGGGCTGTAGCTATTGCTTCAAGGTGATAATGAAGATGTCTATGACCAGTTATTAAATCGGTGGGACTGCTTGTGTTACAAAGGGTAAGCATGTGCTTAGGGATTTTTTTTTTTTTCCCATAAATGATATTTATTTATTAGCTAAATGATCATAACTTCAAAATTACAATTTGATTCCATTTATTTGCTAAATGTAGACATAAGGAGTTCTCTTGTTTCTGCTGCATAGGGAGTGTCATTTTAGGTGGCAATTTCCTAGTGTAAATATTTCTTTGTAATTGTAAATTAGATATTCTTAGAGCACAGTATTTTGCTGCCACCTCCTAGGAATTCGGTGTGATGGTTGTTGTGGGGCCAGTGTAGCTCCATTTGAAACCGCTTAAAAGTACCTCCTTGTTTTTAGCGGCCCTCTGTTACAGTCAGATTTTCTTTAAGAACAGGTTGTATTTGTAACTCTGCTTGACAGTAAGGGGTTTTATGTGATTGCTTTGATAAATTCATATTAATGTTTTTATTTTATTCAACTGAGTAAATATTCATCTAGAGGATCAAAGAAGTTTATGCAACAATTTTCTGGAAGCTGAAGTAGCAGTAAATGGTGTGTGTAGTGGTGGCTCCCATTTATCTGGATGGATTTCATTTCCACAATTCTTTGTCATATTGAAAAGCAGATTATGCTTTGAAAGGTTTTTCGTGGCTTGGGTGGCTGTATCAGTTCTCTTATGGCTGTCTGATGTATTTATTACCATTTTTGCATACTGAAGTAGAATCAAGAAAAATTCATCACTTGGTATCTTTTGAGGAGAAAACTGAATCTCTTGCATATTGAATTTGATTACTTGGATGGTTTACTTATTTCTTCTTTCTATTCTAGTTCTTGCTACTTTTGAATCTACTTCTGACTGCTGGTTTCATATAGTATCTTCATCCTGTTTCTGTAGTTTGGGCAACTTCTGAGGGAGCTATTGGTCAATGGAGTATTGTGAATGACAATTCTAATGACTTTGGTGATCTGAGCATGCCTGCTTATTTGATATTATTAGTTTAATTTAGATTTGATTACAACATGAAATGGCAGGAGAATCTGAGTCCTGTTTTCTTGGCTGTCTTAGAACAAGACGTGATAAATTTTTAAAGTAATTTTGCTAAGCTATCAGCTGTTCTGATTTCTATGAGAAAGATAAGGATGTCTTTACAGAAAATAACACAAAAACTACTATTGGGTGCAATGAAGTGTATAGCTTATGTGGCATGTGCATTTAAATGAAGTAATGCATGGCTTCAGAAGGCCAAGAAACTGAGATCAGTTAGCAACTCGCCAGGACCAGGCAGTTAAGAGATATTAACTTTCCTGCAGTCAGTTTCAAGTGTGAATGAACAGCAGTAAATAGAGTTGCTGAAGTAAATTTTAGAAAACCAAAGCATTTACTTGATTGCTGTTAATTCTGCAGCACAGGGAATGTACTGGTGATGATGTAGCTTTTGACAAATCTTTCTTTTAAGTTACTTGTGGATCTCAGGCTATCCTTGGGAAAAGTTGGTGACTACAGCTGGAACTGAAGTGAGTAGCTGAAGTGCCAGAGGAGGCTTCTCTCATCACCTTGGCATGTATGTGGCCTCAGCACCTCCTCAGAGCCACCAAGAGGATTTCCAGGTTCATGTATCTCCAAAGGGGGCTTCCAGATTATTCAGGGATGGGGACAGTAGAATTTCTGATTAAGGTCATTTGACTCAGGCTGAACACCTGAAAGAAGCTGTGGATGTCCAAGGGATGCAGTGCATCAAATTCTTGTGGATGGGAATGGCAGTGCTTTTGCTTGAGTGCGGTCATTTGACTGCAAAATTATCTCTTATAAACCAACGTACTTTAAAGCAGTGGGAATAGAGGCCACCTCTGCTGAGTCTTTTTGAATTGATGAGTGCCACTACAGTCTGTTGACTTCATTTTTTTCTTCATTTCGAGAAGATAAGGAAGTATAAAATATGAGCATGTGTCATCTAAAGGGAAATTTGATAGCAATGCAGTTTTTCTCAAGTTTAATCTATTTCTGTTTAGTCCAAGGCTTGTTTTGAAATGTTTTAAGGCCCTTTTCCTGGAAAGTGAAGAATTACACCACATCCTCTTTTGACTTTAAGGAAAAGCTTGTGGCAAATTAGAGAAGTTCTTGAACACTGCAATAAATTGCAGTGGAAGAGAGTTTTAAATTTCTTTTTTTTTTTTTTTTTTTTTTTTTTTTTGCTTTTGTAGTTGACTTCTGGCACATTGTGTGCTGTCGTTCAGCAGAGTGCTGTTTGGGACTTTTCCTTAGTCCTGCTGCTTCCCTCAGTTTCTTCTGCTAGACAAAAGTAACGATTTTAAAAGCTCAGACCACTTGCTACTTGTCCCAAGTATGTAGTCATTCCGTCCTTCCCATTCTTCGCGTATCTTTGTTAAATATCTTTAGTGGAATTTAAGGGAGAAACATGCAAAATCTTATTTTTGCAGTAACTAGTTCTTACTAGGTTTGAAGATCACACCTTAAAGCTTTATGTCATGTTGTCTGGGGGTTTTTAGTTTGTCTTTGAGTCAGATACAGAGTTTTATAATGGAGAAGAAACACAGGGCATACCTAGAGACGCTGACAGCTATGCTGCCAAGGGGCTTATGTTGAACTTTGTCTTCACATAATGTCTTCTCTATCTTAAACTTTATCCAAACCCTTTGAATCTAAGTATTACGTAGTCAACATGTAATAGCAAAGGACTGGTTTGCATCCTACAGCAGTGGTTGTTCATTATAGCAGAGTGGTTTGGGGGGGGGGGGTTTGTTGCTGTTGGGTAGTTGCTGCTTTTGGTTTTGCTGTGTCTGACAGTTCCTCATTACTAGAAAGAGGACACACTGTGCAAGCCCACTTCCCTTAGCTGGAAACGAGCCTCTTCAATTGCTTTATAGATAGCTCTTGGCTTTACCAGAGAACCCTGCCTTTGCTTTTTAGTCACAAAGTGCGAGCCATGAAAATACACTTCCTAGTGTATAAGTGTCTTAGAAATTGGCCTGTACATAAGTAGTCTTTTAGCTGAAGCCTCTGGGACTTAGAAAAAAGTTACACAACAGAAAATGAATAGAGCTAACATGCAGAAATGCAGTTACTTTAGTAGCGCTTGGGTATCTATGAGTGCTTAGTTGTTTTGGGGTTTCTGAGAAACTAATTGCACCTTAAAGCTTACTCAACCCTGTTATTCCCTTTTAGGGAAAACTTTTGCAGCTTGTGTTTGAATGTGAAATGCTTTTATTCAACTAGGTGAGTGAAAATGCATAATGTGCTATTGTGAAGCTAAAATATAAATTTATATTTTCTAGAGACTTCATGAAATTGTGGGATGTTGTTTTAAGGTGGCAATGCCAGGAAAATTTATTCATAGCTCAATCCGTAGACATCGTAGTCTTAGGGTTCATCTGTCTTGCGATCTTCAGTTCTTGACATCCTTCTGCTGAGATTTTATAAACATATCCTGAGTGTTACATTGGATTATTTGAGTTTAATTTCATCATCCTATAGCATACTAAGCAGTTTTCTTCTATGTGAAGATACCTCATGTTACAAAGCATGTGTACAACAGCATCTCTACCTATTTTCATAACCTAATCAGTTTCTACAGAAGTTGGCTGGGTTCTACAGACAAGGCAGGACTCTAGACCCTCATGGAGAGAGTATAAAAACTATTAAAAAATTGAAGTAAGCTAAAAGAGAGAGCCCAGCTAATTTGTTGGTCTCCTGCAGGCCTTCTGTATTAGAGTTAGCAAGGGCTATCTTTCTTCTGAGTTTAAGTAGTTCTGTTCCAAATGCTTTATCTTTGTTAAGCATGCCCACAATTTGGACTTTGACGTTCACCTTGCATAGTCATGACTGTACATTTACACTGGGCTCATGGGCTGCTTGGATTCTTGCTGTGGATTCCTCTGAAGTCCTGCTAGTGTGTGCCTCCCCTCAACCCCGGTCAGTATGCTTTTACCTTCTCTGACTAGACCATCATGAGCTGGCTGCAACTCATGTTAAAAGAACTCACCAGCTGTTTAGTTGTCTCTTTGAGCCGCTGACTTACTATTTCCCTGTGTGGCTGTTCTCTTTCAAGCTGGGCTAATTTGAGGCTATGGAGGTTAACTCTGCAGTGAAGATGTTCATGGTGCTGGTTGCTACTTTTTTTTTTTCTTCCCTTCTTATTTCCATTTTCATATGCAGGTGTTTAGGGCTGGAGAAAGAGAATATGAATTAACCTCCCATGTACTTCAGTCCAACATGATACAGGCAGAAAAAGCGTTTTCACATGAAATAAGAAAATGTTCAAAGGTTATTTATCATGTAGTGGCATCCTTTTATAGTAGTGAGAATGGGAGAGTTGCAGGGGAGTAACCAGTAACAGTTTTTTCAATGGCAGTGTGCCTTTTTGTGAATTAATCCTCATAAATTATTCATTAATCTTGCTCTTCATGGTGAATTCATTCAAGATATCATTATAAAAACAGACATTTTAAGGAGATTCTTTAGGGTGAAGAGCATCTCTGTTCCTCTACTCCCTGAAAGCTCAAAACATGGGAATTTCTCCTTGAGTTTGTTAAAACTGATCATTAACTATTGGAATAGTATGCAGGCATGGCTCAGTTTGATCATCGTTGCACGGATTTCTTCACATGAAGTGCAAGGTATACACTGGTTCTGAATAAAGCCAGGTGAAGGTGGTGGCAAGGAGGTTGAGGCTTTCCTCTGGTTACGCTCCTTGCCAGCACTGAGGCTGGAAGTAGAAATCTTTGTTCTGAATTGTTTAGTACTCTGTTTTCTAGGAGAACAGTGGTGTGAGTTGGGTAGCTGTCCCTTTACGTTCCCTATGACACTGCAGTTTTACTAAAGGAAAGTGTGGGAGGTCTTCCAAGTTTCCAGCTGTAGCTGGTGATAACTTTAAGTGCTGGATTTAAACTCCCTTATCACCCATACGTGGCTTTTCTTGAAATGTTAAGTCTGTCTGTCCCAGAAAAAGCAAAGAATGTCTTGGGCAAAGGAAACAATGCTGCTTGTGTTTCCTGTACGTTTAATTTCTTTTTGCATTGCTTCTGCTGTAATATTCTTACCTTCTTACAGAACTTTTTGCCAGTTCGTACTAAGAATTATGAAGGTGGTTAGGTGCTGCAGTTAATTAGGGAACTGGTCTGTAACTGATGAAATAGGCTTCAAACCAGGTTCAGGCAGTAAAAGGTAAATGAGTGGTGTCCTCCTCATAGTTTCCATATTCTAAATCTTTAAGCCATTACTCAGTTTGGCACATATCAGCAAAGTTGTAATTTTCTGTGAAGTCCGTGTGTAAAATACCAGGGAGTGTCATATTTGAAGAGTAGCTTACACTGGAAAAATGGTTTTGGAGATTCTCTTAGCACATCTTCCAAGTCAATCCATAGCTGTTAATGTCTCTATGCCACCTTTTAAGCATCATTTGTATAAAAGCACGTGAAGTGGGGAAATGACTTTGCTGGAAGAGGTACTGATTTGTGAAATAATGCACAATATCGCTTGGTTTAATTGTTATCTTTAGCTGTAGTCTTTTTCACATCATTCAGTTGTCCAGTCTTTTATTAAATTGTCACTTGGGGAGCTTTGTTGGATGAGCCCTTGCGTGGTAGCAATGAACCCTTGTTTTGAACCCTTGTTCAAAACAGAGGCACAAGTCCTAGGGGCTCCATGTTCCTTCTCGGATTGACAGGAAACCAGCACTCATTTTATACAATAGTTAAACATGAAAAAAGACATATGGCACAGGAAATTCTTTTGCTGTGTGTGAAGGTATGGCATTTCCAAACTGAAAGCGTTGTTCTGACTACTTCACCGGTAGTGGTGAGTTATATGAGGCCACTTCCATCTGCAGACGGTCTGTTTCACTTGCTTGTGGTTCTGGGGCTCATTCAAATGCTCTAAAACAAAATAAAAGGAATGGATGTAATAACTTCTTTATGGAAAAGTCATAAAAAGCTACAGGGCCGTGTAAACAAATTGGGTCATTTACAAGATGTTTAAGTGATGGATATTGAGTCCAAATTCAAAGGTGTGGATTAGGTTTTACAGTCATCTTGACTGAATTTTGCCCTCAACAAGACTTTCTTTTTTCTGCCAGGAATGCCTTTGACACTACAGATGACAGATTCTCAGAAACAGTGTTTTCAAACATTTCACTGCATTCCGAGTAAAGCCGAGAAACAGGAGAACAATTCAGTAGTATAATTTGATCTTTTTCTAGGTGAATGAGAGGCCTTTCTTGATCCACGTGGTTACACTGTAAAGCCATAGTGGAACTTTGTAGTATTCCCAGGGAAAATAAACTAAAAGAGTTTCCCTTCTGGATTCAAACATGCCTGAACTAATTACAAAGCAACCGTTTTGGCTCTTTGCTCAGTTCATATAAATAGGTTTGCACAGAGCCACAGCGACTGTGATCCAAGTTAAACTGCGCTAGTCACAGAAACTTATGTCGGCTCTAATTGAAGCATCGAACATTATGGTGTGTCAACTCACAAGACCCTTGTGGCTCATTTCATCATTTGTCAGAGAGTACTGAAAAAGTGGAATGGAAAAGAGGATAACTTAATACTTCTGTGTGTTAAAATACATTCTGCAGGGTTATTTATATGCTTCAATGTAAATGTAAGCTTATGTATGGACAATTTTCTCAAGTTTGGGGAAAGGGAGTTGGCGTTAGCTATTACGAGGTGCTTTTCTTCTCATGAGATTTGGTTGTTCAGCTTTGCTATTGCCAGTACAACTTCAACTACCTTTCAAAACTCTTCATGCTCTAAAATCTGGAGATCATTTCAGAATGAAAATAATTGTAGTCAGTGCAAGTTTGGAGTTAGTTGCAATTGACTGTACATGGGTGAAGCTACCTATTTCTATGTACAGCGCTAAATAATCAGCTGTTGACTCATCTTTTAGATGCTTGATACTGTACCTGTGAAAAGAGCTGTTACTTAAGAAGCATTCATGGGTAGTATAGTATTTGAAATATTATGTATACAGTATTTGAAGAAGTCCTTCAGAAAGTGATTCAAATGAGTGTTGCATTGTACAGTGTCGATTGTAAAAGGTTTTTATTTATATTATTGGCAAGTTGTGTGTTAAAAATACACTTTGGGGAAGTGGTTTATCTTAAGATCTCAAGGCTTCAGTGTTGTACTACTGTTGTTGCATAGCGAGATCCATACCTGCAAACATTTCTGTTGCTTGTGTAACTGTAATGGACCTGAAAGTGAGGCCAAGCCTTTTAATTTAGAGCTAAGAAGTAATGGCTCAAAAGCAAACATGATTTCTAGATGAGGAGATGAAACTATTGTATATGACCTTACCTAAATGCTACTTTATAAAATATGGCTAAGGATTCTTTTGGGGCCTGCTTCCTTTTCTTTGTGTCATTCAAAAATAGCCAGCCCTTGGGAGCACTGCATACTTATACTCAGACTAGAGTCTGAAACTTGAAATACTCTAAAAGTTTCTAAGCACTCACTGTATTTCTTACAGTGCTTGCTGGTGTAGGAATTCACAAAGTACTTACCTCTAGTGCTAATACAGCCCTGTAGTCATTCCTTTTGAAGTGTTTGTGAAGAACAGCATTTTAGGGCTAAGGGTCTTTGCCATCTTTACCTATTCTCATAAGATCCTTTATAAAGATTGGCATAAGATGTTGAGAACAGCCATCTCTTTGATTTCTTCATTGGGGATCTTTATTTTATACCTGCTCTCAGTACCTGTAGGAAGTACTATGTGTGTGGGGAAGTGGGTGTCCTAGGCTGAGTCCAGACAGGACTGACAGAGTTTTTGAGCTCATCAGCTTTCATCTCGGGAGAGACAATTGAGATAATCTTCAATCTTACCTAACACCTCGAGAGTGCCACACCTTGGTAAAGTGAGTGTAACAGTAAAGAGGGCTCTGGTACTTAAGTATCGACCTGATCTGCAAAATTACCTTACTGCTTGTGGGGGAAAAGATGGTTTTGTGTAGTTGTCAAGTAGAAATATAAACATGTTTCTAAAGCATGTTCTTGCCTTATCAGCAAGAATCTTGCAAAACTCTGATTGGCCTCATTAGTCAAGATGCATGGGAAGCTACTGTGCAGTCATAATACCTAATTGAATAGTTGTGATATGTTTCTGTGTTGTTACTGCTTTTAAAGTAATTATATTATCAAAATTTGGACCTGGTTAGCTCTTTGCATTAGGGAAAGTAACGGATGATGTACCCGTAGCATATCTAACATTGTCAGTTTTATAGGATCTGTAGCTTCTGTTTGAGATTAAGTTTGAGAATCTACAACATCATCATTAAGAATACTGTTTCAAGGTTGGATCAATGGCTTTGCATAAAGCTGCTTTCCCTTGCTCATTATTGGGGAAAAAAAACCCCAAATCTTGTTAATGGTTCTGATTAATCTGAAATAGTTTAAAATATTTCACAATAGAACGGAGGCTTAGTTTTCTTATGGGCAATTTTAACAGTACAACATTTATTTCTAGCAGCAGTTGCTTAATAGATGGTCTTTGATTACTCAAATTTATAGTTACATGCACTTGTATGTGGTTTATTCTGACACTTTCATGTATGTGGATGCTTAATGTATGTTTGTTCTAATTCTGTTTATTGAGGTATATTCTTGGGCTAGATTGTTCAGGTTTTTTTGCTTTCAGGAAGTACTTGGTAACTATGTTCAGTATTTGCATTTTAGATGAGAATACATTCTCTGTAGCTTTTTAAAATGCACAAATGTTTTGAGTTGGCTTGGGCAAGCAATGGTGAATACTGGAGCTAAAACTGTTTTGACTGAATTAGAAGTGTGTTAGCAGAATGTTAAACAGGTTCCTAAATGTTCAATAAATTAAATAGCATATAGGTTAAATACTAATGTATGTATATATGAAGATTAATTAATGCTAGGTAACATGACAAATAATCTTTACATTTTACTTTCATTTTCTTGGGTTTGGGAAGAGAGGACTCTTCCCTGCTTTTCTACATGTCAGCTGTTCTTACATTCATTTAATTCCAGGCAATAGGGACTGCTGAACATGTGGATCATAGCCCAACATACAGCTTGGATGTGACCAATACGCACCGCAGAGAGATAATGTCTCATCTGTGTGGCTGCAGCTGGTTCGTGCCATCTGGTTTTGGAATGTGCATGTGCAGCCAGATGTTGCTAGTGAATACAGAATAGAGTAGCTGTTGATTTCTGAGTCCTGTCACCCCAGCCCTTCCTTGGGATCGTGGAAGACAACTCTGTAATATGTTTTTGGTTTTGGTTTTTTTTAAGTGACTGGTTTTACAGATGAGTTGCAGCACCTTGTATTTTTTTTATTTTGTATTATTGCCTTTACTGCATTCTCTTGGCTGGTTTGGGACTTCAGGGACAGCTACAGTGTAATAATGTTAGTTTTTAGTCACAAGTAGCTGTTTTTTTCAGTTGTACTTGCTCCTTTCCATCATCATTTTTTCAGGATATCCATTGCTTCGAAGCTTGAAGTCTACTCTAAAGGCCTTTTGTAAAGTACTTAGTATTTGTGGTAATAGATTGCTCCTACTTCTGCTTTAGTCAAATCCTTAATCTAAAGGCAGTTCTAAACTTGCTGCTTACTCTAATGCAATGCTATTCTCTGTACTAGAAATTTGTTGTATTTACTGTTCCCTTATGCATGAATACTTCCTTATACGTAGTGTGTTACTAGCTCTAATCCCTAATTTTCCCCACTGACAGTACTTTGGATAGGTATAAAAGAGGCAAAGATATATTGAGGAGTTGTTCACTAAGGTATGCAAAAGTTTTCACTGTGTATTCCACGGTGAAATTCAGAGGAATTCCACTAAAGTTGAGATGTGATTGGATATAGTTACAAGGAGAAAAATTACACGATGCACACTTGCAAGATCAAGCTGTTGTCATTAATTCAAAGCTTAGAAAAAAGAAACATCTAGCAAGATGACCACTTTTTCAGACTTCTGATTGTGTACATAAAATGTGAAATGAAGTTCAGAAACTGTATTCATGTTTGCTATGGTGGTTGTGCCTGTATAGCTATAAAAAACAACTTGCTGCATGTGGATTGCTTTATTATCTGTTAGAAATGAAATTAATAATGTTTCAAGTGTAATAAAGTTTATTTATGGAAAGTAATATTTGAAGATCAAAGCTAATCATACTTTCATATTTCAAGCATTATTTTCTTTTTTAGTTCTTTCATTCAGTGCCTTTCTTCAGCTAAGGAGTCCAAGCCGTATGTAGAATATCAGGACTTGTACCCCTTTTACAGTAAAATATTGATGGACAGATATGGAAATCTCTGCTGTAGATAAGAGTTTAAAAATAATTTAATAAGAACTGTAACAAAAAAAAAAGCTTCTTCCTTTCTGCTGAGAGATAAATGGTCTTTTCCAAAGTTCACAGAGTAGTTGAACAATGTTGGACGTATTTTAACATAAAGAAGTTGTGTACATTGAGAGGTAAAGACAGAAATATGAAGAGGAAATCAGTGTTGAAAGCCATCTGTGGAAAAAAATAAGAGATGTTAGCAGTGAACCGCACTGCACAGAAATTGCCTTTCTGTGTGTCTTTTTTCTTTCTATAGTAGAAGGCTGAATAAAAGGGCTCCAGCACAGTTACACTTCTTTGATTACCAAATGTGGTTGTTGGGGTTTTTTTGTTTGTTTTTTTGTTGGGTTTGGGTTTTTTTTCATTCTGTTGTGCATGGGTATCTTGTTTTATAAGTATAAAGGTTGTAAGATAGATATAATCTGATTTTTACATCATATAAAGGTATTGAAAAGTGGAGTTTGGAAGACTTTTCACTGTAAGAATCAGGACATGAAGCAAGCAGCAAAGACTGCCATCTAGTTTTCATAAACACTGCAGTAAACTGGTTTTGTTTGTCCTGCAGCATGACTAAGAGCTCTTTTTTGAAGTGCTGTTCCTTGAAATACAGGAAGTGTGTAGTGGTACTGGTTGTTCGAATGGGTATGTCTTTATTGTCATTCAGCTAAAACTCTGGTAAGGCAAGCTTCTAATGCTTAATTAACTATGTCCTGGGGCCGGCTTGTTACAAAGTGATACTGGTAAGTCACTGGCTTTTTTATTGATGTTATTATCTTGTAATGATCAATGTGAGTGGAAGCTTTACCTTTTTCAGAGAAAGACATGAATACCGTGCCATTTTCTCTTGCACTTCATGTTAATCAGAGTTCATCTCCAGGAAGTGAAGAGAGAAACAAATACTTTCAGCTGTTTTTCATGCTAGAACATTCTTCAATGTCATGTAAGCATTCATATGTCTAGTGAAGTACAGATAAAAGTAGCAGATTCATAGGCTTTTTATCAGTATTGGATTATCAACATAAGCAATTTCTATTTTTCTCTGTTTTCTCCTTGTGCACTAAAATCAATGTCAGACATGGCCTTTTGAATCGCTTGTCTTTCATGTGGCTAGCAGGCGTGGCTTTAAAAGAAAGCTTTATACCAATTATTTTCACTACTTTAACAAGAGAAAATGATAATATTTTTAAAAATCAAGATCAGAGTAGTTAAAAAAAGTGAAAACAGCAATGGAAAAAATCATATATATCTCTGAAAATTCTCAATGTACTTTCTTTTCTGGCACATTCTTATGTTGCCACTAGGAACTTGATCCTTAAAGCACAAAGAGAGAACATAAACTGTGCAATGGCACCTTGGTGCCAAGATAGATTCAGTGCAGCCGTATTTTAGGTTGTTGGTTTTTTTGTTTGGGGTTTTGTTGGATTTTTGTTTTTTATTTGTTTTTTTCTTTTTTGTTATTCCTGGCAGTTTTGGAAAAAATGATTTCGTAACGCCTGAAATGTTCTGAGGAGAAACAAGATTGCCACCAAGGCCTCTTTTTTTTTTTTTCTCTTTTTCCTTTAACTTAGTTATCTGTACGGGTTGAGGAGCTCTGCTTAGAGCTTGTGTTATATGTCATACTGGTAAGCAGTAGCTTTTGTCTACTTAAAAAGAATACGAAGAACATAATATTATGCCCTAATTCAGGAGTTGTGTTTACAGTTAAGGGTGCCTTTGTTCACAAACCATGAGGAGGCAGTCTTCATGGAAGTAAATAATTGCTGTTTGCAGAGCGCAGAGAGGCTCATGAGGAGGTAAGCCAAACTAATTGCTTGCAGAAAATGTTAACAGTAGCTCATTTGTCAAAGTGAATGTTGAGTGTCTATTGCGTTGGTATACTGATAGGCACAGTACTCTAGAGTTTCTGGATAGATAGGCATCCAGGTCATCTAACTCCCTGTATTATATCTTAAGTGTCTTTTTCTGAAAGTTAACAAGAGTATCTATAGAAAGTTTTAAATTAGGATCTCTCAAAAGAAGGGCCAATGTAAGCCTGACTTCATTTATGATTGAAAGCTGTCTCCTGGTTGTGATGTACCAAATGAGTATAAAAGTTAGTGGGTGGTTCGGTTAAAGAAGGAGTAGTGGAAAACAAATGCATTCCTGCGGTAAGATGATGGGAGAAGGAAATCGAAGTAGAAGAAAAGCAAGGGGAACCATTTTGTGGCTGTTGGAAAAACAGTGGCTTTAGCCTTAATGAATTCCGTGTTTCTTAAGGTTTTTTTGTGTGTGAGGGTTTTGGTTTTTTAAAATAAACTGAGCCCTAAGGGAAAAGGGTGTGATCCAGACCGGGGTTACCATGTTGATTTTTCAGTAGAAAGGTCAGCAGCTTACACCTGCCAAAAAGATTTTGGTTGGTAATGATTAGATACATCTTCATGTGTGGATGGGAAAAGCAGGAGGAAGAGGACCTTTGGTAATTTCTCTGTTTGAACAGCCCTGAAGCCCCTGGAATCACCTTTATAAAAGTTATAGTGATCAACACAAGGCTTTGAGTGCTCAGATAGCATGTGCTTTGTGTCACAGAGAAGGGCTAGAGGGAATGATCTTGAAAACTGAACCAAAAAGCTCGAACCCAAAACCCCAACCAAATCAAATCAGTCCTTCTCTTCAAGATCACTTGATTATACAGAGCACACCATAGATATAATGGGATCATTTGCTCAAAGGACCAACCTGTTTATGTTACTCCTACCTTTTATAACAAACAATAGAGAAACTCCATAAGATAGCTTGTTTAAAAAGGAATTGCAATGATCAGATCCAAAGTAGAAGATAGTCTCAAAAAATTAAAAAAAAAAAAAAAATTAAAAAAAAAAAAAAGTTTGCCATGTTTGGCAAATAACTTTTCTCCAGATGTTTTCCATGAAAGATACTGATGGTTTTCACCTGGGTAATGTAAATAGGTACTTTCTCTGCAGTGTAGGAAGAGATGTTACTAAGATGGTGTTTTCTGCAGTTCCATAAATACTGTCTTGAAATAGAAGTGATGGAAGCAAGGCAAAAGTAATAGTACTACACAAAATTTAAGAATGTCTTTAAGCAAACAAGATCTAACTTGAAGAATCTGCTTTCATTCTCTGACAATTATGTTTGTGTTTTAAGATTGGTGCTTGTCTTAAAATTCTTGCTATTCTTTCCCTTCCAGAACCCAAGTCTTCTGCATGTACTTTGGCTTTCCTTAATTTTCTTCCTTTATAAAAGAGTACTTGGTTCACTGATCCTGGCTACATTCCTTTTTATTTTTTTTCCTCACTTCAAATATCTTTTTACAAATACCCATTCAAATAAGCAGTATTACACTCAAAGAGATTATGTCCAGAAAATAACACTCTAAATAGCTTCAGATACCTCATTATCTTTCTTACAATGAAAAAAATTTCTATGTTAATTTCTCAGGCTTCGTATGTTTCTGTTTTCTTTCCATAGCTTTCTCAAAAATACTTAATTATTGAAAGACCTCATTTTAGAAGTTTAACATCTTAATCTAGCTGCAGAGGGTTGCCTAATGATGATAATGCCACCTCCAACAATTGCTTTATCACTCTTCACGCTGTAGCTGTATAGTGAGACTTTAGACAGTGTTCACTTTCTTGAAGTACCTGCAGAAATCTTGCAGGATCATGATTTTTTTTTTTTTTTTTTTTTTTTTAATTGCTTCCTTGGTGCAAAAATGTTGCCAGGGACTTCACTCAGTGGCAGTCTATAAGTGGAACAACTCAGTTACATTTCTTAAGATCATGTAAGATCATGGCATCATTCAGGTAGCAGTAAAGTATGAGCAATTGAAAGCACAAGGTCTAGCTATTAATCCTGTTCTCTTCTTGTAATTTACTTGAAATTAGGTTTAGCCACTACTTGACTAGGTTAGCAAAGAAATGTAAAGTGGTAGATCGAGAGGATTTGGAGACAGTGTGGTACCCTTCCATCTGTATTGGTACTGAATGTGACATGATGGTGCTCCTGTAGTTTGCAGTAGGTTTTTTCTGTTCCTTTTTTTTTAATTTCTCTCCCCTTACTCTTGCTGAAGGGTTGAGATGGTGACTGAGATCCTGTCACTTACTGCAGGAATAACACACTAATTTGACCAAATTCAAATTGGAGAATTGCTCTTGGTCCCCATAAATTCCTTCCTAAAACTTAATTTTCTTGCTCTACAATAATGCCTTTGCTTTAGAGACGTCACTAATTAACTACTTGAGTTTTGTTCCCCATTTTGATCTGTAGGAATGTAATTGCCGTTCTGTTGCCCAGTCTTGCATAGCTTTGGATATATTTTAGTATTGTTTGGGATATTTACATGAAAAATGTGACTGTCCATTTATTATGTTTCATTTTTAACTTGTGGAAACTGTAGGAAGAAAGCTGTAGCAATTGTGGCACTGGGGTTTGAAAGCACAGCAAAAATCTTTAAGAAAGAGAAGGAAATCAGAACAGTTATGGGTAGAACAATTACAAAGCTCACTCAGACATGACTCCTGTTGACCAAAAAAATTTCCAAGAGTTACCAGATTACCTTCTAAATCTGAAAATTTCTAAAGATGTAAAAGTTAGGGTTAATTAGCTTATTAAATGTTATGCTGAGGAGAATTCAAGAGATATATTCTTGATTGTACTCAAAAGAAGTGCTTTGTATTTGAGATGAAACAATTTTATTAAAGGTAGGCAAAGAGAGGTAATTAAAGGTATGGAATAATCTGTGCATTTTGAATATTATCAATGGTAATGAGGCCAAAAGGAAGAGATAAGGTTAAGTATAATGCTCTGATCTACAATACTGCAGATTAAAAGAAAGCACTAGCAATGTAGCCTGTGTGCCAAGGCAACTCCCTTACAAATATCTAGAAGGTAACAGCAGCTGTTCCAGGCCAAATGAAAGGTCTAGTTAGTTCAGTGTGTTGTGTCTGATAGTACCTGTTGAGGAACATAATGATGATTCTCTGATCTATTTTCCTGCCTTGAGTGGTCAGATTTTTCTTTTTTTAAGGTATAGGCAGAATTTTTGGGTTTGGTGGCCCAATAGCTTTTTGACATGTAAACTTTTGCTAGCTACAGTTTCTAGTGGTGAGAAAGTTTAACCACGTAAGGGATAAATATCTTCTTTTGGATGCTTTACATGTACCATTGGATCATTTTATTCAGTGTCATCTAGTTTTTTGGTTTTGCCTATGATTTTTAGATTTGGCCTGCTATTGTGGAGCCTCACCTGGGAGGTTCTCCAGGCTTTGGGTCTACCACATTGTTCTCCTGTATAGTGTTTGTGTGTATGTCTGTTGTAAATGTATGTATGTGTGTTGATGCACATAAAGTAGGTATCTTCTGGTATTCCGAGTCGGAAAAAGTATTGGCAAGCAGTATTTGAGATATGAGAACACCATGGATTTATGCAGTGATGTTGTTTTCTCTGGTTGCCACAGGTTCTTAATATTCAGATTTTCCTTTTAGCCATGTAATCCTGTCCTAGTAGGACAGACAGAGCTCTGCACATGGGAAAGACACTAAGAAATTGCTTTCTGTCATGTTCAGATCTGGGAATGATGGGAAACAGTGAGATGAAGCCATAAATTTCACAGGAGCAAGCTGTTTCAATATTCAACTTGAAGTGTATCATTGTTAATACAGGTAAAAGATGTTGTCATTGAGGTGCTTACTGTACAAATGGGAAGTAAACTTGCTTAAGTGTTCTTTCCTAAGCATTAGGATGTGGTGTCAAGTGGTGTTCTGCTTGTTTTGGCCTTCATTTTCTTCCCATAGACTTTTTTTTTGTTTGTAAACCTTCAGGACCAGAATCTGCTCCTCCATTAGGCTTCTGCCTAAGAGGAGCAGAGACTTTTTGTGGTTTTTTGTCCTTGTCTATTTCAGCTCTCCAGTTGAAGGGGAATCCGCCCTAGAAGTAAGCAGGTTCTTCAGTGTAGCCAGATCTTGCAAAGCAGTTAGTCTCTCATCCTTTTCCTTGCCCTCTTTCTGATGGGAATTTTATTTGTAAGGTGTTTTACCAGTGAGTTTCACAAGGAATTCTGTATCCTTGTCTACCTTGTGTGTGATAGTGATTGATTTTTCCCTTCCCTTCTCCTTTTTAAACAGAGTATGTTCTAGCGTTTCTTGGTTATTTTTAAATGAAGAAAAACATAGCCTTCAGAGTACCAAATGCTTCACCTGATTACCTTTCTAGTTTCTCTCAAGTCAGTGTTTGGATGCCATTCTGCATTTAGGAATGTGGTTTTTGACTGCAACCAGAATAAAAAAAGAACCACCCTTGTTCTTAGAAATGTCTATTAAAGTGACAACTTGTGTACTTCTGGCTTCTGTGCTCTGAAGTTTTAGTTATTGTGCACAGTGTAAATAACCCTTATTTAGTCAATAATCCTCATTAACCTCTTCAGGTAGAGGTGACAAGATAAGCATGAGGTAGTAGCAGCTACTTGTTTTCTGGTAGTATTCTTATATTCTGCAGTTCTAGAGTTAATGTCGATGACATGCCACTATTATGTTTAAACTGTAGAATTGAAAGTCATCTTTAAATTTACCCTGGGAAGTTATTTGGTAAGCATTTTTGTGTTTGAGATGACTTGAAAGAAATAATTTTCAAGATTGCCTTCTGTGTTTAAAGATAGGCTAGCGATTGAACTATTAGTTGTCTTCTTGTTTGTTTGGATTCCAAGAGGAGGAATGAATTCTGCAGTCATGATCAGCCTAATGCATGCTCTACTGATTTTTTTCTTTTTTTGTCTTCAGTAGTATTGGATGACCCTGTTAAATAAAGCCTGTAGTGGTCCAAGCCTTGTTCTTCGTGGGCAGCATTAACAGCAGGGACCAGTGCCCCTGAGGATGGTGTCGGTGGCATGTTGCTTGCCAGTGGTTCTCATCTGCAGGAAATCCTTTCAGAGGTAAAAGGTGCTTCCTGTGAGATGTGTTTCTTGGTTGTTGCTGGGCCTTTTCCCCCAGTCTCCTGTCACTGCCTTAGAGGGCCTAAAGGTAATGGGGAAAGAAAGAAGAAAAATGTATGTTTGGTGCACAAACTGGAAAAAAATGCTTATAAATATGTTCCTTATTTTTCTTTATTTGGAGGATATTATATGGCTGTAGTCACTAAAATGACTAGACTTTTAAGAAAACAGAGGCTGAAGTGATACCGGGCTAGGTGAAATGTAATAGAAATCTCAGATCAAGTTGCTAGTACTTCCTTTTCTGGCTCGCTTTCAACTGTGCCTGTGAGCGCAAAGGAATGGCATGTATTTATACATTTGTAAATAAGATCCCACATGTTTTCCGCTTGAGAACAGGCACTCGGACCTTTTATGGTCAGGAAGGGGTGTTTCCCTCTGTCTGTGAGCTACCCAGAGAACCACACGTTTCCAAGTATGCAGTTCAGAAACTTGGAGATAATACTTTTGTAAACTTGAGTTTAAATAAAGAAGTTTGGAGGATTGAAGGCGGAAAAAGTAATTTTTCTTTTTTTCCAGTAGAAATATACTTCAGGATAAACAAACAGGTTTTGAAGTCAATGTTCTTGCTAAGCTGAATTGCCTCATTCAGCTTTTCTTCTAAAAATAACACTTAGATCAAGCTCTCATGACTGTGTTTCTTGTTCGCAAAATGACTGCTTTTCAAGAGAGATTCAGTTGAAAATGGCTTATTAGGATATCCAGAATTTATCCAGAACTCTTTCTGGGTATTCAGTGTCAGTTGATCATAATGGGTACAGTAGCAATAATATTCTTAGAATAATTGATTCTGCATTTAAAAACCCCCAAGCTAACAACCAACCAACAAAACCTCACACAGGTGACTTGTGGAAATATTTCAAAAATAGTAGCTAGCTACTTTCAGGTCTATTTCACTTATCAAAGAAACTTCTGATTCATTTTGATCTCCAGCTCCATAAGATGGATACAGAACACTTAAATGTCACTGCTATTAAGAAGTACTGTTGTATTGAGTAGTGTAGAAGGCACAAATGCAATAGTTTGTGAATCACTTTAGCTGCAGAGAGCATAATGAATGTTATCTATCTTTTGTGTGAAACGGTGAACTGTTTTAGGGAAACTGTAGTGTGCAGGACAAAATATGTGTCCAGGTGGGGTTTAGTTTTCCACTGACTGTATCACTTCTGATAATCAGAGCTTTCAAGACTGCAAATAATCTGAAGTTGGACAATTTGAAACATTGGGAATACACTAGAAGAGTTCTAGCTTTTTTAGCTATTAAAACTGTTTTCAGTACTTATGCCATGATGCACACAGTACGCCACTCTGGCTTCTATACTGAAAGTTTTTAAATAGTTTTTCTTTAAACCAGTTGCTTGCTGTCTTCAGATTAAGCAGAAAAACGTTTAATGCTTGCTGAAAAAGAAGAATGCCTGCAGGAAGAAGAACAATAACTTTCTTATTATGAAAGAGGACAGGTTTCAAAATTGCCACTTCGTTTCCCAAAGATGCATTGCACTGAAAGATGAGAGATTTGCTATTGAAGGGTTTTTTGATTTCTGGACTGTTTAATTAGGTCAAAATAAAATCACAGGAAGCTGAACATCAGAATAGCAGTATGTGTCTTTGTAAGTGACAAGAATATATTTTGGGTTATAGTGCTTTTATGTTCAAGATAATTTTAAAGTGTTTGGGAACCTTTCTTTTTTCTACTTGGAAAGAATGAATTGCGTGTGATAGCCAGTTCTCTTTCACTTAGGCTGCCTTTGGTCATATAATTCTGCAAAGGCAGAATTGGTGCATTCAGTTTAGATCACAGAAGTCTAAACTTGCAGTCAGTGGAGATGTCCATAAAGGATTTGGCTTAAAATTTTATGGGGGAATGTGTGTGAGTTCTCTGAATGAGTCCCTACAAGTAGGAATTCAGACAATAATTAAGACTACCTTGTAGATGCCTTCATAATATAGGGAGCTTTCCCTCCAAGGTGTCATGTTCTTGCATTAACCAGTGTTTATGTAATCTTTGAAAATATGTAGTAAAATAATTCTCATGATTTAGGTAGTAATTGTATTTATTAGTTCTTGCACAAGCAAAACTCGAAAGTTTTGTGGTACTGTAGGCTTTTTTCTTAATAAGGAATAAAGAATAGGCTGTAAAATTAACTTTTTTGGGTAACATCACTGTTTTACTGAACAGGTGGAAAAAAAAGGCAGTGGGGGCAGGTAGGTGATGGTATGACTAACAAGAAGACTGATTTTGCCAAATCTATGCTACTGATGGTTTACTTCTAGGTAAACTTTTGCCTGCCTCTTGCCATATTGTGTTTATGAAGGAGTTGGTAACTTCTTTCCTAATTTACATGTGTGGAAGTCAGGAAAGCTTAATGAGTGAGAAAACAGTTATGTGATCACCCCCTGCCTTAAGATGAGCCAAGAAAGTTCCAAAGAAGTAAAAATCAGTGGCATAATAGACTTTCTAGAGCACTTTCTCAACTTAGCTCTTCATTACTTTGTGTAGGCCTAGAAATCCCAGTGCCACTAGTTAATTAGTGGCGTAATCCTGAACTTTACTCAGCTAGAGGCAAGCAAAGCTATTACTTAAGTGGAAATAGGTGAGTAGGATTAAAACAGAAAATTGGGCCTCAAGGGGATGAAGTGTATTATTAAACTCAGTTGTTGTCACTTAGTGTGTTTAATTGTCTCTTGATTCACAGGGCATGCCATGTGCAATTGTCTGAAGTTACAAATAACTAGGCTGCAAATTTTTTAGTTGAAGCTGTCTTTTTATTGTTTTTAGACTAAAACATGTCTTCTGTGAAGTCTTACTCTACAAACCAGGACACCATTTTTCTATTTTCCTTTTTTAATAATTTTTCGTTCTCCTGTCTCCTCATATCAGATTAATTACCTATTGTACTGTTGTCCATGTCTAACCTTTTACAGTTGTTACTGGTAGCACATTGTATGAGTTACTTTCTCTTCTGTGTTATTTTGTAGTTGACGTTGGTTAATGATGTCACTGCTGAGGGCAGGAGGATGACCTAGGTGACTTCTCAGAGGTCTTACTGATCTCCCTTTCCTGTGATTACACATTAAACATGCTCCCTGGTTAGCTATACACAGTATCATAGAGCTAATTAATGTTTTAGGTGAGAATCACATCCATGACTTACTAGATAGGAGGTAATTCTCATGTGTTAGATATAGTGAGAACTTTGATCCTGACCAAGCAGCTGTTTAGAGGGACTCTGTGCTATAAGTTAAGCTGTTGCTCAGGTGCTTTGCTTTTTAGTCAGGGTCAAAATGTTGTGTATCTTGTATGTTCAGATCTATTTCTTCTGATGTTGTGAGTAGTGATGTTTAAAACATAAAGGTTTGTTACAATAAGGTGTTTTGAAATAGAAACGTGCATTATACCTGCATAGTCAAATACATCACAAATTGAGGATACAAACCAGTAATTTGAACCTGACTACCTATGCAAAGTATTAGATTGCTTCTTAAACCAGAGAGCTGTGTTCTTGCATCTTATCTGTGCCTTTTTTTTTTTTTTTTTTTTTCTGGTCTGTCTGCATGTAGCATCAGCTGTTGCTCTGAACCACACAGACGTATGTTTGGTTACTTAAAAGCCACCTCTTGCTTTCGATGATAATGAAGCAGATGGCATCCTCTATTACCACTGAAGCTGAAAACATGGTATATAGAGAATAAAGGAACAAAACTCTGCAGTTGTGAAGTCATCAATGAAAAGCTCCGAAGACAAAACCTTTCTGTGATTCCAAGCCCTGTTAAAAAATCCTATGGCTCTTTCCAGCCTAAGCTGATAGGAAGGCTATATTTGTAAGCTTGGGATTTCTGTGGGAGCTGTGGTTGTGGTGGCACCAAAGGGTTAAAGTGCAGTCTTTATTTTCAGATCTCTTCACCTTTAAAGCAGCAGGTCATTAGTTTTTATGTTCCATGGTGGTTGTTTTTTACCTGAAATTAAGAGGAGTAATTCTTAACTGTCAGTTCCCTGAATTTTTTTGAACCATCAAAAAAGCTCAATGCAATTTTTGTGATGACCGTGTGTGCAATTTTATTGTTCTTTCCAACAGCAATGTGAACTGCTTTTTAGTTCGGCTTCAGGATCTTCTTAATGGTCTTTTTATTGTCATTGTTGCTAGCTATCACAAGTCTTGCATTTGAGTGAGGAGAAGGTAATACAAAACCTTCCTTAATAACAGGAAATATTTGCCATTTCACCTCCAATACAAAAGAATTCATGTTTGCTGAAAAGCTGGGTCCTTCTAAAGGTCAGAACTGTGGAGCTGTTGCATCCTTTGCTTTCACAGCTCCTTTCAGTTTTGTCTGTTTAGAGTCAACCTTTCTTGCATTCCCAGCAGATAGCAATTGGTTTTGGGTTTTGTGCTGTGGGTGGGCTTTTGTGGTGTGCTTGGGTTTTTTTTTTATGAGGATACAGAAAAATTGTATTTTAATAAATAGGATTTTAATAAATAGGATAAAAAATAGGATTTTAAAGCTTTTAGGTGGGAAAATTAAAGTACTCTCTTTAAACTGATGAGGTGGGGAATGTGACACTGAGTTTGGGCCTTAGTAAGTAAGACTCGACTAAAGTAGATTTTATTGCCAATTTTACATTTGTAATAGTATCCTCAGTTACTGCTCAAGTTCAGGGCTAAGGTTAATTTATTAAAATTGTAATGAAACAGAAGAATATTTTTGAACTGACATAATTCAAAGTTGAAGTAATTGATGGAGGCCTTTTCTTTGTCTTTCATTGTTAAAATGCAAACAGTGCGCAGAACATGCATGAGGGAAGGTGAGATTTTGTTGTATTTGAGGCATTTGACCTTGTTTTGGAAGTCTGTTTCAATCTCTTGGTTTCCCAGGGTTTTGCTCCTGTGATTCTTGGCTGGGTACTTAGGGCATTTTCGAATATCACCTTTACCATCATAAAATGATCTACATTTGCCTGCTGAGAAATAATCTAGCCCTTGAAAGAGCTAACATCTCTTGATACTCTTCCTATTAGTTGCTGACTACCTCAAAAGGTCAGGTCTTGGCTATATCCAGAAGTACTCAGCTCCTGGCAAGCTGATGCTTTGTCATCTTGTGAGCTGTCTCCAAATGAAATGATGTTCTGCTGCTGAACTTCCCAACTGGCTGTAATTGGGAATTGGACTGTACTTTATGCACTCTTACATAAATGGGCTCCCCACGAAACACAGTGGCACTGCCTCTTGCTTGCACTGAAGAAATCTGTTCTTTCCTCAAGCTTAGTTCATCACAGGAGAGGCACAGGATTTTTCCTTTCTCTGAGAGATTTCAAGCCTTATGTCTGACATTCCCCGAGAAGTTGTAGTGTGGCATTTAAGGATCTCTCCAGGAGTATGTCATTTGATGAATTCAAACAGGTCTCTGAGTTGACCCAGGGCTTAAATAGTCCAGGTGGTTAGTTATGAGGCTGTTGCTTAAGAAGTGGGGTAGCAGAATTGCCTTTCTTTTCATTTCTGTGTCTTTTTAAAAGAAATGAGAGCCTTAGGACCTTCAGAAGTAGATTCTGACTTACACATCCAAGTAGATCAGCTTTGAGGGGGGCACTATGGCTTTTGGAAGAAGAGGGACTTCTTTCAACCCTCCCCCCCAAAAAAAAGAAACCCTACCAAAAAAGCACATCTTCCTCTGCCGAAGTGTTTTATTTTCTTTCCAGGAGCATAATGCAGGTTTCCAGATTCACTTGGAAGCCATGAACCCAATATTTAGGTATGGCAGAGCCCATGGGAATTTTTTTTTTAATTTCCTTTTATATTTTCTTACTGTGAAATTCTGATTTTTGTATGGTTATTTTAAAAAATGATAAATGTCTTCATTTAAAAACAACACAAACCCAACGAATACCAAAACCCAAAGCACACACACTTATCTGGCATTAATATGGGTAAAATGGAAATCCACACACTTCGTTTATATTGCTCTGTAAGTGAAATACTAATCTGAAAGAACCATCTGTAATGAGAAAAGGAAAAGTGCAGATCTGTGGAACATGGCTCTAAGGTATTTTCCAGAAGCTTGTGAAAATATACAGTAGGATTTATTGTATTTAAAATTTTAGACTTTGATAATTCACATTTCAGTATTAAAAGATAGAGAGTAATTATTGCTGTTGTTGGGCTGGATTTTTGATTATCTTATTCCACTTGGTAAATATAAACTTAAGAAAACAGCTATACTCTAGTCAGAGATTGTCAGTTAATTTAGCTTTTTGTATTCCTCATTTTGCCACTATTTCTCTTTTCCCTCCCCCACTTCCCCTCCCCCTTTTTTTTTTCGTCTTGTTTGAATAAATCCTACAGTGAACCGTAACCTGAGGCCCATTGACTGGGAGATTTCCAGAAATCTGTTTTACAGCTGAGCCATTATGCTGTATTAAGATCAAAGCTAAAGTACAAAACTTCGAGAATGATGCCTGTGCTACAGGTAATAAATACAAACATTACTTGATGCTTAAAGTTTTTTACTATCTTCAGAAATTCAGTATTCGTCTCAAGCATTCATCAAATTTGCAAGAGAATTTAATACAGGTTTGGTATCTAGAAACACGCAAGCAAAATAAATCTATGAAATACTGTAAGTGTATTTATGACAGTTTGGATGCTACTATGAGAGTATGAAATAATAATTCCATACTTAGGATGCATATGATACCTTTTTAACAGGCATTATAAATTTGAATGTAAAATAATGAGGTCATCTTCTTGTTTAGACATCTAGTGGAGATAAAGCAGCAAATATAGTCATGGTTTTCTGTTATATGAACATATTGGAATATGATGTGTGAGTCTTGTGAACGCACAAATGTAAATGTGGATAAACAGCATTATACCTTGTCGCCTTCAATATGCATACCAGCTGGAGAACAGACCTATAAAAACGATGTTCTGGAAGCTGTGACCTAATGGCTTTTTTGGTGATCTGTTTTCATTCTGCAAAAAAGCATTTTTAACCTTTCTGAAGTGGAAAGAAAGTAAACTGAGACAGTTCTGATTACGGCTTCTAGATTTTGATTTTGTAGTCAATGTGAGATTAGAAACCTGCCCAGTTCAGGTGAACTCTGGGTTAGGGTTGATTGTCATAGTGTTACCACAATTCAAAGCTGAAATTGGTTGCCAGAAATTTTGAAAGCTCAGGGTATATATAAATGAGTTGCAACTTCTGGTAAAGGTGATGTGTAACTCCCATTTCCAGTTGTTGCTTTCAAATTGTCCACTTTGCCTTGGTGAAAATATCACTGACTTCTAAGATACTTCTACATCATTTCTTTTCTCCTTTTTTTTCCCCACATACTAGTCTCTACCAATATCATTGTCTTGTTTGGTCTATTTTGTAAGTAGAAAAGTGTACTGTTAGTATGTTGGTCCTATTAAGAACTGTAGTGTGGATAAACATGTAGATTTTCAGTGACCACAAAACTCTAATTGCATGACAAGTGTATGAAAAATGGGATTTCTGTGTAAGCAACTTTTTGAAGACCATTATAGCCAAGTTCTCATGGAAGCCATCTATTACATAAACCCATTGTATCATACCATAAAAGGAGAGTTCTTTTGCTTTAAATTGTGGAGATGTTAAACCAGAGAGATAAAACTTGTAAAACATTCTGCGATATGCATGAGATACAAGATCAGTCGGCAGCACAAATTTTCCCATGAGGGGTACATTTCTAAAGTACCTGGCAAATTGCTTCATCAATCTTTGTTGTTTACCCTTTAATAATGGTGATGGTTTACTTTACATATTATTTCTTTGGGTAAAGCTTGTTGAACAGTCCCCAGAATCATGTAACCAGTGGCTGATGGAGTTCCATTTCCACCCTAACAGCTTTCCTGGCTTAAAAGTAAAATTTGAGACTTGCGGGGATATAAATTTCTGTTCCACTCATTCACTTTAAACTGTTGCTTTAATTAATAACACACTTATCTTGTAAAGTGTATATGCTGTGGCCCGTGAGCTTATGTTAAAAAAATCTATTTTTGTGTTCCTACATTTTTACTGTCAGTGAAGTTTATATTTTTAAAAATCAACTCATTGTGGAAGAAGCTATTGGACATGTTCTAAAAACTGTTCTTCACAAATGCTGAAAATAATGGGAAATTAAGAAACTGCTGATGGAGTGGTCTTTCGATGTGGAATATGTTGGACAAATGGAAAATTGAGAATGGTACTCTGCAGATACTTAAAGTCCATAAAACTGGTAACATTAGCAGACCTTGCTACTTTGCTTTTACGGAGTGTTTTGTCTTGATTGTAGGTACATCAAGAGGCACTGTTGCAGTTGCCTGACACTGGTGGAGCCTGAGAGACAGAGATTAGTTTTGAAGCTGACACCCGACACAAAATAAAGCAAGAGATATTCTGAAGCATAACTGTCCTGAAAAAAATAAAAATCCATTTTCAGTTTGTTCTTAGGAAGCAGTATTTTGGTTTTGGACAAAAAAAGTAATAAAACAAGGCATGGATTGTTTTTACTTGAGAAGGGGGTATGTGTGTGTATGTGTGTATATATATAAAATATATATACACGTACATATATTATATACATATACATAAATATATACATATATATGTATATAAAATATTTTAATGGAAAATGCTATCACAGCAAAACTTGGAGTTTAGCTGATGGTTTTCATAGAATGATAGAAAGCTTTGGGTTGGAAGGGATCTTAAAGATCATCTACTTCCAACCCCCCTGCCACGGGCAAGGACACCTTCCACTAGACCAGGTTGCTCAAAGCCCTCTGCAACCTGGCCTTGAACACTGCCAGGGATAGGGCAGCCACAGCTTCTCTGGGCCAGTGCCTCATCACCCTGATAGTGAAGAATTTCTTCCTAGTATCTGCTGTAAATCTACCCTCTTTCACTTTAAAGCCATTAATTACCCCTTGTCATATCCTCTCCAGCTTTCTTGTAGGCCCCCTTTAGGTACTGGAAGGCTGCTCTGTGGTCTCCCTGGAGCCTTCTCTTCTCCAGGCTGAACAAGCCCACCTTTCTCAGCCTGTCTTCATAGGTGAGGTGCTCCTGCCCTCAGAGCATCATTTGAAGGAAAATGAACAGCGCTAGAACAAGAAAAGTTTTCAAAAATAACAAATGTGATGTGTAATGTACTGCAGATTTTGGGATACATAAATTTAAATTTATGCATAAGGTTAAACAGCCCTATAAATATGTAAACACACAAAACTAGTAATGCTTTTGAAATTAGACATTGTAAACCATTCCATTCCAGATTGGTTACAAAATATTGATCTCTAGCCCTGTAAAAGCAGGAATTTAATGGAAGAGCATGAACAAATCTTTAGCACTAGAAATCTGAGCAGTGTCCGTGTAATATTGTGCATGCTATTGAAATAATCTTTGAATTAGTCACACATTTATCAGCTTAATGTTTCTCTGTTCAAGACTTCGCACTGGCCTGCAAATGTTGAGTCCCATAAATGCTTTTCCCAAAAGCTAATATGAGAAGCCTTACTGCCCTTTTTATTTTTTTTCTCTAAAGGGAAAAAGGAAAACAAAAAACCCCCACAAAATCCAGCAAAATAGTGAAAGGTTTGTTAAAATATTTTGACCTGGTCTTAAATTTTTATATGTCTGCATTAATCTCAGCTTTCAGTAAAGTGCTGTTGTCGCATTATGTACTCCATTACTTGGGATTTAGATCCAATACTGATTTGACTTGGAAAATGTAGAGATAACCTTTTCCCAGGAAATAAAAGGGCAGGGTTTTTTCCCCTCACATGCTGCTCTGCTTGTGTAAGATTGCTGTGGCCGCAGAGCAGCAGTTTCACCGTTTACCTAGCCAAATCCTGTAGCTTTATGGCTGTGTCTGATCTGACACAAGTAGTCTCATCAGTTATGGCAAGCAAAAAAAGAGTTGCAGGTCTGTGCCAGGTACTCACAAAGCCGATTCTCTTGGCAATGGCTGCAAAAGTCAGTTCTTAATCTCTTTAGTTGCTGCAGTTGCATTCTACACATGTTCTGGATGAGGACCTCTTTACAGCATCAAACTCATCCTAATGACTTCAGAACACCTGCTCTGTCATCAGATAATCATCATGATGGACTCTTAAGGCTTAATGAGGTGCCATGAAAAGTACAGATCTCATAATTAATGTCTATGACATAAAATCTGCAAAGCTTGACAGATACAATAATGGGTATTTATCTGTTTTGAGCTGGTACTATTATACCCTGCCCTAGTTCCTGAGCAGCCTTTCTGTGAAGGGTTTAAATGACAAAAGCCAGAAGCAGTGTCGGGGACACCTAACTTGACCTTGCTGTCTCAGCAACTAAATCACAGTGAACAAACAGCATCCTTCTCACTGTTGCAGAATAAAACATGGAGTGCCTTGGTTTGATTCTTTGTGGGTTTTGGGGGTTTCTTTTTGTCATTTTAGAATTAAACCTGGTTTCAGCATAATTTCAGGCTTGTTACAAAGTTGCAGTATTTTGGTTTTCTTAATTGAATGCTTTGACTTTCAGCATGTAACAGGCATGATAACTTCCGATTCACCCACTGTAATGGTGCCCGTACTCTCTATCTCCTGCTAATGATAAGAGCTCCTAATTGTGTACACAATATAAATTAATTATGAACTTCGGACTATTGAAACATACGTCTCGAGTTTAGGCTGTAGTTCACCTAGTAGTTCATATGCGCATGTGAAATTGAAGTTAATTCTCTCTTTGAAAGATGTGGTAACACAAGATTGTGTTCTTAGTTGGCCTGCAAAGCCATATTTCACTTCACTGGGCCTGTGTATTTTCTTCCCTTCCTTAGCTGTATATCTGAAACACCACCCTCTTTTAAAGATAAATAACCTCAGAGAAGTAATTTAAACAACAAACAGAAGGATTGCAATCAAGCCATCAGCTGTATACAATGACTGTGGGCACAGCGAACCCATCTTGGTGCCTGCTGGAGTCATTGGGAATCTTTTCCTTGACCCCAGTGTATGCATGATCCTGCTTACACTGCTTTGGACCTCTTGTCAGAACATGGCTCTGATCAAGGAGTCCCTGCTAATCTATCTCTCCGGAAATAGAGACAAGAAAATGTTTCTTGAAAATACTTTTCTCTTAAAGATCCCAAGGGGTCTTTTTTATTAAACAGAGCTGGAAAGATAGAAATTTGCACTTATTTTCAGCACGTGTTTGCTAGCCTCAGATAGTGGTGCTCAACTGTTTGGTAGTGTTTTGGTGTTGACTTCTTTGACCTGACTTTTGTAATCAGCTGTTTCCACAGCGGAGACCCACCACATACATGTTAATAACAGGCCTCCTGTGGAGAAGCAATGGTTGAGTGTTCTTAAGTAATGGATTTAATCTCTGCATAAATCTGAAGTTCTGTAGATAAACATTTCGGCTAAAGAGCACGTTAAGCTCCAACTCTGTGCTGTCCTCGTGCAAACAGAGGATTCTCTCTCTCTGCTTCATGAAGTGCGTGTTTGTGTTGTTCCTCCTTAGTGCGGTCATAGGTCCAATGTTAAGCTGCTAAATGATTTAATTTGTTTTGTTTCTTTGTAACACTGTATTCTCATCCATCCTGGTTCCTGCCGATTACTTGTTTCCAACAGCCAATAGCACAGGATTTGAAGGACATCTTTGTCTCTTTGTTATGCTATATGAAGGTTAAAAAATAATAATAATAATGTATTGGAAAGTTTTTGGTGTGTACTTGCTTGAAGAATTTTGTGAGATTGCTTACTAGAATCTTGGTTCTGAATCCTAAAGTGTTTAAGAACTAATTTGAATTCACAGCAGGAAAATTTTCTGGAGAAAAGTGTATTAGCAAGTGGTACTGTGGTGGTTGAGTGCGGTCCCTGTGCCTTCGTATGTGGAAGGATATAGACAGATAGGGAATAGGTGAGAAACTGAAATGGAAAGGAATGTCAGACCCGATCAGAGTGAATGTGGAAATAGGAGGAAAGGGAAGATTTATCAGTTCATCTCCTGTGGAGGAATGTAAAAATTAAAGAAATAGCAGACACAGAAGAGCAGGTGCAAAATGATAAATACATCTGCTTGGGAAAGGCAAAATACTAGATAAATTGTGATGGCTAGAATAAGACTGCAGCTGATTGAAATAATTTGGTGTCGTTCATTCTAAGCTTGTCGTTAGTGTAAGTCAAAGCATTTACTCTGGAAGAAGCAGGTATACCACAAAGCAGCTCATTGTCAGGGCCTGTCTTGAGAAGACAAAATACACTGTGCTGTGCTGTAAAGGCATTTTACACATTGTGTAATACTTCAGTGTCTTCGTATTGCAAATACTGTTAAGCCTGCTTTTCTCTTTTGTTTAGACCTTTTTGCAGAAAAGAGAAGACCAGCCAACAACTATGAGCAGGACATGTACTTCAGTTATTATATTATTATTACTGTGTTATTCAGTATTTTTAAACAATGTTATTTTCTCTGTGTTGTGGTACATACATAGAAGTTTTCTGAATGACACATATTTTAAAAATGGAACACAGTTTATAATTTCCTCAGAATGTCAAACATAAACTAGTTATTCTCAGCAGTAAAAAGATGGTTTTTTGGCACTCGAACATTTCTGTTAAACTTTCTGTAATGCAGACCAACTGCTATTCCAATGTATCTGTATTTTTGCTAGATACACCTGGTATGTGGAGGAAATGTACTTGTGCAGGTTGTGTGACATTGTAAAATTGTACTTCCTCTCTTTCAAAACTGTAGTTTGAGAAGCAGTTGTTTCTTGTCAACACTGGAATCAATCTGGTTTGGGTATGTTTGACATCTCCAGGACTACGGGATACCGGTGTACAGTGATATTTCTTGTGAGGTTAGGTGCTCACATTATTTTAAACAATTTCTTTTTTCTTTTGGAAACCTGTAAATATGACTTCACAAAGGAGATTTGTGTGATGTAGTTTACCATGTTGACAGTTATTTTTCTTTCTGTGGGTTAGGTCTGCAGTCCAGAGATCACAAAAGTAACTACTGTAGGACAAGGGTAATGAACTCTAAAGGAAGAATGTGGAGACTTGAGCAAATTTCTGGGATATTCAAGATTGCATGGTGCAGCTGCAAGTCCTAATCTTGGATTATGGCAAAATGTTGTCTCAGAGTGGATTTATATGTGGTTTTAGTCTTGAAGAGCTTGCAAGTATATATATAACATCTAAAATTTTCCTTAAAAAAAGTTGTTTCCGTAGAATGACTTTTCTTTCAAAGCACTAGTTGCTATTGAGGATGTCATATACTGTTGGGTTTTTTCTATGAAGCCATCAGTATTTATGAAAAGAAACCCGATAACCTGTAAATACAGGCCATTATGATGCCTTCTGCCAGCTTTTCTGGTGGAATGTTGTCAGTCGCAACAGAATTTCAAATACATGTTTTTAAAACTGTGAGCATTGAAGTATTGCTCAGTCCTAACGCCACACAGTCCCATGTGAAGTCACTTGATAAATCTATAGTCTATAACTATAGATATAATTATATCTAGTTATGGACATATGAATGAGATAATGATGTTTTCTGATACTTTTTTAATCCACTTTTACACCTAGTTAAGAAAAATGCTTGTGTACCGAGTTTCTTAGTTAATTCTTGAAGAAGCAAGTTAGTTGCTTTATAAGCAAGTTCAAAACAGTGACTGAATTCACAGAGTGCAGGATTAGATCTTGTGATGGTGGAACCAAAGTTAATTTAATGAGCCTAATTTGGCCCTATTAGATGCAGTTTAGAACAGTAACAATGATAAGGTTTCATAGTTAGAAATTTTCATGGATTAGTTATTTTTTGATTGAGCAAAACACTGATAGGTTAAGCATCTGCAAGGCTGTTTTTTTTTAACTGAAGTGTAGCACTCTATTAATGATCAGCTCACTTTTTTTTTAATATCTGGGGCTAATAGATAATCTGTAATTTTCAATGGAAATATAGTTTTAAAATAATCTGGTATTTTATTGCAACGTTACTTAACATTCATATGATCCAGAGTATTTGATGATTCCTTGTGTAACCTCCTATTTGAGATACACCCATTTTTCATCTAAAAAGGAGGGTGGTGTGTGCTTCCGATGGTCATATTAACATGGTGGTCCTGAAATAAAAGACTATACCATTTTGTAAGAACTAATGCAGTCTTCCACTTGAAAGTCACAGTTTTCCCGCTTATTGCTGCAAATAACAGAAACAAATTGGGGGCTGGAGAGCTAAGTGGAAGTGCATGCGTGTGTGTGTGTATAAATAGTCATATACCTATCTGGCAGGAGAAGGGCAGAAACAATGGATTTCACAGTGTGAAATCTGATGTATCCCCTGGATATTTGCCCCTTCTTAGGTCACGTTCTCAAGTCTTCGTTAGAAACTGTGTATGTAGCATGGCTATGTGGAAAGATTAAAAAGATCTCTATGGCTAACCCAGGAATTAGAATAAGTATCTTTGGTTCTAGTTGTTCAGGCTTTTTCTATGTTGATTTTTTGGGATCTTTTTTTTTTTTGTTTGTTTTTGTTTGTTTTTTTGGTTTTGGGTTTTTTGTGTTTTTTGTTTGGTGTGGTATTTTTTTTTTTTCTTTTTTTTTTTTTTTGGATCCAGAACAGAATATTTTATACGTGCTATTTTGCGGTGGGTCTCTAATGGAAGAATAACTCAAGCCAGCCCCACAGATCTGTACCCCTTAAAAGTTTTAATAACTTTTAGGTAAGTTGACTGGAATAGGAAGAATATCAGTAGGGCCAAAGGGAACAAATAAATGATTTTCCTTCATATTGTGGATTCTTGGTTTTAAATGTGCAGTCTCCACATGTATTCTTAGAGACTTTACCTTAAATTATAGCTTGTTTGGGGCAGATCTTGTTCATGATACCTTTCAGAATGCATTGTCGTTCTCGTTGTGGTGTAGAGTAGTAGAAAAAGTATTTCTAGCCAAGAACAAGAAATATGGATAGAAGATAGCGTTATTACTTTGATACCAGGGGAACATGGCAATTCAATCCAAGGAAGAACTAGTGAAAACAGTGGTGGCAGAGACGACTGAGAGGAATGAAGTAAAAGCTTGTGAGGCCATGTGGTAGCAAAGAAAGACTCTTTCAACTTAGTTGGAAACCAGAGATGCTGGGCAGTTGTAACTTTCCTTCCTCTTAATGTATAGGACTCAAATGAGCTTGGTTTTGGAGCTAGATACTGTTATGACTTGGATAAAGCTCAAAGGAAAGTTGGAGAGTTTATTTATAGGGAATTATGAGCTGAATATGTGTGTTTTAGCTAAGCAATACCTAAGGCAAATGTAATAAACCTTAAAACAATTGAAATTGCTTGAGTTCTAAGGAAAAAGGAAATTTATTTAGGTGAGTGTGAGAAGAAATGGTAGCTAGACAGCCAGGATTTCAAAGGGGGGAAAAAAAAGGAAATATTGATTGTAAGGAATAAAGTGCAATTTGCAAAAATACATGAAATATGGTAGTTTTCTGACTGAAGTGGAAAAAATATGGAAAAACTATTTACTAGAGGGATTTGAAGCTGCACATGCTTTTCATCATCTACTTCTCCTTGCTTCCATTTTGGCTGAAAATAAATGAGGGCAACTCTGTTGTTCTGCCCTCTGAACTTGCAGAGGGACAAGTTCGGTTATCTTTATCTCAAAATGTAATGATGTATTAATTCTTGGCACTTCACTTTTCTGTCTGCAGAATAAGGCATAGCTATTTAAAAAGGCCCAAAGAACTTAAGAGATCTTAAACAAATGTAGTTCACACTATCAGTGTTCAGTAGCCGGAGAAGGGATATCTTACCCAGTTCATCTGCTGAATCCACCTGGGAAGAACTGAGATTGGTGAGTGGAGGAGTGAAGATGCATGCCATGCATTAGGCTGTCTGGGTTTAGTGGCCTCGCCTGACCTTAAACTCTCATTGATTTTCCCTCTCACTCCCATTGATTTCTAAACAATTCTTATTCATTAAAATTCAAGCTAATTTACATGAGTCCACTTCAGAGTTCTCTCTGTTTAGGGAAAAATTGAACTGGTGCCTACGAGCTGTTTTAACTTGTGCAGCAGCACCATGAAATTCTTAAGCTTCCCTACTTGCCTGTTTGTTCCCACAGCACTGCTTTTCCATGCTGCATGCACTGCTCAGAGTTGGTCTTGAGTCACCTAGCAGACCAGTAGACAATTCTTGGTTCAGTTATATAATGTAGGCTTGTTTTAACCCTTTTGATTATCATTGCCAGGTTTGTCTGTTACAAGTCCCTGGGGAGCTGCAGTAGGAGAATAAGGGAGTCACAAACAAGCAGAAAAGCTTACACAAACATATTTTTAAATGGGAGAATTATAATTTTCTCAGGGCTGCCTCTTAGTCTTTGAAGGTTTAGGAAGTGTTGCAGTATCACATTGATTTGATGTGAATTAATTGATTTTTAATGAAGATGATAATGGGACCTTACAGATAATTTATTCCCCTTGTAAAATAGCGGAATATACATCGGCTTTCATTTTTTATTTTTTATTTTTTCTAATCAACTGTTGCTTTCAGTGGAGGTGTTGATAATCATTTAAGTATCTCATAGTAGGAGAGGGGTATGTCATCTGAGAGATTTCTAGTTTATGTGCTTCCCTTGAGATTCTTGTTAATAGTAGGAATTACCTACCTTTCTACATTGGTATACATTTTAGAAATGCAGAATGTGAGACAGTCTTCATGAAAGCAAACCCATACACAATTATGTCAAGTCCTTTGAATGCCGTGTTACAGTGTATGGTCCAAGACTGATGTTTTCACCATTATCTTCCTAGAGTGGTGAAAATTTAAAATACACCACGTTTATTAGAGTTCAGAATGGTATTTGCACATACATTATAGGCAGTACAGGCAGCTGAGCATCTGTTAACCCATCCGTTTTAGAGATTTGGTAGAAGATGTTGTAGAATGTGAGAAGGCCAAATATTAAAATAAAAGAAAATAAGAAGCAACAAGACACAGTATCTGAAAACCCAACAGCTTTCCTTGCAGTGTAAGTTATATCTGTTGGTGCCTTGCTCCCCAGGGCGCTATGAAAGAATTACAACTTTCTGTTTAGTTCAAGCTTATGTCACTCAATATTAAAATACAGTTAACTAGAAAAATGCAAAATACTATTATGTTGTTCTTTATCCATTCTTGTTTCATGTTAAGTCATCAATAAGATTGAGCCATTATAATGGTCTGTGCAATTTCAGTAGCCATCAGCTGATAGTGCTGGGACTACGCGTGATCTGAGCAAGCAGGGCATTGTCTTTTTTGTAGGAAAACAGCAGCAGAGAGAACTTGAAGTTCATCCTCTCTCCGTGTGCTCTGAATGAATTGTAAGGTGAATTTGAACCATTTGTTGAATGTAGTTATGCTAAAATTCACATTATCAGAAATCTTGCCTGATAGAAACTGGCTACTGACAATCCTATTTTCTAACCTGTAAGATGATTTCAGGAAAGTTGTAAATCTCAATTCATACGTATTTTGTGAAAGCTGGGCAGGAGCTGAACTGATTTCTACACATTTTTCAAAAGTGAAACGATGGATTGCAACATGTTGAAAATCTGGCTAAGAAGGGCTTAGCCCCTTTTCCTACTGCAAAAATACTTTAAAATCATAAATATATGATTTATTATATATAAACCCTTATATACAAACCATTATATACAGTTAGTAAAAGCACAATCCTTAAAAAAAAAAAAGTTAAGTAATATAGTTAGTGTAAAAAGCTAAGGTAGGTGTGCATTAGAATTTAGAGTGCATTATCTGTAGTATATAGATTCTCTTACTGTCTGCTAAGTAAGCTGAAGCTTTCAGTAAAAAAATGTGTCTCAATATCCTAGGGAAGATGCCCTGCGTAGGAAACTTCATTGCAAAGCCTGTGCCTATAATGGAAACTGTTGATATTTAGGTTCTTCCTTCTTTTTTTCTCTTCTCAAGAGTAGATGAGTTCATGGTAGTCTAGAATAAATTCTGATAGGGTTGTTACATTATTTCAGCACCCAAATATGCACAGGATATATTTGTATTTTCCTCTTTTGAGCAATGCTGCCTTTAAATTTCTCTCTAAAAGCATTAAAATGAGTTTCTTAGATGCAATCAAGTAATATTAGTAAGTAGTAAAATACATGTGTTGGATTAATTTAGTTGTGTGCTTTTCAGTCTTGTAAGCTGTTAACTGGTGGAGAAAAGATATTTAATTTTGCCTTTAAAGCTGTGTGTAATTTAGATTGTTGCTTATGCTCCATGTGTAGGCACATATGTGGATTCAAATCTATCTATGAATTAAATGGTTCTCTATTTTTTGAAATGTGAAGTTTTCCAAAGAAGGTGGTTAATAATGCAAAGATAGTTTGTGACTAGGATGGCTTGGTGACTATTTTGACATTGCACTCAGCAAAATTATTCAGAAGGTTTTCAATTGGAACGCTTTTTTAATGCTTTTTACAGATATTCAGATTCTGGTAATGCTAATTAATAATTGTAAATGCTATTTCAAGGGAATGTTTTGTCAAATACGTATTTAAATAATGATAAAAACTTCATGTGTATAAACTAAGTATTTGCGTGTTTTATACTTACTTTAGGTGGAATTATTCCTTACAATTTTTTCCTGGTTTTAAGTTGGATCCGGTTACTCTCTTGTTCTCAATCTCTTTGAGACTTAAGAAGCTTCTCAGGCTTATTTGAAGATAGTCTTTTCAACAGTCTTTTGGAAAGTACGTCCACAATCTCAAAAAGGAAAGGATTAGACATCATTAAGGGTTCAGTGAACCATTCAAATTTAGTTTGAACAATTTCAGGTTATCCTACCTTTTATCAGTAAAATGCTTAGATAAGCTAAGAGTGACTTGTAAGAATTATATGACTGCTTATAGCAAAGCAGGAGTTATTGAAGTCAGTGTTGAAGTGACATCTGCATTCCTCAGACTTCAAAGAAAAACCTTTGTTCCTCCTCTCAAGATCGAATAACTATAAATCAACTCGTCTTTCCTATATTTTTCCCACAGCTACTTATGATAATTATCATGCAGCTGAGTTTAAAAAATTTACCTTGCTGCTTACCTTTTCCGTTGTGAAATTAGTGATGGTTGTGTGCAGTTTAGGTAAAACCTGGAATGTTGTGAATGGCTCTTTCCACTTTAGAATATATGAAATTTGTGAAAATATTTTGATAGAAATGTAACACTTAAAAATACAGAATTTTTAGTCTCTCTCTAAATATATTTGTGATTCTAAGGAAAAAACTTTGTAGACTTGCAGATTTTTTGTAATACGGATGTGTTAGAGGGGTGAGCTGACACTTGTGTGAAAACAGAAACACTTGGTCTTTTGGATACTTAATTCTCCTATTAATGCTGTAATCCTCACCACTGATAAGTCTGCAGAACAGCTGTATTTTCCTTTCTGTGCATGAGACTGGCAGTGATTTTTAAACTGTGCCTCAACTTGTTTGGGGGCAGGAAAGTGTTTTCAGCTTCCCAAATGACACTTTGGTTTTATAAAATTTCCTGTCAATTTTTGTGCTTCATGATTTGAATGTGAGTTTTACAACTAATTCCTGATTATATTTATAGATGCTAAGCCAAGCATAGGAGGTAACAGACTTCAGATACTACTTAAGATACAGTGCTTTGGGTAACACTGGAAGTTACATCTGTTTGACCAGTAAGACCGAAAGATCAGTGGCCTCGGGAAATCTGAGGCACATTGCCAGGATGAGGGTGTGTGAAACACACCTCTCCCTTCGGAAATTGCATCCTTTAAGGAGGAGCATTTCTGCACGTGAGATGAAATAAAATGAATAAAAATGTCTGGTAACAAAATGAGTTGGGCTATAAGCAGATCAGTCAAGAACTCAATGTGGAAACAAGCAGTTTAAAAGGTATCATGTTAAGAATTTTGTATGATGGTATATAGTTCAAAACTGATAATCCAACTCTAAACCTTCTACTGATAGTATATTTCTGTTCTTTGATTTGTCTGTAACAACCATGTTTCAAGGACTCTGCCTGATCCAAGCAGTCAGTTTAAAACTTTTTCCAGTGTATTTATTTTCTTTTCAGACTTAAATGTTTTGCAGATATGCTGTTTATTTCTTATTTTGGAAAGTTCTGCCATGTAAATGATTATTTTTACATAATGCTTTCTTTGTCTGATATGTGGTGATACAGTGGCAGCTCTTAAAGTTGTATAGCACAGATCATGTTGATAGGTTATACTAAGAGAATAAGCATGTGTTCTAACATATAACCACAAACAACTTTTCCTGAGAAATTTGAAAGCTGCTTTTCAGGTAAGTTACAGACCATCTAAAATAAGAAGCTGTGCTTCCCATCAATTCCTTTTTTTTGTGACAGAACTTTTTTCTTTCTTCCCACCCCTTTCTTTTTCAAGTTCCATGACATTTCACTGTAACTGAGGATAAAGGGAATGGGAGGAGGGAAAACACAATGCTTGACACTCAACATTTTCTGATTTACATGTATGTGGTGGCTAGAACAAGGCATGTTCCCTGAGACTTCTTCCTGCAAGGATCCTTTTAGGATTTTACAGATATTTAGGGATGATGAGGAAAATTGCAAATACGTGGTCTAGTGACTATTGCATGTTTTTCAAAGAGCTAATGAGAACACTTTTTCTGCGGGGTGGTGCCTTTCAGACAGACGAGGTAGAGCTTCCGGAAGTTGTGTTACCAGCTTAGCTGGGGGATGAGAGAGTTGTGGGCTCTGGCTGGAGGCGGCGAACATGACTGGAATGCCCTTGGGGCCAGAATTACGATTCGCAACTCCAGCCTTCCCTGTTAAATTTAGACAGCAGCTTAGTTTTGTCCTCTAATTAGAAGTATCTGAGATGGGCGCGTTTACTGTTTGAAGAGTATGTGGTAATGTAGTCATTCCTTATGGTGGAAAGGAGGACTTCAGTCATTTAGGCAAAGAATGGATGTTTATGGCCAGGGTGCACAGGCTTGAGACGTTTGAAAATTGCATGCTGATCCTTACTGGCTGTAACGAAGATGATTATATTAAATGTCATTGTATGTGTTTATAGGAAATCTTAATTTGATGCTTCTTGTAACTGTTTAAATTAGAAAGTAAAAAAATACATTAGCATCCAAAAAAACCCACTTTGCTTTCTTCAGACTCTGGTTTCTGTGACTTCTCAGGGGCATGTTGATAATGTTCTCTAAAAGGAAATATCTCCTTTTAAGGAGACAAGAAAAAATAAGAAAGCACACTATTTCCCATGCATATTGGCAGAGTTCAGTCTCTTTGGTGTAGTTGGATGGCAAAAGGGTTTTTGGGGCCGGTTTGGGTTTTTGTTTTGTTTTAAAGCAATGTGAATTTGTGGAGCACTTCAGTAGGGTTACAGTGGCTGTATTTCCACCCTGTGCAGCGTTATCCTGGAGTCTTGGGACCAGCATTTTCTGCATGGGCTAGTTTGCTCTTCTGAGAAGTTAATACAGGGCTCTGTATGCTCAACTGCCGGAGCAGACATAGTCTGGTCTGTATAAAAGGAGCCCGTGTATTCCTGAGAATACTTTGAACCCAGGCTCAAATATTAAGTTTGCACAGGAGACTACCACCCCTGTTAGTCAAACACTTGTTGGAAGAAAAGAGTTAAGATTGTTTGTTGTCCCCCTTCCCCCATTCGGAGGAGGTTTGAAATATCCTTATCTTCAAAGCTCGAAATAGATTTGAGGCAAACTCTCTGAAGGGCTGTATTTCCATCTGCGCTCTTCTTCAACACCTGCATTCCTCACATTGCTACCCATCACTTGGTGCTGCAGTAGTAAAATTGCAGAGGTTGCAAGCCTGTGGGATTTATTTTGAATAGGTTTTGAATTAAATAATTGATTTTAAACAACTGTTGGTTAAAAAACCTGTAAATATTGATCCAGGGCTATCTGCCTGAAATTAATAGGCTATAAATAAAGTGGGTTTTTAAAACAGATGTTTCTTAGCCTACAGTTTCTCTAGTTGGTTTTTAGGACCTTTTCATATACTGGCAGCTAAATGTCAGTGAAGGAAGCCAAAGTCATGTGTACTGCATTTTGTTTGTAAATTGTATTTCAGTTTCTCGCGGACACTGGATGTATTTTTGTGGTTAAGTAATGTGGGCTTTTTGTCATAGGAAGCAGGAACTATGTAGTTAGTTATCAGCATCAAACAGAAAAAGAATAGGCACAGTCTGCCCTGCCTGGGTAAAAATAGGAGTAATGAATGATTTCTTTACTGTTCCTGATCTTCCTTCTCACTAGAGTTAAAAACTTCATGCCTTGATCTTCCAAGAATGACATCCTGTGTAAAACTTAGCAGTGGTTGGATGCCTGATTTGGCATGGAAGCAGTTTTATATGCAAGTTACCTTAGTTCTTCCTTCTTCAAACTTCCTGGCTTCAAACTTAAACAGGGGAAGTTTAGATTAGATATAAGGAAGAAGTTCTTTACAGTGAGGGTGGTGAAGCACTGGAATGGGTTGCCCAGGGAGGTTGTGGATGCTCCATCCCTGGCGGTGTTCAAGGCCAGGTTGGACAGAGCCTTGGACCACATGGTTTAGGGCGAGGTGTCCCTGCCCATGGCAGGGGGGTTGGAACTAGATGATCTTAAGGTCCTTTCCAACCCTTACTATTCTGTGATTCTGTGATTCCTGAAAGGCCAGAAGGAGTGGTGGTCCTGCTTCTCACTTTTTGCCCTGGTAGCCTGCTATTCAGAGTATTCATCCTAGAATGAGGGAGGTAGTTCTGAGCCCTCCTCAGCTGTTTTTGCATCCCAGAAGATACCAGGCTATATACAAGTTGGAATAGGAAGGCTCCTCATTCCTCTTCCTGAGAATGTGGAATGGGCAATAAAGAATGCAGCATTACAGCACCTGGAGGGAGAGTAGAGAGGAAGGAGCTCTGCTGTGGACAAGTATGGAAGGAGGTCCTGAGGAAGGGTAAAGAAAATGCTCTTTGAAGGGAGTGTTCAGGTAGTTTGCATTAAAAACTTAGTAGGCTTCTAATTTCTGTGTTTAAACATCCTATATTCATGTTAGAAAGCTTAAATTGCAAAATGTTTCTTTCAAAATACTCTTCTGGAGTCATGGAGAGTGTCTAGTCATAGAGCTTGGGTAGACTAAGCTTTAACCTGTGTCAGAATATCGAAATGAAAATTATTATTACTGCTAGCAACATAGTATTTTGTTGTGTTTTAAATATTAAAATTACTTCACTGCATTTACTGTAGTGTGCAGATTGGGCAAATTGGATATTTTTGATAATTCAAGATTAGATTGATTTGTATGCCTTGAAGGAACTTCAGCATGACCAGATAATTATGTCTTTAACTGTGAAGCTTAGAAGACATTGTTTACTAACCAAATATTCATCCTTCTTCTGAATTGTGCCATGTTACTGTGTCAAATTATACTGAACAAAGACAAAGTACTCTTTAATTGCAATTTGATCTAAAGCAATTACTGATATAAAAATCAATACCGTTCTTATCCATTATGTTAGACTGTCATTTAGGATAGTTTGGATTATGGAAATATGGAATATTGGAATAAACTAAAAGAAAAACCTGCAAATATGCATGTAACTTCATTTTCTGTAAAACATGAGCACAGACATGTTCAGAGGTCTGTGTAGGCCAGTGTTGCCTGTCTGAGAAGTGGTCAAAGGTAAACAGATTGGTAAATGTGTAAGAGAGTGAGCATATACTATGCCTGAATTCTCCTCAGGCTGCAGTTATCTGTCATACAGAGACTTTATGAGTTGGAGGCAGTTTCTGTGCACTGTGGACTTCTGGTAACATGTCCTGCTTCCCCTTGTATCTGTGTATATTTTCAGTATACACAGTAATCTGTTGTAAAAATGTTTACAGGTTAGCCATGTATTTCTGTAAAGAATTCCTTGGTTTTGAGTCCACTGCTTGCTGGTTGCACTTGTGGTCTCTCAGTGATTGGACAGATCCCCTGCCTTTTCTCTGTGAAGCCTGTGCTATGACAGAGGCCTCTGAAACCACCCCTTTGTCCTGCTGTTTCCAGGCTGAAGAATTGTAGGTTATTTGCTTGTTCCTTGCATAGCAGCTATTCCCTAGCCTTGCAGTCTTCTTGCCTTTATCTAAACCTTGGTGTGACATGAAGCGCACTGGTATGACGGGAGCCACGGTGGACTCTGGCTCCCAGCTGGGGGTCTGGAGCCTAAGAAGACACCATGTGTGCTGCTCATGTGGGCTGAACGTAGTCCTTAGACTGGTGTGGTAGGTTGACTCTGGCTGGATGTCCACCAAGCCACTCTTTTACTCCGCTCTTCAGCTGGACAAGGGCTGAAAAATGCAACGAAAGGGTTGTGAGTTGAGGTGAGGACAGGGAGAGATCGCTCACCAGTTACTGTCATGGGCAAAACAGACTTGATTTGGGGAAAATAATTAAACTTAATGCCAATCAAAATCAGGGTAGAGTAACGAGAAATAACCCAAAAATCTTAAAAACACTTTCCCCCCCCCCACACCCCTTCCTCCTTCTTCCCAGGCTCAACTTCACTTGCAGTTCTCTACCTCCTCTCTGCCAGTGGTGCAGGGGGATGGGGAATGGAGGTTGTGGTCAGTTCATCACATGTTGTCTCTGCTGCTCCTTCCTCCTCAGCAGGAGGACTTCTCACACTCTTCCCCTGCTCCAGCATGGGTTCCCTCCCATGGGAGACTGTTCTTCACAAGCTTCTCTGATGTGAATCCTTACCATGGGCTGCAGTTCTTCATGAACTGCTCCAGCATGGGTCCTTTCCACAGAGTGCAGTCCTTCAGGAACAGACTGCTCCAGTGTGGGTCCCCCATGGGGTCACAAGTCACTGCCAGCAAACCTGCTCCAGTGTGGGCTTCTCTCTCCATGGGGACACAGGTCCTGCCAGGAGCCTGCTCCAGCATGGGCTTCCCACAGGGTCACAGCTTCCTTTTGGGGCGCATTCCCCTGTTCTGTTGTGGGCTCCTTCATGGGCTGCAAGTGGATATCTGCTCCACCGTGGACCTCCATGGGCTGCAGGGGCACAGCCTGCCTCACCGTGGGCTTCATCACAGGCTGTGGGGGAATCTCTCTCCCATACCTGGAGCACCTTCTCCCCTCCTTCTGCAGTGACCTTGGGGTCTGCAAGGCTGTTCCTCACATATTCTCAGTCCTATCTCCAGCTGCTGTTGTGCAGTAACTTTTCCCCCTTCTTAATTAAGTCTGTTATCCCAGAGGTGCTATCACTGTTGCTGATGGGCTCAGTCTTGGCCAGCAGTGGGTCTGTCTTGGAGTTGTCTGGCATTGACTCTGTCGGAAGTGGGGGAAGCTTCTTCCTAATACTGGTAAGGACTGTGGCTGTAGAAATGGGAGTGCTTGAAGGACACGAACCCTGCCATCCTCTTAGCTGCTGATGTGGTGTTCCTGTGTCTGGCCCTGCACTGCAGAATTTTGGTCACTTCCAGCTTAACCTTTGAAGTGACTGACCTAATGTGGCCTTTGGATGGTGGGAGAGAAACACTCTTGGGGTTTTTTTTGGTTGTGGGTTTTGGTTTGGTTTGGTTTGGGTTTTTTTGTGGGGTTTTTTTCTGCTGCTTCTCTCTACAGACTTCTTTGTCAATCTGGTTGGACATGCAAAAAGAAGTGAATGTTTTTTGTGGCTTATTGGGAAGGAATGTGAGGTTAGTGAAAAGATATGTTAACATAAGAGGCCTGATTTGTGGAACAGCAAATGGAGATGCTGTGAAGAGTGAACGTAGGAGTAAATGTCCTTGAAAGCTTCCTGCTTACTTTGGGCAAGAATGGCTGAAACCCTGTAGTGGTAATTTTGCAGAGGGAATCTTTTGTATTTGCAATGCACGTGTATTAAAAAGTGGGGTTTGTGGATGGTTTGTGTGGACTGTTGTATGGATGTGTTGGCTGGTCCATTTCTTCAGTCATTCATAGCAGACAATTTGGTGGAAATGTTTTTCCTGCAGTGCTGGTCCCAGGAGCATGGATTTTGGGGAAGCGTGTTCAAAGTCAGAATCATTAATCTCATTTGGCCATCCCACTGCAGGACAGCTTGAAGAGCTCTCTACTTTGTAGTGCTGCGAAATTGGAGTTTCCATCCCTTCTCTCAGCCCTTTCACTAATATGGTATGAATGCATTGAATGTCTGTGGGACAACAGATGCCTTCCTGCTGTAACCCTTTAAAGTTACCTCACTTTTTCTTTTTTTATGACCAATTTGATTTCAAGGAAGCAGAAATTTAACAAAAGCTTATTGAACAGAATTAAACTCTTCATGTGTTTAATGAAGCGTAGTTTACTATGGCTGCCTCCCTTAGCCAGTTTGTTTTGTCTACCTTTTGGAGTGCTACCCTGTAAAGAAATCTAACACTTTGCAGTTTCCTGTTACTCATTTCATTTAACTTTGGCTATAAATTACCTTTGGCTCTATTACAAAGCTTTCAGAAGATAATCAGAAGAAAACAAGAGTCAGGAAGAAATAATACTGATTTGTTTTTATTCTATAAATCTGCTTTACTGCCAGCTAGTTGGGCATAGCATAGGAAAAGAGAGAAGTCCAAAGAAAGATACTATTTCTGGTTGGCAGCACACGGGAGTTAATTTACTACGGTCAATCTAGAGGACTTCCCCAGCCACCATCACCACAGAATTTGCTGAATTAGCAAAGAGAATCTTTCATTACTTTACACTTTTATTGCTGTTTGCATTTTTCTTCAGTCCCATTTTCTGTATTTTCAGTGATAAGTTGCATGATTACTGACTTATTGATTATTCCTAACATTGCCTAGAGAGTCATTAAGTTTATGGCATTGTACAATTACTTAACAATTTATCATTGTTATCTAAGGACCCATTCTGGTAGAAATTAACCTGTGAGAATAGTGTTGCAATGCTTGCTGGCAGTAAATGTTTGTGCTGGTAGGTGTTAAATTAGATATAAGTGATTGGAGGAAATAAGATAAATGGAATGAGATGGAGAACTTCAGTTCAAGAAACTAATTGTGCCATTAAGTTTTGTAGCTGTTTCACCTAGAATCGACTAGGTTTGCACAGCCACTTTGGTCACAGCTCTAGGCTCTATGAAATAAGAAGTTAATATCTGCCACTAGTATCACTTTCCAATTTCTCAACAAAAAATTGAGCATAAAAAGATGACAGCGTATGCAAACTGAGATTGTTTTTGTTAATATGTTTTACTCCCATTTCAGCTCAAGAAGCTGCATGCTTAATATGAGACAACAAAGAGAAATAGAGCTACGTGTCTCTTTTATATACTTTTGGATGCAACCAAATTCTCTCTTTTTGTACTCAGGCTTGGTTAAATGCAAAAGCCATGTAGAGAATGAGCAGAAAAATACAGTAACTTTAAAATAAAGAAAAAGCAGGTTTAGATCACATCACATAAAAAAAAAAAAAAAAAAAAAAAAAAACCCAAACAAAAAAAAAAAAAACCAAAAAAAAAACCAAAACAAACCGACAAAAAAAACCAAAACCAAACCCAAAACACGGATTTTTGTTCTCTTGGTGGAGTTGGAGTGGTGGCAGGAACGGCCAAGTTAGGTGTATTCATTTCTTCTGCAGTCTTACTGAATACCCATTTATACAACCAGCCTTTAGGGAATATTTTAGTATTGTTATGTAGGTAGAATTCTTTTGGCTGGTGGAACTGGCAGCTGTTGATTTCAATAATGTTTTTTTTAGCAGTTTCTTTACTGTTTACAACAACTTTACAGAATATCTTGTAGGACATCTGTGCATGTTGCTGCATGTGGTAGCATCATCTTAAATGGGAATGACTGCCTTGCACTTGCCATTTTAAAAGTTGTCTTTTTGTGACACATCTTTTTATATCTTTCTCCCTATTTAGTCCTATTGTAAATCCTGTTCTTGCAGAATTACAGACACCAACAATTAAGCAGAATGCTATCAATATAGGAAATGCCATTCCTCTGTCATTCACATAGCATAAGCAACACCTGCTTTTCTTATCAGAGGGATAGGTGTATTTACTAATATATATATTTAGCAAAAGCAACTTTCATATCCTAAGTTTATTTCCAAAAGCTGACTCAAATTTGTTGTTGTGTAGAGTTACGAAATAAAGGAGAGAGAGTTTGGTTCCAATTTTTAAAAGGAGGTGGCCCTAGATTTTTTGGCACTTTTTTTTTTTTATTTTTTTAATTCTGTGAAAAAATTTGGGGAAAACTGGAATTGAGGGTTTTTTATAAGTACAGTTCTGCTAAAGACTTGAAATTTCTTTCATGAACATATAATAATTCTAACATTGTCTTTAGTATGGGCAAAAGCTGTGAGATTATGTAGTTGGGGTTGTTTTTACATGTAGGTGATATTACTGCATACATCAGAAATGCTTTGCTTTCCATTCTGCTCAGTCTGTCTGTATAGTGAGAAGCTGGAACACTTCACATTCCTGAAAAGAAACTGCATTTGGTGGTTGCGAGTACATACCATTAATATGTAGACATAGATTTTCTACATATATTCAACAGTTACAACTTTTTATTGCTTATAAGGGTAAAAGAATCAGTAACCATGGTACATGGTCTTTTTAGTATCTTGATTTTTGGGATTCACTACGTGAATTCTCTGTATGTGGGTTTTAGCCTGTAGGTTTTTTGCCTGTTAGCATATGTCTCGTTCTTTCTGTAGTGAAGTTATCCTTATGTTTAGAATAACACATAAGTTATCAACAAGTTTTATTTTTCATTATATTTTTTTGTGCAAAGAAATTATTTTAAGTTGAAACCATTTTAAACTTTACAGGATTAATGTCAAAGGTAATCTATTTCTATATTAATCCTAAGCAGATTTTTCTCTGCACATACACAAAGGTAACATTTCTGAACATTTCTCTGTGTGTTCTGGATTACTCTCAGTATTCCAGGTAGTTATCATAAAGGAGTACACAAGAAAAGCACACACCAAAAGATCTGGTCTTACATACCATTACTTAATTAACCCCCAAACATTGCTGATCTTTGCCCCTGTGCCTGGAGCATTTTGTTAGTTAGGAGCCAGTCTGCATCTGCGTGGAGGTGATGCTAAGATGTTCTGCAGAGTACAGATCAAGGACAGACTTTATGTGCAACCATGCTTGAGGGTCTTTGTTTAGAGTATCTGGAGTTTAAAGAAGTCACTGTTTTATTAATGAGTATGACAAGTCCATTTGTAGTCTTTGGACCTGCAATATGACTGTTTCTCAGCTTCACTGGCTTTTAATGAAGCCGTTGCATGCCATTTGTCCTCGATTCATACAGTAACTTAGTCTGGAGGGGAGCTCTGGAGGTTACCTCTTCCAGCCTCTCCTCCTTACAGTAAGGCTAAGTTTTAGGTGAGGCTGCTCAGGGTCTTACCCAGCTGGATTCTGAAAGTCTCTAAGGATGGAGATTCACAGCCTGCCTGGGAACCTGTCCTGTTAATTTGTGCCCAAGTCAGACCATCTTCGCTATGACCCTTTTTACATGGTGGAAGAGTGCTCTGAGATGCATCCTTAGCCTTCTCCAGGTTAAACAAACCCAGGTCCTTCAGTCTTTCCTCCTGCACCATTTGCTGCAAACACTTTGGATGGCCTTTCACTAAACTTCCTTCAGGTTGTCCACATCTCTCACGCTGGGCACAGCTCTCAATGCAGCCTCAGGCGTGATGAGTTCTATCATTTAGTGGCTTGTGCAGCTGGCTGTGTGTTTAGTCCTTGTTGCCGCAAGGGTGCACTGCTGTGTTGTTCTATTTGCTGCCCACCAGGACCCCCCCAGGACATTCCCCGCAGAGTTGCCACCTTATCAGCGGCTGCCCTCGTCCCCACAGGGTGCTGTTTTTCCCAAGGCTGACTCTCCGCAGGCTTCTGGGAGGCCGCTCCGGCAGCCAGCAGAGGTCCCACTGGGGAGCAGCTTTGGCCTCCAGCCTGTCCACACTGTCCCCCTTTTTCTTCTCACTTTCAGACATCTTGAGTCTGTGCTGCTTCCTTTTGCCTAGGTGACTGGTAAAAATATCAGCCCCAATACGAACTCTTTCAAACCATTGATCACCTTTTGAGTCTGATGTTTCAGCCAGGTGTTACCCATCTTGTAGCCCATCCGATGAGTTCATATCTCCTCAACTTGGCTGTGAGGAGAAGTGATTGGGGAGTGTTGAAAGCCTTGCTAAAGTGAAGGCAGAAGAAATGGGCTACTGTTCTCTCATCCACAGAGCCAGAGAAGGTGGGTTGCTCAAGAGCAAATAAGTGGTGGCTTCTGTATGTCACCTCCTTGCTCTTCTTGTGCCTGGAGATAGTTTCTGTTAGGACTTGCTCTTTCTGTTGCCTGGACATTGAACTGAGACTGACTGCCATTCCCTGGATCTTCCTGCTTGCCTGTTTTTTCAGCATAACAATCTGAAAGTTCTGTTTCTGATCACAGCTAAAGTTGACCTGATAGCTTCAGAGGGTCTCTGTAGCGATAGCAATGCTTTGTTCCTGAGTGTGCCTTGGAGGTTGTTACAAATGCAGTTTTATCAGTTGCCATTGTGAACTCTTCTCTCAGCTTCTCATGTTTGTTTTTTTTCCAGAGATGACTGTTCTAATTAACTTGTTTGTGGTTTCACTTTCTGCTGCTTTCTAAAATCACTAATACATCAGCAACAGTATTCCCAGCACTGTTTCTTGAAGGGCTACATTGATTGTCTCTTAATTAAAAAACAACAAAAAGAAAACCAACAAAAAACCTCCAAACAAAAACACCCACAAAACACATACCTGTCCTTCATTTTCTGTATCTTACCAGTTATTAACCTTTGGGGAAACTGCTCCTGACCTAAGGCACTATTATAAATGTCATCTAAAAATAATAAAAAATAAAGGTTTCTACATAAATTCTATTAAAACAAAAATTTCCATTAAAAACACTTCAGTCATTTATGTGCATGCTTTTTGTGTGGATATAAATTTACTTGTGTGATTTCATTGACCTTTGTGGTACTAACTGCAGTCTTTAACATTAAGCACATGAATAAGTGTTTTCAAAATTGAGGTTGTAAATAATAAGCTGTTTCACAGGGAGAAATGTGTCTCATTGATGTGGTTTTTTGTTTGTTTGTTTTGAGGGATTTTGTAAATTTACAGTTCACATAAATAACCTATTAAAGTTGCCATTAACATACCAAGGCATTGCAACACTCTTTTCTTCTTTCAGAATGATCAAAATTAAAAGCACAGAATAATCTTCAAAGAACAAAAACCTGCGCTGCCTTTTGCTCATGCTGACTTTAGAGAAATAAGACCTGCAAATGAGGATCCCTTACTAAGTACCAGCCTTCCCCAGCTGCTGCATGACTCAATGTTAATTTATTTCAGTACCTTTCAAAGAGATTGTTAGTTATCTTATATAAATAAGTGAAATATTTCCAGTAATGTTTGATATAACTGTTCTTTGTCTGTGTTTTGGTCTCTTCTTAATAGTTATTTTGTACTGGAGACATTACAATGCTGATTTGTCTCTAAAGAATCTGATGTTGGGCTGCTGGTGGATGTTTTCATGTTGTTCAGCTAGCTTGCTAATTCTGATCTTGACTGTGGGTCTGTGCTGGTTTATGAGTGCCCACCAGAAATCATAGAGTTAAGAATGTTGAAATAAGATCAGCAGGTTTTGTAGCAATGAGAACATAATTGCTGGAAGGTCACACTAAACCCTCACTCAAGTTGAAGGGGAAAGAGGACCAGAAACAGGAGGGAAACTCACAGACAGAGTGTTGTCATTAACCTTTCTTTTTGTTAAACGGGCTCATTAAAAATTAACTGCTAATTAATGGCTTTTGTAAATCAGGTGCACTTGAATTCTTATGCTATGTATTTATGTACTGGTTCTCAAAGGTAATATCCGGCAAGATATCAGTCCTTAGGATGTGGTAGTATCCACAGCACCACTATTAGCTTGTAGTCTTAACTTTTTCTTTTTAAGCAATTGACCAGAGCTCCCAAGAAAACAACCTAAAGTCAAGTGCTGCAGCTCTTACACCTGGCATTCATTCTGCCAGCCTGGTTCCAGTTTCAACAAAGTGGTTGTTTCCTTTGTTACTGAGAAGAGAGAACAACAACTTTGAAAGTACCTCCTTTACATAGGATGTTAACATCCATTCCGTTATGTCATGGTGTGGTGAAACTGAGATCTTTGCTGCTTTTAATGCAAATTCCTACAATGCTTAAATTCTGGCATTAGATTCTGACATTCAGGTCCTCTCTAGACAGTATTTCTGATAACTTTTGGAGACTTTTGTAGAGAATTGGATGCTTTTCCTTAAAATTATGCTTACCAGTGAGACAAAAAAAGTAGGTAGAATAAAGTGGTTTTATGTAAAACTAGAAGCTGTGTTGGCATTAGCTTGAATCATCTGAGAATCTGAGCTTTTCGGAGTTGCAACTGGCAAGACAAGGTTGGGTTGCATATTACCTGCAAAATCTTAATTTTCAATTGTGTGTTTGCTTAGGATTTTAATATAGATACAGTACTGATTTTGACTTATTCTGCTGCCTAACTACGTATAAATTGCATTTGAAGGCTGGAGAGTTATTAGACAAAACCCAATCTGCCTTGTGTCATCTCCAAGCACGTAACCTTTTTGTAGTGGAAATATTACTTTGGTCAGAAGTAGGATTTCATATGGAAAATAACAATTTCTTTTAATGCTGTTGAGCCAGCCAGTAGGACCAGGACTAGAAGAACCTCTGAATAATGCCATCTGGCTCTCCTGAAGTCTGCCTCAAAAGTATTTGGCAGTTGGCTTCATTAGGTCATTATGTCATTCTCAAATCAGTAGAGTGGAAAAAAATTGGGCTTCTTCCAAAATTCTGTCTTTCAGTTTGGAAACAGTATTTGTATCTGTTGCATGTTTTTCCAGAACTAGTAAAGCAGGATAAAACTTTGTCAGATGTGCCTGCCACTCTGGCAGAAGCTTGGCAAATATTAAAGATGCTTTTTAAATTTCTTTTTCCCTTTGAAGATGGTGACATACCCAGTAAATCATGGTCTTCGCAAGTGGAACACCATCTGAATGTACTGTGAAAAAAATAATTGTAGTGTAAATCTGTTACTGGCTTTGGTAATTTAGAAGCAAGATTAGAAGAGGAGATGGTGGGGTTCCCTTCGCCTTTGCCTTAAGAGACTTGCACGAGATGTAGGAAACTGATCATTTCCTAGCCAGAGGAGATTTTTTCCCAGGATTTTCAAAATCTCCATTTTCCCATGAGGAGGGTAGCCCTTTGATGCTGATAGAAGCACATAATGCTTAGCTCTGATTCAAGCAGGAGGCCAGGTTTGGCTGTATAATGGTGAGCTGCATGACTCGCTTAGTGAGTTTTAGGCAGTGCCCTCCTCTGTGGGGAAGGCCCATTCTTCAAAACAATCTGATTTACTCCACGGCCTCATGCTTAGCGTGGCTGTACTGGGGGCTGTGGGCATTGCAGTGATCAAACCTACATGAGTCAGATGGGTAGTATAAGAATGCTCATTGAAGGTTTGCTTCATGGTGTTTACTCTCATTTTACCCCATTTCTGTTGCATCTGGAGTCTCTGTGGCCAGGGAGCTGGTCTGCCCAGCTCACCATAGAAGAACATGGAGAAATTGCAGAATGAGTTGGCTTAGGCTGGATCTAGAGTAGAAAAATGCTACAAGGTTTTGTGCGAGAGTTTGTTTATCATCTATGGTCCAAGAAAGAAATCCCTCCTCCCCCCTTCATTTAGGGTACTTTTGAACTTGTGCTTTTTTTGTGACTTGAAAGCTCAAAACAGATTAATTACTTGGGTATGCTTACTCTCAGAAGCCTCAGCTGCTGCAGAGCGAATGCCAGCCTGCCTGCTGATGGGCACATCTGTTATATTTTATCTGTTTTGTAATCTAAATCTTTCTGAGACCCTTTCTGTCCATATACAGTCAATCCAGTTGCGCCATCAGTGTTTGAGTACAGATGGCAAGTGTGCTCATAATAATGTTTCTGGCTAGAACTTGGATTCTGTGAGACAAAAGTTGACTCTTACCATTTGTGAGCCATGCAAACACAGAATCATTTTATTTTGTTAGACTTATGCTAGGATTCGGGCAAATGTCATCTGAAAAAACAGGTTTACTCTGAAGACTTTTTTTCTTTGAAGGTGTTGCTAAAAATCAGTCTGTCCGATATTCCTGTGGAGGACTAGACTTAATCATTATGAATAATGCCTTATTCTGAGAGCAGTCCCCAGGGAGATGGCAGAAGCTGTCTCTCCATGCGTCATTCAGATCTTGGTGAGAGGTGTAGGTTGCAAAAGCGATTACAGAAATCAGAGACCTCACAAATAGTAGTAAGAATAAATACTGGGGTGGTATTTAGACTGGAAAAGCTCTTAGATATTTTATAGAGACATTTTTTAAAAAGTGTATTTACATAATACAGCTATCAAAAATTATGCATATTTACATATAGTCTGACAGAAAATAGGAGGTAACAGCAGGATGTTAGAATCCAACTAGGTTTACCCCCCTTAGAACAGCACCAGTGCAGAACAGGATATAAGTATCCTCAAATTCATCTTAAAAGTTTGGGAGTTTGGGGGCTTTCTGCTAAAAACTATGTAAGAAAAAATAAATACAAGAGATCTCTTGTGATAGTGATGCAGCTAAAAGAAATGAGATTTGCTGTACGAAGTATCTACTGAGAGTAATTTGTCACTAGCAGCAGACATTAGTTAACACTGTAAGCTCCGCTATGATTCTGACTAAATAACACTTGTTAAGTTCGATTTAATTACTGTAGTAGTAATTATACTTACAAGCTTCAGCATAAAAGTGGCTGATTATATGCCTTTTATAGAGGAGATGAAAAGTGAAAGCAAAATAGTTAATTATGACGTAAACTTCTCATGGCCTGCACAGCTGTACTAAGAGAATGAAGACAGCTGCAAGAATAGGCTTTAAAAATAGTTTGCTTAGCTTGCCTGTTCCCTAACTGCACACACATGGTAGCCTGTCCTTCTGGAAGGAGACACCTGGTACCAAAACATTTCATCTTTGTGTATCTCCAAAAAGTACTCATAGCACCTTCTTGGTGGAAGCATCCAGATAGTATTAAGAAATATTAAACACCTGTACACATGCATATGTGTTGTAATCCTTCATTCTGACACTGTAAGATATCTGTGCTAATTTCTTAATCTTAGAAATAGTTCTGCTTCACTACAGTTTTAGACTGTAATAGTGGTAGTTACACAGAAGGAAGAAACAAGGTGAACTTGCAGGAAAAATGTCTAAAAACACCATTCTGAAAGCAAGACACAGTCAATAAACTTTGGAGTGTTATTGTTTTATGAGCCCTAATTTGAAGTTGTTTATGACAGGCAAAGGCTTTTTGATGTATATCCCGCTGTTGACTAGATTTTTATCTTTCTGTAGAGATGAAAGTAGCTTAAACGAATCTGCTAAAAGAATGGAAAGCAACTTGAGGGTTTTTTATTTTGGAAAACAGAGTTAATCTGCAGAAGTTAGGATATTAGAACTCTCCCTTTGTTTGCATAAGTTTGGTTACAGAAAAAAAGGAGTTTAACCTCTGATCTTAAATGCGAATATCTTTCTGAAATCTTTTATTTTGTCCATGTAAGTGGCAAATGTCAAATATGAGATTTCTACCTAAGTTTTAAAGCAATCTTAGAAATCAGAAATGTTTCAACTTGTAAAAATGATTAGTTACTTATTACAAGGATTATATTTATTATTGATTCATTGGAGGAGGAAAGGAAGAAGGAAAAATGTTTGGTGAAATATTTTTTAAAGTATTCTTCCCCCTTCTCTCCCCTCCTCCAGAGAAAGCAGAGATTTTTTTTTTTTTTTCAGAACTGATTTTTTTTTTCTCTTCATTTGCATCAACGTTTTTCAAAATTGTAAGGAGGAGAAAATCATAAACATCATAGAATGAGAAGAAAGTATAAAGCTTTGTCTTTGATATGTAAGAAGTTCAAACCCCTGCTTTTGGAAATGGATGTGAAAAGTTTGAGTAAAGGGTTATGAAGGGTTATGAAAACTATCTTACGGATGTTGAGTTACGTTTTCACACTTTGCTTTTTTTTGTAGAATACAATCATCAGTAAAGCATTACTCTACAAACTAAACTGGTGTGCATTTTGATAACCGCACTTGTATTTTACTGTAATGTTTGAGGTCCAGTGTATATATATATTGTATATATAATAATCCAGTCTGTAATCACTTACGATACGTGGCTGGTTAGTACTTGTTAAGCAGTGTCCTGGAAGGGCACTGCCCAGTTTCGTTGCTGTGGTGGGAAAATTGAGAACCCTCACTATCCATGGAATAGTTTTCCCAGTCGAAAATCTTTTCAGTTGACTGCTGCAAACCCAAACAAACCCAGTAAAGTTATGGTCTGACAGAGGAAAAAAGAAATAACTTGAGACAAATTACATCTGTGTTCCTTGCACAGTCCTGCTGCGTGGAGACCCGTGGAAATTGGAAACAGTAGGTGGCTATTACCCTGGCTGTGTCAGCACCACACTGTCAGCCTCTTTCTACTTTGTGACATGTTATTCTTCTTAACTTATTGGAAGCATTTATTTTTTTCTTACATCCCTCATAATCAGGGGATAGATATGAACCTATCAAATTTTTCTTTAATGTTCTGTCTGGTCTTAGTCTCTTAGTTGTAGGATACTGTGGTACTACATTTGTAGAAACATATTCAGTGTTTTCTTCTTGTAATCTTACACCAATTCTGAGTATTCAGAACTTCTCTTCAGCCTCATACTGAGGTTTGCTGTTCTTTGCATTCATGCTCACATCTTTATTATTCATCTGGGTCAGACTGCGCTCAGCTGCTTATGCTAAAATTGTACAAGATCACCACCCAATAAAAAAGTGGGAACTGGTGATACAGAGTTGGGCAGCTAGCTATTGTTGTGATGTGGAGAGTCCCTGCATGATAACTCGCTCAGAATTTCTCCTGGGTGCAAAGTGTGCTGAAGGCAGGCAGGTCACCCTTCCTCAGCTGGAATTTAGATGGAACTGGGTGCTTTTCCCAGGATACAGTACATCCCCACAGGCATCCTCACAAACATGGTTATTTGGAATTATGTATAGGATGTCTTTTTGTGTGTTTTTTATATGCATATGTGTGTATGTGTATGGTTATATATAAATAAAAAGAATATATCATGATTTGGTCAAAGTAACTTGCTGAGTTCTGCATCATATATGGCAGAAAATGTTTACTGGTTGCTAACCCTCCTTTCCTTGCAAAGACATCAGTCTTGGGAACAAGGCTGGTATGATGACTAATGACTAAAATTGCACAGCCTTGTAGGTAGTTAAAAAGAGGATTCCATAGTGCCTTTCAAGATGAAATTGCTTAATCAAAAGTGGAAATATTTTTCTTCCATCATCTTTGATGGCAACAGAATTATGACAGTATCATTTTGTGTGTGTGTGTAGAAAAAGATTGGAATAGTTTTTTACTATCTGGATGTAGACTGTCTAATATACCAAGTTTAACAGGCCGATTTCAGAATTTGTCATCAGTTTAGTTTTTAATTCAGTGTTGGACAAATACAATTTTTCATTATATAATGTGTACAAACCGGTATTTGATGCTTCATATTCAACTTCACAAATCTGATATTTGCATGAGATTGAAATAAAATCCATCTATGTGCTGCTAGCTATTTATTTATTTATTTTAACTTTTTCTATAAACTGTGCTTGGTGGTATTCACATATTAATGCTTGAGTTTCCTTTACCTGTGTTTCGTTTGTTTTTTTCTACTGTGATCAATCAATATTTCCTTTTAGTTTACCTATGTGTTGCGAATAGAAATAATATGGTTCTGTGTTAAAGCACTGGAATGGGAGAAAAATTAGGGCTTTCATTTTCATTAATAAAGTAGGACTACAGATTTAGTTACGACTTTGAACCTCAGAAGAGAACAGATCGTCAGCTCTTCTGTAGTGCTGTTATGTACGTGTGGACCAAAATGGAAAAGTAAAATGCAATGAATAATGAATTTATAGGGGGGAAAAAAAAAATACACAAAAACCACCACAGAACTGATACACAAAATATTACATTTTGTTGTTAAATGAATAACTTGATAGCCAACTGGTATCCACATTTAATTCAAGAACTGAGTTTGGCTGGGGGTTCTTTTGGCTATTGTTAATGAGACATAGCAGCTGACAATTCTTTTCAGTGAATTGATCTCACAGCCATTGACAGGATAAGCATTTTCCGTGTATGAGTAAAAGCACTGGAGGCTTAGATAGAAGCACATATTTGCAGCTGGTTTACATAACATCTGGATTTCATCCACATTACCAGCTGTAATGTACGTGGAATAAAAGAGGGAAAGAGCAGATGAGAAGGATTCCAGTATATTGTGTCATCAAATGACTATGGCTAATTTAAACATTCAGGTATTAATAACAGTACACTACTCTGAATTTAAAGAGGGGAGAAGAAAGCAAGTTGCTACCTGCCCTCACCCCCGTAATGATGATGACAATAATGGAAAATCTAATGAGTTTCTGGTGGTGTGATGTTACAGTAATAGTAAAATCTAAACTTTCATGCTCAACTTTTTAGTGCACTTAAAAGCTGTTTAATGAGGTTTTTTTAGCTTTAGAGGTCATTAAATGTTTTAGGCTTATTTTTTGCTTTGGCTGAGGATAAATTCAATTGTACTAAAGGTGTAAGATTTTGTTATGTTAGCAATCTAAGACTGGTCGTCCAGCCTAGGCTGGTTGGTAATATGAGCCTGGTGAAAACATAATTACATGCTCTGTTGAAAAAGGGAATGGTTCTCATCATCTTTCAGGATTTGTCATCTCCATGACTAGATAGACACAGCAAGTATTTATCATAAGTTACATTTTTTTTTAGGGTTTTGTTTTTTTTTTTTTTTTCCATTTATAATTACACAGAATGCCCTTAAACTTGTTATTTTAACTTTTGCCTTTTCACATCGAGACACAATTGTTTTGGCTTGTAACAAGAATTTGAATAAATACTAATATCAAATTTATAACAAATAGGGAAAAGTTTTGGTTTTGTTTGTTGTTTTTTTTTTCTCTCCTCTTCTTACAGTAACTGTAGAAGTTAAAGCTTTAGAAGATGAATTAAACAAGTCACTGAGCTATGTAATTGGGAATTTCTGATAAGTATCAATGCTGCTCAATATTTATGTTACATTGTTTTCCAGTAATACTAACAGGAAAAAAAAGTTGCCCTGTGAAGGGAGTTATTAGAATAGGAAAATGGATCGGATATAACTCAATGCCTTTGGTGAGTCTAAAAATATTGTGTGAATGAATGCCTCTGGAGTGACCTGTGAGTAGATGTCTGGGTTTGCTGACTTCTTATTCCTAGTGATTCCGTCGTGCACCGGGTCTTAGAGCTTGAGGGGTATGTGCTTGGAGGAGTGGCGTGTATGTCTCTGAGTAAGGGGGTGGGTTTGTTATCGGCTTGAATTTTAACAGCAGTCTCAAGGAAAGCAAGTGATTTTGCAAACGGATAAAGCAGGTTTACTGTTGTCTGCAGGATGTACCAGAAAATGGAATGGAACCCAATTTTCCAACTGTTGGGGGTGGAGAGAGTTGTATGTGAAAAATTGCCAAAATAAAGAAAGAAACTGTGCTTCCAGCCCCTTTATTAATCTATGCTATTTTTACTTTGCAAAGGTTACTTTGTTTCAATTGGTCTTTTGCCTAACATTTTCCTAGATCCGTCTCTATCTGTAGTAAGAATAATGACCAACACTGGACAAAGTGCAAATGCAGACCCTTGTGGAAACTTCCAGTACTTGCGGGAAGTCTTCCAAAGGAAGTCCTATCAGTACAGCAAATGTCTGAAATACCCTAATATATACTTATTCTTCTGTTGGTTATCTCACAGTTAGGTACCATTCTTTTAACACATTAGATGGTTAGGACATGGTTGAGGACAACTGCACCCAGAATAGCTGATTTGCTGTGTGCCTGGGAGAATAAATGCCTGTATAAACAAGGTGTTCTATTCACTCCACTTCGACCAGCAAACTTAAAGAAATTGCTTTTTACAAGCGTATGGAAAGGAAGATATTGACCAGAATATTAGTGGCTTTCTGGTGGTATGTGTACCACAGAGACTTAAGAACGACATGAAGGGCAGAAGTCCCCTGGTGCAACTGGTGCCAGGCTTGACTCAAATAACGATGATGTGAGAAAGCAGCATCAGCAGCACTGTGCCAGGTGGACTCGCTTCCCTCACACTGGAAAAGGGCCCCACTATTGAGATTCTGAGAGCTGCAGTAAACCCTGGTAGAACAATGGAGCAAATGGGAAATTAAACTTGCGGGAGACAGGGAGCACTCTTTCTGTGCACCTGATACATGAAATCGCTTGGGTTCCCGGTGGTGACATCTTGTTCTTTTTGTCACTCTTAAAGTCCATTTAAGGTCGCTCAAAGTCCCTGCTGAACTGCAGCATATGTTTCCACACTGAGATAGTGGAATAATTAGATTGGTTAATGTTGATCTGAGGATATCCCTAGATCGTAATTTGAAAAATCCTGGGGAATGTGCCAGTCTGAATCTGGCACATTTTAATTTCTACCCTTCGTTGGTTTTGTTTTGGTTTGGTTTTTTCCCTGCTAGTAATGATTCTAATAGTATGGACTCATTTTAACATGGCTGTTAGCATTGTTGATTTCATGTATGCCTCTGATATTTGATATGTTTCACATCCATCTCTTCTGAAGTGGGCACAAAGACTTTCATCTTTATTAGTTTTAGGCCTGCAGCTGGTCTTCAAAGATATCAGGAACAGTTTCTGCTCTCCTCTTCCAATTTGGGAAAACAAGACTCTTTCCAGCAACAGATTTGCATTCCCATGAGCTGAGAGTGTGGGATCACTTTAACCTTCATCAGCTTTGGCCAATTTCAAAATGAGATGCTGACTTTATGTTGTTGTTGTTCTTTTTAATTATTTTCTCACTTTCACTTGTGCTGTGAATTCCCTGGATCTTACAAGTAGATTTGATGTTACTTCCAGAAGAGCACTTAGCAGTAATTAGACATGCCATAAAAATTTGAAAAGATTAGCATGAGATTCTATTCCAAGAGAACATTTTTTTTTTTTGTAAACCACAGAGTGAAATCTGAAAAGACTTCACAGACCACAGAGCTATTTCTGCTGAACTGTGAAGTAAGAAATATTCTTAATTGATGGAAGAGCTTAAGGATTTTTTTTTAATCAGTTTTTCAATAAATGTTTGTATATGGATGCACGTCAACTCGTTCTGCCTCCTGTTCTTCATGTTTAAATAGTTTAGGTGAAAATTCTGTACATAGGTATTTTTTTCCACTTCATAGATTCTAATAATAATAAAAAATATCAATTCTTGGTGTATCAGCATGTGTGTCCTACTGCAGCATAGTCCATAAAGAGTTATTTTAATTAATTTTAGTAGAATCTTAGAATAGTTAGTGTTGGAAAGGACCTTAAGATCATCTAGTTCCAACCCCCCTGCCATGGGCAGGGACACCTCACACTAAACCATGTCGCCCAAGGCTCTGTCCAACCTGGCCTTGAACACTGCCGGGGAGGAGTGAACTCCAGTTCTCTCTAAAATAATATTTTGGTGGAAATGGGATTGAAAACTAAAGTAAAGTTAGTACCACATGAAGGAAAGTGTATCTGTTACCAAGCCTGTATTTAGTAGTTTTAAAAAAGAAGTCCTGTTTTAAAATGAAATGTTTGTTCCTCCTTTCTTCTTTTATCAATGACACCTCAACTTATAGGTTACTTTGAAAACTTTTCTCACTGCAGACGTACGTAAAACACATACTCCAATTCAGAAAAGAAGCACAAGTCCAGCTACTTGCAGTGAAATTGACTGTTTCAGTAACATTTAGTTCTATGTAAATAGGTAACACCATGAAATACCAATCCTCTTCCTCGTTCTTCTCTTCACCCTCTCATGCCCTAAGGATTGCTGAAGACCTACACCTAAACAGGGTGAGCTTCAGATATCTCTGGATTTAAAAGATTACTCTGAACCTTGTTTGAATTTTTATTTTTCTGATCATTCTTAGGAAAATTACATGTAATGACCATATTTTAAAATAATCTTCTGAGAGAATATTGTCGTCAGCAGCCAACTTCATCATTCTGTCACTACACAAACAGATTGTATTAATTTAAACTGCAATGAGCAAGAGGCAAATCAATTACTTCCCTCAAATCTGGTCAGTGAGGAAGGAGTCCTCAAACAGTGAACTCGCTGGTCATCAAGACAGGTTTACCATGGCCATTATTTAACTTGTCTGCTTTTGCAGAAGACCAAGACTATTCACTGTACTTTAATACCTGAAATATTTAAAAAATGTTAATAGGCTGTATTAAAAAACAACAACAAAAACAAGACCACCACTACCCCCAGAAAAACACCCCAAACCTCAAAATAGCAAAACATGTTCTCATTTGATTTTCGCTCAGGAATCTGTGCTCTCTTACGCAGCTTCACAGTGGAGGCAGTCAACATTTGGCATCCAGCGCTTCATATTTCTTTACATCAGTGAGGCTTTGATGTGCAGATAATACTTTACCTGTGGCATATTATAATCTTAACTTCAAGCCTTCAGTTTCAAACAGCCTCTGTATCACTTTGGACCTTTTTTTAATTGTGCAAGATTTTCATAAAATAGGTTTTAGCTAAGGTGCCTGGAATTAAGACCACTTGGCTAGAAATCTCAGTAAGTACCGAATTTACAAATTTCAGCTTTGTCTTAAGTATTCTGTGTATATAGAATTCTATACACAATGCTATGGTGGACTAAGTAAACAAAATCATGGACCATCACTGGTATTGCTGAAACTCTGCAAAGTGGAACTGATTAGATAGGAGAAATATTTACTTTCTTCTTCAGCCATTATGTGCTTGAGATATGCACGTTTAACTATTATACCATTAATCACCAAGCGATTCAAACACACCATTAATTGTACTGCTGGATTAGATTATTCATATATTAATTGTTTTGTTCATTCTAATTTACATGACAGCATAAGCTTAAGGGCTTGATGTTCCTATCTTGTTTGTTTTGCAATTAAATTACCAGCTTCACCTACTAGTGTTGAAACGGTTGATAAATGCCTTGTGTTGGAACACATCAGAATTCTTAGGCGTAAAATTATAAATGAAATGTTCATCAAGATGTAGTTATTTATAAAAGCTGTTCTTTTCTGTATAGTAACCTCCTGCTATACCATGGAAAAATGCAGTGCCTTAATATAAGGCACAATTGCAATTTGTTGAAGTTGCTACAGTTTTCTTCTATTTTAAAGGATATAATTCTCTTTTACAATTACAGCATGGGGATCACCACTCAAGTCATTCTATAGTGATTCCAAGTGTAACTAGGGCAAAATCCTTTTTATTTCACTTGTTTTGGTAAATAGAGTCCTGGGATTTAATTTCTTAAAAATTAAGAAATCCTCCATCTCAAGGAGTTCAAGTGAAGATATAGACTCAGCCATAATAGGGATGCAAAACACCTGAAAAGTGTGTGAAAAGACTGGAAAGTGGTTTTCATTGAACAGTTGACCTAGGATAAATTATCAGTGAAGCAGCTTGTATTTATTGGTGGACAAATGGGCTTCCAATATCCATATGGGGCAAGAGAGCACTACTAAAGTGTGTCACTTTTTGTTCTACCATGGAATCTTAAATCATGTTGTCTTGATGACTGTCCCCTTGGGGCAGTCATCAACTTGTGCACTGAGAGGCCGATTTCATTTTATACTGTTTGCTCGTTCTCCAGAAGTTCAAGGGAATTGTGCAAAATGCAGTTTAACCATTGATTTCCCCCAACCTTCCCATATGCACATGTGTGTTTTCCAAAGAATTTGAAGAATGCTCAAGAATCTTATGGGTAGTTTGGCAAGGGTTAAAGTTTAAAAAAACGTAAAGTGGCAGATCTGGCTGAATACTGATCTGTTACTTAAACATGATCCTGAAAAACACTGAAGATGAGACTGTTGTGGAAAGCAGCATACCTGGCATGCTGGAATGCAAACTGACAGTAGCTTTTGATGCAATGCTGTGATTGAGCAAATTATGTTAAAAAAATAAGTCTCTGTAAAGGATTGCAAACCCCTTGGGAACAGCACAGAGAGTTTTAAACAAGGTAGTTTTAAAAAGGTCGATGAATGGGAAACTTATCTGAAACTGGGGATATTGGAGTGACTTAAGAATTTCAAACCTCACTTTTCGTTTTACAACTGTGGAGTTTTTTCAGATGATCCCATGTAAAGCTTATTCATCTTGGGTTAAGCATAATTCTAGAAGAAGATTTTGATATTAAAGATAGGCCAAATAAAATGTCAGAAGATCTAGTCATGATCTTCTAGTCATGAAGCTTGAGCTTCATTTGGGAAATGGCATTTGTGATTGTGATGGTCCCCGGGGCCCTGCTATTAGTCCTCCTCAAGGACACCTGTTACAATAGATTAGCAAAAGGGTCTTCTGGAAACAGTTTTACTTAAAATAGACTACTGTATTGCACATGCTATGCGACATAGGTCTCTTATGGCTGCTCTAGAATGCCTTTATGGTCCATCTTAGGAAAAATAGACAGGTCAGGGTAAAAAAAGGATAAATTGTGTACAAACGTGAAAAGATTGTTCATCTGACTTTTATGAAGTCTCTGGTGTGAATAAAGGCTGAAAGATCAGGTAGGCTCATACCACTTGCAATTAACTGAAAATGGTGTATATTTTAATTAGCTAAAGTTAGAGAGAATGGCAAGAGCTCTCTCACTGAAGCTAGAAATTTTCTCCTATCCTAAGAAAATTCTTATCCATCAATTAATCTAAATATTGATTGCTTCTCATTGTGGTTTGTCTATAAAACTATCCTTGGTATTCACGTACTCCTGAGTTTAATAACCAGCAGGATCAGAGATGCAGGTTAACAGAAGGAGTTGAGAAAATTATTATTCCTCCATATGGCAATTTGACACTGTACAAAACCTATTTATTTTCTCCTTGCAGGAAGATAGAATGTCTTTTGTAGCTGGACTTGTGCTTCCTTTCTGAATTGCTTCTAGACATGCAAATCCTCGTCTGGAAAAGTACTTTTCTAAAGTCTTGCGTGATTTAATCTTTCATGCAAAGATACTAGAAATGAGTGTTTCAAGTTTGATTTTGTACTGAGTTCTGTCTGCTTGAAGTTCTTCCAGTTCAATAACAGTTGCATTGTATTCATCTCTGCAGATCAGTATTGATATTGCATGACCACCTTCTGCCAAATCATCTTCTAGCAATCAAATTTTAATGAGATGAAGCCATTATATTCATCCAAAAGCTTTGTTTTAGCAGGCTAACACCAGCTAAAATCTTTTTTTGCTCTAATGGATATTAAACATGTAATGTTTTCTTCGTCTCTGAATTTTGAAGTATAGTGTAGTCCAGTTCAGAAAATACATAAACAGATGCCAGATAATTTCTTTATAGTACTTTGTTTCTCTTGCCTTTTTTACATAAGGATATGCTGGAGGTGCATTTTCTGTATACATAATGCAAGCCTGAGGCAGCCCTAAGCTGCCTGTTAGAGTTTCCAGTTGCAATGTTATTTCTGTACCACAGTTTGGCACAAAGTTTTGTAGTCTGCTACAGTGAACTGAATGCCACATTGAGTTCATCGTTACAGTTACTTGCTCTGTAGTTAAAACTAGCCCTACCTGTGCTGCAGTCCACACATCCAATTGTAGTGTACAAACCCCTTAAATCTTTGGTTTTCTTTTGTGTCTTCTCTTACATAAATTCATCATTATAATTTTCTGGCTAAAAATGTTAACTGGAGTTATATTTTCATATAGCTAAGCAGTAATGCTTTTCAAAATTGTCTTGAAAAACCCTTTCTTTTCAAAACTTAAAATATGGCTGATGGTCATCTTAAATATTTGAATAGTGCTCTACTGCGTGAAGAATTAAAAAGTGAAATCCACACAAATAGCAAAACAATGGAAAAGGCAAACCAAAACATTTCAGGACTGGCATTACTAAAGATAGTGTTGGGTTTGTTGTTTTTGCTTTTCTCCCTCTGGAAGTGTAATCAGGATGAGGTTATATTTTTCATTGTGAATAATATCTAAAATGAGATGTAGCTGTTTAATGCATACCATATCCATAGAGTCTTATTTATTCAGACTGAATACCACATGGACCATAGATAATCTTTTTCCCAAATGTTTACTAGTATCTGCTCTTAACAAGTGCTGCACAAGGTAAACTGAAGGAATCATAAAGAAAAGGGGCTTAATAGAATTAAGCCTTGCTTTTCAGCAAAGTCTGACTTAAGATCAAGAAGTGGAATTTTCAAATGGGTCAGGTTTTAAAGAACTTTTCTCTAAAGGACATGAATCACATGTATTTAAATGCAGGGAGTCATAGCTAGTATTAGAAAATGAGGTACAAGCAGGATTTAAGAGATGGCATTGAAACTAATGCTTTTAAGTGAGATGAAAGGAGATCCAGGTTCATTTCATGGTTTCGTTGAAGTTATCTTCTTGTGCTTGTAACCACTCTGTGCCATGCATAGTCTGGAAAATCAGGGTAATACTGCTCTGTTTCCCTGTCCCTACCTTGGCTGGTATGTACAGTCTTTCAAAACTGACTGATAGTGTGTGGGCACGTGTGTGGTCTCTAGTACTAACAAAGCTGATTTTGGATGTAGCTTGTAAGTGCTGCCATAATAAAACTGAAAACAAATTTGAAGTGCTGGGTTTGAGCATTTATATGTGATGTCTTTCACATTTACTTGAGTTTGTTATTGCCACAGATACTATTTTTAGCTATAATTTCTGTTAATGTTTGTTTATCTTTAAGAATTTCGTTAGGTTTCTTCAAAGCTTTGCTAAATCAGTTTCCTGTAGGAAAAAAAGAACCCTAAACAGTAGAACTCCTATTTGAATAGGAGAAGAACTGGAAAGATTATATATTTGAAAATAATCATTTTTGTCCACCCAAACACATAAGATTTTAAAAGTAGGTTTTTTTTTTTTCTTTATAAAGGAAATAAATAACTTTGTTATCTTCTAGTAGGTATAAATATTTCCAGCTGGGCAACCCTTTTCCTGGTTTACTGTTTGTTCTTGCTTCCTGGTCTCTCTCACCATTAAATCTTACAGTAGGCCTTTTCTACTGCCAACTTTTTTCATGTATAGTAAGTTGTACTTTTCCAAGGAGACTTGCAATTCTTCCTATCCCAGACCACTTTAATCATGTGTTTGTTAAATCCTGGGTAAGTAGCTTTCAAAAGCCTGTCCCTTTCTGAGCTTCATTATCCCTGTGGGCTACTCATTTTACCTGTTCGTTATTTAATAAGACTGAACCTCCTGCTGTTCTGGTCTTCTACAAGATACACCTGGAAAATACATCCATTGCTGTATACCGTTAGGCTTTGTTTCAACTTTTCAGTATCTATTCACACAATTTTGCGAGTGCAGAATAGGTAAAACACTTCTCCCTTCTGCTGGGGAAGAGGAAATAGGATACAGAAAACATCAATACTATTATGTTGTCTGCCATTGATACTATTGATCATGGAGCTGTTTACTGTCTGCCAATCCTTGAAAAGACAAGGGGAGTGATTCACTCAGAATGGTTGGGTTTTTTTCCTTTTCCTTTTCTCTGTCTTCCTCCCACCCCCTCAACCTGCTTTCCACTCTTTCCCCCTCCGTCCTTCCCCCCTTAGGAATAAACCCCCCAATATTTTGAGTAGTTACACATTTTGTTATGGCTTTTTCTATCATCACAGTTCCAGATACTACTTCAGCCTTTAGAAACCACACTGTAAATGTAAATGAATTGTAAATCACTTAAAATAAAAAAGAAATACCTGTTCTTTTGCTGTGCATATAACAGGTATTTTTAGTTCTCTCTCATTCATCCTGGCTGGTGAACTTTGAATGATTCTTATGCTCTATCTGTCTAATTCAGTAATGGCATATAGATGAGAGTCAAATGCTCAGCTGTTATCCAAACCATGTGTGACTAAGGAAAAGTAGAGAATAAGAAATATTCTTCTATTGAAGAATATTTCTTCAGACAATAGGATTAAAAATTAAAATTTTGTGCATCAGTGGTAGCCTTGATGTCTTTTCTTCTTGCTAACAAAGTACAGGTGTGAAATCAGATTAGTTTCTCAGTGATTTATTCTGTTTGAATTTGGCAAGGAGACTTTAGTCTATAATCTTCTAAATATGTATGCTGTTACAGTTATCAGTTCTTTTGCATTTCTGTATAGCAGTGCACCTACAAATAATTCTATTCTTACTGGAATTAACTATAATTTAGTGCCTATAAAACTTGCTAAAAGTGTTATGTCCTTGCCTCATCATTTGCATCTCCAGAACAACTCATGATTCTAAATTAATTTATTTAATATCTAAATAGTTTTGGTTGGGGATGAGGCCAGAATTTTCTTTGCTGAAGTAAAGCCTTTTCTGTCTGAGATGACTCAGGTCACTCAAGCTGGAAGTTTAATGGAAGAAGAGAGAGATAGGGAGCAGTCCTTGACTAGAGCCTGTATATTATGTGATGGTTACTTACCATATAATATTGTTATTAGGAAGAAAAAACCGAGACAAGAAAAAATGTTACCAAAAGAACCAGCTTGATACTTATTTTATCCATAAAAGGATATTGCTATAATAAGTTTAACTGCTAATTGTTGTATTGCAGAGCTCTTTGTTACTTTTTTAATTAATGGAATGTATATTTATTAATATGCAACATACTAATAATCCTGTTTATTTCAGGATAATTGGCCCATGACTGAAAAAAGCAGATAATACCATTATCAATTCATTATCAAATAATTATTCCAACAGCTTTATGTGTTTAATATAGATGGAATTCCTTTCATATTCAAGTCATCAGGAGCTTTAATATTGATTCCAGTGCAGCTGAGACTTTACCTGTGGACATTGGAATAAATGCCAATTGAAATACTCTCAAATAATTAGATCTTAGAGCATGTGATAACACCAAAAGGTTACCTCATCTAACATTTAGCAAAAGGAATTCTTTGTCTTGGCTAAAATGTTGTATTTATCTAAGTTTTAAAAGATATTGAGAGGTTGAGGACCAAGACTGCCTTCCAAAGAGTTTGGTCTGAAAACAGATCTCAATAGAAGTTACTTTTATAGCAAGAAGATTTACCATGCACAAAACCCCCTGTTTAATTGCCATCCACCTCTTTGAGCAAAAGCCAGAGGACTAGGCAAAGTGCTGGCAGAATACTTGAAGGTTATAAAGTATAAACTTGTAAAGTAAAAGTATAAACTCATTTTTGTTTCTTGATGCAATTTGGAATCAAAGAAGGTTTGTTAGTGTATGATTAGTCATGATTATCTTCTGCAAGACATTAAGTCATGCAGCTGTTTGGAAACTTTATTAAATCTGTTACTACAGTTCCATGCTCTGTTCTCCAGTGATGTCTTTTCCCTTCCCCGCCTCTCTTTCGCCCCCTCCCCCACTTTCTTTTTCTTCCTTTTGTCCTTCCCTGTTGGGCCAACTGCCAAAACCGAGCATTCCTGAAGATCGATTAGAAAGCTTTTGCTTCTCTGCTCACTTCATCAGTGTACAGTCCTTCGCATAATGTTCTTTACATAGGTTCAGAAGAAAGACCTTTAGCCAGCAGCTGAATACTGTATGGTATTCAGTGCCTAAGGTAACAGTACAAGTTTGAACTCAAAATAGGAACTGTAGAAAAAAATAACAGGTTAAATTGTAGGGTTTTAAAAAAACAAATACAATCCTCTATGCCTTAATCTTGTGTTGTGTGAACTGGAATTTTTTAACGTACCTTTTCAAGTGTGTGAGGTAAGTGTGTCAGAGGGAGGAGTAATCTAAGCAAGATGTAATACTTTTCCTACATGTTTCTACTTCGTTACTTTACATCCATATAATACTTTATATGCTGTACTTGTTACATTTGCTGATTTAGATACAAGTACTGGTGTAAATGAACAGATTTCTAGTTAGAAGTTGAATTCTGCAATAGTTGATGAGTCATGTGTATATTGTGTTTGTGTGTGCTATGAGTATGTGCATTTCCCTGTATATTATTTTTTACTAATACCTGAAGAAGCATGTCAAGATTTCAGACATATAGCTATATCAAAGCATAGAAGCAACTTAAAATGGAAAATCCACAGGCGGCTAGATGTGTCTCAGAAATATAACCCCAAAAAGCCACAAACCATAGCACTTAGGAAAGCTATCTTAGGAGATACAGCAAGCCCGTAGTAAGTTTTCTGTTCTCGCTACTTGAAAAGTGGATGAAGAAAACAAACCCTGAGTGCTTCAAAAGCATTTCTTGTGGTATTTGAAGCACAATGGTTGGGAAAAACAAACTGCTTGTTAGGTAAGTTGAAAATTGGCTGGATGGTCAGGCTTTTGAAGGCTCAGCATCTTATTGGTGGCAGACAGTGAGTGGAGGGCGAGGAGGCTGGGCTAGTTTTATCTGGGGAAGAGAAGGCTCTGGGAAGTCTAATAGCAGACCCCCAATTGCCTGAAGAGCAGCTTGCAAGGGTGACCAAGTTAAACTCTTCATGGTAGAGGCACAGAGTGTAAAAACAAACCCCCAAACCCATGGCTAGAAATTGCAGCTTGAGAGGTTCAAATTGGATGTTAGGAAAAGCATGTTACCTAGGCAGATAGTACAGCACTGGAGCAGGTTATCCCAAGGCATTGTGGAGTTTTCATCCATGAGCGGGGTTGAGTATTGGCTAAAAAATGCCAAGCCTCAAGCAGTGACTTGCTGTGGTGTGAGCAGGAGTTGCAACCCAAGCATGAGCTGGAACTGCAGGCCTCCAGAGGTTACTTCAAAGCAGCATTTGTATGATTTTGAGTGGCTTTGCCATTCAATGATACCCATTTTATATACAAGCAATATCAAACAGAGCTGTTTGTTTTCAATTTTCTGCCAATAACAGACGATTTTCTGGCTTTTCCTTTGTACTCAGCAAGAGTTAAACTTCATTTTTACTGTTACATAGCTAAGAATTGCCTGGAGGCAACTGAACTGGTGACAGAGGACAGAAAGACATACCCCTGTATGCCTTGAGTTACTACTTTCAGAAGTAAGCTTACTGCTTCTTGAAAGTCTGCTGGAAGAAGAAATGGCTTGATATGTCACATTTCAAAGAATTTCTTCTACAATGAGTTTCTTTTGTACATATGTGGAGCGTTGTAAAAATTACATGGGAATGTTGTCAGGAAGTCCTTTTGATTAATTGAAAAAACCTGCTTCCCTCTGAAGTTCTGTGGTAACGAACAACTAGTTACTGTCACCTTTTGTTCCTGACTTTTAAAACAGAGGATGTGCACATACTTCAACATTACTGTATAGCTTGAAAAGCTCTGATATTAATTAGTAAATATTTAGAGTTGAAACTTTTCTTATGTTTATTTTTTTAAACCAGTGATAGCCACACATGAGCTAACGCAGTTTCTGAAGGCCTAAAAGTTGATTAAGAGCTATTGAACAAAATGAACCAAATAATATATTAACAGTGCATGATTAGCAGTATTCTCATCTTGTCCTGTTGTGAAATTAGTGTAGGTTTAGCAATAAGTTTTAAAAATCAAGTTTACCGGTACTGCGCAACCACTTTAGTAAATCAGCCTTTATAAGTGAATCGGTGCTGAGGCTGTGGCTCCACCTGTGGTGTTCCTCTCTTCTTCTCCAGATCTTTGTCTCCTGAACTGTATGTGATTTGTCTAAGTTTTACCCGTGACCCTCACTAAAAGGTAATGATTATGTAGATGTTCTAAGAAAGAGGTATTTGCTATATGTAAAAAGTGTCAGTGCCGATCTTTGTGAAATGTGTTGTACCCATGGGGGAAGAGACCTACTTTGAAGTAGGCAGGAATGAGCTTGTCTAGTCGGTGGGTTTAATTTCAGTTTACAGTGGCATCTGCTGATCCATTTGGTGATACCGTGGTTTTTCATCTGTGTTACCACGTCAGTGGAAGGGTTAGGCGTTGCTGTGCTTTCAGAATGCCTGGAATCTTGCAATTTTCAGGGGCAGACTTTCTACATTGATAGATATATAAATCTGGTGATAGCATCTTGTACTACATCAAAGACGACTGCGGCGACTCATCCTTCAACTTCAGGCTATGTTAAGCTTGTGCTGTCCTTTTCTAATAAGCATGACCGTGTCACATCCCTGGGTCAGCTTAAGCATTTTCCCCATCTAGTGTGCCTCATTTCCAGGCCTTCATCCTGCACATGACCTCAGTTGCCCATCTTCTGTTGAATCTTTTTACTGAACATTCAAATATATTGTTTGGTCCTGGTCTGTCCCCATTTCCCTTGTGTGATATTGTTATCCCGTGGCTGAGATGCTGTCTTGCCTACCTCAGTCCTTGCCTAAACTGATTTTTCAGGGTTGTTCAATGCTGTTTGTGCAGTAATCTTTTTTTTTTCCCCCTTCCTTTTTTTTTTTTTTTTTTTTTGGAGCGAGGTTGGTGAGGAGGGTTGTTAATAAAAAGGCAGACAGATCACAGCAGCAGTGTATATAGCTTTGGAGTTACACAGCTGACCGCTGTAAATCTGGCTGAACTTGTTGCTCCCTTTTCAGTGTAACTTGGACTGATTTACCCCTAAAATAAAGCCAGGAATTGCAAAGTGAACGACAAAGAATAGATACTATAGTCTCAGCCACATTCAGGTTATTGTGCTCTTCACCCAGTTTACTCAAAAGAAATGTTCAGAACATGCATGAACTCAGCAGGAAAAAGCTAGCTTTTTGTGGTGCAGTGGTACAATTTATGTAGAACATTTAAAAGGCATATTGCAGCTTATCTGAAGAGAAATAACAAACTTCATTGTCCAGTGATGGCAATTACTTTGCTTTGTAGTCATACAAAATAATTCTTTTGTAAGAGAAGAAATTCCACTGTGCGAGAGCAAATATTTGAAATGGAGCAAGTGATGTGTGTGGGAATTTGATATGTTCATGGAACACTGTTGTTGGTAAAGTAAATAGATATTTTTCCTTCACAAATGGAGGAGCTGAAGGTACTGGAGATGCCACAACTTCTGTTCACTAAATTGCCACATGCTTTTTCTTTCCTTTGCCCCTTTTTTTTTTGACTTCTCATTTGATATGCCTGGGCTGTTTACAGTCCTTACTTGCAGTGTTATCATTGTCCTGATGATTCAAAGAAAATACTTTCTTAATATGTTGTGAAACATAACATGATTTATAATCCTGTGTGTACTTTTAGAGAGAAAATGAACCACTGAATATAGTGTGGTCAGACACCACACTTTGACATGTTTGCCTGAAATGGTGGACCTTCACATACTTTGGAAATAACACTCTCGTGTACTAATCTCTGGGAAAGTCATTTCTATTATTGTTGGCTCCTGTGTTTAGCACGCAGTTCTCAGTTGACATACTATACATTATAGAAAAATGCTTGTGACTCAGCTAACAAAAACCCAATGAAGCGTCTAAATTAAGAATCCTGGTTTTGTGCCCTTTTTTTGTGTGTGCTTTTTTCTTATTACTGCATGCTGTCCTCTCTTACTTGTACACAAGGCAGTCGGGCCTCTGCAGCAGTGTGTGGATACTGGCAAGACCACAGTCCATCAGTTTTATATAAGCAGCAATTCTGCTTAAAAGAAAATTTACCATTTTCATGCCACAAGTAGAAGGCACAAATCCAAAAGAATAGAAGGCAAAAATCTGTCAGACTTTAAATTATATTTAAGTATAGATTAATTCTTTTAAAATAGCAATGCTGTTTCTATCGCCCTCTTTTCTTGCACTACATTCATTTAGCTGTCATCCTTTACATGTAGCTATAATAAGGTACAATTGGAGTGTATATTTTCATTGTAGACTGAGACATATATAGTCTTACATAGCTTCAAATGAATGCTGATCATAATGCTGCTTATAAAACAATCGCGAAAATAAGATAAAGTGTCTAACTGAAAGAAACAATGAATACCTGAAAATGGGGCCTACAAGAATGCTGGAGAAGGACTTTTTACAAGGGCGTGGAGTGATAGGACAAGAGAGAATGGTTTTAAACTGGAAGAGTGTAAATTTAGATTAGATATTAGGAAGAAATTCTTTACTGTGAGGGTGGTGAGACACTGGAACAGGTTGCCCAGAGAAGTTGCAGATGCACCATCCCTGAAGTGCTCAAGGCCAGGTTGGACGGGGCTTTGAACAACCTGGTCTAGTGGGAGCTGTCCTTCCCCACAACAGGGAGGTTGGAACTAGATGGCCTTTCAGATTCCTTCCAGCCCAAACCATTCTATGATTATGTGAAAACAAAATAATATTAATAACTGCCCAGTACAAAACTACAAACTTATTTTGTAACTAAAGTTATTAATAGGAAACTCTGAGGATTCCTGTGACTGTCAAACTGACACTATACAGATTTTTAGAAAAAGCCAAAGATAGTAGAAGTCATGTGCTATAGCATAAAGAGGGTTTTTTTCATTTGATGTGCTTATGGAATTAAAATTTATAGTCTAGATATCTCATCATTGTATATCACAATGTTAAAATACATTCAAATTAGGTCAGTGCCTGGTTTTTTGCAGCTAAATACCCAATATAAGCTCATTCCAGCTGCTGAATGTGAATATTGGGCACTTGAGAATGAGGTTCCTTGAGTTGCTCTGAAGAAAGTTGTTGGGGCTCTGAAAGGCACAGCTGCTGCTCACCCCAGGAGTCCTTTCTTTTTGGTAGCTCCTCATAGTTATGAATTCATAACTATGAATTCTGTCTGAAGAGGTCTTTTCAATAGTTTCAGTGTTACTGTGTGCTTTAACAATCAAATGTAGTTGGCTTATTTCTTTTGAATTCATTTGCTGCTGCATCGTAAGACATTAATTTAATTTTACATGCGTTTAGCCTAACAATGCTGTGAAGAAATTTGAAGAATGCCCTCGATTGAGGCTTGTCAGTAAATGTCTAATTTCTTACACTTACTGACTTCCCAAGTTTCCCAAGCATGACCCCATTCTTTCCTGTATTGGGATAATTTCTTTGTGACACAGCCCTCAGGAAGGAGGCAGCCATCAAAATCCTTATCACCAGACTCAATAAACGTAAGGCAGTCTCCATTAACAAAAGACAAATTTGGACCATCCTGTTTGTGGTAAGTGAGAGCAGACGTCTCCATGTATCCTCGTGTGATTTCTGTGCAGTCTTCAGAAATAATGGAAACCATCTGCAGTCTGCATGATGTAGTCCCTTGGGCTGCTGGGCTTCTGTGAGGAGCCCACACTTACATTCAGGTGTTTACAGTCACATTGCTCTTATCTCCAGTTGAACTTCTGTTCTGCTTTCTGAACAGCATTTGAGGCTTGGGTCTGAATAACATTTTGCCAGCAAAGTAATACCACTTTTGGGTTGTTGTTGCTATGCGGATTTTCCAAGCAGAAATTTCTCGCAAGGTGAAGAAAAGCAAACAAAACAAGTGTGTCCTTACCTGTGCATCATATACAAACACTTTAGGAAAAGGAGAAGAAATCAGTATTGATGCATCTGTTTTCTGTCTTTACTATAGGGGTGCAGGATCCTCAGCATGAGAAGATAATTACTGTGACTACTAATGGAAGTATTCACAGCCCCAAGTTTCCACACACATACCCACGCAATACTGTACTAGTATGGAGATTAGTAGCAGTAGATGAAAATGTATGGATACAGCTTACTTTTGATGAAAGATTTGGGCTTGAGGACCCAGAAGATGACATTTGCAAGTAAGTTATTTTTCCTTTAACTTAAAAAATCTAAAGGGAGGTGCGGGGGATGGAACAAAAGTGTTGCTTGAATTTTGCAAAAATGACATCTGTCTGTCAATATATTTTTAAAATGTATCTTTTAAAGTATTGGTTTATGATTTTATTTTGCAGTGCTAGAGAAGGATTTCATGCTTGAAAGCTTTGGGATCCCCCCATTTTTCTTTCTGCATTCAGTATCTACGCCACAGATACTTTATGATACAAAAAAAAGTGAATTATTAAATATCTCAAAAGTTTTGACATCTGGGAAAATATTCTTGACAGCGTGTTAGAGGAATGAATGTCTAATTTTTACAGGGAAAATTTGGGTAAGCAAGATACCTGAAGTGGAATTCAGGTCACGACACAAAGTACTACATCCCTGTTCAAAAAAAACAACCACCCTGCTGCACAATATTTTAATGGCCTTTAATGGTCAAGTTCTCAGTTTTCTATGAAAAACAGCACTTACAGTATGGCATTAATTTGACATTCTTGAATGGTATTGTTATTTTTCCGGACTTCAATAATTCAGTATGGTGTGGGTTTCTGTAGGGACCTGTGGAGTCTGCATTTCCTTCTTATGATTCACAGATGAAGGGTTTGTAGCTTGAGAGGGAAACAACCATGACATAGCAGGCACCAGAATGGATGTGGTTCTGAACCAAGCCATCTGATTGATCAAGTTTTGGATACTTTGTGAGGTAGTAGAGGCTGACATTGTATATGCTTTCTGTGAGTGGGTGAAAGGGGAGAGATCCTAAACTCTTGTATCCTGTATCTATCTGCCATCACAGCAACACACCATAAAAAACCCCAATGTGTGAACAGTGGTATGTTGCCTGAACTTTTTTCAGTAAATTAAGTAACAGATAAAATATGTCATTCGAATGGTAGATCCTCCTTTGATGTGTTCCTGGAGAGGTACTTCACACAAAATTTTCCTTTCAAAGTAGTTGTTTGTTTTCTTCTCTGTTTCAGGTTTTATTTTTGAGTAGCTTATATACATATTTGATTTGATTTTTGATTTTAGTTTTTCTAATTAAGTGATATTTGGTTGTTTTTTTATATCAACTTTTCATTACAAATTTGAATTTCCTGGGGGTTACTTCCGCACTTTCCCTTAATTAGGGAGCTGAGATTCATAAAAGATGGGCAGGTATCTTTCTTTTGTAATTCTGACAGGAGTAGTTGTCAAGGCTATGTCAAATATAATTAAAATTCTAAGTACTACAAACATACGTTTGCTCAGATGAGCGCACTCCCTTTGCACAATAATTCTTTTCTCTAAATGAAAACTTAGCTTGCTTTTTCTTTTCTTTGCATATGGCAGAGTGAAGTGGCAAGTGAAAGAAAATCCAGGTAGGGTGACTCATTCATCCACTTGCAAAGAAAAAAGTAAGATAAGTTAAAATATTTTTAATATTACTACTAGACTAGTATTTTAATGGGAGTACATTTATTTTAAGTAAACAATGTGCTGAATACAGAAGTACTGGTCAAATTAAGAAACAGTAATAAGTCACTCATAATCTTCACTCAGCTGTAATCTTATCATGCTCATATTTGTGCAGGGATACCAGGAAGTTCTATGAATGCAATTCCTGATACATGCACCTTTGAGGACACATTGGGCTTTTTGGCTTGGAAGATAGGACCTTCTGGAAAAGGGAGTTATATTGTTGTTTTTAGCCAAAAGAAAAAACATAGCTAGGATTCCTACGAAATTTAAATTCAGTAACAAACTCAGTAAAGGAAGACAATGTGTACTTTGTTTGATGTGAAGGGTGTATAAATAATTGACCAGTTGATGAAATAACTAAAATACAGATAGGATAACTATGCAAAACAATTCCTTACAGGCCAAGTAAGCTACCAGTTATCAGAGTAATCTCTCTTTGTAAGTAATGTCTTACATTTCTTATCTCCTGTAGTTCCTAATAAAATTATTTGTTTTTCCAGTACCTTCTATAGAAAAGCTAAGGGGTTTTATTGACTGCATCACATACTCTTTATTGCTCTACTGTTTCTGCCATCTTTAAACACACAACCAGTAATGTTGCTGTAGAGTGCTCGACAGTTTCTCCAAAGGCAAGTTTATATGACAAAGGGCAGAATAAAATACAACATGCAATTTAATGTATTATAACTCTGTACATTACAGTGACCTGATCCTTTAGTTCTTACCTGTTACTGAAACTAGGTAAAAACTGCAGCCTGGTAATGTTAGACTTTCTGTGCAACAGTGTACAGTTTGTACCAGGATATCTTCTTCTCCCATCTGTAGTGTACAAGAGGACCTCAAGAGTTGCCTGCAGTGGTCATTCTCAGAGTTTTCAGTTCCTCTATGTGCTTCTTAAGCTGTACGTTCTACTCAATGCCAGAGCTTTCTCCATCATTGCTGTAGGCTGTAATGCCCTGAAGTGTCAGCTCACTGGGCTGATGAGAATACACTGGAGTATTAGTTTGAGATAATTAGCAGCTTTTAAATGTCATAGGAATTCAAATATTGCTCACACATTGGAAAAAAATAAAACCCAGATCCAGCTATATGTAAAGACTATTTTTTCTTAGCATAGTTCTGTAACAGGAAAACAGCAGTAGTGCTGAATAAGAAATGTTCCAGATGTATCCTGAAGCTATGGCAAGTTTCTGCCTGTATCTGGCTAACCTGACCTCCACACTTAGATTTCTCCAAAATCAGTTTTGACACTTCAAGCTATTCTGTGAGGTCTTTTCATCTAGCATGACTGTACAACTATACTGAAGATACTGGCCTAGTCTCCATTTAAATACTTTCCTGAATCTGAATCAGAGTGATCCTGCATGGCTTTTTTTTCTACTGCGTTTTTACCTGCATTTCAATTTACAGTATCTACTAAGGTATCTACAGCAAATTCTGTGTTCAAGAACAGCAATCCTGACCCAGCCTCACCTGGAGCAGCATTAACATGCATTGATTGTTATACTAATTTTCACTAGTTTTAAGCACAATTGCTGTGTTCCGTATGTTTTGGAAGCAAAGTTTCAATTCAATTTTTTTAGAATAAACTTCTGATGTTTTGCCTCTATTTCTTCAGGTAATTTTTTGTCCTGGATTTAAATTGTAATTGAAATTTAGGCAGTTCATCTATGTATTGCTTAAAATACAGCTAATGATTTTTAACAATAGTTCTATTTCCTCTGCACTGCATCCTTTCTATGGGCAAAATGTTAAGAATCCACTGCATCCTTTCCAAAGTGAACAACTAATTCAAAACTACATGGGAACTAAATCTGTGCATGTATATCAGGAGAGATTCAGGTTATTTGGTTAATAATACAGATATATAAATCTGGGCAATACTGCAGTAATTTCAGTCTTGTACACTTTGATTTCAGTTGCGACTTGCAAAAGAAAAAGGTTACGAACAAAAGAAATCTCCCAGCAAATGAAACAAACAGGAAGGGAGAAGGATGCAGTCTCCTGGCTGTTTTGTGCAGCGCTGTTCAGATGATTAGAACTGGCAGTGAATTTTCCTTACATAAGAGAATTTCTAGCTGGCAGAGGCATAGTAAATTTACATTCTGTATGCCCACCCTTTCTGATGAAGAGAAGAAGCAGTTTTTCTTCTGCTGATATGACAGCTGATACAATAGGTCATTATTTTCATGATGCTAGCCCCCCAATACTGTTTTAATCAGGAGGCTGTTAGACTTCTGTGTCTGACAGCTGCTGTCATCAAGGAGGTGCCATAACTCTGCTTGACCAGGAGGGACTGATTTTTGCTCAATTGTTGCTTGTTGTCCAAATTTGTTGCTTTCTGTCTTTGAGAACATGCAGTGATAACAGCTGTGTGATAAACTCCTTTGTACCATGGCTGGTACAGTTGCCTTTAAAAGGTAGTCAGATGTTGTGAGTAGGTTGTACACTGGAGCATTACATGCAAGGCTGCAATAGGAGGAGAAAAAAATTTTTGTGGGTGTTTTGTTTTTTTGGTTTTTTTTTTGAGGGGGAGCAAGGGAGACTTTTAGCAGCTGCATGTGTGAATCTGTTCATATAGAAGTATAAGTGAAGTATTTACCTATAACGTTTAGAAAGAATTCCCACAGCTTGTCTACTTAATCTGTGTAATATGTAGAACTTTTGCCTGAAAACAATCCATTCAGCCGAAGGCAGCTGTCAGTGCTAACATGGAGCAAAATCTATGTGAGCAGTACTTTTTTTTTGTTCTTCACGTCAAATTAAATACTTAACTCTTAATACCAGGAATGTGCTTCCTCTGAGGGAAAGATGATGCTTCTTAGGATGATGCTTTACGATACAGAGCCACATGCATTAAATTCACTACCTCCCTTTCCCCTAACATCTCTGTAAGCGACTTGCCTTCACATCAAGTCTGTTGTGACTGAACTATGCTCAGCCTATCCAGGGAGCATCAGGGTTCTGTGGTAGAAAACATAATCCAGCTGCCTCCAACAGTCCTATGTGTTCCTAATGAATGTATTGCTAGAAAATTGTTGTCAAGGGTTAAAAAAATAGAAGATTTGGCTCAGTTCTGACAAGACCGAAACAAATGTATTAAGAGGAAATGTACAGACACTGTCTTGAGTCAGTGGCTAAGAAGAAGGAAAATATTTGCTTAGCTGTCTTTTTTTTTTTTTCTTTTTGGCATACATTGTGTCAAATGCAAACTATGCAGTGATAAGTTATGGTAAACACAATAAAAAGGCTAAACATTTTGTTATGTAATTTTCTAAAGAGACTTTTCTGTGTAATATAAGACACAGAGTAACTTGCACCACATGGAGCTTCCTTTCTTGTAATTATTACAAATCTGTACATCTAGCATGTGGAGTAATATATGGATGCATAACTGCAACTCCTAAGTTCTTCGGTAAAAAAGAGGACAGATATTTTCCTCCTGTTTGGCCCATTGTTATGGAAGTACCTTGGAGCATAACAGAGCACATATATGAAAGGATAATGTCAGTGTCCTTTTCTTCTAGAAAGATAAAATCCACCTCAAAACATGGGCACAGGGGAAAAAGAAAGAGTTTGGTTTGGTTGGTTTTGTTTCGTTGCTTTTTTTTTTTTTTTTTTTTTTTTTTGAGTGCATTATTGAGGCAGTATTGATATATGTGTGGAGAACATACTAATACTGAGCATGTATTTGGGAAAAAATTAAACTCTTCACATAAAGTATTAGTTCTGAGGCTTTTGAGGGCAGTGAGTTCCTTATCAAGGTCTGGTTCCCAAGCAAATTGTTTTTTAGACAACTGATGGGCTGTCGTTACTGCCAGACAGTCTTAAATGCTTCTCATGGACTGTGATTACAGAGGGTGAAGTTATGTCTTGGGCAAGTACAAAGTTCAAGTTGGCTTTGAATAACTGGACAAAGACCTTTCAATGAACTCTGTATTGAAAGAGGAACTGGTGCAGACAAGGCTCATGGTGACTTGTGGGGCTAAGTAGCTGGACTGCTGGGATTTGGGCCGCTTCTCCCTCTTCCATCCCTCATTCTGAAGATGCAGGGGTTGCTGCTGCCACCTCTGTTTGAAAATTCAGAAAGCAGTGAGGAGTCCCCCAGAATTTCTAAGGCTTCAAACTGAAAACAGAAGAAAGAGTCAGCACCAAACCCCACAGACTCTGAGAACAGAGATGAGTGTTACAGTGAAGACAGGTCCTTGACTCTCTTTTCTTACAGCTGTTGCCTTAGAATTTCACTGCGTTGAATTTTAGCCACCTGTTTTTTATTAGATGCTATGTGTATAGGTGGACTGGGCTCTGTTTAGATGACCGCGTATCAGTGAATGCTTCTTTCATTGGCTTTAACTTCTTCAGCAAAACTGAAACCGTACTAAAGTTAAAATTTACTATAGCTCTGCTCTGCAAGTCAGATCTGTTTGGATAGTATTGATTCCATTAATATATGGAATTATGAAAAGCATATTGAACTCTCATTCATCAGTACACAATTTCTTTTTTACTTTTTTTTCCCCCCAGCACACTAATTACTTGTTAATCATTTTTATTCAAAGCCTGAAGGGGGATCGTATAAATTAAAAGGCTGGGATGAGTTCAAGCATTCAAGTGCCATAGATTAATTGAAACACTGATAGGAAGGAGTTATTATGAAATAGCTAGTTTAAATCCTTGGTAGCAACATCGGTGTTTTACTGGTGGCAGGAAGGTGGCATTTTAGGTGCAGCATGTAGAAAGTGCTGTAAAAATTGTGTTAAGGCATCTGGTGGAATACTTTCTTCCCTCGTTTCTGGGATAGTTTGTTTTGATTTGGATTGGTTTTGATTTTCAGTTGCTCAATCCATTTACAAGACAGCTGAACAGTGATACCAGATCAAGAGAGGTTTAAATACTGAATGGATTTAAATGAAGGATGAAAGTGGGGGTTGTGCTGCAAAGTTTTTAAGAAGTTAGGTTAATTTAGGGACAGAGTCCTTTATCTAAAAATTGTTCTTTTACATATAAAGAAAAAAGATTAATACTAGAAAGGTTATTTTTTTTTCATGTGAGTTTGGTTGTAGCAATATTATTTCAATTTAATGAATGCAGAAGATTCCAATATACTCATGCATCCTGCTGTTTTATGCTTTGAAGAAAAAATGATTGGGTCTTTCATGAAAAGTAGTATCTGGATCTGTTTCTGTTCTGATATAATTGAACAAAATTGTAGTTCCTTGTATTTTATTTTTTATTATTATTTTATTTTTTTTTAAGAAAGCTCTTTCTTTTGGAATTTCCATGATTCCAGAACAAATTGATTCTTTGATTACCAAGTGATTCAAACACCATCTCATCTTTCAGCTGGTCCCATTTTGCTGGCTTAGCTACTGGTCACAGTTCACACTGTGGCAGAGGTGTGTGCTGTACCCAGAAGTATACACATTCCTTTGGGTTCTCTACTGCTTGTTAAAAGTTGCTTAATATCATTCTCATGATAACAAATTTGTAAATGCGACCAAGTAAATATTGCAGGCAGTGAAAGAAGATAAAAAAATTAGAAGACCAAAACGCAGTACAGTTATAACTGAGACTACTCTGTAACACACATTTCTTAAGCTTCAAAGAGAGTAAACTCAGTTCTGCAGAAGCGATTTATAGCTGCAAAATTGTACTCTCTAAGCAAATTAAAGTGCAGTACAAGAAGTGGAAAGAGAAGGAGATGCTTCTCTGAGCAGAATGGGAGGACAGCATAGCCTACATGATATGATCAGGACATGCTGCACAAACTTAGGGGCTATCATTGCATTCTTGCCCACCCACATTTCCCTTCTTTACAGTAAATCCAGCAGTCATTTTTAGTGCCCGCTGTTGCTACGGGACACTCTAATGGGTATTATTTCACAAGTAATCTGAAACCTATTTTCACAGCCCAGATGAGTGTTAGGAGAGTGATTGCTGATGAGTGGGCAGTTGACATAATCCCTTACTCCTTTTTCACACCAGAGGCTGCGCCCATTGACTTAAAAAACATTTTAGGCTCCTTACAATTCCTTTCTGGTCCCCTCAATCTCAAACAAGCTGTTTGAATAAAGTAAACTATGTCCACAGAATCCAAAATATTTTTGTAAATGATCCTAATCCTAATTTATTGCTTCTAAAATCGTTCCATGTTATCGTAGTTGGCTGTGTTTCTAATGGTGTACACTGAAGTAATTTTCTTCGAAAACAAGTGTGGCACTGCTGGGTCTTGCTTCTGTCTAGTATGCTCTGGGATCAGATGTTACTAACGCAGATCCCCTGCTCCTGCCTCACCACTTGCTAAAAGTTAGAAGGAAATATCTACTATAAGGAGGCACCAAAACACACTGTGAGCCGTCACCACCTGACTCAGGGATCTAGGCAGACCCTGTAGCCACCTCCAGTTTCTGGTGTGGCTCTTGTAGGTCCTGATGTCGAGAGAAATGCAAGCTGCAAAGGCAGGCCCAGCAACATAATCTAAAATTACCCTGAGTAGTGTCTAAATATTCCAGTTTATACATAGTATGCACTCCCTCCCTGGTACTTTCTGGTTACTGAAAGTCTCAGTACAGTTAAGCCCACAGGCTCACCATCAGGTTTATAAGCAGCTTTCTCCTGTTTGGTCAGCAGGAATAGCAAACATACCAACTGTCCTATTCCTAGATGGGCAGTTGTGTTTCTTCACCTGTTAGACAGCTTTTCTTTATTCTCTTCCTTCCCTGTCCTGTTCCTTTCCTCTCTCCTTCACACTAGATGCTGTGGTCACTTCTTTATGTGCATCATCAATGTTTTAACAAAGTATATTACTCACATGAAATTGTAGTTAGGCAGCATTACCAGCAAATAGTGTCAGTCAGACAAATCAGTAACAGTCCTGGCTTCACTTGTTGCTGCTCCATTAGGATAAAGAAGAAGTGAAATGTAATATAGTTTACATTAATCTGTTCTCATCCGACGATTGGGATATCTGAGAAGATGCATGTGGATGAGAAATTGCAGAAAGGAAGGTTGCTTTTATAAAAAAAGTTAGATGTTCATGTGGGAGTGCCGTAGGGGGTTTATAAGGTAAAATGAACAGATCTTTTCCTTTTCTGACAGTAACATGGAAAGAGGGAAACCAGTAAACTAGCAGCAGTTAAGTAGTACTACTTCAGACTGGCCTGTGATTCATTTGCTGTGACTGGATTAAGAATCGGTTTGCATAATTTTATGACCATTAATTTACAGCTAGATAAACTGAAGTGAGAAGAAACTCCTTACACTCTTCAGGTGAAAACTGATCTCCTGCTAAGGTTGGGAACACATTTTTTTCTGCCTCATGCGGTCTTATGCAACTGCTTGGTTACATTATAAGGATTTTCCACTTTCTGTTCAAGTAGCAATTACTAGCCTGTCCTGAAGCAGGATATTGGACTTCATGACAAATGGTCTGTCCGGGATTGGTAAATCCTATGTGCTAGTGCAGCAGCCAAGAGACCATATGTTATTGTATTGCTGAACTAAAGAAATAAAGGTGTTTTCATTTAAATGAACATAGGTGGAGCCCCAACCTCCATTGAGATAGACAGAAGAGAGGGTAAAGAGAGGGTAAAGGAAGAGCAGAAACGACCATACTGACGCCAAAATGATGCTGTATCATTGGAGTGTGCTTGAGGGGAAGAGGTGCTGCCTGCACTGCCATGGGTGAATCTTCACATGCTGAAAATGCCCCTTAGGCATTTTCTGTTTGCTTGTTTTCCAAAATGTGCTTTTGAATATTGTTATGAAATTGCTTAACTGGTAGTTTTCAGATTGTGGACTGGAGTCATTCCTAGGTTCCAGGTTATAAGGAATGTGCATAAAGAAAAAATTACCATTTGGGATACTAGAATAAATATTTAAAATGCTGCTTGAAAAACAATGGTAAAAACATTAAACTTCCACAGCAGCTGGAACAGATACATTGAGTAGAGTTAGAAATTTTATAGTGGATTAGCAAGAATTCTTTACAACCTTGGCTGTTGATGTGAGCTCAGAGCTCCACTAATGTTTTTGGTTTTGTACAAAATACTGATCTGTACAGTAGGAACATGTGATTTATTATGATCACTAATTTCCAAGATAAAATGTACCAGACTTTACAGAGAAGTACTGAGAAAAAGTTGGTCAGGCATTTCATTATCCAAAGTCTGGAGAGGGTAGTACTGTATGGTGTAGGATACTTACTGAGCTGGTACGCTGTCTGGGAGCAATGGACTGCCTCTTTATGAATGGAAATGTGCTTTAGAGAGTACAGTGTCCAGTGCAGCGGGCCTCTGATTTCTGATGGCTGTTTCCACACGGTGTACTGTAAGTACATAATAATAATAACAACTTGTACAGGTATTACTTTGGGGGGCTGGGGACCACATGGTGACAAAGGAGTACTGGTGTGCAGTACAATAAGAATAATCCATTTTATTGTCACTTTTGTTACATGCATTATTATTTCATAACATGCAGGATGCTAAAGAAACCTATGGTCCACACATGCAGTCAGTAGCAGAAAGCAGACAGACTGGAGGCGAAACAGTGCAAGAAGATGTTCCACGTAAATGTTATCCATTTTCTACTCCTGGAAAAATAACCTTTCCAAGTGACTTTGATTTTGTAGAAAATTTTTTTTACTTACTGTATTTTATGTGGCTACAGGAGAATCTGTAGTCAACTAGGAAAAAGGTAAGCATAGCATAGTAACCCTGAGCAATGGAAACTCATGGAAACTTACTCCCTGTGGAACTTATTCCTTTGTATTTTAAGATGAAGGCCAAGGTAAGTAAATGGACGGAGGCATCATTTGCAAGTGGATTCATATGTGTTAGTATGTTTTTCCAAGCTCTGCAATTTTCCCAAATTCATCTTTGTCTTTAATACATAGTAATAGTAATGTTGGTATGAAATTTGATGTACTTTGTTTTGTATTCCTGTTCTACTCATAATATGCTATTTTTGGACCAAACTTAATCCTTATTTAAAGAGAGCTAAACGTTTCTTATCCTGATTGGCATTGGGAATACGTACCATTCTGTGGCAGAAAGAAGTATAGGTAGGTTCTAAGAAATTTGGCAATCAGCCTTTTAAAAGGAGGAGTTTGGAAAACCATCTTCTTTCCTTCTTACCTCCACTTTTGATCTGCAGGATTACCATGTCTTTTTCTATAAGAGTCTTATTCAATTGCTTGAAACAATGTATCAATAGAAGTTACACCAGTATAAATTAGTTTGCAGCACAGGCTATCTAGGACTGAATTCGTGGTTGCTGTATTCCTGAAAATACTTACTTACATGCTTTACCTGTATCTGTAGTTTAGCATTTGCATCAATAGTTACAGGCTTGCTGCCTGAATATAGAATTGGTTTGGTTTAGAGCCTCAAGTACATTTACCAATGTAATTTCTCATTCTTGTGTAAAAGTCAATGTCCCTTTCACCCCATAAGGCAGAAGTTACTTTCAGAGACTACGGGATGTTCACATGCTTAAGATGGAGATACTTAAATGCTTAGCAGTGTACCTAGATAGCAGTCATGATGATTTATTTCCTAGAGGTGTTTGAGTGCCTGTATGCTAGTCATCAGGGAAATAATATGTTTTCAGCAAGATTAGGTTTATCGATTGGCACTGAAGTAAACTTTTGATACAAAGGGTAGTTTGAGGAGAAGGGTGAAGAGATGCATTTCTTCGTGTTTCTTGGTTTTGCATGCAGTACTTTCACTCCAGTTCATCAAGTGGCAAACCAATTATGCAAAATGTGTAGGTTCATGTGATTCAGCTTCACGTGATGCCTCAGTTTTTCAGCAGATCCACGGAAAATGAAAATCTGTTTTCTGGTAGACTGCAGAGTAGCAATGCGACAGTTAATTCTCCAAATCAAACAACCAATGCATCCTTTTATTTTCATGAAAACGTTCAAACGTTTGAAGATTAGAATTCAGAGGTTTGAACTCTGTCTTGTTTGTCACTTTCACTTGCAGTGTTGCACATTTATGGTCGAATTGGCTTACAGTGAATAAAGGGGAAGAAACCTGAGGTCTAAGGATTAAACTTTTTTTTTTTCTCATGTATCCTAAATAACAAGGTAGAAATACAGAGAGAGTTGTGCAGTTGTCTTAGAAGCCTCAGGCTGTTACTAACCAGTATGAGGAAAGATTAAATAGAGAGAACCATGGCAACCATCTAACGTTTGTGAATGAATCTGTGTTTCCATAAGGCAGTTCCTAATGTACAGTACTGCTTATTCTGAAATAGATGTATTCAAAGGAGGTTGGCACAGAAACTACAACCCATATTTGGTGAGTGGCAGTTAGAAATGTTCTCTGTTTATACCTTGAGTATCTTTATTTCGCGGAAAATGTAGACATGGCAGGATACTTGGGGTTTTTATGCTCGTTTGCTGTATTGGCTGGAAGTGATGTCTACTGCTGGAAGAGATGTTTGTATATAATTAAACATCATTTTCTGAGTACAAAAACCTGACCTCATCAGTTATTTATTTGGATTATATCTGGGTATGCTGTTTCTTTCCAGTGACTGTTAAAGCACAGTGTGTGTAGGATCAGCAGATACAGCTTCTACTATGGAAATTTGTTTTATGGCAAATCATTGCTGTTCCATCATATTTTCTCTGTTTTTACATCAAAACATCAGGAGTGACATAAAATGTAGAACATAACTCTTAAATGTTGGATAATCTGTAGCAATATCCAGAGGAGTTTCCTCTTATAACGGAAGGTACTGCCAAACCCTCCTAAAGTGGATGAATGCTATGGGTAAATTGCCCATGCAGTGAGCCTCAGGAGCTGGAGTCAAATGACTCTGGGTAACTTTTTTCAGAAATTCCTATTGGAAAGACAAAATCCAGAGGAAATATTTTAAATATTTAAAATTTTATATAGGGTAGTTTTCAAAAATCAGTTTTTCAGTATCTGCACTTTACTGTCACTCAAATTAGCTCAGCCAAATATTTCTGATGATGTCGAATGGAACCATTTTTACTGAGCTTTTACGCTGCGTGGAGGACTGGACTGAGCGGGCCAGTCCTTCCCAGTCTGAGATTAGTATAGCTATTTTTGTCTGGCAACAAATACAAAACAGTATAATGTAAATTAATGCATTTGAAGGGCAAAGAAATTAGTTAAACATCTGAAGCTTTCAAACTTGAGTGGTAGGTGGTTGTACTAACTGGCCTGGCCATGTTGGAGGGGAAAAAGATAATACCAAAAGTAAGATTTCTTCTTACATAAACAGCGCACAAGTACCTGAAGTTTCATTTTTAAAAATTATTTGATTTTTTGTGTCAATTTGATTTTCATCTCTCACGACGTCTTTTGTCTCTGTGCCTTGGTCTTTGAGGAAAGCTTACTGTAGTCTCAGTGACAGGGGCAATATTGGCAGTAGAAAAGAAGAAAGTTCTCCGTCTTTTGAATGGATAATGCAGTACACTCTTCTTTTTACAACTGTAATGCTACATCTTGAGGCTTGTAGCTTGCCTGAAATCCACTTATTTCTCTAATCCAGCATGCCACACTCTCCTCTTGTTTTCTTCCTTCTTGGGGTCCTCCCAATTTCCCTCTACCCTTTGTCATAAGCTTTGCATTCCTCTTTGAACTCCTCTTGTCCCATCATGTAGTTTTCCAGAGACTGTACAGTGTGTTGACCTATGGAGAGAATAACACAGCTGGTTAAATGCATTGGGTCTGCCATTAGATACTATAGATTAGAGTGCCTCTGTCGTGCTCCCATGTTCCCTTCTCCAGTCAGACAAACATGAATCTGCCAATCAGAACGTTACTGGAGAGCTGTTTGACTGGAGGAGGCCTTCAGAATCTATTGCTAGTGAGCAAGCTTTGCAAAAAAAATATATTCAAGCTAAACATTTGCCCTTACTTTCCTCTATACGTAAATATAGTGTTTATGTCACAAAGAGCAAGGTGATTACTTTCAGATGTGATTTAAAAGCTATCTAAGAGGTGAAGACTATCTGAGGTGTCAGTAATACTCTTACAAGTTTTTTTCTATACAAGTACACAGCTAAGTTAAATAATGGAAACCAAATTTTTTCTTTCCATAGGAAATTTAAATATTTCACTAGCAAAAATTAAAATTATTTCAAATGGAGGTGGAAGAGAGAGAGGAAATTTTCCTTGAGAAAGTTTTTTTAAAAAAAAGATCAAAATGCTATTTTCATTATGACAGTTTTTAGTAATTTTGAATGTTTCAAAAATTGAAGCTGTCCAAATATAAATGATCTAAATTCAATATTCAAACTGTATTCAGTAACAGTTTGTCTGGTGGACTGCCAAGGGACCTTGAATGCTTTTGATCTGCAGCCAAGGTAGGTATTCTGGTGTGCTATGCCAGCACCAGGAAAACCTTGGAATTCCATGGACTTTAGAACAAGTTGGGATGGAAATATTATTGCATGTCACAGGATGCTATCAAAAAAGAAAAAACAAAAAAGGGATTGATATCAACTTCCTATTTCTTCATTTAAAAAATAATTAATTGCAATGGGTTCTTATCAAAGGAGGAAGGAAAAACATATTTCACCTTTTGCAAACTGATTTAATGAATGTGCTACATTTTTGTCTAGCATTCATCTGTATACCTATGAAAAGGTCCAACATCACTGATGTAACGAAGTGTTTTACCCTGTGGGTTTTTCCTTCTTGCTTTCATTGATATATCTGTGGAATTCCAAAGGCAGAGGTGAGCCACAAAAAAGTCACAGAGCCACAAGCCAAGGTAAACAGCCTGCGAGAATATGTTTAGCAAATGACAGAAATAATATAGAAAGGAGAGGAAAACCTTGGAAAATACATTTCCTGGTTGGAAAGGCATTGAAGTTTAAAGTTGCTTACATTGCTTCATTGCTCTTTTCCAGTAAGTTGTCTTCGTTATTTCAACCCACAGTCCCAGGCACCTTAGCTATTGGGAAGAGGAATACATGTTCTGCAGCAGGTCTAATGGAAGGCATTGTGGGCATCATGACTAAAGGCAAAAGCATCTTTCATCCCAGGAAAGGAGATTGGACTACCTCTTTGTCATAAATTGTACTTAGTAATATTTGAATAATGTATTGCACACAGATACAGCAACCAGAGCATTTCTTAGCCATTGTCAAAGAGGGTTATGTTTTCTCCTTTGTACACTGCACAGAAAATAAGGATTCTTTAGTTCATTGTGCATTTTGATTTTATTTTTTTTTCTCCATTGCAAATGGAAAATAGCTTCTCAGTTCTTGGTTATTTATGCTATTTTTCTTGCATTTCAATTACAAGCTTTTCTTGATAGGGAAGTAATTTTAGATGGCTATGCTATTGTCCCTGCTTCTCTGTAGCCCTGTGACGTGAAGCTGCAGAATTATTTAGCACAATCTTGTAAATGCTAAAGCATCTGAACCACTTTATTTTGTTACTGTTCACAAGTTCAGACTTCAGTCCAGATATACAATGTGAGGAATTTCAGTTGCACAGAAGATTCTTTCATCAGGCTTTTGCAGCACATTCAGCCTAGATAACTGACAGGAATAAAGTTACTGGCTAAAAATGTCATTATGTCCAGGAAACGTGAGGAACTTTCTTCTGTTGATATAGATAGGATTTCTAAAGATTCCCCTTGCTGATGGTGAAGTTTCTGTATTGTGCGGGGAGCTCCACCTACATCTGTGTTCAGCAGTAACAAGCCAATACTCATATTTCCTATATTTGCTTATGAAAACAGACATTTTTTTCTACAGCACCAGACTTGTTTGTTGAACATAAAAGAACTGAAATCGGTCCTGAGGGAGACATTGCAGTAAGGGAGTGGTTGTTATGAACCATGCACGTTCTCTGCCATGTTGCCATGAGAAAATTACATTTGATTGGCTTATAAAATAGGTTTTACTAAATCCCTTCAATGGTGATACTGATAACTGTGCACACTGGAGTGCAGTACTTGTGAGTGCTGTATAATGATTAGAGTGTTTCCAGATTGATCACTTGGAAACAAGTGGATTTCTCATAATCAGAAGGGGTATTAGGTGTGTGGGAAGGGTGACTGAGAAACCTCTCAATCAGGATAACACTGATAACACACAGAAAAATCAGAAATTATTTTGATTACAAATGGCAGCTCGTTTTCAGATACCACATGCAAAGATCAAGGAGAACAGAACTGAATATAGAAGAAACACCCCAACAAACAGAATTATCTGGATCTATCGTGTAGATAAGAAAGATGAATTTTTGGGGGGTGGATCAGAACATTTCCCTCCATTTTACCTCTCAACTAATGGAATTAATTAGCATTTATTTTAAGGGTCTAGGATTTTGAGTTTCTCTTTTACTTCAGGGGTACCAGGAGACCAAAGTATGCATAGAAGGTACTTTGCGAGTTATATAGAAGCACAGATATCTTAAGCCTAAGTCAATAAATGTAATGATTAACTTATTCACTCTCTACAAATCAGAAAAGTAGATAATTTCATATTCTTAACTAAAAAAAGAAAATAAAGGTTGTCTTTAGAAACTTAATAAGCTGATCTTAAAAAAATAAAACCAATTCAGTGCTCAAAATCAATTTGATAAATGAGTTGAGCCCTGAAGTCTTAGTCCAATTAATGCGCACATTGCCTTTGTAATAAGTTGTATACCTGATCAGAAAGTAAAAACACTAGTGGATCAGTTAAAGGAATTAGTGCCTGGAAGGAAAAAAGATGGCGATAAATTAATTAGTATTACAGGTTCAACAAAGATTTAAAACTGTGGTACATGGCAGTAATGGATTTTGAACACAGTTAATGAGCATATTCATTGCATTCATTTTTGATTAAGTGGAAAAAATACTGGTCCTTTAAATTGAGATAATAAATGTGCAAGTCAGTCTTACACAAACATGCAACACAAGAATTTATTGCCTGCTGTCTAACTAGGGAACTGGGAATCATTATAAAGATTAGCTTTACTGAAAAAAAAAAAAATCCAGAAAAAGCTTTAGTAGAAAATGTTTAAGAGGTAATTATTTTCACATTAAAATATTGGTTGGCATATTTTGTAGAGTCTGTGTGTATGTGTTTTATAAATAGGAGTATTTGCTATCATCAGAGCTAGGAGTGTTTGTACCCTTGAAAAGGATTCAATGCTATTTACCAATTTAGATTCTGTGAGATGTATTTAGTGTACGACTACACATGTAAGAGAACATAAAAATACGAGAAACCTTGAAACTTCCTCAGAGATATATGGTTGTGCTTAGAGTACAAGTTGTGGTTTAAAATGACGACTGAAAGCTGCAGCTGTGAACTTCCACATGCTTGCTGTGCTTTAGCTGACGTACTCGCACCTTCCGAAAGCACCAGGCTGGGCTGCTGCTGGGGCTTGGGGGGTTTCGGGCTGCAGCAGGGGAAATCCAGCTGAAATACGGAGTGTTTATTCTGTCAGAGGGCAGCTGGGGAACTGACATGAAACAGGGTGAAGCACTGAAACCAGAAGTACCTTCTAGAGCAGTGGTTTTCAATGCTTTTATGACTTGGGAACCCCCTAAACATTTCCAGTGGAAGCAAGGACCTTTGTGTGCCATATTGAAGCTTACTGATGACAAGTGACTGGCATTTCTTACTTACCTTTTATGGATTCATTTGAAATTGCTCACGGATACCCAGGCATTAGAAACCAACAAATCTAAATCGAGCTTAACACATTTCATTCTCTCAAAGCTCCCAACCCGTATCTTTATTATCAGTATTACCAAAATATCAGGTTCTCGCTGACACACAGTATGTCTAGGTCTTTACTCAACAAATGTCTCATTGGGATGTGCATAAACTCAAAATGTGCTTTCCAAGTTTCCCTAAGCCACCTTTAACCTTCTGGAGCTTATTTGCTACTGGTATTACAAGAGGGCAAGTTTTCTGTGCCAAAAAGCCCCGAACTTTCCCTGGTGTCATGCAGAATGCTGCTGGTGATGGTGCAGTACAGATTACTGTGCCACACTTAGGCAACTTCAATCTTTCTTTCTCTGACTTTGTTCTGCCCTATCCCACATGTTGTAATTGCTTTCCATAAAAGGAGCAAACAAAACCATACTCATGGGTCTCTTCAAAATGCTAACTCTGCTTTTATTCTTTTAACCTCACTGCATGATTTTATTATGCCAGTAGCAACTTGGAAGCAAAGTTTGAAATAGCCGGCTTTGGTAGAATACTTTTAGCATTGAAAAAAAATGAAAATAAAAAATTGCAAATTGCAGAGTCAGTTTGTTGATTTAAGCAGGAAGTTTTTAGAAATTTTATCAGTAAATAAACATTTGATTTTCTTTTCTGTTCAGGTATGACTTTGTAGAAGTTGAAGAGCCTAGTGATGGCACTGTTTTAGGGCGCTGGTGTGGTTCCAGTAGTGTGCCAAGCAGACAAATCTCCAAAGGAAACCAGATCAGAATAAGATTTGTGTCTGATGAATATTTTCCTTCTGAACCTGGATTCTGCATCCATTATACGCTTCTTATGCCAGTAAGTAACATGTTTCAGATTGGAACATTTCAGGAAAACAATCTTTTGAAGTGGTAGCTCAAAAGAATCTTTTAATAGCTTAGGATTAATTACTGTTTATTTCTTATAATAATAATAATAACGAGCAATCTGTCTTCCAGAATAGTACATTTTGATTCTGTTTTTTAACTAGCTGAGTGTTCTTGTCGTTCTTGTTGGATGGTTTTGGACTGGGAAGTTGTGGGCTCAGTTGTTTGTGCGGAAACTTCAATAAAATGTTTGCGTTCCTAATGCAGTACTGCGGGGGGGGGGGGCGGAAATGATTGTAGCTTTGACAAGAAGAAAAATCGTCGTAAGAATCAGCTGTGTGACACTGGGGAAATTACAAAAAAGATTGAAGAAATTAATGTTTCTGTTAGTCAGCTGCCATTAGACAAACAGCCACATGAGTATACCTAGTTCAGAACATAAGAACAGAGAAGTTCTTATGCTTCTAAATTGTTTCATTATAGTGACAAAGCAGACAATGCATAATACTCATTTTCCACTGCATTTTTCCTGGAAACTGTACTTTAGACTTCTCATGAATGTTGCTTAACACTTGTAAATTGCAGGTATTAAAAAAAATTTATTGTCTAAATTGTGACTATTTTCACTGTTGAGAGATTTCTGTTACCTTTTTTCACCAAATGAAAGACCTATGATAGCAAAACATGTTCATAGATTTTTAAGGATGAGATAATGTTCTGAAACATTAAGAGTGGAGCAGAACAAGGGTTTACTTGTTTTAGAATAGGTATTCCATATTTAAAGAGAGTAAGGAGTATTTTTGTGAAAGTCCTCATAATTCACTTTGTGAATCTCCTGACTACTCTTGTGGTCTGTGGTATTTGGTTGGTAGAAACTATCTGCAAGCTCAATAAAAAATTGATCAAAAGAATCCATGTTGTAACCCCACTGACGTGCTTCACACAAAATGTATTTGGCATGCTTATTGCTTTTGCCATTTTTGCCTCTTCTCCCCATTTGCAAAACTTCAGTTACTGAGAAGCAGCAAAGAACAATCCCGCATATCTTTTCAACAATACGTATTCTTCTACATAATGTATCTGTCAGTGAAGTGCAGTGTTGTGTTGTGTCTGCATGTGTATATATATGTGTGTGTGTGTGTGTTCTGTTGTTTTCCTATGAATATTTGTAAATATTTAGGCCTTACGAAGGACTATTCCTAAAGTGGTAAAAGGTTTGATCTGCATATTTTACTCTTTTGTGAGTTAGACTCTTTTTTGTTAGAATAGTCAGACCTGATGAAAATGAATTTTGAAATTAAATAAAATGTCAGTCTCCAAACCAACTTGAAATATGGCCAGGTTTAAACTTTCATACACCCGAGGGCAGAATGTAATAAGTATGTTTACTTTTGAAAAATGGTAAAAGAAAATCCCTAAATAGACATGTTGTGGGCTGATGCCAAATTTCATTGTTGCAGCTCTGGTATTGCATCCTACCTGCTACATATCTATCTGACTTATGTATGATCCAGTTTCTGTGGAATGAATTGAACAAAGGCACTTAAAAATACCAGAGTATATGTATAATTATCTTTATGCAATGCTGTACAAAAGGACTGAGTTTGTTCCTTGACATTTGATGGGGAAAACTAGTTATAACCTTTGAATCACCAACACTTGGCAAAACAATTCTTTAATCTTAAAAATACTTGTGTTTCTCGTTCAATAGACAAAACCAGAGCTGACATCATAGGATGCCTTTTTAGTTCCTTGTTTTTCTCCATTTAACAAAGCTCATATAGCATAAGAAGTATACATACAAACTGGTTTAGAAACCAAGTATGTTGTCTCTCACAATATGCAGCAGGCAACAGTAGCATCCTTCACATCCTTAGAATTCAGATCTAGCCCCAGGATGCTCAGTGTAACAACTGCTTATCGATTTGTGAGGATAGATTTCTAAATCTCTCTTTAAATAGGCTGGGATCTTTTTCATCAAAAATTTTGTCTTAATAAGCCATGAAAAATACAATTTCACATTTCAGACTGCAGATTGCAAGTGAAATCTATATTGCTGAGTTTCAGGATTAGACCTGCTTCTTGTACCTAAAGCAACTGAAAACTGATGCCAAAAAATGCCTGTCTTTAAAACTATAATGCTATCTCATCCAACTTGTGAAAAGAAACTAAAATTTACAGCCCTCCGCCCCACCTCCCTGCAGAAAATGTCGGCAATAGGAATGAGTGTAAATTCTAAATAATTCTGACAAAAACGTAACTGATTCACTTAGTGATTCACTTCAATGAATTGGTCCTAAACAGTTAAATTTTGGGTTTTTTCCCCCTCATTTTTTGACAAGGGAGGAGGGGGAGATGCCTGGTAGACTAGCAATGAGAGATTGTTTGGGGAGAAATGAAGCAAAACTGAAATAAAACAGTGCAAGCTTGTGTCTGTATTTGGAGGCCACACACAGCGAGGAGCACTGGACACATTTTCAGGTCTCTTAAAGAGCAAGAGAAATGGCTTTGTTTAAATCTGTTGTAATTTATCATATATATATTTTTACTTTGTATATTATATTTCAAACCAACTTTTCACATAATGAATAAGTAGGGGGAGAATAGCTGGTGATCTGATTACTTCTAAGAGTTAGTCACTCAAAAAGACTTGCAGCAGTTCCAGTGTCAATAGATGCAACAAGGTTTTCCGTGGGATTGTAAGGCACTGCATAAAAGCAGTGCACATCCTGTGTACAAACAGAATGCTCCCTAAAAAAATCCATGAAACCTTTCTTTAGATTCTAGCTAATTGCAGTTCAATAATTTGAATTTCTTCCATTTTAAATTATGTATCCTGGGTACACCTAGAACTTTATACAATTCTGGTCTAATTCCACTTTCCTCTGTTCTATAGTTGCAAGTTAATTTTGTCTGGAATGCCATAAAGTGGAAGGAAGTGTTGAAAAAACGTATTTTAACTGAGAAAAAGTAGTTTGTGTTATTTCAAAATGATTATGCTACTTTCAGCACAGCTGTTATTCTAAGTCACTCTTTTCGTGCTCTGCCCCATCACTTAGTCTGTGCTTACTGGTGAGCTGCTTTATTCACTAAGGGCTGCTTAGCGGTTTTTCTGCATTTTGACTGTTCAGCTGTGCATTTATTAAAAGTCATGGTTTTGGCAGCACTGTACCACCTAAACCCTCCTAGAACTTTATTGCAGAAACAATCCATATTTCATTTCTTTTGCCCTTCTTCTCACTTGCTCCCAATTACAGCTCTAATCCATATAGTAGCCACGTGCAATTGAGGGAAATCTTATAAACTCTTATAATACATGTTTGGGCTTCAGTCTTCTAGTGACTTGTTTAAACTATGTCAGTTATAAGTTTGGCAGAGAAAACTTGATGTAATAAAGTCCATTGTTACTTGGGGAGTGGGTGAATGGGATACTTGATGCCTGAGGTGCCATTAAGGAATGCATGACTGATTGCCAAAGTAGTTATTAATTATTCAGGGCACTCAGAACAAAGCCACCCCAGTTAAAGTTGAAGCTGGGGGTGACTGTATTCCCCTTCTTTTTTGGCATATGGTAGCATGTCATTTGTCATCAAAGATCATGCCAAAGATCTTTGCAAAGAGACTTAACCCTCTTCTATGCAAGTGAAGATGAAGAGGAAAATCCAAGAAGCTTCTTAAAGACTGACCTGTTTTAAAAGTGACTTTGCAGGTGTTTTTTGATTTTGGTGCAGTACCTGTATGGCTATCTGGATTTCAATCTGAGAGAGGTTGTGGTTTTTTTCTTTAGACGCAGAGGTGGTGTTAGGAGTCCTCTTTCTGTTAACAGTAATGAAGATTAAATTTAATACTGTGCAGATCATCTATTTAGGGCTATCTAATAATTGTTCCTTTATTTCATTCAAATTGTCTAGGCTTTGCTCTTTTAGGGTTGATTTTAGTATTAATCTTGTTTGCGGAACCTTTTCAATTGAGCTTGTTTAATGAAAAAGGTTAATAAAATTTAAATACTAATAGAAAAAGTGCATATTAATAAAACAGAGGAAGGAAAGCCCTCACCCTGCATTCCCTTCCTTTGAGAAGTCCACAGATTTCAGAGATATCGGGTGTATATCTCGCATGTCTGTACCAAAGCTCAAGAAGGCTTAACTTTGGCTGCAATAACTGAAAATCCATTCAGAAACATCATAAAGCACATTACTGATCTCCAAAACACAGGGTTTTCTACACTTTCTTAAGAAGCAATCAAAAGATTTTGGAAATTATTTCAGGGGTGTTTAAAGCCAAGGTAGTATGAAGCAGCAGGAGAGTGCGAGTGTTATTTAGCATTTTGCAATGCTACTTGAAGTGATAAAGGACTGTGAAAATCCTTTATGTGATTGGAAGGACTCTTACATCAAAACCTCTGTGTTCAAAGTTTCCACTAATTATGTATAGTGAAACCTAAGTCTGGATAAATCATCAAACTCCTAAAGATGGTCAGGCATGCAAGTTCAATCATTCATTTTTTTGTGTGTGGCAAAAAAATCCATTGTAAATCAGAGAGGTTTGGGGGCTAATTCTTTTCTTGGAGGTTTCATTTTGTATTAAATTTGAGCTTGAAATCTAAAGAGAAATTCCTTTTAAATTTCTTAAATGAGACATTAAAGATCACTCCAAAATACTTAGATGGGAGTGATACACTTCAGGTTAATCAAAAAGCTACAAGTAGTACAAAACTGAGGATAGTTATTATCCGTGGGACTAAAATGAGAGTGGGAGCAACCCGTTTGAAGGAAAAGAGCCTCTGAAGAATATTTCCTAATCAAGACATCACATCTTGTTTTCCTTTGACTATATCTCATTCTGTCACTTGGACGTCATAAAAAAATAAAATCTGTACATGTGAAGCAGACTCGCAGAGGCAGGGTTAGAAATGAATCCAGCAACATTGTGGGCCTGCACAGAAGTCCATCAAAGTGTGTCCTTGACCTGCACAACCTGAGGTGTCAGCATGGATTTCCTGAGACTCGAAAAGGAAGAGAGATATTTTGAACCAAATTGGCTGTCATTTAGTTCTCAAAAGGAATTAATATGTTTATATGATAGCAAGTTTTGTACTCTGAACGACCGGGTCTTTCCCTCTGGCCAAAATTTGAATGTAGTTTCTTGTGTACTATATGTAGTATATACCATTTCTGTTGTATTTTTTCTGTGATGTTAGATTTACAGTGGCTCAGGCAGGAAAGAATCAGAAATCACTTCATTGACTATTTGTAGGACAAAGTAATTTTGTTTTCTTGGACAGATTTTTTTTTTTTTTTTTTTTTACAAGTTCATTGCATATTTGACGAAGAGTTAAATTCATTGATTTTGGAAGTTTATTGTATATCCCACTATGTTTCACTGTGGCAAAATACGTAATAAAATCAACTGATTTTTTTATTTCTAAATAACTAACAGTACTTTCAAAATTAAATGCATTCATGTTACCATACCTCCAATGTCATACTTTAGTTTTATTCTATTTAACAACTTCAGTAGAACTTCTTCCTGAAAATTTCAGGAGTGTTCAACAAGTAACATAACTGATTCTGGTTATGGAGCATTCATGTAAGTCTTAAAGTTGTGTTTGTTGAAAGACCTTACTTAGGGGAAGTCAGAACAAGTAAGGTGGAGAAGAGTTTGTGAAAACTGCTTTCCTTTTAGTCGTCAATAGCATTATATACAAGTTGGATCGGTCTGGCAACCTGTTTCAAGCAAAAATTATTGCCGTAAACAAGAGATAGGGTAGTGCAACTGTCAAGAAAGAGCAGGCAGCCCTTTTTGCTCCTTTGCCCAAATAATGTCCTTGATCACATATTAACCCTCTCCTCCCACATGAAAGCAGATAGTGTGATGATTCAGTGCAAACAATGTTTAACCTCTTTAAATGCCCTAGAAAGTGGAAAAGTTTTGAAAATATGTTGGGAAGTATTTCAAATACATGAGACAATCTCTTTTCTTTAATCTCTGGAAGTTACTAATGGCTTTTATTAGGTTTCCATTTAGTAATAAATATTTATATTGTCAGGGACTCTAGTGTTTGGAAACTTTATTAGTGTGTCTCATAGCATTTTAATCAGAAGTTTATGTATGCATATTTATTAAATTTGAAAATGAGTATTACTTCTGCGTGGTCTATCAGTTACTTTATTGTAGTGTTCTGCAATAAATCTTACATATGTAAGATTTAAGGTTGCATGCTCTGTTGTTTACAAAACCTCTACAGGAGAAGTTAAAGATAGAACAAAGAGTGGTTTTTGTCTTGTCTTGAGCAATTTTAAGTCTCCTGGAATGTCATAACTCTGGGAGTGGTCTGGTTGGTGTATGTGAGATCCTAAGTAACATTATTTCTGTTTGGGAACAATCTGAAAGAACTCTATTTTGCCAGCTGATGAGAAAATAGTTTAAAAAAAAAAAAAGTGTACAAATCCAGGAAAAGGAGTAATGTGGAAAATCCAGTCCGCATTAGTGATTCAGCGAAGAGAATACACGGTGCATGGGGAAGGTGAATTATCAGCCTTTTGGTGTTCCTTTTGTCATTCAGCTTAACAACATCAAAGCTTACATGTGCTAGTAAGCAGGGAACACATCACTTATCAACACATTACTTTCAAATGTTTTAATACTGTAGTCCTGAGAATATTCTGGAGTATATTGAGAGTCCTGAGTACATTCTGAAATCTTCATTATGAGAGTGTATTAAAAATAAGTATATGTCTTTTACTGCATTTTGACTTCAGAATTTGAAGGACATTTCAGATTGTGAGTTTTTTACTTAATTAAATGTCTACCATTATACTAACTGATAAACTTTTTTTAAAGTAGTATTTGAGTCTTTGGTTGGTTTTGGCTTGGTTTTTAATGTATTGGGGTGGGGTTTTATTGGGTTTTATTTTTTATTAAGTTCACTGAATTAGGTCTAATCAGAGAGATTACACATAAGAAAATAATGGAAGAATAATACTGCCACTCTGTAGCAACTATAAGTATTAGCCTAAAATATGTTATTCTCTACTTGTACCAACTTTCCTTGAACTCATCTTCAAAGAGATACTCTCACAAAAATCTCACTTCTAAAACGGTTCTTTACAAATGAATGAGGGTCAGATCTTGCTGATTAGTCTTTATCAGTCAGTAGTAATACAATAAAGCATTTAGTATGTGTTGTGTATACTGGCATGTGAATTTGAAAATTTACTATTCAACATAATTAGCATTAATGTCAAGTTTCTAAGTCTTCCCATTGCCTTCCCAGTTTCCCAAATGTCAGGCTGTCCAAAGGTTGTCTAGCCCTGGAGCCTGCAGCTAGTAGTGGTCATAAACGGATGGTAGCGAGTGCTAGGAGGAGGTCAAGCAGATGGGATTCTTCACCGCCCCTTTACCTCACTTACCAGCTATATTCTGAAGAAGAGCCTGTGTACTTTGTCTATTTAGTAATCTGTAACAGAAGTTCCTTGCAAATAATTATCCATGTACCCCTTGAACTCAGATTAACTTTATACCTTCACAGCATCCTTTGCTAAAATCAGATTGTATAGGTACCACCTAGAAAAGCAACTTCAAAAGACTCCTTTACTTGAGAGGGATATGTATGTGTATAAAAACATGTCACTTTTAAACTGAGAACTCACCGATACCAAGTAATTGGAGCTATTGGATGCTACCTCAACAGAAGTGTTTCACAATGATGTCCAAATGTTCCTTTAGTCTTTTTAAATTATTCAGATTTATTTGTTTGATCTTATTGATCATATTCAAAAAATTGTGTCTCAGTGTGTATGATTTCTTTTTAATTTAATCCTTTCCTAAATGTTATATATGCTACTTCTCACTTAACATGTTTGGTTAAAAAAATCCCAAACCATACCCACAAATCCCCCCCAAAAACACCAACACCACCTTCCTGTTCTCCCGGGTCCCTTTAGCTCCACTGGGTTTTGTTTTGTTTGGTGGGTTGGTTTTATTTTTTTTTTCTTCCTTTATTTTTTGTGGTTTAAATATTACCTAATTGTCTAGTTGACTATCCCTTTTCCAATTTCCAGGATCAACATGTTATTCACAGCTTTTTGAGAAAGCATGCTGATGGCTTCTCTACAAATTCCAAAGCAAAGTGACTCTGTCCCATTCTCAAAGTTAATCCCCTGTGTAACTGGCACAGTCCTAGATTTTTTGTGCTTTCAAATATTGAGACGTTGTGTCTGACATGCTTGCTAGTGGAAAAAAAGGTAAGCAAATGTACATTTGATACTAGGTTTCAGGCAGCACCATAATTTTCAGTTTTGCTATTTTAGCTGCATTCATGTCATGTCCCTATCCATTATTAATATCTTAGTCATGCCACAGTCCTATCCATTCTCTCACCCCAACAAAGCAGTCAGTAACGAGTTAGTGGACTGCATTGTGCTGATTTTTCTTACTTTAATTCTGGTAGGAACAGATGAGAACAGGAACAAAAGGAAAGAATTTGGGACAGAACAGAATTAGTGCAACTATTTTATTTTTATATATGGTCCAGATCTGAAAGGCTCCTAGGAACAGCAGAATCGTGCAGGGAAAAAAAGAAATGATGGGTGCAACTTTACACAGTTGAGATCAAATCAGCTGTGGAAGAGCTTCTGTAGGTGGAAGCTGGAGGACTGACTACACAGTTCAACTCCACAGACTGATGGAAGCACCACTTTAAATTCAGGAGGAAAAATTCTTGACAGAGTAATGATACTGTATAGTAGCTTCAGGGTAAAAGTTTGCTTATGGAAAGATTAATGTGCGGTATTGGTAGTGGTGTTAAGAGAAATTCTTTTAGTTCTAAAAAGGAATAGATAATAAGCACTATAGGAATACCAAAATTTGCACCTGTCTTGTCTTTGCAGTAGCTGGCCTCTGGTGTTACAGATGGGGATTATGAGCTGTCATTTGTTAGCTTCTCATCAGTACTCAAACCTTTTTTAATGATGACGATGAAGGGTTTGGCTGAAGAAGCCAGGATTTTTGTTAAAAAGATTTTGGTTTTGTTTTCATGGGAGAGTCTAGATAATCACAAAGCTGGTGCATCTGTTCTTTCAATTATCCCTGGCTAGGCTGGTTGAGAAGGAATTCAGGAGGGTTGAATCCATGTCTGCTCCTGATAGCTGGCATATGTTGTTGAAGAATTGCAGTTGTTTAAAAAACAAAAGGAAATAAATAAAACCTTGCATGTGGAAAAGGGCAAAAGACATTTCCAGAGGCAGAATGCTCAGGCTGCTTGAGTATTCATTTCACTTTGCTTCTAAGCTAGACAATAAATCATAGCAAGAGAAATGAGAATTATATATGATGAGAAATAAAATGCCGGTCTTGGAGTGATATAGTGCTGAAAGAGCAGGTTCAAAGGCACTTGAAAAGTGGAGGTATGAAAACAGGTGGCACAGCTTTTGCAAGAAATTTTGCATGCAGTCCTACAGACACATTGTGAATTTGGTGGTTCGTGATAGCCCTTCCCAATAGCTGCAAAAGAATTCCTTGGGGGAACTCCATAATAACTCTACTCTGTCACCACGTGAAAGTTCTTGGGTCTCATCTTAGTGAGCCTGTTAGGTGGTGAGGGGAATTTCAGTGTAGCAATGTAGATAATTAAATCAATCTGACACTTTATTGTCCAGTGTGTAGCCTTGGTGTCTTTTGGTAGCACTTAGTTAACTTAAGGGTTTCTTGGTAGACATCCCTTGTTCTAAATGTTCTTCTAACAGTGTGACACCATTTAAACAGCATAACTGTCTTTAAGAAGATAGATGCTATGCTAAGATGATTTTGTTAGATAGCAGTATCCCCATGGCTTTGTGAATAGTTGGCATAGTAAATACAATTTTTTAAATTTTAATTTTGAAACATTTTATTTTCAGTATTTTTTGTTTATTTACCTGTTGTGCCTGCATAAGAATGTAAAAAGGTCATTATTTTTGAAACTTCAAAACATCTAAAATTGTTCTGAAGACAAATCTTGCTAACTCTGACCTTGAACTTCCCTGCTGGCTGATATGACCAAAATGACTAGGTAGCCAAGGAGGGTAAAATGACTGAGTTGAGCCAAATTAGTCAAAGTCACTTGGCCATCATCTGCATTTCTTGCAATGCCAAATTATTTTTAACTTGGTGAGTGGCAGGACAGCTTGCCACATATATGTAGGCTTTTAATATGTAAGCTGTTAATAGGGTTGCCCTTGCTTATCTTCTGAAAATCGCTCTGATCTTCTGAACACTCCTGACTTGTGTGTGCATATTTGTCTTCAGGCTTTTCAATGTGAGGTGTTCTGGGTAATCAAAAGTTAATAATAAAATACTTCCCGTCCCTGAGTCATCTGTGTAATGCCTTTTTGCCTTGGAATTCTTGTCTTGTAGTCAAGGTAAATTCTATCATTGATCTCTTCTTGTTTGCACTCTGTCAATATATATAACTTTAAATACAGTATTTATTTTTTTTAATTGCCTCTCCACGTAAGAAAGTCATAGGTACCTTTCATGTGGAAAAAACCCTTGCAATTAGGTGCCTAAAAGAGCTTTTGATGCAATAAAATTGTAGAATTAAGGTTCATTGAAGTGTTTTGAAACTGTTTGCTAGTATAAAACACTTCAGAGTACAGCCTAGCTTTTCACCAAAAATCAAAGATAGGTGGTCAAGTCAACAGTGCAGAGACAAATGAGAAATTGTCAAAGGGTTTTTCAATTATGTTCCCAGTTGTCATTAAGAATAAAAAATTGAGTTACTTCTTCGGCTAGGTATTTCCATGGATGAAAGACAATATAAAATTTGAAAGTAATTTACTGCTTTGCTAACAAAACATATCTAAAACTATTAGAACTTAAGGAACAAACTGGCACACCACTAATTTGATAGAGGTGATCAGATTGAATGCCCAACATTTTGCAAACGTGAGGGAGAGGTAACCCTGAACCTGGTGCAAAGCCCACTGTATGGAGGTGAAGCATAAGTGCAGGTCTGGGCGACTGTCAACCCCACAGCAGCCTTGTGCTCTGCTGTAGTAAACCACACTGATCTTGCTATGTACTGCAGAGCAGCACTGTATTCCTACTTAATTTAAAGCCTAAGAACATCTTTGAGGTGATGTCATGGCTGAAGAAGAACAAAGTAAAATCAGCTGTTGTGTTTGCGAGCCATTAGTATGTATCTGTATGTAGTTAAGGATTTATTTATACATTTTCTTAGAATTAAAACTAAACAGAAGAAGATAAATTAATACCTAACATTTGTATGTAACAATGCTCGTAAATAGAGGGTTTTGCAGATTTTCAGTTAGATAACAGGTACACATACAGGGACTTCTATGATTATTTTCTGAGACTGTGGTTGCTGTCCATTGTTTTAAGTAGGCAGCCTTTATATTTTGTCATTTATTGCCTCCTTTTCAGTGAACTATGTCTCTATTACTAGCGCATCTAATATATTTAAAACGACATTATGAAGGTGCTTCTTTAAATTCGAAAAGAGACTTATGCTGTTAAAGAAGAGAAAAAAATTTCCATGATAAGGTTTGATACTTCATTACCTGGAATGGTTTATAGGAGACTTTGGAAAATCAATAAATTAAAAGCTTCCCAAGTGTGAACAGAATCACCTCTTCTCTGCAGGCTGTTTTAAAAAAGTTAATGATAATTTTACAAACTTAATGCGAGACTAAGGAGCATCATTAAGCAAGCCATACAAAGGTGTAATTTACAAAGCTAGTGCCATACAAAAATGACAGTGGATAATTTATAGATAGGGAATGGCCTAAATTTCATGGTTAATACTTGGAAGAGTGGCAAAATACTAAGTTGATGTCATAAAAATCTGGAACCAGAGGGGAATCATTTAAACAACACAGTTTTTTCTTAATTTTTCTTTAAATCTAACTCCCTAATAAAGTATGAGAGTATACTTACTTATGAAAGGCTCTACACTGTCCTGTCTTTAAATACTTACAAAAAGTAGTCTCCTAATCAAGCAATTAGAGAATCCCCAGAGAGAGCCAGGAAGACACACAACTTGGATACGGCGCAGTGCAGGAACTTTTCAGTATAGATATTTTGTACCCTGTTCTGACTCTGTCATGTACAGTGCTATGGATCCAATAACAGTCTGTCCTGGGCCATGGCTTCCCTGCACTAAGTCTCTGGTACCTTCCACTGATATTTCATCGAAGAAAAAGTATGACAGCTCTTTTTTCTGCCATATATTGAGATTTAGAGGAGAAAAAGAAAATAATAGGTTACCTGAGGGGAGGTAACTGGCAATGGTTATAGTGCCAAATTGTCACGGTTGGATCATTCTGTTTACAAATGGGATTCCTGTGGCTTTTTTCAGAAGAACAATTGTATTTTGAAGTTATTCTAACAATGCATCAACTTGGATTTATTAATGCGTGCAATTTTAACATTTGTTATTTCTATTCAAACAGTGAGAAGCACTCTATTGAAATTGCAGTGATAAATAATGCTATACTTTCCAATTTATAGGCTTTTGAAATCTTTGGATGTTTTTAATCTAGTTCTTGATGATCATACAGACAGTATGGCTGGTGACAGATTTTTTTTTTTTAAACAAGCAGTTCCCGTTGCCTTCAACAGGAAGTACTAGGTATTGGAGTGTGAAAAGCAATGACCACATAGAATCATAGAATAGTTAGGGTTGGAAAGGACCTTAAGATCATCTAGTTCCAACCCCCCTGCTATGGGCAGGGACGCCTCACACTAGACCATGTCACCCAAGGCTTTGTCCAACCTGGCCTTGAACACCACCAGGGATGGAGCATTTACCACTTCTTTGGGCAAGCTGTTCCAGCGCCTCTCAAAATAAGGCCACATTATCCAAATTTAAATAGATTGTTCGTGTTTTTTTAATATATTGATTAATTGGCAAATAATTGTTTCTCTATATGCATTTATTACACTGAGAATAATGTTCTGCCCAGTGAGATCTTCTTTCACAGTTGCTATCTATTCCTCTAATTTCCTAATTGAGTGAATTGTACACCATGGACCAGTTTCAGCAGTGAAGTAAAGATTGCCTGGAAGAATTTAATTTCAAAGGTAATTGGTTAAAAGCAGTACTGATCTTATCATTCTGAAATCACAATCAGTGTTTATCTCAAACAAAAAAATAAATTAATTTTTCTGTGGGAGAAGTGAAACAGTGGGAGAAAAAAAGAAAAGAGGCGTCTGTATTGTAGTTGCTTAGTAAAACATCCTTGCTTCTAAGAATTCTCTTTTACAAGACATAATAGTTGCTAAGGAAACCTGTACCTAATACAGAATTATTGTTTGAGGAGAATCACAGAATGGTTTGGGCTGGAAGGGGCCTTAAAGATCATCTAGTTCCAACCCCAGCCATGGGACACCTTCCACTAGACCAGGTTGCTCAAAGCCAGGCCTTGAGCACTGCCAGGGATGGGGCAGCCACAGCTTCTCTGGGCACCCTGTGCCAGTGTCTCACCACCCTCACAGTGAATGTAACCCTAATTGTTAAATAGCAAAATGTCCTCCTTTGACTTTTTAACTGGAATATAAACTTACAAAGGGAATTTTTACTCATCTAAATTCAGTCAAATTATATTAAGTTGATGGCGATGTACTGGAATTTGTCTCCTCTCCCATTCCACAAGTGGTTTGTGAAACCAGGACACGCTCCACATCATAATTTGTTCATTTAGTTCTTAATGTTTGCCCAGTGAGACTGCACAGATAATCCAAATGATGCAAAACAGCTTCGAATTAAATAGTAAATAGTGGAAGATGGCTAAGAACACAATAATAAATACCTTCTTGGCAATTATGTATCTTAAATGTGTAATCATTTACTAAAACACAAAATATATTCTCCAAATACTAGATTGACTCTTTTTCTGCAAAGCATGGCAGTCATCACAGTCAATTTACCTGACTTATTTGTCGTTGCTTTGTAAGTGTGATTTATGCAGTACATGTCAACTATGTTTCATTTTTCTTATTGAGAACCTTCAGAACAGGTAACTATTCTTATTTAAACAAACAGATAATAGCATGAGGCTTCGCTGTGCAGGGCAGGTGGAAGAAATCCCACCAGAAACAGCCACACAGATCTCTTCAGTGAGTGTCTTAACCAGTGTTTCCTTGCAAATTTGCCTTTTTACTTTTCTTTTCCCCCTCTTTTGTTCCCTTTTCTGCAGCAGATTGTAATAACTGTCCCTTATGCCTAGGAAAAAACATACCAAGATATATACTCAAACGATTGATGCTTGTAAATAATGCCTTTTTAATATCATCTTAAGTTATCTTCTTATTTGACTTATTTGCGAAACAGTGTTTTGTCAAGCATTCGAATAGGCATCATCCATCATACGGTTTTGAAGCACGCTTTCTGTCTTGATCAAAGGATAAACTTGTGGTTAGCAAGTATCTTTAGGTTTAATAGGCTAATGCAGAAAAAAACTTTGTGTAATGTTGGGTTCAACAGAAGAAAAACAGTGTCTGCAGTTCACAGAAAATTGTGTTTTTTTATAGGCTGGAAAATTCAGGTGGAACCAGTGCCTTACACTCTGGGTCTTTATTTAAACTGATAATAAACCCCACATCTAACCACTTCCTAGACTGCAATGAATAGCAGCCTGTGAAACCACAATTAAAGCATGGAAAACCACAGTTTTTGATGTCTGTGTTCTGTAATTAGTTCCATATATTCTACATGAAATCATCAGAAACACCCAGTATTCCTGTATCGGTGAATGGGGAAATTGGAGACTTAAGGAAAAATATTTTAAGTATAAATACAAGCAGAAAAGTATGTTTGAATGTGTAATTATTAATTTTCAAACAGGTATTAAAAAGCCCTTTTTTAATAAAAAAGAGTACATGTGAGAAATAGAATAAGCAGGCTGTACAACTGTCTTAAAATTATGCTTTGAAATAAAAATCACATTCTTTAAAGGTAAAAGTAAGGTAGGCAAGTAGTTTGTAAATGGGTTAAGATTAGTGCAGCATTAGTGTATGGCATTTCCTTTCTCGTGCAAGTAAATGTTTTGACTTTATAGCCTTACAGCACAGTGAATGTGTAAGAACAGAGAAGTAATGTGAAAGGAGATGCAGCTGTGTGCATGCACAGGGAGGAGACCCCTCTAAGTCGGTGTGATAGTGTTAGTCCTGGTTGCAGGATTGGGGCCATAATCAGTGCCTGAATAGACTTGTTTGGAACATTACAAGGAAGATTAATGGCCTGGTTGAGAACATAAGTCAGCATGATCTTTCTGTTATTTCTGTTACAGACAGTGCCACCCTTATTTATGATAACAAACTGCAATTTATGTAGTAAAATATATATGTCAAAAGACTCGATCCAGTTGACCAGATTAGTTAGAGATAATTTGGCCACATCTGTGGACAGTGACAGTGTTATAACTGAAGCTCTTTCAGGCTTAATGGAAGTCAATTGATCTACCAGCAGTTTTCAGGAGAATGAGATTTGCTCCACAACACACTGGATTTGTTAATAGTATGGGTTTATTACTTGGCAGATTTTATCTTTCCTTCTTATCTTCTTTTTCTTTTTACATGTGTCAGGGAAAGGTCTGAGAAGAAATTGCATGCACAAAGGAAAACATATTTATTAATTCTAATAAAAGTAATTAGACTGTTTCAAATATTTATTTTTTCGTTTAATAACACCAGGAATCAGGCTGAGGCAGTTACTTGTAGTGGTGCCTTAAAATTCAACCTATTCTATTTTAATACATTTGTTCATGCTATAAGCAGCACAAAATTTCATGGGAGTCTACTGTAAATAGAATGAAGTAGTCTGCCTTCAAACCATCTTTGAAGGATCCATTTTAAATAGCAGCCATAGAGATTGAAAAAGCAAAGCGCGGCAGAAATGTGTCTACTTTTATTTTGTAGCTGATGGTAAAACTGTCATCTTAAATGGGTTATATTGCATACTGTTTTGAGGCTTCAAAGAAATTGTAAATGATACCACCAAAGGAACTTCTGCTCCCATGGAGCCAACTTTCATTGGCTCCTTACTTTTCTTCAAGAGAAAGTAGCTAAATTGTCCAAAATTGGAGCAGTTCCATTAATTTTCATATTCTCATATGAGTTAAGGGCTTGTGGGTGAAATGCAACAAAAACCCCAAAGCATATATTTCTATACAGTATTCTATATTTAGGTACACAGGCAAACAGTTCTTGACTTTTATTACAGCAGTGATGGAATAAATCTAAAGGGTAAAAATGTACAAATGGAGAAATGATCACTGACAAAAAGGTGTATTAGAGTTTGGTTATGTACACAGAGCAGTTTTGGGGGCATAGCTAGTCAATAACGCAGATTTTAAAATGATTTAGCATTAATTTGTCTCCAGAATTCAGCATTTCCCTCAGCATTTTACATGTTTTCTAGAAACAGCAAGGTTACCAGAGGGATGCTGTGCAATGCAATCACAGAAATGCAAGGCTGCAAGGGAACTCAGTGGGATCTATTCTGAGCCATTGTCCTGCTCTGAGCAGGGAGTAGAATAGACCAAGCTCATTCTTGCTAGGTATTTGTACTGCTCCTGAAGTTCAGGGACAAAGATTTCAGAGATTTCCCTGTTCATCTGTTGCACTGCTTTACATAGTATGAAATTCTTTTCTAATGCATAACATAAATCTCTCCTGTCATCAATGGACTAGGGAACAGCTGATCATCTGCTGCTCTCTTACATGTTTGTTATCACATCTCCTGTCAGCCTCGTCTTGTCAAGATTAAAGAAACTTCTATCACTAAATCTTTTGTCATAGTTCATGTTTTCTTTTTCTTTTTGCTCTTTCCTCTAAATATTAAATATTCTCTTTGCCTGTATCTTACAAGTGGTGGAGGTAGGTCTCAACATTATTCCAGCTGAGACCTAATTGGGAGCTCAGTAACCTGGCTTTATAGTGCTGTTCTGAATATGTATGAATGAGATTTGCCTTTTTGGTGAAAGGATCACATTACCTCCTATTCAGGTTTTTATCCCTTGTAACACCATTTATTCTAGTTCAGGACTTCTGTACTTATGATTTTGCATTTATGCTTTTAATGTTTTACCCCTAAATGCAAGGATTTTTAAAGTGTTTTTTGTTAATTTCTCTTATTAAGCATACTTTCCCAATTAATTTTGCCTTTTAGTTTTTGTATAATCACATATACTATACTTGTGTTATATATGAAATTATAATGAGGTAACACGAGATGGGAATTAAGAGATACAGATAGTGGAAAATATGTAGGTAGAAGTGATACAGCTTGAATGTTAAGAGTATGTCAGGACAACGTTATGGTTAGCAGTATAAGGTTGTAAAACTCAGCTCACGAATTATAAATCTGGCTTGTTCAAACAGTGTGAGAATATCTGTGGGCAATGTAGCCATAGTCTCTAGCACTCTATTTGAGTTTTGACACATATGGTACATATAAAGCAAATTTAAAGTATACAATGCAAAATATTTGTCTTCACGAATCTTAAAATATGGTAATCTCTAACATGTTTGATGACACTAAGAAGGAATACATGAGGACAGAAATGAGGTTCCTTCCATGTAAAGTAGTGTTTTCTTCAAGGATTTTCTACCTTCAAAGCAGAACAAGCTCTGATTTGCAGCATTTGCCGTTCAGGAATGTTGGGTGTGTTCCTTTTATTGTGATATGAAATGAACAGAAACCTGTTGTGGAATGCAATTTAACATGTATACTGAAGGATCAAATTAAAATTGCATGTACTGTAGAGGTAATTTTCATTGTCCTTGCCAAATACACTTTCCAATTGTAATAAACAGTCATTCTTAGTGTTTAATGTTGATGAACCTCCTGTGAACCTACTTGGGATAAGTAAACGTTTTCTTAACAACAGCTACCCATTTTTAATACCTAGAGGGAACTTAAAGAACAGTTCATTTCCTGATTCCAAACACTTGCTGTTGTTCCCTTTGGTTAAGCTTTTTATAAGTATTTGTGTATTTTGAGTAAAATGAGTAATTTTAAAAAAGGGCTGCAAACACAATGTCCTTTAATTATGGCTGACCACATCCCCTATCATAGAAGAAAATACAAAAACTTTCTTCTGTTCGGAACAGCTGCACTTATGTTGACTGTTTATTTCTCATAAACTAGTCTGTCAAGTAAGAACTAGAGCTTTGTCTGCAGAACAACAAAAAAATCCTTCTGTTTATCGTAAATGTAAGAGATGCAAGTGTGTTTCCTGTGTCAATTTTGGGAGTGTCTATAAATTCAGTGGTTAATAATCCCTGTATATTAATAATCCCCTATTATATTAATAATAACCTATTTGGAGTAAGATCTGAGCAAAGATTCATTGGACTGTATCTGCGTGCTCACTGAAGTCTGATTGTTACAATCTCCTTTTGCATTGACTTGTTTGTGCACTGGGGGTCTTGCATTATTGCTTGTTCAATTACAATTATATTACTCCTTTTAGATGATAATTTTTTCATTTTAAGCATAATTCAGATTGTTCTCTTGCAAATCCTTCTCCTAACTGATGGTAGCCTACAACAGGTGTGTGTACAGGACTTGCATAGTATCAAGTTTCAGTGAAAAATTAATCTGTGATGGAATTCCTTTTCTTCCTGCTAAAGTTCAGTGAACTCTTGGAGCCTGGGGTCTCTGTACTAAATATTATTTGTGATCTGAACTGTAAAAAAATTTAGTAGGATCTCATTATAAATACTGAGGAGATAGATTCTCTTTCTTGCTCTTGGTATTTGAAATATTATTCTTTGTAAAGTTCCCATTCTAGAAAGGAATACAAGGTGTGACGCAACATCAATCAAAATAGGACACTCTAGAAAATATCATTTAATGGTCAAAAATGTATCAATTGCAATGCTACTGTACTATATATAAGGAAGAAATAATCAGGTTCATCCAATAGAATTAAGTGTTTGATAGGGTATGTAATATTTATACACCTTTATTATTGATCCTATGCGTTTTTGCATTTAATGTTATATTCACAAAATAAAGGTAAAGGTTTTATTTATACCAGCACTTGAAAAACAGTTCTTACTCAGCTGTCTACTCATACATGCATTCAAGTATCTTGGATGTCCATGAAAGAGTATTTTAGTGCAAAGTGCTGTTATTACTGTTAAAAACAGTCATGAACTACCCTTAATGCCTTAATCTGCCTTAATCACAAGCACAATTCAAGCACACAACAAAAACCAAGTTACCTCAAGCTTGTAGTTGAAATATAAAAAAGGTGATAGTGGATATATTCAGAAAACCATGAAGTAATGAAATAATGGAGAAGTAGTTTTAGAAGGGTCTCTGTAGAGTTCTACTTTAGCTCCTCAGTGAGAGCAGTATCAGTGGAAAACATCACATTTATTGGAAAATACAGCCAGTGATCAGTATAGAGTTCTGCCCTGGAAATGGGTGTAAAGACTTCAGATGGCCCTTTAACAATGACGGAAGATAGATAAGCAGAGAATAAACTTTAAATGTCCTTAAATACTATGATGAGTACTTTGTTGTATAGTAAGGAAGAGTTGATAGGAAGGTGCTCATATACAGAGGACAGAGTTACTATTTAGGAAAATACTTTGTGTTTTCAAACCTTAACATTGAGGAACCAGTCACAGTCCCAGGTGATGTGAATAGTTAACCAGCTGTCCTGAACCAAGGTTTGCCAAGGTGGAAGACTGCTGCTGACATCTGCTACAAGCGATTTAACCAAACTTCTAGCAAATGCTTACAGAAGATGTGCATTCCCTCGCATGTTCCACACATTGAGATGGTTCATTGCAGCTGTTAATTTATTTAGGACACTTCTGTGCATATAAAAAGTTTCTATCAGAATTGGAGATGATGATTTAGACTAGACTAGACTAGAATAGACTAGTGAGGGTTGGAAAGGACCTTAAGATCATCTAGTTCCAACCCCCCTGCCATGGGCAGGGACACCTTGCACTAACCATGTGGTCCAAGACTCTGTCCAACCTGGCCTTGAACACCGCCAGGGATGGAGCATCCACAACCTCCCTGGGCAACCCATTCCAGTGCTTCACCACCCTCACTGTAAAGAACTTCTTCCTTATCTCTAATCTAAACTTCCCCTGTTTAAGTTTGAACCCATTACCCCTTGTCCTACCCCTACAGTCCCTAAGGAAGAGTCCCTCCCCAGCATCCTTATAGACCCCCTTCAGATACTGGAAGGCTGCTATGAGGTCTCCACGCAGCCTTCTCTTCTCCAGGCTGAACAGCCCCAATTTTCTCAGCCTGTCTTCATACGGGAGGTGCTCCAGCCCTCTTATCATCCTCATGGCCCTCCTCTGGGCACGCTTCAACAGCTCCATGTCCTTTTTATGTTGAGGACACCAGAACTGTACGCAGTACTCCAAGTGAGGTCTCACAAGAGCAGAGTAGAGGGGCAGGATCACCTCCTTTGACCTGCTGGTCACGCTTCTTTTGATGCAGCCCAGGATACGGTTGGCTTTCTGGGCTGCAAGCGCACACTGCCGGCTCATGTTAAGCTTCTCGTCAACCAACGCCCCCAAGTCCTTCTCTGCAGGGCTGCTCTGAATCTCTTCTCCGCCCAACCTGTAGCAGTGCCTGGGATTGCCCCAACCCAGGTGTAGCACCTTACACTTGGCTTGGTTAAACTTCATAAGGTTGGCATCTGCCCACCTCACAAGTGTGTCAAGGTCCCTCTGGATGGCATCCCCTCCCTCAGGCATATCAACCGAACCACACAGCTTGGTGTCGTCGGCAAACTTGCTGAGGGCGCACTCAATCCCACTGTCCATGTCGCCGACAAAGATGTTGAACAGGACTGGTCCCAACACCGATCCCTGAGGGACACCACTCATTACAGGTTTCCAACTGGACATCGAGCCATTTACCACAACTCTTTGCGTGCAGCCATCGAGCCAGTTCTTTATCCACCGAGTGGTCCATCTATCAAATTGATGTCTCTCCAATTTAGAGGCAAGGATGTCATGCGGGACAGTGTTGAACGCTTTGCACAAGTCCAGGTAGATGACGTCAACTGCTCTGCCCCTGTCCATCAGTTCCGTGGCTCCATCATAGAAGGCCACCAAACTGGTCAGGCAGGATTTCCCCTTAGTGAAGCCATGTTGGCTGTCACCAACCACCTCGTTGTTTTTCATGTGCCTTAGCATGTTTTCCAGGAGAAACTGCTCCAAGATTTTGCCAGGCACAGAGGTGAGACTGACTGGTCTGTAGTTTCCCGGGTCTTCCACCTTCCCCTTCTTGAAAATGGGGGTTGTATTACCTTCTTCCAGTCATCAGGAACTTCACCTGACTGCCATGATTTTTCAAATATGATGGACAGTGGTTTAGCAACTTCATTCGCCAGCTCCTTCAGGACCCGTGGATGGATTTCATCAGGTCCCCTGGGCTTGTGCACGTTCAGGTTCTTAAGATGGTCTCGAACCTGATCCTCTCCTACAGTGGGCCTAAGGTCTTCATTTTCACAGTCCCTGCATTTGCTTTCCAAGACTTTCGTGGTGTGGTCAGAGCATTTGCTAGTGAAGACTGAGGCAAAGAAGTCATTAAGAACCTCAGCCTTCTCCAAATCCATGGTAGCCAGTTCTCCTGATAGCTTCCAGAGAGGGCCCACGTTGTCCCTAGTCTGTCTTTTATTTGCTACGTATCTATAGAATCCTTTCCTGTTATATTTACATCCCTTGCCAAACTTAATCCTAGCTGGGCCTTAGCTTTCCTAACCTGGTCCCTAGCTTCCCGGGCAATGCTCCTATATTCTTCCCAGGCTGCCTGTCCTCGCTTCCACCTTCTATAAGCTGCTTTTTTCCCTCTAAGTTTCCTCAGCAGCTCCTTGTCCATCCATGGAGGTCTCCTGGTCCTCCTGCTGCACTTTCTTCTAGTCGGGATGCAACACTCCTGAGCACGTAGCAGGTGATCCTTGAATATCGACCAGCAGTCTTGGGCCCCCCTGCCCTCTAGGACTGTATCCCATGCAACCTTACTAAGGAGGTTCCTGAAGAGGCCAAAGTCTGCTTTCTTGAAGCCCAGGGCAGTGAGCTTGCTGCACGCTCTTCTCACTGTCCTGAGGATCTCAAACTCAACCATCTCGTGATCACTACAGCCAAGGCTGCCCTGGAGCATCACATTTCCAACCAGTCCCTCCCTGTTGGTGAGCACGAGGTCAAGCATGGCACCTCTCCTTAGACAGCAGGTTTTTTCGCTTCTTTTAGCACCATACTGCAAGCAGAAGAGGCATCTTAGGACTTTCTCCAAAGATTTGATGAGATTGTGGTGAGAGAAACTGTACTTCAGTAAATTATTTTGGAACTTCATTTTGCGTATACACGGTCTAGTTTCAGTTTTTTTCAGCAGGTGCTTTGTCTGTGTAAACACACAAACGCACACGTTGTACTCTTTAAAATGTGTATATAGACATTAGTATTGCCCATGGTCCGAATTAGACTAAATATTTTTATTAAACATTCATATAATACAAGAAAGAAAATTATCTACTGCATTTTATTAAATTGCGCTTATAGTCCTTCTATGTGCACATGCATGAAATAAATAAACATCTAGTTAGTTTTAAATGTATTTCATATGTTTGGTTTGAGAATGCTATAAGGCAAGGTTCTCTGGAGTTCAGAAATCTAAATATTTAGTAGTAGTTACTAGGATACAAAAGGTAGACTTACTTTTTCTTACAACATATATATATACTTGCATGGAGTAGGGAGAGCTCACTGCAAATTGTGTTTAAAGTCTCATTTAGAAGACAGAGATGTATAAACAAGAAGACAGTGCTCACTAAAAATTAAGGTTTTAGAAGTAGTTATGGGTAAGATACTACTCTGCCACAAGTATACTTTATAGGAACCAAAACTCAGGCATTATATACTATTAGACCTGATCCATTTAAAACTAAGTGCTTGCTTTTAAATGCTCCCTGTTCAACACAGTACATCAGGACATGCTTTCAGAATAAAGCTGAGTGTTTTGCTACTAAGTTAAAATCTGTCCGAGTCGTGAGAGATCTTTGAGTCTTCTCTCTAGAATCTTATTCAGTACATCCACAAATCCCTAACATAAGTAAATATAATCAAAACCCGTGGTAAAGGTAAGAAGGCACCAAAACTTGACTTCTGTTGCAACTAGCCCGCTGAATCTGCAAGCTTTATGGATTCTAGGGGTTGCAGGGATTGTACACTTCATTGTTTGAGACCTCTGCAGTTGCCAGAGATGCTGGTGACAGAGCCAGCAAGCAGAATATATTTTTATACATATGTAAATATGCATGTACTCATACGTGATTACAGATATTTATGATGAGAACTAACCAAATCACTAAAGCTTTTTGAAAATGGCTCCCAGAGGTTATTACTATTGATAGCGTCATCTGAGCATTTATGAACTTGCTCTAGATATGTGTCATCTTTGTCTTCACAAAAGTGACACACCTATGTTCTGTATTTCGAATGGTGTCAGCGTGCACAGGCTTCAGGCAAAAAGCTGCAATTTGCCAGAAGAAAGCTGATGATTAGTGACATCCTATGCTATTTCCATGCTGCTCATTTCCTTGAGAGCATCTCCCAGTTGCTTCCAGCACAATTAGAGTAACAGGCCTTAGCTGTGAACTGCACAGAAACTCTGGGGAGACAGAAAGGCATGAACACACTCACTTTCCCTTGTGACATTTCTCCTATTGTTGGTTATGGAGAGTAGAAATGATGCACTGTTTGGGAAACAACCCTCAAAGTGCTGTAACAAAAATACCAATGTAGAGTTTGGAAAGCCATGTCTGTCTGGTTTTAAGATATAAATTGATGCAAGTGCATGGATACCCAGGAAATAAGGTCCTCAGTGAGATAAAAGGAAAGCCCTGCATGCATGTGAAGGGAAGCTAAACAAGCTTTTGATAAGCAGTGGTTGCAAAATGAGAACAGAAAATTCAGGAAGCCTGTGAAAGCAGCAGAACTGGAGGTTCAGTAAGTAAAGATGGGGCTGTCACCCTGTGTTCCATATCTCAGGTGCAGTAGTTGATTAGATTGAGGAGGGTTGCTATCTCTACCTGTATTTCATTTGACAGGCAGAGGTTAAGTCTCTGAAATGAGGAGAGCTGAATAGATGCATGTTTACTTCAGTGTTTCTGGAGCTTAATTTACCATACCTACCGACCTAGCAGCCCTGGAGCTGCAGTGCCTTTCATGCAACCATCTCCAGTGCTGTGACAGTTAACTTCAGCTAAAGAAGTAAGAAGTGCTGCAATGGATGGGAACTGTGCTGGCCTTCCTGGCTTCCATCTCTGTCACATGCCAAGTAAACATCCATGCCTTATTCCCGGGCTTTGCAGTCTAAATAGATTATCTGCCTTTGCTCCTTCTCTTTTTTTATTCCTTTGCTGGAGGCACAAGAAGAGGATCCTGCAACTTCATTTCTCTGCTTAGGTGGTTGCTTACCAGCCCAGCTACAGATTGTCTCCACTTCGTCTACATTGCTACTTGAACAGGACTCACATTTTGTATAGCGGTGGTGCAGGTTACTGTTGCACAGAGAGGATATCTTTACAAGTAACAGACTTTCACAAGGGGGTTAGCTGTTTTGTTTTGTACAGCATACATTCGAGCAAGTAGAAGTTTGTGCTTTTTCAGGTAGGTCAGGATTTCTAAAGGCTTTTCAGTTATTACTGCATGTACTTACCTGAGAAAAGAAAGAGCTATTGTTATGCCAAGCAGCATCTATGTCCTCGGGGCAAACTCGGAAAGAGCTGGATATCTGCTCTCCCTCGTAGCTTCTAATGATGCTAATAGGAGGGCTACCTGTGATTATAAAGGCAGGAAACAGGCTTTATTGTGAGTGCTACAAGAATGTGCATGTACTGTTAGTTTCAAGAGCCTATCTCTAAATCTAAGCAGGACTTGGAGTGTTCCTGTATAATAATTAAAAACAAAACAAAACAAAAACCTGTCAGGATATTTCATTAGAAGAAATATTTCTTTCAAAGTACTGATCTTAGCTGGTTTTCGGAGGTTCCTCTAAGGTTTTCTTTGTTGTAGAGTCCCTTCTAGTCTGATTAAACAATATTGATGTTTGATAGTTTCTCCAAACTATGCCAATTGATAAATAGGTTTTAACTCAGAAAACTGCTTTCCAATGTTTTCTTCAAGACAAGAAATGAAGAAAATAGGGATTTCTTTTGTGAGCAGGGAATTATTTTACACGTATTATTCACTACTTGTAAGTGTCCTGTCATGCCAAGTATTTGACTCACTTGTTTTTGTTGCTCCAGTCTTAACTCGGTGATTGCATTATTAAACATGAAATTCCTCACTCCTGGCTGCAGCAAACTAACAAAATTACTTCTTGCCTCTCCTTTAACTGGAAGAGGGTAATAGCAGTACCTTGACAGTCCTATCATTATCAGACAGCAGAACAAGAAGGGCTTTGCTTGGGTTGTGATGGTGCTTAAGAGCTGATCTTGTGTGGGTTGTAGTTGAGTGCTGTTTTGTTCTGAATTGTTTATCCTTGGAGCAGGTTCAGTGCAAGGAAAGAACAGATGGATAGTGGCAGAATGGGAATGGTTATAACATACAGTCTCATATCCAAAGTTTTACCCTTTATCTGTCTAAAATACTTCCAGATTCTTCAGATAAGCTAGTAATGAGCATCCAGTAAATGCTTATTGTATTCATTGTCTCACAGAACTTGTGAGATCAAGGAATTGCCTTTTGATCATTTTACTGATCTGATCAGGCTGTGTCACAAACCTGCATGCTATGAAATCCCTGGTGCCAGAGTGAATCTAAAAATGCTTCTGTTAGCAGCTGCTGTGCTTTTTGGTTGTGATGGCTTAGCTGTTGGAGGTCTGCACTGTGAATAAGATTGTGGTTAAAGAGAAAAGGAAATGAGAAATACTCTTTTTCAGAAAGATTATTTCTTGTTTATGATGCAGCCGCATACACAGCCATGCTGGCGTAACAGGGAGATGTTACTGCCAGATGCTTTACGCCATGAAGCTGTGGCCTAAATACTATGCTCAGGATCACACAGGCTCTATGTGTCAGAACAAGAAATTACAAGTCTTCAAGTTAGGCTACATACTAAATCATCCTTTAGGTTTGAGCTTCAACTAGGTAATTTCAGATTCATTTGTTGCAGTTTTTGTTCAGATTTACTGCTTCACTGATGGTTGTCTTCTTGCTTTAGTTACAACAGTGTCCTACCCTTTTCCCTTTGAGAAAGAGACAAGATGTAGCTTTGATCCCTTTAATAGGGCACAACTAACATTGTGAGCACCGTAAAATGCATTTTATTCCCTAACTTTATTCTGGGGTACTGTTGTTATGTATAATCTTAAGGGCTGGATAGTTTTGTGAAGTTAGTCTTTATATATTACCTCCTTAATTTTTTCCAAGCCCATATCTTAAACTGTGGCCTACATTTGGTCTGTTGGTCTATCTTTTACACTTGTAAACACCTTAGGGGATTTCTGTAAGGTATTTGTTTTGATAGAGTGAAGTATACCTACAGAAATACAATATAAACAGATCTAATAAAAATTCTGTTTGATCCAACACTAATTGTCATTCTTGGCTCTTCTACCGGGCAGCAGCAGCCCTATGTTTTCTGCTCTGGTTTTCACCCTGAATCATTTTATCTAACAGTGAAGATGCAACTGTTTGGCTCTTTCTTGGTTTTAAACATGTTTATTCTTATTAAAGTAAAGTGAAATAGTTTCCTGGGCACAAAAACAAAACCCATAGTGTTTTGTTTACTAGAAGAATCACATTAAAATAAAGAACTTGTTGATGTATTTTTCAGATCTGTCTTGGCAGAAATTATTCATGCTTAGGCAAAAAAATAAAAGTTGTCTCAAGCCTAAAACACTGGTATTAATTGAGCATGTGCTGCTATGACAGAAAATATGTTTACTGTCAATTAGTAGTTATTGTAGAAAAGCTTGGAGAACACCACTTCCCAGCAAATGGTCTCCATCAGGAAAGTTATTTGGATAGCTGCAATACTTAAGCAAGTGTCTGCTGTCTTCGGTTACGTCTCCTCTGTCAGATAAAGAGATGTCTGTTATAACAAAGGTTGCTTATGTGCTAGCTGACCTGTTAGGGGAGATGTGATACAGTTCTGTGGAGTAAGTTAGGTGATGCTAGCTATGGAATAGAGGTACTGTTGACAGGTAGCTACTTCATTGCAAGATCATCATTGTCTCCATCAACTCTGCAGCAAAAGAGCTAGAGTTTATTGGTGGTCCTCTTGTGAGGCATTCACACCACTGCCCTGCAGTGAAATTGCGTCTCTGAGATCTACTGAGTACTGATGTCAGTAGAAGTGCACAGGGAGTGGCTTGACACCAGTCTGTGTCAGGCATGCAGGTGAGGGCAAGGGGCAGAGTAGGAATGTCAGGAGAGATGTAGATTAAATTCTAGGCGTGTGGATTTTTATCTAAGATTATTTAATTGGAAGGAATTATAATAGAAGTGATAGACTTGCTACAATGTGAGAGAAAGCTCCTTTTAAGGAGCATTTCAGTATTTTGAAGTTGCAACTATGATATTGCATTTCGGAGTTATGCTGAAGTTTTGTATTTGCTTGTTCTAAGAGGTATATCCCATCAATGAAGTTCAATTTTAATTTCTCACATTAAGTTATTTCTCCTAATACCGTCTCTGAGAGTAAAACCTTACTGCATGTGTAAACATTGCCTATGTAACACACAAAAAAAAAAACTTTGAGAAATTCGAGTGAAATTTTAAATTGTGTAAAGTTTCAAAATACAATTTTAGTCAAAGGAAGGAGTACCATTTATGCTGCCCTGGCCATTCTGTCAAAAAGGTTAAAGTTATAAAATAAGTAATATCTATTAGCAAGTAAAAGCAATGTAGAGTATAATTTGAATTACCATTTATATTAAACAATTTATTGAATTGAGATTTCATAAAGGTTACTATGTTATAAATATAAATTACTGCATTTGTAGGTGTCTGATATCAATTATTTTTAATCTTTGGTACATTTTATCTGTCATTGAAATTGACTAAATTAAGAGATTATTGGGAAAAACATTCTTAATCTTGAGATTTTAATTACTTTTTTCTAAAACATTCACCTTCAAAGTTGTGCAATTTTGCTGTTTTGGTTTGCTGTAAGAATGATTAGAAAGTGATGACAACTTTAATTGTGTTACCATTAAGTGCAATGATTCACCATATCCTCATAACATTTTAACTCAGGCAAATGCTGATTGGATCCAGAATAACGTAAATCGATGAGTTAGTTCTTAGATATGTATTGCGAAGTGTGCATGTTCTAAGTTGTAAATGCGGGAATAGATTCTAGACCACTGGATTTTCATCTGGAATCCATCTATTACATTGGCAACCAAAAAATCACAGTAGAAGTGAGACACCGAAGTAAATTTTTCAGCTGGAAACAAAATAGAAGATCTCGGGGTTTTTGGTTTTTTTTTTCTTCAGGCACTAGTTGTACTGTTTGATCCTTATTTTGTTTTTCACCTTAGCAAAACCGTACACCTTCAAACTAGGAAAAGCGACTGTTACAAATGCATCCTGGTGGAGAAAAACAGGAAGAAAAATTTTGGAATATTTACTTTTTTGACCATCTGAATTATAGTGTCACAGCACTATTTTGAAACTTGCTGAGCAGAATATTTTGCTAAGAGCAAATATTTAACTTAGAGACCAGAATCTGTTACTTTATTATAATAACCTAATGGATGGATCAACATGTTACTGTTTTTAATGTGGGCAGTAAAGAGAAGAGGGAAAGAAATACTTTAACTTTTTGAAATCCACATTCATCCAGAATGGGAAGCAACTACTTCACTCACCCTATTGGAAATGATGCTAGATTAGCAAGATAAAAATATGATAAAGTTAATAGTAGCTGCACGCTAGATCTATGTTTTGAATTACTTTTGCAAGACTCCCAGTTAAAAAGCAGCACAAATCATTCTAGTGACTGCATTTCTTGAAGATGGAGAGAGAAAAAAGCTAGAAGCAAAAAATAGGAAGGGCATGGTGGTTACTTCCATTTGCTGCCCTTTCAACCACACAATTAGCTGAAACCAAAGATGCATATTTAATAGAATTGAGAGCACAGAAAGGAAAATATAATTATTGCTATGAAATACAGCTATCGCAGGCATATGTATTTCAGAAAACTGCTGTTTAGTATGTAGTGTTGCAAGGATTATTTAATTATTTTTTTCCTGCATAACTTTTACATATCAATTTCTGTGATCATTTTGAAAAGGTAAATGAATGCAATTAATCTGACATTACAGATGGAAAAAATTACAGTGTGTATACACTTCATATTAGAGTACTGAGAGTGCCATTTTCAACACTAAGTGGCATGAGGATTTTTAAATAGATAAGTATATATATAAATACATAATAAATATAAGCAAATATATAAATCTATGTGGAAATATTGTGCAGTACTAACAGGCACTGCACAAGGAAGGGACAAGAAGCATGTTAGCTCACTTACTGGAGGAACATTCAGTCCTTCATTCTTAACATTATGTTGTAACATTGTGGTAGGAAAATTCAGCAAGGCACCTGCTCAGAGTAGGGTCAGTTCTGAGGTCAGTCCATGCCTCAGAGCTTTATCCAGTTAGGTGTTGAAAGCCTTCAGTGATGAATACTGTGTAGCCTCTCTGGGCAACCTTTTCCAAAACCCGACTGTAACTATAGTGAATAAATTTTCCCTAAATCTTATATTATAATGCATGTAGCACTACGTATTTAAGATTTCTTGTCCTTCGTATCCCCTAAATCAGCAGTGTGTTCAAAAGTTTCTTCATCCTTCTTCTATGGTCCAGATAAATTGTTCTAGTGTAGTAATGTGGACAAAATGTCTGTAGTGATATCTGCTGATATAAAAGCCTAAAGAAACTTAGGATGGTGCAGCAGCAGCTTCCTGCTTAGGCCTCCCTTCCTGCCTGCCTTTATTCTTTTGACAATATGAATCAATGCTAATTTTAAAACCGACTGTAGAGTGAACAAAGCCTGAAGTCTCACTCTGCTTGAATTGCCTGTGACGGAATACCCCATGTCCAGTGAGTTTCTCAACGAGATCTGTGCTGTGGGAAAGTACATAGACTTTTTCAGTACTCAGTTTCAGCATTTAAGTACTTTTGATATCCTTGGGAATATGTTTTACTTCTTCTTAAGGGAGAAATAATTATAGTAATGTCAGACATTGTTATTACTCCATTATTGTTTAACCAGAAACCTAATTCTAAGTACTGTATGAAACACAACTGGTACTTTTTTTTTTTCATCTATTAGATGAGAGTGGGACTATTTGCTGTCTTTGTACTAGGGTACATTCATATTTTACATTGAAAGATCAGAAGGCAGAGATTGTGGCTAATTTCGGAGGAAAGACAGCATGTGAAATGTGTGTTTCCTCAGTTTTCTCGAGGGTTACAGTAATTGCCATTAAAGGGGCCGTATTTTCAAATGGCTCTTTGTTCTATTTCTAAAATAGAAATATTGTCCGCCACTCAGTGAATTTCTTCAAAGAACAGGTATACTGGCATGCTATCCTCAAGACTAGGAATGTAAGAAGTGTGAAAACTGTCTAGTAGAAGTTTGTTTACAATTATTGCTGAAGAGTAATTAGGTACTTTTGGGCTCTTGTCATTTGTCTTATAAGGTAAACTGTACATTGGAAACAATCTAGCCACTTATAAACTTTCCCAGCTATGTAACTTCATAAAATTCAGCACTTCATCAAAGCAGATCCATTAACCCTCTGACTGGTACTCTTCTCTTGGCTTTGATTGCAGCACCACACAGAAGCACCTAGCCCATCATTGCTTCCCCCATCATCTTTACCATTAGATGTATTAAACAATGCCGTTGCTGGATTTAGTACAGTGGAAGAGCTTATCCGGTACCTTGAACCAGATCGGTGGCAACTGGATTTGGAAGATTTGTACAGGCCAACGTGGCAACTTCTTGGAAAGGCATATATTCATGGGAGGAAATCAAGAGGTAAATTACTCTTCTTTCTGGCCTTGCAGTTTTCTATGGTTATGTTTTCTTAAGAAATAAACAGTAATTAAGAGCATTCTTCACCTTGAATTTCGGCTGATAGAGAGGAATATGTTAGAAATACAGCAGAGATCATTGTTGTTAGCTATTCACACTGTTACATTATCTGAAAAAGGACAATAATTAAACTTAGAACTGAAAGGAATTTAGCAGGATAAAGTGACAAAGGGAAAAAAAAAATAGAAGCAGGCAGGGTAGTCTTCTGCAGAGAACCTGGGAGATCTTTTCCACAAAGTAAGAGGGCATCTTGGCTGGGTGACTTATTCTGACTTTGCGAGTTTCTTTTTATATGAAGGACAAAAACTTTATTTTGTGTTTGAGGTAGGTAATTTCTTACACTTCTGTATCGAGTGACTGGTTTATTTGCTTAGAATTGTTCTAGTCTTTACACCATATGAATTGGGAGCAATTAGCTAAGGCTTTCTCTTCCATGATACCTTATGAAATCCCTGTGTCCATGTCCAGTTTGATCGTGCGTTATCAACTTAATCAGGTGTAAAGTAGACCATGTATTTTGAGACTTGTGGAGCTATTTCTTGTTCAGCAAGAGATTTTCTTCCATCTACATTTGACATTCATGAATTTTCTACGCCATATCATCCAGATGTGTCCCAGTACTTCCTGTTTATGGATACCGTGTGAATGGATAGCATGCAGGCAACACCTCCTTCCTTGCCCACCATACAGCATGAAAATGAAAACATATAAGCGTAACTGAATAGACTCCTGTGTTGACAAACATAAGCTAGGTTATCATCTGATCTGCAAGAAAAGGGAGGAAGTAAACCCTTTCATAACTCAGATTTAAGTTTTTGACAGCTAATTCTTGGATCGGAGCATAGAAATCAACCCTTCTACCCTACCTGTTGCTACAGCAACTAAATCAAGAGCCAAAGAGGAGGAAATCTATTTAAAAGCTTGCACAATGGACTGTGCTTTTCAGATAGTCATTTAACACTTTCCTAATTAAAGGGATTCAGTGTTTGCCAAATGTATGCCATACGCATACAGTAAGTGGGAGAAAAACAAAATGTAATTTCTGAAACCTTACATAAACTAAAATGCAGGTGTTGGATAACATCTATATAGACAAAAACAACTCCCTGCAAGACATATCTTAGAAAGAAACTATCAGAGTAAATCTTTTAAAGACTCCTAATTAGATGCTGAAATAGATTTTTTCCACTGAATAAACATATCATGGTGTTGCCACATTTATCTTTAAGAGACCACCCTCAGACTGCATTACTGAGTGTGTAATGTAATTGCCTGAGGTGGAAAATATGTCCAGTTGAGATGACATAGTATTAACTGTTGGGTCTATTCAGTGCATAGGGAAAGCAAACCTTCAAACCTTTTTTTTTTCGTTCTTTTCTTCTTTTCTGTTACATGTTACTCCTTCTAGTAGCATGTTTGCCGTATTTAAAAAAGTTTTTAAGAAATGTTTGGGAGAAGTGCATGCCCTAAAATTTTTGGTTTTTATCAATCTTTGATTCTATAATCAGATCAGTTTTATTTTTGCAGTATTTCAGTAAAAGCTAAATTACTGTCCTGTTTCATAGACAAGCATCCGTTTATGTCTAGATTTAGTGAAAATGTAATTAAAAGTATATGTTACTTTATGTAGAGAATTTTCCTCTACCCCTACTTAGTAATTCATGTGAAAAAGACTATATTTAGACAGCCTGAATTCCATAGAACTTCTGCATCTGATGTTTTCTCTGGATAAAATGCTTCCAGAAACTTCTAGCCAGGAAAGAAGAAACACCAGGTTCAGAGGCTTTGATGTCTAAATATAGTTCTAAATTATTTTATAATATTAAACATACTTACAAATAAAATATATTTTGCTGTGCAAAAACATGATCCCATCAGTTCCCACAGAAATCTATGCATAATCATTGCAGCATATTTTGAGGTCTGCTTAAGAAGAAAAGAGTCACAGTCCAACCATAGTCCTTATTAGATGCTTTTCTCGTATAGCTGTGTGTCTTATTTTACTCCTTTGGAATTTTGCAACAGCCCTGTCCTATTGTAGGAGCCAGTAAGAAACTTACACTCCCAGGAACATCTCCAAGGTGCTTCGGAATGAAAATCATCCTGCTGCTGTCTGTGCCCACACACAAGTGCCCCAATCAGTATTTGTTTTGTTGAATTTGGGAGCAGCATCCAGCTGGAAAAACGTTTTGGGAGAGTTCCCCATGGTACTCAATAGAGGTCCCAGAGGGTGCCAGACCATTGCATTGCCAGTTGCAGAACACAGTTACTTTCAGGCTGGTGTGGAAGTTGATTACTTCAGTTGTATGTGCCAGTGAAAGCTCACATTTGAAATAGACTTTACTGTAGTCCTACCTGCATCTACATTTTTTCTCCCTTTTATTCCTTCTCCTCTTATTTTTGTTTTAGTGTTTCCCATTCATGTGCTACTGCAGAGCCTCCCATTCCTCCTGAGCTAGTGCTAGACAAAAGAACTTTGACTGTTGTGTCAAACATGATACATGAGTGGAAGCCAAGTTGAAGGAGTGTTTAAATGTTCACATTATAACAGGTACTGTAACTCAGTGCACTTGGGAAATCCACATAACCTTTTATTGTGGTTAAGTAAACACTTTTAAGAGAATATATACATTCTCTCATCTAGCTTCGTGCCCACAGTGTGTTAAAATAAATTTTGGACAGACAGATACTCTTTGAAAAAATAACAGCTTCATTCACACACTTCAAAGAAGTGATTATATAAGCACTAGATAAATTTGCCACAGACCTTTTAATGAAACTGAATTACACAAGGTAGGGCAGGGGTTCATTGTGAGGTATAATAGCAATATACCTTAGTGCATTGTAAAGCGTGGAAACCGAACATGACATTTTTCATCTCTCCTGAAGCCTGTTATAACAGCAAGGCACACTAAAAGATACCTACAAAGAGCTGATTGTGTGTTCTTCCACAGAACATTTTTAAAATTCGAGTCTGCAGGTCTGCGAGGTTCAAATTCGTTCCAATTTTGAGACAAAATGTGTAATACACTTGCTGGTCATTTTAGTGTATTGCCCTTTTCTCTATGTTGTACATACAACTAGTACTGGGAAATGGATGCATTCCTCCACTGCTTACATTCCTCCACTGTTGCCAGTAGGCAGGAGGTAATGGAGAAGCACACAACCACACAGGCATCTCTCTCCCACTAGTTGGTGGGCTTACTGGAAGAGGCATCAGCACCCAGCTTCTGTCTTCAATTTCTCATGGTGAAGGGCTGAGCAGCAGTTCTGTTAGGACGCATAGGCGTAGCTTCTTGAAATTCACTGTACCAAGCATGTCAGTCTCTGTAGATATCTACCAGATTAGCAGAACTAGCATTTCTCTCATTGTGCAGTAGGCATTTTATCTTCGTTTAGACAGTTCACTTACTATATGTTTAAAAACATAACAGGAGAAAGTACTCCTCCATTCCTATCCAGATTCCGTGATTAGTGGAAGTAGACATGTCCACCCTCTAAGTGACTCAGCCTGCAGCTATTAGTTGATCAGAAGAGCTTAAATAATTTCTAATTTCTCAGAGTGAATCTCTCCCCTGGAAGTTTTGTCTCTGTTTTACTCTGCTCCCTTCTCAGCTTTCTCCAGGGAATGCTCTTGCAGTGTGGGAGGCAGGCTGGCATCCTATCAGTAACTTTATTGGAGTTATTACACACTCCTTGCTCTTAAAAATGAGATTGTTTATTTAGGAGCCTGTGTTAACCTGATAGTGATGGAATGAAGTATCCCGGCTTGGCATTCACTGTAAGTGCAAGCAGAGAAAAGGCTTCAGTGTGTTTAACTGACCTTTCACAACAATAAACCCTTACTTATGGATACCAGTATATGGATATGGTCTGCAAAAGAAATCTTTGAAGAAACATGGCATGAAACTGCTGCCCAAAGATCTGCTTCTGGGACAATACTAGTGAGCATTTCTACTAGAGAAATACAGCTTCTAAATTCTCTTTGTTTCTTACATGTTTAACTAGAATTGAGAGGTATTATCCTGCCTTAGTGGGGTGAAGTTCTCCTTCATGATCTCTAGAGGCTCTTCACACAGTAGAGGGAAAAAGTATTTCTCTAGAGAGTGATTCAGATCAGGAAAATATTTTAGCTTTATTTTGTATCTTTTTATCTACAAACTGCTAGCAATAACAGTAAAGTGTTTGTCAAGTAATATCTATGCAATTGGGTATTCCCCCCTCCCCCCCCCCCCCCCAGTTTCTTCTCAATTTAGCTCAAAACCAGTTGGTTTAAAGGTCTTTGCTTTGTTCAAAACCTCTATTTCAGTCATCTCAGTAGCCATATTATCATCAGGGTTTCTTTTTTTTTTTTTTTTTTTTTTTACCAGATATAGTACCCCTGTGAGTTAGACATGACTTCTATTACTTATTGGTGGTAGGTTTGGAGAGGAACGGTTCAGACAAATGGTCCCAGATTGTGGTCATTCTAGTCTGTCTTTTCTGAAATAAATTAGATTGCATTGCTTTTCACACAGACACACACAAAAAAAGGTTAAAAAGTATTAATTTTTTCACTAAACAAGTCCAATGCTTTTCAGTCTTAACTGCCTCTTTCAAGGCCCGTTATTTCTTTGCTATGCAGCCTAAGGTGAACCTAAAGGAGCTTGGCCTATTTCAGATCTTTTCATGAGCTTGGTGTTCAACCATTGGCATAGTGAAACTTTAATGTGATACAATGGAATCAGTTTATATCACCATGAAACAGGTGCCAAATATTAATATCTTTAACTTGCACATCAAGTTAGGTGCTTACAAGGAGGAGCTGTATTTTATTTAAAACACATTAAGTGAAAATGAAACCTAGAGAAGTAACAGAAATAAAGATATATATGCTACTGTGAATGAAGAAGGGAAAATGGAGCCTAATAATAGTTATATAGATACACATAGTTGTGCACTTATTTGTTGTTTGTAAAATACTCACTGATTATGACATAACTTCTTGAAGTTCTTAGTCCATGGAAGTGTGTTCCTCTTAGATATGAATAGTTTAATTCTTTCTTATACTTACATCGTGCTTGCAGAGAAGCAGTAATTGAAATTTCAGCAGGGAAGAAGTTTGAATGCTTTGTGCAAATTAATTTAAAATGTGTTTGGAAGTTTTCAGAATTCTTAATTGCTATGTGTGTTTCTCCAATCCAAAATTAATATAGAATAGCAACACTAGAGCTCAACGTATAAACATGAACAAAGGGAACTTCATTACAGTTGATTTGATAAAACGTGTATTGGAACGTGTATTGGTATTGTTTCATTTGAACCAATTCTGCCAGACTTATAAAATAGTTGGTGAATATTCTTATACAATAATCATTCCATTTAGGTTTCATGTTATTCCTATAACTGCAGTATTAGACTTGCGTGCTGAACCTGTACCACCTGCACAAAAATGAACTTTCCTCAAGTGTTCTGCACTGCTGAAGTTGGTTTGCCACCAATAAAGTTGGGTTATGAATCTGAAAAGCACGGGTTTGTTTGTCTCTTTGCAGTGGTCGATCTCAACCTCCTAAAGGAGGAGGTGCGGCTGTATAGTTGTACTCCTCGCAACTTCTCAGTGTCACTGAGGGAGGAGCTGAAGCGAACAGACACCATCTTCTGGCCATTGTGTCTTCTGGTTAAACGTTGTGGTGGAAACTGTGCCTGTTGTCATCAGAGTTGCAATGAGTGCCAATGTGTACCAACAAAAGTCACCAAAAAGTACCATGAGGTAAGCACTTTTTTTACATTTGCATGTTTGGAAATCCTGAAAGCCAATTACAGAATTTATTTTTACTATAGGAATGCACCACTATTAATATTTTCAAATTTTATGTATCACACTTATAGTAAATAATTTTTTTTACCATTTTAATGAGGTGTTACATAAAAAAAAAAAAAGAAAAAAAAAAGCAATATCTTCCTTGTTAAAATATTTCTCTGTGGAACTATTAAGTAATTCCTGAGGTATTTGTTTACTGGTGCAGTTCAGACCCATCACAACCACACCTCCTTGTTCAGCTGTCAGTAGTGGTAGATGTAAACTTTATGAAGGAAGAGATACCTGTCCATTTCCATGATTATAAATCTATAACTAAAAGTATTTAGTGTAGAATTAATTCCATTGGGTTAAGTATGCTATTAGCCTTTAAATAAATAGAAATAACAAAACTGCAAGACTCTTCTTTGATAAGAGCAAGCATCTGCTCAACATGTTTTAATTGATTTTGCATAAGCTTGAGGTAAAAGTAAAAATAAGAATTAGTGGGTGGAATAAATGAATAAATTCAGCTGAGGAAAGCCTATTTATTTATTTTAACATGCTTCCTGTCACTCAGTGTGTTTCCAGTTCAGTCTAGCTCGTAGTTTAGGTGTGTGATGAAGCACTTGCTGTTTTCTTGATGCTTGGGTTCTTCTCCTTAGGTTCTTCAGCTAAAGCCAAGGGTTGGTGTCCGAGGATTGCATAAATCATTGACAGATGTACCCTTGGAACACCACGAGGAGTGTGACTGTGTGTGCAAAGGGAATACTGAAGGATAAACATGATTTAATTGTGCTGCTTTCTTTCAAAGCACATTCAATCAATGGCTGATTCTGTTATGGGGCTTGTGCATTATCTCCTTCTGTAATCTCAGTTGTTTGCTTCGGGGATCTTCCATCTTCAAGATTTACAGTGAGCTCTAAAAAGAGGAGAAGCCAAACTGGGATTATATGTTGTGTGACAGCTCTGTGTGGAGGCCCAGTGAAAGGATGGGAGAAAGGCATCAATGAGGGATTTAAAATAAATGTATTGTTTTTGTTTCCCCACAATTTTCTTGACAATACATGGATTTATAATTTAGGAGTAAAAATAAAGTTAGAAGGCTCACATCATGGAGACTTGATCCTGCTGGCGGTCTCATTTCTACAGCTCCAGTACATCTGGCCTCTGGTTGAAAACACCCGAAATCTATCTTTGTGTTCAACTACTCCTATGTACTCTAAATCAAAGCATTCTGTTGTATAAACTTGGGTTAAAACAGACTGCCTTGTTCCGAATTAAACATAACTTGCCTAATGCTGGTAGGAAGGACTGGATTTTTCCATAAGCTCTAGTAAAGCTCCTGCCTTTTAGAAAGAAGACTGGACAATAACATGAGCTAAGGAAGCAAACATTGAAAAGAACAGCGCCTTTATTCTTACTACTATGGCTGATGATTTTTTGTTTGTTTGTTATTTTTTATCGTGTACATTTTTATACTCTCCTTTTGACAATATAACTATTTGCTTTTCTAAACTTGTTAAATATATCTATTTTTACCAAAGGTATTTAATATTCTTTTTTTATTACAACCTAGATCAACTATTTTTTAGTTTTGTGAGACTTTAAAGCCAGATTTATACAGTTGGAGGAACAGAGATGTGGTTAACAATGGGAAAAAGAGCATGATCTCTTTGCAGTTTGTCACTACGCAGTGAAAAAATACCAGTTTTTACCTGGATGCACAGGAATAATCTACAGAGATGTGTGGATGGAGCTCTAAGCTTGCTAGTTGCATGACACTGAAAATATGAGAGACAGATGTTACTATAAGCGGTTTCAGAAGCTGACTTTGAAAATTCCCTCTCTCGATACTGGCCTTTGTTCAGATAGAAAAGAAATGAGCATAGATAGATGCATTCTGGCTTGTTTAACTCTTTAATTTCTTTAAAGTAGAATGAACTACAACATAAGAAAAGAAGCCCAGTGGCTTGCAGTCTTCATGATGCACCCTGGTCATGGGAAGGCAGCCTTGTTAATGTTGAAGTGTATAGTTTTCCACTGACGGTTATAACTGTTTTAAGTACTGTTCACTCACAGGATTGTAACACTCTTCAGTACAGTTTGATGAACTATGGTTTTGTTCTTCTGTACGTTATATTCTTTAACCAATACACTTATTCTGCCCTATGCAAATTGAAAAGGAAACAGTAAAGTATTTTGCTTGTAAAATGCTTTAACATTATGCCTAGTTTATTTTTTTGAGTATTGGATTTGCAGATTGTAATGAATCACCAAATAAAGTAATAATGCTAATTTTGGGAGAATAGGTGTTTCTGTGTGGTTGCATATTTGTATCTGTTCAATATACAACAACGGGAAAAATTAAAGAAGGTGATTTTCTATTTACCATTTTAAAAGTCAGTTATGAAAACAAAAGTCTTCTGTTACCAAGGCTTCCACTTTATTAATTCTGCTGTATTGTAAATCCACAAGAAGAAGAAGGGTAAAGAAGGAATGCTGTTTGTATAAACATTAAACATGTTCAAAATCGTGTTGATGTGAAGCCATCAAAGTGGAATAACATATTCTGTTATTGTTTCCGTCTTGAAAGTGAGTTCTAATGGAAATGTGAAGGTTTTTGCAAGTTGGTATGACTTTCTGATACCAGTTCTGGAAAATTCTCAGGTGGCTTCTGATTCTATCATAGCTGGTCTATTTTGTCCTGTCCTCAACCTCCTACTGAGTAAGAAAAATATCTAGTGTAAATGTGGCATATAATTATCCATCCTGAATATTAGCCATGCATCAGAATGCAGAATTATGGTTACAAGAGAAACCTGGTTTACCTGAATTTTGAGTCTTTGACCAGAATAAAGAGTGTTTTGCAGAGATGTTGGGGATTTTGTTCCCATTAACATTGTCCTTTTTTTTTGTCATTTAAAGAGCTTTTGAAAAGCAGGTTGAGATACAATTAGAAATCGTAGCCTCTGGCGTCATAATTTAGTAGAAGAATTGAAAAATGTGTTTCCATTACAGAAATTTCTGCCATAGAAAATGCAGAAGATCTCATCATCTCTGTAGGCTTGGTAGCGGAAGAAGGCACAACATGCACTCTAGGGTAGGTATTTAGTGGCAGCAGAGGAATGGGGAGTTTATGTAACTGTGAAGGGTATGGAGGGAAGCGTTTTCCAAATGCACAAGTGTTTCTTCTTTTGCCCCTCTGGCTTTGGCTCCCTTCTTTCCTTGCCAATTTATTGTACCAGTTTCCTTACCAATTGCTTGCTGCAGACCTGCATCTGAACTCCATATCCCTTTGCTCTTTACATCCCCCTTCACAGTGCTGCGTCTCTCATCTGATCCAAAATCACCATCTCTCCTGTTTGCCATTGTCTTGCAGAGCATCATTAAGCTCTTTCCCTCCTCCATGGCTCCGCGCTGAAGCTGTCGTCACTGCCACTGCCTAGACTTTGTTTTTCCACCTCCCCTTAGATATTCAGGGGATTCAGCACTCCACCTCTTCACTAGCTTAAAGGATGTGGACAAGCTCAGTTGTTTTAAAGGATGGGATTGGGGAAGGATGCCAACCGAGTGAAGCAATGAAGGGTTCTCCTGCTCTGTGCTGTTGGGTAGAGCAGCGCCCCCCAGCAGTGGTAACCTCTGCTGGTGCTCTGGTGGTGTGCACTCATACGGTGTCCTGCCAGGCTGCAGTAGTCTTGGTTGAGATGATCCTGTTGTGTTTTCTATGGTCTTTGCATCCAGAAGAGTCTTAAAATGTTGTGAAGGTGCCTCCTGACAGTGCAGGGGAGCTGCTGTCAGGACAATAAATCACGTTGGTGACCTCCCCTCTGTTGGCAGAAAAGAGTGAGGTGATGTGAGGTAAAATATGCTGGACGAGGCCATGAAGGGTGAGGGGATGTGGGTGGCCAGGCTGGGCCCCCAGGGCAAATACAGCAAAAAAGGACGTGAGACAAACAGTGCTAATTAACCTAATGACCATGGGCTCCTAATTTGCTGCCAGCTGCCCTGTGGTGATGCCCATAGATCCCCAACACCTTACTCCCTTGGAGGTTTTGTCAGCCCCCGGTACAAGGCTGTCTGCAGCAGGCAGTGCAGGGATGGTACCAGCCCGCAGAAGGGATGGAACAGGGAGATGCACAGCTCTGGGTTTAGTTGGGATGCCTTGAACATTGCCAACCTTTGGTCTTAAACTTTAAAAAATATACTTCTGAATTGCACGTAGTGAATGTAATGATTACAGTAGGTACAGGATTATTTCACACTGTACTGAAGAGAAACAATTGCCTAAAACTCCACCTCTCTTAGTATGCTTAAAATTCCCCCATTGAGAGGTTTTAATTTCTCTGTCAGAAAGTTTTCTTACCCAAAGATGATTTTTTTCAGCCAGGTGTTTCTGAGGAATGTTAACTTCTTGCAGCTTCAAGGTGAGCCAAGTCTTGTTATACCTACAGTTACACACAGCAGCATCCAGGAAATGCTTCTCTGAGGGTTTTAATTCATTATTATTATTTATGTTCTGTTGTTTCTAAGCAAAATGTGTGGTAAAAACTAAGAGAAGATATTAATCATGAATTACTAACAAGCAAACATTGCATTCACAGTTACAGGTCATTGCAGCTAAATGCCAAGGGTGCTGTGTGCATAGAAAAAAGATTTAAAAAACTGGGTAGAAAGCCTGTGATTTTCAATGTGGAGTAGAAATTGCAAGTTTTGATCTTACGTCTTTGTGGGGATTTTTTTAAATTGTTGCTGTCTATTTTAAGACCTGAGCTGCTGGACTGCATTAATGTAAGCATCAGTGTTCGGGAACAAAGCGGGAAATGACTCTTTCCAATGGGCCTAAGCAGTGGAAACAGCGGAGTGGAATAAAGTAGCTCCTGTAAACAGACAAATCCCAAATTGTCTAGGCTGCATTTTGTAGGTTTTGTTGTATTCCAAATAAATGGCTTCAGCTAAAAGTAATTATTTCCCCCAGAGGAATAGGTGGGGAGCTGCCAACTGATGGTGAGCCTTGTTTTTACAGATTCTGTACATGTTCACATTCCTGGAATCCTCCTGTCAGCTGTGGCCGGCATGGGAGTGATGTGGAGCAACACCAAAACTTTAGTCACCAAGGGCGTTAACTGCAGATCCGTTGGCTTTTAAACTCTTTAAAGTTTCCTTGTTCTTTGTCTGCCCAGTTGCACAGGCTCACTGCTCCTTTTCAGCAGAAGGGGATAAGGAAAAATTATGGATGATACAACAGAGTGTGCAGAGGGGAAAGAGACAGAAGCACAAAGCTAACCTATTTAGTAGCTACTGCATCAGCTACTGTAAGCTGTTACCCAATTTCCTTTCTAATGGAGGACTGTATTGAAAGTCTTATAAATTTGCAGTTCAGATACTAGCTGCTTAAATAGTCTCATTTTGATTGCACCAAACTCTGGAAATAAAAATTGGAAACATTACTTTCTGTTTGACTTCTGAAAATACAGTAGTAGTGCTACTGTTGACATGCTCTCATAAAATCTTATGGAGAGATGCTGAAAGTCATAATTGCAAGATTCTTATTCAAAGCAAGCTCTGAAACTAAGAAGACCAACTTACTTTTCTGATGCTATTTGTGATATTTAAATTAGTTTGAGTAAGTTTTCTCTTCATATAATTTTTTATATGGGATGCTTTATCAGACAACTTGCTTTTCAAAGCCCTTTTAAACCCAGGGACAGTGGTTTTGTTTGTTTGTCTGCCAAAATCACAGAGTAAAAATATGGCTACTTTTTTCAGCATGAATTGGACAAAGCTTCTCAGAGAAGACAGTTTGCCTATTGCCTCACTAAAACTCCCCTGGACTATAGAAATTAAAATAAGTTTACAGCTCAGTCATGGAAGAAAGATGACAGCTTTTTGAAAGTGTGATTCAGAGCACGTAAGCTAGATTCCTGTTCTGAATCATGCTCTGTGCCAATCTTCACGGCGCTCATCTGTCTTCATCAAGTATAGAGTCAAAGTCTGGCCCTCCCGGTTGAGGCAGCTCTGTTAGACGCATGAGGTTAATCAATGGGAATACCCCATTTACAGGCATGTTTTCTGAACAAAAAACCTCTTTCTCGAAGTGTCTTAAGAAGTTCTGCAACCTGGATTGGCTTTTGATAGGCTAGAGAGTATGGAACTCTGTCTGGGGATGGGTGATGAGTTAACAGACTGTTTGTGGGTCAGGATCAAAGGGAGAACAGCAATGGGGGACATTACGGGCGGGGATCTGTTACAGACTGCCTGATCAAGAGGACTCTGTGGATGAAGCGCTCTACAGACAGATAGGAGCAACCTCATGCTCGCAGGCCCTTGTCCTCATGGGGGACTTCAACCATCCTGACATCTGTTGGAGGGACGGTACGGCCCGGCAGAAGCAATCCAGGAGGTTCCTCAATTGTATGGAAGACAACTTCCTCTTTCAAGCAATAGAGGAGCCGACAAGGAGAGGTGCCATGCTTGACCTCGTGCTCACCAACAGGGAGGGACTGGTTGGAAATGTGACGCTCCAGGGCAGCCTTGGCTGTAGTGATCATGAGATGGTTGAGTTTGAGATCCTCAGGACAGTGAGAAGAGCATGCAGCAAGCTCACTGCCCTGGGCTTCAAGAAAGCAGACTTTGGCCTCTTCAGGAACCTCCTTAGTAAGGTTGCATGGGATACAGTCCTAGAGGGCAGGGGGGCCCAAGACTGCTGGTCGATATTCAAGGATCACCTGCTACGTGCTCAGGAGTGTTGCATCCCGACTAGAAGAAAGTGCAGCAGGAGGACCAGGAGACCTCCATGGATGGACAAGGAGCTGCTGAGGAAACTTAGAGGGAAAAAAGCAGCTTATAGAAGGTGGAAGCGAGGACAGGCGGCCTGGGAAGAATATAGGAGCATTGCCCGGGAAGCTAGGGACCAGGTTAGGAAAGCTAAGGCCCAGCTAGGATTAAGTTTGGCAAGGGATGTAAATATAACAGGAAAGGATTCTATAGATACGTAGCAAATAAAAGACAGACTAGGGACAACGTGGGCCCTCTCCGGAAGCTATCAGGAGAACTGGCTACCACGGATTTGGAGAAGGCTGAGGTTCTTAATGACTTCTTTGCCTCAGTCTTCACTAGCAAATGCTCTGACCACACCACGAAAGTCTTGGAAAGCAAATGCAGGGACTGTGAAAATGAAGACCTTAGGCCCACTGTAGGAGAGGATCAGGTTCGAGACCATCTTAAGAACCTGAACGTGCACAAGCCCAGGGGACCTGATGAAATCCATCCACGGGTCCTGAAGGAGCTGGCGAATGAAGTTGCTAAACCACTGTCCATCATATTTGAAAAATCGTGGCAGTCAGGTGAAGTTCCTGATGACTGGAAGAAGGTAATACAACCCCCATTTTCAAGAAGGGGAAGGTGGAAGACCCGGGAAACTACAGACCAGTCAGACCAGGTTGCACATTTCCTCACCTCTGTGCCTGGCAAAATCTTGGAGCAGTTTCTCCTGGAAAACATGCTAAGGCAAATGAAAAACAACGAGGTGGTTGGTGACAGCCAACATGGCTTCACTAAGGGGAAATCCTGCCTGACCAGTTTGGTGGCCTTCTATGATGGAGCCACGGAACTGATGGACAGGGGCAGAGCAGTTGATGTCATCTACCTGGACTTGTGCAAAGCGTTCAACACTGTCCCGCATGACATCCTTGCCTCTAAATTGGAGAGACATTAATTTGATAGATGGACCACTCAGTGGATAAAGAACTGGCTTGATGGCCGCATGCAAAGAGTTGTGGTAAATGGCTCGATGTCCAGTTGGAAACCTGTAACGAGTGGTGTCCCTCAGGGATCGGTGTTGGGACCAGTCCTGTTCAACATCTTTGTCGGCAGCATGGACAGTGGGATTGAGTGCGCCCTCAGCAAGTTTGCCGACGACACCAAGCTGTGTGGTTCGGTTGATACGCTGGAGGGAGGGGATGCCATCCAGAGGGACCTTGACACACTTGTGAGGTGGGCAGATGCCAACCTTATGAAGTTTAACCAAGCCAAGTGTAAGGTCCTACACCTGGGTTGGGGCAATCCCAGGCACTGCTACAGGTTGGGCGGAGAAGAGATTCAGAGCAGCCCTGCAGAGAAGGACTTGGGGGCGTTGGTTGACGAGAAGCTTAACATGAGCCGGCAGTGTGCGCTTGCAGCCCAGAAAGCCAACCGTATCCTGGGCTGCATCAAAAGAAGCGTGACCAGCAGGTCAAAGGAGGTGATCCTGCCCCTCTACTCTGCTCTTGTGAGACCTCACTTGGAGTACTGCGTACAGTTCTGGTGTCCTCAACATAAAAAGGACATGGAGCTGTTGAAGCGTGCCCAGAGGAGGGCCACGAGTATGATAAGAGGGCTGGAGCACCTCCCGTATGAAGACAGGCTGAGAAAATTGGGGCTGTTCAGCCTGGAGAAGAGAAGGCTGCGTGGAGACCTCATAGCAGCCTTCCAGTATCTGAAGGGGGTCTATAAGGATGCTGGGGAGGGACTCTTCCTTAGGGACTGTAGTGGTAGGACAAGGGGTAATGGGTTCAAACTTCAACAGGGGAAGTTTAGATTAGAGATAAGGAAGAAGTTCTTTACAGTGAGGGTGGTGAAGCACTGGAATGGGTTGCCCAGGGAGGTTGTGGCTGCTCCATCCCTGGTGGTGTTCAAGGCCAGGTTGGACAGAGTCTTGGACCACATGGTTAGTGCAAGGTGTCCCTGCCCATGGCAGGGGGGTTGGACCTAGACGATCTTAAGGTCCTTTCCAACCCTTACTATTCTATGATTGTATGATTCTATAGCCGTTTTGGCAAGCTTTTTTTTGCCTAGTAAAGACACAAGTGCCAATTCAACTCAAGCCTATACTGCCTTCCTCAGATTCTGTAGTGCTGCAGGCAGTTCCAATCCAGCTTGATTCTGGTGTCTCTCCTATTCAGAGTAACAAACTGTATCTCTCTTAGTAAACTTGCTTTTCTTTCACTGTGCAGAATCCTGATAAGTTAACAAGGTTAGCAAGAAAACTTGTTTAACTGTCTCATTTTGTCCTGTTTCAGTCATATCTGTGGGGTGTGCCTTGCGGTCTACTACATGAAACTCATTGAAGAGAGAAAGCCAGTGAAGGCCATGATGTTTACATGGTTCTTTCAGAGAGAACAGCATCATACAGTGATCGTACAATTATCCACCTTTTGAATCAAAGGATAGTGAAATTAACTGCACCACTTTGTTTAAAAGGCTTCATTTAGAGACTAATAAGAAGAAAATAATATTTAACTTTGATTTCACTCTTTTCAAGGTTTCATGCAGTTTCAGAAGAGGGGCTGCTTTTCACCCTCACTAATATTGCTTTTTATTCTTTTGTCATAAATTGAGTGATTTTCCTAAGAACAGTAAAATAAACACATAACTCTAATGCCTCAAATAAAAGAGACAAAATTATGGCCTAAACCACAATGGAAATCTGTGGCTGTGAAGAATTCCTTTCAGTCACCTTGGCAATTTTACATTTCCAGTAGTTCAGCAGTGTGGCGCATTAATGGCAAAGTAATGTAGCTCTTTTTCTACTTGTAAAAATAAGGATTTATTCAATGCAGTTGGTGAAACTAAGCTAAACAGCTACGTTAGAGCAGCTGATGAAACGTGGTCTGGACGAGCAGACAGTGAGGTGGACTGAAAACTGCGTGAACGGTCAGGCCCAGAGGGATCAGTGGAACATGTTCTAGTTGGAGACCAGTAATTAGCAGCGTACCCTCGGGTCAATAGTGGGTCCAATCCTGTTCAACATCTTCATTAATAATCTGGATGTTGGGGTGGAGTGAGTGCACCCTCAGCAAGTTTGCAGATGACACAGAACTGGCAGGAGTGGCTCATACAACAGAGGGTTGCACTGCCGTTCAGAGGAACCTTGACAGGCTGGAGAAATGGGCTGACAGGAACCTCATGAAGTTCAACGAGGTGAAGTGCAAAGTTCTGCATCTGGGAAGGAACAGTCCCAGGCACCAGTATGTGCTGGGGCCACCCAGCTGGAAAGCAGCTCTGAAGAAAAGGACCTGGGTGTCCTGGTGGGGACACCAAGATAAACATAAGCCAACAATGTGTACCTGTGGCGAAGGAGGCTAAGGGTGTCCTGGGCTCCATTAGGAGGTGTGTTGGCAGCAGGTCAAGGGAGGTGAGCCTTTCTCTCTACTCAGCACTGGTGAAGCCATGCCTGGAGTACTGTGTCCAGTTCTGGGCTCCTTAGTACAATAAAGACATGGACATACTGGAGAGAGTGCAACAGAAGTCCACTAAGTTGGTTAAAGGACTTGAGAATTTCTTGTATGAGAAAAGGCTGAGAGAGCTGGGACTGTTCAGCCTGGAGAAGAGAAGGCTCAGGGAGGATCTCATCAGTGTTTATAAATGCCTGAAGGGAAAGTACAAAGAGGATGGAGCCAGGCTCTTTCCAGTGTTACTCATTGACAGGACTAGAGGCAATGGGGACAAACTGAAAAGCTGGAGGTTCCCACTGAACGTCAGGAAACACTTTCTTTCTGCAAGGGTGACTGAGCACTGGCAGAGGTTGCCCAGAGCAACTGTGGAGTCCTCCTCATTGTAGATATTCAAAAAGTGTCTGGACATGGCCCTGAGCAACTGGCTGCAGGTGGCCTAGCTTTAGCAGGGCGGTTAGACCAGATGACGTCCAGAGGTCCCTTCCAACCTCAGCCATTCTATGATTAACACACATACAATTTCCACCAACATTAAATCTACATCTTAACGCTGAGATATTCAAATCATCATAGAACTAAGAATTATTAAGCACAGAGTCCAGTATTTCCTTACACCGTAAAGATATACCTAGGCATCAAATTTCCTCATAATGTTTATGATCTGATAGACGACAAGTTCTTTTACTTCAGTTTCTCCCAGAATAGGCTTCTAAGGGTTCATATCTGCTTTGTTAATCATTGCTTTCAAGTTAAAACTGAAGATAAGGATGTGAAATAATCATATGTTATGTGATAGGAAAAGGCCTATATCTATGCCAATATCCTGTGTGAAATCACACCTTTATTTTTCAAGTAAGATCAAGTTTCTTGTATAAGTGATAGCCTTTGAACTCTTACCAAATAGCTTACCTAACAGTCCTCCTGCATTTTAGTTCTGCTTTACATAGAGCATAAAAACAGCCATTTTCCTCTCAAACTTGTTAACAGTACTTTGCCCTGACAAAAAGCACCTCATAATTGCAAATAGAGATCAGGAGTTGCTAGTAATTTAGGAAATTACATCAGATCAGAGTAATTTTGTGGCATGTTGTCCAGAGGTAGCAATAACAGGAATGGTGCCACACAAGTTGATGATAACCACCAGCTCACAGATAGGCCAGTATGTGAATACCACAGGAGGTAGGGTTGAGGACCAGTATCCCTGGGAGTCAACTGCGGAAAGGATCCACTCCTTCAAAAACTGATTTGTCCTTGTTATTCTATTTGAGAGAATACATAAAGGCAAATGACACCATCCTAGTCTCTTCCTGGAACAAAAAAAGGAATGAAGAGCTAGTTAATCTATCCTGATACTTAGAAATCCTTTTTGCCCCATGGGAATCTGAAACAACAAATAGAATATTTATTTAAGCAGTGCTGCAGTTCCCCTAACCCATGCTCCAGGGTGGCATTTAAATCAGTAAGGGCAGCATTTTTTCCACTGTGAAAGCAGTGAACAAGATCCTCTATATAAATAATTTACTCTACAAAGTACCTACATTAACACATCACCACTACACTAAACACACTCAATCATGTCAAACCCCTTTTTGTGGTGCGGTAAGATTGTTGCCTTGAATATGGTAGCTTAGTTTTCAACTATTTTAAGCAGTCTTAACAGATTTTAGACTTTTGGCTGCCCTCATAGTCTCCTTGAAGGTCGCTCTGAGTGATGGCTGCAGTGAAAAATTTCTTCTCTGTGACCTGTGGGACAGTTTTAAGCAGTGAGGTCATGAAAACACTCTTATTTAAATGCAAGAGAAGAGGCCAGGCACAGACTTATTTTTAAGTTTCAGGAAAACAGCTAGAGAAATCATTCCCAACTGGCAGAAAGGGGACTCTCATTCCTCAGCTAGGATTATTTTGTCTCTTAAAACTTAAATTTCCTTCCCTCTCATAGGAAAAATGTAAGAAGATTAAAATAAGGATCTTATAATCTAATATTTAGCTTTATTCACTTTCATATATTCTTTTTGTACGTGTCCTTCTGCAATATAAGCATTAATGTAGACTGCCTGAGCCTATGCAATTTCTCCCTGCCTTCAAGCTGTACAAATGGGCCCTAGAAAGTAGAAACACTCAGTCCTTTTGGATGTTTCAGATCTGTGTCAGTGTAGTTAAGCAACAGAATTAGTAAGCAGAGAACAGCATTTAGTCTGTGCAAATTAAAAAGCTCAGGATCTCTACAGACGAAAAATGAAAGAGCCAGAGGAACTTTTTTTATGGACACAAATTTAAGGTAAGCACCTGGCACCTCTTGGGAGGCAGTGAGCTGTAGGGTCTGACTTTATTACTGCCTTTGAAAATCTTACCTTTGAGCAAGAGGAAAAGGAGGGCAGGAACGTATCTTTGGAAAGGGACCTGGGTGTGGGAAGACTGAAGAAACTAAGCACAAGGCTAAGGGTGGTGTTTGCAAAGGAAGATAGCCATGTTTGGGAACTGATGGTGTTCATTTTTTGAGGAGCTCTGAAGGGCTAGGGTGTGCCTCTTGACTGCAGGCAGATGAGTTGAGTTTTATGCTTCTCTGAGTCTGTCTGGCAGTGTAAGACACTAAAAACAAGTGTGGCAGAGACCTGCCTGTTACTGGCTTTGCAAGAGTATGCCCTTGGGAACAGAGAGGATCCTGGCAGAGGCTATCCTGTAGTGTGAGATCTGCTGTGCCTTCACACGTGGGTACCAACTGCGCTGTCTTGTGTGATGGTTTTCTGGATGTGTTGTGAGGTATGGCTTCTCTCAGGCTGTAGAAGGAAACTCAGCTCCCACAGTTCTCTCTGGTCATTGTTACTTTATCAAGTCATAAAAGAAGTAGAAGGTTCTGTCAGAATATTTTCTTGCCCTTTTCGTCTTTTCATTGTATGTTTTAGTGTCTTTGCCATCCTGCTATCAGCAAAAGTACATTTCTGGTCTGAGCTGCAATTACTAGTAGTATGCCTTAGCTGTAATGGTGGCTCTGCATCCTCCTAGCTACAAGTGCATCCAGGATTTGTTCTAACTCACTCGATGGATATTAATTTGTGTGTTGGTAATTTGCTCAGTTGTGAAGACCTGATTGTTTTCTCAGGCAGCGTAAAGAGAGTACAGGAAGAAGAGTGGCAATGCAGAGAGTGCCTGTCAACCACTACCTGCTGTTAGTAATTGCAAGCTTGGATACGGAGGGGCTGATCTCTGAGACAGTAAAACGAAAGTGGCTTTAGTGGGACTAAGCTGTGGCGTGCTTCTTTTTGGGGGGACATGTTCAGAGACCTGTCAGGAAGGTAGCTGCTTTTTTGGAGTTGAATGACAAAGTTTGTTGCTCAGAAACATCAGTCAGTTTGGACTGTGGAGAAAGAGTGTGGAGGGGAAGGCTACAGCCTGGAAGTGCCACCCCATCTGTGAAGCAGTGGATGGTTACTTCCATCTTAAAGAAATGAAGTAGTGGGAGTTACTACCGCCTGGATACTTGAAAATCTTAATTTTGTCATGTTATGCAAACTTCTGACTCTGGGATTATATAGTGGGATTATAGGCAAGACTTATTGTTTGATTTTTGGTTGCGCACCTGGCTTTTGACTAAGTAAATTAGAAAGTGAACTTTTCTATAGTTACAGCAATATTTTTTGAACCATGGGTCTTTGCAAGGGTACTGTTAGAGGAGGAGGTAGAGAGGGTTCATTATGTCTGTAGGCATAGTTTTCACAGCCTCTGAGCAGAAACACTTTGTTCTGTGTGAGCAGGTTTACTTTGGAGAGTGTAAGCTGTAATTCTTGGAGGCCTGGCCAGTGTATTGTTTCTTTGGCTTAAAAAGCTATATACTGGGTACCTGAACTGCAGCAAGCAAAAAGTGAACAGCTTGTGTAGCAGATTCAAGCTGACTGTGGAATGTGCATTTAATAGATTAAAAGGAGACATGCGTTGTGTTTAAATTCAGTGAACCAAATACTCCGACTGTTCCCATTTTGTGTCATGTTTTGCCTATTAATCTGCAGAGCATAGAGGAAAACGTTGCAAGGTGGAGCAGGGATTTGTAGGGACTGGTTGCTGTTTTCTGAAAAGCCATTCAAGAGTGTAATGACAAGAGCTGGTTGTGGTTGCACATGGCTGAGGAAGACTTTAGGAGACTGAGCATTTCCTTAAAACATATGATATACCTTAAAACTTAGCATCAAGCCTGTGATATAAGTTTACTGTGATTTGAGCAGTCATAGAGGCTAAAATTTACCTTTAAGCAGATGAACAAAAAAGTTTAAATATATCAGCTATTTCCTAATTCTTGTTGCTTGTCTTCTTCAGCTGCAGTCTCTTACTATTTAGTTCAGCAAATCCTAAACCTTGGCAGCTGGAATGAACTGCTGCAATTGCCTTTTATGTGACATAAGTACTATGAGACTCACATCTAGCAAGTGGAAAATGAGTTGTTAAAAAAAAAACCCTAGCTTGGGTACATCTCTTAGCAATCTTCTCCCACTGTGAGAATATCTTTACTTCGAAAGTTTAGTCTTCTCTTTGCTGTGTTAAGTTCCTTGGTGTTCCCTTAGTGTATTGTGTTTTATTTCATTTTTACTGTGGGTGTAGTATTTTCAGTAATTGGAGGCATTATATTTAATTTTCTACTGTTTTAAACTTTTTCATTTTATTGGAACTCCAGCAAAGTTGTTTACCAGAGGTACATTCTGTGAAATACATTTTCCTGAGCTTTCCATGGGCGAAATAAATGGCTTCATGTGGGAAGAACAGGAAAATAATGTGATGCATTCAATCTGCAAGAGGTCTTTAAAATTTTTTTTTGTTTGTTTATTGTGGAATCTTCACCTTTTTATCTAAAGTTAGAAAACTTTTTGACATATGCTTCCCCCCTCCCCCACCCCCTTTCTCCTTTGTCCTTTTAGGAGACACTAAAAGAGAACTTAAGACTATTTACAAGTATGTTGACTGTCAGGTTAGTTGTATCTGGTATATGTATATGGATTCATTCACCCAATAGCAAACACGAACAGATCCTCTTTACTGCTGGGTAGGCACAAAGGCACACTGGGGAGCCACTGAAGGAAGGGCTGTGTGTTGCGCAGTGCTGCCTGACCCGTGCACCTTTTCACCTCTGGTGCATGACACCACTGAAGCAAAGTGAAATTTTAGTGCTATTACCCCCTGCTCCTTCATGCTGGAGGGCTGGAGACCTCATCTCCACTATTAATGCTTTTGCTTTCTCTTTATATTGGCATTTTCCCTAACATGCAGATATCTAGATCATCTTACTTTCTTCTATTTTTAAGTGGATGGGGTCTCATCAAATAGTCTGTCAGCAGCTCAGTTTTGCATGCTGGTCTTCTATGGATATGTCTGCACAGTGTTTAGAGCAGGAGTGCACTGCTGAAGCAGGAATGTATGTAAATACCTAAACTACAGATTGTGTACAGCAAATCACGCTGTTTACATCGTGCTATACCTTTATAGCTCCCTCACAAATGTATGTGCACAAAAAATGGAAGACTACCAGTATGAATATTTGTTACAAAGAGCTCACTTTAAGGGTAATGTTTTCTTACTAGAATGATAAAGGAAGAATTGTCCAAATTAACACTGATCTTTGATTAACGTACTCTCTGCTAAGGTTGCAGTTAAATCATTATGAGCTCTAAGTGATTTTAAAATCAAATTTTCTTTGATGATGGAAGCATATTCTACTAAAAGCAGACTGTGCTTCCAGGTTTAATGCAGTAACATCATCTCCTCCTCCCCTTCCTTCAAGTTGGGTAACCTTTTGGACTGGAAATTGGTGTTACATTTCTGGCACTGGTGCCTGATGCAATGCTGAGCAAGTCACTCTCCCTGTAATAATTTACCCTCCTAGATCTAGGTGATGGTATCTTCCTTTTACAAGGCAGTTTGAATGCCAAACGTGGAACACAAAATGCTGTTTCAAATACAACTTCATTTGTTACAAGATGGTTTGGAATAATATCATGTAGATGAATCCAGGAGTATACAGAATGAAAAAGAAATGAAATTGCAGAATTTTCTGGCATGTAATTGCATTGGTACATAAGGGGAGGACTGTGGTTCACCCAGGTAATTATTCCACAGTGCTGGAATGATGCACACAGCATTCATGATGCTGAAACTTCTGCTTTCTCACAGTAACCCAGGCATGCATTAAAACCTTTCATTATTGCAACTTCTTTTCCAAATCAGCAGGCACTACTGTTGTGCCATTTAAAGATTGCATTGGATTCTACAGTTTGTGGTTTTGACTGTCTCCAGTGCTTTAGAGACAATATAGCCCAGCAAAGCCTGGGTTTTACAGTGTGAGTTACTTGAAAACACAGGATTTCAGGAATAATTGTACTTTCAGTGGTTGTGTCTTCCTTGCAGTTGTTTCTTGCCACCAGCCAGAAGGATAATAAGGAAATCATTTTACTGTCTATGGGTCATTTGTACAGGTGAGGGTTAATGGGATTGAAATGAGTTGTTTTTCTCATCTGGTCATCCCACATAATTCTGGAAGAAGCCAGGTCAGGTGTCTTTCCTCCACTTTTCCATGTATTTGATATATTAGAAATCCATGCTTAATATTTCACTAACAGCAATTTTAACTTTTGGCTGAATTTACTAATGGTATTTATTTCTGTTTTTAAGGACTGTTACTGCAGTAACTGGAAGAATTTTATTCTTCTTAGTCTTCTCTATAGACATCACAAATGCTTCTTACTAACCTGAAACATCTTATAGTATTCAAATGCTTTTCTGAGTATCTTTTCTTTCTTTCTCACTCCTCATACTGCAAGAAATCCCACTTTACACTTCCTTTGGCAGTTACAAGTGTAAAACCTATCAGTAAAAATATAAAATTTGAGGCTGGTTATCTCAATTGGTGTAATTCAAAAGAGGCCTAAACTATGCTGAGTTCAAATGCCAAATGAAATTAGTAATGTGGCTCCAGATTGGCACTGGGTTACTGAAAATCTCTAGGGTCTGGTATTGATGTTTCAAAATTGAAATTGATACTTCTTTATCTATATATGCACATTTCCTTATTTGTGCATTCATAGTCTAAACTTTGTTCATTTAATGTAAAAACATCTCTGGTTGCATCTATTTTTTTTGCATCTGTGTCTATTTTTTCTCCTACCTTTTATATGAAATCAGCTCTTTCTGCCTACCACATGTCCGTGTGTGTCATATACGTATTTATATTAATTTGCTATCATTCCTATCATCTTGGTATTTCTATGAAAACAAAAAAGCATATAAATATTAACAAAAGAATGAGTGGTAAAGAGTGTAAATTACATGGAAAGTAATGTCTCAAACATGGAAGCCTTCAGTGCTGTATATTTTACACTTACACTCAGTGACAACAGGAAAGCTCTTCCCTACTCCCAGTCTAATTACCATGGGCTCTTAGAACACCTGGTTTCTTCTCTCCTTTCAAAGTTAGCATTTCTGAAGCAAATCCATAAATCCAGCAAGTATTAACTCAAAAGCTTTGAACATTGCTTTGTTCCTGTGCAACATCAGATTTGCTGTTGTCGCAGTGCATAGAAGGCACATATGGTAGAACAGAAAAGGATGGTACATCTGTGCTCATACCATTTATGCCATTTAATCTGCTTCTGCAGATGGAGGAGGACTGTTCTCTCCTTCATCTCCCACACTCATCATGGAGTCTCATTTTTCAAATTGGGACTAAAAAATATTTTAACTGACGTGGGTCAAACAAAAAACCAAAACAAACCAAAAATCAAACAACCCCCCCCCCCATCTTCTTCACAGAAAGAATGTGAGTGGTGATGCATTAAATTATAAAAAGAAACAAACCAACCAACCAAATAAAAAAGAGCAAATTAATGTTACATGTTTTAAAATTCAAATGCAATGTTGCAAAAATAAAGGTTAATGATAAAGCAATAAACTTATTTTCCCTCTTTGTTAATTTAGTTAATCAAGACCTTTGTTCATGTAAAATCAGTAATATCACTGCAACAATGTTACGCTGTGAGACAATAATATTTTGACTTATTCAGAAATAAAGTGGGGCATGCGGTATTTATAGAGACAAGTTATGAACTCTTTAAAACAAGATTTTATAATGGAAGTGTTGACATAAGATTAATTCAGCTGGCATAATAAATTCCATTATAGTATTCATTATAGGAATTTCCAGTCCTTTTATAGACTATGGAGTCTCTGGAAAGCAAATGAAGTAAAGAATAACGAGGCTATCGCACAAACTTCTCACAGTAATTACTTCTTAAAAGTGGCATATGTTTTTAGAGTGTTACTTTTGTTTCCAGGAATCTTCTCCTTTTCTCAGGAGGTGTTCTCTGTCTTCCCTCTCCCCCTTGTTTTGCCATGAACTCATTGGCAAAATATGTTGAACAGACATAGATAAAGACATTTTCTAGGTGATTTCACTAAGTTGTAAGAAAAGTAGAAATCTCAAGAACATTCAAGTGAGTCTACTAAGTCAGTATGGTACCAGTCACATATTTTGTACCCCTTGTCTGACTGATGAGGCTCACATTTGTACTAGGAAAATGATGAAAGATAAATTCCAAAGATGGAAGTGAACCAGCCCACTTTCGGAAGTTGTGTAAGACCACATCCACAAAAGCATTCAGCATCAGATCCCCAGTGTTAGTTACTTGACATTATCCATGAATTTTATATGGGGCATGGTGGGAAAAGACCGCTTAGGTCTGATTTAGCACCTGACTGGCCATATGATGTCAGTCCAGCCACTGGTTTGGGTCTTGAAACAGTGTAACTACATTAATGTGGTGCTACATCTGAGCTTCTGTGGCCAGAGGTAGGGTTTGTTATCTAAGACAGGGCCATGCTGATACGGCTACATTATTTTTGATTAAAGGAAGGTCATTCAACCAAAACATAAGAGCTTAGATCCCACATCTTCCTGAACATAAATGGTTTCAGCTTCTCTAACCTTCCTGATACTATCAGCTTCTCTGATGCTGCCCTATATCTCCAGGCTAATGGCAAAAGCAGGGTGAAGTTGCACTCTGCTATTTCGGCAGAATCTATATTCCCATTCAATTAAAGAAAAAAACTCATGTTCTACAGGGTAAAATTAAACACAAGAGCAATGCTGTGACATCCTGCTAGGAAGATGGGAGTCCTGGGTTTGGATCTTTGCCTTTAGCGTTTTGTGATATCGCTTTACCTCAGAGCAGGCTGTACACCTCCCTGCTAGGCTGAGCATCCTCAAAAGCAGAGGAGCCAGAGCTCCTGTTTGTGGCTCTGGTGTGGCCTGTGGGAGAGAGGCACCTGAAGGTCTGCCACAGCGCATGTCCATGGACTGCTGTGCAGGCTCAGTCTAGGGTCTTTGTGTCCAGCAGGAATGCTGGAAAATTTGGGTTCAGTTCAACAAGTTGTTGCCCTAAGGAAGTCCATGGCAAGCTTCTCTTTTCAGTGGGAATTCTGCTTTTTATGGCTATTAAACAAGTGGGAGGGTTAAGCTTGTACAAAGAGAGGAGATAGGTAAAGTGTCCTTTCCTGCTGCTTTTAATTCCCAGAGCTCCCTTTTTAACAGTTATTCCAAGAAATTACTCGAGGAATACTGAGCTATAAATAGTGCTCTTTCAGCACATAGAATACAAGAAGAGGGAAGAGGGAGTAGATGTTTAGATGATTTGCCTGATACTGGAGCTGTTCGAGCCTTCATTTCCAAGTTGTGAGAATTGGCTGAATTTACTTAGGGACAGACAGCTGACAATTTGTGAGTTGTACATGCAGGCCATCTTTAGCTCACTGAATAGCACTTGTATTTGTTCAACTTGGCAAATACAGTATTCCTTTCACCATTCCATAATACACATCCCTTGCCCATTTACGTGTGCAGACACAGTAAATGAACAAGGAAAGTACACCATAAGTAATATGCATTACATGATTGCACTGCAAAGAAATACTAACTAGCAGAACAACCAGCAAGTATATTTCCATGGACATTACTGCATGTTCCTTTTTCATCAACTGCTAATATTACAGTCCTGAAATTTCACAAAAGAGTTGTGAAATTTACATTTAAATACGTAGATTCTTGGTTTAACGTGCTAAAGCTTGAAGGTCACACAGTATTTTCAATGTATTCAGTTTATTAATAAATACAAGGATATTACAATGGTACCCTTCATGCTACTGAACACCAGGCTTCTTCGGAGATTGAGTCATTGATGTATCTTGTCATTGTTGTGTTGGAGTGTTATACTGTCAGATTTTTAAGACTGATTGCTTATCTTCCTATATTTTAGTAAATGTATAGGTAATCAGACTAAAGTACTTGATAACCTTGATACACACTGTGGTGCACATTTTAGTGAACCACTTTAAGTGAAAAATAACACAGGAGCTGACTGCAGATTCGCTTTCTGCTTACTTGTTTTCCTTTTGAAGAGAAAATCAGGAGTTTAGGGGTCCAGGGATGATTGATGGATATCTTAAGGCAACTGAGAGAAAGCTTAAATGACAGCAAAATATATACACCAAATTTCACACATGATATTATATATTAATAATTGCTGTGATCAGTGAACACTAAGGAACTTTTAACAGACATTCAGTAAATTAATAGTTTAATATATTATTTAAGTAAGCATGTATGTCAATGTGATTTGCAAAAGCTTTCATCACTAAATTTTTGCCTAAAGGAGTGAAATTCCTTTTGTAGAGAATCAGAACAGGCCATAATTTATGCACACAATTTATGTTGTCATTGTGATCATGAAATAAATGTTTTAATCTTTATATTTGATTTATTTACCTTTAACATTTATTTACCTTTTAATGTATCCAATATGTTTTTCTCTATTTAAATTGAAAAGTTGCTCATGAATAAGATATGGGAGAAGCCTTAAGAGAAATGGAGGAATTTTTCTACTTATTCAGCTATTTTGTGAAGAGATTGGAATTATTACAGGCTTTGATTAGAGAACTCTATTTGCAAACAAGAATTTGATAAGAATTTATGATGGATTGTTTCCTTTCCTCTAACACTTATTTTTGTCACTCCTTAGGAAAAATTACATTGAGAGAACAGAAAAAACTAATTATAAGATCTTCTTGCTTCAGGAGTGAAAAATGCTTTAACCGCTCTGAGTTATGATTAGATTCTGCTGCACCTACATGATACATCAGTGCCATGCCAATGGTTTTTTCCTATCAAACCGATTATACGAGAGGCAACTGATTTCTTGTGACTGCAGTATTTCAACGTGCAACCCAGACATTGACAATCCACCTACACCAAAGACTTAATAGAATATCTGACTCATTCATAATCATGAACAGCAGGCATTAGATGTGAATTCTCCCCCCACAGTTCTGTTTACAGATTTACAGGAGTTTGAGGAAATTGGATGGAAAGCAGAGGATCTGTACTGCAGTGTCTTGAATTTCTGTTCTAGGGAACATCAATATGTGATATAAGTAATTAATGCCACATAACAATTATCATGCTTGTGCTTGTGTGCCATTTCATACCCAGCAATAGAATCAAGTTAAGACTGAATGTTTGTTGAAGTAACAGTTATTCACATCCCTTTAAGATGGGGATGTGTCATTGGGTGAGTCATAAAATCTTTGTGTTTTTACACCTATTTACATTGACATTGATTAGAATTATTTGTGTCAGGGTGGAAGTTTTGTTGTTTTTTAAGTTACTGAAATGAAGTTTATCTATAACTGTTTGGTTAAGCTCATCCCTGAAACACCTGAGCATCTCACACGCAAAATTAATAGGAAAGTCTTACATGGATCTTAAAATAATTCAGATATTCTTGACAGTTCCAGAACACCACTTGTTATTTTTTTGCTTTGTTTTCATGGGACACGGAGACAGGGCTGTCACATGGTGGTAAGAAGTGAAGTACTTGAACTGTGAGCATCACTGATGTTGGTAAGGCACTTTCAAAGATGTCTGAGCAATGTTTTCTAAAGATGGTCAGGTCTAGATCTGCCTGCTGAGGCTGGAGGCTGGAGGCTTTGCTTTGTCCCCTGCACACAAAAGGTGATGGTGCTAATGATATTGGATCCACCTTGATTTGTTGCGCAGTCTCCCTAAGGATCACAGTTTTAGTGCTTTATTAATTTATCTAGTGGTTTTCTTCAAAGGTTCTCTAATTGCTTATCCTGAGATGGAGGAAAATCAAAGTAGCCACTGACATCAAGCTTCCCAGGTCAGTTTTAAGTTCCTTGTAAGAATTATATACGGGTTTTAGTGAACCTCCTTATACTGCAAAATTCTTGCAGCTCTGTTAGCTCTATAAAAGTCATTATTAATGGAAGAATATTTTTTCAAGGTTTTCTACTCTGTGTCCTTCTCTTCTGATATTTCAGGCTTTATGCCAAGTGATTGATGCTTCGGCAGTAGCTGCCAAATACCTGTCTTTGGTACCAAGCGTTCCTTTTTCTGTGCTTGTTAGTTACTAGCAAATTATGAAAGAATGAAAAAACCTACTCATATGAGGTCATTGCTGTTTATGGAAAATTTTATAGCAACTTGCCCTGCCACTTTGCTTCCATGCTTTTGCTACCTGTCTCCACTTTCCTGCCCCCAGTTCTCACTTGAGCATTGTAAAAACTGCTTGGTGTGCCAGGACTGCTACCCATCTGTTGGTAGCAGCTGGGTAGTATGGCATTTGATCACCAGTCCTTTCCCCAGTGAATTTCAACCAATGCTCAGTTCCGATCCAAGTTTCTCAGAGAACTTCACTGTCAGCAGCTCATTGTCACAAGCATGTTTCAGATACGTGCCAAAAACTTTCTTCTGCAAAGGCTTACAGATGGGCTCAGTTTAACATACATAAGTAGTCCTACCATAGCTGGTGGGACCTCTTATACACATGAAGTGCCTGTATAATCTTCTGAAGAAGGTTACTTCAAAAATTATCTGAATATACATGTGTTTATACACAGCATTTTTGTTTGCAAGGGCCACTGCTGTGAGGAAGCTTATCTGGCTCGTGCTGCTTACTGGAAGATACCCAGACCCTTGTGTATCTGTCTGCTCGTTCACAGATCTTTGTCTTGTCCACCTGTATAGATGAGATGCGCCTCCTTGCTGTTCGCATATTTCAGTGAGATATGCAAGGTGGAAGAGCATTGTTAAGAACTATTTTCACACCACACACACTATGGACCTCCACGCCCACAGTTTAGGGGGATATATAGGCAATTGCACCTCTCCACCCAGTGTTAAGAAGCTAACTTTCTGCTAACACACACGATCCTGTGTCCTACCTCATGCCTGGTATGCCCGGACAGTTTGCAAAAAGAGAAATATGAGTATCTTCTGTCCCACGATTTCTTGGGAACCAGTAGGGTTTTGTTCAGATTTAAATCTTTTCCAGTTCTTTCCCCTACAGAAGTTATGTAACCCTTAACTTATTCAAAGGTAGCTTGGCCTTTCTTCCAGTTGAATCCTCAATTGTTCCTTTTGCTTCAGAAAAAAATGTTAATGTCCCCTAGACACGGCCAAATACAATTATTGTCTGCTCAAATAGTAAGCGGAATGGATTGGATAAACTTGTCCAATTTACCATTTCTGGACCCGAATATTCTTTCCAGACCAGACATAACAGCAAACAAATCACTTTGTAATGAAAATGTGGCCAAGCATTGGTGACCCCTAGTTGCATCTTTGGGTCAGTAAGGTTTTCAAGGAAGCCCCTGTGGTTTGCTTGGTCTTCTTATTGCAGATTGTGCTGTAAATGCATCTATAAAAATACCTATTAATAGTAATGATGAAGAGCGAGAGTAAAAGTGTCCTCCAGTGCTTTTATGTATTTATCATACTTTTATACATCTGCTGAAACACATTCCCAGAAGTCTTTAATTTTAACACATTATTGGCTGAGATCCATTTGTTGCCTCTTTTTGCTGCCTTTTAACATCATTCCTTTAGTGCTTTTATGCATTTGGCCTTTATGTACAGCTAATAAGTGTTCACAGTATTTTCAAGGCTAAGTGAAGATCATTCACGACTAAAAAAAAGTGAAAAGCTACAGGTAAAAAATTAGGAGAAGTAAGAAGAAAAGAAAGAGGGAGCCAACACTAAGCCAATGTTACAGGCAGAGAAACTGAAGCTGCTGTCCCATGCAGTGTAACTAAGTCTCAGAGCTGTAGCTGTTCCTGTTTGTCTTTGCTGGCAAAAAAAATCCTCTCTTCTCACTAGCTCTAACGTTTGTCCAGCCTTGCTTTGGCTGTTTTAGTGCCTTAAAGCTATAGAAAACTAACCTGAAAAGTAAAGAGGGGAGAACAAAACCCTTTCATATAGCTTTTCATACTGAAATGGTACAGCCAGGGTCAGAGCTGAGACAGGGAGGATGGCAGGACTGAGGCAGCCAGCAGGCAGATCAGCTTTAGGAACCTACTGCCGCAGGCAGAAAGGAGATTAGATAGCTTGTCCCTTATCAAGTCTGCCCACAGCCAAGAATGAATCAAAATCTGAGTCTGAGCTCAGTGCCTAACACATAGAAATAACTCACCTCTTGATTTTTTCATTTAGAGTTCTTTTTCACTAACTGGTTTGACATTTTAATATATAACTGTGCTTGCGAAAAGTATCTGATTTCTTTCTTTCTTTGGTTTTATTTGTGAACAGCTTTGCATGCTTTTGTTTTTATCTCTGTGTGTACATCTTGTAAATTTAGATTACAAACAAGACAGGAACATATGTGTTCAGATAAAAAAATGAAGTATCAGTTTTCAAGCACACAATAGACGGCTTTAAAGCTATTTTTATAATTTTTGAAAAATACATAAAAATATGTAATTAAAACAGTATAAAACCTGGATGTGTTTCAGTTTAAAAGGGCTATTTTTTGGGTAGAGAAAGCGTATGTACAAGTACAGAGTTCTGTGTGGCCAAAAGTGTAGAGGCACCACATAAATAAATATATCAAAGGAAAGATACTATATAATATACTCGTGGAAAAGAAAACACCATCGCTAGAAAGCCAATAATAAATGGCTGTCTAGAGTGTTTAAAAAAATGGTGAAGTCTAGACTTCAAAAGTATGTTAATCGAAACAGGTCTTTTTTAAAAAAATACAGACATATGTGTAAAAGAGTTGGCATTTACTTGCAAAACAATGCTAAAAAGTATTCCAAGTTAAGTGATTTAGAAGAAATGGCTCTGCATTATGTGGCTATCAGAGTAATAAAAGGAGAATACTGATTAGCATGCCAAATCTTTAATACTATACCAACCTAGTTCTCCCCTTTTGTAATTCTTTATTGTAGCCATGGTTGCAGAAGAAGGAAACTTAAGCCACCCAGACATTTGCAGTTCCTTTTATTTTTCTTAAATAAGACTTAATTTCTCTATCCAAGAGGCTCTGTTTTCTACTCGTAGCACTTCTAATTATCCTTTCCTACATTTAAATATGACAGAATATCCTTAGACATTAATTAATTTCTACATGGTTCATCTAGATTTCATTTTAAAAGACTTGCTTTAGCTTTCATTGTATATTTTATGGAGAGGCCTTCAAAATAAGCTGCAGTATTCAGAATTTAAATATATATATAGTAAAAGTACTTATCTGGAATAGACTAGTTATTTTGAGGAATGCACTTTTAGAAATAGATTTTCATGCTAAAGCAAAAGAAAGAAGAAGGAAGAAAAGAAGGTAATGCTCAGGAAACTCCAGGGGATGTCTTAAAACCTATAATGAATCATAGATTAATTCAGGTTGGAAATGGCCCCAGGAGGTCTCTGGTCCAACCTGCTGCTGAAAGCAGAGTCAGTCCTGAGGTCAGCCCAGGCTGGGCTGCTCAGGGCTTGATCCAGTTGGGTCTTGCAAGCCTCCAAGCATGGAGACTGCACAGCCTCTTTGACAGCCTGTTCCACTGCTTGACTGCCATTTTCCTGTTTCCACTGGGACCTCCATGTTTCACTGTATGTCTGTTGTCTCGCACCCTCCTACCATGGGCTGCTTTGGCTGTGTCTTGTTGCTAAACTTATAGGCACTGGGGGGCTGCTGTTGGGTCTCCCTGACACCATCCCTTCTCCCAGCTGAATAAGCCTCAGCCTCTCCTCAGAGGACACCTGCACACCTGCTGCATCCCCCAACTGTCTTAGCAACCCTCCACTGAACTTCCTCCAGTTTATCAATGTCTTCCCTTCCTGTTCAAGAGGCCCCAAACTGGACACAGTATCCTAGATACAGTCTAACAAGTGGTAAGTAAAGGGAATAGACAGCTCTCTTGCCACCACGTATGTTCATAGAATCACAGAATAGTTAGGATTGGAAAGGACCTTAAGATCATTTAGTTCCAACCCCCCTGCCGTGGGCAGGGACACCTCACGCTAAACCATGTCACCCAAATAACATGTATCATGTTCCTGATGATACAGCCCCAAGCACTGCTACCCTTCCTTATTGCTGGAGCGTGTTCATCTTTAGCTTATGGTCCACTCCCTATAGAGCTGTTCCACAGCCAGTTGTTCCCAGCCTGTATCACTGCAAGGCATTCATCCATTGAAGGTGCTCAACTTTGAATTTGTCTTTGCTTTGTTTCTCATGGTTCCCATCAGCCCATCCCTCCACCCTGTCAAGGTGCTTCTGGACGACGGACAAGACACCAACTAGGTGTCATCTGCAAGTTCAATGAAGGTGAACTCTGACCTCTTCTTCAGGTCTCTGAAAAGGATATTAGACAAAGAGGTCTTAGGGTAAACCCCTGAAAAAAGTCATAACTGGCCTCCAAGTAGGGCATGCACCATTAACCACCTACCCTTTGGGCCTCAGGGCCCAAGCAGGTTTTCACCCATCTATTAGACCACTCCTCCAACCCACCAACTGTAATGCTCCAACTTGGAAATGAGGGTGCTATGGGAAAGGAAGAAGTACTTCTAGATTTTTTGGACCAGAATATATAATTATATATATAGGCTATATAGAATTCAATATATAGTATATAACGCAGTTTGTTGATTTCTATACAGTAAATAGCATAATGTTTCTTCTCTAGTATAGCAACAAGAGTGAGAAATAGCAGAACTGTAGTCAAAGAATGTGTAATTATCATAGTTTAAAAGTCACATAAAAAATTAATCATTCCATCATTGATCATAGCTGTTTTGAGAATTTCTATTAAAATCTATTCATTTTATTCCTATCATAGTCTGTGAAACTCTATAGGTATGTAGAACAGAAGAACTGCATAGGTATGTAGAACTGTATAGGTATGTATGTATAGGTATGCAGGGAATGGAATTTTGTGTTGTAAGATAACCTGAGCAGCTTTTGAGGTGAGACACCTAGAATATTTGATATGAAAGGCAGGATGGGTTTTCCAAGTTATAAAGAGACATATCGCCTCCTTGCCTTCTTAATGAGTGGTATCCCTGACTGATTTGGTGTCAAGGATGAACAGAGGTGTGTTCCTATTAGATTTCAGGAAGCATCTACATCCTTCTACAATTTTCTTGACCACCCCAGTTAAAGGCATTTGCAATTGTGACCTGGAGCCAGTCTGCAGTGAGTGGCCCAAGAGCCAGTTTGCTCAGTGCAGACAAATTTGGGCCACTGCAAGTCGTCATATGTTCATACTGAGCCCCTTGTGCAGTGTGCTTCTTTTAGAGCAAGTAACTGGAAACTTGGAAAATACCCTCTCTTTCCCACCCTCCCCTTAAAAAAGAGCAGATACCTGCATAGCTGAGTCATGTAGGTTCAGCAGCATTCACAAACTGAGAAGCACAAGTGCTGCTGCCTGTTCACCAGAGGTCCCAGCTCATCAGTCTCAGATTCCAATCACCCCAAATATTTGGCTGCATGAAGCCACAGTGAAATCCACAGGAGAGGGATTTCCGAACATTGACATGCTTTCTTTAATATGTCTCTTATTCTCCTTTTTTTCAGGAGTACTGTCTACATTTGCACCACTGTTTCCCTCTTAAAGCTTGTCCGTCTTTTCACATGATACATGTTGCTACCTGAAATGGCTTTTCTTTTCTAATAAAATACTTCAACTGAGGGAGCAAACCTGGCACAGATAAATGCCAAAATGAAGGAATGCAAAATTACATGAGAAATACAGGTATATCAATTTTAAAAATTCTCAGTTTGAGGTAAAAATTTCTTTATATGAAAAGTCCTAAACAAAACTTCTCACTGGCAGCTGAAGAACTGTATCAAAAGAAAAATCTCAAGTTACCATTTACATACCATACAAATATTTATGTGTGTGCTCATATCTTTTTTAATGTAGAGAATCAGTTCATTATTCTTTCTTAACATCACTAGCAATCTTATATTTTACCTTCTTAAAAAGCTTTCCAAATGTTGGGATTGACCATTTTCACAGTGAAGTCCACATAAATACTTCCACTGAACCTCCAGTAGTTTTTCAGGCCTTCTCCTCTACATTGCTAGATTGAGTCTGTTTAGACTTCAGACTGTCTCTTCATTGCAGAAGCATGTATTTCTCCTTCTTTTCCATTCTTTGCTCACTTCTGACAGGTTGCTCTTTCCCACACCACCATCTTTTACAGTTTGACTGTGTAATTCTTTCCTTTGAGTCATTTGAAGTCATGTAAAATTTTCCTCCCTAAAATTTTGGATTTCTTTTAACAGGATTCTCCAACATATAAATAATCTGAAGAAAGTCAAGGGAGGAAAAATCTGAAAAAACAAAGGTACTTAATACTTGCTTTAAGGATCTGTCCCCTGAACTGCATGCAGCCTTTATAACTTCCCTAAGTGGCCACATAACTGTAAAGCCACTTAAATTCTTCAATTGTTGTGCATTTTTCTGAGCCCTCGGCATGTTGCCACACTGGTATGACTGTCCAGCTTCTCAAATGGAGCAGGATTAGCTGGAGCTGGGTTGGAGGAAGTGCAGATTGAACCTTTAGTTGTCTTTAGCCATAGCTCCATGTAAAAACTTCAGTATTTCCCAAAGGCTTTAAATTCCTTTTTCCTGGGCATCCCAGGACTAGCTTGGTGTGGAGTGGCCCAGCTGTAATTTACATTTAAGCCTAATTTGGATTCATAAGCAAGGAATTCCTCAGTGTGTTTTACCTGAGGGGCTTTATCCAGCTGGCATGCTTTTAGCATGACTAACGGTGCAGGCTGTGTGTGAAGTACAGCAGCAGGAGGTGATGGGAGTCCTCAATCATTCCTCCAACCAGAGTATAGGTAGACATTGTAGGGAGCCTGGGTTCAATCTCTTCCTGGCAGAAGTTGGTCATGCCCACCTTTCACGCCAGTCTTCCACTTAAAAGCTATTATAATATGGCTTTCCTCTGCAAAACAGCTCCACATTTTAAAGGAATATGTACTTATTTCCTAAGTAAATGGGAAGAGGTGAGGAGAAGCATACACAAAATTTGTGCCAGAATAGTCAAGTTATTTTGGTGTCCTGAGGCAGTTAAGTTAGAGCTCTTGTCTGGAAAAAGGAGAGGGAGGACTTCTAGTCCTTGTTAGTGGTTATTTAAAAGCTTTGACTGATGACTGATTAACTAAAAATTCATGAATGTTAGCCTCCTGGCTATTGTAAATCTCAACTAGATGCCTAATTCTGCTCACAAGTTGAAGAGGAAAGGGATGTACCTTCGTTGGTAGGAAGTGTACTTGCCTGCTTGCCTCTTTGACCCCACCTTCCCTCCCACCCTCCTTCTAACAGGTCCTTTATGCCTTTTTCTGTATTTAGACCCTGAATTTTTAGGCTTCCGTCATTGCCTTCTCCAACTATACCAAAGAACATAAAATGAGATTTGCCCTAAGGCACAGAACCCAGCATCTGCATTAAAAAGCTTTGTGTGCGCACACCTGGCTAATGCAATGGTATTTGAAAATGAGCAGAAATGGATGTCATTACACATGTTTGGCAGCAGTGGGTGTAGAGCATGCAAAGAAGAACAGGTCTTGTAACTTGTATGTCTCATTCAGAATGCAGAGCAGTGAATAGGAGAGGCTAAATCAAGGTAATGTGGACATTTCAGAGTGTTTGCACGCCATTTGGTAGAATAGCTTAAGACTTTTAAATGTAAGTATTCTTGAAAGGCAAAAGGCACTTGAATTACTAATATGTGTATAAATGTAAATTTTGGCTTAACAGAATATGTGTATTTTTTGCTTTTTTAAAATGTTGTTTAATATTGGTACTAAAGATGTGCACTCAGTACATGAAACATAAAAGAAGTGCCTCATCTTCGTCATTCTCCCAGTGTAAAACTTGAGCAAGTAAGATGTTACTGCAAAGCAACTACACCAGAATAAAACTGTGGGAGTTAGAGTAGTGTTATTCTAAGTCTCTGAATAAGGCATAGCTCAAGTTATTCTTTACACTGTTCAGAGCATTATCTAATCTTTATACAGCTGACATCAGTTATAGTTGGGATGAGTGTGGTGGTTGATAGTCTATGTAGCGTGGTGGCAAGCTAAGGGCAGATTTTTGTGCTGTTCATGCACAGCAAAGTCAGCACATGATCTAGAATCTGTTGTGATGTGTTGTGATGAGATGACCACCACTTTCAAAACACTTTTAAAAGAGACTATTCTTTCATTAAAGTCAGACTACACATGTAGAAAACTCAAACATACAGGATATCTGTAGGTTGTAACAGAGTAATTTAGCCAGCAGGTTGTTTCTACTCAGGTTAAAGCAGAAAAGCTGGGAATTGTGAGACAGTGGAGAGGAGGATCAAGATGTTGAGAGATTAAGATTTATCACCAAAGTATATTTTCCCAGATTTGAAAGAAACAGAGAGGTCATTTTTTTCACTTGTAACACCACTGTAAAAGTATCGAAGACAGTCCATTTACTAGATTATCTTGAAACTTCAGAAACTTGAAAGCGTGTTATATGGGAAGTGTAGTCCTGCATAAGCCCTCAGACTTCAGCCAGCAAGAAAAAAGGGAAATTTAATACTCTAATAGTATTAACATTGTATTTACAGCTGCTGCCGCTGCCCACATGAAAAAATGTTTCCCAGGGGCTGAGATCAAAGGTACTGCCACAGTGTGACATACTATGGGACTACACTATAATAATTTTACAGATTTAACAGATTGTTTCCAATGAAAATGTGTGTGATATAAACTGCAGGTGTTCATAAACAGAGGAGGATTATTATTTTTTTTTTTAGATACAGGTTAAATTTTAAATTAGCTACTTGCTTCAGTTGTGCAACAGCCTCATGTTTGATCCTGGAAATGTACCTCCTTTATCTGTAATTTTCAAGGAGCAAATATATTCCAAATATCCTAGACTTTTGACCTTGAATCCCTTGTAACTGCTAGCCTACTCTTTCATGTTAAACCAATAGGTTTCTAGCAGTCTGTGTTTGCTATGGCTTTTCTTAATTAGTTTTTATAATGCTGTTAGATACCTTATAAGTAAGGAAGTTTATATGCAAGTGGAGGGTTCTTTATTAAAATCGAGGCAACCCCCTCCAGTTACTGTACTTTGCAGAATGTCTTAGCTGAAGGAGACTAGGCTGTCCTTCTTTGTTTTATTTTGCCACCCTGATACAGATGAGGGAAGCATCATATTCAAAAGGACTTAGAAATGGCAGCAGGCTACTTGCCAGGCAGTGTGGGTATGTCATCAGAATGGCATGCAGGCATTTAGCCTCCTGACTCTATTAACGTTAATGGGAGTCAGGCAGTTCAACCTCCATATACCATGCTCCAAACATATCCATTGAAGTCTGGCAAACAAGCCCTGAGGCTTCCTTGTAAAAGTCTTTGAAACTGCTGCTCTTCTGTAAGATTTGTGATGAAAAACAAGCCAGAAAGCTGTCCACTATACAGGGATTTCTATGCAAAAGCTGTGCCTGAATATAGATAGGTCTGATGTTTTTTTCATACTACTAAAATCAAAGCACTCTGAAGGGAAGAAGGGTGATACAAGAGGTCCCTGCTTCCCATGGGCAATGAACTGGCTGGCTTTGTAGATGCATCTTCAGGCAGGCCTTTTCTTTATGTATTATATTGAAAGTTGCTGAGAAACACCTGAATCAGGCACCACAGTTCACATCCCCTGACAAAGAGTTGCTGATTTATTGTGCTGTTCTGGTCTGGTGCAGAGTGGCTGTAGAAACCGTTTATCTTTCTTCTGGGAGTGTGGAAAGATATTAATGTGTTACAGAAGGCTGACCATAAAAATTTCCCTTTCAGCTCCTCTCTCAGTAGGGAGAATCTCTGCTGCCCCCAGTTGTGGGGAGCAGGAACTGGGGGAGCTGCCCTTGCAACAGCTGATCAGTTGGTTACCCATGAGAGGATAAGACTTAGCCACATCTGGGAATGGGGCCCCAGGGAACTCATTCTTCATGCCTTCTGCCACGTGTCATCTTATCTATGATAAAGTCTGAAGGTAATACTTATTCCCATGTAGATATTGCAACAGGATCACAGATGGTGCAAAAATAGTTTCTGGAATGCAAATATAAAGGGGCAGGAAGCCAGAATCCATTGCTTTCTTACGTGCACCACCGTAAGTTTGAAATAATATTACTTCTGTCATCAGAGCTACTCACTATCAAGATGCTGAGAGAAGGAGAGTCAAGTTCTTTCTTACTTCCAGATGCCTTAAATTCCTTGACTCTTCAAATGGATAAGTGAAGATAGATGGTTCCAGGTTAAGCTAGTTTGAAGTTACTCTTATGCATGTTCAGAATCAACAAGTTTTTAACAGTGGCCTATTTTTACACTTCCTGTATTTCTGCAGCTGTGTGGTCCCCTGCAGACTGGGCTGCCTTCCACAAGCCATAAACCAATTTGAGGACTGCCCTGATTTAGGCTTTGTGTAAAATTCTCCTTGACTGCAATCATTGGCCAGAAGTGCAGCAATGCGGGGTTGCAAAATACAGCTATATTGCAACTGAGAATCTGCCCCCAAACTGTTTGATTTTAATCAGGTGCAATGCAAGATATGTCAGGTAACAGATTTCCTGTTAGGAGAATTTGGTCAAATTTTTCATGGTTGCATGGAGTCATATTTCACTGTTTATGTCTTTGTCCTCAGTAATACAAAGTAACTTGCAGAGGAAATATGTGGCTGGATAAAGGAAACTGAACTTCATGCTTTAGGCTATAATTTGATCCCTGCAGAGAAAGAGGTCTCTCCGCCCCTGCTGCCTGTGCTATTGCAGAAGCAATCATGTTGTGCATAAGCAGTGTTGTGTGTGTGCTGAGACAGGAGCCAGCAAGAGTGAGTTTGCTGGTCCTTTCACCTCACTCACTGACCGCGGCAGGGAGCTGGAGTATAGATGAGAGCAAATGTGTCACGTGTCCACGTGACACACTGTGTCCCTAGCCACCATGGCTGCCCACGTTTCTACCTCTGCTACCCTAACCTGCAGGATTTGTTTGGCTGTTGCTGAAAGCAAGCTTTGTTTGTTTCACCAGTAATTTTACTCTCTGGAGAAATACCATCTGCTGCTTCATGCTTTTTTCTGGCTGCTACAAGAAATGTGGTGAACTAGTATTTCAATGAATAATATTTTTAATTCTTCAGGAAAACAGTTAGGCATTTTTGGAGGCCTTTAAGCTTTATATGCGGCTTTCAAGGATGGTCATAGCTTTCCGTGCATGTTTTAGAAGGGTAAGCTTTCCTTTCCAGGGTAAATAAAATCCAATTGAAAAAAAAAAAACAAACCAGCAGACAAACACTTTATCAGCAAGAACAACTGCAATGAAACTTTTTTACCTGGCTTCCTAATGTTTGGATGATTGAAATTAAACTGGAACGTCACACAAACTTAAAAATGAAAAATTAGAAAGCTAAGAATAGACTTGATTTGTTTACGCTGTCTTTTAGCTAACTGTGATTATTAATCTGAGAGGTAGTAGCATGATTTTAAGGTTTCTTTTAAAATAAATTTGCATTCTTTTTCCTGAGGGTACTGGTTGGCAAGGTGTACATACTCAAAATAATGCTAATATCTTGTTCTTGCAGCAAAGAATGCAATAAAAAGCCACCTGTGGCCATATGTTGTGTGTTGATCCACTTCCTATTCATAGATGACACATACTACAGTCTGATTCCAACTAGTAAGATTAATTTTTAATTAATCAAAATACAGCACTCCCAAAGCTGTGGATCACATGTTGATCTCAGCATTTTTCCTTGATAAAGCTTGTTACTGCATTACAGGCTACTCACATCTTCTATTTGGTTCTGCAATATTTTGTACTTTCGGAAGGCTTTCAGCTGCTTTTTTTGATTTGTTTACTGACATGTTGAAAAGGTGAAGGAATTTCCACTGGCTCAGTGACCCCAGTTTTTTTCCCATCATTGTTGAAAGTAGACACTCTGCAGGATGGGCTTATTCCATTTGATTATAGGAGAAGGCTTTCAGAAATGCACAACTGTGTTTTGTGCATGGTTTTCTCTATGTTCAGTTTGGCTTATTGACTCAGAGTTGAGATAGGGTCAAGATTCTGTGATCAAAATTAAATCCTGCTGTTTATTTGCGCTAAACAGAAGTTCATTGTTAAAACAAGATCTAAGAATTGAGAACCTGAAGTAAAAGTTAAAAGATTCGCATGTTCTTAAAATCATAGCAATGGTTGTAAGAAAAAACCCAACCCAACCCAACCAAATCAAACCAAACCAAATTATTTGCTTGTTATTTCTGGCAACATACAGTAAAAATGTCAAATACAGGATGCAATAACAGTTCTGGGGTTTAATTTTGCTTCTTGCATGAGTTCTTTCTTAGGTTATTACAACTGATGTTTATACAAACTATTTTTTTCTTGAAAATTAGCTTTATTACTTTATTTTACTGTTTTATCCAGATGAAGCAGAAATTTTCCCATATCAGATTTTCATTTTGCAAAATTGTATGACCTTACAGCTTTCAAAAGAATAACAAAGCAGGTTAATTTACCAAAGTTGGAAGATGCAGAATAATGTTATTTTAACTATATTTCAGCAACTATATTTTTAAAACAGAAAATTGAGCCATCAATCAGTGCCAAAAATCTGTCAAAAAAATATGCATCTTCTGCAATTCTTAGCACCTATGAAACTAAGTGGTATTAATTCCTCTACTTCTAAGGAGAAACCCCACCTATTTGCATTACAATTACTAGTTAATACATGGCATAAGAGTTTATAGATTTCAAACTCATGTCTATTTTAAGTACTGGAATATTAAGCCATAGATACACAAATTTCATGAGAAGTTAGTAGGTTGGCACTGGGATTTTCCGTTATGTAAACAGTTCAAGATTGCATTTAACTCTTCAAACAGGCATACCTAGTAGCCATACCCAAAGACATGAGGATCATGTAAGTGAACTGCAAATAAAGAAGACATATAATAAAACTGTTTGCTAAAAAAAATATTTACAAAACATAAGGTGAACAGAAATTCCCCTTCCCCAATTTTTATTTTAAGACTTGCTTCTTACATATTTTCAGGATTGCAAGATATAAAAAAGTGTAACTATTATGGAAATAATTCATTGCCTGTGTAGGAAAGAAACCCAACATCATGGATAAAGCTTATCACATCTCTGACAGGTAAGGAAGTTTGTATATCTGTTTTCTGCAGCTCATATTTCCCCTTATTAATTGCAAAACAAATTAAGTAACACCAAGTTTTCTAACTGTGGCACACTCCAGAGAAGACCCTAGAAGGATTCAAGATGTTTGAAGTATTTGTCAGAAACTAAAAAAATCCTCTTTCAGTGGCACCTAAACCTGAATTTTCAACAGGCCTCTTCAGCTTCTCTGGGATCTGGGCACTGGCTGCACAGCTCCTGGCTGTCCTGCTGACCTGTTGCATGCAGACAGGGAGTGTCTGCAGGCACTGACAAATCTCAGAAGGGCTTAGTTTCTGATTAAATGATTCATATCACTGCAGGGGGGGATTTCTTTTTTGTTTGTTTGGGAGTATTTTGAAACAAAGGTGGTGCCAGAACTGGTGCCCACCTGGTATCATAGTAACGAATACACTAATCTAGAAAGAAAAGATGTTGATAATCACTCCCTATGCTATCCTATCTCCCCACTTTGCAGGAGTATATGTTTTGGAGGCCTGGTCTTTTAAAAAGCTGGACAGAGGCAGGTGGAAGTAGTTATCCAGCAGTTGGGTGCAATTACATTTTGGTGCTGCTCTTCAGCTGATAACAATTGTAATTACCTGTTGTGCTTTCTGCTCATGCAACTTCTGAAAGCTGAGCTCTCAACATGCATTTTAGTGTGCTTTCACTAGTACAGTTGTGAACTTCTCATTCTTTTTTTTCTTTGTGTTCCTGTGGCAGTAAGGTGTTCTTGTTTCAAGGAAGTAAGTTGCTGAGCTATGATCTTCACTGTCACAAAGGGTAAGAGTATTATTTAAACTAAGAAAATCTGCTATGTGTAGAAGGCTAGGAAAAAACACAGTAGACTACAAATGTTTTAATGTATTTATGCAGCCTTTGAGAAAATTAAGAGGTTATTTAATGTTTCTGTAGGTTTTATGTGTAGTGGGGTCTGAGGGACAAAGAATGTTGTTGCTAGAGCTATGCACAGTCCGTCTGTGACCTATATCAAAAGTCAGCAAATGCAGCTATGTAATATCTCTACGGTGTTTTGTTTTGTTCCTGTGCATCCCATATCTGAGTGATCTGTGTGTATGGCAATTTTGAAAAGAATGTTCCACGGCCAAGATCCAGAAAGTTTTGAAATGGCAATTTTGAAAGTTGCCCTTAAGGAAGAAACACTGTAAGACACAGGCAGGTACTGTTTTCTGGCACTCCTTTTCCAGTCTCCTTTTTTTTTTTTTTGTTTCATCAAACTTAATAAATCCAGTGTCACTAAATGTGATAATCTGGCAAGTACAGCTAATCAGATACTTAATGGGACACTGAGCTGTGTTTAAATTCAGTTCTGTTACCAAGACAGCTTGTTTTAAAAGAGCAAAAATGTGGCTGCAGTACATCCATCTCATCAGTAGCGTGTACCCCTCATAAGCTTCTTGGAAAGAAAGCATCTTTGGAACAATAACCTCTTAAAAGAAAAGTAAAAATCTAGTTAGAATATTTGCTCAAGTTCCCAAAAACTAAGGCTGAAGTCCCTTCTCTAATGGAAAGGTTTGACCCCTGCTTAATTATCTCCAGCAGAAATGGTTTAAGCAATGGAGTGACAAAGTATTCTGCGATGGAGCATTCTAACTTTTGCCTGTGGTTTTGTTCAGTTAGCCATTTAGTTGATGGCATGTTTAATGTGATTGGCCAGTTGTCCCTATCCTGAATAAATGCTCTAACTCTTAAGGTTACGCAGTTACATTCGTACTCTCTAGACCCTATTATCTAACATTAACTATAAGATGGCTTATGATCTCTTTCTTTCTTGCTCCTGCTGACCTGGGAAGTTCTCCGCAAAAGCAGAGTTCTTTCTGTGGAGAAAGATGCCAAAGAGCTCTGTAACCCTGTAGAGCTTACTTTTCATGTTCTATCACCTTCAGTAGAACTGGGAATTCAAAAGTCATGTTTTGTTCCTTGGTCAGTGCCCCAGTAGTGGTGCTGCTTGGGTAGAGGAGAGGCCTGCCTTTTCTCCCAGCTGGGTGGGATTTAAAGTGGGGATTGGTGTATTTTTCGAAAGAACACAAATAAGAATTGTAAGAAAAAAGATGATTTTGTAGGCTGAGAAAACCTGGCAAGGAAGGTGATCACCACCTCTGCAGATCCTGGCAGGGCTTGGGACTATGCTCTTTGTTCAGCTCTGCCAGGGTTTGGGCAGTTATGAGCAAGCCCAGAAGCAAATCTTGCCCTTTGTGCAGAAAGAGTCTCAGCCACCTGCTTAACCCCTTCAAGAAATACAGGTACCTTGGAGGGTAGGTGAGAGCCAAGCAAGATTTGTGAGAATGAAGCTTTTGGGCTGATGTGTTCAAGTTGTCTGAACGCCTTTATGCTAACTCTAAACTGTTATTGCTAACTGTGGTATTCTAAATGAGTCAAATACATAAGGGTGGATGAGTAAAAATGTTTCCGCAAACACTTATTCCTTCACTATTGCCAGGAGCCTTTTACAGCTCAACAAGGATATTTTCATGTTAGTTACTGGTTAAGCATAGGAACAAGTGTAGTGGTTTGGAGCCTATAAATGCATGGCTATTTCTAAGCTGCTCCTTTTCTACAAGCAAAGTACTTCTATCTTCAGATTTGATGTGCCATGTTGTGTGCAGCATTGAGTAATTGAAACGATTTGTCTGATGGTATTTCAGAAGAAAGTAATCGATCACCAGCTGAAACTGCAAATGGGTGCTTCTTCAAGCTTAGTTATTTCAATCCCTGTCGTCAAATTTATCTACAGATTCATATGTTTTATTAGGCATAATAAACCTCCATCTTTTAAATGTGCAAATTGCCATTACATTTTGGACACCACAGCGCTATAACAATGATGCCAAGAAAAACTATGCACAAGCATGACTTTAACACTGTTCAAATGAGACAAAATAACTTGGCAAAGTTTTTTTTTCTAAAGAAGAACATGTTTTTATTCTCTAATATCAAAATCTGGAATAATACTTCATTTTAAATATTTAAAGGCAGCATTTAAAATCTAAGACTCAAATTACTAAGAGTAAATTCATAAGGCATGCTTTTTTTTTTTAATGGTGGGTAATTAAGATAATACCTGTTTTCAAGTAAGTGGAAAGAAAAAAATGAGTTTTGCTGAATTAGTACGTCTCACAAACATTTTGACCTACCTGTATATTGGTATGATTTTAATTGCCTGAGATGTTATTCCCTTTTAATACAGTTGAATTAGTTGCAAAATTATAGATATTTTTTTTTCTTTTTCTATTTTTAACATCAGCTGCAAAGTAGGTGCGTACATCTGTATTTTACTAAAAGGAATATAAGGACTGTGCTTGTTCAGTCTGCTTCCTAAGCAAGCATCTTCCCTCTGTTATGTAGATGGTTTTATATTTGCCCTCTATTCCTTTTCTAACCGAAGGGGTTTGAAAAAACTCTTTGAAACAGCGGGGTGATGAAGTGGGATGTGATTTGGCCCCCATCCCCATGCTCTAGTGAACCATAATGACATGGCTATATATTGTTTAGAGCTAACATCAACATCACAATTATATGTATGAAAAGTTATCTGCGATCTTAAGTACTACTGTTACAATTTTTATTAGGATGGAAAAGAGAAATTTATTGCCTTGTTTTACAAAATCTTGGGTGAGTACAGTGTGTCCATTCAGTGATGTATGTTATTCGCAATCGAATTTCAGATGCTTTTGCAACAGTAGAACAACATGCCATTTGAAAAGTACGAAAAGTAGTTTCAATCCTTTTTACTTATTTTTACATGGCTTTACTTAGAAAATGTCAAAATGTATGAGAAGAGAGAAAGCACTGTTAATCTTCTGACTTTTAAAATAGTGTTGGGTTCAACTGATATGTTTAATGCTGTCCTCTTGTGAATGTGAGCGTTTGGTGGTGCCAAAGACCTGGGCAGCTCAAAAGAACAGATCAACAATGGATTAACTTGGGTGAAAATACGAGTAAGAATTTTTTTGTAACCAAGTCACAACAAGACTTAAGGTCAGCCATAAAGCTTTAGGCCAACCAGGACATTAGGTGGGAAAAGAACTTGTGCCATGGCAAGACAGAGGCTGAAAGTGCTGGAATAGTCAATAGCCAAGAGAAGGTACTTGCAGGACTGAGGCAACCTCAATGTTTCTGTCATGTTTGTCTCGGGCTGCTTCTGCATCAGCAACTGATGAACCTTTTGTTGCTTAACTCCAAAGCTGTGCTGGTAGTGGAGGCTGCAACATATCTTTGCCTGATTATTTAGAAACCATTGGGAGCTTTGCCTCTCTCCTTCCATCTCCTCCTCCTTCTTTCCCACCCCCACCCCTGCTGCCATGTATGTTACACCCGCATTTTGCAAGAACTAAGATGCACCTTTTTTGAATGTAACTCCCTGAAGAATCTGTCTGTGTGTGGTAGCAATATAAAGGTGCAAAAGTTATGTTGAAATATACTTTCAGCAAATGTGATTAGATTTTAACGAGTTGACATTTGGCCTTGGCTTATTTCACTTTCTTATTGCTTAGTATTTCTTCCCTACCTACAATATTTCCTTTGTTAATTGGATGCTTTTTATAGTAAACTGCATGATACTGTCCTTAATAGTTGACTGGCATGTTTCACTTGGACTTTTAAATACAGAATTCCCATTCTTTACCTATGTGAATGAAGGGAGGAAAAAAATACCCTGTGTTCTAGCACAAAGCTACCAGTGTGGGAAAGTAGGCAGGGAGCGTAGTGCTGGCGCATTGGGCCACTGCTTCTGTGGTCCTCTGTTCCAGGATTGCGTGCTGTGAATAGTGTCATCTCCAGTACATGGCTTCAAGTAGCCAAAACTCCACACAAATATACTGATTAAAACCAGGTGTGAGCAGAAATGGAGGGCCACTCTGGCTTTTGCAGCACGTATAATTTTGTGGTCTTTTGTGAACTTTGATGCTGGCTATATTTGATAACTGTGGTATTTATAATGAAGGGCTAGGATGGTGGTTTCCATGCTCTGGACTATGAGGCTGTGGTACATGGCCTTCACAACTATGTTAAGCAAAACAACAGTTATTGATTCAGGAGGACTGAGCTTAGTGTGATCGTGTGGTTTTCCTGGCTTGCTCATGTGTCTGCCGTTCTACAGGACATGATGAGCAATTAGGCTAAACAAGGAAAATGTAGTTAGTTTGTTGGTAGCTTCAAGAACATGAGATGCAAGAATAATGATCATGATGAATTTCAGTCCCATTGAATTAAAACTAAACTTGCTGCACCTTGTTGTTTTTATAGAACCTAAATCATAGAATAGTTAGGGTTGGAAAGGACCTTAAGATCATCTAGTTGCAAACCCCCTGCCATGGGCAGGGATGCTTCACCCTAGACCATGTTGCCCAAGGTTCTGTTCAAGCTGGCCTTGAACATTGCCGGGGATGGAGCATTCACCACTTCTCTGGGCAACCTGTTCCAGTGCCTCACCACCCTCACAGTAATGTCACTTCTTTTCTTTTCTGGACTTTTTCTTCCTGCAAGATATGTAGGTCCTATATTAGCAGTCAGGATGGGGAATATAGGTGATGATTTCCAGAAAAACACAATGAAATGTCTGCAGTTTGGCACCAAATATGTATCTCTTTACCCCCCTAGGCTGCTGCAAAGCTAAACATGTATGAAGACTTATCTTCACTTGTGTAAATATTAATTTTGGGAATTTCATTAACATAAGCATATGTTTTAACCTCTTTCATTCCAGAGATTTTGTGCATTGAAACAGAATTTCTGCTTTGCAACGCATACAGTCCTCTAAACAGCTAAATAGCTTTTGTGATGGATAATTGAAGGTTACTACCGATCTGTTAACAGGGAAGGAAAAAGAGGAGGGAGTCCTGTTTTTCTGGGAAGTTTTTATTCTGTTGCAATGTGCCCAGCACACACTTCTCATGCTTTACTTGTTGAAGGTTTTTTTCCATGTCTAGGGAGGAAAACAGGATATGAAGTTTTCGCAATGGCACTAAAATGGCTTGTATGCCTAAAAAAAAAAAAAAAAAAAAAAAAAAAAAATCCTGAAATCATGATGGTGTGATTCTTGCACCTACGTGCAAACATGACACCAACCCTAGAGGCTTTCTGGGAACTGGGCATGGGACTTTCCTGATATAGGTGCCTGTCCCTTAGCTGTTTGTCAAGTTCATTTTAAAATCTTTGCAGAGAATGAGAAAACTTTAGGATGTGATTGTTCTGATTGTTTCAGATGCCGCCACCTTGGCAAAATGAAGTATTGCCTAGAAATAGTTCTTTCTGTAAAGAGAGGTTATTTCAAATCCAGACAGGTACATTTAGTGACATAACTGTAGCCACCCGGGGTCCTTCACCGCCACTTTAACACTTCATTTAAAAAAAGAAAATAAAAAATAAATTGATTAAACCCTCGTTACGTGTTAATGCATTACATTGTTAGTCAAAGCAACAGTATCATTATGGTCTCTTAGCTGCAAGTGGCTATCTAAGATGTAGAAAGATTAAGACCAAAAACTTTGCTGATTTTAAGGTCTTTCAGTGTCTGAAGATGTCATCAAATATAGCTACAAACATTGAGGGACTACTGAAAGAAATAGGGTTTCTCTTTTCAAGTAGTTTCTGAACATGCTACTCATACATACCATTGGTAATGTGAATCTAATAAGTTCCTTACATAATCAAGTTTAAAAATAAGTTTGTCTTGATATGTAGGTTGTTACCACTGGAAGTATGGTGCTTGCATAAACAGTTAAATTAGAAGTTTTGGTCTTCCAATCAACTGGTATGTTCTTGCTGTTTCCTCACCCCACCATCCATAAAAATGTTAGAAATGGTTAGAATGATCAGGACCATTAGGTATTTTGTTAAATCATTCTAGGTATTGTTTTATTTGTGAGTTTGGTTTGTTTTGGGGTTTTTTTTTTTTTTTGCCCTTCATTCTTTATCTTCCGCACAGGCTGTTTCAGACTGAATTTTTTTTGTTTTTTTTTTAAATAGCAATAACGAGTAACAACAAATCCCAAAGTTTTCCTCATCTACAAAGTTCTGAAGAAATCGTTAGTTAACAAAAAGTTCAATACATTCTTGAAACCCTTAAAAACTGATAGGGTTTCACCTAAATAAGCGTTAATTTTTTGTCTTTTCTTTTTGGAAGTTTATTCAACAACTTGCTTGAAATCCTAACTTTTTTTGCAAAGGACATTTTTGTTGCAACATCTTCATGAATGTTCTTCTTGAATTTCATCTATGCTTTAGCTGCTTTTCCTGAAATGTCCTATATATTCACTGACTTGCAAACCTCTAGCCAACTTCCTAACTCTGATGCCAGTATTTTGGGTTCATTCCTACCCTGTCCCCAGTCAAACTTCAATGTGCTGTTACAGCCATTCTGTAACAAAATAGATGTCAGTGTCTGTCTTTCTAGAAGAGCTCCACTCATTGCTAATTCACAAACCTGGTGGGTGATAGAGATTAAAGCCTCACTGTAGTTTATGGTTTCCTGATCACTTGAGGGAAGTTTCAGTAGGATCTGTTCCAGAGGCTTTTAAATTTTGTTCTATGTATGCTACCTCCTTACAGAGGAATCCATATATATTTCAGGCTTTGCAGCAACACGTGATTAATTCCAATACTACAAGTTGGATGTGGGCAAGCACTGTCACAGCTTGTATAGATCTGCAGTACTGGGCAATGAATTATTCTCTGTAAAATAAATGCCCCTCACAAGCGTGTTCACTTAAGCAGTAAGATGCTGAAGACCAGCGTTTCTGACTAATCTGTATTTGGTGCATAATGCAGATGTACAAGGAGCATATACCATTTGTCTATAAAGATTCAGTTAACTGGAGCTGTAGATTTGTGAGCCATTGTATTGCTCACACTACTTTTTTCCAGCTCATGGAGTCTTTGAAGTCACGTTACACATAAGATTGTCATCAACCTGGTGGGTTGCATTAATTATTTGCATTGTATCATCAGAGTGCAGGAGTTCAGAAGACTTCACAGACATAACTGTGGGTTGTCCACTATAGGGATAGTAATTGTGCAGTTATGGTTACCAGTAAGGCTTTTAATTTATATCTGCGATGCCTGTGTTTTTAAGGTGGCAGCAAAGAGACTAAAGCAAAAAAGGGAGGCTAGAGCGTTCCCTGTGTGCTTCTGTTACTAAACCTGTCTGGATCCTGCAGTTGAATAAATTCTATTTTATTCTAAGCCTGCTCAAGAGGAAGCAGTCCTGTTGCAAAAGTACTGAATTTTCCCTTGCTTCAAGAGCTCTAATAATTTTACAAGTATGATTGGTTTTATGCTGCTGCTGAATTTGCATAGGTTGTGTGACATGACAGTTGTTTGTGTCAGATAAACACTGATCATTAGTCAGGGAAATCAAGGAAAACTGGCACATAACTTTTTTTTTTTGTTTACAGCTGGTATTGTAAAACCGATTATGAAACGGGATGTGCCGTAAATATATACGGTATCATTCTCCTCTAATTTAATGATGGAAACTTGTATGCAAGTTTTTATAGTTATTTACTGCTCTTCTTCTTTCTGTTACCCAGGAACGCTTGTAATTTCTCCTGATGTTTCTGAGATCAGTGGTGTTAATGCTCTGTTGTAATGTCAGCCTAAGTGTCTATGCTGATGACTGATTGAAACCTCTGACTCTGCTTGGTGTATTTCCAAAAGCCTGAGCTGGTCTAGAGAAGCAGGGTGCTTTTGCAACTTGTCACCTTGGTGGAGTCATGTTGGGCGTGTGGTGAGGCAGCTTTCTTTTCCCCAGATGCTCGGCTCCTCTACGTTCATAAACACTACTGAAAGTGGAGTTGGGAATTTTATGAGCTCAGAGACAGTGGTTTTGATGGAAGTAAGTGCACAGCATTTAAAAATGAATTACTTTGGGTAGTTGCAATGTGCCTTGCACTCAAAACTTCAGTTTCTCCCCTCCCCCATTAAAAAGAAGAGCAGCATCGTTCTCATATAGAACCTAAAAAAATTACGAACAAATCATTGTAACTTTGTTGACAAATGACACTTATTACCAAAACCCAGAATTTCATGTGACTTGATAGTAAACCTAAATTGCCATTGTAATACTTCATTATTTAATTATATCATTGTTTTACTCACATATTCATCAGATTATAATGGTCTTCTGATTTGTTCGGCCATTGGGTAATTTCATGTGACTTAAGTACCAAAATGTGAAAAAATGTTAAACTACATCCTCCACCCTGAAGAGTAATGGAAGAGGCTGCCCTATTTCTGAGTTCTTTATAGTGCTGAAACAATTGATTTTATCTGAAGAAAAATCTTGTGTCTCAGACAATAATTACCAAGTAGACACTCTTTAACACCCAGAACAAACATCTGGATCATGTTGACTTTCTTTTCACCATGGCAAAAAGGGTGAATGAAATATAATTCCTGCTTTCTGATGTCATGAGGATTCCTTCATTCTCACAGCAGCTGGGGCTCCCAATATACATAAGCATTTATATATTATTTTTTTTTAAGTGTTGCAGATGTGTGTTTTTAAAAAGAATAGACACAGCTCACTATGAACTGGTTTCTGTGTCAAAAGAGGTAGATAGATGAATTATTCTTTATGTGTAGCCTTTGTTAGTCATTATTTTGAGCAAAATGTAAAACATTTAATGTCCTTGTTGGATATATTAGTACTATCAGAATCAAGTTATAATTCCTAATTGCTTATGAATAGATTAAGCTGTTCCATTTTCATCTTCTGCATGTGTTTATATTTTGGGTTTTTTTTTGGCATTCATAGCAGTTTCTTGGATCTGTATGTATGTTTGATTTTCTTGAGTATTTCTAATGCTCTATTATTTCTAGAATAATATTCTTAATAAAGCATAATCTTCCATGATAAACTGTAGCAGACCGGCTATGGGACAGAAAAAAGCTATGCTAAATCTTGGTCTGAATTTTAGGCCCCTTGTTAGGTTTTAAAAGAAAGAACCTGCATTAAAAATAGTTTGACTCTTTTATGTGGTGGATTAGCCTGGGTTTAGCTGCTTTGAAATCTGGTAATCAGATAAAGTTCTTCACAAAGCAACTGCAGCTCTTTGCACTAGTGCTTACGGTATGGACCAGCTTGAGGTCAGTGATCAGGATGAAGGTACATTTCAAAGAATTTCCCTTGGGAATGTGTGCTGAGCATTGCTGATGGATCAAAAGAGCTGGTCTGTGGTGATGAAAAGGAGCAGAGAAGCACTTACTGTCATGGAAGTACAAACTGCGTTTGCAGTAGCACTTGGCATCTTTTGTAAAGTGCATGGCTATCAGGATAACGGAAAGCATGACAGCCTGCGTTGCGTACTTAATCTTCTGAGCAGAATTATTTAACCAGCTGTGGCCCTTCTCTTTCATGCCTGGACAAGGAGGCCTAGGCACTGGTGTAGGTTTTCTGAGAGTGAAACTGGTCCATTTTCCCTGACAGTGGAACTGATTCAGTTTTGCTGAATTGAATGTCTTCATCAGCCTGGCTGATCCTGGCTACCCTGCTGTCAGGTGCAAGTAGGGTTGTGATGCACCCAGGCAGAGAGGGGAGTCCTCTAAAATAGCAAAAACAGGGTTTCTGCTGCCACTCTGGAGCAAGAGGGGAGATTGTCCTATTTGCTTCCTATGTTTTCCCAAAATTGCAGGCATTCCTCTTGGCTGGACTCTGTATTCTGGTAGAGGTGAACATGAATAATACCATCACACTTTCTTTGTGATAAAATCATACACATTCCAGCCTAGGATCCACTGAAACTTGCAGACAGGCACACACAAGCAAAAGGCAATAAAGCTGGTTAATTTGAGTTTTTCCTTCTCTACATCAGTCTAAGAGAGGAGAATTGGCTTACCACTTCTTGCAGTTCAAAACAAGCACATGAGCTTGCTGGCATATATATACACTTGGAGAATGCAGCAAGTCTTGTTCAGTGGGATTGATGCAGACCTGTAAAATGAAAGTCTTGGGTAGCTTTTGTTATCGCAGCTGCTAGTTGCAGAAGGAGAGAGTCTGAATGTCCTCTCCTTGCTGCCTCTATGAAATTGTGAGTGAGCATAACATGCCAGCAAAGTTCTTACCCAGAAGTCCTGGAACTGCTATGAATTATGTGAAGAAGTAACTGCTGATATTTGGCAATTACATAGCAGAGTTAGGGATTGTACAATATAGGACTGTATTCTGTCTTCCCACTTATTTCAAGAACAGTTCCTGTATAAAAGGGTTGTTCGGCTTTTTGCCTGCTAAATACTGAATTGATCACACTATCATGTTGGTGATGAAATTTTTCATAGGCACTCTGAATTTCTTGCCTTCACGGCATGTTCGGTTGTGATGGTATACCTTGAACTTGTTCTGCCATGACAGCTGTGTGTAGTGACTGCAGACCTGAGTGACTCAGAAATAGTCTGGCAATCAGTCTGTGGTTATAATGTTTTAAGAAGATAGGTACCAATACAGGAGTTGTGCTTAATGACAATAAATGTAATAAGTAAGTGTAAAATGTAATAAATCAGCGTAATAAAACAGAGAATGCATTAAATTTAAAGTCATTGGAGTGAGTTTAGGAGAAAATTGCTTTAATGTCTTACACATGCGGTAGGCCCAAGATGACAGTCAAAAACTAAGAACTGCCTAGAAAGCCTTGTATCAGTGAGGACAAAGATGATTATAAGTAGCAGTTTGTGTCTTGGGACTGTTAAGACTTGTGTTTATCTTCCAGTTCTGTGACCACTGGAAAGGACAATTCCTCCTGTATGGGATACTTGTGTTCTCTTTGCTCCTGTATTTGTTTTGATGGTGGTTCTCTTTTTATGACTAATGCTGTGTACTAGGATTTACCTCAGTGAATGCACAGACTGACTTCTCAGAAACCACTTGGAAAATTACACCAAGACTGGAGTGAATTCATGTGTGAAATTTCAAAAGTCTCTTTTTGTGTCTGAAGCACTGATGAGAGCACTACAAATTAACGAGAACATTAGTATAGTTACGATGTCTCAGATCAGTTACAGCTGAAATGTTTTCAGCTAACAAACACAGCTGCAGCTGTTGTTGTCATGTTGATCTCCAGAACCAAGTGGAGAAAGAGGAGACAGGAACACCATGAAGAGCAAGATGATGTTATGGGAGTTCATATTTTAAGTTAGGCTCATACTGGCACTCTGGTTAGGTGGCAAAAAGAGATGGTGAAAAAAGAGGCAGGAGACATGGGGTGCCAGAAAAGACAAATGTGGTCTGAGGGCTGCTGCTCCCCAGGCAGATGAGCTTGCTGGTGAAACACACTGCTTGAATTGTTTGCAAGCATTTCTGACTGTTTCTCTCTAATCTTTTCATTAGAGACTGGAAACTCATTAACCTGGAAAGTATCCAATAGCTTTGCTTTAGCTCATACTCAGGTATGAAAGTGCCAGAGGTACTTGGCAAAGGGGCACAGAGCAGAAATGATTTAGGTTTTAAGTGCTGAAATGTTAATGGGTCCTAGTGAAAGTCTTCTCTTGTGAACATGCTATTCACTAAGCATTCAGTTTGTACCTTCCTCAGAAACGTCCAGTTTCAGTCATCAGTAGAAAAAATGCTGGCTACTAGCCTGATTCATGAAGGTAGTGTTTGTTAAATGCTGTCTGAAGTTATACTGCCAGATACTTCCAGATTATGGTTAAGTAGGTACAGAGATTGAAATAGTGTTCAGTACTGGTTTAAAGTGCAAGAAAAAAAATCCTATCTGGTTTCCTTTAAAACACTAGCCTTAATGCAAAACATAAAAGAACCAAAATGTTCATCTTCTGGTTTTGCTTGTCTTTGTCCTCTCTGACACTGGGACAAGTGACATACTCACACTCCCCTGCTGCCAGAGATAAGAGTATTCTTAAAAGGGCAATGATTGCAGGCCTGTTTGTGTTCACTGAGATATTTTCTTGTATACCACAGAATATGCCTGCTCCTAGTCTTGCTTCATGGCTGTTTGAACATAAAATGCAAGAACTAGGTAACGGAACAGCAGTGGCTGGGGTTGCTTGGGTATCTGAGCTGGTTTGCTATTACTTAAATAGTACAGTTTTGTGCCCTCTAACCCCTTCCTTATTTTTTTTCCAGTCCTGTCTTATAATTGCCCCGATGCCGATGTGGCCTATTGAACTGCCTTTGCATTAGCATTTTAGCTCAAGTTAGGGACGTGCTTTTGAAGCAAATCTCTGGATTGGTCCCCATTTTCTCTGGACTGTATTATGGAGAGTTCTGCAAGCACACAAATTAGGTTCCCATCAGATTAATTTAAAGTGAGAAATGGCATCTAGAAGGGCACATTAATCTATGTCCAAATGTTAATGGGAAATTAGTTCCTGGGACCAGGCCCAGACTTGCACTGAAGTAGACATTACAGAAAATGTTGACACGCATATTGTATGGCTGTCAGGTTTTCAGTAGTAGCTGTTCCGAACCATAATGTTCATTTGCTCATAAAATGCAACAAATGATAATCTGGGTTATAATTACTGGAAATTCCATATTTTTTCACAAGATTGGAGACTTAAACCAACTCCTGGAGTTGAATTCATTGGATACTACTGCCAGCACAAGGTGTGTTGTGGAAGCATGTATCCTGTAGTGGGAAAAGGAGGGGGATTGTTATCACAGCTTCCCATATATCTTGCCTTACTTTGGGGAAAACTGAAGTTGACTTCTGTTATGTATTGTACAATAGGTTGTCCTGCCTTTTCCATCACTACATTGCATGGAAATCTGTTAAATGCTTGTTGATCAGTGGCAGCATTTTTTTTCTTTTTTAAAAAAAGCTTTGTATTGTCCTCTTCTGACTTGCCACAGGCAGTGACTATCACACTGAACGAGACTTTGTTTCCTTATTTAATGTGATCTCAATGTAAAATATGTAATCCTTTTGTAACCCAGAGAACTATACAGAAGTTCAGGATCTGAAACAGAGGTAGACCCCCAGCAAAGAATTGTGCTTATTCAGATATAGTAGTGAACCTTATTTAGGTGTAGTAATAAACACAGTGTCATTTACAGGAAAATGCTGCTTTTGAGACAGTTACAAGGAATTATATTCCAGATCAAATTTTAAGTGGAAGAGAACATATCTTCTGTGGCATAACTGCTTTTCTGCTTCAGTAGACACCCCCAGTCTGTGATAAAGCTTCAAGCAATCTCCTGTGAATTAAGGTTTCCTGGAATGCAATTTGCCAAGACGTACATTATCCTAAATTTTATAACTATTTTGGTAATTTGGATGGTGTAGTGGTTAACCGAGATGCATAAACTGTCAGGAAAGAAGAAAATTTGCTGTGATTCTGCTGTTTCACTGGGGAAGGGAAAGAGTGGTGATTGCCCATTATCCAACTGTCAGTAGCATGAGCTATCTTATTTGACAGTTAAGAGCAAATGGTAGGAAAAAGGAAACATTAGTAATAAAGGGTTAAGATGATGAAAATAACTGATGTTCCTTAAAAGCTTTGCTTCAGTCAGGAGCTTTCAGCTTGTTGATTCAAAGATTAGGAGATGTCCTTTAATGAAAGTGCACTTTGCATAGGTCTGCTGACAGTGAGTTTACAGAGAGCAACATTTCCGGAGTGAACCAAAGCTGTGCCAAGCTTGTTATTCTCTCCCTAAGAACATCACTACAGGCAAGTATCAAGGCAGAGCACAGTGATGCTGGTGGTATTTCCCTGAATACTCTCCCAGATTTGGAAAACGTGGTTCAGGAGCTACCCGAAGCAAAGGGAGCGGGGTTTATTTTGTATTTAATCTCTTTTCTTGCACAGTTTTTTTCCAGCTGAGTGTAAAAAACCCAAAACCCAACAACCCACAAACAAAACAGCCAACAAACGAACCAACAAAAAACCCCCATCCAACAAGACAAAAACCCCTCAACAAAACAAAAAAAACCCCAAACCAAATTGACAACCAAAAAACCCCAACAAGTCAAACCAAAGCAACAAATACATGTGTGTATAAGTTGTTGCAGTGTTTGGTGGCATCAAGCTTAACTATCCTGCATTGTACAAAGAGCCCCATTTAGTTTTGTTTTGACTACTCTGGGCCTGGTAGCCTCATCTGATGTCTCTCATTTTAAAAAAGGCAGTGAATGGTTGTTCCATTCACTTTTTCACAGTACAGGGGATTTTATGAATCTCTGTCAGTACACTTCAATCTTACCCTTGTGAAGATGAAAATGATTTAGTTATTTCTTGTGTGGAAACAAATTCTGATAATCCTTGTTAAATTAACTTTGTCTTACTAATTCTACTACTCCCTTCAGACTGTTGTGCTTCCCCTGTACTCACACTACATGTAAATGAAATGAAAATGTAGGCTTGTTTTATACTGAGCTGGTGTCTTAAGGGTACAGAAAATAATCCTATGAAGATGCTGGCTTGTTTTTTTTTCCTTAGTGTGTTTAGTAGAATTATACCATGAAATAATTTCACTGCTACTGTAAATAAGAAGTGCTACTCTCATTACTTGCCTGTGTCAGGACTGGGGCATAGACCCTTCCTGTGAGCTGCTTTTACTTGCTAGTATGATAGGAAACTGAGCTGAAGAAGAAGTCATTTTATGCACCATAGAATCACAGACTGGTTTGGGTTGGAAAGCACCTTAAGATCATCTAGTTGCAACCCCCCTGCCATTGGGGGGGACATCTTCCACTAGACCAGGTTGCTCAAGGCGCCATCCAACCTGACCTTGAACACTGCCAGGGATGTGGCATCCACAACTTCCTTGAGCAGCCTGTTTCAGTGCCTCACCACATCTGACCTAGTGATTCATGGAGTGGAGCAATGGGAACGCAAGCCGTCTGAAGTGAAGGAGCAAGTCCCTTTTGATTGTAAAGTGGGCCAGTCTAATGGCTCATGAGCATAAAACTGCAGCCACGGTTATCTTATGCATGTCTCCTACTCCTAAGGTAGGGACTATCAGTGGCCTGTAGGCAGCAAGTTTAAACTGTATCAAAGGAGGCAGTTAAAAGGGTGAAATGATGTTACACAGACTGAAAATGATGCTTATTTTGCTGCTTTCTTGCACTGTGAAAATTATTCTGACCACAGTTATGTGGCTTTCCTTCAAAGTATGTGAAAGGAACGTCATTTTAAACGTAGGGCAGGGGATAATTGGGGTTTAGAGAACTTCCCCATCCAGGAGATCATAAGCCTGTGGTGTTTTTTCAAAAGGCTCTGAAAACTGATGGCTTTGAACAAGGCTGATTTGACTTGTCATTGACAGGTGATTCAATCAGGTGGATGTTTGCTAGTTAGGATGGATTTGCTATGGCTGTTTCTTCTCGTTTTAAAAGAATAAAAATAATACATGCAATGAAACACAAGACAAGCTTAGTTCAATGTTAGAATTACAATGATTGGCTCTCTCAAAATAATTAATGGATTGCATGTAAGAAAAAAATATCCTGAGCTACCTCAAAGGTTTCTCATTAAAAACCCCTTTTTGTGTGTGGAATAGAAGCAGAAAGGCCAAGTTTGCAAGAATTTAGGTTTCAGAAGATGATTTTCTTGAGAGTTTAATGTAGCAGTGTTTCCCTTTAGAGCTGGGGAGCTTTCGCTGAGCTGAAGAAGTGTGTTTGAATAGCCAAATCTGCTGCAACTTCAATATTCAATAGCTCTTGGATTTTAGAGGTATGTAGTGACTGAGGAAAGCTGTGATAAAATCATAGGAGTATATAAATATGTACCTGTTACAGTTTGTTTCTATTAGTAGTCTGTTGTCAACAATTCATTGTGGGGAATGGACTAAGGATAGAAGGAACCTTAGGATGCAATGATTATCCTTATTCTTTTTTATTTTTTTCTTCTTCTTTATTTCAGTATTTTTAGAGGCAAAATAACTTCTTTGGCAGAGTGATTCTGCATACTTGGTCATGTTATATGGGTCTGCCTTCTTCCTGCTGAAGGGTCCATACAAATAACAAATTATATAGACATCTTCAGTACAAAGATTGTTCCCTTGAAAAGAAAAATATGAAGCAGCTTTCTTGTAGGGAAGGGGCCTAAATGAAGACACTTTTGAACTGCCTTTGTAAAAAGGATATAAACTCTTGAATGGCCTTAGAGATTTATTTCTATTTATATATATTGATGACTTCTAGTCTTACAGACTGAGAGTAACTAATATGGTAAGAACTAGCACACTGTACATTGTACTCTGTATGGACTTGGATGTGTCTTGCAGTTTCTGTAAGTAAATGCTTTGAATTTTATTAATATGAACAATCTGGTACTAAGAACAGAGCTTTAAGAGGCTGACGAGAAGGAGCAAATGCTGAAAGGGAGAAATATGTTGGCTAAAGAACCGGATAGGATGAGCAAGTTATGGGTGGGCTTTTCTTAAAGAGAAACTAGTTGTGTGGAATAGCTCATGGCTGGTAGTTCCTGAGAAAATTTAAGTGTTTTACATTTAAAATGTTTGTGTTGGAAAAGTCCTGACTATTCCAAGTGGAAATAGGTAGTTCTGAGATTTGTAGGTGATGTGTTATATGTTTGAGAGCTTGCTAATTCCTGGTAATGTATTATGAATAATTAGCATTGGCCTAAAAGTTGATATAGATTTGTTTAATATGTCTCTGCTTCTGTATAAACAATGTTTGCTTGCCAAAAGCTGCCACTGCTGTTAACCAACCCTACGTAAGGCCTTTAGCAGTATCAATTTGTTGTGTCCCCTCTGTATTTATAGTGTCAGTAGATATCTGTTAGGAATTTTGTTTATTGAGCCACTTTGGTAGTGGAAGATGAAACAATTTCTCATGAGGAGTTTAATAATCTAATGGAAGATCATTGCGTTTAAATAATTTTTCAATGTGCAGTTCTTCCTGTTACAGGGCTGATTTGGGGGAGTTAGCACCTGCCTGTAATCCCAATAATTTTTGTGTAGCTTTGCGGAGAAACCAGAGGAGTAGTACATGATAAAAGTGAAAGGAAAAGAGTTGGATGTCAGGTGGCCATGTGGATAGGTTCACCCCCTTGCTCTGTTTTATGAACAAAATGTGACATCATACTGAGCCTAAATGTTGAAGGGGCAAGACAGTAAATATTACCCTTCCATACTAATTTGACACCTGAAGCAAGTCTTTATATTAAGTTTACCTTGAGGTTACTGGAAAACATTTTAACACTCAGCACACTTGATTTCTTCTTTTTTAAACTGGGGGTAGCCTGGGAACTATTAAGTGCCAAATGCTTTCATCAAAGCAATAAACAAAAGAGGATTCTATAGGAGATCCATTTACTCTTGGGAGGTTTCAACAAAACACATTTTCACTTATTCAAAGTGGAAGAATAAATCTGTAGCTCTTTTTAAAGAGACTTACTTCATGGTCCTAGGAGGCAGACACAGTACTGGATTTAAAACAAAAGCTGTAACAAAAGCATCCTCAAAAGGCTCAGCAAACTGTGGTCATATTTTATAGGTTGGTAATACATCTGCATGTGAGAGCTATTCAGTTACTGCCCAACCTAGCAACATAGCCGACGAAGGGAAAAATACATGCTGTAGGGATGCTGATTTTTGATTAAATAAAATAACAGTGAATCAGCTTCTCAGCTGAAAGAAAAAGCTGTGCTCATGAGGTAGAAAATTACTTCTACAGCAATGGAAGGCTTGAACAACCAATCTTGTGTTTTACCTGTATTTAATTAGACTGTATTTTTCCGAGTTGTTTTTCTTGTTGCAGAGCATCTTTATACATAAACACTCTGGTAATTAACCACATAAACACACTAGTAATTAACCTTGCCTGACTTATTTAACAATGACACAGTTGCTATCACAGTAGAGGATCCTAGCTCAAGCACGGGGCTGACATTACTGAATAAATACAGTAAAGAGAAGCTGGCTAGCTCTGCAGATTATCTCCTGCACCACATTATAACCATGAATGGCAGCCAACAGGGAACATATCTATATGCATTCATCTGTTGTCTTATGTCTTAGATATATGGGCTGCTATATGCCTTTGGTGGCAGAGACTACTTCTGCATGTATTTCTACCACGTATCAGAGTGTCAGAAGCTGATCAACTGTGTTTATTTAGCACAGAAGATGGAAATATCTGCTCAGATGTATTTTCTGAAAAGACCAGGCTACAGCATCTATCAGAACTCAGTTTTAGGGGTTTTAGCCAGTCAGGTAACTTACAGAGCAGATTGGCAATTGTTCGACCATTCACAAGCATCCCTCTGGCCACGGAGAGAGGGAGCAGTCACAGAAACATACTTAGTCAAATCCATACTGCTATAGTCATTTGACCAGTGATGTGTGGATCTGTGATGCAGAATGCTACAGCAGTACAAGCAAGTCTTTCATGGGGCGATCAGTGTTGTTCCTTCTCAGTCACAGCATTCACTAGTGGAAATTAATCTGTGCTTGCCATTCTGATCTTACAGTTTAGGAATACAACATACTCCAAAAGAATATGGAAACTGGCTGGATTTCTTTTCCCTCTGTCACTTGCAAGTTAGATGAAAATAAAGACCTTTCTGTGATTTAAATTTCAGCTATTTTTATGAAAAGTTATTTTGTAAAGAATCACTATAAACTGCAATTTTTATCATTTAAGGTCTGTATTACTTAGAAAACATTTTTTTTTCCTGATTGAAAATTGTGATGTGGGTTTCAGATTGTTAAAAAAGAGAGTTTGAATCAGTATTGTACATAGTATATAAAACAACAGGAATGAACTGCAAAGTTAGGAGTGTAAATTTTATATATAAAATTACTTTTGAACATATAGTACATATGACCCAATAAAATTAGTAGTGGGAATTTTGGGTGGGTTTTGTGTGGTTTTTGGTTTTGGCCGAGGTTTTGGTTTTTTGGTTTTGTGTTTTGTTTTGGTTTTTGTTTTGGTAGCTTCTCTTTGTGCACGTGTGTATGTGTTTTGGGTTTTTTTTTGTTTGGTTTTTTCCTGAAGTTATGGTTTCTTGATGTGTGGGATCAACAATAGTCTTGCCAGGTTTGATGATATATTGTGCCTGAAGACTTGAGGCTTTAAAGATGCATGTTGTGTGCAGCAAACAGAACAGCAGGGAAGGCTGAGAATGGCTGAACACATTAATGCTTAGAGCTCAAAAAGTCAAACTTACAAAGGTTTCTGACAATGGCATAGGAATAGTTATATCTACTGTAAGGAATATTTGAAACTGGCAACATTATAAGAGAAGATAGTACATAAAATTTCCATTGCTTCAAAATGTGTTACTCTTGAGTTTTTTTTTATAGTATGTAGGCTGAACTAAGAGGACAGGGAGAGGATCCTTTCTAATGGATATTGTTTCATCAAAATTCATGGTTTCTATTATTTGCTGATATTCTGCATTTTATATGTAAATGACTTTACAGTTTCACCTGCAAATAAAAACTGTATGCTTGCAAAAAAACCCACCCCAAAACAAAACAAAAAATTGCCAACATGACAATATTTGGAAAATTTAGCAAGTTATGTAGAGATGTCATACTAGGATTTTAATATAGCTAGCTCCACAGAAAATGTTGTAGACATTTTTTCTTATGTATTATTCACTTGAAGATATGTTTAGACTTTGTTAGATGGATTCTGATAATGCAGCCCAGTGCAGCAACTTCAAGAATGAGAATAGGCACTGTATGTAGGATCAGTTCTTGCCTAGAAACTGTCAATGTGGCTTCCTCACAGAAGTCACAGGCACAGCACAAGGAACAGCCTTTCAGGGCTAGGAAGGTTTGATAAGAATGGAAATAAGACCAGAAAATGACTAATTGCTTGTGTCAGCACTAGCCAGAAGAGGGGTAAAAAAAAAAAAACCAAACCAAAAAACTTCCATACTTCAAATTTAAAATTAAATTTCTTCAAAATAGTAGCAATGAATTATTGAGTAAATAGTTTAATTTTTTTAAGCAACAAAAACTGAGTTCAACACCAGAATTACCAAATCTTCCAGCAGATCAGAAGATCTTTGTCCTGCAGCATAATGTGCAGAGAGGTAGTGAAGATCCAAATTCTGCTGATGTAAATAAAATTCCAGGCACTCTTGTGAGATCTTCAGTTCAGGCTTTTCGGTACTGCTGCAAAGTGTTCATACATGATCAACCAGGATATAGCTTTAGTAAAATGTGGTGTGACTAAGACACTTGAATTTGCAGTTCTCCCTTACCTAGCTTGAAATGTAGATATAATAGCAAATAAATATTTCTTTTTTTTTTTTTTTTTCTTTTTGAGATTTGCCTGACTCCATTTGTCAAGGAAGTCCCATTTGTTATAGAATGGTGATCACACTTTTTATTTTGTTCCTCCAGAAGTTTATTATTAGTTTGGTTGTACCACCAATCACTTGATTTTAAATGCACTTTCTTCTCTTAGATATTGCTTCGTTCTTAATACAGTTGGTGATCAATTGAAAGTCTCTGAGAGCTTCTTGCCATAGAAAAATAAAGAAGAAATCTATAACAAAATGTAAGATCAGTATTGTGACTGACAGTTTTCTTAATAAGGTGATATGAGAGCTATCTTGGAATTCAGAGCAATAGACTACTAGGGCTCCTGCTCCCTGTGGACAAGACAGACATATAAATCTTAAAAATTAAATTCTTTACATTCTTGAGACTAAGTTGAAAGCAGCAGTTTGTATTGAGGCCTGTTTTGGTTTTTACTGATTAAAGAAGTGTTGCATAGAGCATCGTGTGAATACATAAACCAGTAAGCTTTTATCAGTCTTATAGATATTGCTGCCTGCAGTCTCCTATAATAATTTATCAATATGACTGCTAACCACAATCAGATCAGCTGTGCGTAGCAATAAATATTTCATAACCACCCACAGAATTAGATACCATAAGCTGTTTGAATACCAGGAACATAGGCATTCTGCATCTTTGTATAGTTGTGTTCTCTAAGTGCAACATAAAATATAGATATAAATGGTAGTGGTAATACAAATAACTATAATTATAATACTCGGACTGTTTCAGAATAATTTCAGATGTGCTCTCAGTTGAAGTAAACACTTCTGTCACTTTCTGTCATTTTGCCTTTGCAACACCAGAAGATTTAAATCGGCTTCTTAGCTACTTTGAATATTTCAAACATAATATATGGCAAAATATCCATATAATAACATTGCAACTCAGTTCTTGGAAAACTCTACAATTGGACTATGAATAGTTTCCAAGGAGAAATTACTGACTTTTGATTAGATGTAATATGATTTGAATGTCTAATATGTCCAAGAATTAAATTGTGATGTTCATAATCACAAAGCACTGAATTCAAAACACTTGCAGATGCAAAGGGCATTTTTTGAACAGATATTTCAGCAAAGGTTTGGCTACTGATAGTCAAAGTTCTGTAGCAATGGTTTTCAAAGAATATCCCCCCACCCCCAAAAAAACCCAAAACACAAAACCCTGACAAATCATAGGCAAGTTACTTTGTTTCCATTGATTTCATATCCAGATTTGTATTATACATATCAAGTTAAACCTATACAGTAAGATATGTAGATAGTCACACCTATGTTAAAGCAGCTTTATATAAAACTTACCATTATAGTCACTCGGTTATGCTAAGAAATCATATTTTTCAAAAAAAGAGTTTATTTTGGGGAAGACTTCTTACACACACCCCCAGCCCTATGCTGTGTTCACTTCAGGGGAGAAAGGATCAACTTCTGATGTGTATAACTATGAAATCTGTTAAATACAGCTTTGCAAAAATTCGGGGATGAAGCTGAAAATTACGGGTCTTAGGGACTGCTATTGTGATCAGTGCTTGCACAGCCGGCAATAAGATTTCTTGTCTTAATCTGCACACATTCATTATAAATGGTCTTAACGAATAATCAAGAGCAGTCTATGCTTTGGTTCAAGAATAGGGAAGTTTAAAAATACTGGGAAGAATATAATGAATTCTTTCTCCTACATCTTTGATAGCTTCCTTTCAGCTATCAAGGGGTCTATGAGCTATCTTTTCTTTTCACAAAGTAACTGGGCAATTACTCTCCATCTGAATCATTCAGATGCACAGCACGGATTCCAGTATAGGCTTTTCTGAACAATTTCAAATCAGACTGAAAACCACCTTTTTTTTTTTTTTTTTAACTGTAACTTTTCAACACAGTGTGCAAATCACAACAGAAATCAGCTTGAATTGCACACCCTGTGTGATTTCTTAGGGTGAATAGGGTTGTGATACCTTGCTTTGCTCAATGTTTCTTCAGTGTTGAACTACATTATTATAAACTGAACTGCTTCATCAGTAATTTTGTGTTATTTTTTTAAAAGGAGTGCAATCACAAACATGGTATTATTTGAAAGTTGATTTTATTGTTTCACAAATGGAGCAGAGTGCCCAGCACTTAAAACAGAATTGAGAAAGAGCTACATATTATGGTCATCACAGCATCACTAGAAGATGGCTAGTACTGGTTTTGAATGTCTCAACAGTAGCATTGGTACTGGATTTCTTTGGTGTAGAAGAGAAAGTATTGTTCAACCAAAACTCTGCAACAGGACTCTGTCTATGACCACTCTGCCTGGTGATACGAGTGGCTAATGCCTTCACAGTCCATTGGTAGGTAGAGTAATCAGCAGAAATAGCCCATGGAGAAGGAAAATAGGATAACTTTCCCAAACAGGAGGACAGAAGTTTATGATGTAGTAAGGTATGATTTATACTTTACTAAACTAGATCTTTGATATCTGAATCCTTTTCCTGCTTTGCTACTTCCTGCCTTCATTTACTCTCCAGGTTCCTCATCTTTCGAATTTATTTGTTTTGGGTGGACAGCACTTTGGGATAATAGCATTATTCTTGATTTAAAAAAACCTATCAACCAAACCTGTGTCTGTTGCCCCAAGCTAAGTAAACTTCCTACTCATAGTGTTAAGAGTATGCAGCTGCTGGTATCATTACTATTTCTTCCCTTGCTGTCATGGTTTAAGCTGAGACACTGTCCTCCACCCACTGAATTACAGAAGTAATTATTGCTTAAATGAATAGTCCATTATTTAAGTAAATAAATTTTAATTGGAACCCTGTAGAATTCTGGCCATATACATTGCCTCTTTGCCCAAATAAATGCACATGCCTTGATCTTTTGAAAACTAAAGATGGTTATGTGGTATGTTTCTTTTGTTTGCACAGTTCATTGGCCCCAAGTTCATATTTGTTAAAACTTTTGAACATGTTTACAACATTAAGTGCCTATAGTTCCATATAAGCTTGCACACTTTGAATACCTATTTAGAATTGGGTAAGACTCAAGTCCTGCTTAAAAACCTTGTTTGATTAGTTTTTGCAAATAATCTTAAGTGTGTATTTGTTCTTAAAGCCTGCTCTCTAGACAAAGATTCCTTACAGCTTAGTGATTCATGATGGAAAGAAAAGATCAAAAGACTGCAGAAGAGAAAGTGCTTGACTTTTGAGTCAAAGTGTTGGATCAAATCTTGGGAGACCTAGAGTCTTGGGCTGGGCCACAGACTTCCTGTATGGACCTTGTATCTTGGTTCTTTCTTCTGCAAAATAGAGATAAGAATATTGCCCTGTCACAAGATCTGGAGGGAAATATTTCTGATGGTAAGGAAATAGTCATTTCAATAGAAAGGAAAAAGGATTCTATGGTAAATAACTGAGCATGGAAGTGAGCACAACTAAAGTTTGAAATTAGCAGTTTAATAAAGCATTTCTCCAACTCTGTCATGTATTTTTACTTGGCCTGTTGCTGTGGCATGTGAAAATAAAGGGAATGACCTCAGAGTTTTGTATTAACTGTGTGGCTTAAAAAGAGGAAAAAGACAACTGTTTTGCATCCTTAGTTAATGATATTAATGAGTTTGCAACAGAACTACAGCGCTGTACTTTAATCACAGCTAGGGTACTTGTTCATGAAAATTTTCTACCTTGCAACTCTGTTATTTTCTTTCTGTTTCTTGCTGATATACCCGAATCACAGCTAAAAATAAATCTACCGTTTGCCTCTTTGGTGGTTTTCTTTTGTTTGTTTGAGGATTGGGTTGGTTTTTTTCCTTCATTTTTCCTTCCTGGATGTTATACAGACATCCTTTTACTTTCAAAGCTCAGCTCAGTCACCTCAGACTAAGCCTTATTGCACTTCATTTTTATACTTGTAGAAATATAAATGGTCTTAAGCAATGTAAAATCACTGCTACAGTATATAGAACATGACAGTAATTTGGAGAGGAGAATTTCAGGGTAACATGGAAATAAAGATGTGAGTGCCTTACAAAGAAGGAATGTGTCTATTCTGTTTCAGATCTGTTTTGGGGGCATTTTGTTCAAGCAAGAGAATGCAATAATGTAATAATGGTAGTCTAACTGGTGGTGGTGTTAACTTATTTTCTTCTTAGAGGTCAAAGAAAGTCAGAATTGAATGTTATTTTTATGTGATGGCCTAGAATTATTTTAAAATTAGAAGAAAAACAGTAGACTGCTATACCAGCATAAATCCAGAATTTCCAGATCTGACTTGGCATAACAAGGTGGCTTTGAGAGATGGTCACTAAAAGTACAGTGGAAGTCTAGAGAGGAAGAGTGAGCTTCCTGGGATGGCTCAAGCGCTTGTTGAGAGTACACGGGTGCAGACACACTGCAATCAGGAAACTAACATTAGCTCAGACAGGATGCATGAGTCAAGGATATTGAAAGGAGATGAAAAATGTGGTATTCAGGCATCTGTCACTTGCCAGTTGCTGAGCACTATTTGTGGTTCATGCTGCTGATCGGAACGTACTGGAAAAAAAACAAAAATACTTTAAATTGGGTTAACAGCTAACATCTGTCATGTGACTTACTGAAAGAGAGAACTGTTTCCTGCAAGGACATGACCATAAAGGACAGTAAAGGAACAGCTTGTAGTACTGTGTTTCCCTTTTCCATCACCCCCAGTCCCCTTGAATCTGTTCATCTCAGCTGACAAGGTTTACCAGCCTGAAATACTGAGTATAACCTGACATTTGCAGTCCAAAAGTTTTAGCCTACATTTTCCTCTTTTCTTTTACAATGGGTTATATTCTGAATTAACATTTAAAATACGTAGGTATTCAAACAGACATCATAACATGGCCCACTTGCATGGTTTCATTTAGACTGGCTTCAAAAGAAAGGATCCCAGTGACCTTGCTCAGATCTAATAACAGTAATTCCTCTTTCAAACTGTGCTTTGCTTTAGTTAACAATACTTACAGGTATTTCCATGGAGAGATGTAGTCAAACAGTGCCATGGTACAGAGCAGAAACAATTTCATTTAACATATGCTGACTAATTCACATTTGGTGTGAGCTTTAGACTGAAGTTATGTCAGTAGCTGGACATAATGGCTTAGATATGAATCTATTCTGAGCAGTTGGTTTGGATAACCACAAAATATATTTTGCTCTCACTACTTTCCTGGCCCCAAAATATTTGTCTGAAATCTAGTACCAACTCTGACATACATTTCAGTTGATTTTTTTTTTTTTTTTTTTTTTTTTTTTTTAAAATAACTTGATGGTCTGTATTAAAATACATTTTTGTTTGGTTCTCCCCATTCCCCCCCCCTTCCCTCCCCCGTATTTCTCCAATGTGTCAGACAAGAAATCTGACTCTTCCTTTGTTACAGTGTTTCCGTAGCAAGAATAAATTCATTGAATTTTTGCTTCTGACCTGTTTAAGCTGTTTTGGCGTCTCTGTCATTTTCCCAGAGCAAAGAGTTCTCAAACTTTGAGTGAGTGTTTATTTCCATGACATTTTTATTCTGCTTAAATTCTCTTGGATATACTGGATAATTTTAGACAATAGTAAGCTGATACTCTGAATATGCTGCAGCTTGTCTCTTGTTATTGAAAAGACCTGTGCAATGGTGGAATAAGTCTTTTGGGGGTTTTTTTGCTTTTTTTTTCCTTGCAACTGAAATTTCTTCTCTACAGAGAAGATGGATTTTAGAAGTTTCCAAAATAGCTTGGAAAAACAGTGAAGTAAAACTACAAAGTAAAGCAGTCAGTTATTTTAAGACCTACTGCATGTGTTTCTCTAAAACCAGTCCTAAAACCAGTATTTGCTATCCAAAAATGCTCAGTTCCCTGGTTTATATTTTCTAAAACCTAAAGCTATTTATAGTTTGAACTCTTTGCTCCTGCTTTACCTTTTCCTCCCTTACACTAGAGTAAATAAAAGCACTGTTTGCATTTATTTGGCCAACAAAGCTTGAATTTGGAGGGTAGGATTGATTGACTGGATGAACATGGAGACAATTTGAATCCATTTATATATATTGTCTCAAATTTATAGGCTCTCAGCTGCTTAGAGCACTTTTGCCTATTGTTTACATAGAAAAAGGCTTATCTGACCTTTGTGTTTACATAGCATAATGGATTTGCCTTTCAAACACCGATCAATGATGGAGGTTATCTTTGATCTGCCTAACTGTATTGTTATTTTCATCTGGTGAATGAATTCACCAGTTTTATGGATAAATTTCCTGACTGGGAACATCACATTAATGCAGCTAAGGGATGTTTTAACTGTCCATTTCATTAAGACAAGCAAAACCTCACAAAACCAAAACTGTGGCACTTGTAGCAGGATCACACTTTTATGTTCATTTTACCTCAAAAGCAAAACCTAATAGTATATGTTTGTTGCTTATTACGCATCTCAAATGGAAGTATTATTTTCTTTGCCTTATAAGGCAGATTTTACTTAATAACTGTCTGACAATTTATTTAACTAGGTTGGTGCAGCCAAAGCGTGTTGCCAAATTACGATTAGGACATCTACTGTCCAGAATATTTATTGTAGTGCAGCTACATTACATGAAAAACAACTTTTAAATGATGTGCCTGTGACTGGTTTATAGTGCTGTTTTATGTTTGGTAGTAGCCGTGTTTCTTTGAAGACTTCTAAGGTTTCCTTTTCATTTCTTCTAAAGCAATTTTTTTTTAAAGCACCCGAACATCCAACCCTTCAAATGAATAAACACAGAAAATGTGTAAAACATTATCCCCTACAGTTCTTTCAATAATGTAGTAATCTGGGAGACATTTCAAGTTTCTGAAAGGCTTTCTGTCTGATTTCTAGGTATAGACAGTTGTTGCTCTATGCTGTAATTAATTTGCTAAATCTAAGTATGTTTCTGAAGGACGCATACTTTGGTTCTGCCAGAGCAGTGTCTCGTGCATATGAGGCAGGAAGGCAAAAGCAATATATTCAGCTTAACTGCTTGTCTTTGCAGTCACCGAGAGGAGTTTGTTATGCTGCCTCCAGCAGCGCAATTGGCTGTGTACACCAGCTGATCATCAGCAGGCAGCAGCACTGGCTCAGTGTGCTTTTTTCATTCTGAATATTTTTCCACCCCCTATTTTTAGGAATTCTATCTAATGACTGAATGGAAATCCTGTATTCTCTTAAATTCCATACCTGACAGTTGTCAACACCAACTTTTGTTTCAGAAGGTGCAAAGAAGGGTGAAACTCAGGACTCCGTCCTCTTGCAAAAAGTAAAATGATGGAATATAATTCAGTAAGTGGTTATAGATTGTTTTCAGTTAGTTCATGGCTAAAAATAGGAACTATGGCTGCTTCGTGGTATTTTTGTGTATATGATGGCCCTTTTGGCTGACAAGCGTATGTATCTACAGGATCTGACCCTTGTTTGATCAGTGCCTCCCATGGTTTTTTGAATGACTACTGAAAGGCTCTCTTCCTGGAAATAGTCCAGTATGCATCTAATATTACAGTGATGAGCACAGATTAAAGCTTGGAGGCAAATGTCAGTGGTGTACTCAAGAAAAAGCTACCTGCACATGATAACAGAGCGTCTTTGGCTGGGCCTGAGACCACCCTCTCTCAAATCTACAGCCTGACAGGTGGCCTGTAGAGCTGTGCTAGAATTTGGGCCTAAGACTATTAGTCACTCATCAAATGTGTTTTCTTATTAGTTTCTTTTTGTTCACCGTTTATGTAGGGTACGTACATGTAGAAATTGTTTTTTGTTATAGCTATGAATGGTGGTACTTCAGAATTTACTTTTAAGCTGATACTGCTCTACAAATTCTTGGGATAATGAGTGGGCCAAGATAAATTTTGTATTTGTTTTATTTCTGTTGATTGGTTGGCTTGGTTTGTTTTCCTTCAGAGCTAGGAAAAGTACATTGATGCTGCTAGTGCTGCTATACCACTATTTAGTATATTATTCAACTCAAAATGTTTTAGGCTTATATTTTTAATAAGTATAATCTAAAAATGAGAATTTATGAGATATTTGAGTGGATCTGTTCAGGTGTTTGAAGAGACTATTCTATATCAGTTATTTCAGCTGATCATTAATATTTGTTTTGCTTCTTATTATGGAGTCTTTCTGAATTCATCCCCAGCCTCTGATTTAGAAATGAAATATCTGTGTGTGCCTAGTTTTGCTGTGAAAAGTCTGAAGCTAATGGCTCTGGCAGACAGATTAGGCAAAATCCGAGAATGAGCACTTACAAACAAAAAAAATAACAACTGCATATTTGGATTCCAAAGTGCTACCACAATGATTAAAAAATAAAATAAAAACTTGAGCCCTTCATTTGATCTGAAACATGAATACAAGTTCACTTTGAGTTTACAAAGCTGAGAACACTGGCATCCTTCAAACCTCTTTGGAAAAGCAGCCAATTCAAACTTCCTGAGAGTGAAGTTTGTGGGAAGTGGCTTAACGTATTAGAAAAGTGTTTTGAACTCCAGACAGAATAAGGTATTATGCTCAAAGATGATCCTTATGCTTAGCGAAGGAAACTACAAATTATGAAACGTTTGGTGTATGGTTTGACTTATGCCACAGTTACAGCTGTGTTTGCAACTCTCCAAAATATTCTTATCACAGGGAATGTCTCATTAAAAGAATACTTACTTTTTGTTTTATTCTCCCCTGCACAAATAAGGAAATGGGTAAGAGCTTTCAAACATTGTAATCAAACATTCATCCTTACAGACTCTTTGGAACAAAGTAAACTTTAAAGATTAACCTGATCAAACTAAATTTAAAAAGACAAAAAAAAAAAAAAAAAAGAAAAAAAAAACAACAAAACCACCATATCCTTGGAACCTTACACAAAACTACATAAAGGCCCACTGTATAAAATATGCGCTACAGGGACATGTAAGGTATGCAAAGCCAAAGAGTAGGGCAGGCCTGAAAAGTGAATTTTACCTCAGACAAGCATCAAGTTAGCAGTCAGCGTGCCATCAATCAAATTCCATGTCAGAACTGGAGCTTTGGATTTTGTCTGTGTTTCTGGTGCAGTGTAGCCCCAAATGGTGGATTTAATTTTGTCTTGTGCACCTGTGTGTATGCACAAATACATCCAGTATAGATAATGTCTGTAATGTTAGAAAGAGATTTCTGAATATAAATGAACCTTGACTTTGTATATCGAGTTCATTAGCAAAAGCTGTTGTGTGTTGCCATGCTTGAATTTCTTCTTGAATGAAAGCTTCAAGTGTAGGGAATGGTATAGCAGCAAGCCCCAGAGTCTGGGATCCTGGCTGTCCAAGGAATAAAAAGCAGCCAAAGAAGATGTAGAGAAAATAATTTCTATGTATGACTTCTTGCAGAAACTTCCACTCTCAGTTCCATGTTATGTCTGTTTCTTTTGCGTGCTGGTTCAGAAGGTGAATCTATCTCCCTGGTAGCATGTTTGATACTTAAAGCTGCAAAAGACATTTTCTGAATTGCTTTTCATATCAAGCACCTACCTATGAAAGCCTTTAGAAAAGTGTTGGTTAGAAACAAGCATCCAATAAATGATAGGACTATTAATAATTAGAACCTATTATAGGTACCATTGAAGTAGCTTTGTGCATCAGCTGTATCAAAAGATATACCAGTAAAAATGTGTAAGGAAATTCAAATGCTTCCAGGTTTGTGAAGTTTTTTGTCTGAATGATTGTTGTTTTTCAAATATTTTTCAGGAATTAGGCAAGTCACCTCTATTTTTACAAGTTTTCTAGACCCCTCCAGAGAATGTAGCAGTTTTTCACTAAATAAAAAAGATGGTGGAAAACAGAATTGTAATAGGCTTCCTGTCACCCAAAGGTAACAACAGACTTTCATGTGGTACAAGAGGCATAGCAATTTCACAGATAACTAAATGAGAAACGGACTCTAATACAGTGAATGAGAACTAAATTATCTGCTACATTGAGCAGCATGTTAAACATAATCATTTCTTGCCTACCATATTGCATTTTGTTCAGAATCAAATCTCTGCGACAGTTTTGATTTCTCATTTCACTAAATCAAGGAAATAAAATCTCAACATGAAATCTCAATTCCTGCTCCCCCTTTTTTTTTTTTTTTTTTCTCATTCAGAGCTTTTCATGAGAGTGGTTTTTAATTACTTTTTTCCCCTGACCACTTTTTTGTTTTCACCATCTTTGCTGGAAATGCTGTGCTGTTGCATGGACAGGAATTGGATAATACTGTTTTGTACTCGGATATTTAATGGATGTGAAGGGAAGATTTACCTTTGGTTTTGTAACTCCCTCTATGAAAGTTCTTGAAACCAAGCCCTTTCCAGCACCTCCTCTACTGAAAGCAGTGTGAGCATGTTCAGTTGCTTTTCAAGTAACAGAATTTATGAGGCTTTGAATATGGTGAGGCTTTATTGCAATGATATCAAAGGGTTCTGTGCCTGTTTTGCATTCATGGTGTAAAGGCCCTTCATGGCTATGGAGCAAGGGACTGCAGCACTCTCATACTCTATCATCAGTATATCAGTAACTCACTTCATTAGGTTCCCAGAATCACTTAACTGTGATCCAAAGTTACAATTTAACAGGGTTCAAAAATCTATTGTGAGGGTCTCATCAACACCTAATGGATTTGCTTAGTGGTCTGCTGTTTGACTGATTTCTTAAAAGGGAAGAAATTATACCAAAATAAAGACTTCTGCAAAATTAGATGTTCATTTTGGCTGAAGTCACAAGTAAGTGCAGAAATCAACTGAGAGCTGACAAAGAAAGACTTTCAGAAGCACCAGAATAAAATCCAAATGGATTTTCTAACTAACTTGCCATTGTAGGTTTCATAAAATACATATGGCAATAGGCCTTATGTATATTGAATAGGATGGTTGTTCTTCCTCCTCTGCTTACACCAAGGACTAGTGCTTAAGAGCTTCTGTAAGATGTGGTGGATGCAACTTGACATACTCCATGATATCTTTCACATCAGGGAAATAGCTTAATGTTCATGGTGTTAGAGATGAAACCTTTTTTGGTATATTTTTAGGTTTTATGGTTTTGTTGTTTTTTTCCAGATCATTTTTCTTCCTTTTTTTTTTTTTTTTTTTTTTTAAGTGATGAGGGAAATGGGAAATGGATCTAGGGATTTGTATGTGCATGTGGTAACTATTAATCCAGTGCATTCTTAGTGCCTCAGGATCAGTGAACTGGTCTGTTCTAGCCTATGCCTATACCTTCCAGAAAGGTATGACTTCCCATGGAACTAATTCGGTCTTTCAGAAAATTAACTGTGAATTCAAAGACTGAGTAAGAATCCATTAACTCAAAATCATAAGGATCTGAGCAAAAGCTGGTTGTGTGGGTGAGTTATGAGGCTTCGTTTGATGTGTTTCCATCTTCCCTGCCTGGATGTGTCTGGCACTGAATGTGCTTTCTGTGCCACACTTCAGTCTCTATTTCCAGCCCTAACAGTCATTGTTACTTGCCTGCTCACGCCTGCCTGACCAGTAGTTGCAGTGTAAAAGGAAGCCCCTAGGGTTGCTGGTAGCGAATCTTGCCTTCTTTTCTGTCAGCAAGGAGGACTGGGAAGGAAGATCCTAAACTGACATCCTTCCTTGGGCGTTGTAGCCCAGCTTTACAACAAAGACTGAACAGTTGCACAATGATCACCAAATACAGTTTGTAATTTCAGTTTGGATGCTTCTGTCGCCTATTATATGCCATGAAGTAAAAGGTCAGGATTTGCATGTCTAGCCAAAAGCAACAAATGAGAGAGGAAGTGTCCAAGGAAAGAACAGGAAAAAGAGAACTCTGGTTTTGTTAAAAGCAAATGTACCTGAATACAATCTTTCACTATGAAAATAATAATGAAACATTTATAATCCTACCTGACACATGTTCACATAGTGGGAAGGTATTTTTCTAAGAAGGTGAAAGGAGAGAGAGAAATGAGTAACACTTGTGAAAAGTATATCAGAAAGTAGGTGCCTTTTTTTTAATCTATCTGCTAGCATGTGGAACAGTTCTGTGTAGGTGTATTCTAATGAGAAGCATTATTCATATATGTCTCAATAGTAGAAAACAAATGCTTATGGTGAAATTCTGTTCTCATAGATCACGTCTTAACATTATTTTTTTGTGGGTTGCTAAAAGGTACATTAAGACAACTGTAAATGTAGCATATGCCAAAAATATTATGTTATTGATTTCTGAGAGGTTATAGACAGTTTTACTATACTCACATACTCCCTAAGAGAGGTCATTCTTTTCCCATAGTCTAATTATTTTCCTATGTGTGTGATCTCTGTCTTCACTTGTCATGGGGCATGCTGATGCAACATAGGAGATTCTTAGCTTGACAAGGAGCAGCCCTTTCTCATTGTGTAGCTTTTTGACTGAACTTAATTTTTATTTTAAATGTCTGAAAAGAATATTTGGGGTGGCGAAAAACTACCGATGATGAGAGCACCTTGCAAGTTAGGTATCCTGAGATGCACATCTTGCATGATATGCTGTGGTATGGCAGAATTTTGATAATACCATTGCTTCATTTTTTCTTCCATATAAATGATGTTTTTAACAACCCAATACTTCAAATATGAAATAATCACAGTTTACTCTGTAGCACTACAATGAAAGAAACCACAGGTCAGCAGAGCAACAGTTACTTGAACAGCTCTTGGGTTTAGAGCAAGGTCTGAGGTTGCTAGCTGAGGGAAGTGTACCCCATCAGTTTCCAGAAAAAACTTTGTGTTTCATGTGTAAACTAAAGCTTTGGTACAAAGCTTTCATTTCAGTCTCTTTCTGCCATTTTTACTTTGTCAGTTGCAATGCCAATGATGACATTTAATTTTCTGTATTGTACAGCAGAAGACAGCTAAGCAGGTGCAGCACCACACAGTAACAGATGGTCTCCTCATCAATTTGTTCTCCATGCTTGCAAAGAACAAAATGAAAATCATACCTTTGAGTTATAGCAGATAGGGCCAAAGCATTCAACAGTAAACACACACGTGTATAGTCCTGAGAAAGATGCAAGTGGAGCTAAGATATTATGGATACTAATCTGGGCTCCTCCTGTTAACTTGATATTGGATAAAATATACTCCCAAATGAGTGACTATGTAACTCAAGTTGTTTATCCTCTTTTATTTGTCCCATTCTTTTTGAAGTATACTTAAGCCAAAGGCCATAACTTGACTGTGTTTCAGTGTGTGAAATACTATTTATAGGTTCTGTTAAGTTGGCTTTGTTTATTACAAAAAAAGTAGTAAAATCAGGTTTTTGTTTTGCAGCATTTCTCAGAGCTCTGTGTGTGGGTACCAATAACCATAACTAAATGATGAAGGAAATGCTGCATGCAGTGTTAGTTGATGTGTAGTAGTTATTATACAAAGTCTATAGTACATATTTCTGCAGTTCTTTTCTTAGAGGTTTGTGACACTGGGTCAGTTAGCTTTTTCTTTTAAATAATTTTCTACTTACTTTTGCAGTTCCAGTGTGCACTTTTTTTTTTTTTTAAATACTGAAAATCTTTTAAGCTTCTCAGCAGCATACAGGAGCTTTCCATTAATAAAACATGTTACTGTAATCAATGTAAATGCCTTTATCCTGATTTCTCTTCTATTGCTAATGATTCTAAGCAATAATACTCAGATGCTTAATAAAATGACCTAGGGCATGTGAATGAATGCAGTTTCCTAAAATATTGCTAGAGTAAGAAATGCATTTAACAGTTTTCTCTGACTAGGAAAAAGATGTGAGGATTTATATAATTTGATGTAGAAAATGAGACTTGATTTTCATATTGTACTAGCAGAATGCTGATGTTTCAATCACAGTGAAGCAAACAAATCTGAAAAATCATTTGAGTGGATGTTGATATGCAACTCATTGTGTCTGCAGGATGCAGAATCAAGTTATATACGCAATGGGATTTAGATGTATCGGTAGATACATTCAGGGCCTGAAATTATACTTGGCTACTTTGTAGTGTCAGATGGTTCCTGCTTGTGTCCAGCACCAGCCTGACCAGCTGCCCTCCATCAGGCACCAGCACAGATGGGTGTATTTCTCAGGCAAAATCCACACAGCAGCAGTGGCCTGACACTAGTACATGGGTCCTGTTCTGTTTCTAGTGGATATCTTAGCTCTGTGCAACTTAAACTCTTCATTCATTACTTGTGTAAGAATCTGAACAAAACTGACGAGGAGGAGTTAGCTCAGGCATCTCTAGAGGGGGAAGCAAGGAAACCCTATTCCCAAGTTAGGGGACCAGATAGCTGTATTCAATTCAAATTATTTTGGGGACTGGATTTCTATAAGAATTTAGGATTTCACTTCCCCATGGCTGAAATATTCGGACTTTACAAGCATTGTAGTTATCCAGCTTCTCAATCAAAAAATCCTGCTCTTTCTGGTCTTCTGAAAGCTTAAGCAGAAAATTGATGGCTATCCCATTAAGCCATAAGGCTTTAACAGCATCTCTAGTCTGTCTTTATTTACTGTTGATCAAATCCTACGTAAAACAGCTCCAGCTGCTGAAGCTTCTGCAGAAGGAAAACCTGCAGGAGATCTCCTTTCATCTTGCCTACGCAAGTCAAAATATTAAGAAGTACCTCCATGGGTCCTTCTCCCTTCCTCCCTCCTAATCTCTTTCCTTTTCTTCTTCCCTTCCTCCCTTCTTTCCCCCCACACACAGTGAAGCCTGAGATGCAACAGTCTACTACTAAAATCAATATCTAGGCTTCTTGAGGTGCATGTTGCCTTGTCACTTCCAACTCCATTTGTTAGATCTAAATTTGTAAGCCAACTAGCATTTGGAATATAAATGTTTAATTGCCACTTTTTACTAAGAATTTAATACACAGTAATACACAGAAAGGCTGTAGCTAAGGTGAAGAATTATTTTGTGCTCATCTAGCGCTTTGATGCCAAAACTGCATTTCTGTGCCATGTACTTTTTCCTAAGCAAAATAGAAATTAATTTAAACACTTGTAGTAAGACTTTCCCCACAGCTGCATATCCCAAAACCCACAGATGTTACCTTTATATTCAGAAGTAACTGACTTGGCTTGTCAGGTACACTTACCTGGAGGAAGGCATAGTATCATATGAGGTGCTCTGGCAAGCAGAATGATGCCTTTATTCAAGCCATTTCCCTTCTCTTTGTAGGTTGGTGAGGAAACAGGCAGAAGAAATCTGCACCTGACCTAAATTATACTGATTTCTAAACATGGAGAAAGACTAATTTACATAATTTCTGAAAACACCAGTTTCTGCCAGTGGCTCAAAGCAATGGTGACCTGACCCACTACAGAAGTCTTCATTTCTGTCAGCTAAATAATTTTTGTTTCATGTTAATTTGGTCTTATTTATTTTTTTCTAGCTTTGTAGGACTACGCTAAGTGGAAACAGAACTTCAGAACTGGGATAAACTTAATTCAAATACGATACTCTTATCGGATATGGCTATTTATCTTCTAAGTATGACAGAAGCTATATTAAACATAAAAACGAGTTTCCAGATACCTTTGCATTATGCGATGAGTATTCTAGGAATTTGGGTCAGTCAGTAGTAATTATAGCAGCATGGTTAAATTTTACTTTCCTGTTTCCTTTTTTTATCACATACTATTAAAATGGAGAAGAGGAAGAGGAATAATTTTGTTTGTAAAAACAATTACAGGCTCTCTAATGTGACATAATTAATTTAAAAGATTTATAATAACTTGTGGGTCATTTCCAATGTTATTCAAAAGAGAAGTCATTGTTAAGAAATGAGTTGGTAGAAGAAGAATCAAGAACGGCATAAGCTGAAAAAACACAAGACAAAAAGTTTCACTGGAAAGAACACTTAGGTTCTTCTCCAGGCAAGTTCTGCTCCATTCCCAATAGTTATCTCCTGTGTGCCCATTTATCATTCAAAATAGTTATGTCTGTGGTGCTAATATGATCAATGAGCAACTGTATAATGCTGCTCTACAGATAAGCCCTAGATAACAATCCCACCAACAGTGACTTGCCAACTGTAAGCCTAAGCATTAGCTACCTGGGGCAGTACTCACTTTAAGAACACCTACCAACCGAGCAGAGGATCTTGTTTCTTCACCCGTCCTCTTCATATGGTACTTCCTTGTTACCTTTAAAAAATGAGAGGGGTTACTCAGCATATGCCTTGTTCTTATCTCTACAGCTAGTACAGAAAAAATGCTGGCACACCACTGAATATTTTGCACAACAAGTAATTATTCATACTATCACACTTCTCAGCTAGTCCATGGCTGAAAGAAACTATGTAAGCAAAGAACAGTGGCAAAGGTAAAACAGAATTAGTTAACAAATCGGTGGAGGGGGGAACCCCCAACACTGAAGACCAAGTGTTGGCAACAGGTCATATACCAAGTCATAACACAGTTTTTAAAATTTAGAAAGCTGAATGTCTCAGTACTGCATGAAAACCCCTCTTTCCTGACCTACCCCCACCCAACCCCCAGTACAAGTTACAAATATCTGCTAGTTATTACTGTGTGAATGATGAACAGGTTTCAGTAGGCTATGTGCTACTGTTCACATCCAGGTAATTTCTGCAGACAATAGGTTATCCCCTGTTCTTCTGGTCAGAGATTAAAAAGAAAAAAGAAAAAAAAAAGCTTAAATAGTGTAAAGCTGAAATAGCATAGAGCTGCCTTAACCTACAACTGCTCAAGCACAAGCAAGTCGGAGCAATTGCCTTAAAATAATGCTTTGCTTTTGTAAGTAAGTGGGCTAGTCTAGCGTCTACTGCACAACAGTCACAGGGATTACCATTCTTGTGTAGGCCCTTACTGAGTCTAGATTTGATAAGGAAGCTAGTAAATCCTCTCCCAGAGTTGGGAGACTTACTGTGTAGGGTTTTATCCATCAGTATCTTACAGCACTAGAACACCCCAAACCATAAGCTGCACCGAAGGCCTGCATAGAGAGTAGAACCCTTTTCTCTAAAACAGATTCTCTAGGAATGTCAAAAATTGAGAAATCCAGCAATGTTTCTGTATGGAAAGCACTCTCATGTGAGAAGGCTAGCCAAACAGGAAAAAGATTCCTATCCATCTAGTGCTGTTGATTCCAACTCATTATCAGTACTTTGCTTTGCCTGGGAAAGGGTCATTTATTTTTGCCTTTTTAATAAAACTATTTTCCTCATTTTGCTTTTCCAAATACAAAAAAGGAACAAATAGAGCCTTTATTCTGCTACCCTTGTGACACAGGAGTTGAACCTAGCAGTCTGGAGATCAGAAGCACAATTGGTAGAGGAAAGGAGAGCAGTACATGCTGCCAGACCCCAGGAAGGGATTGTGGGACTGCACAATCCAGGCTAACGGAAACCATGCTCAGGCAAAGTATCACAGCAGAAAGCCACCCGGGCTTTTACAAAGCAGTAATCTTTGCAAATTTTAAAGTAAACAATATAGTAATATTCCAGTACTACTATAATACTTTTGCAGTTACTTTCTTCTAATCAGCCTGACAGTATTCTGTTCTTCCCCATACAGATACACATTACTGTTCCTAAAGGAACTCTGGGTTTGTTTTCATCACTCTTTCATGAACCAGGTTTACTAGATTGACTAGTTTACATTTTACAGTTAGATTTAAATTGCTTTTTTTCTCTTTAAATTGTTTGCAGCTTGTCAACACAATGAGCAGAGAGGAAAGCATTTTTGATTCATATCCACACTATCTATATTTAGAATCCTTTGGGATTCCTTGTAAAAAAAAAAAAAAAAAAAAAAAAAAAAAAAAACAAACAAAAAAAAAAACAACAAAAAAAACCACAACAAAAAAACCCCAACAAAAACCCAAAAACTGCAACCAAAAACAACACCAAAAAAACCACCACAAAACCCCCCCAAACTACCCTGCTGCAAAGAATGTTCAAAACCAACTTGTTTAATTCAACCTCATTGCCTGAAAATAATTCACTTTAATAAACAAAAAAATAGAATTAACAGCCTTCCATGCTATTGATTAAACAGTTATTCACCACTGATCTTTAGTGCCTTATTTCACCTAGTGAGCATGTTTTAAAACACTAGTTTTCCTACTTCTTGATCAAATTCATACTCCTAAGTAGCATTTCTAGGTGGCTCAGGCACAGCATATCCAGTTTTGGTTGTTTTTTTTTTTTTTTTTGGGGGGGGGAGGGTGTGTTTCAGGCTGCCTTATCTAAACGCAAATAAAAGCTTCAGCTCTTATTTATAGGTTGATCACATAGCACCCCACTCCTTATTAAAATCCCCAATTTTTAATCTTTCCTTACATATGCTGCTTTCTATTCTTTTCTCTCTCAAGCTCGTTCTGGCACCGGCACACTGGTTTGAACGGTCTTCCCTTTCCAACTCTTTGCATCATATTTTAATAGTGCCAGTACACAGCAGAATCGCTTACTTTGATATCTCCATTATTCATCTCTTGTTCCAATACCACTTGTTCCAATTCACTAGGAGCTTGCAGTACAGTGCCTAAATGTTCTGCTCAACACAAGGATGCAGTACTGTACTCTCAGCTTTGTGAGAGCTCCTCTTTGATCAGCCTCCTCCCTTTAGGTGGGTTTTGGCCAACAACTTCCACTGCTGTCTTGTGATTTCTCACACCTCTGCTTCTTGCCACAGCTCCTTTTTCAGAAAGCTCTAAATTACCTAATACTTTCCCACACCACTTCATGAGGGAGGAACTGCTAGTTTGTAGCAGCCAAGCTACAAACTCAGTCCTGGATTTAGGTATCCACATTTTTTAATGGAAGAGAAATGTCTCACACAGCAGGTGGGCTACATGGACAGCATTTCAGTGCAAATCAGTATGAACAGTATGCATATTTTTATTAGAAAGCTACAGCTTTCTGAAAGGGTAAATGAAGCTCCATTTATTTCTTTGTTTTGTGTTTATTCAATAGGCTACTAATTATTTCCCACATTTCACTGGTCCACTGATTTCCAGTGGTCACTGATTTTTCTCATGAGTACTAACAAAAGGAATGGTTGTTGTCTTTACGAGGAGCACTGTCATAGACGCTATTTGTAAAACTGAAAAACAAACCTAATCTTGATGAATAAATGACACATGCTGTTTCTGACATGTTAAACAGAACAAGTAAAGGCCCAGAGCCTCCTTTTCACAACTCTTACTGTCCCAGCTCTCTAATCTTCATTCCTGCTCCTTATGCTATTTTACTTTACAGACTGGATCTACAGGACAACCCATCTAGTTATGTGGGGATGCATTTCAGCCTTATCTCACCTGGCCAAGACAACTATTCCCAAACAGTTCAAGTACACATGTAATCATGAGCATTACAATGTATGGACTCAACAGGTCCAGTATTAACGTACTGGAACCTGGTTTCCTATCTTGTTTTAAAATTTAATACCAATCTAAAATTAAAATAAACCACTTCTTCCTCCATGCAAGAAAAGCAACCTTTTCTTTCTTTCCAATAAAACCTAGAAACCTATATGTCATATATCGCATATTTCCAAAACTCCAGATTAGATAGTCCTAGTTCCCTGTAATCCTCAATTTTTAGGGTAAAAGGTACATCTTGGCAAAAGTACAAATGCAAAATTTCTTCATGCACCAGAAACTATAGATATTAAGATATTTTGGCCTTGGTTGTGGCATTCTGATGCTTTGTCTAAAAAGGGATTTTCATTTTTTTAAAAGTTTCTTTGCACCATTATTAAATGTGTTCAATTTTACAAAGAATTGCAATAGTAAAAACTTGGGTATATATAAAAATATCTGTTAAAAAGAAGTCTTTGCTTACTTTAAAAGAAAAAAGCAAGACTTACTTAGGTGCCTAATGTGAGCATGAAATGGAATTCAGGTGTTTGCATCCAAAACTGATTTTTTTTTTTTTTCCAAACCCAGTACTACCCTGAAATGCCTTAGTCCTCCTTTTCAATGTTTTTGCCTGGATCTTGGCTTTTGAATGTTTCCAGATGCATTTAATTTTCGTAAGGGCTAAGTTTCGCAAGGATAGGGGAAAAAAACAAGAAGAAGAGCAAATCAGATGCTAGCATAGACATTGAAGTGCAAGACAGTAAAAACAGTAGAGATATAAAAACAGTAACTAACATGTTTAAGGAATTAGGAGTCACGCACCTTCCTTTCTTTTACTAGCAAAGCTAAATAATGTCTGAAAACATCCCATATTTGAGCACAGCCAAAAGCATTAATATACTTGGCTGAGCTTCAAACCCTGTTGTTTATTCCAGGTAAGAGGTGGCTTTGATTCACAAACACGTTTCCCCTGAAAAGTTTGATGTGCTGTCTGTGGCCAGACCACAGGTACTGTTGTGAAAAAACGAGAATAGAGAGAGAATATTCTGTTTCTGCTGTTGAGATGGAATGTTTTTGCAATAGTGAGCGTTAGGTGCATACAGCCTGAGGAACAATAAGCAATAGAAACAGTGATGAATTGTCTTCCAGGGACGGTAGTGGTGCGAGCACTACTTTTGAGTTCCTGCTCCCAGCACTAAATATATTGCTTCAGGTACTATTTAATACAAAATACTGACATAGTTGGTATTCTCCATCCCAGACAGATGACAACCATTCAGCTAATAAATTGTCACACACCTTCTGAGCCTCGGATCTACTGAACAATGCATTTTTTTCCCACCCTGAAGGCTGGTGCAGCTTCCAAAACAAAACCAACAAAAAAAGGGGCAGAATGCCCACTTCCCAAGATAGCCTGCATCCTTCAAATTTCAATCACTCTTCAAGCTTAGGAGGACATTCCTCCCCCTGTTGGCCAGGCAGTTTAGTCAAGAAAGCTTCTATACACAGAACAATTTCCATTCTTTCCATAATCTACAAAGAGAGGGTTCTAGGCTGTGGATTGCAAGTGAAAGCAGGACACGCAAACCTAAGAGAGGGGAAGGATTAGATGCAAAAAGATAATAATGACAGCTTATTAACTGGCTGCATTTAGATGCCTGGTTTGAAACCTAAATGTTTGGGTTACATTTTAGCCACCAAACCCTACCAAGTACTGCCCATAGTGTACACAGGTTTCAAGGCAGGCTTTGAAGCCTAGGGTTAGTTATCAAAATTTCTATCTAAAGCAACAGAGAAGCTCTCATAGATTAATAGTTATCGAGTTACTTTCTTGGAAGGCACATAACGTGCAGTCCTAGATAATCTTGAAGATCCTAATCCTTTCTCCGTTTTTACAAATATTTTCGTTCTCTTGCTCATGTGTTATAAAATAAAGTTTAAGGATGAAGTCTTAGGGACAGGGATGCTGGCTGTAGGAAGTCTTTAAGCCTCTCCAAAAAAGCAGAATTCATGACCTTTAACTCTCTAGAGAAAACCAATACATTCAAATTAGTCCAAAAAAATGACAATGGTAAGGAGAGGGACAAATCAGAAATCTTTAATATAATTTGAAATTAGTGTATGTTTTTTATCTAGCTCAACATTACAACAGCTTTTTACAATCTGAACTTTTGGGTTACACACACAACTATGCTATTATTCTAGAAAAGAGAAGCTGTTTTAACTGATAACAGCATTTCTAGAAAGGCCAATTTAAAGAAAAGTAAATGAGCTTACTAGTTATAACAAAAGGGAGAAGAAGATATGCTTTAAGGTCATCATTATTGAAAATCTTGGCAGAGACAGAGATCACAAACAAGTACAGCTTGGCAAAAGTACAAATAAAAATTTGCTAGCATGCAGCTTTTTGTTTGTTTACTGTCCATATAGGTCTAGTGAGCACAAATGAGATGCCACAACTGCATCCAGTTGTCTGCCAATATAGAGTGGAAGTCCTTGTGTGGTTCAAGTTCCTCCGTGGGCACATATTACTATTGGCTCAAATAGTCGATAGTGGAGTTCTTCACCTTTAGAAGCAGGTAATAGGTAAGTTTAGCTGTTATCCTAATTAGAATATATCCCTTTTCATTTAGCATTTTCTCAGGAACAGATGGAAGAGCAGTCAGTTTCTTTAATCACGAATCAAAGTCTCTTTTTAGCTAATACTCTGGACTTCAAAACTCCCTCTCTTGGCTTCCTCCTAGTAAACACTTCTGACTCATTCCTGCCTTTTCTGGGTGCTCAGCTGCAGGATCCCAGCCCCTCTTTCTCCACTGTCAATACGTAATTACTGCTTCATTTTGGAAGAAATACAACCAGCAAGTACGTATTTTCAGCTTGATAACATATTATCATCAACCTATATAACTTAACAAACCCAAGAGAACTACTGAAAATATTAGATATTTCCCTAATAACAGGTAAATGGTTAAAGCACCTAGTTTATAAACCATAATTATAATATGCTCTATTATAAAATATCTGCTAGTGCTATAATTGGGTATGGTTTTTTTTCAACCACATTACCATCATGTTGTTATGTTCAGACAGAGCACGTACTGTACATGTTTCACTTGGTAACCAACAGCTGTATTCCACCAGATGAAATCAAGACTTACTTGCAGGAATGGAGCTTCATCATTTCCACTGGTAATTTTTAATCCAAGCTGGTTGACTGGAGACATTGGTCCCAGCTGAAAGGCAGCAAGTTACAGCAACCAAAGCCTGTCAGTTGTGGCTGTTGACTGTTCAGCTTTGAAAAATAGACAGACAACTTGCCCAAGATGTTAGTGCATATCCAGCAGTGATAGTTGGCAGTCCTGCTATCTTCTCATAGAAATTGGTATTATCTCCTCTACTCTGTTGCACTTCACCAGCAGTACTCAGTATGCCTGAGGACCCAGTCTAGTGTAGAGCAGTATTGCACTGGAGACTTACTATTGTGCATAGTAGATGTAGGCCACAGAATTGGTTTCACATAAGGAACAATAGAAAAACATAATCTCTAACTCTTCCTCTGTATAATTTACTTTAGAATAGAGAGCAGCCATTCTGGTGCAAGGCTGGAAAGTAGAAGCAAAGGCTTTTGAGACCCAAGAGTTACTCTAAGTTTGGATGAAGGGGTCATCCACTGGCAAGCCACTCTATGTACCTTAGCAGGATGGGGAGCAGAATTTATTTTGTGGAGTTTCTTGACTCTCCCCACAGACTCTTCAGTGGGGTCACAAAATGCTGACCTGTAAGTGGAAGAAGGATTGAGTTCAGCAAGTTGGAAAGCATACCATTTTCAGTTGAGTTGTCTTTTTTCCCCCTCTCCCATAGATATGTCTGCAAGACAGAATTAATTCTAAACTAGCATAGCCTTTTTTCCTTTCCCTAAAGCACCGTGTCAGTTGTCTAAGTTCCAAAGCCATTATTTTAGAGAAAATAGAAATTGTTTCCATTTGCCTAAGTACACTTATCATTAAAATTTTTGTTGTACTTTTTCATGGGTTTAAATACTAGGACTTTGCATCCTTGCTAATACAAAGGATGAGATGTGGTTAAGTGCCACAAGCAGGAACACCAAAGTGATCCCTCACAGTTCTACAATATGCATCTGGTTCTGCCATATGCAACTCCGCTGTTCTCACACAGAGATTATCTTCAGTGACCAAAATGTACAACTGTTTGCGCAGCAACAATATACACAGATTATTTTTAGTTCAAACATGTGGCCCTATTCATTGTGCAGCTGCTTTCATGCATTAATGCATTGTGATACAAACCCTTAATTGTAAGAACCCAAATTAATTGCAAGCAACGAGACATTTTGGAACGAAAATCTCTTTTGGCTACATTGGAATCGAGCTGTTGACTTTTCTAGCTAAAAGAGATATGAATCATGGAAAATATTTCATTCTTAACCCCTCAAAGTAGCAAATATTCCTGAACTAATGCAAAATGCAGTTATGTGTTGGCTTAGAAATTATGGCTTCTCTGCCAAAGGTTAATTTAGACTATTCATCCAAGATTAGTTGCAAGTTTTTAAAACTGTAAATAAATTCTTGTTCCTAAACAGCACAGGTTTTCAAAGCAGGGAGTATAACCCACAGCCTATAAAAGGAAAAGATTTAAAGCAGAAATGGGACATTTGACTTCTGCATATTTGGAACATTTAATAACTCTCTTGGTTATATGGAATAAGTTAGACTGGCAGCTTTTTCCTCAGCTCCTTAGTAAAAGTACGTTTCTTTAATAGACCCTTAATGCTTTGTAGGATGATTTAGAATCCAGTCCTGCATCTTTTACAGACAAGTGTAGAACTCTTCTTTGTTTCAGGAGGGAAGAAGCCCAAAGATTGTTAGTGCCTGAAACTACAGACTATAACTTTGTCTCCTGTTTGAAAAATGGTGTGCATCTTTTCCCATTCATATTACAAGATATTAATGTAAGCATAAAACCATTACTATTATAATTAGCAGGAGGATTTCAATCTCATTCTATTAGATAAAGCAAACTATGCAAAACTTAAACTGTTTTTAGCTGTAAGCGCAGGAAAAAAATGTCTGAGGTCTAACGAAAGGCAGCTAGGGAGGCAAAGTAACTTTTATGAGACCTAGGTCTCAGATAGATAGACAAGCTTAGGTTGTCGCACTTCAAAACACTGATGCTATTGAATCATCTCATACTGCTCCTTTGCTGCAAACAACTGCCCACATAAAACGACTATTCTGCGTCTGTCTTACATAGTATAATCTTAGCACACATTTATGTTCACTGTCAGTTTAACTCAATTGTTCATGCTGCCAGTTACCATAGTAAATTAAGCACACATAGTATTCTGTTGCCCTTACCTGAAAAAGCAAAAAAGGATAATACAGATCACTAAACTCAAACCACCCACATCCAGAGAGCCTTGTGTAATTTCATCTCATTTTTATATTTCTTTTGCCCTCTAAAATCCATGGAGCTGCATGGGGGAGCACAAAATTTTAATCCCATTTAGATTGTAAGCAAACATGGTTTTGGCAGATTCACCTCTGACTCAAGTATTCAGAAGCTTATTATTTACAGTAAAATATAAGTTTAAAATTAGAGACAATAGTTAACATAGTTCTTGAGAGCACTAAAGCAAATTCCTTACAGTTGGGTATGGCAGCATTCTAATTCTATAGGTGAATTATTATTACTATTTTCTTGAAAGTGCCTGTCAGTGATGGCCTTTTTTTTCTGAGTCCGTTTCTCAGTAGGCATTCGCTATCCCTCAGAAACATCCCCAAAATAAGCAGCTCTCAAACAAGGAGTTCAGTTCAGAAGGGCAGCAGAGAATCTTTGTTATTGTTCCCTCAAGTAGCCCTAAGTTTTCATCAGACAGCCAAATCAAAAAGAAGAATTTATTCTTCTGTCTGCAGAAGAATAAATTGCCTTCGAAATTGGAGTGGATAACCCATGTGTAGCTACAATAAAGAATTCTTATCTGGTCCATTTAGCCTTTTTAGACCCACTAGACTATCTGGAGAGAATAAACGACACTCCTGAATTTCAAAAATCCAAATGTTCATTTTAAGATCGCAGTGACCATATACATCACTTACACTAACTAGGTATAAGATGTGCTCTTTGAGTTGTTCTATAGAAAATATCAATCTGTTGAACTTCATTTTGTACTCATATGAAGCAGTTCTAAAGTCTACTGTAATTTACTTAAACAGCTAACTTTCTGTGAGGCTGCAAAGACCACAGAAACTCCAATGCTTTTGTCAGATCAATGAAAGCTTGCAAAATACCAGCTTCTGCATACTTGCTTCAATAAAGGTCTTGATCAGATTGTTCCCTGGGAATTTTTCAACAGTTTGCATCAAAACTGCACAAAGATTCTGAGTTCTGCTTCCCGCATTATGCAGAAACAACAGCCTGTTGGAGGGAAAGCTGGTTGACCTAAGCTACTTAGTGAGGATCTTTTGATCTTGCTGTCTGGGCCAGGTGCCCTTCCACTCCTCCTGACCCTCACTGCATGTGACAATGTCATTTACAGCGTTGCGTAGCCGCAGCGTTTTCCTTATCCAGTTTAGAATAAAATAGACTAGTCTATTTCTGTTGCTGACTGACAGAGTCCTATCTAGTCCAACTGCCTGACTAATTCAAGGCTGAACAAGTTAAAGCATGTTATTAAGGGCATTGTCCAAATGCCTCTTAAACACTTACAGGCTTGGGGCAAAGACTACCTCTCTAGGAAGCCTATTCCACTGCTTGACCACCCTCTTGGTAAAGAAACATTTCCTAATGTCCAGTCTAAACCTCCCCTGGAGCAGCTTTAAACTATTCCCATGTGTCCTATCACTAGATCCCAGGGAGAAGACATCAGCATCTCCCTCTCGCTTCGCCTCATCTGGAAATTGTAGAGAGTGATGAGATTGCCCTACAGATTTACTACAACACTTCTGCACCTCTGGCACATCATGTGATAGAAATACTGTAATTATACAGCACACAGAAGTAGCCCTCCTTTCTCTTTCTGAATGCAGTAATTTTATGATGTGGAAAGACCACCTGCAGAGCTGGCAGTAGTGGTAATGGAATTGATGCTCTGATGCTGAACTCACTTGAGCTTGGTAGGGTCAGTATCAGCTTCTGGCCTCTCATTTGCTCTAGCTTATGTATCAGTAGAACCTTCCACTAATACATCAGTTAGTGCTGGTCTTATGTGGGATCCTCTACTACTTTCACTGCAAGTCTTTTACAGACAGGCATTACAAAAAAGGGTTGGTTTTGGTTTGGTTTTCTTTTACATTTTAGGCACTTTCACTGGCTGCAGTGGTTTAGCTTGTAAGCTGAGACAATACATGGCTACCGGGCAGAAGTTATAGGAATATGAGCCTGACAGAGACCCACCTTAGTTGACTGCAAAACCCATAAGATAAATTTTTTGCTGGGTTAGTAAAGAGTTCCCTGTAACTTCATGTTACCATCCTAATTGTTTTAGCAAAACCCTCCAGTCCAACACAGGGGCAAGGGAAGAAGACAAAAATGTTGTTTCCAGCACTGAGTCCTAGCAAACCTTCTTACCCTAGGAAAATGCCCCTTTTTATAGAATTATGGAATGGTTTGGGTTGGAATGGATGTAAAAGGTCATCTAGTTTCAAGCCCATAGGCAGGGCAGGGACACCTTCCACTAGACCAGCCTGCTCAAAGCCCCATCCAAGCAACTTTCTCTAGTGTTATTTCTATTACTGTATTCCGTAAGCTCTTGTTAATACTAGTGAAAATGAGTTTTGAGCTGCCCTCAAGCATACTTATTCACATTTAATAGCACACACTGAAATTACATTCTGACAGTTATTTGGTTAGCTGTGTTTTGTGCCAAACACTTACACAGTCAGTACAAAAGACCTGGTAGTATAATCTGTAATAACGCTTTAAAATGAGAAACTATAAAAAGCCCCTTTTCTCTCTTTCTTTTACACATATGGTGGGACTATTTTATTTAGATGGTATTCTCCTTTCTCCTCTTACCTGGAGATAAAAAAAAAAAAAAAAAAAAAAAAACACCACGCTGTACATTTTCAAATGTTTCTTTACCGTAAAATCTTCAACATACTTCAACATAAGCAGCAATTAAGCAGCTGTCCTCACAGTTACCTTATAATGTCTCCATTAACCCATGCTCATCTTCTGCTATTTATATAGAAACAATTAGCAGTAGTGGTTGTGCACTTTAGATCCTGCTTTATGCTACGCTTATTTTCCATACCTCTGGGCTATATAATTTAAGACAGCAATATTTCTCTGACCTTACTCCGCTCTAAACAAATGTGAGACCTTAAATTAGAAGTATAGTGATAAAGTAAACCATAATGGAGAGGCAGGGATCAGAAGGAGAACTTAACAGTTGAATAACCTGATTTGTCATTATTACTTTGGTACATCCAGGGTGTCCAAAAGCACAGGGGATATTAAAATACAGACACAACTACATCAAGTGACATAAAACTCATTATCAAAAGGTATTTTTACAATCAATCACTGTATGTTGCCCAAATGTGCAGTAAATAATCGATTCTACTGTTAAATTTGTCTTTTAGCAGAGTCAGCTAAAGTGACTCAGGACAGACCTCAGACGCAGCATACTTAGTCACGTTTTTTGTATTAATTATTTTTTCCAACTTTTAATTTAGTTGCATGATGTTACATAGCAACAGGTTATTCTGTTATTTTTAAATAGAAGAAAGTAGCACAATCTCTAACATTTCTGGTTAAAAAATCTTTTATCTGATAATCACCCATATATTAAGAGTAGGTGTCATGGTTTAAGCCAGAATAAAACACCTTCCTAAACCTGTGTTATCTACATAGTTCTTTTTGCTAAATAACTGTTCCTCTACAGATCTGCAATGTGCTTCATGACTCAGAAACAGTAAGTATTACGTCACCACGATTGAACCATATTAAGCAGACACACTTCGCAATTCAGCCGCAACTGAAAAGTGCAGAAGTCTAGTGCAGTTTTTGTACTCTACACAAATTTATTCTCATTTCTGTGAGCAGCTAAAGGTATGATGCTTCTCAAATGAACTCTCCTTATAAGGCTTTTCCCTCTGTGCTTCCATTTATTTTGCATTTATTTCCTACGCATTAACAAGCTTCATAATCATTTACCTTCCTGGATTCTTTTTTATCCATTTTTTCTCTCCGATTAAGAGACTGCAGGCACTATTACTAGCAAATTCCTTTCCTTTTGGCTACACATCCAGCAGCCAAGTACTACAGCTTTTCTGATCCACTCCAGATGCAAAGCGCACTATACAGAATGGAAAGCACCAAGATTCAAGAAAAACCCACTCCCTGCTATGTCCAGCTGCAGTGGAAGTGGTTAAAGTTGCAGCTTCAATACGAAATCTGTCTTGAGCAGGACTGGACAGATAGCTAGTCTCCAGGGAAGAAAGCAGGGGCATGAGCAAACTGACAGAGCTTAGGCTTGGCAACATGAGCAAGAACTGGCTACTGCTAATAGAAACACATTTGATATCTATAACTTATGCAATCGTAAATTTAAGCATAGATTTAGACATTTTTTTCTACTACATCCTTTCAAGAAAAATGTAATTGTGCAGATTGTAGGAAATGGTCTGGCATATGCAACAAGACAGAAAAAAAGCCTACCTCATAGGTCTCTCTCTACCTTGCAGATCCTCATCCTTTCATATTTATGTCAGTATTCAGTATATATTACTGAACTGACAAAAATAGACACTGGGGTAGTATATGATATAACCATGATTTACTCAGAATACGAATAGAGCAGACTTTCCTAATGAAGATGTCAAGTTAGACTTGAAAAAAGTGACTTTGCCAGCTCCTATTCTGATACAAGGCTTAAAGGCATAAGATCAAAACCTCTGGTTTTGTGTACTGGTTTCGGGAAGTTGTAGTTTATACTCAGAGCTAACCATGCAGTAGTACTGCAATCCATGAATTTTAATCTTTCTTTAAATCTTTTAACATTAGAGATACCAAAGAAATGTTCTGTGTTTGGGTTTTTGAAGGATCCATGAAAACTTGTACTGCAGCAATATGCATCATAACCATCATTTTCTCCTGTTTTCAAAATGTCTGGTAAATCAATTTTCCTTGCTCATGCTCAGAATCTTGAGCACTACCAGGGTTATCATTGCTGATAAAAGATCAGAATCTTACAGTAAATTATGAAGATATGTAAAAAATATTCTTCTACAGCGACCATATTCCCTTTAGAATGTGTCATGCTGCACATGCAAAGATATTATGTAGCACGCTCAAATCCATCCAAAACTTCCTCTCCAAAGGGTAACCCTTTCCCACCCCTTTCAGTTGCTGCTTTAGCAGGTCAATACACAGCATTTTGGAATACTCCTCCAGGGCTAAAAGAGGAGAGACATGAGCTGATATTGCCAATCATTCTTCAGGGATTAAAGACATTTTTAGCCTTTAGTGAGATGTCAGGTGAGGGGCAATGCATTTTTACCATAATCCTGGAAGCTTTTATACAATAGACTCTAAGCTTGTTGGATTTTTCAAAGTGCAATGATGATGTCAATTGTTCTCCCTTCACTGCTCAGATTTCATTTCCAAGAGGCTGATCTGCCTGCCCCATTCTTCCATATCTCACATTCCTCTCCAGAAACAGGCTTCCTATTACAGTGACTCCAAAGACCATCAAATATGGCCCATCCACTCTAGAAGTGACCTAATACTTACTGTTTCTAAGTCATGAAGCACATTGTGTCCCTCAAAGCTCTTGTGCCAGGAACCTACACCAAGATACACAGTACAGATTTCTCTGTACTGTGAAAACCAGACTACCTAATCAGAGCAGTTCAAAACACAACATAACATATCCCATATTAGAAATACTAATTGAACTCTATTGTCCTGAGGTATACAGATATCTTAACTAAAGATCATTGAAACCCTTATTTTCACTCACACTGGTAATTCTCAAATTTAGCAATAGAGAACATGGCAGCAGTCCCCCATCAGCTTCCAGAGAAAGAGGTCTCAATTTAGGTCAAGAACTAGGTTTGAATTTTCCTGTGCCAGTCACTTTCCAAAGACTTCACATTATATAGGTTCAGTCTTTCAGTATTCATCCACCCTTGCAGTTCACCTTTGGGAATTATTTGCTTGCCAGGTAACATCAGTCGAAATCCAGATTGTAGTAACATGAATAATTCAAAACTTCAAAAGAGACAGAGACCAAAATATAGGTGCACATCTTGACAAGATACATTAACATTTTCCAATAGAATTGAAGCATGCAATGAACATACCCTAACAGGCCTGTCAGAAGCCTTCAATGTATTTTACCACTCGATCTGTATCAGACTGCACATATAGTTTTTCCTGCCACAAACATTATTCTTACATAGATGTCAAGGCTCAGGTCCTCAGCAGATAATAGGCACCTATTTCTGTCTCATGGGATCTGATTCTACCATGCAGGCATCATAGACCTTCAGGAAGACCAGGGCACTTCCAAAATGCCATCTAACTACAGAGGAGCTGATCAGGTACTGCTTGTGCCCCACAGTTCAGGCTACCTTGAACCTCCTTCAGGCCACATCTGTGAAGGCTCGGGTGAGATTCACAAGTGAAGTGTTCCTCTGCCTGGGGATATTCCTTGTACCCAGATGTATCAAAGCTGGCTATAGCCTCCTCAAAAAGACAGGTAACAAAGACTGTATACAGCCTGGAACTTAAGACACTACCTGGAACATAAATAAGCCTTGGCTCAATTCCCTATTCCATAGAGATCTGGATTCTCACTGCAGAGAACAGATTTACCAAGTTAGATTTTTTTGTTGCTGATGTTGTTGTAGTAAAACCTTGTTCCTCTCCCCTCACCCCACCTTTACGTTGGCATTTCTTTCTTAATGTGCCTGATGACCACAAGACCTGACATTAATATATTTTCTTCGTGTATATGACCTCGGCCCTGCAGGCTACTTTAAGCAGAAAAATCCTGCATCCCATAAACGCTTACAGAGCAATTCTTTAGACTGCCTATAAAATACGCTCCAGCACCTTCAGGATGAAGGATGAGCTATCAAGTTAGTATATCAAGTGTTGTTCCTTTGGGATGTGACCCTTATTTAATGCTGCAGCAGTATGGCTCCTATGGATTTCAGTGCAGTACTTAACTATACTACCGGTAGAGCTTTCTCACTTTTACCAGCATTGAGTTATCAAACTAAAGTAAGCATAGATCAATAGCTAGATCAAATACTTGGACGTATCCAACTATTTGCCATACCCTGTTGACACAATTATGCACATATGAGATTGAACTGTGGAGTCTAAAAATTGTCATTTTATACAAAACCATGTATATTGAGAGAATATAATTGCAGCAAAATCAGAATGTTTATACCCGAACATAAAATCTGAGCTACTTCCACATTTCTACAAAATTGGAATCCAAAACTTTCAAGCTTAATTTTTTTTCACCATAGAAATATTTTCCTTCTCTCCAAGAAGTGAGGGGAGCTTTTTAGCTGGATTGATTGGAACAGCTTGTCTCTAAGCCTTTTCCAGGTTTTCTAGAAACTTAACCACCCAGCTGGTCAGATCTCCTCCAAGGCAAAAGGTTTAACTTTTCTAATGATGAATAATGAGTGAAGATGAATAATTCTAGTGCAGTATCTCCCCAGATAACCCCAGTTTTAAGCCTATTTAAAAAGCAGAAAACGTTTCTTACAGCCACCACCCCTGTGCTCCTTCGTTCTTTGCCAGCCTCAGGCTAGCACTGCTTCATCCTCTTCTTCTACCAGAAACACAGTTTGTTTCTGCTGATTCTCTTCCATCTAAGAAATAAAACCCTATGAGTTTTTCTCTGTTTGTTCTGATACTGTTAGCTCTACTTTCTGCGGTGGTGTAATAACACGGGAAGATGCAACACTTAGCTGTTTGTGTATTTCACTTTGTTTCAGCAGAAATATAAACATTTATTTCCAGTGACCTCAAGCATTCAAAGTAAGATTTTACCGAAACACTTAGTTACACACTGTGCTTAAAATGCTCTTTCGATAACAAAATTATTTTAGACGCTGTTCTAAAGTTGTCTTCCTAATCTGAAGAATAGTTTAGGGTTACCCCAAAGAGATGGGCAGACAATTTTTTTTAACACTCATCTGTTTGTCTCAAATTGTTTCCCATGAGTTTTGTCTTTTTATTTCTTTTAATAGCTTCACTGCAGAGCATAACTATGAAAGCAATGCTTTCAAGAAAGGAATACTCTTACCCTGAAATGTAACTGATGCCCAAAGCGTGCCTTGAAGAAGAAAATTGCGAGATGGGAAAGAATACAAGTCAAAATCTGGTGTAAATACTAACGTGCTTAAGCACTAAACATCTAGCATAAGCCCAAATAAAAGATGTGTCTTCGTTTCTAGGCCACAAGTATATATAGTCACATATTGCTTTTACACATGAAATGTTCTTGCAAAAGATAAAAGGATTTTACTCCATGCACCCCATTTCTCTTCATTCGTACAATTAACTCACAAATTAGACTGGGTTGACACATGCAGAATTTTCAAAGCCTAAAATCTGCCAAAACAGCACCGCACCAGCTACTAAGAAGGAAAAAAATAACTGCTATGGTTGAACCCAGGACACCGTCAAAACCCAGAATCAGGATGTGTAATGGGCATACTTTTGGCAGCTTAGCCATCTAAGAGTTGAAAAAAGTTAAAAAATAGCTGGGAACTGAGGAAGAAAGGAACCAATTATGACTGTTTTTTCAATGCAAGAATTTCTAAATCAGCTTGCTTTTAAAATAGTCCTATGAATATGCAATACCCAATCTGGAACAAGGCAAAAATTCTCAAACAGGAACGCAAGTAGACAACTGCTTCGAAACAGTCAGGAAATCTATTTTAGCTGATCCAAAGCAAGCTTTATTAGCCTGCTTTCTCCATTAAACCCCATCAGACCACCATTTTCTTTTTTTAATTTTTTTTAATATAAGTTATCTTTATTTTACTTGCCTTCAGTTAAAATAAAAGATTGCCAAACAAAATGTATGATTTATGTAGGTTTTATAAGCTGTGGAGAAATTCTAAGGCATTCTCCTGAGAAGGAATCTTTTCAAAACTAACAGTAGGCAGCATTCAATACTTTCCAGGCCCATATTATGCTAATCCTCGATAAAACCAGATAAAATTAATAATAAAGAGAAAAAAGAATGATATAATTTTTTTTTTAAATACTTTATATATAAAATTGTGTCTTACACAACTTGGCACAGCGAGAACTCCTTTGATGCAGTTGAATCTATAAAGTTCAACAGCTCTGGATTTGTCAGGACAGAGTGGGCTGGCAGCTGCAGAAACCACTAGAAAAATCAAGAGGGAAATCAATATTAGATACTGTCCTGCATAGGTCATAGGCCTACAAAAGGCGAGTTAGTGAGTACCAACCTTATTATGCAAGTATTTTTAAAAGTATGTACATTGCTGTGGGATTCAGCATTTATCCTAAAAGCAGAAAATGTACAGTAAAGTAAGTCAGGGCAAATCTACAACTTGGCTACACAGAGGCCCAAATACTGACTTTTCCTACTTGGACACACCTGAAAGAAAGAACCAACAGTAGCCGCTACCTTAGACTCTGTGTGTACTCAAGGTAATCATAATGCAGCTGCTTGAACTTCCTGACTACATAGGAAAACCAAATTGTGCTGCTGGCAGAAATTCCTCTGTCAGGTGCATATCTTCTGCATTCAGAGCCAGGGCTCAACTTTTTATTGGCTTGCCTCTCACAGCTCACACTGGTAGGAGTACATAACTTCTTTTAACTATTTTAGCAGCTCCTGCTGCTCTGCCCTATCACAGAAATATACCTTCTGCTAGCTTATGTTGATAAAAATCTTGGAGGCCCAGGTCCTAATGGATGCATAGACTCATATCCTCCCACTTTTACTGCAGGAGTGGTGTAATAATTGCTCTAAAGGGAGAAATTAATGCACTGCTCATACTGACAACAGAGATGACTCTGGCAGTCAAGGGAAAATTGAAATGTAACATACATGCAGAGAAGGCAGAGGGTGGATGGCACATTCTCAGCTTTTATTATATATATATTATATATAATTTATATTATATATTATGTATATATAATAATATATATTATATATAATTTATATTATCTATATTATATATAATTCTCAGCAATTATTATATATAATGATAGTTACACGGGAAGGGCGAACTGAGAGAGATGAGATACAGGTGTGTAAAATTCCAATATGTAGATCCATTTTTAGTTTTGTAATACATTTTGGATATTCAGTCTGACAGTTTACCAGCGATTCAGACTGCATAGAGCTCTTAATACAATTTTCTGGTAGTACAAACACTTGCTATTCATAGCAAACTCAAACAAAAAATATTTTGTGATTTTGTGCTATTACAGACACATACAATCAGTTTAGCTTAAGGCACATAGAACTAAATAAAAACCCAAACTAATAAACTTCTGTAGTCACAACTCATTCATCAGCTTTCCCAGAGAACTTGTTTGTATTTCTAGTGTCACCAGTGATGACGACAATTAAAAATCCTCAAAACAGGACTAATTTAATACAATAGGAGTAGCAAACACGGCTGTTCAAAGTTGTTTCTTCCTCTCTCAGCTGAAATAGAACAAGCTACTGATAAGCAGGACAATCAGAAGTGCTATAACATTAAAACTAGAGTGTTTGACATCTCACTTTGAAGGACAAAGCACCCAATTATAATGGTGAGCTATAAAGACAATGTTGAAATTCAGGTTGTCAAAGTGGTCTAGAGGAGATACATATTATAGAAGCAGCTTGCAGTTCTCTTACTCCTGTTGGACCTTAATAAATGCAGCCTAGAAGTGGTATAAATCTTACAGAAGTGGTCAGCTGCAGCCTCTAGGAGGCTTGCATGACAATCCAAAGCTTGTGCCAAGAAACAAACTCTAATTGTCCCTTCTGGAGTGTACACTTCTGGATTAGCTGTAAGGGAAGAGTCTAGAAAAATAATAGTCTGGCTAAAGCGGTATTTTGCATTTGTGGTATCAAACTGAAGTTGAAAAGAAACAAACAAAACCCAAGCAAACAATCTCCCTGCCACTCCCCCTCTTCCCCCTCCCAAAATGGTTTTGAAAATCAGATGTGAAAACTATTTTGCTGCTCTCCCCATTGGCTTGTTTTATGCCAAGGGTATTTCTGCTCACCACAAATATCTCATAAACAGATGTATTTATGAACATCCATACCTGTACATTCAGCTTCACAATGGAGTCTCTTCTAGACAGCAAAAACAATTTTCTCAGATCTCTATAAAAGTTATCCAACTGTCCCAGTTTTTTATTGTCTCGTGCAGTAGAATAGAATTGTGTGCGCTACACTTGCTCTGAAGAGACCTTACATAAAAGGCTTGGGCAAAGAATAAACTAAGCATTATCAATCCCAAACATACACAATATATTACAAAGGCAGATAAAGCAAGGGTATTAAAAAAAAAAAAATCATGCTAACATTTTTGGCTCATATCCCAGGGGCTTCTCTCACATTGTGGTACTGATCTCTAAAACTGCTATGATATTTTTCAATCATGTACTTCAAACACCTCTATTGCAAGATCTTTGTCTTCAACTTTGCTATCAGCAAGCAGAATCCCAGTTTGGGCACAAATACTTCTCCTTCCCAACCTCCTCACTTTTGTTTTCTCCTCCTTTTCAAAAGCCCAAGCTCTCCCATGGGGCTCCATTACGAAAGAGGAATACCTACCTAAAACTGGCACCAGTTATCTATTCACAAAACAGTTCAAATTCTTCTTTGGAATATAAACTGCTTCCACGACCTTAGAAATGCCAATGTCCCATGGCTGTACAAGCCATGGTCATCTGTCCTAGAACAGATGTTTCACGAAACTCTAAATAAATCATTAGTCCACAGTGAGATAAAATGCTCTTTCCTGCATCACACAGCAGTGTTCAAATTTCAGGGTGAAGGCTTTCCACATGATTAATCATATATTTCATGGGAGCATACATACTGAATCATATTTTATACAAGCTTATGAACAGGATTAATGTGCACATCTTACTGCAGGATCTTGACTGACTTTTGTTTGGTTTCAGTTGCTGAGGGGTAGATTGGTCTTTGAAGAAAAATTTACCAGTGACTTTTTGGAATAATGACCTAAATATGAAATCCTACATTAAGGGCATATTTTAATTGCTTCACTTTCCTGCCCAGTGAAACAATCAGCAAATAGCTGAGCAGGATGAGGCTTATGCATATTTTTAAGCAAGAGTGAAGCTTTGAAGTTATGAGTAAATGTTAGGAACTTATTGTACAGTAGGAACTTTGCGGTCATAGTATTCTCCTCCTTATCACACTGCTATAGTTATGCTTGTAGAATTTTACCTTTTTCATTGAGAAAGCAGCAAAGCATGAAATAGGTGCGGTTCTTACTAAATATTCATAACCTGGGGGCACTGCACAGTGCAGGCAGAATCCTGTGCTGCTCATCCTTCCAGGTCCAGGGGTACAAGTACTTCAGGATATGGAGAAAGCATGGAGATTTCTCTGTAGTGTTAAATTTTGCTTTTGTGACAATATAAAGCGTTACAAGAGTCACAGATTACTACTTCTATTATGTCAAAAACTGTAAAATCTGCTGTCAAGGGACAGAGTTTACAGGTTTTGGCCCGGTTTGGCAGTGCTGAATAAAACAACTGCTTGCTCTTGTCTGGAATAATGTTGTGATAAGTCTGTAGTAATTCGACAATCTTTCAGCCATCGTCAGTAATATTCAGGTTCATTCACTGGTTTTTGTCCTACTCTGCCAGACAACAAATAGCTTATACCTGATTGGAAGCAACTAGAATGAAAGAAATCTGATTTTTCATTTTCTTTTTCTTATTTTCTTATTTTTCATTTTCATCTTTCACAGGAGTCGATATTTATATTCTATGTACAAAAGAAAAAGATGCCAATAATTTGTTTCATGTTGGTGCACACATTCAAGCATTTCAGTTTCTGCTTTTAGCTGTGCTCTACCATAAAAATCTCCTCCGCCACCAGAAAAGATGTAATAGCTTCTGGTTTAAATGAACTGAAAAAACAATATTAAATAAAAGAAGCCATGAATAAGATTATACTGATATGATTTTGAGGCAAGTTAGAAAAAGAACAAGAGTTTCAACATGTTTCTGAAAATATTTTGGCCCATGCAAGTAATAAATATATTCTAATAGGAAAGTAAATTGCTTAATACACTTCTTCCTGGCAGCATTTGTGTGTCAAACTACATCAGGATTTTCCTTTGAAGGAACTTTCATAAATATCAGGTTGAGAGAGACATATCAGGTTGAGCCAATTCTTACATACCATGCTCTGTTTACTGCACTCTTGAGGAATAAAATATCTAACTTCATACTAATACAGGATCACCTCCTGTTAATCTTGCCCTTGTAAAAGGACCCATTGCATCGATTTATGCAAATAAAGAATATAAAAGAAAAAGGTTAATTGGTATTCCATTATATTGCATCAGTTTAACCTGTATATCCCTCTCATCTCAAAGAGCTTTTAAGTGGTGGTTAGGAAGGCAATTGGAAGTCTAACATCCTTCACAGCTGTATGCTTATTGCATTCTCCAAACCCAATCCTGTGCCCTATTTTGATTTCACAAACATTTGAAATACGATTAGTTCTATTTTTGTTCCTAATGGGACCAGGTGGTAAAAGAGAATAGGAAGCAAAGCCATTAAAATAAAACAAAAAAATTAGTTCTGGCAGGTATATCAGATGAATAATTAAGTGCGCACTTTGCTCAACAGTGCAAAGAGAAGTGAATTCCTGAAAGTTTTTGCTAGGAGGCATTGTGTAGCATCTCCAAAGTATGTGGGGTAAAGGTGTGGGCTGGGAACGGGAGTGATCCAAAGAGAGTTAGGGATTAGATTCCTGAGAGATTGCAGGAGTCATCTAGGGTTAATAAAACGAACAAAGTAAGGGAAAACATTGCCTGTAATGAAGTTTATTGATTATGAAACTGGCTCCAAAGGGAGTAGTGTTTGCCTTTTACGAACATGACCAATCAAAGCACTAAAGACTGGCTTGTAAAAGGACACAGCTGTACTAACAGAGATTGGGACTTGACCTGGGGAGAGTTTCAGCTTTTTTAATTTTTTAATGCATAGTGTGGTATTTGTGTATGAGTGCAAGGTATCATTAATGTTTTTACCTGTCCCTGCACAAATGTCAATGTCATTCTCTGCAGCTGTCAGCTGATACTGTGGTTTGCATGAACAATCTACCCATCCCATCAATCAAATGTTTGCAGTAGCTATAGGCAAACACAGTGTTCCACGTTTTACTACAGACTCCTGTAGAAAGCTGCATTTTCATCTGAGAGCAGTAAGTCACCGAACTCAAGATTCTCCACATCTGAAATTTTTTGTCATAAGGTTGTGGATGCTCCATCCCTGGCGGTGTTCAAGGCTAGGTTGGACAGAGCCTTGGGCCACATGGTTTAGGGCGAGGTGTCCCTGCCCATGGCAGGGGGGTTGGAACTAGATGATCTTAAGGTCCTTTCCAACCCTTACTATTCTAGGATTCTATGATTCTAATTTCTTTAACCAGATCAAGAAATTACATTATTTATAGAAAAAATAAAATCAAACCCATGCTGACTACTCACTCCTTGACCCTTATTCCCCCAAAATATTGATCTGAGGGTTTCCTCAGCAAACACTTAGAATTTTGGCAGCCATATGACCTAGTCCTCTACCAGAAAAAGTGTGCTATACACAGATACAAATTAGATTGCAGAAAGCAATACCTAACTTATTTTTTGTAATAAAACAATCAGTGATGTTAAAGAACACATTTTGTCTCAGCCCACAAGTGATCACTGCAGGGAAAATAATTAAAAAAAAAAAAAAAAAAAAAAAAAAAAAGGAAAAATCAGAAATTAGTGTGGTTGTACCTCAGGTCTCAGAGAGCTTGTCCAAATGGTGATACATACAAAACCCTACAGGCCCTAATACTTTTCCTAATATACCAAAGGTGACTTCAGTAAGGAAACAGGTTCAACAGAGAAATCTTGATCAATCCCATCTAATTGTGTCTGTGGTTCACTATTTCATTGTTATCACTTCCAGCTACCTTTCTACATAAGGTTTTGAGGGAGTTCTCTACCCTCACTCTCATATATTTCACATTACTGGTTTGCATCTGAAGTTTAAAAATCAGCTAAAACAATGTGAGAGAAAGTCTGGTTCTGGAATGAGATTTAGGATCACCACACCTCTGCCACATAAATTGTGATGATTTGCAACCAGAGCCTCAGAAATAAAGTCTTGTCTAATTGAAACATTTGGTATGAGGACATGATGTTTCTTCATAAGCTGCTAGAATGCAATTTAAAGAAATGTTCCTGGCTGTGTTTCCAAAGAGTTATAGCTGACCTTGTGGGTGTGCCATGATTGCTGCATAAACTGTCAAAGTAGGACTTTAACAGATTGTTGGGAAAAGTCAGTCAGTGAAACAGTTCATTTGAAACTCTACACTTATAAGGATAGTGAAACAGAGTAGCTATTTCAGTAAAGTGACAGAAAAAGGTGGTGTTACAAAATAATTAAGAATCTGTGATCTTCTCAAAGAATAAAATGAGTACCACTCAATTTCTATGTTGCTAAACAATTAACCTTTAAATCAAACAAGATTTGTATCTATCCTTAATAACTTTCACTTACCATCTCCAGAGAACTAAATCAATTCCAAAATGGGAGTTATGTGTAACTGAACTTTTTGCCTTCCAGTCATTCAGTAACTCTCTACAAATACTGCACAACACTTAGTGGGATTAGGACAAAATAAATCCTAGAAAAATTGCACAACTGTGAAGCATGCTGATCTCTTATCATTGCTATAATCATATCAGGTCACATTAAGTTTCTGTGTTGGAAGTGCAGATCTGATGATATTACAGTGCATATTGATTCTGGCTGTTTGCTGGAGATAGAAGTGAAAACCTTGGAGAGAGCTGGAGTGAACCAAGAACATACAAAGTAATATTTGAACTAAAGTAGAGATATTTTCATATCTTGGTTAATTGTTGGGGATATTTACACAGTATTCATTATTACTAAATGCAGCTGTTTTATATACTATCTGAATAGAACTTTGTTGCATAGGTTCATTAGCTAACTTTTAGTTAATTTATACCTGAAAGAAGACAAAGACTTTCACCAAATACTATTTTCCCAAGAAGTACAAAGCTCCCTGAATTAGTGCTCAGTTACATGACCTGAGCATTTTCTTCTGAGCTAATGGAAGGCGAAATAACGCCGTTTTAACTTCTCTCCAGTTCTCTTACATGAAGTGTTACCAGAGTTTCTCATTTGTGGCCGACACCCCAAAAGAGGGCAGAAGGACAGAGCAAATCATCTGTTTTTTATTATTCTCATTTTCCAAATAAGCACAGATGATGACTGCTGGATTCAAGCATTTTCATGCTTCAAGTCACACACTCTTTTTCAGACATACTTGAACACAGTTAAAGATGGTTAATACTCAAAACACTGCACCGCACTGGATTACCACGAACAGCTTATTCCATGCTTTAGAAAGCAACAGCAAACAGTTTTCTCCAGCAGGAAACCACACAAACTTCTGCCTTTTAAGGAGAGATTGGGCCATTCACGCACAGCTGAAGGGTCTCAACTTAGAACCATATTACCAGAATGAAAACAAGAATTTTGCTTAGAGCTAGAAGGTAAGATTCACTTCCCAGTGCTCCTGAGAAAAAATGGTGTCTAAACCTGACAATTCAGCCATTACAGGGCCTGCCTAGACTCCCCCCTCCTTTATTCTGTGGTCTTTGTGGTAGCTAAGTATCCAAGAACAGGATGATACCACATCAGCAAGCAGCAGATGTTTCTCTCTCTGTGCTTCTATATAGGCAGACATTTGTGGAGAGTATTCTCTTCTTCCAAAATGATGATTTTTCTTCCCCCCCACCATGTTCCATGAGGGGTGGTGAAACTCAGCTGGGTAGTACCCAGCTCAAGACAATACATTCAGCCCCTGTAGTTCTTAGATATTCAACAATATCATCCCTTAAAAAGAACAAGAACCCAAGATCCAAACTAAAAAACCTGAAAGTCATGGTATTTTTCCTCCCATTTGGATTGCACAACATCATAAGCAAGACAACTACTAGTTAAGTCAGAATGGTAACTAGATGTACTTTGTATGAATATATACCCAACCTAACATTAAAAGCAAAATCTGCAGCAGCTACAATATTTTAAGCAGTTACCACTAGATCTTTTTCAAATATATCTTCTGAGTCTCCCAGTAATTACTAGCTGTATGCAACATGCCATTTTTCTGTCTCGTTAAGAACCCAATAGTATAATTAGATCTCATGCAACCCCCAAAACTGTTTATCGTAACTTGTTATAAAAAGATATAAAAATAAAAACAAAACCTTTTTGTCTCCAATACAGACTAAGACAACACACTGAGAACACACTTGCACAAATCAAGACCTTATCTCATAGATACACCTATCTATGAGATATCTATCTAGCCCAACAGTATGTGGCTAGATCAGTTATCTGTGCCAATAGATCATGTGCACTCACAGAAAAATTTGGTGATTATTTGGAAATCAAAAACTTCATAGAATATGCATGTGGCAACATTTAATATAAATCATAGATTCATACAGTGGTTTGAGTTGGAATGGACCTTAAAGATCATCTAGTTCCAACTCCCCTGCCACAGGATGAAACTAAATTAAACTACTAAGCCTTGGAAGTCAAAGTGAACAGCTCTGTGCAACTCGTCCAACTGCCTAAAACATGAGTGGCTCTTAAGGAACCAAACTATCCGGCCAAAAGAAGTGCTTCACTTAGGTCCCAATAAACTGGGTGTCAGTTGAGGTAACAGACACTGTAAAGTACTCAGCTTTTCTACTCCTAGCTGCATTTTCTTCATCGCAATTCATCTCTTTCCTAAAATTTACCACCAAGGCAAGAAGCAGCATTGGAAGAAAATTCAGAAAGGACTGCTGCATTTGGGAAATAAGGTGTCACTGCCCACTGAATTCCTAGCACTGATGCTAGGGTATAAAGTAGGTTAAATAGGCTAGGCAGCTACTGATCTGAGCTATTAAAAACAATCCTAACTTGAAGTTTTTCACACATATTTTTTGTTTTCAATCTTTTATCTAAAATCCTGATTGTAAACACTTGCTAAATAGATCTCTCCATTTCACTTTTAAGCCTGTGTAGAGCTAGGGTGAGGAGCAGGAAGAAGATGGGAGATGAATCAAAAGAAAACTGAGGTTCTTAACAGCATCCAAGGGCTAAGGAGTGTTTCCTGTCAAGGATCAGCCTGCAAAAAGCCCGGGTGGGACTTGTACTGCCACTGACAGCTTCTGGGAAGAAGCTCCCTCAGGCAGGTATAAATCAATAAATACTCTGCCGCAAAGGAAAGGTGGTTGAGAGACATACCAACGGTTCAGGGTGAACTGCGTATTATTATAACCTCAGGCAAAACGAAGCTGACAAATTATATCATTTTCACTCCCAAATTGGTGGCACGCATCCAGGAGAACACACTAAAATGTTAAGGATCCTAAAGGAATGTGAACAACATCTTTTTTTTTCAAGTTTGAAATCCACCTCTAATGCCTATGGCCTGGCCACTGAATGGACATGGCTTGTATTTTCCTCATGGTATTATTCCAGTAAGCAGGTTTATTGGCAATAGAAGTGACAATCTTTAAAGCAGTGATCAGAAATGACACAAAGTGATTTTTAATAGAGCACTAAAACTTGAAAAATAGCAACACTAAGACAATTCACAATCTCTGATCATATTACTTTTGCCAAAGCAATGCTTGAATGACTTCAACTCTTAATTAAAATCAGTTGAAGCAAAGGAATATGCTATCATGCACAGGAAAAGATTTGGAGGGGTTGGTAGCACAGTGCTGTACCAGTACCATTGAGTTCCAAACTGCTCAGCCGCACTTGGCTGATCCTCAGGTTTCACTGACATTACGCTCCTGCTTAACTTGAACATTTAGCATTTTTGCTATTTTCAGTTGTTAAGAAATACCCTATTATCCAGCTGGATTGGAGTCCCCTGACTTTTTCTTCCAAGTCATCAAAAGCCTGATACAGAAGATGGCCCTAATGTACTCAGAAAACAGATTCCAGCCTGAAGAAAAAAAATCAGCATTTCCTCATGTCAGCAACTACTGCAAGGAACATCTCTTCTGAATTAAACACACGTGCTATTTTTGCTTTGCCATCTCTAACACCTGCACAGTAGCACATGTATGTAAAGCCTTTTCAACCATACATCTAGAACATAAAATACACCTTTCTCTTCCTGGAAAGAAATTTGGGGGGCAAGAGGGAAGAGAAAGGAAAGCATCATGTGAGAGAGTAGTCACCTTGATTAACCTAATACTAGCAGATGCTCAGCATAGTAGAGACAATAATGGTGCTAAACACACAGAACAATAGGAACACAACTTTCTCTCTGAAATGTGTGTTTACAAAAAGACTAATTTTATAACGTATAAACAGCTCAGATGAAACCCAGTTCTTTCAGAGGCTTACATTCTCCATGGAAGTACCTTCACAACAAAACTTACTGGCAATAGATAGCCTTTAAAACAACTATTGGTTTGAAAAGAGGTGAATTTTCAAGTTATGACACTACTAGAAATGCAGCTATAGTGGAATAACAAAAAATTAAATGTTCCTGTGTCTGATCCAATCAAAACAGAGTTTGTATTTCACTAATCTGATAATCACAAGTTGTCCAACTGCTTCAGAAAAATCTTTAAATCAATCCAGTTGTAAGCATGACATTCATAACAGAATTCCCACACAGTCAAGAAAAAAAATTCCCAAGGTATGAGCAAGCCAGGCTGAGACTGGTGAGAAGGGTAGAAAACAAGAACCATAAAGGATTTCTTCATTAATTGTGCTGCCAGCTTTTGCAACCTGTCCTGTTAATGAGCATTCTTCATTTGGGAATTCAAAGTATGAGAAATATTCCAGCTCTCAGACAGCAGTAGGAGCATCAGCCTTCACAAAAGGACAAGTGTGACCACCCCCGTTCACCCAACCCCCCAGAAACCTGCATCATATAAACACACCATAAAACTTGCTCTCGACTTAGCAGGAAGTCCAAATATATCTGCTCCCTGAAAGGCTCTGAGTGCTCTGTAGGTCAAGCTGTGAGCCATTTAAGAAAAACATCATTTAGATATATATATATTTATATAATAATATAAATAAATTCTTTAAAATTTAAACAACAAGTATCTTTGTTAACTGTTGGGTGGCAATTGGAATAAATGGGAACTAAGATTACATAAGGTGTGCATAGTAGTTGTTTTTTAAACATCACATGCAACATGGAACAAGAATTCCAGGACTGTCTTAGATTCTGGTATACTTTGCATGCAAAGCTTCACTATCAGCCCGTTTCCAGTTTTCTTGCACAATTTCTCAGCAACTTAGTGGCATTCTACATAGGTCTCTAGATTAATTTGTCTGGATTGACACAAATGCTTTCAATTTAGTAGCATTTTACCACTTCAAGAAGCCAAATATGCTAAGATGAAGATAAACATACACATATAGGAAAAAAAATCCCAAACCACCTTCTCTCTTACTTCAATATGTTGAAAGTGCTCTCTAATATCCTGTCACTCCTGCTTGCACCCCAATTTTCTTCCAGTGCCCTTCTGCTTGAAGTTCAGGCTTCATATCTTTCAAGACTCCATAAATCTCTGCCCTACCAAAATCTGTCCTTATTGCCGCATGTACCATGGACCTTGCTCCACTTCATGAAACCTTTCATCTCCTTTTCTTCACATGCTTTTCTCATGCTACTATTTCTGTTCTTGAAAATAATCAGTGCACCTATTTGCCCATTCTCTCACATAAAGCCCTCCTAAGAATTATTTAAAACAAGACCAGCAAGATACATTAAACATTGAATTCAGCATTCTTTCTGCAGTGTAATACCCTCCTAATCCCATAGTGGTGCCCTACATGGTGCTTTGGACCTTTTCTAGGACTTCTCTCTTTGTTGGACATGGTGGGGGGAACAAAGTGGAAAGACTGGAAAGAGATGACTTGATTCTGTCTAGAAGTCATTCTGCCTCCCCATTCTTCCTTCACTTCAATGGTAAAACGCCGGTTACGTAAAAATTCAAAACAAACATTAATGAAGTAATTATTAAAAATAGGGTATTAACATCTTCAGAAATTTGCTGTATTTAAGCTCATGCAAACTTGATGTGCGGATGCAGAAGTTTCCCTACCTGCATATGTAGCATTTATTGAACATCTTAACACAAATGCCTTTCACTTCACCAGTATTTTATGTTACATCCCAGTATTCCACACTCCAAACACAGAAATGGAAATTAACAACATTTTTTATCCTTTAGAATAATTATTTGTTCTTAAAAATAGATACAAAAGGTAAATAATCATTGCTTTAGAGTTTATTAGGTGCAAAGAAACTTACTGTGTGGGGCCTCCAGTGCTGCTGCCACAGTAGTGCTCCCAGGCTGGCCAAAGTCTGCTCCTAGAATGACACCCGGTGGCCACAAAAACGAACAGCAAGGCGTTCTCCTTGCCCTCCAGGCTCGCTCACGGTTCTCGGGGGCAGAAACCATGACTGTGTTACAGCCAGGCATCATGTGGAAATTCTGTGTAGGGATCTGCAAAATACGGGAGAACCCTGCGTGAAATTCAAATTAATATACATATACACAAAGTAATTACATATTGTTTTAAACAATTATACACAATTTGATTTTTCTTCTTTTTTATACAATTGTATAAAGTAGCAGCTAATCGTTTCATAATTCTCAAAATGAAATTTCTTGGTTTATTCCAGAGTTTCATTCTGGAAACAGTTAGCAAAAGGTGAATGGCATTTCCAAAGTACGAGTGTGCAGGTCAGGATTAAGCCATAAACTGCTATTCCAAGGCAGGGAAGATTAGTTAACCTATTCTTAAAAGTTACAGGACTAAAATGCATTTATTCAATTTTAAGTTATAGGATGAAGAAATCCAAATTAGAGACTTACATTGTCATGCTCAAAATAGCTTTGAACAAAGTAAAACAGTAACAGTGTTTCAATAAAATCATCAAGTACCAAGCAAGGCATCATGCTATAAAAAATACTTGGCAACTGAACTTCAGTGAGAGTTAAGAGATTCTTGCCACATATTTTTTTCTGCTTAAATACCATATGAGTTAGAGCAGAGCTTTTCTTAACTATCAGCCTAGCCAAAAATGATTTGATAATATTTTCTGCAGAGTAATAAGAAATGTGCTGTTTTAAGGAGAACAAGCAAGAGCACTTCAGTACAGATTTTTTGTGTTACATTCTTAGGTCTTTTGGGAAGTGAAGTGGAAATGGAATATTTATTACTTGTAAGTTTTTATTTGTCTCATTTTATTCCTCAGATCAAAGTCAAAATTCTTGGTGATGCCATAAGCATCTTTACAGTACCTAGGGATATCAGAGAAGACAACTGCCCTTTTTTCCTGTTGAGAAATACCTATTTCTTCTCCAGTAAGTACAAATCTAACTAAATAAAGTGTTCCAGACATCCTTGCACAATGGAAATTCTTATGGCAATGGCAACTCTGTGCTTCATTTGCTGACTCTTTGTACTATTATCCTTACCGCGCACCAGTGGAATGGAGGCGGCAGGGATGCACCCAGCCATTACGACTCTGACCTCTGGAAACTGGTTTACTGCTTTCTCATCTCAATTGTGCCTTAACATCTCTGCTTAGAAAGGTAAGTGTTAAAACAACAAAGATACTTGTTTATATAACCATAATGAAATTATCTGGGTACTTTGTGTGAAGTAATAGTTTATTAAGATATTTTACCATACAACATCTGAAAGAGATTACCACTGAACGCAAAAGGGCACACACGGGGCAAGCATAACAAAGTACACCAATCTGGAAACAATGACAAAAATGTGTCACTTATCAGTAAGTTATGCACGTGCACTCACTAGCCAACCAAGTATGCAAGAATTTAAAGCTTGTGGCAGATCCAGCGGCTGAATGAAATCTAAACAAATAAGAGGCATAGCAATGGGAAGAATGACCTCCCACTGTATGAAGTTTAAAGCCGGTTATTGCCAAGAGACATGCAAAGCTGTTGGACTATGCACACAGCTAACCCTTGAGATACCTTGGAGCCAGCCCCAAGATAGCACTGGGAAGGCAGATGGAGGGTTAAAAGACAGCCTGCAAACTGCTGCCAGCTGCCCCAGCTGAGCCGGGACTCAAAGCTCTGTGTTCTGACAAGCAAAGCTGGGACTGAGCAGCCTTCAGAGGGAGATGAGTCCAAACACCTCTTTTGATCTTGTTCCTCAGTGGATGGAGTCAAGTTTTGCAACAGCTGAAAACTTTCAAACACTTTTTCATTTGTTTGTAAGATCACTTGCTTTTTGTTCACTGCAGAATGAAAACTCATTTTTAGCTGGGAAGTATAAATACTAATTGCCAGTCTACTACTACATTTTTGTACTCCCTCTTCCACCTGCTCCCTCACTCTAGATTTCTGTGTTAAGCCAATTTATGATTGAAATGTCCTAGGCTCAGGCGTGAAAACATTTTACAGTACCAGTGTAAGCCAGACATAAAGGTACTAAAAGGCTAATTGCACAGCATGGTATTTTAGACCATCATATTTACACCCCCATATACTACCATTACACACGTGCTACCACCTTTATACAACTCCATGTATATATACTGTATTAGGGTTAAACAAGGTATGATTGTGAACTAATAACCTAATTTGAGGAGGTTGAGCAGTCCCATAAGGAACCAAGAAAAATCTCAATAAGAGTATTTCTGAATAGCAGTTTCTTTCCTGTATTAACACTAAGCCTGCTGTGGAATAAAATTTATTCTGTGTGACAGAAATGCTACCTGCATGTTATTTTAAGTTCTACCTTTCCATCTCCCCCATACTCCTCCTCTAAGAATTTCAAGATCAGGTCTGTATTTTAGAGGAGAAAATCAAACACACACATGCACAACCCTCCTGTCCTCCACCCCAAACCCTAAAACAGACTTCCAGATTCCAGAAGTAAAGGTGTGAAAGCAAAGAAGCAGAGGTAAGCACCATCCCCAAACCCACCAGAGGCAGGCAAATGCAAAACTCACACCAGTCATGTCCCAGCTGTGGTCTGAACTCATTCTTAACTCCCAGATAACCGGGAAATGAACCATAACAAGTCATTTCATAGCTAACATGCACAGTAAAATCTCTACTGATGTTCAGTTGCTTGCTCATTAGATTGCCTTTAGTGAAAGCCCTCTTTCCAGGTGATCATTTATCTTCCCTTAATAGTCTGAACGGTCACAACTCTCACATTTTATAAATTCTCACCATGAATTATCTTGGTGCAACTTTACAAAGTATCTAAATGAACTACTGTGTAGTTCTGACAACAGTGAAATTTCTTACTCCTTTGTGAAGGTTTCTTTCATTTTTGGCATGATCTTTACATTCCCAAACTTGACAGACATAGTAATAGTTGGTCTTGGCATTCACTGTTGTGTGGCTCTGGCTCATACACTCATGTACTTTGTTTTAAAGAATTCCCTCTGGCCATTACTGATTTTCAGCATGATTTTGTTTTTAAATAGTTTCATGCCAAAATCCAAAATATGTTGTTACAGAGGCACGAGATCAATGTATTTTAATACTTTACAAGGTAATTCACTATCAGTTCTTTAGAATTCCAAAAAAACATTTTCTTCACTTAATTTTGCTGCCCTCCTCTCTCACATTTACTTCCATGTCTTTCCTTGTATGATCACCTTTGGCTGGAAACCCATTTCTCATTCGCACACTTGCTATCTCCTGTCCTTTAAAATGTTTTTATTAACAGGTGCATAAACTTGTTTGTTTGCAATTCCAAGAGGCTTATAGACTACCTGACTCCCCCCCTAATAGCATGCAGTGGTATCCTATCCTAAGCTGATGACATTGCACTTATAATACTCGATTCACACAATCAAACAAAACGTCTTTTAACGAGGGGGGAAAAAAAAGAGACAAACAAGTCAAGAAGGGGTAACGAAGGAGTTCCCAAGGTCTGAGAAACAGTTGTATTAAATCTGCAGCAGAAAGCCCTACCTTCCTCCACATAAATGAGGCTGCCATGCATAGTTACCAAAAACATCACAGGCAGCTATTTACACACATTTCTGTGAAGAGTCCAAGGACAAGGCACAAAGCTGTGCAAGGCTGACCCTCAAGTTAATAGACACCAGGAATTAAAATCTCTCTACCATGGCATGTTATACAATTTGAAAACTTCACATTCATTTTTGGGGATGACAAGAATATTAATTCTTCATTCTACATTCTTGTTCTAGGTCATTTTCCAGTATCACCCATACTTACAATTAAACTAGAAATTAATACCATACCTTTTGTTTGTTGTACAGAACTTCAAGGCATTACTTTAACTGTTATTTTAATTGTAAGCTTTATCAAAATTTTACTACTGGGTAAGTACTTGGTTGTTACTTCACTGTAAGCAAGTCCTTGAAAGTTATACTCATTTCTAAATCCAGTTATAAAAGAAAAGATGAAAGGGATTGTGCTCCTTGTGTGGCAGAAACTGAACGGGAACTCTTCATACAGCCATTTGAACTGCTAGTGCTCTGGAAACAAGGATGTAAAAGTTGAAGAAACTGGTTTTTAACAGATTAGCAGAATAAGTCAAATGGAAAATTACAAGAGTCAAGGAATGTTAGTTATATAGGAAATAATGCTCCATCGACCATGTGGATTGTGCAAATAAGGTTCTACTTAGTGAATGTACTCGTTTCCCCTCTACTAGCAGCTCAAATGACTGTATAAATAGCAACTACTGGTAAATTCAACTATCACTTTTTAAAAGACCAGTGTTACCATGGCAACTCTACAGCAAAAAATCATGTGAAGTCACGATTAAAAAGGTCAGGAAAGCTGGCCTTACATTTTGCTTATTTTTCCACAGTATAAGAAGGGGGGTAACTGTGATGTTTGCAGATAGGCTAGAAACACAACTGGGGAGGGAGAAACTGTAACAATGGGATGCTCAGCTGGCAAATACAATGCATAATCCAAACTAGCTAGGAGAGGCAAAAATCTTCTGATTGTTGTTGCTGGCATAAATCCTGAGGTCCAGTAAGAAAAGCAAACCAGTACAAATTCTAGGATAGGGGTTGTTCAAACATCCAACTGCAACCTAGGCTGGGTTCTGAATGAATTTTGCTTTTATACTCCAGCTATGTTAATACATAACATCTCCCACATTCTTTTGTGAAGCCAGAGAAGTCCATTTTCAGAACGGACAGGACAGCACAGTGGTTTAGCTCTTGGCTTGATTCTGGGGCCTGGCTAGCTCAGCAGGTCTGCCACTGGTGAAGTCCTACCGAGTGGAAAGAATTCAGGGGCTTCCCGGGAGAGAGAAGAGAAAAAAATACAAACCAACAAACCTGTCTTGCCTTATTCTAAAGACTTCAAACAGGTGGATATCAAACTTCCAACTCAGCTTTCTTGAAAGCCCTACTGAAACCCAAAGGCTTGTTTCCCTAAGGTGGGCATTAGGTGCCTTTTAAAGTCTATAGCCCTAAGAAATACAGTATTGCACATTGCAATATCTGCTTCTTTGGTGTCTTTGGTACATAACAGACTTTTTAGTCATTAGTGAAATGCTACAGCTAAAATCAATGTAGAAGAACCTTTTTTTTTTAAAAAAAAAGTTTGTACATATGTAGATAAAGAAAAGAAACACAACCCTGAAACAGAAGCACTGTGAACCCGAAAGACTGATCACCAGCTTGGCACCAAGTAAGATGGTAGTATCGATATACATTAACAGTGCTAAAACATACTTACGTTTATGCTTTTCTTTCTACAGCCTGCCCCAAGAGTAGCCAATACCTTTATTTTTAGAATAGCAACAGAGGTGGGACATAAATATCCCAGGAAACTAGCAAATATTCTAACCAGGCCCTCTGCAGCTGGACAACCTCCCTTTTTCCTCCTCATCTATGAAAAGGATTGGTTATCCTGTCCACAGTCACCATCACCTCTGCTGAAGTATGAGGCACAAGCACATTGTGAAAGCTCTCCTTTCAAGCTAGGAGGCAAGGGCATTACTTAAATAGTTTGTCACTTAGTTATTAGCAGGCCACAATGAAGGCACCAAGATTCATGTATAGCAGCACAAGACACATGTTTTGAGGCAGTTGGTGATACCTAAATGGTGGCTGTAGTCATTCAATTTCTTTTGATGACCTCACAAATGATCAAATTGACCCTTAAGTCATTCATATATAACTTTAGAATGCACAACAGTTCTGAGTAAATGTGATCCATGTTTGTGCTGCCAGTACCAGATAGAAATCATTGAGATGTGTTTCAAGTGACTGATGCTGGACTTCAATGTATTTTTGGGAAGGCACAATATTCCCATTCCCAAAAGGGTAAAACACAGAGATAGAAGGAACTCATGGTTGTTGATTATGTATGTTGTATGGTTAGAAACTGAAAAACTGGTTCTTGCTGAATAAAACCAGCTGCCTCCACAGATACTTTCCCTGATGAAATAAGGCCATGTTCTTACGTTAGGCAAGCTTGTGCATACCAATCATCTCAATCACATTGAATTAATATAAAAATGCATACTTAGGGTGGCTCAAAGCTGGATCTGTGAAATGTCACATCTAACTTTTTCCTGTGTAAAATAACTAATCCAGAATTCTAATATATTGTCTCAAAGATGTGCCAACTTGTATGTCAAGGTTGACCTAATTAAAAAAAAAAAAAAAAAAAAAAAAAACAAACAAAAAACAAACAAAAAAACCCCACGAAAGCCCACTTGCTTCAGTCCTGTTAGAAGTTCTCACTTGAAGTTTCCGAGCATATTTAGAACATGTTTAGAAATGTTTTGGCAAACCCTGACAAGGAGCAGTAGTCACTTAACAAGTTTCCATGCAAATGGAGCTCTTTCCACTGAAATTGAAGCAAGATATTAATTTTTCCATAAAGATCAGTGACACCCTTTAAAAGTCAGAAATGGTCTACAAATCATGAACTTCTACTTAAGCTTTGGATATTTTAGTCACTAAAGTATTAACATTGGGGGGGGGGCGGGGGGGGGAAGTAAAAGCAAGACCAAACAATCAAAAAGCCCCCCAAAACACACCACCAACAAGATGCCATAATAGTTCTAAATAAAGCAAGATTTCTGATTCTTAAGGATATTATTAGCTTTACCATGGTTCTTTGACCTTTTATTAAAGCCAAGATGAGGCCCCCAAAAGGGAAAGAAACTACAAAAAAGTGGCAGATCTTTGCAGACTCGAGAAGGTTGTGTGTTACTGTAGACAGACAAGGCTTTTACTCACCATGGATATTCCATGAAAAAGAGGAGAGCAATACCTGGCAGGTTGTCTCCTTTCACTTCTTCCTGGTAAGAAAGTCTTATGACTTGCTAATAAAGTGCGTTTATCTGACAAGAGTCCTGCCATTTACAAAATTCTTTTTAATGACTATTTCTTCCCGCCCCCCCCTCTGAAAACAAGTTTCTCAAAATAAGACTTTTAGAAGTCATAATTTATCTAAATTTAGTTTTCAGGACTCATTTAAAAATAATTGAACATTAGAATCACAGAATCATAGAATCGTAAGGGTTGGAAAGGACCTTAAGATCATCTAGTTCCAACCCCCCTGCCATGGGCAGGGACACCTTGCCCTAAACCATGTGGCTCAAGGCTCTGTCCAACCTGGCCTTGAACACCGCCAGGGATGGAGCATCCGCAACCTCCCTGGGCAACCCATTCCAGTGCTTCACCACCCTCACTGTAAAGAACTTCTTCCTTATATCTAATCTAAACTTCCCCTGTTTAAGTTTGAACCCATTACCCCTTGTCCTACCACTACAGTCCCTAAGGAAGAGTCCCTCCCCAGCATCCTTGTAGACCCCCTTCAGATACTGGAAGGCTGCTATGAGGTCACCACGCAGTCAAATAGTTTTCATAGCTGAAAACATTCATTACATGAAACAATATCAACTTGAATTTCTGACATAGTGCTTCTAAAAGGTTTTAATATGCTAAGGATGACCAATGTGCGATAGAAGATTCAGCGCAACCAAAAAGACTGAAGTACCCCAAACTGAAAATTCTGTGCAAAAATACACCATCATTTATAGCCCTAAAATATCCATATGGAAAACTACTGAATGCTACATTGTAACTGCACATGGAAGCCACTAACGTGGCTTAGTATTTAGCTAAAATTTGCATATTGAGTTTTAATAATAACAGTCACTGCATAGGAACCACGCTGGTTATTGCAATTCCTAACTTAGATGCATTAGTACAGCAAAGGTTTCCCAAAAAAAAACAAAGACACCACCACTCCCACAGAAAACCAAACAAACCACAACAACCAAAAATCACTCTTCCAGAATAAGCAAGTACCCAATGCTAAATTACCTCAGTTCTCAGGCAAAAACCTCTCTCCTTCCAAAAGGACAACACTGTTACAGGTATGACACTTATCATTTTAGTCTTCATTTACCCTAACATATCAGAGAAAAAAATTAGGCATAGTGTACTCTCATCCCACTTTGGGGATGAGAGAAAGCAAAAAGGAATGAAAAAACACACTGGGGCTTTTTTTTTTTTTTTCTTTCTGCAGGTACTTTTGGTGGCAATCGTCTAAGGCAAGTGTGACAAACCTACAAAAGCTTTGCTACAGCAATGTCATTACATGTCATGGCATTCTACATTTGACATTTATTGAAGTTGTCTTCCTGGAAATGGAGCAAAAGATTGCTGCAGCTCACAAGAAATCACAACCCTTCAAAGAAAAATACAATTAAACTTTGCTTTTACTTTTAAAATTAGGTCTTGTGGCTTTTCAAGTAAATTAAAAAAAAAGACTGTTCAATAAATAGTAATGCACACAACTCACTAATTAAAGAGACTATGGGCTTAAGACTATGGGCAATAGATTTGGTGAATTTTTAACATAAACTCAAAAAAAAGCCCCAGGCATGATTTAAGAACACATTATATTAAGAAAGTATGTAGGCATAGGCATATGCAAGGAGAATTAATTTCATACATTCTCAGCACAACTGAATTGAGAGGTTAACAGTATTTCTCTTTAAATAAATTACCACCTGGTCACAGCTTCACTTGTAGGAAATGAGTCATGAAGCAATGGTACCATGGTAATGGCTGACTATCGTTCAGGTTATCTAAAATGCAAAATGCTACAAAACATAGGGAAACGTTATGCTTAAGTACTTTGTGATAAAATAAAATCTGGGAACATTCCAGAGGACAGTCTTTCAAGTTCCTCCAATCTCTTAATTGAAATACAGACAAAGCCTAAAAACCGATAGATTAAAACTATGGTGATGGTCAGGTAAATTTATTTATACACAAGGTCATAAGGCGTATCTCAGGCATTTGTTAATACTGCACCCTCTCATTAAAATCTGTTTCTAACAGTCCTGTTCTAGTTTCCAAATTTTAAATTATTACAGAAATTATCTGTTACCGACTAAAAATTTGACATTAAATCAGACTCTTTAGAGGAGGACAAAAGAATCTACTGTGAATTCATCCTTGAATCTGCCAGTCCTGGTCAGGGTTAAACATTCTGCTACAATAGCACAATATATTATACAAAGCTACTTTTACATATATGTGAGAGAGAGATATATGCATGCTAAATATCTCTCTATACATTTAGCATTAAAGATACCGCTCTATAAACTCATGACAAAGGCAAAAATTACCACTTCTTTGGCCATGGCCATGCAAGAGTCTTAGAGGAACAGTTTAGCCAAATTCTTTTTCAACACAATTGGTTCAGCCTTGTAATTATGTTTTTCAAGGTATCTATCCATTCTGGTTTCCTGAACTTCATTAGTTTTCCATATCCATTTTTATATCAGTTCCACTGCCTTTGGTTAAATTATTCTCCATTCATTGCCATACATCAAGCCTCAAGTAACTCTAAGTCAGACCAATGATTCAGCCATGTAAATCAATCAAAGTTAAGCTGCGGATCACGTAAAAGGTCTATCTTTTATGGTTCATTTCAGCTATGAAAACTATTTGACTGAGAGAAGGACAGTTACATTAGGACACCTATGACTTTCACTGGAACCAATGTGCAATACTGACTCTTCAATGAGACGTATACAGCATGTATGCAAACTGGTGTTCTGATATCTTAGCCAGGATAAATTCACACAACTTCACTGGCTTCCAGCTCAGGGGTTGGTAAGTTCAAACTCACACAAAAGAAACTGTAGGAAAGGCAGTTTGGGTTGATAGAAAAGGACTTCCTAACCGCCTTAGTTAAACGAGTTTATGGGGTAATCCAGCATTTCTTTTTCTACCCTGACATTACTTTCGGCCGGGTAAAAAGTTTCTGCACGCACAGACTACATTTGGGAACTCCTTGGTAAATAAGCAGCCAGTATTAATTTCTGCACAATTTTCATCAAGAGAAAAATAGCTTCCAATATGCAATATGTATTTATATACACACACATACAAACATACACTTACACACACACCCCCCTTCCCTTCCAACTCTTTAGCACACATCTTAGGAAAGGCTCCTAAAGGAATCTAATCAATAGAGATCATAAAAATATTATTTTTCTGTTTCCCTTTACTCCTGGGAAAGGAATCTTAAAATTCAATCTTTCTGCCTGCTGAGCTCCTGACCTCTTTTTCAAGTTGACAAAAGATACTGCAGGAACTCAGCAGACATGCAAGTGCAGAAAAGCATCCTACACAAGGAACCATTCCTGAGCCTTTGAAACAAAAATATACGACTGATTGATGAATGCACTCAAATTCTTTATCTGCCCAGGTCAACATCTGTCATGTAAATAGCCACATATAGACACAGCCCTGACAACAATCACACAGGGATCTATACAGCAACAAAGTCCTTCCTTACAAATAACTGCAGGATCATATCTAAAATTTCTCGATGGTGGTGTAGAAGATCAAAGGTTATGATTAACCAAAACAACATTGGACCATGGAATACAGAATAATCTCAGGTAGCAGCAGCCTTCTGCATTGCGATTGAAGGAAACTGTTCACGTTTCTTACTGCATATCTGACAATAAACAGAATTAAGTTTCAGTGGAAGTATACTGTTGTTGATATTAATTACTAATGCCGGTAGCCCCATATGAAGCAGCGTAACTGACTTGTATTACATGATAAAAGCAAGAGAGAGAGAGAGAGACACTAATATCAATCCAACAACTATTATTATGGTATGTAACTATGTCATCTTCACTCAGTAACATCAGAATTTGGGAGTAGATCCTCAGTACATTGTCACAGAAAGTGAATTTTACTTTAGGAAAGACATATTAGAAGTTGGGACACCTCCACTCCTTCCTCTCTCTCACCCCTCACCCCCCTCATAAAATTAGTTATCTGTTTGGATCTTGACCAATACACTATGAAAGGCCAGTTCCGGCAGAATTTAGTCTAAAATAAAATATCACAGGCCCTACCTCCACAAGGCAGTCACAGATAGAAGCACACTCAGACATGTGCACTAAACTAACTTAATTTGAAACACATGGACCTATTATGCCCTTTTAGATAAATCCTCAGGAACCAAAGATGTTCTTCAACACAATTCATACAGTTTCCCAAATGCATTTGTTAACCAACCAAAAAATATAAATTACTTCTGTATCAATATTTGGTAGAACTGAGCTGAACACTACTGCAGAAAAAGAGATCCCTGAAATACTGCTGGTTTCATGCCTTTTACTCATTCTATGAGCAGAGATAAAGGCTCAAATAGTATACAGCATAGGTCATAGGGCAGAAACTAAGGACCACTACAGACTAACACAGGCTACACCAATGAACAGGAAATGGACAGGCTGTGCATAAAACCACAACTTTTTACAGAAAAGGAGAAGTTAAAGGCCATAATAAAATACCTCTAAGTAGGGCTTTTAAATGTTTGTATGATGTTAGAACATCTGTTTGTATGTTCCATTCATTACACCATAATTATTATTAACACATAAATACTCATACATTAACTAGTCTGGGATATAAAAAATATCCTGTCAATTTCTTAAAGGAAGTGATATCAGAAAAGCGTCTGCAGTAAATCTGCCAGACATTCTGGAAATAAACAATTTGCCACAGAAACCATGGAAAATTCCACCACCTTCTTCTAACTATTGATAATATTACTTAATGGGAAGCACTGAGTCACTGAAATTTATTTCACATGCAGAGAATGAGTCTGTGGTAAACAGGTAAGTCATCTGTTTACATAGCCAGACACTTGCGGGGAAAAAAAATCCTTTAGAATTTGTGCGGCGAGGGTGAGGAGGTCAGCGTGTTCCCAGTACCCAACCTGTGTTTTCCAAAATTCATTATAGAGAAAAATAGAGTACTCCACTTCTGAGTGGCCTCAAAAAGAAAAAAAAAGCCCTACCTAAAAATGAGTTCAGGCTATTTTTTTTTTCCTCTGAAAGAACTGTATTCACAGCTTTACAATGGCCCTTAGAGTTACTGAGAATGAATGGAGTAAAACTGAAACAGCCTACCCCTTAAACTGAAAATGAATTAGAAGATGAGACACATGAATATTTTCTGTGTTAAGTATAACCCCTTTTCATAGCAAAGCAAATTAAAAGACGACATTCAAAACCGAGAACGTCAACAGATCTATTCAGAATAGACGTCAAGTCCTGAAAAGCAGTTATAACTTAAGAGATAAATATGATCATAAAGAATTGATTCTGGCAAACAGACAAATAAGATGCCGCACATATATCCTAACTACATAATCAACCATATACATGTGAGTGCACACTAATCCAATAGGTAGAATCAAGACTGATAAAGCGGTATGCTTCAGAGACAAAACATGTAATTTTTTAGTTTTTCTACACAGTTATCTTCAGGTAAGTATAACATCTACAAAACATTCTGAATAGCATTTGTTGGTGGTTAATGATCTTGATGTACAATATCTCATGCTGCTGCATCTCATGCGACCCCTCTATTGCATGTGGTAATTTGCAGGAAGGGGGATGTTTTGCATCTACTGAGAAAAGGAACAGGGAGATGGGTATGCAATGCAAGTAGTTATTTTGCATAAATGGGCCCCATAAAGCTAACATCTTCTTAGTAGATTTTGCTGTAATTTAGGTGGGAAGGGATACAGTAGCTCCTTCCTGTCTCCTTCCATTCCCTTCTTTCTAGACAACAAATCTGTCATATTTATCAGTGACATGGGAGAATGCCTTGGGAACAGCTAAAAGTTTCAATGGCTGTAGGCAGGCCTCCATTTCCACACAGAAATGGTAAAACGTCAGTCATATGCACAGCAGTAATAAGAAATTTAGTATGGGGAAAGGTGCAATGAAAACATTCCCCATGTCATGATGTATATTTTTCAGAAAACATTACCACTGATAAGTCAATGTTTCTCAAAGGATAGAGATGGTGCTACAATACAAAGTGCATAACAACAAAAAGGAGATGCTGTCAGTGTATGTAACTGGGCGTTTGGTTTAGATCACAGGGCAGGAAAAGAGGAACATAGCTGTTAAAGAAGGCATACCTATGCTTTGCCTCTAGAAAACTCCAGAAAAGAGTATTTTAGAGAAATAAGTATTTGCTCTTTTATGAAGCCTTAGTCAGAAAGCAATTATTTGTTAAAACCAAATTTGTTCTACAGAAACACTACAGGCTCCCTGTGACCAAACTCCATTGTGCACCCGTGAGAGAGACTGCAGCCTCAAAGCCTAGCCACTGAGTGGAGAACAACTCGCAATGTCCACGATGGGATATGGTCTAGAAGAAAGGGCTGATGAATATTCAGCCAATCTAGAAGGAAAAAAACAAAAAAAAATTTAAAAATAAAAATAAAAAAGCAAAAAAAGAAAAATATTTGTTTAGCAAAGTAAGGCCCCAAAATTTTCTTTTCATTTGTTAACAATGGCAGGAGGCTAAGTCTTTGAAAAGAAAAACAAGACAAACCCTTCCATCTTTGAGAAAACTTGAGCTGAGCCTAACACCAGTGAGAGAGCTTCCACATTCAACCCAGCTCCGTCAGTGACATTTGCAGCACGTGAAGCAATAACTTCTAGAAAAGTATTTTTAGGTACACTGTGTGCTTTATACTACTATATTACAGTCATGGTTTGCCAGCTACTCCAACCAAAACAAGAAATACTGTTGGCACAGGAGTTATTTTAAGGCACTAACTAGAGTTACACAAAATTTAGCAGGAAGAAAAATGAGTTGTCTTCTCCTAGTTAGAGAATAACAATAGAAAAAAATATTCTTGAGCATTGCCTCCTGCATTCCTTCTGCCTTGCAGCCTTTCCTCCTTCATTTGGTCTTAAATTTCAAACTTAAAGAGTTAAGTCTTGTGCCACAGAGGTAAAAAACCCAAAACAACAACAATGAAACTAAAACCAACCAACTAACAACAACAAAAAAAAAAAAAAACAACAAAAAAAAAACCCCACAAAAAACAAAAAACCAAACCCCAAACATTAACAAAGCTATCAAAAGCTTTCCCATTCTGGTATAGACTCAAAATGATGTCTTTTGAGCCTGCCCTACCACCCCCCTCCAAACAGCCAAAAGCAGTTTTCAATGACACCCAAAACTAACACTTCTGACCATAGGACTAGTGCAAAGGTGCATCAGTATTTTTACAAAACTTTGATTACCTTCTACAACGAACAAAATGTAATCAATTTTGATTGTGCAACTGAGTTAATTTGCAGTCATTGCTTCATCATTTCTCTCCTTCTCTAAGGCTTGAAGAGTCTAATATTCCTTGCAATATGTTCCAAACTCCCTATTCTTACAGTAGCTATTATTTCTTGTTAAGAGGAAGGAATCTTGATTTGCAGATCAAATAAACAGCATACATTCTATTTTTGTAGAGCCAACTCATGTAGCTGTAAGTGTTCTTCCCAAATTAAACCACCACCACCCCTTCTACCCACAAGCACATTCATTCCCCAGTTAGAACTAAGTTCTGAACTCTCTCCCTTCATGGTTGGAAAATGATCCTATGCATCCAATGAAAAGATACAGCGAACTTGTGATTTTTTCTCCTCTCTTATGGAGACTGTTGCATAAAAATTCATAAATCTCACCTGGACAGCACAGGACCCTCATACCTCCATGTCTTTTTCCCCACCTCTGTGTCCAGAGGAGCTTTTTAAGATTTAGTTTCAAGTTTTCCACTATATTTAACCAAAATTCAGATTTACTAACTTCATATAATTGCTTTAATATCCTCAAATAGTTCCATAAGTTTTATAAATATTTGGTGAGTTTGGTTAATATGATGAATTCAGATCAAATATACCTGGATATAAACAAAACATGATTATTTATTCATTAAGATTATTACAGAAAATAAGAGTTGGATCTCATTTATTTCAGGGTAAATCTATTAATGAAGAAGTCAGAATAATTCCACAGAGCAAACCTGGGGAACAAAGAAATTCATATAATCCAGTTAGAGTTTTCCTTGCTACCAACATGACTGTTCCTATTCATCTATGAATGCCTCTGCTACACAGCTAAAGACCAAAAATACAGCCAGACCCCTCTCATCTTGCCACATATTTTATTTATATTTAGACTACAAACAGGATTTTAGATATTTATCTCACAAGGATTAATATGTCTCCACCATAAATGTAGCTACTGTACTGCAATGTAAGTTATGCAAGTGCTCCATAATAAAAACATAAGTATAAATTGCAACTGATTAATTCAAGGTGCAGAACTGGAGAATGGACTGCAAAATCCTTCCACAGATTTCAAAGTGACAGCCTTTCAGACCCACTCTACTGTACAGTTGGTCACATTGCAGAGTTCAGATTTAGATTTATTAACTGCTTATGCACTCTCAAAAGACTTACTCATCAGCATTTCCTTATAAAAGCCTTATAGTCCCACCTTCATTTAGATGCAGAGAGGAGAGATTTTTCAGCCAACACATTTGCCTTTTTCTGATCCATCAATCCAAGGCCCTGTCTGTTCAGGAAAGGCCTCCTATTCCAAAACCCACTTAAACCAGCACACAGTTTCCTCAACTATCATATCTGTATGTCAGATGGTGGAAGCCATACTACAGCACAGGCAGGAATATTTTATGCTCATCTTCTTTATTCAGAAATTCTCTGTTCCATGCCAGGGATTATTCTCTTCCACCTCCCCTAAATTACAGCATGATTTAGTAAAAGTTTGTACAGAAGGAGCAAAAAAAGATCACCCTCATACATGAAATTAACTCTGCTGTTTGCAAATATTTTTCTTTTTAAATAGCAAGAATGTTTATTTCAAAAATCTCTGTATTTCAGAGCTATTTAAGAATTCTTTCAGGATTAGTAATTTTTGGTCAGCAGAAAGTCCACAGAATTTAACGAATCAAAGTTCTGGTCAAGCCCAGAATTCCTGGCTACCCAAGCCGCCTCTTTGCAGAAGTAATGAATAGTAAGATTTAGCACAAAGGCTGGGTTCCTAGACCTTGTCATTCATCCAAGTTTACCTCTGAACTTTGCAGGAAACTACTCCTTAAGACAGAAATGGTAGTCCTCATCACCAGCCTGCTCCATTAGGCCTCGGGTAGTAAATGAAGTACACGCCGTCATACCTTGGCACTGAGCCTTTTCTGAGGAAGAACACATCAGACACCCAACGGCTCATCTGTCTGGTCTATATCTCAATTCTACTGCAGCAATAGTTTCTGCAAACGTTTCTTCCTCCCTTTCTGGAGATACTACTGAGCTGTCTGCTTGTGACCCTTTTGGAAAACCACTGAAGACAGCTGTGCTGTCCCAGGGATGTACCCTTTACGTGCAGCAAAATCCTTCGTGCTCCATGACAGGAAACCACAACAGATGTTACAAGACCACCTACACCAAAGGACTGGGAGATGATCTCAATGTTAAAGTGTCCTATGACAACTGAAACTAGAAAATTCTGCATTGAATTCAGCAGGGTTGAAAAAAGCAGAGTTTGTATTAAAAAAAAAAAAAAAAAAAAAAAAGGTGATTTTTACATGCAAGTGGTCAGTTTCTAGACCTGAAAGTTTATAACCACTAGCAAAGTGGCAACATATAAAATCCACACTGCCCAACACCCTCCCATCATTAAAATCCTGAAGTTTGCTATTGCCACATGTAAAATGAACAGTAAATTTAATAAAATGGCTTAGTAAAGTGCTGGCTTTGGAAGATCACTCTTTAACTTCCTTTCTACAAGCGGAGGACCTTGCTATTCTACAGTAACACAGCACACAAATTAGTTTTAATTCTCACTCTTGGTTTCTGTTATAAAGATAAATCTGGAAGGAGAGACCATTTTTCTTATCCTTCAGTGTATTTGTTTTGACACACACATAGCTCCTCCTTCCCCACCACTGTCCACAAAAATACAGGCTTGCATTGTTCTGCAAAGCCTTTAAGATTTTCCTACTCTTTAAATATTTCATAGGTTCATTTTTAACTTGTTTGACGTCATATTCTATACACTGAAGCCCTTTCATCATTACACTTTTTTTTGTGAATGCTGCAGTGTGAACATTGTAAATGTGACCATATGCAGATGCTGTAGCATACGCAGCATGTGGCAACCTCAGCTACTGTGTACAAGATATTTCAGAAAGTATTTCTAGTGGAGTGCGCGCACTTTGTCTCCAGCTTCCAGACAACCTATCATATAGCACTCAGGGCAGCCAGGACTTTTATGAGAAACACATGGGAAGTGAAAGTCACGATCTACTTAGTAACTAGAATGAAAAGAAACTTTAAAAACAGTGGGTCCCGCTTCTTCTGCGTTTTCCCTGAGAAGCAGAAGTCATGCCACTGAAGTCAGTGCAACTACAGCAATGAAATCCTAATGTTAACCCCAAAATTAAGACTGCTACATAGCCTTGATAGTGATAGCTGAATAAAGAAAATGTGTATTTTGATTCAGAGCATTCATGTGAACAGACCCATCACAACTGCCCCGTCTGCAAGCCAGACAGTATTTGTCCCCACCCTTAACAGGTCCAAGCCACAGAGGTTTGGGATGGTTGAGAAACATTATAAAACTGTATCTGCATTAAGGCTTTATCCTCTGGCCTTCAATGGTATCACACCTCCAGCAGTGCTGCACTCTGTATTTACCCTACTGTCCTATCCCAGGTAATAGTTGGCACTGGTGGCAGTAAGAGAGAGAACAAAAGGCTGATTGACTCCAGGGAATTCACTGGACAGCCAGTCCCAGGTTAGGGGAACACAGAAACAACATTTTAAGTACTCTCTCTTCAACTGCAGCAATCTTCTAGCCATTAAGAGTTTTTCCTAAAATACGCAAATTGTAAGCCTTAGAGGTAGAAGTCAGCTTTATAACCATCAAGCAGGCAACATCTTCTTGTGAGCAATGAGTCAGCTTTTAGTTTCAACTTCAGATTAAACACCCACTGAATATAGTTTGGCTCCCAAACTCTAAACTGCTGTACCTCCTTGCAGGAAAGACACGCAGTGCTTTACAGGCTTTAGCACAGAAATAACTACTTCAGAAGTGCTGGAAGAATGTACTTTCTAATTAGTAGCTCAGCACAGATGACAACTTGCAGAACAAGATATTTCTGCAAGTTAAGAAAAATAATCTAAAATTAACCCTCTGCAATCCAGTATTAGGTGGTGATGAAATCATATGGTGGGGGCTCCAACACACAGAGGAAGAGCAGGGAACGCAGACAAACTCCTGAGCCCAGTTAGAAGAGAGGTCTGTATTGGCACTGATAGAATTCTTCCCTTTATGCCACATGCTGTGCCCACAGTGTCTTGTGAAAAAAAACCAAAACCAAACAAACCAGAAACAAACAAAACCCCCTACAATGTGTATTACTGGAAAAGGTCAAAAAGGCACATGATCATTCTAGGGGAGCAGGAAGCTTTTTATTTCCCCTTCTTAGGGGAGAAAAGAATGTAGACTCCCACCAAAACCACCAACTTCCCACACACAGAAAAGAAAAATCACTTCCAAACATCAGGCGCATTTTAGCATAGCAAAGCTTGCTCAAGGTAATGCTTTGCAGAAGAGAAAAAAGAAAGGTTAAAATAAGGCACCAGTAGCACAACCAATTTGAAAATGCCTGAAGCTTAAAACAGATTTATTTTCCTTCCCATTTTTATTCCCCCTATGTAGGCTACACTTCGAAGATTTGCATTTGAATAGGACTTGCTCATCCTCCCCAAGGGATCAAAGCAGAAGGAAATCTTGCTGCTGACTTTAGAACTTCATTAGTTCCCACAGCAACAGACCCATCACACACACACACCCCCGTCAGCTCCGGGAACAGCCTCACAAGCAACCCAGACTTGTTTGTAGCAACTGCACATTTCAGAGAAAATCGCACTTCACACTGAGCTGCAGCAGAAGAGAGATTCCTTTGGAAAGCCTGGTACTTCACCATATTTCTCACTAACTGAAAGTGTACATTTCTTCACTGTCAAGCATGGTAGTTGGAAATTCATGAACATTGCTTTGCAAGCAACAGAGTTTCACATCTTAGAGAATGAGACTCCCTAAATCTCAAAAAGCAGTTAGAAGTATTCCCCCTAAAAAGTGCTTCTCAAGAAACATCATGATCCCATTATCTCTAGTCTCTGCAACTCTTGGCTGTCATGTTTCTTCTTCACCACATGTCCCTAAGATACTAGATGCTTTGGTTGATATGAACCAGGTGAAACAGCTGATAAGACAGCTAAATCTGAATTTATAGATCTATTCACCCCAAAACAACTGCTTATTCCTGTATGCAAAATCATGATATACCACCTTGCTTTTTACCAATGTTACAGAAAAGACCACAGCTGCTGGCATCTGTTGCCCTTTCACTTCAGAAAAAAAAAAAAAAAAATTAAAAAAAAATTAAGAAAAGTAATTAAAAAATTATGGTAAATAATGTAAATGACCTCAAGGGAATGACAGCTTTGAGCCAGATGATCCACTCAACTCACATTTGAAATAACAGATGAACACAGAGGAAAAGCAAACTTTCTTTGGTCTTTCATGCATAGATTCTATTGAGTAATAATATCATTTAGAATTGAATGTCTTAGGCTGCAATCACATTTACTGTGTAGCAGTATAAAAACACTGGAGGCAGTATAGAAATATATAAATATTTTTACAAAAATACTGACAAGAACGCAGTCTGAGAGCACAGGGGGAAGGAAGAAGGCATATATTCTCCAGTATAACTTCTCTGAAGAGAAGCATTGGCATTTTCTTCTGTGTAGGAAGTCACTGAATACTAAGCAAATGGTCCCTGGGGATGCTGCATATGAAAGATTTGAGGTAAATGAATAAAAACATCCAATGCCATTTCCTCTCCCACCCCAGACATGCAAAGATTGATATTTCCAGTTGGAAACAGACTTCAGAATTTTGTGCTTATGGGTCATGTAGATTTTTCTGAAGTCACATCAAGAGATACTTATGCTGCCAACTTAACCTGATCTGGTCTTTTAAAATAATTGCAGCTGCTTTATGGTGGTGTGTTTGGGGAGACTAGATCAAACCTACTCCAAAACAAAGCAATCCATAGAAAATAAACAATACAGATAACAGTATATTTGATTTATTATGACTTAAAAAAAATAAAAATACACTATTCTACTTACTGATGCTTGTTGAGCTGACTACCACAGAGAACAGAAGATGGCAGACATTCTTTTACTGTAGGAGATCAGCCTGGGACATGGCTGCATGGAATACTATCATAATTCAGATCAAGTCAAGACAAGCAAATTCAGAAAGTAATGAGGAGGAGGAGGAAGTGAGGGGGGAAGACGACATACTGGGAGATGGAACCATGCTCCAATTTTTATCCTAATGCCAACATATTTATTCAAGTATTTTCACGTGCAAAATGCATTTCTTTCACATTTCCCTCAAACAGTTCTTCACTTGTGTCCTGACTGAAAACAGGAGGAAATACATGGTACTCACCACTGATTTCAGAAAATGAAAGAAGTCAGCCTGCATGTGATTTCTCCTCTTAGCGTGAGATGAACATCTATTATCATAGCCACAATGCACAACTGTGCAATTTCTGCATTGAGAAAATCTTACTATCAGGGTAGCTTGTTATCTATATTGGGCACCTCTGTATCACAGTCTAGGATGCCGACATGCAGAACGTGTAGAGACAAAGATTTTTATAGAAAGAGCACTGGGATAATTTTTATTAACAATGAAAAGAATAAAGTAACTTGTGATATAAAGCAAATCTACATCTCTCCAGCTCCTCCAAGCTCCTAGATGTGGTATAATTCACCAAAGCAGCACACATGGAAAAATTACCAATTTACTGATATTTCTATCTGCATCAGATGTAGAAGGGTCACTGATTTTAAAGATAGGTGTCTTCCAACTGATACTTAGTCCAGATGTCAGAAGCCTGACTACACTATACTTTAGACTATGTCTTGGGTTACGCAAGACACATTGTCCTTTATGGAACATTTGAGACTCAGAAAAAGCAGTTTTCAAATTGATGTCTGCAAAAGCACCAAATAATTTTAAAGCCTGCAGCTGCTTTTTTGTTATTCTACACAGTTTGAGGTCTCTGCGTTAGCCATGTGTTGGGAGCTACTTGGATTAAATCATAGATCACTTCTTGTCCACCATCCCACAGCTCTCTGAAACACAGTGTCTATCTAGCACTTAGTCATGGCTTTGCAGAGAGTGGGAAGAAGGAGAAGGGCAAGGAGAACAACTCAGAATAAGAGTCAGAGCAAATATAGCTACTGGCTTCAGTACTGGTAGCTCTACCAAAGAATCTGCCAGTAATTTCTATTTTCCTTGCAGAGTATTTTGGCTCTGTTTACTTCATAAAAGGTGATCTAAGCGTACTGGGTAACGGAGCTTATTTTCTTTACTAAAGAGCCAAGAACAACTGAAAGGGATGCTTCTTCAGTACAACACTAATCAGAATACTTTTCTTGGCAAGGATTTTTATCTGAAATCATTTTAGGTCTGTTAACCTACTCACCTAGAAAGCATCTTGATGGCTAATTATATTAATTTTCACTTCTCTTATAACTGCTGATAGCAATGTAACAATACGCTATGAGGCCACTTGAAAAAACCTCCACACACAGTAGCAATATTACTCTCAAAAACTTAGAATAAACTAGTAAATCCACATACAGCACATCTGAAGTAATTTTACATTTTTCTCCAAAAGATTTTACAGGTTAAGATCAAGTTACGTGAAATGCACCCTTAGACTCTGTGAGGACAGAGGGGTGACAGCAAAGAGCTCTGGGATGAACGTGAAGAATAGCTCCTCGCCATCCCTTCCCAGTCAAACTGATTCAGACGTGATGAGAATCCTGCTTCCACTACTGTCATCGAATATCCACAAGGAAATTCAATTACATTTCAAATGTTCTCTACCTGCCCTCTTTTTTTTTTTTTTTTTGCCTGTCTCATTCCCTTAGAAGTTTCATTGTCAGTCACTTTTGCTGGAGAACAAAAGATAATTACCAAAAAAGGACCTTCATCCCTTAATACCAGTAATGAAAGTGCCCAAGGTTCTGCCAAAATATTCAGTCTGCCCTTCCTTCCCAAGGAATCATTTTAATTATTTTCTTCCTGTCACAGAACCAAACTTCTGACCACAGTCTGATTTTCTGCTCAGATGTTTACAGGGCTACATAATTTTATTGAACCTTCAAGAATTTATAGTCTCTGTGGAAACTAAAGCAGTTCAAATAAGACAGACCAATGACTAAAGCAGCGTAACACGTTTCTTGGTCTCCCTTCAGTAATTTTTGCTTACCTTCCTATGATATCCTTCCCAGACTTTGGGTATACCTCACTTATCAGTGAAAGACCTCTGTTTTTTAATGTCTATCAAATGGAATTTTGCCAGCCTTTTATTGGATTCTTTGCGTCTCATATAGACAGTCCACTGGAAAAAAAAAAGTATGCTTTTATGACTGTTCTATCACTTTTGCTTCTACCTATCCTTTAAAACTGTATGACAAACAGTTTTCATCATGTTCCTTTAATCCAAAGTTTTGCAATTTTTTTCTACCATATTAACACTTCAGAGAAATTTTATGGCAACTGCAATCCTGTTTGGTGCTTGGTTTGTAAGTCTGAAATCCAAAGGCACTTAGAGCTCTGCCTGAAAGAGATACCCATTTGCAAGTGATTTGCAAGATATGTTTTGAAGACACAGGTTTAAGTTTGACAGAGTAATGCGACTGTCAAGAACCTTTCAGGCCATGATACTTTAACTTCTCTGAATATTCAGTTCAAGGCTATTATTTTTCCTAATAGGTTACAATATACTTAGCACTTAGAATGGTCAAGCTTAGTTCAGTTTCCAAGCTCTCTGCATTGTTTTGAAAAATCTCAGCCATCGCTGATATAATAACTAGTAATTCTGAAATGAAGTGCTCCAGATCTCCACAAATTGACATCTCTCTACTTATATTGTTCATTGTAACTGCTTTTTTTGGGCCATGAACCATGACATGGTTTCATCAAGCAATCACAAAAGTTGTAATTTTTGATGCAGGAGTTTTGTAACATAGAATCATACAAGAGTTAATATTATTTTTGTGTCTTGATTTGACAGCTCTGGATTTTAGTTTTCATGATGTCCCATTTTTGCTTACTGAGCCCACTGAGATTTACAATGCCCAATGTCCTAATAGTACAAAGGGAAAATTATTGCAAAGTGCAATCCTATACGAACATCTACTACTGTTGTGACAGTTCAATTCATGCTGTTGAAATCTTCTAAAAGCTTAAGAAAAAAATGTGTGACTGGCTGATTCTTACATGCTGCTGCAACGATTTAGACAGCATGAAAATTTTTAAGACTGTTCCATACCAAAGCCTACATATGCAGCATTTGACCAAAACCTGTCATTTGAGAAAGTTCTTATAAGCTTCTAAATAAGCCTTATAAGGTATTTCTATTTAGTTATTACAGGTAACCTTGCTTTTTCTGTTGGTCCTTCCAATAAATGGCAAAATTACCATGCACACCTGCCAATCTGTGTAAAATGCATTATTACTACATGTACATACACATGCATATAGAGATGTAGATATATACATATGATCACTACTGTATGTTTATAGCAGTTTTGTATACTTTAACAAGACAAAAAAAACCCACCAAAAAATTAGCTTTTTTCCATTCTTTGCTCTGCAGTCATACTAGTTTCCCTTTGAAAGTTTTTTTCTGTTCCCTAAATTAAAACAACTCAAAGCAGTGTCAATGAGCTATTTTAAGCATAATATGCTTCCCACATCACTATTTAAAAAAGCACACAGTAGCTGTCTTAGTCCAACACAATTTCTAAGAACATTCCCTTCTGTCCAAAACTTTAACCAGTATCTGGTTGCTAAGAACAATAAAAGATTTTTCCTGCCATAATATAAAGCAGCAACACTAGCCAATATATAATGCCTCATAAAATGATAAAAAAACCCCAATTCTCCGGTATTTCATCACGTGCCCAGATCAGGAAGTCAAGCAGTTTAGAAAATCTAGGCAGTCTAAGACATGTTCTGTAGGACCAGAAAAAAACCCCACACCACCCAAACCCAAACCATCACCATCCTCACTCTCTAAATGACATGGCAATTACCATCTCCTAGGACACTATATACTCACTGTGGAACCGTCAGATTACTTTGCACAACAAAATTAAGATCACAAAATCATACAGTATGTCTGAAACTACTTCAAAATTCCTTCCCAAATTCTTGGGCTACAATGTGCTCTCCCCTCAGCCACTATTAATGACTGGGGCCTCATTCTTTGATTTCAGCAAGCAGTCTGTAAGCCACATCATCCCAACATGGAAAATGCATGAAATAAACATGCCTGATTTCAATTGAACAAAACGAGGCTGACTGAGAAAGTTCCATGGCAAGGAACCAAAGAGTAGCTTTTGGAGAAAAAATAAAACCAAAGCATTAGCGGGGGAATTTCTAACAGGTGCCTTCACTTACCAGCTACTCAAATTCTGTCAGATCACCATGGCACTGGGAGATAAAGGAACAAGAAGACACTATTCCCTTCTACCATATTCCACCACACTTTTTAAGCTCATATTGCTTCCCCATGAATATGATAATTCACTTTTTTTTTTTTAAAATGTGCCTTAAAATACTTTAAAGGAAACCTATTTATTTGAGAAGGCTTAAGAAAACTGTGATTACATCTTCAGAAGTGTTGCATTTGTTTTGGCTAGATGTACCGAGTCACAAATTATATATTTTACAGATGAAAAAAGTCTAACAAGGAGACTCCTCATTGATTTCAGAGCTTCACACATTAGGAAGGGTATTCTTCATCTTTGGTTTTTACTATTGGTAAAGATTTATTGGGTGAAGTAAAAGGTTTACCAGGAAGCAAAACTCTCAGTGAAGCATATGATTTTCGCTACAGAAAAGAGGAAAATGAGAATAAAAGAACAGCGATTTTCTGCTGAAGAGTTTTCAGTGTTAACAGGTTTTCTTTTGCCCCAACTGTCCCTATAAGTTCATTGTTTTTAAATTTACCAGGGAAAGAAAAAGGGGTCTAATCCCTCACATGCATGGTTCCATTAGCACTATGAGATTTCATGCAGAAAGTTCAATAGAGCAAGAGGATAAGCTCAGTAGCACAATAATTGTACTGCATAAAATTATTAGGCAAACTATGTATAGGGACAACATTGGCTCCCCATACCCAGCCTCCGCAGACAATTCAATTCCATCAGAAGAATATCCCATCAGCTTTTCAGGTGCAAATGCAGAACAGTACATTCAGAGTGCCTCTCCTTCCATTAGGGAGCTTTTCCTCTTTGCCATCTTAAATACACAAACTATTGAGAGCATAGAAGCCCAGAAAGTCTGGAATGGTGGGAGGCAAAACAGGTACCTAAGATAATAAACATCATTAGAGGCAAACTTGTTACGGCATCTAGATCCAAACAGCATAATCAACCTGCAGCTGGAGCTAATGTAACTTTATCTTCTAATTATAATACCATCCCTATATTCTCAATGACCAACAATAAAAGACTGAAGGCAGAAATGGAAAAACATAATCTTAGACAATACAGTTGCATATAGAATACACTGACTTTGTATGCATTTAATCTAATTCTCATTCTTCAGGCTCTGAGGTTGGTGTCTAGTGAAGAGCAATGAAGCTTCCAAGGATCATTCCTGTTTGACTCAGTAATAACAAAGCACCTATCAGCATTTCTTTAACACCACTGCCAATGGCATAAATAAAAATTTACCTTTAGCACAGAAAAAGGATTAGAGTGTAGGTATCAAAATAATTGTCTGTTAGCCCCCACGTGCCCATATTGTTTTTTTAAACAGTGTATGTGCAAGCAGGAAGAAAGTGAATACGGTACAGCAAGGAAGGCACCAAGGGTACTAGTTGTCTGACCACAACAAGCTAATACACCCCTAATGCAAAAAGGAAAGTTGTATAATACTCTGTAGGAAAAACAAGGCAACTCCCTCGCGAATTATATAATTATGGCATTGCATAATGGTACATAAACAGTTTATACAAAAACAAAGAAGTTGCTCTGTGTTCAAATAGGCTGCACCTAGTATGGGGATAGTCCTTCACAATTTGTATTTTTCACCCCTAATGACTTTGACTGAAAGCAGAATTTGGATCAGAAGAACTCAGTTTCACAAATCCAAAAGTTTACAATGTTTTTGGAAGCCAGAATGAGACACATGCAAAAGCTAGTATTCCTATTCTCCGCCAAGCTCCACTACTCCAACTATTCACAGTATTGCCAACACTTGAGCACTTCACACAACAAAACAGAAAGTCACTCTCCTCCAGAACATACCTGCCAAGTATAACCTAGATTTACCTTCCTTCTTACCTATAGCAGTTTTATTACAAATCTTGAGATGTCTTGCCAACAATGACTCCCTTTTCCCCTTGCCTCCTAGGGAAAATGAAAGCTGCTGCCACCGCCACTACCACCACCAAAGGTTAAGTAAATAAATCAAACTTACAACTTTTCAACAGCAAATATTTTGATACTACAACTCTTCACTCCTGTTACTCCACGAAGTGGTATAAAAAAGGAGACTGAGGGAAAAAGCCTTTCCCAGGTCTAGGCTAGAACAAATCAACTGCAGCCTGAAGCCTAAATTAGCAGTAACCTCTGACACCTGAGCTTTGACAAAACAGTAAATGAAAAATTTGTTAACCCTTCACATCTTTTTAAACTGTGGTATTTTTTTCTACAGCATTCCTGGTTCCTAACAGTATGAAAAAATGAAGTTAAACAGCTTTAGGCAGATAAAACTTTAAAAATTGCTCTCACATTTCCATTGGGAAGTTACACAACACAATACTTCAAATTTACTGGGTTTTGTGAGGAATATGGTTCATTTATTAAATAGTAAGTATTCTTTTTATTTCAGTTTATTGCAAAACCAAAGAGACTGTACTGAGTGTTTTATTTTAAAAAATAAACATGGAATCTGAAACGAGACTTTCAGGCTAATGAAATAACTAAGGTAACACAATATGGTAAGGCTAACGCTAGGGTCAGGCTGTGATGGTAACTAATTTATCAGAAAAACATATCACTAACATTCATGATTTTTTCATATGAATCCAATATCACACATTCTAAAAGCATAGTTCTTTCACTATTGTTTAGTTAGGAGTAAAATCACTAACATTTTATCAGTACATTGCATTACATTATAAATTACATTATCATCATATATTCACACAGGATTTTTCTCTTTATTTTAAAATACAAAAACAAAAGAACAGAAAACAGTTGTATCTACTAAAAGTGAAAAAAGAAGTAAAACTATAATTGAATGTAACAACAAAAAAAAAAAAAAACAACCATAGCAGAAATTTTATGATGATAGTTAGAGACAAAAACATTAACTGGAAATCTAACTACCATTTCTTAACAAGGAATGAATATAAGCAGATCACAGAATTGATTGCAACATATTCCCCTCAACAGAAAAATCACTTAGCAGAGAACCAAGTCAGAACATTTATTATTTGGAAATCTCAGGACAAGGTATAGCAGTGCTAGTTTTCAAGAAAGTTTTAAAAAGTCACCTTCAGCTGTTATGAATAATGTAAAATGACCCCTGCACATCATTTAGTCACTTAAAGTTCAACTCAGCATCTTTAGTATTACATAGCAACTTCCTATCACAGCAAAGAACAACTGCATTCTCCAGTGAAATATTAATAAACTGTTATTTTCTATGCTTATTTCGGAACTCTGTTACCACTCCTTGCTAAAACCAACATATAACCACCTCTTTCACTTGTATCCTGTTGTGGAGACACTTGTGTATCCAGGGACCTTTGCAAGCACCAGCTTGAATACCAGCTGGGATACCTAATGAGATACAGGCAAAGCTCATCATCTCTTGATTAAACTCATTTTTATAAACCCTGAGTTCCTGTTTGCATAATATTAATGAGTATTACATTTTAAAATGGTATTTAGAGACAAATACATTCACTGGAAATATAACTACCATCCACTACAGAGTGTGCAGCCCATACTATCTGATTATGATACTTTTTTCTCAGTAATCTGCTTATTAAGCAAGGTCCCTCCTGTCCCTCCTTACCACATCATTAGACCTGCAAAATTCTATAGCGAATGTGTGTACCCTGCCTGTAATTGCAGAGCTGAGCCCTCCACAACCTTTATTGCAGTTTTTCCTCACTATAGTCTTGTAAGGTATGTGAATGCTGCTGAGCCAAGCTGAAGCACAACAGAAACTAAGCAATATCCTCAGGAATGTACTGGAGGTATTTGATAGAACAGGAAATACAGTTTGTGTCTTGACTTCTAGACAGGGTCCTACCCATGGTTTTTTTTCTTTTTACTCTCTGATTTGTCTGGCTGGTGAAATACTGAATAACTCTTATAATTGTCTGTCTGTTCTCTTATAAAGGCTGTTTCTGTGCTTATAACATTTGTAGAATGCAATGAATAGAGAGTAATGTTTAATCAAAAGTTTCTAAAATAAAGTTAAAGCATATTAGTGGTTTACATTATTTTGAGAAACATACAAAAATAAGCCCAGAAAAAGGTCCTATTTGACAAAAAATTTCAATTTTCACAGCTTTTAATTTCCTGTAAGTTTGGCTCCTAGTGCATTTTAAAAACTTGCTGTATTTATATACTGACTCTCTTCAGTTGAGAAGAACTGAATTTCACACCTTATACACTACTGCAACACAGTGACCCAAACTGGAATTAAAAAATAATATAAAATTATTGCCATAATAAGTGTTTAGGAGCCTGTGTCTTTCCAATTTTCTTTAATGTAATGGCACGTAACAGATCAGTCATAAATCTGTATTATTTATTTATTTCGAGTCACAGAACAGCGACCTAGTGAGTCAGTTTGTTCCACTCTAGCAGCAGGATCCGCACTGGTTTTGTGACACAGTAAAAATACCTGAAATACAAAGTTTGAAGTATGGATTGTGTCATGTAAAGAGTGAACATGAAGATAAATGTAACTCTCCACCAAAGAACTATGCAAGGGGAGGGGAAATTAACTTCTCCTTGTGCTTAAGACTTTTTTGCTTTATCCAACCTGTGAGTGACTGCTGAGGGAAGTCTCCTTTTCATGTCATTGCCTATGGCTCCTATTCAGTGATCAGTAACAGTAACACCGAGAGCACTTCAGAATGCCTGATTGGAGGAATTAGCATTAGTACATTATTATTCAATTGGGAAAGTCAGAATTAGAAAAACAGGCTCACAACTATAAAAATGTCACTCACTTTGCTGCTTGGCAGCTACATTGATTTACTTGATCTCATTGCTTTTTGGCAACAGTCTTCTTATGCTACAGCTTTTCTTTTTTCTTTTGGGACTTTCATGGCAGGCCAGTATTTTCCCCTGGCATGACAGTTTACTACCAATCCATTACCCATTACCTTCCTGGCACGTGCAGACTTCAGAAAAACCTTGTCTGGGATTTGGCACTCTACCCAGTGCCTGATAAATGTTATAAATTTTATTCATTCTCTTGTGGTGCAAAGTGGAAAAATACGGCATGCAGTTATGCCAGCATTACTCTGTCCTCAGCCAGAGCTGCTTTTCACTATAAAGTCCTTCAAAAAGAACTGAAATAATTTAGTGTCACTAGAACCACCCCAACAGAAAAGGGGAAAAAGAAAAGTGGCAGTTCTCTTGGAGATTTTTGCTTCTCTGAACACAACAAAAGACTTTATGTTTTGAAAACAAAGCTTCTAATTTTAAAAACTTTGAAATTTTGCCTTTAAATCAGTAATGCATCATCCATTTCTAAGTGGACTGAACATCAAAACCAAAGGGTTTCTTTGAAGACACAGAGTTTGTTGCAACTTTGCCATAACTACGGAAAAGTAAAAGAAACAAAGATTAAAAGATAAAATCAAAGAAAATCTTGATTATAGACAAAGGTATCACTGTTACCATCTGACTAGTTGCGTATGTGCTCATTACAGGACACTTTTTACTCCCATTAGGTTGCACATTAGGTTGTTCTTGATATAGAATAACAATCATATTTCTCAATGAATAACAGTAGAACAGAAATGCAATTAATTGCAATAATAAGAGCTTTAGTTTAAAAATAAAAAATCCTACTGAATTTCCACAGGCTGATGCCACTCCTAGCAATCTCCTTAATGTTAAGAAGTTATGAAAATGTTACTGTTTTCATATTTTGAAAATTGCATCTTAGCTACTATAAGTACGCTGCCTAAACTTATGTGTACTAAAGTGAAGTATCACAGGGCTCTCGTGTTGCCAGTTCTCAGTAACAACAGATTGTGGAGACTCAGTGTCTCCAGTCTGTTACCTGCTGTGGTTGTTTCCAATGTGCTAGAGTTTTCCGGGTTAAGCACTTGCTATCACAGCTAGGCTCTCCAAAGTGAAATTATTTTTTTCTCTTCCTAGGAAGTTGCACCATTTTATTACCAACTGTTGTATAATCTCATGTATCAGTCTTCCAGATCTGATCTTCAGCAATCAGCTGATATATTACTTCAGCTTGTTTCTTTTCCCAGTAAAATTGTATTTGTCACTGATTTTCGTAAGACTAAAATTTTAAGTGTGCCTTCCTGTAACATATGTACACCATTATTTTCCCTTACAAATTAGCATATCTTACTGCTTTATGCAGTTATAGTTGCAGAAAATAACATAAATAGTTGATTTTAATGTAAGCTAGCCCAAGGTTAGTCACGTGCTATGATTAAAACAGCTCTCAGTAATCTAAATAGCAATGCATCTGTGAAGAAGGTAATGTAAAAACTAACCCCTCTGACACAGTGAAATTTGCATTCATGTGAGTAAAAGATTTGGAGAACTGATACTCTGGAGAATAAATACTTTGGTTCCCTGTGATCCAAAATGGGTGTACTTGTCTAGCATAGTATTTGCTCCATATGCCACCACGTATTTGCAATTCTTCTCGAATTCTGATGCCACTGAGGTTAATCACCCCAACAGATTTCCGTACTCATCTGTCCTGCTGTGTCCTGAAAGGATACTCACATTAGTGAGACATCTATAAAAAATGTTTGGGACAAAACCAGATTTAGGAGAGACTTTGTTTCTTATTTTATGCAACAATTCAGTGTTTTAATACTCACCCATCCCTTACTGCCTCTCCTCTGCCCAAGATAAAACAGTCATTGAATGGTGAGGGCAGGAGACAGACATGCATAGACAGAAGCACCCACACCAACAAATGTGAGAGAAGATTAAGTGTCTTCCATCACACTTAATAAGGCTATGGAAAAGACAGGTTCAAAGCACTCCTGAAATTAGCATTTATTTCTACATAACAGTTCCAATCTGAGAGACTGAGAAATAATCCTCCCAGACTGCCCACTTTCCCTGCCTTTTCTTAGGACATGAAAGCCATAACTTCAAGCCCTTATTCTATTCTCCCCTATTCAGACAGAAGGTAAATTTAAACGGGTTCTCAATCATTCTAATAAATATCCCCACTGCTGAACTTGGGGAAAACAAAAACAAAAAACAAACCATCTATTCACTTAAGTGTATAGCTTAAGTGTACAGCTCCAAAGCATTGTAACAGTTTAGCATTTCCTTTAAAGTCAACAGCTACATGCCTAAATAACTGAGGTGCAGGACACTGACCATTTCCTGAAATCTCATATTACTTCCAGGTTAGTTACTATGCTACATCCATTCAAGTTACTGCTTTCTACACGTCATCATGTCATTGAGACATTTAATTTTACTTAATCCAGGATGCTAGTTTCTATGAGAAAAACAAAAATATACCCAAAGAAATATTTTTATATTCTATTTTGTACCCCAAGATAAATGCTACGCAGGTTGTGTTAAAACACTGACAAGATTCTTAATGGAGAGGATGCTCCATTCTGAAATTTTTCGCTTTGTCCCTTGAGCAACTAGATATTCACCTTGTTTCTCTGATATTCTGCACAGGGAATCATTCATCTGTCTAAATCTAGATGTACATGAATCCCCTGATTATCGGCAGAGCTCTAGCTGCTCTAGAATGCTGTAGCATGCCCATGCTTTGTGATTTGTAGCATGGTTCCTGTCCTAAAACAAGCATCTAAAATAGGTGAGATAAATTATACTTTGAAACAGCTGAAGTTCAGAGTTATAGGAAATGCATCCTGATCTGCTTAAATAGTAACTGATTAAATAGTAACTCACCAACTTTCTGCTGAGCTGATAAATTTTGATAACTGTAGATAATAAGATTGCATCATATGGTAGCTTTTGTTTGCTTTCTTTTCATCCTGCAATCGAAGAAAATGTGAATTTTCCTTTGGCCAGCCTAATCTGAGTCTTTGGTCAGCCTGTTTATGTGTATCTCATATTCTACAATTCGGAACAGTGATAGAGGATGACTGGTTTTGCATATTTTTGGAACTAAACCATTTTATGGCCAAGGTAAAAAAAATACCTAACATTAGCAGACTTAAGGAAAAAAATTCACCACAACATATAAACCAACACACTAATGCTAATTCTGAGATTTACCAGAGAAACTAAAAGGGAAATGAACATCAGGCAGGTGGATCATTCGACTGTAATGAAAAGAAAGGTGGAAAATTAACAATTAGTTAATAATTGTTAATACAACAATGAATAATACAACTACTCTACCAGGAAAAATCATCCCGGTAGCTGCTAAGCATCCTGGCACAAAAAATAGGGATTACTAAGTAAATCTGGAAAAGATGATGCGTGAAAAAGGAGAAAGAAATCAGGAAAATGATATCTTAATACAGGAAGCCTAGACTACCTGGCGCCACAGGTTCAAATGTTCTCACTGATTGAGCCACTCCAATACTCATCAGTCAAAGCAAATAAATTGAATGTTGTGAACGCAACTAAACCTTGCAGAATAAGAGCATCAGAAATAAATTTTTAAAAATAAAAAAAAAAAGAAATTCTGTTTTCTAAGTTTTGCATGAGCATTAACGATTCAATAGCACCTTTATTAACAATAGTGGTTGGCTCTTTGCCACTGTCTAGGATTTTTATCATTATACTGGCTCCTGTCCTCATTCCCAGAAGTGTCTGCTTTTCAAAGCTATTTTATTTCTATAAAATGAAATATTCTGGACAAAACTACGACAGAAAGTAAAACATTGTTATTGTTACAAAACCTACCAGTCAGAACAAGATTTTCATATAAAATTATTCTAGGAAATACGATTAAAGTGAGAAAATCATAAATAGCTGAAAATGGAAAAGCAATAAAGGAATCCTATAGAGGTGGGGAAGAACGAGAGAAAAAAAAAGTAATGTTATGCATCGAAGTAAATAGATTAGCTTTTTGTCACAGGATGTTCTCATTATCCAAGATCTAGTCATAGCTTCACAAAATTCCAATTATTCCCTTTTATCACAGGATTAATTGCATGGCCATGGTAAAATAATAAGCTACTACGGTAAATTTTATTTTTATTTTCCTTTCAGACTCAAGCAAATTGCAGGTTTACCCCTTTCAGCCTTTCTTTCACACATTTGCAGCTATGCTGTTTGCAAATAAAATCGTAGAAGACTCACAAAGAATCTGAGTAATTGTGCATGAGGTCATCCAGAAAAAAAAATACCATGACTCAAAATAGGACATCAAAAGGTACCAGTAAAGGTAAGTATACAGCAATAGAGGGAATCATGAAAGGAAGAAGATAAACATACTGAAACTACTATTCTGGTACAAATATAAATATATAAAATTCTGATATAAAATTCTGATTTTCAAATGCGCCATCTCACACAGGTCACCATCACACTCAGGATGTCAGCAGAAGGGCTGTATGTGGAATTTAGGCCTGTAGAAGGGCCAAAGCATTCTCCCTCTCCATAATTGTATAGGTATCTAAATTTACCAATTTGCTCTTTAGACTATAAAGCAGCTATATTGCAAGCCACATAACTTCACCTATCAAATATGTCTACTATGTCCTGGTGAATTCCACAGTCTAGTATAAACTGTTTTATTAAAATCGCAGAGTTCTATGACTTGAGGCTTTGTTAAGACTTTTGGCTGATACATAAGCATACCATTAGGATAGAGAAATGTGTATCCTATTTTCATTTTCCCTATGCTCAAAAATTTGTTAAGCCTGCCTGTCATACGTTTGCTGATTAGACTCAAATAGCCACAAATCACATTTTCATCTTCACATCGTAGAAAAAAAAACAATTGTCATTTTGTTTGGGGCATGCCAGTCTGCTTCAGAAACATGCCAGCCCTTGCAGAGACAAATTAGTAGGTATAGTGAGCCAGTTACATTCCAGAGGCAAGTCACTCTTGTCAACTACTCAATATGTGCCCCACTGATGACCTGCTGGCCTTACTGGTGCCTTGTAGCATGAAGACATCCTTGGTGTGCATTTAGGATGACCATGTAAGTCACTTGTGAGTTTGCCAATTGTGAGCAATGTAAGGTCATTCTAAATGAATCTTTATATCACCACACACTTGCATTAATATTCTATCTAATACACAGCAGATTGGAGAAGTAATTCTCAATGCTTAAGTGATTTTTAGAAACAAATTGTCCAGATGCTCTGGATAAGCCTAGATCTCTTTTACGAAAGCCAGGACTAGGGGAGGTGGTAAAATGGTGTTATTATACACATTTGTGCCCCTCTAGTCTTGGCCTGGTGGGTACAACCCTGGCTTGTGCTAGCTGCTTATTTGTGTCAAAACAAGCCAGGATCAGCTTTGATGTCACTGGATGGGAAATTGCTTTCAAAGGAACTTTTATAGTATTCCTTTTGTATAGTGGGATCCCACAAACATTAAGAAACAACTTAGAACCTGGATTCAGTACAGTGTTTAAGACTGCTTTGCTTCAGAGGATGCAATGTCTGTCCAGAGATTGTGAAGGTCTAACAGAAATGCCAGGTGAGAAAACCCCATCCTATTTAGCATGCTGAGGGCTCTTTTCTGCTTCAAAAAGCTGTGCCATTCTTGGAGATTTTAGTCACTGCACAGCTAACACTGCTTAGGTAAATGGCAGACACCAGCTGCAGTTCTCTAGAGCAGGCTATTTTGTTTATTTTTTTGTTTATTTTTAATAGTAGACTGAAACACAAGCTTTTGGCCTCAAGGAGGAGAGTGAAAGTGGTGCCATTGGGTTGTGGGAAATTCAGAATGTTGTATATTTTCTCTTGCATCTAGGACAGCAGTCTGAAAGACAGTTTGCCAGCAAGTAAATATTTTTGAACAATTTTTCTTCTGCCTTAGAGAACTGTAAAATATTAAATAAATGAGATAGTTAAAAAAAGAATGTATAAAAGCCCAGATAAAACCCCGAAACTTTGGGAAATATATTTTGTTCAGTAGCATGAATGTTACTGTAAGACAATCTAAAAATATATGCCGAAGTTTGCTCTAGTTTAACTTGGTATAAATCGGGAATATTTAAAAATTATTGGCAGACTTCTTAGTTTATACCCATTCAGCCATAAATTAAAAATAGCCAATATACTTTAAATATGCTTTTGTGTCATTATGGTAAACTTAAAAATTTTAAAATTCTTCTTTGCCAGATGATCACTTTGACTTTAATAGGAATACGGTCTACAATGTAGGCATAAACATAGTATTTTAAGTCTTTAAAGAAGAAATTCCACTCATCCTCATCAGTTATCACAGATACATAGGACATTACTAATGGCAGTGACATGTCATAAGATTCCTTGGTAAAGAATGAAATTTAGACACTCTGATGAGCCATACATGATGATGTGTCACAACTTCTGAAAACATGCAGCAAGAAATTACTGAATTTATAAAAAATTTCTACAGCCTATTTACTTAATTTGCTAGGATGGAAGAGAAATTTTACATCTATTTTCTTTAGCAGGATTATTTTTAAAAGGAGAATATGAGTTTATGAGGAATTATGGTAGTAAAACAACAGAGTATATTCTAGAAAAAATGGTCAAGTTGAACAAGATGAAATGGCCATTCCTTTCTATTTTGTTATAATAAACATTAAGGTCACCCTTCTATTGATCCATAAAACATTTCATCTTATCTCATATCAGCAATATAGAATTATTTAAATAATGTACTCATGTATGAGAAGTTTCAAGGGGCCGTGCCATCTGAAACCTTGATTTAGTTGATAAAATTACGAGCGGTAAAAAGTGGAGATGCCCACATCACTGTCATGGAACAGTGTAAGAAAAAGAACAGCTTTCCTGAGTCACAGCAAACATTCATCTAGTCCTGTATCTTCAACCATTAGCTAAGTCCTAAGAGAGGTGTGATGAATACAGATGGAGGTATTATGGGTGTATACACAATGGAGCTCAAATGTCCTAATTTATTTTAGGTTCAGTAAACTTGCAAAAGATCACATACTTATCAGAACATTGATGTGTCTGAGTTTTCTCTTTAATTCCACTCCAATTGCTTTCATGGAAGTTCATTTTTATTTCCTTAATTGATCAATAAAAGCCCCAGTTTTACTTTAGAACTGGAGAATCACGTTGTGTATGTTATTAATCATTATATTCTCATTTGTACAGGACAGCACCTAAGAGTTAACAAAGGGCAGTGACCTTATTATGCTTGGCATTGTGAAAACACATACAAAGTCTTCAGCTTACAGTTTTCACTACTGTAATGGAATACAATTAGAGTGACAGAAAAGAGGCAGAAAATACTCATAAGAACACAAGAGTCACACCAAAGGTTTACTTAGTTCATATTCTGTCTCTGACAGTGATCAGCAGTGGAGTTCCAGGAAAAGCACTAGAACAGAGCAAATACCTATGATGCTTCCACCGAGCATTCTTCCAGTCTCCAAATCTTAAATTATCAGCCCCAGATCGGGGACTTCACAGTTTCTGTGTTTCTGCATACTCTGATTGCTGGACAAAGAGAAAAAAGATAAATTCAAAGTCCCAAATTTTCAAATCTCCAAGCTAAAATGTAGTCTTATGAACATTTATATTGATTCTCAAAAGCATTTTCATATACTTTATCAAAACCTTTGGAAAATATTGATTAAAAGTAACAACTCACTATTTTCCAAACAGAAGCATGTTGTAGTCATTGCTGATAAAAGAATGCTGCATCACATATTCCTATTCTGACTAAATTTCAAGTGTTGATTAATGAAGTTATCAGGCTAAATGACTATTAAATGCGGTGTATCTGCACTGTGCTAATTTTGAGTCTTTTTGAAGCTGCCTAATAACACTAGTTCCTCTTGAGTACTTTTCTTGGGTAGGAATATTTTAGTAGTTTCTTACTATGAACTGGAAACATTACTATTTGACAAGTTAAATGGTGTTTCACCTGAAACTAAATGCATTTTAAATGTATTCTACGGTTCCAGACTTATTTACTACTATTTTTCTTGTTTTGCTTATACACATCTTTCTCACATAGATATTTAGGAAATTGAATGTATTTAGATAATAATTTTTAAAAAACTATTTAAAGGGCTTCAAAATCTAAGTAATTAATGCACTTTGAAAATGTTCTTATTCAGAATAAATAATAATTTGTGAGTTGATAGGGATTTTAGATAAAAATAGGAGGACCTTGATCTATCACAGAAAATGTATTATATTTCTGACAACTCTGCATGAGCACAGCAAATCAGAAAAGCCACCACTATATGGCTGCAATGTTCAGACATATTTTATAGGTTTTGCAGTTTTTATCTGGACATGCTTAAAGAACTTCAAAGGGTTCTTTTGTACTTTGATATAGACTGACAAAGCATAGTCTTTGATTATCAAAGTCTAGCAACATTTATTTCAGATATTCTAGTAAAATCTAAAAATTGCAAGAGGAAAAAATAAGCCATTGATAGGGTTTGTGGATGCATCAGATTGCACAGGTTTGTGCAGTTTATTAGAAGTACCCTATGGCATAGCAAATTCATTTGCACATGTTCCTCAGTATTCTCTACTGTTCATAAAGGTCACAAGATAATACTATTCATAACTAGGAGTTAGAACAGATGCAGCATACCAATCTGGAAATGACTGATTCCTGATTATGAGCACTTCTGTAACATGTCTCTTTTACTCCTGAATTTTAATAATGATGAGATTTTAAGCCTTGGAATATAGCTTAGCTGAAAATTGAGATCAAAAGAAAAGAGCAAGGATGTCAGAAATTAACTTGGACATAATACATACTGCAAAAGAAAAAAAAACAAAAAACCCCAACATTTATAAATAACACTTCTTTCTTCTCCTAAATACCCATTCTCTTCTATTGCTGCTGGCAAGCAGAATACACCCTCACCTTCTTCAGAATATTCCCTCAACCTTCTTCAGAAACTCCCACTGCTCTGCTCTGTACCTCAGGTGTAAGGTAAATGTATTGAAAGTATCTCAGTATTAAGTTTAGCTACCAAACCAGCCATTTCATTCACAAATGTAGAGGCTATAGACAGACAAAATCTAGAAATTTTATCTGTCAGTTTAAAATATGAACTTTTCCCTTCTAGGATGCAGTTTCAAAGCTATCGTTCTTCTGCATATATGTATGTGTAAGTATATGTCTAAGCATGTGTGCCTGTTTGCAGTCCAATGTATGAGCATACACTGAATTGGCAAATGCAAAGAGGGTTCCTAATGATGTAACTCCCCTGAGAAATAAATACACTGCCACATAACTCAGGTCTGTCTCAGTAGATCTCACCATAAATCTGCAGGAATCAGAAGTGTCACGAGGCAGCATCAGCAGGGAGTAAGGGCTGTTGCGCTGCTGTCACATTTTAAAGGCAAGGACAAGGCAAGCTGTGTTAGACATGATCTCTGTGAACAGAGAATATGTTGCAGGTAATCAGTACCATTTCCATGGGCTCATTCTCCAGACTTCCTCATATTTTTGAATGGGTCATTGCTGGTCTGATTTCCAGCTTTCCATGGATGAATGCATGAATTTCTTACGAGAACTTGTATAAACCGTGGCTCAAATTTCATTGAAACTGATGTCTGCCAAGAATAATATTTTTGTGGTGCTAAAGTCTCTGATAAACTATGTATTACAACCATAATTTATATGTATCACAGAAGTATATTATCTCTGAGAAAAACTAGGTTTTCTGCTTTAATCAGTACTAAATCAGTGTTATAAATCCGATCAGAATTATTTATTGGTTTTCAGTAAAAAGCTGATTCATTGATCTTGTAAAAGTTAGCAATTTTAGGATTTTCTTCGTAAGGTTTAAAGTCACAAAAATTTTAAAATATTAAGAACTAACTTTCAAATGTTTTTCTGGAAGAAAAGACAAGGTTCCTGTACAAGAAATGCAAAGCATTTCTTATGAACCTCAGTTAACTGGGTTGTAGGTTAGCGTCAGAGTGCAGCTTCAGAGCAACTTCAAATCCAATCTAAATTTCACAAGCCTATAGTCTTGCAATCTCATGCTTTATTGTCCATCACCCTATTTCTGTGTCTTGGAAGTTCCAAGACAGCTCATTCATCTGGCATTATTTCCTAAGGCACAAAGCAAGATTTAGTCTGAACTTGTCAAAGCAGAAATTTTTAAGACAAACATTTCCCCCTGCAGACATCCAGAATTATGAAAAATATACTCTAAGTTTTCACTAATGACAGTTATGAAAAATACAGTGTTGTTTCTACCACAGTTCTCTCTGCTGTCAAAAGTCATTCAATTAAACTCAATATGTATGTGTTTCCTAAATAGCTCTGAAACCCACAGTTTGATTTCAACTGAAATTAAACAAAAGGACATCGATCCCAACAATTATTATGTTTCCATACGTTCTGCAGAAATAGATGTCAAACTGAGGATTGAGATCATACAAGTTTCTGGCTGAAGAAAATGCTGCAGAAGGACTTCACATTTTTTTATAATACCTGAGAATCTGCACACCAGCACTTCTAAATACTGGGTTGTAAGAAAAGCCTCAGGATTTTTGTACCTTAATCATCAAGGCCAACTAACCACAAGGCACAAGTCCATAGGAAATGGGGCTTCATTCATGCTGCAGGTCTACATGCCGTTTGTTAGTTATATGACTTTTTCATTAGTCAGACATGGATTTATAGCTGTGTGGGGGATGGAGGGTGGTGTGTAAGAAATCCTAGCCTCCCTTATTAACACAATGAGGGACTCTGCATTTGTCTGGGATTTCTGATACCTGACCTCCAGCCAAAGTGCCTAATGTCTGGAAATTGAAGCCAGTATCTGCACAATTCAGTCTCCGGGTTCATTTGCACAAAGTCTCATGCTATGGGTTTACTGTAGAAGTTTTGTGCAACTACCTTGTACAGCAACATACCTGTCTTTATCTACCAGTTAAGATCAGTGGGGGTGGAATTAGTTTAAGCAAAAATTTATGTAATTAAAACAATCACTCATTTCCAATGCATGTTCCACATGCAGATTAAGCAGGTAAGAAAGAATGTCATTCTCCACCAGCTTAGTGACTACTTGGAATGCATGCAAAAAAGGGCTACTTGAAGGTATGTGCACTGGGAGAAGATTTCATAAACAGAGGATGGTGGAGAACTCATGTACAGTTACCTTCCTCTACATAGTGTTGTGATTTAGGTAGTAGAAATTAATATATATTATACAGTGAATAGGGAGATTATGAAGCAAGCTGATAGCTGAAGAAAGGCAAATTTTCCAGTCACCTTATAAAACATTTCCATTTTGTGTCATTTATACAACTGATTCTGAGACACTGAAACACGTGTATTATATACAGTGATATGATCGCTTTGTTCCTTATGGTTAGCTGTGGTTGCTCCTGCAACTCCTGATACAATCAGGTCTTTCCATTTTGGAAACCAAGGGAAGAAAGTCCAAGATTAGGTTTGAAAAGCAGTACTTTTTTCTCCTGTAAGAATTAATACTCAGACAAATTCTCCCTAACAGTGAAGTACACTGACACTCCCCAACAGCGAGCTCTCAGCCAGTCATATTACACCATGCGAAGGATGGCACTAAGGTAGCTGGAATTTCATTGAACTGGCATGCATCTCTCTGCCCAGTATCTCCCTGCCCTTCTCAGGCTAGCACAACCAAAGTGAGCTCAGATCTGCCTGTACCTGCCAGTGCAGGCATGCCCTCCTTCACATATTTGTAATGTGATTTTAGGCAAGTTATCATGAATAGAAAATGGGTGGGCCTGGAAAAAGGTTAGAACTTGTCTGGAATTTCTGAAGAAACACCAAGAAATTCTGATTTTTCAAAACACAGCCTTTTTGTGGAAACATGATAATTTTGAAATAGAAAATTCTCAAAAGGGATTCAGACTGAAAGCCAAGTGTATGGCTAAAAGCAAAGACCTAAAAAAACAGATAATCATGGAACAAATTCACATCAGTTTTCTTCTGGGATATAGGGACCCAGCATTACAAATCTTTTTAATCAGATATAGCAGAGATATAAGATCCATATTCCAAATGACAGTAGTCTTATCTCCAGCTGAGATGAGGAAAGCAGTAAATATAGTAATAACAGACTTTTGCAACACTTTAGAGGGACATCAAAATATTGTATGTAAAAGTCCTGCTTAGGATTAGGTCAATTTGCCACTATCTGAATTCACATATCAACTTTGCTAAACAAAGATGCATAAGGCTTTAGCAGTTTTTAAAGCAACTGCAGCTCTAACCCCTATGGTGGTGTCGTGGTTTGAGCCCAGCCGGTAACTCAGAACCACACAGCTGCTCGCTCACTCCCCCCCCCACTTCTTCCTCCCCCCGCTCCCGGAGGGATGGGGAGGAGAATGGGAAGAATGCAACTCCCACGGGTTGAGATAAGAGCAGTCCCGCAACTAAGGTATAACACAAAACCACTACTGCTACCACCAATGATAATAACGATTAGTGAAATAACAAGGGGAGAGGATACAATTGCTCACCACCCACCGACCGATACCCAGCCCGACCCGAGCAGTGATCTGGGCCTTCCGGGTAACTCCCCCCGGTTTATATACTGGGCATGACGTGCTGTGGTATGGAATACCCCTTTGGCTAGTTTGGGTCAGGTGTCCTGTCTCTGCTTCCTCCCGGCTTCCCCTCCTCCCTGGCAAAGCATGAGACTGAGAAAGTCCTTGGTTGGAATAAACATTACTTAGCAACAACTAAAAACATCGGTGTTATCAGCGTTGTTCCCAGGCTGAAAGTTAAAAAACACAGCACTGCACCAGCTACTAAGCAGGAGAAAAATGACTGCTATAGCTGAACCCAGGACAGGTGGGTTCTTCAAGAAGAGAGTCTTTCTCTCAGATCATGCATTCAAATTTCTTTGACTTGGCATGAGATGATGGGCAGCCAGAATTTTTGTCTATAGACATGCCCACAGAAAATATACATGATTCCTACAATCATCAGGATTGTATTAGCCACAATAATATTTTATTTAAAAAAATTAAATGAAGTGTAAATAAAAAAATGCTCTAAACTTAATCTTGTTTCTACTTCCTAACTAGAACTTGTAGCAGTAGTTTCTTATCTAATTTGGAACATTCCCCTCTTTATTATGCTATTGATATTTCAATGAGGCTAAGTGATATCAATGGAAAAGATCAATGGAAAAGAGATGTCATAGCTATAAGATCCAAATAACTCATATAAAATATTCATTCTCTAGGCCAGCTTTTATGGCTCTAAATAACGCCCAGCATTCTAATATGACCTCTTTAGTTCCTGTGTTGCGAAGGCTCTGTGGTATTCCTAGGATCCCATGCTACTTAGGAAAGACAGACAAATGTGCAATATTTAAACAGATGAGAAGCAGGATTTAAATGGAACATTAACAAACAGGATTTTTAAACTTACAAAATTAAGTAAATAAGAAAGGAATTCATTGTACCTTTTTTTTTCTTATCAGCCCCGATGTTTTTGCTAATATGCCTTTGTATTTAATATTTTCATCCTGAAGTGTTTTTAGATTGTCTTTTGTCTAGCTCCTTGATTTTATTACTTCTTTAAATTAACCTACAATGGTTGATTTTATATTAATAGAGATAAAGGGTAATGTTCAAGAGAGGAAAATTTCTTACAACAGGTCATATTATTGTCAGTAAAAATCTTACCCAAAATACCACATGTACATCCATTGGCAAGCTTCACATTTCTGAGCCCTAGTTGTTGTACAATATCATATAATTTTAAGGAAATTCAGGAAAGGAAATAATTTAGATTCAAATTCAGGATACAAATACGAAGCACAAAATAAATGATAAAAAAAACCAACCAAAAAACGCACAGATTTACGTACAAGCTTGAAGACTTTACTGAAAAGACCACATACAGGATTGAACTCTCAGTTATTCAGCAAAGAGAACTAATGCAGGAAGTTTCTGTCTGGAATTATACTGAAAGGCTATGCTTAGTACCACCAGAATTACCAGCCTAAATGTAAAGGTAGAAAAACATTGATTTACAGATCAGGTCTAGTCTACATGCTTTTGCTGGGTTGAGTTCTTACGAGAAAAAGACAATCTTTAGTGTCAATTTTCAAATAAAAAGTTATGGGCAAGATGAGTTTTCTACCAAAACAACCTAGAACGATGCACTGGGGAATGTTTGGGGAAAACACATCAAAGCATATGTATGCATGTGTATAAAGTCTGGGTTCCTCTTTAATTTTAAAAATGATGCCAGTTAAGAATAACATTTAAACAGTTACTTGAATTCTCAGAAAACTAGTTTTCTTAAAATCTAAGTCCACTCTCCAATAATTCCTTGATTTGGAAACCAAAATATTAACAAGGATAAGCAATGTAAAAGGGTATAATCGCATAACAGTATGAAACAAAATGGTATGAAGTACAAATCTATGAAAAAGATCATGGATTTGGTCACCTTTCCCTAGAGGAGAATTCTTTTTGTTGAGAATTTACTATTTTTTCGCATACATTTATGTGATATTGTCATATTTTACACTTATTTTCTGCTCTGGTTTACTGTTCCACTAAAAGCCAGTGCAACTGAGATTCAGGCTTACAATTGTTTTAGAAAGTACTCTCTTGTAATTTTGTAAATGTCTAGTAAAACTCCACGCAATCTTAAAAAAGGTCCAACAGTACTTATATAAAGTATTGTTTTAACAGCATTTTTACTATCAGAACACAGAGAAAATAGATCCTCCTATTTTCTTTTCATAGGTATATAATCTAGTAGTAACTTACAGAGAGGTCAATTAAAAATTTTCTGATAAAATATTTTATTATGTAGCAGAATAGTGTGTTGCTAATCATTTTCAGATCATTGAAAGTAAATTGGAAAAAATTAATAAGGCCTTTTCCTAAAGCCCTGAAACTGGAGCCAAAAGTATTTTGGCCAATTTAATTAACTACTCTGTATATTGGTTGAACTACTTCAACTTCAGATGAACCCTTTGCAAGCCCTTTGCCAAATGGCTAATGGCAGAAAAAAAGGGTCAGATACAATACAACAAGGTTCCCTCATAACAAATAAATAAATCTAGGTGAAGTCCACACTAAAATGTGGGAAAACTAAGTGCAACTTTTTAATATGGCTTTCACATGCAAAATCATGAATATAGGTATGTTTAAGATTTTTTTCAGAATATAAATAAAACACATATACACACACATATAGGTAACTAAAAGAGACATTAACCCCTTGTGAGAACTCTGGCAGTGGAGCTCTAGTCCAAGACACCAGTGAGAATATCCCAAAAATATGCGTATAATAATTAATTTATCCAGTAATGTCCATTTGTAAATTGGACTAGTGCACAACAGGACCTGCAGTGCCTCTTTTCAGATTTGCTTCTACTCCCCAAATTGCTTCTTGCTCAATCCCAGCTAGAGGCATTGCTCTCTTGCTACTGAATTTACTTTATTCCAGAGATAGGTAAGGAAGCAAGGCGCACAAAAGCACATCTGGCTCTTATTAATGGCTTCCAGCTGTATACAGCTCCCAGTATTATCTCATGTCATGTTTGTTCGGTGTTTCCACATGACTGCTCAGCTGGCGAACACTAGGGAGTTTGGGAGAGTTGAACAGAACCCCAGGCTGACATTCAATACCAGCGTTTTATCTGTGCTTTCCTTTTACTTGCTGGCAAAGGAGATACCCTCTTTACCTCCAAGTCAGACTGAAACTACTCATGGGACTTTCTCAGTGTTCCCTGAGGAACTACGAGTAGGCAGCCTATGCAAAGAAAACTTTTGCCTCTCCAACAACATAGGGAGTGATTTATTTTCTAGAACTTTTGACAGAACCCCTTACATGAAAAATATGTGAAAATGGAGTAACCAATATTACCCTATGTTAGTACAGATTGACCAACGCTGTCCATTTGTGAGCTTGCCTTTAAGGCATTTTAAATCAACATCAGGTAATCACCATTACACTTAACCAATCATTATGTCTAACCAAACATGTATGTATCAAAGCAGAACAGGACAGAGCTAATTGGCAACAAGGGTAACTGGCACCATGAATGTCCCCTTAGAGAACAGAAATTAAAATGTGGACTGTTCACTACCTCTACCTATCAATAAAATTACAGAAATGCTGCTGAGTAGCATTTTCTTCCCATGTTTTTGTCTCTGAAAGTACTGTATTCAATTCATCCAAGAAAATTCGTGTTTTCTGTGTTATGTTTTGCTGTTCCTCAGAACAGAAACAGGAACAGTGTTACTTCTATATTCTGTCAAAATATGACTACTCCTAATGGTATTTTTTCCGGTGTATTCTGAAGTTACTTTAGTGACAGGGCTCCTTCCAGCAGAAATCATCCCACTGCTTGAATAGGCATCTATTCCACAGTATCTTTCTATTTCACTTGAATCTTGATGTTCTTATGTATTTTATTCCTTTTAGCATCACCATAAATGCTGCACAAGTTCTGTTCCTGTTTCATGATTACATCTCTCATTTGCAGATTTACATATTCTGCACAAGTACTCTTCATGCAAGCTGTGTTTGTTTATTATTACATTTTTGCCTCTTTCCTAAGTCACCTACTAAATTTCTTATATTGGTCTATATTACATGTGTTCGCATGGAAAAACATACTGCAGTATAAATATCAGCAGAAGAGGGGAGAGAAAGAGAGAGAAAACGTGCAAGAGAGATCTGTTCTTCCAGTTCTATGCTGATGTTTTTTCTAGGCAGAACTGCCCAGAAATAAGCACATTTCCAGCACAGGAAGTTTCCTAAATTTATTTCAAGAAATGGAATATTACTAGGAGACTGTTTTCCAAAATAGGTAGCAGAGAATAAGCTTAACCAACAATAATGATATTTCAGTAGTAACTATATACAGATATTAATGTTCAGAATCAAAAGTCCAGGACATTACATTAATTCCTGGTCAGAGTTTGTCTGGTGAATCTGGCCTGATACCTTCACATTCCAGAGGTGTGCTGCTCTCCAACCTCCCACCCCACCTCCAAGCTCAGGCGCTAGTTGCTCACATGTCTTAACCTCACAGCCTCATGTAAGGGGCTGTTCTTACATAGCCTTTCCTAGTATTTCCAGTTTTATATCCTCTTGCCACATTCAGTTTTTAACAGCTAAATAAATATGCCTGGCCACAAGGCAAGAGTTGATGTATTCATGCTTTAGCCACTAAATATACATGTGTGCTGCAAATGCCAACCCTGGAATGGTGGAAGAGCACAGGGTATAGATGGAAGTAACTACTTAAGGGTGGTGTAAGGCACCTGCATATGCACAACAGCAGTCCAAACCCAGGCTCCAGCTTCTGTAGCAACCAGGACTGTAGCATATTCCACTCGCCACCCTGCCATTCCCCCCAGCTACCCAGTCCATTTTCAAGATGTCTTAGATAGGACTTTATTCCAATGGCTAGACACTGTTTCGAATGCATTTCTTATTTCTTTTTTCTTGGCAGTTTCTCATCATCATGTTTCCATTGTGCTTTTCTAAATTAGCATCTTTTGTTGCACTTTTTTCCCCTCTTAGAGATACATAACAAACTATACGGCCTTAATTTTTTTAACTCAAAAGATCAACTGGCAAAATCAAAGAGGGGGAAAAAGGCTGAGAGAAGTCCACATTATGCTGAAACAGCAAAAGAAATGCAAAGAGGTCACAGCCCAACTACTCACCAGCGCATCATGCACCCTTTGTGCTCTCTCTTTACAGGGCCTCTAGCAGTATACAGTGAAGCACCTTAAAAGATGAAGATTACTTTCACATAAGTAGCTGAAGAGAGCCTTATTCTTCCAGGGTGTACCACTCAGAGTTTTATTTGGCCATCTGCATCATTAAGTGATGACTCTTGGGATTATAATATTCCTGAATATGTGCTGTAGCATATTGAGTTGGGATATGCATTTTGTTGAACAGTGATAGCTGATAGTGTTGCTGCTTCTGACAAGCACTGAGACTTCTGGGCTGACACCCAAAGTGCAAGGAAGGAGGTAAGACAGCTGGTGAAAATCTCCATAGTAGTACCCATGCCCTGGGATAAGCCTGTGAATGCGATGTGGGACAGGTGCCTATGCCCCACTGACCTTACTGGCAGAGATCTCAAAGGACAAAGCAGGTAAAGCTACACTGTGCAGGTTTTTCCTACACCCTTCTCGTGGGAAGAGAAAAGCTACACTTCTGAACCCTATCAACTCTTATGTACACAGGAATATAAAAAATCAAACCAAACAATTATGCTTTGATTATATTATGACCTTTCATTGGCCACACAGATCCTGCAGAACTAGTCCCTTAAACAATTCTGTGGTTCTAAAATACAAATATAAAAAATAATGAATTTCTATTTTCCTTCCATAATTTGACAGTTGAGATGAGAGAGGTTAGGAACAAACCCCTCACATTACCTCTGCATTTAAGACTTCTTTTTTAACCAATACTCTATACAGAGATCCCAGCCCCTGCTCTCAGGAGGAGTCCTACTGACACAATGCTCTGCTTCTGCTTCAAAAAGCAAAGTACAATTAGAACTGACATGGTGTGCTCACGACTCAGACATTCTCACCTAGTAATCCTTCCTTCTGATGTGCATTTCAAATTCTGATCCTTTTCCTGCATAAAAGATCTAGGATTTACAAGTAATATAAAGGATTAATTAACTATGATGCTTATGAGACAGAATAAATAGTCCCCCTTTCATGTAGCTAGTTAGATCTTTTCTTGCAAAGATGAAGCAGAAGATTGTACTTTTTAACTTCTTATTTCTTCACAAAAAATCTTTTACATTTTACACACAGAAGTTTCATAATAGTAGTTCTCTTAACATTAGAAGCTTCAAAGGATCACTATTTTTATTCCTAGTTTAACATATATTTTACTTTTTTTTCCCTAATACTTATTAATGTGTGGAATATGAGTGCTGCAAAAAGAGAACTGCTATTTATTCTTCCAGAGCGGCACAAGCTGCTTTTCTCATTCTTACCGTGAACTGCTTTGAACATCATTTCCATTGAGTATGCCAACTTTTCATATTTTGTGAGCCAAGGCCTCCTGATTTCATAGCCAGCTTGCATCACCATGCAAGTTCAATTTCCATTTTATACCTTAAGGATTAGAGTGATGAAACCTGACTCGATTACCTTAGGGCTAAAAAGATTGAAGTTTTGATCAATGATCACTGTCAGCTTTAGCACACATTTTCTTTAATCCTGCTTAGTATGCTGGAGCCATTAGGATTGTTTTTCCTGTAGTTAATTTGGGTTTCTGGACTGGAAACAATCCTTAATTTAATCATAAAAGTTTGTTCATGTCAACCACATTTTTGGATCTGTTAAAGTTTCATTAAATACGCTGTGTGTTCAGCCATGCTTTGAGACTTAGGTGACGCTGCCTAACATGCATAGGGCACTTATTTATGACTGTCAGTTTTCTGTCAAGGTCCTCAAAGAGTATACCTTTGAATATATGAAATGTAAGGCATTTCTAAAAAAAAAAAAAACAAAAAACCCCAAAACCAAAAAAAGGTTAAATGACAACACTGTAGGAAATAAAAAGATGTGGAAATAAATGCAGTGGAAAATGGACAAATAATATCTAACTGATCCTGCACTCCCCATTTACCCATCTCCTCCGCTTCATTCTCTATGCTCTCAAACACATGAGAATATACACAAGGAGAAATCTACTATGTTATCAGTCCTTGTTTTAAATGAAGTAGAAGACAACCAGTATATCAAGCTTCAATCTTACTCTCTGCTAGCACCTATTTCAGCAGAGCGTTTCATCCTGACCTATACATGATCTTCATATATTTTAAACCATCGCTTTTACCAGCTTTTGACAAACCATTAAGTAGTTTAGTAAAAAGTAAAACCTTTTGAGGGCCTGAGTAAGATTACCAAACCAATTCCTGCAATGAGAATTTTATTTGATTTAATATGGGAGACCAGTTCACACCACTGAGATCTAATTTCATAAAACTTAACAGCCATATTTAGCAGGTTGTGAGATTTAGTTACTTATTGATCAAGAATCCTGACACGGTGCTGATTACTTTTTAGTATTTCTTAACATATTGAGGTTTTAGCTGTGTTTACAAGGACCACACTGTTAGCCACTTCAACACTACTTTGTTCCCTTAAAGGCACAACACCCCTTTATTAACTTACCAACTACTGTACATAATTATTTCTAGGCAGAGTTCACCTTTATTAAGGAGGCCCAGGCAAAATCTCCATACTGCAAGACTGCACAAGGTTGGCAGTCGATTGAGCTGGCAGACACTCAAGCCAGATATATATCTCATGGTAAGAGTGTGCATACCAGCTTTAGTTCTGCCACAGCAGAGGGAGTGTTGAAAACAGGCTTAAAAAAAAAAAAAAGCTCAAAACAAAACAAACAAACAAACAAAAAACAGGAGGAGGTGGCAGGGGGGAAGGAAGGTGTAAAATGGGTTTGTTGTTTCAATGACCCATGAAAGAGGAACACATTCTTCCAAAAGGAACATACTCACTGAGGATACTAAGGTAGCCTGGGACACAACCCCCTGGTTAAGGGATAGCTATCCTTCCTGCAGTGATTTCTACCACCTCACACCCTCTAAAAAAAGGTCAGCTACTCTATTTTCTTTAGATTTCTTAAGCTTTGTCACACACATTGATTTCTTCCATACATTATCATTTAAATATGACCTTACTAGAGCAGTGCCACCCCATAAGTTACAGTACAAACGTGCATGCAATTCACTAGGTTTGAATATGACTGCAGAATTTGATTTTATATAAATGTTACTTAAATGATCATCAATTTGTAGACTACTGTGGTATTTGGAAGCCTACAACCCTACCGGTATTTTAGTGTCTTAGCAGATAAAACATTGGAAGAACTTTCATTTTCAAAAACCCAGCATGTGCTTCCTCACATCTTTGAAAATCTATCCTGTGCCCTTTTGGTTGCACACAATTAAGTATTATACTTTCTTCCCCCCCCCCCCCCTCCCCCCCCCCCGATTATACTTGTATTTAGAAGTACTTAAGACTACAATGCTACAGAACTTGCATAAGTAACAAACTTGGAGCCAGACATTCACATTATTGTCTGAGATTTACAGAATCTGAAAACTTTTTCCCATGTCTACCTTTGTAATCATGTACATAGTTCCTTAATATCAATCCTTAGGGTATACAAGCATGTACAAGTAGTTAATATTATTTTTACTCCATCATTTCTGTCTGTTTGTTAATCTGGAAACAGTAGAGGTCATTTAAATCCTCACCCTATTAATGATCCTGATTAAAGATTAGTAGAAGCTTCAGCAGCCTAGAATTGGAAAAGCATCATTGCCCCAAAACTATATCCCACATTCTTTGGTCCTCTGCTTTCTGGGAACCCAATCTTTTTATCCTATTTCATCATAAGAACAGGTGTGAAGGACACGAGACAGTTGCATTCTGTTTCTATTCTTCCGTAAACAGACTAGCATATGCTTTATTACTAAAATACAGTTGTACACCACATCAACTTCTGTTCAGTTTTAAGTATGACATGTTTAAGAAAGGTTTAGGAGACTATACAGTTCAAGATAGCTTTCACACAGAGGAAAATTCTAAAACGCTATCACTGCCAGGAGGAATTTTGTTCATTTTGCATTATGCATTACTTTCTTCTGCTGTTCTGCTTACAACCACATCATTTGAACATCCTCCCACACAAGATTTTTCTCATATGTAACCTGCAGCCATGGTGACACTACTGCACTCCTATTAGAAAGGGGACAAACGAATTCAGTCCCAATGAAGCAGAAGTTTCTACAAGAATATTAAACAATACACAAACTCTTTGGTCAGAAATTGCTCCCAAATTAAAGACACAGAGAAAAAAAATGCATGCTGAAAATTATCTTTTACCCAATGATCTGATTAAACTGAAACAACATTAAAAATACTCTTCAACATTAATGGGAGTGAGAAGACAATATGATAGCAAGGAGTCTTCCAAATTCTATTTAATTGCATGTTTAGGCAAATAGATTCTAATAGCCTTCTTAACTGTTAGTTGCAGTAAAAGTAATTGTGTAACAGCAAAATGAGTTTATTGCCTGTGGGTTGATTTATAAGTGCATGAACACATCTCAGGACTGAGATAGTTTCTCATATTGATTAACTGATTTTCTCCTATCACACAAACAAGGACCTTCCAAAGGCAGGAACCAAAACATAATGTATTTTTCCCAAGACAATACTTCATGGGAATTCACAAATGGCTGTTTTATAGGATATGGCAGCTCATTTGGTAAATACGATATTCCACAAGTATGAATGGAAGTAGTGCAGGAATTTCTGCACCTTTATCTACCACTGTACAGTTTAACTTCTAGGTTCTGATCTATAGTTTTTTAAATGGCTAAGGCCTGCGTACTTGAGATATATCTTAGCAAAGACACCCAGGTTGTGGAAGCACAATAACAAATAAGAGGGGAACCCTCATGGAGCTCCTGCCTCCATGGCCAGTGTTTTTCCTCTGTTTGCAAACAATAAAGCCTAAAAGTTATTTCCCTCATTTTTTTTAAGAGCAGCATAAAAACAGCCAGTAGACAAACAGGGAGAAATTTGGTGCTTTTGTTCAGGTCTTGACTAGCTCCTTATCTGACTGGTGAGTGAGAGAAGAACTCCATCACAACTCTTCCTACAAACATGTTCCTACATGCCCAAACTAAACCACCATAACTATACACCAAAGATAACTTATAGCCCTACACTTCTAGTCAGTTATTTTTTGTGTTACTCAAATACTTCAGACCACAACGCAGACAGGCTTTCTACAGTATTCCTTATCATACGCCTATAAAAACTGACTGATTCTTCACAATTTCCTGATACATTCATGTTCTTCCTCCAAAAATCCCCCACTTTAAAAATCACAATCTCTCCAAAGCTACTCCTTAGCAACATTTGCCTACATGCATAGGTAGTTTACCTCAGATTGTTACAAAGAGTAAATTCAATTGCATCTGATTGTCTTTTCTTCAAGTGTTGTCCCTTATTTCTTTCATTTTTTATATCTAAATCTCCCTCAGAGTTCCTACCCCTCAACAGACCTTCACCAGCAGGACACAGCACTTCAGATCACAGTAACTGCCTGGCCTGATTTACACACTTAATTCTTTTTGATTACTCCAAGAGGAACTTGAGTACATAATACAGAAGGATAACAAATACTGGAGCCTATGTCAGCTGTGCATGTTGTCCTATTTTATATTACTCCTATACCAGTATTTATCTTGACATTAAAGGAAGGACCAAGACACCCTTACACATACATCTGCCATCCAGAGGGACCTTGACACGCTTGTGAGGTGGGCCGATGCCAACCTTATGAAGTTTAACCAAGGCAAGTGCAAGGTCCTACACCTGGGTCGGGGCAACCCCAGGCACTGCTACAGGCTGGGCAGAGAAGAGATTCAGAGCAGCCCTGCAGAGAAGGACTTGGGGGTGTTGGTTGACGAGAAGCTTAACATGAGCCGGCAGTGTGCGCTTGCAGCCCAGAAAGCCAACCGTATCCTGGGCTGCATCAAAAGAAGCGTGACCAGCAGGTCAAAGGAGGTGATCCTGCCCCTCTACTCTGCTCTTGTGAGACCTCACTTGGAGTACTGCGTACAGTTCTGGTGTCCTCAACATAAAAAGGACATGGAGCTGTTGGAGCGAGTCCAGAGGAGGGCCACGAGGATGATAAGAGGGCTGGAGCACCTCCCATACGAAGACAGGCTGAGAAAGTTGGGGCTGTTCAGCCTGGAGAAGAGAAGGCTGCATGGTGACCTCATAGCAGCCTTCCAGTATCTGAAGGGGGTCTACAAAGATGCTGGGGAGGGACTCTTCCTTAGGGACTGTAGTGGTAGGACAAGGGGTAATGGGTTCAAACTTAAACAGGGGAAGTTTAGATTAGATATAAGGAAGAAGTTCTTTACAGTGAGGGTGGTGAAGCACTGGAATGGGTTGCCCAGGGAGGTTGCGGATGCTCCATCCCTGGCGGTGTTCAAGGCCAGGTTGGACAGAGCCTTGAGCCACATGGTTTAGGGCAAGGTGTCCCTGCCCATGGCAGGGGGGTTGGAACTAGATGATCTTAAGGTCCTTTCCAACCCTTACGATTCTATGATTCTATACATGCATAAGAATACACATACAAATTTGGGACCATATGCTATCTTTAAGTCTCTATATGTGTCTATACATACACAGGTAGAGAAGTCATATGGATGTAGATCAAGGGGTCCTGAGCTTGCACAGTATCATATATCGTGAAAATAAAAAGGGCTTTTCTCTACTATGCTGCTTTCACTAATACAAGCCTATGTGCTTTGATGGTAGTCAGCAATACTAAAATGAATGATACAGTTACAGTGTCCTGTTATTATGCCCTGTTTTCCAATACAAAGGTTCACTGGAGAGAATGAATATAACTATGTGGATCAGGGAAGAGGGGAGAGAAAGAAAGAAAAGAGAAGTTACAAATAGGCATAGAAGGAAGGATGACTGTGTAAGAACTGGAAGAGGAAGAGATAAAGGACTGACAGAAATCAATGTGATATATGATGATATAAGAAGAACTTTTGTGAAAAATGACAGCAAGAAAGAAAAGAAGATGGAAGAATGAAAGTCCAGGAAGGAAATTAAGCTACTGCCAAAATAAGAGCTGGCTACATGTATTTTTTAAAAAACCCTTTTTAGGTTTTTTTTTCCTAAAAATACTTTGGGATCACAACTGCATACTTGATTCCTGAGATGTTCAGCCCTGAACATAACGATATAAATTCAGTAAAACAAATCCTCTGTCAGAGTACTGATTGCCTACAGCCATAGGTTAATGAATATCTTTCTAACTGGTAAGTCCTGCACGTAAATGAGGAATGTGGACCTCAAAAGGTTACAGTTCTGGTCCAGCTGAATACTGAGCATGTCACCAGTACATTGTGAGATACTATAATGGATAAAAAAATATTTTCTTTTTGTAAGAGCACAATTCTAAGTAAGAAATACCATTTTGCTAATAAAATAGCAAAGATTGTGACCACAAAATTAATCCTTTTTAAGAAAACAGTATTAGCCAGCTGAATTGCTGTGGGTTAAAGCTCTGTCTTTAACAGAGGCATACAATTTTCATTCTCAGCAGCAGTTGCTAGGATCCACTTCTGTTTCCTAGCAACATAATTTTAACCTACTTTCCTCGTGCATCTCTTACAATGACCAAAAAGTCTTTTTAGAAACAAATCTTTAACTCTTCTATCAATACAAGTATATGCATGTAATAGTAAATCTTTCTTAAGGAGTTATTGAAAATTCATTATTTTTCCTGAAATTAAGTGCAATGAATGTAAAAATGATAATGAAGTATCCGTGAAGAACTGCTGATTTTCAGTTTCTATTATCCTTGTAATTCTGGACTTACCGTCATCTCTTGAAAAAAAAAATATTCTTTTCCCTCATGGAAAAATATATTCTTTCAGGGGGAAGTTTACTGGAGAATTCGAGAAAAGGACCTAATGAAAGCATTACTTCTTAAAATAGAAAGTACTCCTTTTTTGATTGCATCTGTATCCTTGGAGTGCCATAAACTGGATATTAAAGGAATAACACTCGGGCATATTTTGAAATCTTATGAAGAAACAACTGAATAAAGATATGTCTTTAAAAATTCCTAAGCAATGACACATGTAAAGGGAACAAACTGTACTCCCCACTTCCAGTACCAGTCTCATATTCATTGTTTAGATATCATCTTGGTAAAATTAAAATCCTTTGTGTTTCTTTCAGAAGCAGAGTATTTCTGCCCTGTAGCTAATTAAGCAAGAATTACAAAGCACAAGTATGACATTATTTGCATGTTCATGGTTTTTCATTTTCACTTCTCATCAAACACAATAAATGATCCAATGTCATAACCAAATGGTATCCCACAGCACAATAGGAGCATCACAGAGTTCTTTTGATATCGGTCTGCATTGGGAAAAACATAGTGTCTTTCATTTGAGAGTTTGTAAACAAACCTTGCATACCCCAGATAATTTAGAGAAACCAATCTATGCAACATCATTATGTTTCTTTTCCAGCAGGCATTCCCATAACCTGTCAGCAAGACATACACTTTAAATTCAGAATAACTCAGCGGGCTTAATCAATATGGGATTCAAAAGAAACACCAGATCACTTTAAACATGTATCAGTACATATGTTGTCAAGATAATACTCACATGCCAGAGAAGGCATATGGAACACTAGAGACATTAACTAGATGGGTGAGACAGGAAAACAATGATGACATGCCCAAATTTGAAAGCATTTTTCCTATTTCTAAGCATAAAAAAAAAAAAAAAGAAAGAAAAAGAAAAAAAATCAATGTGTACATTAATAAATATGCATTATCACAATCCCTTTCTTATTTATCAGTTTCCAGTACAAAGATGACTGTTAATTTATTAGCAAAAATATAAAGTTTCATTAATGTTGGAATACATTACTCAAAAATGATGTTATTTGCATTAAAATTATGGTTTTGTTTCTTCTTATTTAAACAGTAAATAGAGAAATAATACCATGTGATACGTGACATCATATACAACAAGGAACGTGTACAGCTCATCAGCAACATAGGGAATTTTTCACAAACTATAGATTGAAACCTTTGTAAAGTTCTAACGCTGCCCTGATACATTGGTAATTTAATTGCAATGAATAATAAATGATCAGTTCTAATATCTATAGAAAACTGATTTATGTAAAATTTGTTTCAATTCAAAAAATGTTCTTGGTGTAATTACATAGATAATAGCTTATTTAGTAACTCTTCTAAACATATCCATAAGTTCGCCATCATGATGGTACACCTGCGTTGAATAAGAAGCTTGTAGATGCTTGCAAATCATATATTACTACTGATAGATGGAATAACTCATGGTTGTAACACAGCTATCTGATAATTGACTTGTTTGGGAGGCACCATGTGGTATTGAGTACATTAAGATCTCTTTCCTGGATGTAAACTTTCGTTCCTGAGATACTACTGAGATGAGATGTAGCACCATGTTACACAACTACAGATCTATAATTCCTACTGAAGTATTATCCCAGAAGCCAAGACTGCTATTTCAACATAGTTAGTTTCAGATGTACCACTGATTAAACAACAGTACTTCAGCAAAGCTTTAAATCATATGTAACTGCCACAGTGGAAGGAGCTGTGGCATATGCAATTCAGTGAAGTTCTTTTAGGCAAAGATATACTAATATTATGATCATTTTATAAAGATTAATACAGCAAATCATTCTGAGAAATTCTACAAATACCTATCTCACAAGGAAGTATTAAACACCAGTGTAACTGCATACATAAAAAAAAAAAAAAGAGTATGAAGTTTGAGAAGTGTTTAGTGTAGCTCTCAGACTTTACTAGGTTAATCAGTTGTATTTTGTAAACCACCACAGAACAGGGAGGAATGTGAGAAGCCACTGCCTCTTCAATTTGGGTTTTATATTATGAAACACAGAAAAAAAAACCCCAAACAAAACAGCAAGGAGACAGACAGCACTATCAAAATGTGAGAAACTTCAAGAATAGAGATGCCTAATTGCCTTCCAAAGCAAACACCTGAAGATTAAAGGAAATGGTTTTGTAATACATGCCAAGTCTTGTCACAGAATCCATCATCTTTTATACTTAATGTTGTGCTCAGGAAAATACTAAAATATGAGACATGCATTAAGAATGAAACCACAACGTCGCTTTCACAATAGTGTTTTTGAGCACCTGAGGAAACATGAAAAGAGGTTGACATTCAGAAACCACTCAGAGACAGAAAGGCATGGGGAAAGGTTCTGCCCAGACGAGATCTGAGGGAGTTGATTTTCCCTTAACCTGATGTTAAACATAAGAACATGTACAGTTCTTTTGTTGTAGAAGAGGGGATGTGGCTTGCTAAGGAAAAGAAACAATGGGCAGTCTCAGAAATCTCACTATTCGGAGACTTATGCATGAGTTAGTTACAAATCTACTGAGGAAATTCTAAACAACTGTCAATGTTATAACATTTGAAATCAGACATTTGAAATCCGAAAGTCAACCACATGCAAATTTTTCCTACCATAATGATGACATCTTTTTCATTATGGCATAACAGTCATCTTTTGCCCAGTTATTTCTATACAATACAACAGACTTGAAATAAAATTCAAGGATATGCAGGTTGATTTGGAGCACTAAGAGTCTTGTAAGTACCTTCTGATACAAAATCTGGTCCACAAGTTTCAAATGTCAAGTCCAACATCTGGGAATAAATCCAACATCTGAGACAAGGCACTGATTTAGGAAAAGAAGTCATATCATGCCATTTTGCACAATAGAACCTTGGCACACTGAGTTATCTCATCACTATTAATGCTAAGGAAGTCAGATACATACACATATAGTATCTCTGCAGTGTTACAAACCACTTGTTATTTAATATTAATAGCTGAATATTTGAATAGTTTTGCCCAAAGCTTCTACTTGAATATATTCATTGTTGGTTGATTTTAATTAATATTATAATAACTCCATAAATTTACAACTGGCATACAGGGGTCATAAGATTTTGCTAATATGCTCCTTTCTCTTGTACTTATTAACTTCTGTATAATTAATTTGGCCTTAATGCATTTATTCTTAGGTTACTGCTGCATAAATTAGAAAACTGTCACATCCTATATCTTTCCTGGAGCTTGGAATGATGCTTTTATTTTATTCTCATATTCACAGTTCATTCTCATGTGAAATAGCTTTACTGATGTACGTACTCCTTCTTAAGTCAGTGAACCCACTGGCATAAGAATAAAAATGTAGGTTTATTTCATATATGACTATCATATGATGTCACCTTCAAGAAAAATGGGAAATTCACTGAGCAATTTCGTGATGGCGGAACTGCACGAGTAACAACCTTATCGTGGGATTTAACATGATAATTTTTGATACTTTGAGATCATTATTGCTATGGCAACATTTGCAACATTTTATTGCTGCAAAATCTTTCACTGAAGAAATGAGTTTGCACAAATACAATTTAAGGAAAATACACGCATGCACACCCACAGAATTGAAAAATAAATGCTGCCTGAACAAAGACACTTTGGGCTTTAATTCAAGAGAGCACTTTGAGATATATTGTCATAAACTCATACGATTTCAAACATGCTAGGAAAAATCTCACTGTCATTTAGCATTGATTATGCTTAAATTAGGCATAAAGAAAAAAGCATATAAAATCTGTTTAAAGTGTAAATTCTATTTACGAAAAATACATCTCTATTTTTCCCGCTACTAGGTTCAGGGCTTGCAACAACATGACTCAGTTTAGTTGGAAGGCACTTAGATAGAGACTTTTGCAATTCCCAGATGGCAGAGCAGACACTGTGGGCTGTTTTTCCATCATCAGATTTGGAACTGCTGCTGCCACACTGCTGTCAAGGTAGAACTGCACTGTGGTTGGAGGGTGTAACATTAGCGGGAATAGGCTGACCTATTCAAGCTGCACTGTAGGGTGGTAAACAGAAGGAGTTAAGAGAAGGGTGTGGGAACAATCATTCTAGTTTCTAGCCCACACCAAAATTTGTGCTGACACACATTTCCTATCCCTGCTGGTTTGATTAAAGATGTAATTAAAGTTCTCCACTGCAGCGTAGACTTGCTTTGACTTCAGAAGCAATGTTAGTTTCCACTTGGCCTAGAAATTAGGGAAAATGTCAGGTGACATGCCCTCTGTAATGTTTGAAATGCAATGCCTGTTATGTTGTCAATTTTTCAATTTGGTTCAGACACTAGTAAAAATCCCACTGCATACAAAGCAAGTCCCAGCCCATTGAATCTGCGATTTCACGATCAGCTTGTGGTTCTGCTAATTCATAAGAACTGTGATGACAACAGTTTCATAATTGTGCAAATAAATTGAAAATATGGCTCAGTAAACAAAATTGTAAGACAGTTTTGGGTTTTTTTTAATTTTCTATATGCATCATTTTGTGTGTCCTGAAAAATAATTTGGTTTAGCAATATTACCTATTTCCCCTTAATTCCCAGATCTACCATATCACATACATATTTAGCACTTAGTCTCACAAGTACTTGTTTTCCACTCAAGCCATCACAATGTTACAGATTATTTTTGCACAGCTTTTGACAAACTGAAACTAAAGGCTATAAATTCACAGCTGCACCTGTCTCATTTCAACACAGCAACATTCCTAACACAGTGAAGCTCCAGCATTCTAGGGACTTCAGGTTAATAATAATAACTTTATTACTATCAACATGGAACAAAAATGCTAAAACATTTGAATGTAAAAGGCCCAAAACTACAATTCAGCTTAAAAAATTGAAGTATACTTACAATTCCTTATCAAAGTTTATGGGTACATTTTAGCAGCTCCTCATTTCTCATACCACAGCCCAAAAGTCATACATTTACTTTGAATATTGATCTTCAGGAATGGGTTTTTTTTTTTTTGTTTAATTAAAGGCAGGGTAACTTGTTATGCAATGAATTTTTTTCTCTGTGGCAGACATCTGTACTTCCCAGAAGCTGAAATACTCTATTTACCTGGTGATTTATGAAATGCTACTAATGTACTGAAGATTTCTGCACTGACAATTTTTTCACAGTTACAGCTAAGGTTATAGATTTTAAATAAATAACAGAAATGTACCCTGAATTGAAACACCTTTTCAGTTTCTTCCAGTTGGTGATCTGAAGATAGTATAGTGTGCATTTTTCAAATTTATCTCATCATATGTCCTAAAAAGGAATATGAATCTATAAATCTACCTTATTCACTCAATACACATCTTTTGGCCTTAAAAGACCATGTACATTATGTATTAGTCATAACAGTCTCCTTGTTAAAGTATAAATGTATGTGATATATTACATAAATACCTCTCAACAAAATATACCTCTCATATTTTCTATTGAGATGTGGATTATTTTGGTCTCAGTTTTGGCAACAGTCTATTCTTTTGTTTTTCACAGTTGTGTTTTGTTCAGCTTCTTACTTCCAGCTAACAATTTTTCATATGGATATTAACTTGATATGGCAAATTTGGGGCCAAATGCTGGGCCTTCCATAAGGGGAGATCTAAAGAAAGCGGTCTGTGTTCCTTGTAGACTGTGATTTAAGGGAGCATACAAAACATACAATAAGCCATATTCAGAGCACTCAACAGTATAAAAACCCAACCACTCTTGAGCTGAATAGGAGCCCAGATAAGGCTTCTGATTTGAGCCCTTTGGGAAAACTATTTCAGTGTCAATGTCTGCAACAACCTCAAAAATGAACAAAATCTAGCATGTATCTATAATTCATGCAAATCAGATATGAAGCTAGCTTTAACCACAGATAAAGTGAGATTGAGACATAACTTTCAGCCTGTAACACTTCTGACGGAAACACACAGGCTAAATCTTTCCCTTCCCAGCACCATCCAGATTATATCACAGCAGTGCAGCTCCAGCTTGCAAAGAATCTTTTTTCAGAAAAGTCTCTGCCCTTGCACTATTTATCCTTATCCTCACAATTATAACCCAGGGCTTGAAGCAAGTGCACTACACCGAGACACTGGTGCCAACATCTCCTCAGCATGGCTTTCTGCAGGGTTCCTCCCTCTGGCATAAGTAACCGGGAAGCGCTGCAACAGGAGAGCCAAGCCTGGTCTGGCTGTAATTCCACCTGTATTGAAAGGTTGTGTACTGGAAGAGAGACAGCTAGAGGAGAAAATGTTCAGTATCCAATCGAGTTCTTACAGCTAGCTACAACATTGCTGTTACTATTCCAAACGTGTTAGGATTAATTGAATTTTCCTACTGATAACATCGGGTGATACATTGTGCAGCTACTTATTAAAAATCTACTCCTGAATTCAATGTATGTAAAAAAAAATTCTCATCAAACTTTTCACAGAATAGGGCTATGGCTTCTCCATGCCAAGTTTGGTCACCTGTAATCAGCACTTCTCCATTATTTACAGTCTTAACCACACCTGAAAAGAGCTCCTATAAAGCGCAGTGTGTTTCCATCCTTCCTGTCCTTCACTGAGTAGAAAGTTAGCTCTTGGTAACTATTTTTCACAGGTTTTTATTTTGTCTTCAAGCTGAAAATTCAGCGCAGTCCAGCAGCTGAGATTGAAGCCAATTACAACATTTTAGGATTTTCTCATTTCCAGTTTCATTTACAGCACCTGCTATTATTTTGAGATTGCCATTTTCCATCTTGATGTTTAATCACAATCCTCTGCTGCTGATGACTTCTACAATAATTTGTTCAGTTGTGATTCATGATGTAACACACTTTTGTCTTTCCTGCACTGCATGATTGCAGTTTGCTGCCAGTGGACTCGCTTTGAAAATGTACATTCTGTCTTACACTTGCTACTTCCATGCTGTTTTCTAAAAAAGCTTTCTGAGCTGCTGGCAGCTCTGAATTCAGCAGCCATGACGGACATATTGACAGCAACAGCATTTCTTCCTTTCTCTGAAACACAGCTCAGGAGGAGAATTGTGTTGGTAATGCATTCCTATATCCTTGAAGGACCTTAATCTAATTTATAAGAGAAAAATGCCCTTTGCAATCTATAATTACCACCTGTTACGCAAATAAAACAACAAAAAAGCTGTATGCTAATTGGGAATATACTGATCATAAAATCTCAGAAAAATAGAAACTCTTTTTTATGATATTCTGACTTTTCTTGGCAGCAAGCTAGGTCTCAATGACAGACAGCTTCTGGATTTGAAATATAAACGATGTGGGAAGCACCACCACTTACAGCTTGCTCCATGCTTTCCACCATAACAGTTTTGCTTTGACTGCCAAACCTTAACCACATGAGTTGAACTTGTGCCTGCTAGACACTTGTCTCTGGTTGTTTTGTTTTCTTCATTGATTTTTCCCCAAATCAATGTGAGCTTAAACAGCATAACCATTTTTGAGTGTGAGGCTAAGGAGAAAAGATTTCTCCATATCAAAAAATATACAGAAATATTTATGTGAAGAGAACACAGCACTTTAAAGTTTGGAAGTGTAGGAGCAGGAACTTGATTTAACAAAAAGGTCCCCTTTTTGTTTAGCTTGTGACTTTTCCACTCTGTGAAAATCCACTCAACTTGCACCAAATTGCCAAGCCCCTGAAAATTGTCAGTTCATACTTGGATGTGCCTTATTGTTATTGTCACAGATTTGGATGTGCCTTATTACCCAGAAGACCAGAGATATCCCACTGGATTCCCGGAAACTGGGAGCCCAAAGTCACCTGCAATTGCAGACCAGACCTGTCAGTCAGAGCTCAGAGGCGAAAGCTGAAATCAATACTTAACAGAGGTCTGATTTTTTTATTGACAGTGTTATCCAAGAAGAAAACTTAGTCACCCGAATGAAGACTGAACTGGATTGGATATGACTGGCATAAGACATGTGACACAATACTACACATGTAAATTTTCTGAGTTTTAATCACTAGATTCACATTTTACCCAAAAAAAAAAAAAAAAAAAAAAGATGTAAGTAAAAAAAAAGAATAGCTTAAAGAAGGGCATTAAGGTAATAAATGGAATCATTCTAATACTTTAAGGACCCAAACTATTCATCAAATATTTTTCAGTGGATCTGCTTTGAAGTTGAGTCAAAACGCTTTACCATCAGTTCTTCCATTGTTCCAGCTGACAGTACGATTTTTCTGTTCCTAGATGCCTTTTGTCACCTTGGATTCACTGCTCAAACCACCTCTTTTCCCTGCTTCTTTTATACCATTATCCTGAATCTACTAATTTATTTTAGAGAAGAGTGGCAAAATTATGTGAGTACTTTCACAGTCTACATAACTTGCTTTTACTTTCTTTATTCCTATCCCTCAAAGAATTGTAACTAAATTCTCTCATAAGGAATTTGAAAGCCTGTTTCCTCACCTCCACCTCCCTCTCCTCCCATCTCAAGCAAAACCTGTTTCTTCTCTCACTCACATCTGTTCCCTCTGTTTTTCTTCTTGGTCTTCTCCTTCTTTCTGCCTCCTCTCTATCAAATTAAAGATGCAAATCGATCTCTTTACAAATTATTTCTTGCCTATTTCTTTCCCAGTTAGTAGCCCGTCTTCTTTATAATTTTTAAATACTTCAATGTTCAGCTTACACCACTGCCAGAAGCTCCATTATCTCATTTATCTTTTCTACAGTTCAACTTATCTCTTAGATTTCACAGAATAAAACTGTTCATATTCAAGTGGACAATTATCTCCTCTTAGCTGAAACTAACCCTGACATGCATTATGTTCCTTAAGTGTCCCTGATTCAGTAAAACAACTTCTTGAAGTTTTCTTAGCCACTGTTTTCCATGAGGCTGCCATCTTTAGATTCCTCCAACATTTTATGAATGCTCCATAGGTATCTAAAGTGATCACTCTTCCATCAATAGCGTTATCTGCATAATCTCCTCCACAAACAATGAAGTCAGGTACCGTCAGGTGTAGTCAGACCTTTGCTTTCTATGCAAACAACATGCCTTCCTTCTAATATCTCCCCACAGACGTGTAGTCACCAACTTAAACAGATCAAAACCAGAGCTTTTTTCCATAAGCCTTCCTTGCTCCTTCCTCTCTTGGCTGCTGTTGACATCATCAGTGCAGCTTTGTCCTTTCGGACCATACCTGTGACATTATTGATTGGCAGAGCTCTCGTTTTGGAGAGAGAAATTCCATATACTTTTTGTTGGCTTCTACATTAACAAACTCTTTGCTAGAGTTACTAACTATTTAATAATAGAGTTAATAACTATTTGATAAGAAAGTGGGGCACAAACACCAGCACCTGTGGGACAAACACCAGCGCCTGTGCCTCCCTAGTTTCTAAGACCTCTTTTAGGAGTGTACTCCAACCTGCTCATACAGTATCTTGCAGCTGATTACTATACGTGCTCTGATTTCTTTACAGAAATTGCACAAGCTACTTGTTCTCACTTTAAAAACCATTTGTGGCCCCATTACCTTACTTATCGTCTTTCATTCACTGATGATTGGTAACTCCCATTTTTGAACAGCTCATAATGCTAACCTCCAGCATGCACTTGGTAGATTTTCAAAAAGGTTGCACTATCCAGCTTCTCATTCCTGGAAGCACACATCATAAATATCTACCAAAATATATCTGCACATTGTAAATATCTACCATCAATTTGAAAAGCTTTCTTTAAACACTCCATGTTCTTTAAAACTCCGTGTTCACCTTGCCTACAGCGAACTTGACAAATGTAGGCTGAGGAAGGGTAAGTTAATGTCTTGAAATTGTTATCTACCAAGCTGAATATTACTCACTTCCTTACACTCCTGGTCCTAAATTACAATTCAATTACAAGCTTTTTGAGGACTGACTTTTTAATCTGTGTTTGTTTACATAAGAGCATGCCACCTACAATTAGGTATGAAATAGTGCAAAAAATACAGAAAGAAAGCATTCTTCTTAGGACCTCTTCATTATTTATTGTGTGTTACTTTTTGTTATAGTATCATGAGTCAGACAGAATCATAAAGGAAGATATCAAAAGGAAACTCTGAAGAGTCAAGCAAATGAAAACCACCCCACAAAATTAGATTTTTATTCCTTGTTCAGCCACAAGTTTTTCTGTTCATGGGCCTGTCGTTTGCGGCCAGCCTTTCAGATGTCACTACTAATGCTTTCCCGTTTTTACATCTCTGATGTGAAAACAAGATGTTGAAAACGTACTCTCTCATTCTAATTTTTTATTAGTAAGGAAAGTAGTTGTTTGCTGGAAAGAATCAAATAATAAATTTAAGAGTAAAACTTTACAATAGAGTGGTTTGATTGTAAATGGAAATAAAAAGCTGATACTTAGAGAATACCTGTTACATCATATCTAATGTGTTCACTGTCTTTAAAACAATAAAAAGCATTGTTTCAGAGATCGCTAGCTGTTTATAAGCTCTGACTGATGAAATTAAGTTTTATGCATTGCTTTTGTTTTTCCTTGTTGAAGCATTTACAGGGCATGAAGGGAACAGGGAGTCTTAGAATGTGAACCAAAGCAGTCCAGTGCACAGGGAAGAGCGTTCCCTTGGGCTAGCTGATCAAACCACAGACATATGTCTGAGATCTCAGTCCTGCTTAGCACTTCAACCATAGCCCTACATAATGTGGAGGATTAAAAAAAAAAAAAAAAAAGGAAAAAAAAAAACAAAACCATCCAAACACAAAAAATCTGAAAGCCTATTCTGACAATTCTTTCTGAGAAATGAGAAAGAAAATTATTTAGACACCAGTAGCTTTTTTTTAAGTTCTCTGGCCATTGAAAGAGAACGAGATAGTAATGATGTCTCAATCTTTCAAGTTTGAACGCTTGCACAAAGCGTGGGAGACCTGAGTTCAGACCATGGTTTTTATTGTCAGATAATTTAAACACACTTTTTCGTATGGATATCCTAGCAGTGAGCCTGTGGGGAGTATTCACCATACATCTCCATCAAATGGAGTTCAAGATTTGCTATAATGCAATGATGGAGTGAGTCTGAACATAACCACATACTGGATGTGGCAATCTCAGCTGTGAAAGAAAAGCCACGTATCTGGTCTCCGCTGTAAGGAACATTTATTTATCTGATGAATATTTAATATATGGATGTGTGTATGAATATACGTTTATATATGGAACCAGGGGCATCTAGATTCTAAGTGGGTTTATTCAGGAGACAAACGCTAAATGGTTTAGCACAAGGAATTTGTCCAGTTGCATAAATGCAGCAAGATGTCTAGAGGCTTTTATTACTAAAAATCATACACTTCAAGTGTTCAGTCACTTCAAAGAAGAAGCGGCAGCAGCCAGAGTGTTTAGGATTTTTGGTTTTTGAACTGTGTCTTCAGTTTATTCACCTTTACTCAGCCTCAGCTCTGTGAGGCGCTTAAATTATTAAATAAGCCTAATAACGATGGCATTTCTCTTCTGCCTGCTGAAGTAGAGAACAGTGAGGAATGAATGAATGTTAGTCAGTAAGACTCCTAGTCTTCTGTTCAATGTATTTAACTCTACACACTTTAAATTTAAGCTGACATAAAATACATGATAAAAAATTTAAATATACCCTGACTTCTGTTCATGAGTAATAGTTAGGTTGTAAAACAAGAGGAAATTAAATGACTTCACCTAATACTGCTTCAAATTCACACTTCCAAAGGGCATTGTTCACTCTTAATATGCAACAAGGAATTGTTTTGGCCCACATAGTGTGGTAAGTGTTGCAGCATTATGACTTATACTGAGTGGTTAGTCTGTTACAGCTGCAGTAACTCAAAATACAGTCAACTCTGAATCATCCTTGACTAGTTTATCCAAACTGCACATTTTAAGACTTCCAACTTGGCTCTGTACAGTGCCACCTTAGGTCCAGTTTGGTTTATAAGCTCATAAGGTTGGCGCTGTAGTTTCCAGAAGATTTATTAGCAAGGGTGTAGTGCAATGCAAAATTACATAGCCAGCCCAGGTTTCCTCCTTTCCATGGGAAAGTAATTTTCATCACCAGTAGAGAAGGAAGGAGGGAGGGAGGGATGGAGGAAGAGAGGGAGGAAGGGAAGAAAGGGAAGGAAGGGAAGGAAGGGAAGGAAGGGAAGGAAGGGAAGGAAGGGAAAGGAAGGGAAGGAAGGGAAGAAAGGGAAGGAAGGGAAGGAAAGGGAAGGAAAGGGAAGGAAAGGGAAGGAAAGGGAAGGAAAGGGAAGGAAAGGGAAGGAAGGGAGGAAGGAAGATGGAAGGTTTTTAGAGACCCTATACTAAAATAATATGCCAAATACAGATGAGATTAAGGTTTGGCTATGGAGAAATTTGGCACATAACTACCAAAGACATAGACATACTCAAAGTAGTTTCCATCTATGTAGATAACAGATAACAGCAGTGAAGACAGAGTGGCAACAGTTCTCCAGGCATCCTACATTTGCTAGCTTGCACAAGCAATCTTCAGCTATCTTCACTGCTATTTCTACCCAAGTAAGTAATATTAAAGCCATGCAAGGACATGCTTATATGTGGTAACAGACTAATCCTCAGTGCCTGTTCTGCCCCCTTCTTAAATGTACATATGAAAAGGTAAAAGATTAAAAGGCTGCTAAGAGTAAAGGCATGTTTGTTGCAACACAACATCTGGTTCATCAGGGAATAAATTCAAAGACCTCAAGCTCCTGTGTGATCTTCATGTGTAGATTTTTTGTTCATGGAAACCAAACTGTGATGATGGCAGTTAATCATTCACACTTACCTAAATACGGAGGTAGGACATAATCGGGCACATGCTCTGAGTCCCCCAGTTTCCATACAATGCAGGAAGCATAAAAGACCAAAGAAGAAAGTGACTCAGGCAAGATGGAGATTAAAGTTGACCTGACCTAGAACTAAATGGAAATTTCCTTCAAAAAGCATCACTTTCTCTGTGGAATTTTAATTTCAGCAAAATACCACTGCCTGGCAGGAAAATGTTTCTTATGCAAAGTGCATCATCAGCCTTTCTGAGAAAAAAAGCAATTTTACAGATGCACAGGTATACATAAGAAACAAATTCAACACACCACATCCTCATCTTTCTTTGTTCATGTTACATACATTACAGCTTTTTGGAGCTGCAGTGAGAGACTCACAAGATTTGTAAGAATTTTCCTTTGAAGTAAAACTTATTGGAAGGAATTAAATGAAACTGTCATTAGCATTTGCTTTACATGACACATGTAAGGGATTTAACTGAATACAAACAAAATAAGTGACAAAAAGTTTTTCCATTCTTTTTAACTATCCATTATTAGGTCTTGTGTGTTTGGTTTTGGTTTTTGGTTTAGGTTTTTTTTTTAAAAGCTCAGTATTTTCAAAGAAAAAGAAAAATCCATCCATCTCTATTTCTCTATTCCCCGTTTCAAAAAATGTCTACCCATCTTTCATACAATGCCTTTTGCTTTGATTTCTTCTGTGGTTTTTTTTATTCCATTTTTATAGGAGTATCTTTGAAATGAGTTAGAATGACATAGCCTTATACACTGGTTTATTCCCTTTAGGCAAGAGTGTTATCTAATGCAGAGACTAGATGACAAGAGATCTCATTGCCGATGGATGTTTTAATGATTTGGTTCTCTTCTCAAAGTTTTTAGTAGTGGTAGCACTAATGAGCATTCCTCCTGAGATTCCTACACAAAGAAGATATTTATATAAAAATATACACTAACTATCAGATTAGTGGTATCTCTGCAATACTGTTTCTTATGTGTGGGAAATGATTCTCAGACTTGACAGGAATAATTCTCTCATCCACTCCAACCTTGTTATCCAAGGATTACAATCTTGGAGATGCAAAGACGCAAAAGCTACCTACTGCCAAGCATAAAAATAAAACAGAAGAAAAGGGGAGACAGTGTTATCACACAAGATGAGCACCATCAAGGGGGCAGTAAGCAAAGGGACCACAATGATACATTCCACAGAGAAAGACAGATCAATTATTAGCCACAGGATATTTAGGATACTTATGATGGAAAGACTAAAAGCAAAATAATTAAATAGATTTTGTTTTAAATGAGGGGGTTTCAGCTAAAAATAAGCTAATTTGCTTCCATAAACCCTGAAATCTGCTCTAGCTTTCATCGAAGAGTTGGTATAACTTGGATTTTACTTTTTAATATATCTACATTACTGTCATTTATCCGCTGATGGGACTATAAAAAAAGATATAAAATTATGCCATCTAAAATCACATATAAATTAAATTACCCAGTTTTGTGATATGGATAACTACTGCTCAGAGAGTATCTAAATGTTTAACTGATTAACCTTAAAACCTAATGGAATGACTAAGGTTGGATGCTTATCTCCACTTAAAATTAATGGAGAAAGTAAAGATCCTACATGAGCTGAAGCCTATCTTAAGTTCTTTGATCTTGCTACAGAAATCTGATCACTGACATGAAGCTAAATCTAGTGAAGATGCACATCAGAGTCAGATACAGGAGGAGCTCCCTGGTCCTAAACTACAACCACAAATGAAATATCTTTTCATTCATGACACAGGAAGAGAAGGTTTTGTATGAGGCATTTTAGTTGGATATATAAAATCAAGTAGTGTGAATGCCTTCCAGGAAGAATATTCTTTAAGATTCCACAGTTACTTTGGTTTTTTATAGACTGGTAAAGTTCATTATTGCATGTTTTCCATTCAAACTAGAAAGATACAAGCAGGAATGTGATGAACATTGGAAGATTAATATGCACAAGTACATATTATTCCTAACATTATATCCTACCATGATATAATAATCATTACTATACATTAGTGCTACCCAAAAAAGAAAGAATCAATGATACGTGAAGAGCTGTTCTGCTGAAATCTGCATTTTTGCTGAACTTTGGTGTGACCTTGAATGCAAATCAATCTGTGATGCATGTATCCTGAAGATTTATTGCTGTGGTTTGCTCCAATCTTTTCTTAATAAACTGAGTTAAAAATAACTCAGACAGCTCATTAGTTATAGCATGATACATTTTCCCCTTAATTTCAGGGATGGCAAATGTCTTCATTATTCTTAAAGCAACATGTGCTGTGTAATACCTACCATACCACAAAAATTAATCTAGTCCTCTATGCACCATCTGCTTAAAGAACAATAATCATCCAGTGAAGGATTTATTTTCTGCATCCTACCTCACACCATTTTCTGCCTTGTGACATCCTCCGCTGCAATAATGTTTGCTTAGTCCTGAGATTTATTTTTCCTCTCCTCTGAGTATTATTTGGAGTTATTAACAAAATCAAAATAATCTTCTTTGCCATATTTGGGTTGTCTACAATGTAACCAAAAAGAAACAGTTTAGAGAGTTACCTCACTGGAAACTCCATAGCTAAGAAAATTCTTGTGGCATTAGCATCAAATGTTCTATGCAAAGGGATTGTTTTTCTTCAAGGAATTTTCCAGGAAATTGCTATAAAAATAGTATTTCTCTTGATGTTTCCATTCTATAGTAGCGCGTTTTTGCCAGCTTTTTTTTTCAAGACATTATGTAACATAAAGAGTATTTGTCTTTTTAATTCTCCATTTTTCAGTGCTTTATACTAATCAGAGCCAATGATGGCTGTTCCATTTAGATATTAGCCATAAATATGCATTTCTAGGGGTAGCATCAGACTCACTACGCAGCACTAGAATTGTTTCCTTTATCATCATGCTCTCTGTTTCCTTTTGAAATAGTAATTCTGCTCTGTTCATTACTCACTCTTCTCCCTCACCCAACATTCTGTGGGCAATAAGACAAACTTCAAATACAACATAGATAAGAAGCAACACATTTTACCTAGCATACCACCCCAGTTACAAGCCTGCTGGAAATCTGGCTTTACAATTTATATGTATTAAAATACAATTTATCATATACAATTTACAATACCTTTTATATATATATACACAAAATTTTTATCTATATTAAAAAAAAATCCTTCTCCCCTTTCTAAATCTCTGTCATGTCAATAAATCCCTACCTTATCTTCTAACTTTGATACAACAGTTCAACTCCATTGCAGTTCTTTACCAAGAACATTTTTGAAAATCAGCTTATGTATGAGACCTGCAACATCTCACCTGCCTCGAGCTGGGTATGGGGGGGGCTGTTCCAATAGCTGGAAGGAAGCAGCCCTGGAGGGGTGTGTGTTAGGCAATACATAGCCAATAGCACCACCTGTGACTTACATTCCTCCTTTAATGGCTATTGGAAACACTCAATAGGAACAGCAGTAAGCAAAAGATAGAAGTATAAGTAAGACTTGAACTATCCAGAACTTAATTTTTAAGAAAGAAATCAGCCTATATTTAGGCCTGTATAATGTTACTAGGATAATGACATTGTAAGGAACTTGGATGCCAAGCTTAAAAAATATGTTTGAGTCTATGAAGGTATATTGATCTGTCAGATCTTACCTGAAATTGAAAACCCAGAGGTTTAATATTTAGCAGGCAACTTAGCTCAGATGAAGATTTAAAAAAAAAAATCTGTTCAAGTAAACAAAAGAAATGAGAGAACAAATTACTTATTATTGTTTGCATTTAACTTGGGCATCTTTGGAAGAACACGTCTCTTCTCAAAATATTGCACATTGTACATAATTGATTGAACTTGCCCGAACTAACACAAATATCTTTTACCACTCTCTAAGAAGAAAGTTTAACTGTGAGACCACTTTACTGTAGACATTTTGCCTCAGGCTCCTATTATGCAAATTGTAGTTAAACACTGCTGCACATAAAGGAATGTGAACAATTTGTTCATACACAAGATGACTGTTGACTTAGCTAGGAGCTTGTCACCAACAAAATTGCATGACTGTTTTTTAAAGCTGACAAAGACCATTTCTTTTCATATGCAAACTCTGGGCATTCTTCTCAGAGTTACTGGAAAGCTTAACTTTTGCAGAATAAAACATTTTATTGGCCTCATCTTCCTTCAAACCTTATCAAAATCATTTATGTTAGGACAGTAATGGATGATGTGCTTCTATTTTACCAGGTATTTTCATGACTTTAAGACAGTCATGGCTCCAGGAAAAGAAATACCTAAATATGATTAATGATACAGCAGACTCCTATAATAGTGGTAAAGTATGCTGCCATCTAAGAACATGCAGGAACGGTTTTGCAATGATGAACTGCCACTTAAAGAAGGAGATTAATTTCTTTAAAGCACTAACTCTGTGCCACATATGATTCTCAGTATCACACACAAAATTCCTTTGATCCTAGCTGGGGTTAGGTATTACTCTGGGTACACTCTAGCCTCTTGTAAACAAGCTCATCTCTTTAGCAGGCATGCTTACATGGTCATGATGCAAAGATGAATTATTTAGCTCAGGCTTTGTACAGTCCTGCACGGCTGCCAGACGAAAACTGGCTTGCAGCCCAGTATCTTGAAAAATATGTGAAACCACTTTGCAACTGTGTGTATTTGACTTCATAGGTGTATCTCATCTCCTTCTTTGTTGAGTTAAAGTGCCACCAAATTAATAATTTCAATTTCTGCCACAAGTCTATCCCTAGAGAATGCTGAGGAATAAAATCCTTATATTCAAACTTCTTTCCATTAGATGTAATAATGTATTGAAAGGGATTTGAGGCTACTGACCCCCTGAGCTCAAAACCTACCACCTGCTAAGTAGAGATTTCACATATGAGAACCCATCTATTTCTGTTTTAATGTTGTACTCCACATAATAAGAATAATACTGTGCACCTTCCAAGGAAGGAGGTCTGGAAGTAATTAGCATTTTCAAAACACACTAAGAATACAAAATCCCAGGTAAATATGTAAAGAGTAACCAGATAATACTAAAAGGAATGCTACTGCTTTCTGTCCAGTCATCATTTGAGGGTAAAAAAAGACCCAAACTGTGAGCTTGAAAACTTTCAATTAAAAAAGCAACATACTTTCTGAAGGATATGTGGAAATGGGTCTATAAGGGCTGAAATGATAAAACATACAGCAAGTTGTAGTATGCAAAACTGCAGCCGCAGATGTTTTCAGTGCTAAAAGGCTGAATTTGGTCTAAATGTACATGAACAATGTGATTTTCACTACAATTCACAATAAGTTTTCTTAGTTCTGACTTTATTCCCCCAGTGGATATTAATGCAGACAAACTATTTCACATCTACATTTTCTACTGTCACAGAGAAATATCATACCTCTGGGTACTTGTGACCTTTCTTACATTATGAAGAGAGTTGCATAATATAGATAGCAATGAGAATAATGCTAATGTCAACTATGAATTATGAAAGAATCTGAAATGAACAACCATTTAAAATCATCTAACATGGGAACTTCCTAACACGCTCTCAGAGCAGAGTAGTGGCGGAGAAAAACCTCATAGACCAGGTTATAGCTGAATTGCAGATGAGCAGACAGAAACAGGGATTACATGAAAGGAGCACACAACCTCCTAACTGAAAATTGTGGTAAGTCAGAACAACTCATACAGCACACAACATCCTGCTTGTCAATCTCTTCCCAAAGGCATTTCAGATATAGGCAGGCTGCAATGTGAATAAATCTTACTGCCAGCTTCCTGCTACCTCTCACAAGGATGGTGGCCCCTCATTGCATGACCACACATAGCTTGCCATGGGATCAACATCCATACAATCCTGTGATGAAGGACACCTGCATTATAATCACTGAACACATTACGGAACAGTCCATAGGATTCTATGAAGCCCGTCTTAGTGAAAAAAAAAAAAATAAATCCATACCTCTTTCTCCAAGGTCTTATCACTTAAATACTAGCTCGCTACTATTTTAAGGTTATTTCTGGCAACATGAAGTAAGAAAGACATGTGCAAGCTGTCTACAGGCATCCTACAGATAAAAGAAAACTGGTTCCTGAATGGGTCCCAAGGATTATTATATTTGTAGTACCGTAAAGGCAGACGCTACAGCAGTGGAACTCTTCAACTAGCAAAAAGCCTCAAGTGGAGTAGCTATTTGCTTTTTATTCAATCAAATACAATGCAACACACACTATTACCAAAAAGGGTTTATTCAACTTGTGTGGAAAATTCCTTGGTATATCATTACAACTCATGTGTTTGAATCCAATGACAAATGAACTAGCATCTGAAGTAAATCCGATCAACAGAACTTTAAGATAAGTATTAATTACCAGACATATCATACTCTCTGGACAGTACAAGCTGTGCCCAACTAGAGAAGACATTTCTTATTTAAATATTTTTTACTACTTTTTTGGCTTAGTATCTGGAATTGCTGGACTTAATGGGCAGCTGAAGACCAAGAAGAAACATCACAAAGATCTTTCAGAGTCATAAATTGAGAGCAATGAATGATTTAACACAGGTTTTTAGGACCAAAGATATCTTTTTATATTTACATTACTTCATTAGTTTCCAGGAAAATATGTAAAGAACATCTGGTAGGAGCATAAAGGACTGTAATGCCTTCTAAGGAGTCATGGCTTATGTGACAAATCACTACATTATTTCCATGAGGCATATAATCAGAAAGCCTGGATTAAACTTCACCCCCACACTGAATGGAAAATGTCTACAGACCTCAAGAAGAAGGAGGATCAGTAGGCCTCTGCGAATTAGAAAGACCAGGCAGCACAGTTACATTAGCTAACAAAATTTGTCTGGAAAGATGAATGCTAAGAAGAGTTTGAAGTCATAAGGGGAAGTACTCTAACTCATCCTAGATTTAAAATTCCAGATTCATCCAATTTTCAGTAGTCCATAATGCCAAATATACACATCAGCAGTTGAATGAACTGATGTGGCTGTTAGACATAAAGCAGTAACTGATAGAGACTGCAAATCCAATCAGAGACATCAGACATTCAGTTACATAACTTGACTGTTGACCACCGCAGAGACCCTCAAGACATGCAGTCCCTATTTATTGGCATTGTGATTCATATCAAACTTTCGTAGCATTTTTAAATCTAAATATTGGCTTTTATATCACATTTGGGATGTACAGATATACATAGCCATTAAAGGAGAATTTTAATAAAAACTTTACAGGTTTGTCTTTTGAATGAATTGCATTATCCCACTACTTATGGCAATGACAGAATTTAAATCTTAAACTTCATTTACAGTCAATTGAACAGATATTAAAAGTGATCATAGTAAAGCTGACTGCTCTTACTGCTTTGAGAAGTCAAGTAACCATTAAGTCCTTTTTCAACAATGTTTGGAAAGCATTTTCATGTTAAATGAGAATTCAATATCATATTATGTAGCATTATCATTTATAGAACACAGCATTATAACGTACCATCTTAAGAGCACCCTACAACATAAACTTTCGGTTAACCATTCTGAACATCACAAAAGCTTTTAATCACCTGTTTTCAACTTCTCTGCACTTTAAAAGGCTCTGAGGAATACAGATATTCAAAAACATAATTATATTAGACAATTATGGAAATTAAGTTAGCACTGTGGAAGCATGACATTTCCATTCACATCTTCCATTTTTTTCTTTCACAGAAAGAAAAACATGTTTCATTTTCACACTGAATATCCTGTCTACACTATATTCTTCATTCATTAGCTCTCAGAAGAACATTATCATGTCTGCTAAATAGCATTTCTGGGCCAGTTTCACAGCTGTATGTCAGAAAGAAACACAAAGACATGTTCTCACTGGATTATTATGCAAGTTGATCACGTGTTCAAGACTTAAAAGGTTAGAAATTATGTGATATTTTGCAATTACAAATACTATATGCCTCCCCTATGTTCAGCTTGTCAAATCTTTGCAAAGATGAAATGTGATTAATCATTCTTTTTTAAAAATGTATTCACCTGCAACGTCCAAAAGAGATTAGCTATTTTCTTTGTGTGTCAGTTTGTCTCAGGCTGTTATTCTCTTGCATGTCTTCCTCCTTTTCATGTACCACCATAAAATGACACTTGGAAAGTACTGGAAATGTTACTATCATGTAGATAATAATTTTAAATAGTATTACTCCTTGTAAGGTTTATGTTATTACCTGAAATTACTGTTCTATAGCATGAAATCATCAAGTTTGCAAAAAGTCTATTATGCATCTTATACCAGCTTGCCCATCATTCAACAGCTTTTAAGATGCTGGTGACATGTGAAATTATATACATAGGTTCACTAAAAATATCTGTCAACATCAAAACCAACTCAAATGTACCAGGAGCCATATTTAGGGATCCAATGGAGTAAAATATTCTGATGTTTAGCTAAAACGATTGCAAGAGAACAATTTCGCTAACCTTATTGACTGCTTTAAACCATGGTAACAGAATTCAGTATTTATTAACTTACTTTTACTTTTACCCCATAGAACATACATAGCATACATTCTCCTTTCTGCACAATCTCTGTCTTTACATTATGGATTCCATACACTCATCTGTGTAATATGTGTCATATAAGTAAGAAATAAACATGTGATACAGGAAAAATTACTGTTTCCTGTTGTATTCTAGCAGTACCCAGGAAGTACCTCCCTTACACTGGAGAAAACTCCCTTTACACTGGACACAAGACAAAAAGGTATCAATACCAAGCCCCTATTCCACTCCTGCAAAATAACCACCCCACTTTTGGAAATCCATAACTAAGGATTGATTAAAAGAGAATTGTTAAAGAAACTGAGGATTCAGACACAAAAGTTGTCAAAACTTAACAGGCAGCCGTACACCAACTGAGCACAGTAACAGTCTATATAACAGTCTATGAAATACATATTCAGTAGAATTTAGCACAAAATGAGACAAAGACAAATGGAAATCCTGCAGATGAGTACCAGATGACAAGGCATGCCAAGAAAGTGGAAAGCTGAGATCTTGGAAAAAACTCTGCAATCCATGGGAAAATAGCAATTCTATAAAGCTGGAATTGCTAAATTAATGTTTCTTTTAGTTAATGTGAATCTGTAGCTTCATACTGAAAAGCGCCATAACACGAAGTCAGCTATTAACTCTCCATCATCTTACATCCATCTATAAATATGACTGACACAGAATGCACATGAGCTTTGACACAACTTGCTCATACATGCTTGCTTTTAGAAAGGCCATTCATCTATTTACACAGGAAACCACCAGTCAGGTTTTACAAATATAAGAAATGCTTTTCAAATCAGCCTAATGATTTGTTTACCCCAGAAAGGAAAAAATTTGGCCTCAGTGGTAAATAACAGTTTATCAAGTTGACAGATTATTCTTTGCATTTAGCAGAGAAATGGGAATTAGTCCAAAGTCATAGATCTAGTCCTCTGTATAAATAATTTATTACATATATTCAAGCTGTCCAGGGTGGGCTTCAGAGAACGTAATGACGCACACACAACTACATACATATAAAATTTAAAACTATCACAGATTTTTCTATTTGCTATTCCTGAACACAAGTGGAAATTACATTATACCTGAATATATCTAGTCACACAAATATATGGGTGCAAATATTACCCTGCAAGTTTACAGATGACAAAAATACTATTTTGAGAAATGGTTATGACAACAAAAAGTTACTTAAGAGACCTTAAAAACAGGAAACAAAGCCTCTAGAATAAGAAATCCATTATAAGTTATACTCCTACAAGCATATCTGTGAAAGAAAATTCCAGTTCTAAGCCTCACTCTGCAGACATATAAATCATATGATGCTATATGATTTATAGTAGCATCATAAAGCACATGGTCAGCCACTGTCTTCTGTTAATTCCATATACCAACTTCCCTTACCATGATCCTACCAGAGGGCAATTTTAGACTGCAATACCAAGATGGGAAGAAAAGAATAACACTTAGCCTGTAGTACTATTGTTATTCAGTCTTCTCACAATAGATCCCAGTTTGTTTTACCACTATTGATCTGCCATTTATTGATAAACAATAGAATGGAAATACATATATATGTTCAATCTTATATTACAAAGAGCTTGTACTGAGAAACAAACAAATTTTGTTAATGTCATGTTTAGACATCAAATATTTTAAATCCTAACACAGATACAGCAAATAAGACTTTAGCAAGACACAAATAATCACCCATCAGTTGTGAGACACATTGAGATTGTGTCACCTCTCAAATATCATTACCAGTACTGAATCTCTGCTGGGTTTAAAATCAAATTGTTCAAATAGCTTTCCCTGGGGAACTCCCAGAGAAAGTGTCTTAGAAAAGATCTTGAAGCAGAGATGGATGACCAAGCCAGCAGAAGCACTGTGCCAGATGCACAGAGAGTGAACACTTAATTTTCAGTGGAGTTCCCAAACCTGTATCTTAGATCTTTAAAAACTCTGCTCAGTTACTACTTTTCCTTGAGGCAGTGCTCTGAGTACATAAATGGGAAGTGCTGCTTCCCCTTTTGTGTAATTTAGACACAGTTTTCTTTTTACATAGAAGAGAGTAAGATTCAATACATCTTTTGACTGAGGAAATATGCACTTATCTCATGAAAAGGGCCTTGATGACCAGGCTATAACCTAGTCTGGAATGATGTGCTCTCCTATGAAAATTGTTTCTCTATATGCAGAATAATTACAGATTAAATACAGACAGAAATATTTCTACAGGCTGGTAGATAGAGCACTCAGCAGGGAATGGAGAGACCAGAATTCAAATCTCTGCAGTGACTAATATTGTACATTCTATCCCAAGGATTCTTTACTGACAGATCAATAATAAGCTGTTTACTTTAACATATGCTTACAGAAATAGTTAGAGATTCATTTTGGGGTGTAACTATAACAATTTAAATAAAACCTAACTATAACCAGTAAGCATCTACATATCTCCAAATCCACCCGTCTATTTTACATTCCTGTCCAAGGGTGAAGGTGCATACTTATCTAGAAGAAGCACAGAAAGAGTCTAATGTCTTGTTAAACACTGACAGTTAACTTCTAGATCATTAAAATACAGCAACCCTACTCATTGAATAACTAGACAGTGTTCAGGTTGTTAAGAGTGAGTAGAACTACAGTTTTAAAAATCAGCAATACGGACTAATTCCTCACTCGTTTCAATGCTAGCACTTGGTGAAGAATGACACGTTTACATTTAGTTGGTATCCAAAGTAGCTTTGTCACTAAGTCTTTTGATTTAAAAAGGCATTTGATAAGAAATGTAATACCAGAATATATTTATAGGTTAACCTCAACTTCTTGACCAGCTTCTTATATAAATATTTTAAGGTTAAAACGCTGAGATCTGGTGCTTAAATAATGTTAATGAGACAGAATATATAAAGTATAATGAGTCAAAAAACAAATGGAATGTGTGTAATTTGAGAATCTCAAATGTTTAAGAGTCAATGCTCAATTCAGAAATCACTCTAATGTTTGAAAGTTTATCAAATTAAGTATAAAGAAACAAACGGAAACCTGTGATGTCCTATTAAACATAATTATCAGGAAATGTTAAAATTAAGTACAGTAATTACTTGAAAATTTCTGATTATTTATTTGCCTATTTCAAATTACTTTGAAGGAAATACTAAGTGCAAGCAAAAGACAGATGGCCTCCTGGAGACATAGCTCATTTTAAATACCAGTTCTTCATTCCAGCTACTACAGAGCACAAAGACACACTGGTTTCATGACAAAATTATAGGCATTTTTAATTTTATTTCTAACTAGCATTTGAAGCAATATCCTGAAAAAAAATATTAAAAAGTGAATTCAAAATCTTCAAAAGAACTTATGTATGTAGCTTTTGAAGAGATTTACATTGGACGCTTCAGGTTTTTTTGAGTGCCTTGAGCGTTTGAACCTGCCTCTAAAACAATTCTATCACTAGAGCCATGGGCAGAGACCTTTAAAAGATGTAAAGCACTTACATTCAAAAAATTAGATGATTAGGTGTTATTTCCAAAATCTGTGCTCAATCATAGTAGGTTTTAGTATATTATTTCCACCATATTGGCTGACAACATTTGATATTTCTGGTGCTAAAATAGTTTAACATATTGCTGCAAATAGACAGTTTTCAAAGCACTAATAAATAATATTGCATATCCCTTAATGGTTGAGCAAAGAGAATAGCACAGAGCATACAGATTAAAAAGACATGAAACAGAGACTGTGAGCGTGAGCTGTCAGTAGATATGATCAAGTCATCTTTTAGCCGTATCTTTGAGAAACTGAGTTCCTTTGGTCTTACAAACTTTGGTTTGAAATTAAAGTATTGAACAACATTCCAGTAACAGTAGGAATCCAACAATAAAAAAACCCAGTGGTACTGCCTTATATCTACCCGCAAGTCCTCCATGACACTCCATCCATGCCTACATAGTTCCTGATCACAGAATCACAGAACAGTTGTTCAAAGGGACCTTGGATACACCCTAATCCAACTTTCCTTTCCAAGCAGGGTCACCAATCACAGGTTGTCCAAGACAGTATCCAAGCAAGTTTTGAGTATCACTAAGGAGGATGACTCCACAACCAGCCTGGGTAACTGTCCCCAGTGTTCAACCACCCTCACAGTAAAAAAGTATTTTCTTATGTTCTGATGGAATTTCTTGTGTTTCAGTTTGTGTCCACTAACACTTGTTCTGTCACTAGACACCATGGAGAAGAGCCTGGCTCTATTGTCTTTACTTCCTCCCACCGGCTATTTATACACATTGAAAGGATCCCTCCCAAGCCTTCTCTTCTCCAGGTTAAACAGTCCCAAGTTTCTCAGTCTCTATGACAGACGCTCCTTCACCATCTTTGTGGTCTTTACTTGACTCACTCCAGTATTTTTATGTCTCCCTTTTACTGGGAAGCCCAGCACTCCATGTGTGGTCTTACCTAAGTAGGACAGAGCTAAGTAAAGGAGAACAATCACCTCACCTGACCTGCCAGCAATACTCTTCCTAAGGCAGCCCAAGAGGCTGTTTGAGTGGCTAGTGATCAGAGTGTATTATTAGTTTATAGCCAGCTACTTGTCGACCAGTACCTTCTCTGCACAGCTGCTTTCCAGACAGTTACCAGCCTGTACTAGCACAGAGGGTTGCTCCTCCCCAGATGCAAAACTTGGCATTTCCCTTTGTTGAACTTTATGAGAGTCCTCTCTGTCCATTTATCCAGCTTTTCAAGGTACCTCTGAACGGCAACACAACCTCTGGTCTACCAACCACTCCTCCCCCTACTGCATTGTCTGAAATGGTGGAAAACGGTGACAATGATCCTACTACCTCTCACTATGTCTATTTCGACACTAATTTTTTGTTTTCTTGGACAGCTAAAAAATTTTTATCAATTATATCATGTCAGAAGACACTTTGGGGATCTATTCTGACACAATAATAGTAAAAAATAGTACGAAATGTGTCTGGCTACTAACTGATTTGCAGTGCTATCAAGTGACTTTGGAAAGTGTATATTCTAACTACACTGTATAGGACACAGTAAAAAAGATGTGTACATGTAGTATTAAAAATCTTTGCACAAAGAGGCTATCAATAAATAAAAAACATACAGAAGTTTCAAGCCTGCACAAAGCATTCTAATGAGGTTTTGCACCATTTGTAGAAACCTCAGAAAAATTAAGCCCAGCAGGGGTCTGTGCTGTCATTAGCTACATGACCAGGATACTACACAGTAGCAGTAATGCCACTAGCTTTGAAGTAACCATGTTGTTACAGCAAAATACCATCTGGTATTTTACCCTGTTACTCCATAAATGACATTTGTATGCTGTAGCTACTTTAATAACCTATTCTGAAAAGGTGAGAACACTAAGCAGATGTTGGGTCAAAATAAATTGTTTATATGACATAGAGTTCAGACAGGCAAATTAGATCTTTAAATTATTTTCTCCTCCTAATGTTACTATACTGTAAATGCACAGCATAATAAAAAGCCCCAAAACCAAAGAAACAAACAAAAACAAAACAAAGAAACAAACAAACAAAAAACCCACAAAAAACCAAAACACCAAAACCCAAAGCAAAACATAATAGCTGCATATTTAGAAACAGATATGAAATTACATTCTTGGAATCGTAACTACATATTCTGAAGGTGCTTCTATGGAGCATACTTTTTATACAGAAAAATGTTTAAACTAATTTGTGGATTGGTTGCAGGCATTTTTTGTGCACAGCTATGTTCTTTAACTGTGTCAAGCCAGATGCTGGGTAGAATCTTGTGCTTTTTTTCCTGAACAGATATACAAATATAGTGCATTTACTGCAAATGTTCCTGCCTGCTAAGAAAAAACTTCATACCACCACCTGTCCATGAATATCAATCAGATTTACTTCATGGTAGGAGTTTCTGAAGAAAGTGCCAAGGCTTATTAAAACATTAGATATGGTCTCCAGAAGCAAAATGCCTCTAGTGCCAAACTTTGAGGACTCTGATTTTAATACCTCAGCATGGCTGTTGCTTTTTCAAATGTATTTATAGTTAAAGTTACATAAAAAAAATCTGCAAGATGTGCTTTGATACAAACACTGCTGTATAACCGCAGCCTGTCTTCAAATGCATTCCATGTTCTTGGAGATCTCAAAACACCGTATATTGCTTAGAGAATCTTCTGGCCCACCAGATACATGCCACTAAACAAGATGAGGCTCGTAAAAAGGAGGAAAAAGGTATTCTTGAACACCACTGTAAATTTTAAACCCCCACCTGGATATACATTTTACATTGCCAAAAACTGCAATTCACATTTCTAAGTTATACTTCTGTTGTTCCCATTATCAACAACTGCACTATTGATTCAGGTTACATTTCTTTCTTTAAAAAAGCAGAATGCTGTAGCTGCTGCATTAGTCATACTGACAGGACTAGTTCTGTTAAATTTACCTAGAAGCAAACTAGCATAGCAATACAGCACTTGACTGACAAAGGACTTCAATTTTGGTCACCTGTACGACAACTAGGTGGTGACAGGCAAAGTCACTTCTGTTCTCCTTTACTCTTCTCCAGTTTCTGTGCATTGTCTATTTAGGCTGCAAACTTCTTAAACCAAGACTGGTTTTCTTCATATCTGTCTTCGTACCAGGGAAGCCAAAAAGAGAATCTTAATCTAGGGTATGATCTTTGGATACTATATTCATCTAAGAATCAGCAATAACACAAAATACTAAAAATAAAGTAGAAGGCTTTGATTAGTGAACTTACTGTAAAATTCCTGTATTAGCTCCTGAAATATGTGAAAAATTTTTGAAATATTACTAAGGCATGAAATAGCTCATAGGCACACAATGTAAATATAAATCGATAGTGTACACCAAAGCTCTTTTGAGGGAAATAAAAGAAGGTAAGGGCACAGCTGACACCTTTCATGGGAGCTGAGTAGCAGTTGTATGCGTGTTAAGAGAGGTTAGTTATTCATTCCTCAATTAAGATGAAACTATGTTGAAGATAACCTGAAGAATTAAATAGATTTCATACCCAAAGAACATTTTCAAACATTTCAACATTTCAAAATAAAATTAAAGCAATTTTCAGAAAGAAAAGAAAAAAATGCAATCAATAAAGTCCAATCTCTCTCCCTGTCCCTGCAAGGCAAAAACTGCCATGTGACAACAATAATTCATAGCAGCATTCACTTTGCTTTTAGCTATTTTTAAAGTTTGGAACTACTTCAACAAAGTGATAAATAGGAAAGTTAAAATATTCCACAATCAGTTACCCTTGGAAAAGAATGCAGAGTGTGGAGAAAGCCTTTTGCTGATATTTTTCCAAGTACCATAAAGCCATTGACATAGACAAACATATTGTACATGTTATGTAATTTACATGGAAACTCTGCATATATGTATCGGAAGCCAAATTTTGAGTTCTCTATTCAACCTATATCCAGTGGTTACCTATCCAAAGAAGGAGTCAAATATATGAAAGAACCTCAAAATATGTTATGCTTCTTACAAATGTTATAAAGCAGTCTTAACGGTACTGCAGTCATGGTTTTTTTCTGCAAAATTAAATTACTTATATATATATTTGTACCAATAAACATAAGATCTTTTATGGTTTTCAGTTTGAATATCATCCAAAATAATTATGCAATGTATATGTGAGTTTTTCAACTGCTGTGGTGCTCACTTAGGCTAAATAAATGCTTTTTTATTTTTCCTACCTGTTCTATCCCCTCAGAATCTTGCGGGGATTTTTCTCCTGGCTTACACAGTTTTTCCACTTCTCTCTAGAAGCTGTACTCCATTATAGCTAAAGTTTTAGAAGGGGAGGTCTCACCAGATAACAGGCAATTGTTGCTGCTAAGAGTGGCAGTCATTCCCCTGTCCCACTCTGTTAGATTGGCTCAGCCGCCTTATGAAATCACCTTAAAAGGACAATTATGCCTTTGACCCAATAAAGTTGAGCCCTTAATCCATATCATATAATTTCAGGAACTCAATTACATTGAACTGTTCAATGAACTGTGATCCTAGTCTTTCTTCATTATAAGTCCTTTTCAGTTAATTTATAGTGAAATATTTGGACAGATTGTTACAATTATCTACCTTCTACTGACTATCAGGAGTTTTGCCTGCTGTTCTGTGAATGATTCCTATATCCATAGTTCTTTACACCGCAAGTTTTACCTCTACGCTTGCAAAAGTAGTCCTTCAACTGTTTTTTAATATTCTGCCTATAATTGCAACTATATAACTTCTTATTTTTGCCATGCTTTTCATTTCATTTCTGAGAAATGAAATCCAGTAAGCTAGATAAGCAAAAGCTTAATTTTAAGTATCTACACTCACATACTTGGAGTATTTTGTTTACCACTAACTCTCAAGCAGTGACAAGTAAAAAAACCAAATTTACTCCACAATAAAATTAATGTATTCCAAGTAGTCTCAGAAAGCAAAACAACACCTTGTTTGGTTTAGAACAAAATAAATATTTAACTATCAAACTGAAGAACAATTAGTTTTATTCTGTCTTAGCCCACATATGATTTTCTTGCATTAATGCTGCATTACCATATTTACCACAATACTCCTGAGTCACCTGGCCTTTTCATCTCACTTTAATGAATGTGACAATACCTGCATTTGTTTCAGTCTTGGAGTTTTCACTTTATTTTCAGTGGTAGCCAAAGGGCAAAACAGTATATCTTTAACAAAGTAGCATTCTTTACAGACACATCTATGGGCTATTCTTGAATACTGAAGAACAACAAGCACATTAATTGTCCTGGCTTGTATTGTTCTACAGAGAACTGTTGCTGATCCATCAACAAAATAAACATTTTAATATTGGTCGAGAGTGTTCAGTAAATAACCACTGCCATCTACGTATCTTGTCTAAAAATTTTATGGATTTTCATGTTATTGAGATCACATTAAGCAGCAGAGCACTGAAGAGGTTAATGGAAAATTTCTTTTTGTTTCCCTCTACAGTCTTGGCATGAAAATTTCATAATAGTGAAATATGTAATAATCTTTTCTCTGGATCATCAGAAGACAGGGTAATAAACTCTACCTCAGCAGCAATGCTTCTATAGTGTTAAGTATCTCACTTGCTTCAGTGGTTTGTGTCAAACCAGGTCTGTTTCTCATTTGGGTAAATAACTGGAGAAAAGACGAGATGATAGAAATTAAGAATAATTTATAATTTTCTCAATAAAGAGAACTCACCATCGGAAACCTGAGGGAGTCTATGTGGTTTAGCATATTTATTAATGAAAATTCATTAATTAATTCACTCTCAAAATGACCGTGAAAAGTGTGTTCACGAAGTAGCCAATGATACAAAGTTACTCAAGGTAGTCAGGACAAAGAATAACTGCCAGGAGCTGTGTATCTTCCTTTACAGTAAGTGCTTGTCTTGGGAATAAAGTGACAGCTAAAATTCAGTAGATAAAGTGATACACAGTGCTGTGCTAATACCATAAGCACATCACCGCCTGGATGTAAACCTACTGACCACTGAATAGACTCACTGTTTTCTGCCTCAAAGCAGCTCATGATACAAAGTAAAAAATCTGTTATCCAATATGTTTTAACCACAGGCGAATTCGGTTTCAGAGTTGCAAATCATTTTACTAGGTCAGGACACTGCTCTGCCTGTTTGTTTGATGTCCTGAATTGTGAGACAGAGAAAATCCACTCAAAAATTTCAGATAGGCTTTGTGCTGAGATAGGTAAGAGAGGGCGAATAAAAAAAAAAAATAAAAAAAAAAGAAAAAAAAAATGAAAAAAGAAGGAAAGAAAAAGAACTAACAAGAACCAAATGACCAAAGTTAATGTTTTCTAATAAAGGCTGGTTGTATATAGCAACCATACGTTACAGATACTGTAATGTATCTGCAACAAGTACATGTAAGTTTTATCTATATTCAAAGAAGAAAAGCTTGAAAAGTGTGGTAAGCCGTCACCACTATCACAAGCAAATTAAAACTGAAGCAAAATATACTCAGGGCTATGTTAAGCCCATGAAAATGGGCTTCACTGACTAAAATAGTATAACTGGTGGACTGTAAACTATGCTTATCAAGAAAAATCAATCTCAATACAGTATATTTTTAACAACTAATTTCCAGTAATTATTTCATTATATGTGGTTGTATTTATTGAGAGTATACAGAGTGCTGGAACTAATTCTGTACAAATTAGACTGGCTCTATGTTTTATATTAATTCAAGAAAAATTTATATATTCTGTGTTTAAATATTTATTATTCTTAATGTGTGCTGTACTCCATTTACCAACTCACATCTAAACACATTCAAACAGCTTTCAAAGTAAAAAAAAAAAAAATAAAAATCTACTAATATTTTGATATTCATGGGTTCTTGCAATATGTATATTTGAACATGATCAGGTGATTATACTTGCCTAGCACAAGGCAACTTTATAAACTTGGGTTATTTACTCTCTATTTATCCTTTTTCTCAGTTCTGAATATGAAGGGGATAGCAGAGAAAATGATGTACAAATTCTGTGCACTCCTCTCCTTTCTGCTTAACACTCTGATAGGTTAAAACAATATTTCTCCAGTACTCTGCAGACAGCATTACTCAAAACAAAGTCAAGATCTATACAGTATAACCATCAATTCGGTTCTTAAATGGACTTAGCAAAATAAGCTGAATATTCATTTAAAACAAGTAAACAAATCAATTAAGGTTGTAAATAACCAACCACAGGTAACAAACCTTCTCGTCCTCAAACCCAGAATCTAGTCACTTCCAATAAAAGCAGAATGCAATCAGAATCCTACATTTCTGAATTTACATTCAAACTACTATTTCATTTTTTCATTGTAAAACATTACTTTTGAGAGGTGGTGGCATAGCCCTGTATGTTAGTGAGTGTCTTGATTCTAGAGCTTGATAATCATGAGGACAGGGTTGAGTGTTTATGGGTAAGAATTGGGGAAGGTCAACAAGGCAGATAGCATTGTGGGAGTCTGATATAGACCACCCAATCAGGATGAAGAGGCAGACAAAATATTCTATAAGCAGCTGTTAGAAGTCTCACAATTGCTAGCCTTGTTCTTATGGTGGACTTCAACTTATGTTTGCCGGAAATCCAATACAGCAGAGAGAAAACAGTTTAGGAGGTTTGTGGAGTATGTGGAAGATACTTCCTGACACAGCTGGTGAGTGAGCCAACGAGGGAAGGTGTCTCACTGGACCTGCTGTTTGTGAACAGAGAAGGACTTGTGGGTGATCTGATAGCTGGAGGCTGTCTTGGGCCCAGTGATCATGAAATGATAGTTTTCCGTTCTTGGAGAAATAAGAGCAGGGATCAACAGAACTGCTCTCTTAGACTTACAGAGGGCAAACTTTGGCCTATTCAGGAGCCTGGTTGACAGAGTCCCTTGAGAGGCAATTCTGAAGGGCAAAGGAGTCCAGGAAGGCTGGACATTCTTCAAGAAGGAAATCTTAAGGGCACAGGAGTAGGTCATCCTCATGTGCCAAATGATGAGCCAGTGGGGAGACGACTGGCCTGTCTGGACAGAGAGCTTTGGCTGGAACTCAGGAAAAAAAGGAGAGTTTATGACCTTTGGAAGACGGGGCAGGCCACTTAGGAGGACTAAAAGGATGTCATCAGGTTATGCAGGGAGAAAATTAGCAACTAGAACTTAATACAGCTACTGCCATAAAAGACAATTAAAAACTATTTTTATAAAATACATTAGCAACAAAAGGAGGCCTAAGGAGAATCTCTATCTTTTATTGAATGCAACAAAACAAGCACAGAGGAATGAGCAGAGTTGTCTAATGAACCAGACAAACTAGGACTAGTAACAAAATGGAATAGCTCTGTTCTGTTTACTAGAATGATCTTCTAAGAGACAGGCCTTTCTAAAGCAGTAGACAGTTTACGATTTATTACTTAGGTGACCATTATTCTGCTTGCACTGACAATTATTTTCACCTGCTGGTTAATTATTGAATTCTTCTACTGTGTTACCGTAAGTTGTTCATGGACTATTAAGCAGGACAGAACTGGCTACGAGGTGCACTATTACCTAGCTTAGCTGGGTTTACGGGGAGGCAACAGTGTGATTTGGAGATACGTATGTTTATATCCTAGTGTGTTGCTCCAAATACCCACAGAGATAAACAGTCACACAGAAATCTCTTTATAGAGCAGAGAGGTCAATAACTATTAAAGCATAGCTGAAATGTGGCTCATTCTCCAGACCCTCAAATGTCTGCTGTACAGACTCTGAAATGTATTCTAAAATAAAGGGATGCTGCCTTCCAGTGCAATCTGTGAATTCATGACACACATTGAACCTATTTATATAAAAAGATCTTGCAGACAAGAGAGGACTGTTTGCACTGAAGTACCTAGACATACGTATTGTTGAAAATGTACAATGTGTAACAGCAACAAAATTAAGAGGTATCTCCAAATAAAATGTTTAGTAACTTTGATTTTGAAAGTTATACATATAATTCTATATCCTGTTATTATTTTGAATTGCAGTATGTATTGTCGGAAATGGACATTTCAAAAGTACACTTTCACTAGTTCCAGCACTATATTTCAGAAAGTTCAGTTTTGGAGTAGCAGTATAACACCACCTCTGAGATAAACTCAGTTTTCAGCACCTCTGTTTTTCATTTCGTTAGCATTGTTTCTTCATTTTCTTTTGGCTTAAATTGAAGCATTCACTTACGAAATATATTAATTGTATTTAGAAGTCTCACAGTTAATTGATAATTAAAATGATCCAGAAATCACAGCAGGTAAGAATGAAACATTTATTTTGTGCATGAAGACAGAAAACAACTTGACAGATCTACATGTAATCACTTCTTGAAGGTTTCCAAAGGGGAAACTGCAAAGCTTTATAGGCAATTTATTTCTAGTTCTTTATTATCTTCACCCTTAGCAAGTTTCCAATAATATAGAGTAGAAAACTTCATCACTGCAGTATGAACCCTTTAATTCTTGGCCAGTCTTACTTCACTATGATGAACAATGCCCTTCAATTTTGCTGCTGCCTTTTATGTATTTGAAAAAATAGTGTTCTCTGAGAGTCTTTTTCTCTTTAGGTCAAATAATCCCAGTTCACTCTGGTTTTCCTTCTAAAAAGAACTCTGACTATTTTGCTCCTATTTCATTCAAACTTCTTAAGTTTTCAAAGCGTAGTATACTGTTGTATATTTTATATCACTGACCAGTTTGGAGACAGGTTATATATCTCAGCATATGAGATTCACCTGACCTCTAAATTTTGTGTAATAAAATCTAAAATACTGTGCATACAATGGGTCTCCCTGTGCTCAAAGGAATCCTACAGGTTTTCTGTGACTGAATGGCACTGATAAAATTATAAACTAAAAGCTCTTTTGCTTACATCAAAACCGAAGTGTCATAGAGTTCAATAAGGAATGTCAATTACAGTGGATTAGATGTCAATATATTGAAGATAATCAACTTGATCTGTAATTTACAGGCATAGTTCTGATTCTCATGGTAATTAAAAGTTCAAATAATTACAGTTTGACATCTATATTTTACAGAGCTATGAATAATTCTAAGTATTCTACTTACCTGATGCCTAAATAATTACAGTCAAAGTTAATTATATCACAGATATGGAAGGCAATCTACATCTCTATGTGGACAATCTTCTTTTTTTTAAATACAAAATAATCATAGAATTGCTTTCTAAAGACACAACCTTTTTCCTGAAATTGGCACTTGACCTCAATAACTCCACATAGGTTTTGTCAGTTTTAAGTCTCTTAATCCATAACAAAACCAGAGCAAAAAGCTTTGGTTAAAGTTATCTTCAAAGCAAAAGAAACAGAAAACTAGCTATTGAGAAAATGTGATAGACAAGTCCCACAGAAATGTGAGGAAAGCAATAGGGAGCACAAGTTTTTTCCTAACTGAAAGTTGAAACTTCCTTCTCTGTTAAAGTTACAAGTTTTAACAATGCAGATATATGAAATGCTGCTTTATATTAGGACGTAATTGGGGTTCGTTCACCTCAACTAATTACTTACAACATATAATATGTATGTAACATACAGGGATAGCACGAAATAGCATGGCAAATGGGACCAGCATGAATCAAGCAGTTTGAGTAAAGGCTACCTACCAACTGAAAAGGCCAAGTGGGCATAGTAAAACATACAGGCATAAAGAGAGCTCTGCAAAGAGATGCCAATAATTTGCTCAATACCTGATTTCATTCTCTCAGCCTCACAACTGAAGCAAGCTGGTTTATGAAAGACTTAATCTAGGCCAAGCAGTGAGACTTGCCTGGCTAAATTACTACTGGGAAAAATATGTCTTCAGAAAAATACATAGCAAGCAAGCAAAAGCAATGAATGACATTAACATGAAAAATCTACATTTTTAGAAAAAATAGAAAAGATTATCCATAAAACGCCAAGCTTTCTTCATTGTGCCAGCTACTTAAAAAAACCCATTACTAAAATATAAAAATTGAAATAACAAAAATATATATATTTTATATATATATATATAAAATCAAATGCAGAATCCTATGCTAACTCCCAACTTGACTATTTTACTGTATTCTACGTCTTTGAGTGGCTACCAATAACTGGGCCATTGGGTAATTTTTGTCAAACTAAATACAATATTTTCTAGACTGCAAGACACTACGCCCTTTTCCTGTAATCCTCTTGTCCACACTGAAAACTTAATTAATCACCACCCTGTTTCTAAAATTCATCTCCTGGAAACCATGGAACAGAATGACTGGCTTAGGAAGGTGGGAAGCACTCTAGGTCTTGCAAGTTAGATATGACGCTCAAGATATGCATGTCATTCATTTTGTGGCGCTAGATTCTGTCTTTTTTAACTCTGTTCACTATTTGCTGAATTCTGACTGACTTTCAAATATTCCAAGGATGAAGAAAAATCACACTTAGACTATTAACTATTCACTGAAATAAATAAATATTCTATCTCTAATTCTCAGGATCTCTATCACTGTGCAGTAGGAAAAAACCCCTAATCTGCATTTCTAAAAGTATGAGGGTTTACTTATCTCTATACAAATTTTCAAGTGGAGAACTGTTCTTAAGGTGTATTAAATAAATACAAACGACAGAAATAGAAAGGAAAATTAAGCTCTGTGTGCTGATAGGTTCCTTTTCTGTTACCTTGGCAACCACAGTGGTACTCAAAATAGACAAGGTACTTTATCCTCTCGTCAGATAACATTTAAAATTTTATTTGGTTTGTACTAGCTGGATCATAGAAACTAAACCCTCAAGCAAAATCAAGTTCATATGTGCAATAAAGCAGATGAAATCCAAAATAAATTTACACACATAACAATGATAGTTTCTAAAAAGAGAAAGAATAGGTTGTATCTGAATGTTCAGGTTTTTTCATTTCATTTATTGATTTAAATTAGTTGGAGAAAAGAGATTATAGATATTTCACCACTGACAATATTATGGAATTTCTTTCTGATGTATTTTTTAAGTTTGTCTCCACCTATTTGTTTTAGAAGAGGAACTTTTCAGACTTAGCCCCCAAAATAAGCCATTCCTAATAGATGACGCTTGTCTTGGGGCAAAAACCTGTAGAAATAGTTGGGTGGGATTCTGAAGCTGAAATGCAAGGCTTTGGATAGATTAAACTCCAAATCTCCTTCAACAATGGTGGAGAGATTCAGATTCAATGTCATTTTACACAATTCTAAACCATGCAATCAATTTATCCAAAATACTTACTAGATAATCCACAAAGTTCTTAAAAAGCATTTTAAAAGCATTTAAAAAACACACATTTAAGGGATAAAAACTACACTTTAAGGGATAAGAAAAAACCTATTAGTTCTTGATTGTTAACAAAATAGCAATTTATGAAATTCCTTTTCAAAATTAAAAGCAAGTTTTGCCTGAGGAAAGACAGTTTTAATTTTGAGCCAGATTGAGATTCGCTCTACTCTAGTTATTTTTTTCATAAAGGTGAATAATATGCTAATAACTTCAGTGGTAAGCAACCATTACATGACTGTTCAGTCAAAAAATATGAAGAGCAAGAATAAAGATTAACATTTACAGAGACTACCCATGTAGACAAAGTATGTTAAATCAGCCTAAACCCAATACACTCCTAATCACTGATAAAATATTTAAGGTCCCCACATTCCTTAAGCTCTCTTGAGCATTTAATTTCTAAGATAACAGAAAAAACTAATTAAATTGCTTTGGTTTCATTTTCTTTCTTGTATCAGTCCTGAAACCAGAGCGGAGTGTGCACACCACTCTAATATGTCACATTTCTTTCAACTTTTATATATAGCCAGCAGCAAATAAAAATCACAAAAATTCTATTCTTGCTGCTTTCTCCTCTTTATTATACCCAAATTAATCCTAACATACTTTCAACAATAATTTACATCTATCCAGCAATACCATGATGTGCCTCTACTACAGATACGTACAACATATTAGTTTCAACACAGGAATTTAATTGATAGTACTTGCTATAGGACATGATAGTAGGAAAGGCACAGCAGTGTTGGCTGCAATGCAGGGCAGTAACATAACATGAACTAGCCCTTCCTGCCTGCTTCACTGCAGCACAACATCCTCATCACTGCTTCAATCCACACAGCAGAATATTGAACATTTTGAAGTGTATTCTAATAGAAAAAAATAATTTATAAGTGCTTATTTGGTGCTTAAGAAATTATTTGGATTGGTGGATTTAGTCCTCAAACCTAGCATTTATCAGTAACTTATATGAAGTATATGCTTACAGTTTAGTCAAGTCATGTTCTACTGTGCTTTCTTCCTATAGTAACTCATAATTGAGCAGGCAAGAAACAAACATTTATGTATAACAGCTAATAAGACAGCTAAAGATTATTACTTAACGGCAAGAAATGGTTTGTTTTGATAAATTTTTGAAAGGGAGTAGAAGCAGCAGCAGTATGTGAGCCTTCAAATTCCAGTTGCTATAGCAACTGGTTGTATTTTTAGCTATCATAACTTTAATAATCGTAGAGAATATCAGTGCTGGTCTCTCCCCATTTTTCGAAATCGAAGTCTATATGTTGCTGCAGCACAGAAAATTTTAAATAGTGTTTTACACATATAAAATATCTTGTATGTCATTTTGCCACCTTCAACTTACCACAGGAGAGAAAAAATAACAACAAAAAAAAAAGTCCAGAATCATTTGGCCTTTTAATGGGATTAAAGAAAAATTATGACTAAGCCTTAAACCTTTATCGAATTCACTCCTTTCTAAATCTGTCAGCCATTTAAGTTTTTGGGGTTTTTTCCCCCTTCTTCTGTAGACATTGGTAGTCACAATTTTCCCAATTTGTTGTCCTTTTAGGTCACATATGCTTCATTCCCTATTGTTCCCTTCCTACTTCCCAGTTCACAGTCTTTTTTGAAGTCTAAATTTATTTTACAGAAAGAAGTCACTAAAAGGCAGCAATCCAAACCACAAAACAAAATTCCCCATTAATTTTCTTTTGGACAAACTATTCCTCACATAGGGGAAACTCCTCATCCTTTATGGAAAACCTTATGAAAGGCAAGTTGTCTTTTAGATTGGTTTCAGCTTCCTTCCTATTTCTAGACCTCCCTACAGACCAGATTATGGCTGAAATCCTGATTCCTAAAACCTGAGAAGTAGGGCCAAGACACTTGCTTATATCAGTCTATTATTTTCATATATAAAAAGTAAGTTATGGCTTTTCCTTAAGGATACATTTTATTTGTTTTTAACTAAATGCATACAGCCTAGGAATCACAGCCATGGCAGGGTAAAAGTAGAATTTAACTAGTCTTGCTGTTAGTAATAAAAACTCCAGAATTGCATCATAATCTTGTAGAAGGTACAATGTATATCTTCCATAAATCACAAGTTAAAACCAAAGCAATCATCATGAGTATGATTACACACAGCTGAATCTTAACCAGGTAAGATGCTGCCTTATCTGTTACTTTTTACTTTAAGCATAACCAAACATCTTGAAACAGCTGGGTTGTGCAAGCTGAATTCCAAGAATACAAATGATGGAGCTGAAGGGCACCCTATTACATGCAGTGCGCTGTTGTAAGTACACTTGTCATAGAAATAACAATAACTAATAAGTGTTCCATGGTTGTGCCATAAATTAATCCCTGACTAGTTTCAACCAGAATAACTGTCCATTCTAACTAGGTGATTTTTAAGATCCCTTCCAACCCAAACCATTCTATGATTCTATGACAATGTTCCTTTGGGTGTGAGCCAGGAAGCAAGGAGTAGGAGGAGTAGGAAGAGTCTGTGATTCAGGTCCTGTGGGTGTTATGAAGGAGAGTCAGTGCTGGTGCATTTTGCAAAAACTGATTCCTATCAGTTTTTTCATATTCTGCCTGTACTGATAGGAAAACTGTTAATGAAATCTTGCAATCTATGGCTAGCAGAAGTAGCAGTGAAATACAGGTCCGATGCATCTTACCTAACTATATGTTGGCCCATAATCCTCCTATATACAATGCCACAGAAAGCAAAGTGCATTTTAAGACATACTTATATTTACTATGGTCACAAAAAATTGCAAGGTGAAAGCATGTTTTAGGAAAATACTGTCTTTTTAGTATCTTTTATTTTTAAAGATATAAAATGGTATTGGAATACAAAACAATATATAATTTACATCCAATTTTATAAACAGCCATAGAGATTTATCTTCTGAAATAATCTGAATAAACCATAGAGTTTTATGTTCTGAATTAAAATGAACAATTAAACACTCCAAGGTTGTATATTAATAAAATTTGAGGACAAACCAAAGGCAAAAAAAGGGTGTCAATACTTTGGATGCCATCCATGTGCCATCACAACTACCTTTTTTTCTAAGTAAACAATTATGCAGATAATTCATAACCCAGACTGAGAGACAGCGTATTGCCCTAAGAGATACTGTGGGGAGGGGTTTCTAGTCTTTAGTTTCTCAGAGTTTATTTTCACATGGGTACATGGACTGCAACCCAGCCTGCAGCCAGCAACATCTCCTTACAATGACTGGTCAGTAGCCAAAGGTCTGCTCTCATCACCCGGGACTAACACCACATTATGCCTAAATTGCCTTGGTCTTACGGTGGTGCTGAGCATAGCCATCTGCTGTGTTGCAGAAACATTGGAGAAACCCCACCAAATACAGTCAGACTGTCCATGTTCAGCATCACTCCCATAGTCAAGCATCTTGCTGCAGTAGGCCTGCAGGCTCAGCATCTTTCAGGTTTAAGCAAGAGCTAACCTTTGCCATTCAAATGTATGGCAAATAGAGGTCTGCAATTACCTTTTGCTACCCTAAAACTGTATTTACTGACTTTTCACACAGATTAAATGGAACTATTTTAAAAAGTTATATTTGGCAAAAGAAATTACAGCAGAAAAAGACTCAAGAAGTATATTCAAAGATCAAGTCAGCCAAACTAATTTGTTGAGCTCAGTGAACATAATACAACCACTAATTACTGAACTTAAAATGAATTCGCTTTGGCTCTGGATGCACCTCATCTGTTTAATTTCTGAAAACAAAATGCTCATCAAGTGTTACCTCTAGGAAATAATTTCTAAATGCTGAAGAACAACTTTGGGATTTTGTTGCCTCCTGTCCTGAGGACTCCTCTATCTCCTTTACTACTGTATCTCCTTTACAGTAGGCACAACTTCTTGGATGAATTCTTACATTTGGAAGAAAATTCTTTATCCCAGATGTAACTATGTACTTGAATAAGGCAGGTTTAGGAGGAAGATCCTTGCACATCGCAGTAAATTAGTGGGGGAAGACACCACGTCACCACATATGATTCAAAAAGGCAAAAAAAAAAGCTGATCTCACATTTACAATAAGATAGCTATACATGCAAATATGCTTATTTTGAGTAACATGATTTTAAAATTTATCAGTTCACAAATTAAATCATAAAATAGTCTAATTTTAATTCTTATATGGTCAGAAAATGAAGTAAAAATTCTATGATTCTGGGTTATTTGAGGGTTTGGGTTTTTTGTTGCTTTTTTTAAAGATATAAAGCCATGCTGCCAACTTAAAGCTACCTTTTTAAGTCACTGGGTAGCTAGAACACAGGAGTACCATATGATTTAGGCAAGAAGTCAGAAGTCACGATCATAACAAGGATGGCAAACACTCAATATTTGATTTTCACAGCAAGTTGTTTGCAGTCATATTTATGTGAAGAAACAAAATCCCTCCTCAAGATACGTGTTTAGTAGATTTTAATAAATGCATCTGATAAAATAGCAATTCACATTTTTAATGAAAAATATTTCTCCAACCCAAATCTATCAAACTTCCTATTTGTCAAAGGATCTACCCAAATGATGTTGCTTTATAAAAAAATAAATAAGGCAACAAATTCCAAAGATCAGGGACCTTATTTGCCTTGGTTAGTATGTGTCCAAACCACATAATTTAAAAATATAACTAAAATGCCAGTAGCAAAGATGCCTGCAGTTCTGTGACAGAGGTGAAGTGGATGGATAACAGCTCACATCTATGCTACCTTGAAAAAATACATTTTTAAATCCTGAAGAAGTCAGGACCTGGATTCCAGCTTCACTTACCACTTTTTCTTTTGTGTTTTTTTCTTTTTCCTCATGTTTTGAAACTGTATTTATACAAGAAGTTTATAGCTTGATAAATAGATATCAACCACAGAGAATCAAACATGAAATACTACAATGATGCGTATGTGTTGTTAGCTTGTATGAAGACACAATAAAATTGTCTACAATAAGCCTCCCAAAATATTGTGAAATGTGATGCTCCCGGTCAGAAGTATCACCATTGTTTCCAGATGGTGTTGATCTACTTATAGTGTATTTGGGAGAAAGGTAAGCAATCACAGGCAAACATAAAATGCATCTCTTCAAGAAAACATAACATGGCACAAAACTTTCTACTTTTATGTCTCACCTTTTCAACTTAGATGTATTTGAAAATCTCATCAACACAGATGAGAAAAACAGAAATAGCAGAAAGGAGTTTAAAGCTAAGACAACGATCATTTGCATAAAAAAAGAGAAATATATATAAAGGCTTTAAGACAAGACTCTGTAAAATAACAAAACCCCAATTTCCATAAATGACCTCTTTTTGTTTTCTTATGCTAAGAGAATAAATATATGCAAATAAAAGTCCTATTTGTTCCAGGAAAAAAAAAATCTGTGATCCACAGCTGATTGCCAAACTTGCATTTATCAGAGGAGCATGAATCAAGGCAAGTTGTTTTGTCTTGCTTCCACTAAATTTTGGTTAAGACTTTATTTTTCCCTTAATTGTCATGGAAACATGTGCAGAGCAAATTAAAGCAGGTAAAGCCCTGCTGACAAAAAATAAGTTGCTGCTATTCAGGCTATGCTGATTAATGCTTTCTGAAATATTTAAGAAATAGTGGTACTCATATGCCATTTGGTACTATTTCAAAAGTACATTTTATAAGACTAAAGCTTTATACTATTAACTGTCCAGCTACAGCCTACTGAAATGTTTCTTCAGTATTCTCAGAATTCAACAAGCCATTTAACATTTTAGCATGTTTCAACATTTACAGTGACTTGAAATACACCTTCTAGACAGGAAAAAGGAATAAGAATAATAATAAAAAAGAAACTCAAAGACAGTGAAAAAGAAAAAGATAGAGAGAAGGAGGGACAAAAAGAAACAGAGAAAGACTGGGAAAAAGAAAGAAGTACAAGCACATTGATTCTATTTATAAACTTTAACATTTTTGTATGTAAAACTTCTTCTTTCCCCTTACAACTTTTTCAGAAAAGGCCAAGTAACCTACTCACTTTCCCATTATGAAAAGACCCTAGACTACCCTTTCTTACAGCAAGTTCTTTCTTTTTGACCTGTGAAAAATTGAAGATGTATACAAATATATATGTATCTTTATGGCTCCCAAGAAAGGTGAAGATTGGAAACGAAGTACACCTGTTTAAATAGTTGTGGCACAAAAATTGTGTTCATCCTGCTGTACTAGATCTGTCCAAGGAGCTGCCACAAGCTGGAGCATCCCACACTCATCTACCATGTTAAATTCTCTCTTTCCCAAATGCCAAATCATGAAACAAGAGTCACCCTGTAAGCGTATACAGTACTTTTAGCAAAGCCCTTGAGCATTTACTGTGTATCCATCTACCCCCAACATAACCCTCTGACCTCCTTTTCAGATCTCCATAAAGAACACCCCTTACCAATTTCCTGCTGTGCCAGAGGTCACTCAGCACACAAACTGGCTATGAAAGAGTGCTACTTATAGAGTGAAGTAGGACAAAAGCTGGAGGCTGATCAATGGGTGGGCAGCAGAAGAGGTATAAGAACCAACCCATTTCTGAGGACAGCCACCCAGCCTGCGTCCAGTGCTTTGACTTCTCCACCCCTGGAAGGCCACTTCTACTACACCAATCTCTATAGAAGTATCCCAGTAAGCTTTAACTCACACCACCTTCGGCAGTTCTAGGAGTATTTCAGTAGTATCCACTGGTGGGTTCACTGAATACCTGTCATGTGGTATGATAAGCACAAAGTTGTTAATTATGGATATTAAATGACATTTTCTCCAAGAAAGATCCCTGTTGATACCAGCCCTGAAGAGGCTCCCCTTTGTTTTCTCTTACTGACTCCTATGGCCAGTCCCGACTCCCATGCCAATACAGATTGAGAGCCCCCACTGTTCTGTTTGTTCCAGAAATTCAAGAATTTATGTTGCGTCTGACTTACTGTGAGTGATCTACCATCCAGGATACCCTGGAAAATGTCACAACTTGGAGCAGGTGCAGCTTTACCAAAGGTAAATGTGGCACAAGGATGACATGATGTGGGCTACATGGTGTTTGACAGAGAGGGACTTGATTGCTTCCAGATATGAACTATCCCACCTGAATGACACAAGATAATGGGGGAAACGACTTCTTCAGGTTCTCACTTCTAGCATATCAGGTGTAACACTCATGAGGTATACAATATAATAGGAGCTATGGCCTGAAGAGCACTGCCCATGGAAATCCAATGGGACAGCTTAAGCAGATGAAAACAAGGCAACCCTTGTTTGGGTCTCTTAAGACTAATAAAGTCAGCAAGGCCATGCCCTCTTCACTACAGTCTTTTGTTCAAATTCAGCAAATAGCAGTTTGAAGCTGGGCTTGACGCTTGCTATTTCAATGGCACGTTAGGCAGACGAACTATGTAACTCTCTATACTGCTAATATACCATTTCCCTGGCCAGTAGGCCCTGATAGTAACACACTATCCCATTCTACTTCACAGGAGCACCTGAACATTTGAAATCAGCTAATGAAGCAACCTCAGTTGAAATATCAGATTTCAGAACTGGATTGTCTATACGCCAAATGCAATATTTATCAAATCCTAAATATCAACATTCTAACTAAGGAGAGGAAAAAACCCCTCCATGTTCTTTTAAGGTTATTCCAAACATGTATATTGACTGCATTGCAATTTTTATATAGATAAAACTAGCTCCAATGTACTTAACCATTTTAAACAGCTCACTATATCATAAAAAACCCCCAAAACTATCATTATCAGTATAATAATCCTCTTTTAGTATTAAATATGCATACATGAAGATAAATATCAATTTATTAAAATGATAATATAGTAAATCATATGTGATTTAAACTCACTACATCTATCAGTTTTGGATCAAACCCATGTTTTATTACAGTTTGTTTTAGAATGACCCAGTTTCTGAAATTGAGACATGCAAGCTATGTCTGAAGGATAATTATTAATTTTCTATTCTTTCGTAAAATAAAGAAAAAAAGCAAAAGCCTGCTCGTTAGCAAAAACTATAGATACAAAGTTCTCTCCAGACATCTCCAGGTATTATAAGTAAAGAACGGATAACGATCGAATTGCTAAGAGTTATAATTCCAGCATACTAATAGCTGGCATTTTAATTATTTGTATTTAATTGAGGAGACAGTTTGAATTCTGAGTCGCATAAGTATATGGGTGTCATAGATTTTTTTAATTATACACTCATCTCACATTCTTACACAAGAAATATCATTCAAAGCATTTCAGAGTGCTAGGATGATACAGCTGGCAACATTTGCAACTTATCACTGGTGAGATATCACCATTAATCTGAACTTTGCCTTATGCTCTTAACACTGGTTTTAAGATTCACATAGGATTCATGAGGCCTTTTGGTTTCTCAGAACATAAGCAATTTAAATACTTTAGCTGTTTGTTAACTCAGAACTGGGGACAGGAATGTGGCCTCACTCTCTTTCTGGTCTCATTTTGAAGTCTGCAATGACAGACCCCAGACATAAATAGTCCTTAAAGGAACTAAAGATCTACCACTTCTACTGTCTTATGCCCTGGCTGCCCTTTAACTAAACATGTAGTGTGTTAACACAGCAGACATTTGCATTTCTGTTTTTCAGGCAGTATTACTATGCAAGTAAATAGACAATATTATGTTCTAGCTCTCAGACTTCTTGGAGGACTAAAATTCTGTTTAAATTTTATTATTCTTAATAATACTTGTCTTATGTCATTCAATAATTACTTGTAGTATCACTTTTGCAGTGAATGCCAGGTGTAACTTGGATCCTATAAGCACAAATACATACTTCAGACAATATTTCTGAAAGTAATAGAGGAAAACTGATTAAGTCCTTCTGATAAAAGCTGTCTCAAATATTAAGAATATTCAGTTGCAGGCTTATATATCATGAAAGCTCCTCTTTACAAATTCTTCAAAAAGCACCCTTCACGCTCAAACTCTTCCTGATTCCAAAATCTTGGTACCTTGGAAAGCCAGTCTTTCTCTAGCAAACAATAAGATCTGTAAGAATGTTTGTAATCACTATGAATGCAATATGCTGCTTCTGTTCTTCAGAAGCTCTGGAACAAGCTTTGAATGCCTTACAACATGAGAATTTTCCAAAATATAGAATATTGGTTTATAAGTATTTTACTCTAAAAACATTAAAAAAAATAAAAATGTTATTGAAATTTTGGAGAAGAACTCTTCCAATAATCTTCAACGCTGTCTGGAATATGTCCATTTTTGAACCCTTCAGACAGCTGCAATGATTACCATTTAGCACCTGAATCTAGCTCCAGCAGTTGCGTGATTGGTAGCAAACGGCAAACATTGACCCCTATTCCATCAGGTATAAATCTCAACTGATAAAATAATTAAAAAAAAAAAAAAAATCCTTTCAAGTATGAAGGAGGAAAAGCAAATACAAAGCATGAAAATGGTCTGAAGACAACTTCTGAAGATACATAATCTACTTAAGACAAAGCACTATACTGACTTTTGAAAAAGGCATTTTTCCTATATTCTACTCAAGCCATAGTAGAAATTTGCTCTTGGCTTTTAAGATCTTTCAAATCACTTTTCAGCCCACTCCAACAGACTTCTGAGCCAGATGGATGTAGATCAAGAATTTATAAACATATGGCAGAAATGGCAACCAATATCCTCGTAGATGTGTGTAATGATTCATTTAAAAAATATATATCTCCCAGGGTTATTAATAGTCTCTTTTCTAAGTTTCATATTTTTTAAAGGTTAAGATTTTGAGTAATCTACTTCAGTTTTCTCCAGTGAAGTATTGGCACAGCAGTCTAACTGATAACTGCCCAGAATGATTTCAATGCTTAGCTATAGCCTTTTGGGCAGTGCAATATAATGAAAACATCCTTCATCAGCACATGTTCTTCCATCCTTGAGTAATTAAGAGGCTTTACTTCACCCACCCTGTTTCACTGTTTCAACCAGCGACATCAATTAACAACTGGAAATAAAGGGCTTTGATTTGCTTTAATTTATATGTGTGCAAATTATGATGTATTTAATTTGAGTCAATACATACACTGGCCAGACTAAGTGTAAATGAAACCAGGAGAGAGTGCCTTCGTACTGCTCTTGGAATCCTTCAAATGCAATTTTAGACAGCGAGATAAACATCTTTTATCAGGTCTTTCACTCAGCACTCATAAGACCCTCTTTAGTGAGTTTCTCTCTGTACTCATTAGCATACATATTTGGTTCTGCAACATCATATTTCTGAAAACAAAACAATGAGGAATAAATAGAATGAGAGAAACTGGAATTAGTGTGTGTCGTATGCCAGCTTCACACTGTCCATCTCCATGAAAATATTGTTCATGGCTTCTTTGTGATGACTCATAAAGCTGTAAGTGCCAGATTTTTAAAAGGCATTTAGTACCTACAGATACTACTGTAATTATGGACACAGAAGTGGCACAGAAATATTCTGCTCAAATGATGATAGGCTTGGCTTCTCAAATCTTGTGTTACTTAAGGCCACATGATCCAAATTAGTTCTTTGGGATGCAGCCATGTTGGTCCTCAATCCTTAATATTTGTCTTTCACCATACCTTGGCATTGCAACGACTTATATACAATAGTTTTGAAGCAAGGAATTACATTTCTTTCTCAGAAATCCTGATTTTAGAAAAATTAATCAATATGACAAAATATCTTGATGTTTCCTTTTGTCACCTAAGCCTCACTCCACAATTCACAGCTCAACAAACCAACTCAACTGGTCGCTATCTAATTCATCTTCATCACTGAATAGGAAAAGTCCATTCAACCTCTTTGAATAAGTTCTTTCTCCAAAGTTCTCCTCTACCTGTCCCTCCAAGCATCAGGGATTTTTTTATTATTTTTTTTTTTTTTCCTCACAGCCTATTTTTTAGATTTAGTACTTACAGCCAGTCTTGGGAAATGAACTATTTTAACTTGCGTGGAACCAGAATGTTCCTTTACTGCGCTCCTGCTACTGAATGTCGAAGTGTCATTGGTTAGTACTGAGCAGATAAACTGAGGATATATGACAAGAATTCAAAGCAGCATAACTAAGCAGGGTACCTCTGGAGTTTCAGAAGTACTTAGGCATCTAAATACCCATGTTTTCACCTTTAATGGTTTTACTGCTGTGGTTATTCATGCCCTAAGTGATGGAGACCTACAAATGCTGACAAGTCCACACTTGACTCTCCACTGCTGGATAGAATATTTGCAGATGGATGTGTGATTAGCATATCCAAGCCATTTTTAATCTAAAGAGTTCAATACCAGCAGCTATGAAACAGAGGGTAAGCATTTTAGACAGTTGCCTGTGTAGGCATCCAAGGAGATGAATGAGCTTTTGAATAATAAGTGAAAATCCATGCTGCTGTAAATTGATAGAGCAGTCACATCTTCTATGTGATATGGCACTTCTATCAGATATGGCACTGATAAACTCAGTACATCAATATCTACAATTGGGCCTAGAAGGTCCCAAACGATCCTTCAGGAAAATGACAGAGAAAAAGAAAAGATCTGACACATTCTTATTTATCTCATTCCCCATCCATAGAAAATCCTACTTCCCTCTGAAGCGCTAATGCGTTAAACTGCCATTTCCCTATCCACTTCACCACTGGCATACAAAGTAGCGTAATTAGTCTGTTGTACTGCTCTGTGTTCCCAGTACTGTCTCTCAGAAGTAAAATGAGCTGTGAAGGTCTGGAGAGCTAAATCTTTACCCTGATGAACCATAGTACTACGGGGATGGATAGGTTTCCTAACACTACTGTAGACTTGTAAACAGCAATATTCACATATTACGTTATTTCTACAGTTCTGCCATAACTACAAACTTGATCCTTTGCTGTTTCTTTGCTCCTACAACTTTATTTTTTAAGAAATGGATATTTCAGGCTGTGAACTTTTGCAAGCTTTTTGACATAAGTGGCTACTGTGAAAAAGCAATTCACTCAGGGATGGTATGTAGAGGAATGGAACACAACTAAGTCAAATATGACTCTAGTGTGTGATGTTAAATGGTACCTTTCTAATGGCTCTGGGCATTAGTAATGTTTACGGGGAAACCATCTTTGGATGTTGTAACCATCTAGCTATGAAAACTATGTTGAAACATGAATATGTTCTAGTTTGTTACTTATTTACTACTAAGTGACTATGAACAGGACTAACATGTTAAAGTTTTTATTGCAGTCTACAAAGTATAGAAGGATAAACATCTGAAGCTTCTTTCCAGTGTTACAATAGAAACAGCGAGTTTCTAAGTGTACAGAAATACATTTCACTCAAAGTTAATTATATGTTACTCAGATTTTTTCTAATTAATTTGATAAATTTACATCATAGAATATCCTGTATGTGCTACAGGTGTTCTTTTTGAAGTCATAAGTTAAATCTTAACTGTTTAGACATTTATGCTAATAGTTTATATGACTTGAGGAAGCAGGATAGTTTACTCACACAATTACTACTACATTAAGCAGGATTTGCATGCATAGGGAAGTGTTATTTAACCCCATGGAAAAGATTTAATGTGTTGAAGGCTCTGTGTAAACAAGTATAGACATTTTCAAACAGAATTTAGCAAAAGATGACCATTATTTAATCTTTCAACCTGTAGAAAAGATATGAGAATTCATATACTTTTTCCATGCCATGAAATTTACTATTACTTATCGAGCTTTAGTTGTGATCATGTGTAATGTTGTATGTGCTTCAGGCAAAATGATAGTTTTCCACAGCTTAATACTACCGGTCTTTGCTTTTTATATGCATGGCAAAAATGAATAAAAGGGTTTAGAATAATGAATCTCACAAGTAGCATAGGATAACATGGCTGAAGTGTCTTCTTTTGCATCTTTTCCTGATATAGCTGTATTAAACGTTGATGCAAACTCATATCGGAAACAGAAAACTGTGCAAGGAAGCAGGACTGAAGAAGACAGAAATGCGCCTTGGTTTTTCGATTAGTGATTTTTCTTTTTTTATTTTTTTTTTTTTTTTACTAGCTGTAAGCTCGGGATGGTCTTAAAACAGTTAAAACTTTCTCAGTATATTAGCTATTGTGATCCTTTTCAATCTGTCATTTACATAGCCAGTCCTTCAAGGTCAGCAGCCTAGACCTTAAGCCCTATATAACTATTTCTGCAACACAAAGAAAAGTTATAGAAAAATATTTTCTAACTTCTGTAAGAAGAGACACTGAATTTTCAATACATGTATATAATTTTTTGTATATATTAAATATCTAGAACCACATAATTTTACACTCCATGTCCAATTATGTTAGTGGCATTTAAAAACAAACCAACCCAAACTTTTCCTTTTATTTCCTGAAACGATATTAAAACTGTGTTAAACTACTTTTAACATTTACAGGACTGTGAGAGACTGAACTGAAATCAGACTCCACGGTCCACTGTTTCAAAGATTGGTATGAGAAGCAGAGATGGGATTCCACCAACCATTGTCTCAGAGATGGGTCGGAGGAGTAGAGATAATACTCTAAGCCCACTGCCTGGAAGAAGGGTGTGGGGAACTGAAATGGGGACTCCACAGTCCATTGCCTGAGAGATGGGTGGGAAGAGCTGAGATAAGACTTTACCGTTCATTATCTTGAGGACACACCAAGTTTGCTGTCAATTGGAAAAAAAAAAAAAATGACTAGAGGAAACCCCAGAAATTACTAAGTCAAATCTACCACATTTAGAAGCAGTCTCACTTGGCATAGGAGAAATCTGGGCCCCCTCATGACACAGGCAGTGAAAGCAACATTTGCTGACTTCACCTATCTACAGGCATAACGCTGACAGTACTGCACACAGGATTAAAATCATAAATACATTTTCTTGCCCATCAGATGGCCTACTAATGCAACAGAAATGTAGACAGACCCCAATAATATGCCAGAACTCAGCACACTTCTGTCCATGCTGGAGACCCAAAACCAAGTACAGGAGCAGAACTCTCAACAGGCCTAATAAACAGGCTTTATTTTATATGGAGAGAGCATCTGGTAATAGCCAGCTTTTCATTACATAAGAATTGCAGCATTTTTGTCCTCTTTTTTTTATTTCCTCCTATTTGCTTATTATCTTTCTCTAGAAACAAAAATCAAACACACAAATTATTAACTCCAGATAAACAATAGAAACAACATTATTATGTCTGGATATTTTCTGCCTAATTCTCAGGGCACTTAAATTTTCATCAGCTATCAGGTTATCATGATTATTCGCCCATCTGTAATTTCATACCTAATATACTGCCGTTATCAAGAAAACTATGGTGCAACTATGAAAATGCAAAATGGCATACATTATTCAACAGAAAAGCTCCACGTAACCTATATAAGCTTTCTGCTATTTTTGCTTGTGCTAGTATTACCAGTGGTCTCCAGCATACAGCACAGATGTTCCTCTTATATTGCACATGGTTATTTTTCAAGTAGGTTCTCAAAGCAGATGTTCAAATGTTCTGTAATGTTCCCACAGAGACTGCAGGTTGAATTGCTGCCCTCCATTTGATCCCACTAAGGGAAAACCCTGTTTCACAGATAACAGCAGACAGATTATGACATTTGGACCATGTCTTCTTCTCTCAATCAATACTTAAATTAAAAACAAATAAACAAACAAAAAAAAAAAAAAACAAACAACAAAAAAACCCCACAAATTATGAATGGCTATGAAAATACAGAAACCCACAACAACAAATCAACAGTTAGATAGACTGATATTAGAAAAGGTTCCTGAAAACTTGATAAATCTGTAATGTGGGGAAGAACTGAACATTATTTCTTTAATGAAATGGCTTGCAGAGGGAAAATAACAATTTGTCATGATCAAGAGCAGACCAGTGCTACGCAGTAGTCAAAAAAGCCACGCAAATGCTGGGGATTACTATGAAAGAAACGAGGAGGGAAGGGAACAAAAGAAAAACAAATCCAACAAACCCAAACCATTACACCAAAGTAAAAAAATATGCTTCTTGTATCCCTTGAATACTCTTCACAAAAAGGATACAAAAGACCTTCAAAAAGTCAAGCAAATGTAAATAAGACTTTCTATGTGAACAACGAAGTAGCCCGGGATTGTTTAACTTTAAAAAAGAGGAGAAATCTACAAAATCATAAATTGCATAGAGATGGTAGAGCATTGACTGACTGTCTGTACAAGTACTGGAAATTATCAACTTATTAAGAGATACAGGCTTCAAACAAACAAACAAAAAAAAAATGTTGTGATTCAATAGACAGTGCTACACTGAATTGTGTAACTCCTAGTCAGAAGGTACTGTGGATGTAGAAAGTTTTGTAGGTTCAAAGGAAGAGGGTGCAAGGTGAACAATTAAATGTTACCAGAGGATCACATCAATACTAAATACATAAATATGTAAATGATACAAAGCTCAGGAAATCCTGTGAGCCAAGATACAGTCAGAGAGCAAGAGAATACCTTGAGCAAGTATCATATTCCCTTACACTGCTTTTATTCCTCTTCAGGCATCAGTATATGCGCACTTTAGAATCAGGATATTATGCTACATAGGCTCCTGGTCTGAAAGAGTACAGCTATTTTTATATTCTAAAATTTTCCAAAAGAATCAGGTTTGAGAAAAATATATTGCAAAAGGTTCTCTGTACAAGGTGGAATTAAAAAGCTAAACTATATAGACAAACAGAAAAAGATCTGTCAGAAAAGCATACACCCTATTGTCTAATATAGTTGAGCCCAGTTTCTGATAATCTGTCTTTTATAGGGCAAGCAGCAAGTTGAAAAACAGCTATTCTGTATATCTAAACATTCATTTTCACATGGAGTGTGACTCAAGAGCTCAGAAGTTTCCGGTGAGAGCTTTACCTAGCAAGACAGTTAAGCCTGCCTCGTGTTGACCAGAATGGATAAAACTGAACAATTACATCCAGGGACACAGCAAGGCACCAGCAGTTTGACAGTTAGAGCATTCACACAGCAACAACATTTGGACGCTTGCCTAAGCCCACTGAATTCACCTGCATTCCAGTCGGGTGTGAATAATGCAACAGCCAGGCAGACAACTAGTACGCTGCTGCATCCGAAATGCTATGCTGCACTGAGAGACACTAATATTAGAAGAACCACAGCACTGCCTAGCTGCTGGATTCATGCTGGTTTGCATTCAAGCAGTCAGGAGACAGGGGGAAAGCTGGTATGGAGATGCTCTGAATTTTTCACATTCCAGATATATTTCCAGACTACAAGGCTGTTTACAGACCGACCAATCTCCTCGTATGAAAAATTTTGACAGATCTTGGGTTATTTCAGCACAGATTCTGGCTTTCTTTTGAAGCTTTGTGGGCTGGTTCCTGTCGATACGTTTTACCATATTGACAGGTCTAGTGTGCTACACCTAGACCTATTTTTAAGGAATGCAATACTGACAAAGAGGAGCTTGCCTCTAGTTCTGAGATGACAAAATATAAACAGCTCAACAGCAGAGAAAAGAAATAAATCTGCAAACACATGCACATGGCTACCCTCTATGTAACATTTTTCCTTTCTTGATTGCAGACATATGACACTCATCTAATATATGCAAGCAGATTTGCTACCATTGACAGCTATGAAAGGCATTCTTTCAAAAAGCCAAATTGATGTACATTTTTTAAAATTTATTTAAACAAATGACAGTTGTCACAAAAACAAGTTGTTACAGAATTCTAACAGATAACTGTATCTGCAAACTTAACAAATAGGTTCTCACATTTGCTAGCGCGACGGGACTGTGTTATATATTATAGCTCATTTTGGAAGATCTTTGTTCTAGGTTCTTTTGAGGTCTGTGTTACTGTCAAGAGCCAAGAGCTTTGACAGCTGTTGCCAGCTCTATGCGGTTTGTTTAAAACAATGAGGGAGTTGCCTAGCAACATCACATCACACATTTGGTACCCTACAGTATCTCACATTCCTAACTACTCTGCATATCCTCACAACTTAAAGGGACACTGTCAAGTTAACCTTACATGAAAAGTGGACTTACTTCTCCGTCTCCCATAATTAGATATATGAGGTGAAAGAAGAAAAAAATGACCTTATTATTAAAAAAATGACTTGAACTTTGCAGCAATGCTTGATTTTTATCCCAAATCAACAATATCTGTTATCACCTGAGGCCAAACTGAAGTTTGACTTAAAAAAAATTTAGTAAAAGGCAAACTTTCGTAAAGAATTTTACCTTACTAATGTAGACCTTACAATTTTTTTTTCTTTGTGTACATATAATTCCTATCACACACATGATATCCATCTCCAAACTCGTTATAAAATACAAGATTTACTGTGAAAAATTCATTGGCTATTATTCCTGCTAGGAGGCATTTGTAATCAAGGCTGTAAAAAAGACTTGTAGGGCCTTCAGATGTCATCTGAAGTCACAGATGGTTTAGGATCCTTTGCTTAAATATCAGCAGCCCTAGTTTTGAAAAAGGTCTCAACCTGATCTAATATACCCTATGTATGAAACACTTCTGCAACAGCCATAGAGAAATACAGATTTCTGATACTTCAGTCTTTTTAGTAATTTCAATTAATTGGAAATATGTCTTTACAACTCCCCTGTTATTGCAAGAAAATTCCTGAAGAGTTCTAGGAGAAGTTCTTTTGAGGAGAATCCAGAACAGAAACAGGAAAAGGGAAAGGTATTAAGAAAAAAATAAAAAAAAAAATCAGAACTAAGAAAGTCATTAGAAAAGCTGAAGCAAGATACTGTAGATGAGAAAAGAAAAAAAACAACCAACCAATCTACAATGAGGGGGAAAAAAAAAGGGAGATGTGTATCATTAATGTCACTTCTAGCTCTTTTTCCTAGCACATACTCCTATACTTGTGGGAGTTTTAGAGGTTGTTGTTGGGGTTTTTTGGGGGGGATGGGGAACAGGTGTGTTTTGTTGTTTTGGGGTTTGGAGTTTCTTTTGGCTTGGTTTGGTTTCTTTAATAGCTGAAAAATCACAAGCTAGGGATAAAATATACAGGCTAGCCTTCAAAGATAACAGACATGCATGTTATTTTCTTCTCTTTTTTCCATCCACTATTACATGATGAAAGCTCTAAATACATTAATGGTAAAGTTTCATTTGCATCCAACAGAGAATTCAAATAGATGTAAAAGCAATGTAAAATAATGGAAATGTACATGCAGATTGTTGCAGCCCTCAGGCATCTGGAGAGTTGCCAGCACAATATTCAACGTGTTAGTGTTCAAAACTTAGAGACAATTTGAAGTTTAGACAGAAACTCACACACAGTCATGAAGTTGGGGGTCATTCCTCTCGTATTTCAATGTGTAATGGCATTTGGGGAAATATTTGGTTCCCAAGGTTCATAGTCTTCAGCTACGATTTGGGAACAATTAAATCAAAGGGTATGGCTATACAAGTACATCGTTTACTAGCTAAGGTATGGATTTAAAACATATTATCTGTCTCTTGGTATGAATAAGAAATACCCTAATTTCACTATCAGGTACATTGTGCCACTTTCATGGATATTTCATGAATTTTAACCTTTTTTCCAAAGGTAATTACTTTTGTTGTGATATTTCAAGTACCTAGGACCACATTTGTACTAATTTTTCTACAACTTGCATGCAACTTTAGGTACTGATTTTATAATGTTACCATAATAGCTAAAATGAAGAGATAGTAAAAGAAAGCAAGAGACTTGCTTTCCCTTCTGCATATCATAGAATCATAGAATCGTAAGGGTTGGAAAGGACCTTAAGATCATCTAGTTCCAACCCCCCTGCCATGGGCAGGGACACCTCGCACTAAACCATGTGACCCAAGGCTCTGTCCAACCTGGCCTTGAACACCGCCAGGGATGGAGCATCCACAACCTCCCTGGGCAACCCATTCCAGTGCTTCACCACCCTCACTGTAAAGAACTTCTTCCTTATATCTAATCTAAACTTCCCCTGTTTAAGTTTGAACCCATTACCCCTCGTCCTACCACTACAGTCCCTAAGGAAGAGTCCCTCCCCAGCATCCTTATAGACCCCCTTCAGATACTGGAAGGCTGCTATGAGGTCTCCACGCAGCCTTCTCTTCTCCAGGCTGAACAGCCCCAACTCTCTCAGCCTGTCTTCATACAGGAGGTGCTCCAGCCCCTGATCATCCTCGTGGCCCTCCTCTGGACTTGCTCCAACAGGTCCATGTCCTTTTTATATCAAAGTCTCTTTCACTTGTTCAAATGATTCAATATCTATACCTTGGCTGGTAATGGGGATTTTTTGTTTGTTTGCATGTCTCTTTTCTAATAATTATGGACATGAGAATTTAAAATGGCATTTCCTGGAACTGCTGGCAAATAATGAGCCAAGACTGCTGAGAAAGAGAACTGAGAAAGTGAACGGAAGAGCTGCTTAGCTTTCTTAAAGGCTTTTCCCATACTAGAGCTCTGGAAAGCAAGTATTGATACTACTGAGAAGGAGTAGTCATAGTTTCATGGAATACCTCCCAGAAATAATAGCTATGTTCCTCATCCAGCAAGCCCAGATCTTCCCCCTGATATAACATTTTGGATCTGCCTCTTTCCTCCTCATCTCTGCTTTCTGTCATTACTAGCCAGGGCCTCATCTCTTGTCTTTAGGGCAACAGTGCTCAAACTCTATAAGCAGGCTGCTGAGGACCGTATAATTATAGGGTCAATTCCTCTACAGATAACATCAGTATCAGGAAAATGTCAGGATTCAAGCTGTCATCACATGGCATACCAGAAGAATAAATTTCGCAGAAACAAGGATTATTCCAGATTCAAATATGATTCTGTTCAGTCCCTGGCCATCCACCTCTTGTATTTCCCAATACAATCTGCAGCAGCAGGCTTCACTACACATATGAAAACTACCAAATTTCAAATATTATATTTAAAGATACCACAGCATTTCTGTTGGAAGAAGTTAGCAAAAATCACAGCCAATGCTTGCGCTGCATTTTAGTCCATTCCATAGTGATGCAATGCAACATAATAAAGCAAACTTAATATGACAGTTCCATACACCTACAAATATAAGATTAGGTCAAGTACATCACATATATGTTTCACAATAATTTTGTCTCTAAATGGACACATTCTGTAATTCTACACATACTATACCCTTTCTCCTCTTCTTACTGATCAAAAATAATGATATGAATAGTAATGTTTAATTATAGCCTCATCAATAAGTTGTAATGAATGAAAAAAATCAAGGAGATCTTATTTTACATGCTGGAAGAGTGAGTTAGTTTCAAGTTGTTTTACTGATACTTAATTTTGTACTAAATACAAGAAACTAAAAACCCAATCACTCTTAAAAATTGCCATTTTTCAACTTAATTATCAGTACAAGGAGACACAGTCGATCCTGCTACTTAACTTTTAGGGTCCAAGACCAAGAATATCATCTGGAAAATAATGGCAAAAACCTGTTTTATGTTCATATGATAAAGAAGCATTTGGGACTGAGGAATTATATCACACTATATCAAATTAGGTCAGTAACATGAATCCAGATGGCAGAAGATGAGGAAATGATTGAAGCTTTTGAAACACAATGTCATATGAAAGTGTCATGGAAGCTCAGCAAGTACATAAATATCATCGAGGATAGCAACATTTGCTACTTCACATGACATAGAAAAAAAAATAATATTTAGCATATTTAGCTATATATCAAAGCATGCCACCTGGAGAACAGAATGATGTGAGGAAAGGAACAAAGGAAAGAGTTAAAACCAATGCAAAATTCAAGACTGATTCTGAAAAAAAGTACACAAATGATGACAAGTAGAAGCAGCAATAACAAATGGATTGATGTTACAAGAAAATTCAGTGATAAATTATAAGACTAGACAGCTGCCGAGTATGAAAATACCAGCAGTTTTTCCTAGATAATGTATTCTGTAAAGCATAACTGTATCCCTATTATTGATGGTTTATTCAGCCTCCTCTTTAACATTAGCAATTATAAACTCCATCACCTTTTGTGACTAGTCTGTTGTCCCACCTCATCTCTCATCGGTTTCTCCTAAATATTTGTCTTCTTTAATTTCACAAATTATGTGAGATTCTAAATGAAGGATGGCAGGTAAATAACTTTAAAGATGCACATACCTAAATGTCATTTAGGAACCCCCTCTTCCCCTCGCAAAAAAACTTGTTATTCTGTAAACTCCCCATTAGTGGCTGTTTAGCCATGGAAGTGCCTGAGCTTTTTAGATCATCTTCTGGTTTTCAACTTCAAAGTACCACAGAGCCTATAATTATGCTTCTAAGCACACCCCAAATTGCGAGAACCTTGGTAGGGTTGAGTAGCTCCAGGACTAACTTCTATACAAATCCATTCAGTTAGTATTTATTTCTATTGAAACACCAGTGATCATTAATCAAGCTGAACCTGTCAAGAGAGATTCTCTCTCAAGGGAGATTCTGCATTCTGTTGGACATTTATCTATGCAGTAACTCCCACTCTAAAGGTTCAGTTCTCCATTTGACATGTTGGTTGATTTTTGTAAAATGGCAGAGATCACAATTACAGCAAGAAAGTGAGACTTGAGCCAAGCCTGCCATTAATCATTAGAGATTTTTTTTTTTAATTGGATAGCTGCAGAATTAGCACTTCTCTGTTTTTCAAAAATAAGGTAATAAATCCTCTTCATCTTTCTGAAAGAGAGTTGGTGGTAGCTAGCCTGACTAGAGGAAGAGGTTTTCCTTCGCCTCTGAATATGGATTTAACCCGGATTTTTATCTTCATTTCTTTTTGGTTAGCTCTGGATGTGGGAATGAAAACTTCAGTAGCTTGGTGTGTTGCCTGCTTTGGATCCCACTATGTTTCACTTGGTCTTTCATAGGCCATATGGGAACCAATTTGTTCCACACGGTATTCCTAATATCCGGACACAACTCCAAATCTTAAGCTTCTGATTTTAACTTCTCGGTGTCAGAACAGTAGCTTATCATATTTGATCAAGACAAATGATTGTCACTATACATGCATATACACTTTATATATAAAGAATCCTGGAAAATCCTCATTATCAGTGACCAATGGGGCTACATATAATAATCTGCATTTTTAATTTATTTATTTTTACACCTAGGAGATGGCATCTGTTACCCTTTGTTAGTTCACTTACAAACCAAACTTACGACTGTGGCAAAGTAAAATTTAAGGATAGAGAACAGGCTTACACTGGTTCTAAAAATCACTGAAAAGCTTGGCAAAATTGCATTTACTGCAATGAGAGCTAATCTTTCGCCCTGGAGCAGACTGGTGTGAATGAAATCCATTAGGCAACTGGCAAGAAGTAAACTGTAGAGATTAATATTCCATGCCCCCAATGCTGGCACTTAGTCAAGCTGAAAGTTTCAATAATTTATGCTTGGCAAATGTACATTTCTTCCTTTGAAATACTGGACATTTCAGATGAAAGACAAAAATATTTCTTAGAATAGAAAGACTGAAACAATCATGCAGAAACAGAAACAGAGTGGTGAGCAACAAAAGATGCAAAGCATCACTCACAGATGGGAGTAACAGGGGAGATGATCCTGAAAGTTTTTATCCTGTTGCAATATGACACAATAAAGTGAGAGGGAGTAGCTTCTACTTTCCTGCAAGTTTTAAGGTTTTTTGAAAGATACAGCCAAGCTTATTCACTAACACAGACAGAATGCAGAGGCTTGATTCAAGATAATTCAAGAGACTGCTAGCAGTAACATCTGAGAAGACTGGGTTGGATGGTGTAGTTAAGTGCTTAAATGGGAGAGTAGAAGCTTAAAACAGGTGATGCCTTTTGGAATAGATGTCCTGATTTGGTTAGATTTGCAGTAGATCTTGAGCAATTTAGACACTCCTGAATGAGACAATAGTGCTGCATTCAGAAAACATAGATGATAGCTTAACTGTTTGAAAAGTACATATACCAATTGAATGCTTACAAGCTCCAAGACATATAAACGCAGCTATTTATTTAGATACTTCTTGTGCAGCTAGGTGATCCTGACGGAGGCCTTCCATTCTATCTGTTTCATCTACAATCAATTCCGGGGCTTACCTAAAAGTTTCTATCAATTGTGCTGTTCTAGCATGGTGTGCTCTGACGTGGATTGTAAACTCTGCTGTGTAACAGGGTCTGTTGATATCCACATGGTTATTCTATTTTGTTACAGTGAAAACAACATGCTGTTCTTTGTTTTTGCAGGGACTGGTTATAAAGGTGGCTTCATTTGCTGATGCTATTTAAAAGTTCCAGGATTAATTGCTTTGCTGATTTATATAAGGAACTTCAGTTCATTGAAAAACCACCTCTTCCTACATCTATCTTTGGTGAAATTTTTAAGTTGAGGTGTTGGACATATATGCTTTAATGAACAAGGAAGGATGAGATATTTAAAAGATTCTTCGCAATGTACCAACACATTAGCCATACCATTTTATGCTATAAAAAGGTAAAATAAACATGCAGATAATATAGACAAGGACAGACCTTAAGAACTCTTTGATAAGAGAATGATGAGTGAAGAGGTAGTCAGAGGATAAGTGGAGAGACAGAAGGGCTACATGATGAACAAAATAAAAAAGAAAAAGACCTATATAACTTATCTGAATTCTAAATCATATTAGTAGAAAATTGTAAAAGGAAACAGGTCTCTGCACATATCATTTAGAGTACATTGCTGAACATCAATCAACAGCTCTAATGGAACAGGATTTTCATAATCGTCTAAGGCTCCTGAAACAGCAAGGCCCTAAAAGAAGACTATTCAGGACAGTCTTTTAAATATCATAATATTTATTTAATCAAAGATATCACACTGTCTTTATTCTCTTCTTAGAGTCCCAGGCATTGCTTTTTTTTCAGAATGCCATTTCATTTACTCCATTTGAGGATCAGAGAACTTAAAATTTAAATGTTACATAAAGCAGTATAGTCCTTCCCACTGCCAGGAAGAATTACGCCATGCAATATATATGTGCCCTGAGACATATACTTGCAAAGACAGAACTTAGCCAAAGAAAAAATAAAACTTCTAAGACCAAGACAAATGTCCCTTCAGGAGAACTGGAGAAGCAGGAACTGTGCATGGTTTCATACACTGTCACACCATATGCATTCTTCAAAAATTAGTTTTATCTATCCGAAAAAGAATATAAATCTCTGAATTTTTATTTCCTGCATTATCCAAAGACACAATAGAAAACAGGAGGCACGCTGAATATGAAACATTTTTCTGACATTTCCTGATTTTACCTGCAAAGAATAGGGCCTCGGGTTTCTTAAGACCACATGATGCAGTACCCAAGAACAGATGCTGAAATACTATTATCATTACTATTATTTACTTTCCTGTTGAAAGGCAGAGTTTGCTGCTGTTACTGGCATTGGCAGAATATGTGTATTTTGAATTTTGTATGCTGCTGCTGTTTAAAATGGTTCTCATAGCCAGATTGTACCACCTCACTTGCCACAGAGAGAGCTGAAATATTTCATCTTATGGACTGAAAATTCCAACCACCCAAACAAAGCTTTTTAATTTAAGAATGCATTCTTCATATATTATGTTTGATCATATATACACATGTATATGAATTTCTCTCTCAAGAACAGAAACTGATTAAATAACTATTTTCTATTTTAAAACAGTAGGACAGAGAAACTCAAATTTTCTAAATTCTGAATTTCTAAATTCTAAATTTTCCCAAAGAAAAATGGAAGACAGGATCCTTTCCAAATGACAGTTTTGTGATTTTTGAGCTGCAGTCAACATGTGCTACTTTGGCTCATGTGTAAATGCTGACATATACAGCATTTATATATATAAATAAATGCTGTATATGTGAGCATGTCTGACAAAAAAAGCCCACAAATGCTCAGATGTTCCCAGAAATGGCAAGAATGTGCTCTGACTCTGTAAACAGTTACCCCAGAATCTTTGCACCACAAAATAGAATACGTCTATAATTTCCAGGGTTATACTTAAGGTCTTTGTGTGCTGGCTAGAAAACAACTGTTTTACAGTAATTTCAGTCAATGTCAGGTAACAGCGTGTGTCTGTACCAATATTTGAGGATTTCTTTTTCTATAGCCCTGGAACATAATTAAATAATAAAAACAACTAAAGTAGTCAATGCACCTGAAGAAATTAGTCTCTTATTTTTTACAAAATTATTCAGATGCAGAGGATAGAATCAAAATCTGCCTACCCCTCAAAAAGATTAAAGTTATGAAAAGCAGTTCACCATTTGGGAGATATTTTATCTTCATGCATAAGCATCCATGGGACATGAAGTCTGGTCATCTGCCATAGTAAATGCTTTCAAACATTTTATAATGACAGAGGGCAAATTGAAAAGACTTTATTTTATAGGAAAAGGTGTGTATGATAACTGAGAGTTACAACAATCAATACTAACAGAGAATTAAGACTTAAATGCTAAAGTAAGCAACACCAGCTTTTATTATGCAGTATACTTCTATATTGCTTTCTGAGGGATATCATGACAATGTTTCACTCATAGTTCTATTGCCAAGTTTTAATTACCTGCCTTTTTGATCAAAGATGGCAAAGAGGATTCTAAACTTAATTTAGTGCTTTAAATAAGTGAGCGAATTCAACATATCGGCCAACTTATTAGCAAAACTTTTGTCCTGTAACTGACGTACACTGTATGTGCAATTAAATCTAGCATGAAATAAACAAAGTATCATGATGTGCCAGATTTAAAGCTCTAAATTCCCTTCAACAAAGATATTAACCAAGTGCAAACAAACATTCAACAACAAAATCACAGTTGTAAGGAACTGCATCAAGACCTTTCTAAACGAAAAGGAAAGGTCCATTAGCAATTAGTTTGTAATTGCATGTCTCCATGTCATCTTAATTAGTAGTAGATAATTTTTGGTTCAGCCTATTAGTTACTCAGCATGATTGGTTTTGGTTTACACTACTTCAAGAGGATGCAATCTTTCAGATTGGTCATAATTTAGTTCTTTAATTACATTACATTGCTCCAGCCAGTAGCAACCTAAAGAGAACTAATCATCATAATATAGTTGTGTTACATTAAAGTACACATTGAAGTGTGCTGTGATTTTTATGATACTTTGTTGAATATCTAAATCATATTACATATTGTAAGTCTAAAACATTATTATCCCTAAAACTTTTACTTCTTTTGGTTTGTTCACATGCTATATACAGGAGAATGGTCAGGTTGTCTTTAAAAAGAAGTAGGTATAGGAAGACATGGATAAGGAAAGAATTCTCTAAAACCTTAAAAGTTTCTTGAGAGAATTTAGTTAAGTCAATGTGATTTCAAACTTGACTTAAGTTTTAGATGATACAAGTGGAGCCAAGGTGATACTGGATAAGCACAGATAAGGGTTTCGGTTGACCAAATTTTTTGTTTTAATAAAATTAACCTGACAGATTACCACCACTCTCCTACAAAAAAACTGCCCCTCCTACATATTTGTGTACTTGAACTGGAGCTTCACCAAATACTGCTTACTAGAAAATTTTATATTTTTTCTTGGTTTAGCAATGAGTGTCACTCCTGTATTGTATTATGCAAAATGAGCATCCAAGCCCATGACAGCACCAAAGCAGTTCAAAACAGAAAAAAGAAAACCCAAACCAAACCCAACAATCAAACTGCAAATATTCATCTGGGTAATACAAGTACAGCAGAAAAGGATGCTGGGAATAAGAGATATAATATACAGTAAGCAGAACAATTCTGTGTGGCCTCAGAAGGGTGAATATTACATGTGTCTATATCCTTCTGTGCCAGTACAGGAAAGGAAAGATATAGTTTTGAAAGGGATGAAAACTTCCTCTGCCTCCAGCCTCTTGCAGAAGCCATGACTGCAGCTTGTAGGACAGATCTCACTTACATAAAATTCTATGGAGTTGTACCAAAAGTAGGTGACATAAGTAGAGGAACCAGTTTGGCTACTTTAGGTGTCCCTTTGACAATATTATTTAAGCAGCAAAAGATAATGCAGGTGGAAACAAGTTACAGGGCTTCTCTGTACAGCAAATGTTACAGGGGACGTGTAGAAAGATGTGCTTACGAGGGAAGTGTAAAGGACCATGGTTCCCACAGGCCTGAGCAAGAGCTAGTAGAGTTAATTAGCAGAAGCAAATCTGTATTTTGATGATGCTGACACAGGCGAGTACTTTTGCTATTTCTGTCCTACTTTGCCTTCCTTCTAAAACCCACGTCAAAGAAGGAATAGAAAATTCCTAGAATTCAATTTAATCATATCAAAACAAAACAAAATAAATTCTTGACGCAATGGAGCTAGTATTTAACCTTAGGAATTGTAAAATGTAGTGTTTACTTTCCTCTACGTTCCTTCTCTGTGCAGGAGCAAAACAACGTCCAAGGAGAACACCCTTGATTACCACTGTTTACCATAATGCTAGTAGTTAGGCGTGATTTCGCCCACTGTAAACAATATTATAAGGTTAGAGATTAGATCTCACTTATTAAAAACAGCATTTAAACTCTCTATACACTTTACCGATAAGATCTCTACTGGAGAACAGCATGTATTACATCTTAGCATGTAAATTAGAAAGGGTTTAGAACAAAGCACTGCAGAATTACCTGTGGAAAACAGAATTTGGAGTAGGGTCAGCATTCTAATGTACAAGAAGAAAAGCAACCATATACACTCCAATGATGACCTAAATATATGTGCAAAGGATGTTATATAGCAATGAGAGTTCAATTAGAACAAAATGTTTGTGTAGACAGACTTACTGGTAACACTGAAAAATTTAGTAAAACTGTACCAATGAACTTCAGTATTAACCAAAGAATTAGTGTAAGCAACAGAGACCTGCGAAAATTCTCTTCATGAATGGCACTGAAGAGTAATCACGGCATTCATCAAAAAAAGGGAAAGGATATTAAATCTGTCATGATGGTAAGAAGGAGGAAAATTATCTTCTAGACATTATCTAAAATTCCCTATTACACGCTACTCCAAACTCCATTGCTATGGAGTCCACATTTGAAACTCTTACCTCTTACAAACAGCAATAGAGGTGATTTAGCTCCAAGTGTGCTTTTCATCATAGCCCTTTATAAAGACTGCTGAATAAAATGATCCTCTTGTTATGAGTATGAAAAATAACACACAAATAAGGTGACTTGCCCAAGGTCACGCAGCACTTTGATGACAAAGACAGAGATGGGGATAGAGATAGCACTCATTTTTTCCAGCTCTCCTCACCGAACAGGAATTTCAGACTCTATTTCAGACTAGGTTGAGTTATGACAAACCCATACTGACATGCCACAAATAAACAGTTTTATTGCTCAGTGCATAATCTGTTGGATCCAGCAAGTCTAACTCTTTAACAACAGTGTTAATGCTGTTTTCACACATCTGATGGCACTTTGTCTAGTGTAGCAGGAATGCCAGTTTTTTCTGCAGACAAACACTGTATATTTTCCTGAAAGCATGTGACAGCCAAAAGTAACCTCTTCTTCTAGATTAAAACCTTTGATGTAATTACTAGGATTTTATTGTGAGATAGTCTGCTGTATCATTCAAAGAGCATGTTTTTTCTAGAACAACTAATAATGACTTAGGCTTTCAGATTACCCAAGTCACCAGCAATTCCATTCAGTATGTAGCAAATTTATGTTCTAGGAGATAAAATACTCTGAGCAAACAGACAAGGGTCAGAAAACTATTTTAAAAGCAGCCTCCATTGTGGCCAGCGGAAAAGGTAGATACAAGAAGACAATGCTGACTTTCTTTTAGCTAAGACTCTGTAAGCCTTTTTAAGACAAGCAGGTTTCACTGACAGCTGAGGAAAGTGTTCACTACTGCTTGTTTCAAGCCATTAGAAAGCATTGCTTTGTGCTTTTAAGCAAACTCCTTGTTTCCTCGAGCTCCAGGGACACGTGCCAGAATTACCATGCAATTACAAATTAACATGTGGAACAGGTAACAAGTTGAGATCCCTTGTACTTGATACGATAGAAACAAGACTCTGAGGTTGCCTCCTCCTCAAGCAGTGCATGATACAGTCATGAGATAAGAAAAAAGAAACTAGGAGAAGTATTTCCAGAAGAGCTAAGTAAAATCAGTCTCCTCAAATTATATATCCCCTATTAAAATCATGTAAAACATTTCTGCATTTCCCTCACTACAGGTGGGATTTCTAGCAATGTTTCTTTCTGATGCCATTTTATGAAACTTGAGATGTCCAGCAAGACAAAGCTTGACATCCACGGCACCCCACAGCTCCCTGCTAGTTCTGTCTTTTGGAACAAGACTTGTCCTGGAATGTAGTTGCTGTAGCAAAAGTCCTCTTTCCCACAGGGCACTCATTGCTCCTTACAGCACTGGCTTCCGTGTGATGTGCTGAATGTAACCCATTCACTACTTTTTCCCCACTTCTGAGGTCTGGGCTGAGCCAGGTGCATCTACCTTGATGTAGTGTATAGAAATAGCAAAGTTCTCTGTGAGCTAAGAATTGTGTTTGTCCTATAGATGGACAGTTAAACTTCTAATGTACCTGGGGATTTCTGGAGCCGAAAAGCACTAAAAGTGTCAAGTCTTACAGTCTTCACCCAGCTGTAACTGTCATTACTGATAGCTTTGAGAAGAGCTTTTCCTAAACAAAAAGAACAGGCTTTTTTTATATATAAAAAGTGCATGTCATTTTAACTTATTTTCAGTAAATAGGAACTTGCTAAAAATCCCTAATAACTAGGGAAAAAAAAAAAAAAAAACAACCAAAAAACAAAGAGATAAATCTGTTCAGAGTCCAAGAGAAACCAGCGGTATTACAAGGTTAAACAACAACTATCTGCTTTTATAAACTGAATTAAGTTACACATTTTGGAACTTGATCTCACTTATTAAAAAATCAATCAACTTCAAGTGCCATAACATTTGTGATAAGGATAGGGTGGAGACTATATAGACATGGGGTGTCCCAGTTGTCTATAGGACTCTCAACATAAGTATTTAGGTTGGAATGTAATACTACCATAGATTTAAAAAGCAAACAATAAAGACAATATATTTCACCCTCAGCTGGATCTTTCAGTACATGAAAAAATAAGGGGGCCATGTAAACAATGATTCTGTAATTGAATATCTTCTTCAAATATTTGTTTCTACATGGAATGGGGTAATATTTTTTCCACCCATTAAACTAGCTATAGCTACTGCCTTACTTAGAAATTGTATGCAAGATCTCGCACTGTTTGAATCACAGAACAGTGATTAAATCAAAGCCAATCAATGCTACTATTTTCTCCAAAAAGGAAAACATGCCCACTCTCCATAAGAATAATTCTCTATCCAGGATTAATAATCCTAACATTTATAACAGTAGAAATATTTTAGTTATTGACATATTAGACCCCAAATAAGTAGGAATTTATACCTATTGCACTAAAACCTTGAACCACCAGTGAGTGGAACATGACCCAGCTAACAGATGAACCAAAACCACAGTAGAATATCCAGGGTCCTATTTCTCTTTGCTATGAAATAATGAACAAAGATTAATGCTGAAGCAAATGGACAATGAGGAAAAGGAGAATGAGATCCTGACCCACAATAACTGAATAGGTGACATTCTGCCAGCAGTCTCCCTTCAATGATCTTCAGCTCAACAGCTTGCCTCCAGTTTTCAGTTTCTACTGAAAAAATAATTGTACATTGAAGGCTACAAACAGAAGAACAAACTTATTTTTAAGGTATTGGAAAAGTTTTGACATGGGTTCTTAACAAAACATGAACAACAAATACAAAGCCATACAAAAAACTTGCTTGCTTTAATGTTTTATTACAAACTGGGCACCCAGCCCACATTCATTGAAAGGTTCACATACATTTTGTATGAACTTGGGCCAAGCTACTTTATGGTTTCACATCAAAACCAGTCAGAATTTGTGGGTTTTGTATGGCTTCAGTGTGAAATTGGGTGAAAACAGTATTTTGCTTGGAGTTCCGGGATCCAGCTGAATCCAAACACAAATCAAAATTCAATGAACATAAAGGCAAGTCGATTAAAGTGGTTTTTTTTTAAAAATGTGTAAACCCACCAAGTTTTGCACAGCTATGAATGGCACTTCTTTGTCATATCATTGAACACCAGCCAAATATGAAGGAAAGGGGTCAGAAGTCTTGTTGTCTTTGAAAAATCTGTACTCATTAAGCTCTGAAACAGTTCAGTTGAAATTGATGCAAGCATATTTTGTGAGCAACACTACTCTCATTGACTTCGCTTAAATTGCTTGGTAAAGAACTTAAGCTGAATTATATAAGGGCATTTTTACATCTAACTGGGAGTATTTGTTAGCCTCCTTCCCCCCACCTCGTCCTCCCCAATCAAAATTAAAGTTTGTAAAGTTAGCTAAATTAATATAACTTCTTCTTACAGGCAAGACATGAATACAATGGAACAGTAAAACTAGAACATGATTAAGAGGAAGTGACAGACTGATTCTCTAGTGCTCGGTACCTTGCATAAACACTTATTATTTCATGCATACAGGAAGAGGGATACCAGTTTGCACAATTAAAAATGTAAGAGAGTTGATCCAACTGATTCAAAAAAATCCAAACCAGCATTAGTACTGAGACTGCAGAATAACAACAGCTCTCAGAGGGTGTTTACATGCGAAATATGTGCTAAAGAGTGGTACGTAACTCCTCTGTAAAGTTAAGAGAATTATGGTATAAGGGGGACAGAGATGACATGATTTAGTTTAATTACTAACATAAGAAGGAAGTGGACCGATTAGAATGAGCCCAGAGGAGCGCTACAAAGATGATCCAAGGGCTGGAACACCTCTCCTGTGAAGACAGGCTGGGAGAGTTAGGCTTGTTCAGCCTGGAGAAGAAAAGGCTCCAGGGAGACCTTAGAGCTGCCTTCCAGTACCTAAAGGGAGCCTACAAGAAATCTGAAGAGAGACTTTTTACAAGGACATGTAGTGACAGCACAACGGGGAATGGCTTTAAACTGATAGATGGGAGATTTAGATTAGATACGATGAAGGGTCACTCTCAGGGTGGTGACACACTGCCACAGGTTGCCCAGAGAAGCTGTGACTGCCCCATCCCTGGCAGTGTTCAAGGCCAGGTTAGATGGGGCTTTGAGCAACCTGGTCTAGTGAAGGTGTCCCGGCCTGTGTCAGGGCGGTTGGAACTAGAGGTCCCTTCCAACCCAAACCATTCTGTGATTCTAACTTCAGTTTTTAGCTCTGTGAAATATCTTCTAGATTAACTGAAGAAGGCTGCTAATCCATTTTAAAACCAAACTCCTAACTCACTTTAAAATTAAAAGCATTTATTGCCCATTTGTCAATCTGTATTAAGAAGTCAACTATGATTTGGTTGCTCTTAGTGTTCACACCTGTGTCTTAACGGTTAAGTTTGAGTTAAGGAGAGAACAGGATGAATCATATCTAGATAAACTAGACATTTTCAGAGGGACTGGGCGTGATAGGCTTCGTTTTAAACTACTGTATCGAACTGCCAATGAAATCTCAGAGCCATTACTCTGAAAATCATGGCAAACAGAAAAGGCAATTTTGGAAAAGGACATAGAAATGTAAGCCAACTGGCTTCAGTTCAATATTCAGAAAAACAATGGGATAGATTAAAGAAACTATTGATAAACTATAAACTGGTGAAAGGTAACATTCAGAACAGATCCATCAATACTAAATCTTACAACTCTACTCTGATTTTCCTCTAAAATTAGGCAGCATGGATAGAAAATCTGCCAAAAATGTTAAATTTTAACCTTCTTCAGTGTTTATTTTGACAATATTTCTCATTGCATTCTATATATATGCTCATTGCAGCCTATAGAAAGAAATGGTTTAGATTAAACTTCTGTACAGACTTTCTACAGCTGTCTGAAAAACAAAACTCAGATAAGGGTTATTGAGGACCTTTTCCCAAATGGAAGGATGCATACACCTGCTGCTATTCAGCAGGTGTTTCCTAGATACTGATGAAAAAAGAAAATATTTGACAGTGACACTGACAGGAATTAAAAATGAAATTAGAATTTTAAAACATATTGATAAATTAGAAAAATTGAAACTCACTAAATCCAAATGAAAATTACATTAAGCAGAAATAAACTGCACAAAAAATGGGGCTATCTGCGTAGGTGGTACTTCCATAAGAAATGGGATAAGCTTATAATTTGTCACAAAACCTGGACAACTACATTGTGCCATTGGAATAAGCATAAACATAATATCCATATCCAAGAATAGTAGTATAGCCTGCAAGACTTGTGAGGCAATCAAACCTTCTTACTATACCTAGAACAAGTAAAGATTCAGTTGGAGTACTGTGTCCCGCTTCAGATGGAAAATTAGTGCCTAACTGGAAAGACGTATGAGTAAAGATTAAGTAGGTTGGAACTGTTTGAATGGACTCTGTGGAGATTGTAGGATCTCTGCCACTGAAGGTCCTTGCATACAAGACAAACTATTTCCCCTTCAGAATTACAGAGCATGCTACTCTCTATTGCATTGGAACAGGGGAATGGGTTAGATAAGAACTTCAGTCTGCCACCTAGAGTTAAGAATGCAACTTTTGTTTTTCATGGTAGTTGAAGATTACACAACCTTCTCCTCAATCTCCTCACTTGAAATATACCATGAGACTGTTAGTCCACCCAATACTTGGCCAGGCCTGAGTGACGTAAATGGACACTGAAATAATGCTTTTAACTGGAAACTCCTATAATTACATATAATGATAGCTGCCTTAAAACTAGAATTAGATTCATTTATAGATTCATTTTCTTGTCTTTGATCCAATACATAGCATAATATTACTAATTTCCCAAGACCTGTAAGGTTATGTATTTAGTACTACTAGCCAGTAATTAATTACAATCACCAGTGCACATCATGACAATGGGATTACTCCAATTTGCAAGTTAATTAATCAAAATATTGTTGTGTCTTGATTTAAGTTGATTGTAGATGAGTTACCAAGAGAGGAAAAACTATTACTCCACTTGCCTGGAAAGGACAGGGAGAGAGAAAAAAATGGAAATAAGACAAAAGGGAATTAAAAATATCCTTAATATTAATATGAACCATGTTGTTCATACCTGACAAACAGCAGCCAGCACAAGATTGATGGCATGCCAAGAAATTAATTTACACTGGGGTTAAATTAATGGCCCTTCTTGAACAATTTGACCTGGCATACATTCTTGAAAAGTCAATACAGGATCAAGCAAAGAAATACTTAGAGAACCAAAGGAGTGAAGTGTCTCTCCTCTAACGCTATCTATGTTGCCTGCTAGTGCTGTTGTGTACAAGAAATTTGCATGTTCAAGAGTTTACTAGCAAGCTTTTCAAAATATGATAACTGATAATTGAAATAGTAACTATTAAAAAAGAAATACAGTTTTATCAACTATAGAAAATAGTAGATTTAACGGTGATAGGTGCGTAACTTAAACACAAATACTATATCTTGCTCTCTCAAGGAGATTAAGGAGTGACTCATACTATAACGTTGGGCACTATTAAAATACATGGATGGATGTACAATTGTGCCAGCTTTAAAAAAGGCTGTTATATCATAAAAGACTTATGTAGAAAATATCAAAGACTGTACTTCAGCCAGTCATAAATCTCTAACTTTTCCACTGTGTCTCCTAATAACGGTCTTGCATTTTATCAACATCTTTCACTATTTTTAGGGGTAGGCATCACCAGCTGGAGAATAAAAACTAAAAAAAGACAACAAAAAAAGAACTGGCTTATGAATCCTCCCAAGATAATTATTGTTAACAACATTCTATTCTTTCATTCAAAGAAAAGCATGAAAAGCACTTCTTAGTTCTTTTGCTTTTTTAGTCTGGTACAAGAATACAGTTTTCCTTACCAGCAGTAGTTAAAATGAGAGGCACATACTCATCAGTGCCGCATCCATTACAAATTAAAGGATCAGTTAGAAAGTGGGCTTAATAAAGGTAATTTTCTACTGTATATGAAACCAGCTTTCACTAACTTATCAATGTACATGCAATTCCTGTGTTTGCAATTACTCAGGAACACTGGACTAATTCAATGTTACCATAAGTGCTCGAAACCACAACAATTAACCCTTTTTCTACCAAACAGACCATCAAACAGTAGCAACACTGCTGACTGGACAGAGTACAAAGCCGCCTTTCATGTTAGGATCCATCTTGAAAACAAAAAAAACCTTAACCCTGAAACATATGTGTAAATGTAGGCATGCAGATAAAATTTTCTAAACTGCTATATTTCTGAAATGCAGCTGTTATTCTTTCACACTAAAATTTTCCCTTTAGTAATTGCATAAAACATTAAATTATTCCTGTACTTTTCTAAGCCAATTACAAAATGCAGTGGAAAAAATAATACAGCATGATTGGGTCCAAGGCCTTTTACTGCATGCTTAAACATGAGAGTGTTACAGATATCAGATAAAACAGTAAAACTCATTTTACTTCTTTGTAAGCTTATATGGAACATAAAGATTCTCAAATACTTTTTAAACAGAACAAAGAACAAACTGTCCACCCTTTCACCTCCCGATAAAAAGTTTGCTAAGGTGCCAGAGTATACATATACACAAGTATCTATACCATCTTATACATGTCTGGGCTTAGGGCTTATCTCCTGGTAAAGTATGTGAAAAGATTTTAATTTTAGGGAAGTGTTTGTGGTTCTGACATGGAGTCACTACAAAAAAAAAGTGAACTATAGTGTATTTCTACAATGTACTGTGATTCTGTCCTACATTGCTGCCTGGAGAGACACTTAACAGTACTTTGCTAGCTTATCACAAACAAGAAATGACAAGTAAAATTAAACTTCTAATTTTCCCTATAGGGAGCCTTAGCTTTCTATTTCAGAACCTCATTTTCAGCTTTCCACACACTTCATCTTAACAGGTATTATTATTATATGTGTGCATACTGGTTTGTGCTGAGATTTATCAGCGTTAACATCAGTCAAAAAGGATACTAAAAGTCAGAATGAAGTAAATTCTATCCAGGGAGGCCGAATCTATCCCAAATAATATAATAAAAATATATGACCTTTGATTCTAATGTGAAATAACTAGCCCTTCAAAATAGCTACAGGAATATGTTTCCCGTTTTGCCTCTGTAGTCCTTGTACAACTGAAGTTTGTGACCATTTGCTAGAAATATTGGTATTATGGCAAAAAAAGTGAATTCATAAAGGTTATCTAAGTTCCTTCCACCACAAGTTTCTAATAGAGTACAAACCCCTCAAAATTTACTCTTTTAATCAGGTTGTCATAAAGCATGTATCGTCTGCACCTCCCTCTTAATTTCTGGAAACCACGTGGTTGTTGAAGCCATGCTGATCTCAGACCTGGTGGAACAAAGCACTTCCCATAAACCATCAGCGACAGGACTGGGCCCAAAGAGACATTAATTAACTAAAGCAATTAAGACTTGCAAATTTGTAGGTATAAACATTTTGTAAAGATAAAGCTGATCTCATCCTGATGCCTCCAAATAGAAACAACATGAACTCAACACATAGAAAAAGCAAAAATCTGCATCACCTCTTGCTCCCTGGTTTTCAAGTACCCAATTAGCTGGTATTTCCATGGAGTTGCTACCTTTTTGAGGAATTACAGATGAGAGTCACAGAATCAGCATCAAGATCCAGTTTATGCTTGGACAACACACAGTGTTATATAATAACATAACAATATTCAAATCCTGAAGACAGGATGGATGTATTCGAAGTTGCTCACAAAACTATCACATGATCTAACCCACCTTCCCAAATGCCTTTGCATGAGCAGTCTTGAAATTCTCTGAAAGAACTCACAAGCTCATTGCCAAGACAGGTCTGACTGACAGTCGTCTTGGTCATCTAAATGGCTTTTGACAAGTTCCCTTAATGATAGATTTTAAGGAATCTACATATCTATGAAATAACAGAGAAGGTCTGTGCACTGACAATTACTTTGCTAAAAGTCAGGGAATAGAGGCTGGGAATAAATAGTCATAGTGGATAAGAGGAAAAACTGGAGGGGGGGAGGGGGCAGGGGGCGGGGGGGAAAAGGGATGTGTGCAGAAACTGAATAGCAAAGTGCCAAAGTTACCAAGAATATGAAGTTATTTTGAGTAGAAAACAGTGTGGAAAATTGAGTAAAGCCTTACTTGATGCAGTGACTGGACAGCTAAATTCAGTGCTGGTAACTGCATACTGGATACACATAATGTAAAACTGTCCTTAATTCACATATAAAATAATGGGATCTAAGCTGAACATTGTTCCTAAGGAAATTAAATATTAAAGTTATAATTGACTGTTCTCTGAAAATGTAAGCTTATTGTTCAATAGCAATCAAAAAAGCAAGCTGAGGATATGAATTATAGTTAGGAATAGAGAAACAAAATGTGACTACCACTATAATATCCACGGTTTGCCCCAGCTTAAATACGCTGCACAAATCTAGGCTACATGTCTTGAAAAAAATCATATAGAATTGGAAAAGGACAATTAAACATGGAGCTGCTTTAATGACTAAGGAGGCTTAGATCAAGAAACCCATGCCTAAGGTCTACAAAATCCTGAATAACATGCAGACAGTGGATTGGATCTGATTTTTCACTACCTCTTCAAATATAAGACTAAAATGCATCAAACAAAAACAGCTGGTGCAAAATTCAGAGCTGACAAAAAAGATAGTTCATCACACAGTGATTAATTAAACTGAAGCCTTCTTACTGGGATCAACTTTCTGTATTATATAGTGTAGGTGTGAAGGAGCTACTAGCTTCAGATCATTTCCTTTGGTAGCCGTTCATGTGCCAAGCACTTCCATGTCACATGATGTGCCTTTTATCCCCATCTGCTTTTCTCCCATTTGGATGGCATCCTCCTTCTACAATGCTAGTGAATGTCTGTACCTTGGATACCAGTCACAAGCGATTTTCTCTGTATCAATTGTATCCTATTCTCAGAGAACATTTCCAGGGCACTTTGCCTATGAACAGTTTGGCCCATAGGTTTTTGCTTACAGGAACATCCATATTCCAGAGAACATGGATATGATGAAAATCATATTCCATCTGCTTTCTCATCAAAACAAAAACTAAACAAAAAGAGGGGGAGGGGGAAATGAGCACGTGGCTTGTTGACCACCCCTTGCTGCCTTCCATGCATTTGAAAGGATGTACTTAGCCAGTCCTGCAGAATGAAGGAAAGGTATTTCTGCTGAAACATTGTGATCAGTTTGCTAAGTAGTGTATGCTTTGAAAATCAAAACCCACTTTTAAACTCTGTAGAGTGAGAGATATTCTGACTGATATGTATTGTGGGAAAACTGGTTCATTTGAAAAAATGTTTCCAGTGACAAAAATGAGAACATAGGTAGTTTTGTACTATATTATTGTGCAGCTCTGTTTTTACCATTTGTACTTTAAGGGTGTCAGAAAGGAAAACAAGGGAAGCACTCAGATTACTTCTCCTTATGGAGATGGGAAGAAGAAAACCCATTTTCTAATATCACCCAAAGAATTGAACGTTGCAGAAGCCTGTGGAAACAAAAAGCTTTCATCTCCCCCCTTCTCCAATGGAAAGAACAGTAGTGCAACTTCTTCCATAAAATGTAAAGACATTAAAGCCCTTTACTGGGACATGACCAGGATATCCCTGCTGAAGCAGAAATTTAGCCTGCATTTGAACTTCTCCCTAGCCAAAGTTCAGCACATTTCAAACAGAAAGAGCACACAGAGCCAGTCTACATGCAGTGGCTCGTCATAGCACTGAATAGCTTCTACAACGGCCATTTCTACGCAACAGAAACTGAATAAAGAGGGAAAAAAATAAGTTTGTTTCTTCGTCCACTAAAGCATATAATCAATATAAGCAGATAAGGATTGTTTCTTGTCCAGTGGGTTTCTCCCCTTTGTTTACTCCTATGACCAGTTTTAAATATTCTAGTTTTGTTTTGTTTTGTTTTGTTTTTGGCTAAGTAACCAAAACCTGTAAGAATTTTCAGGCAAAACCCCACAGATTTCACAACGCACATTCACACTTGATGTGCCTCACAAATAAACTGAGAAATGAGGGGAAAACAATGACACTGTGCTCTTTGATCTCTACAGTACACTTATTCCAGCAGGGGACTTTTCAAATCCACACCTACAGACAGTTTCACTTCACAACTCTGCGTGGTCAGGGAGTAGGAAGAGCAAGAGTCTCTCACAGAGGACTAAACCACGAGCAGATGCAAGTGTTTGTAGCCTCCTAATCGTGTTATGATGAAGCACGTTAGAGACATATAATGCTTCTTCCACATCCATGAAATCTGAAAGTTCTGTGTAATAGCTTCCGAGTTTCTCCTTTTAAACACAGTTGTGAAAGAGCTTGATTCTACTACACATTTGCCACTAGTGTTTCAGTATCATGAATTGTCTCAAACACTAGCTTCCTGAAATGAAAGTGCACGCAAACTGCTAATGATTTGGGTCCTTTGTTTTTTAGATAATATATCTAGACTGCAGCAAGATTTCCACTTTCTTTCCCCCCCCACTCCTCACTGTATCATTTCAAGCAATTATCCAAAATCAGAGACTGCACCATCTGGAATGCTCTTTGCCTAGTTGGTGCTCCCTTGCCTGGGGCATTCATGTATCATGTGTTTTGAGGTAAGTGTTCACAATTGGATTTTATATGCTTAGTACCTAGGAGGACTGCTTTATACTTGCATCATTTAAGTTTGTAAGGCCTATTGGAATGAAGGCGAGCCTGATGAATTATAAATTTTTTATACAACACAGTTTAGTCTTAGTGTAGCAAATTCTGTAAAGAAATGCATGTCCAAAAGGTTCCTCCTTCTTGATTTTTCTGTGTTTAAATCTAATGGTAGTTTTCCAAAACAAGCAGATAGGTAGGTAGAATTAAAAGATTTACTATAGTTTTCAATATTCTCATTTAGATCAAAGAAGTTCCTACAATGCTACAAATCTATATCTAACTATATCTAACAGATCTAAATAGATATCTAGATGTACTTCTAGTATGCATATATTCATAAAACAGATAAACCTGTATCTATGGCATCTAGTTATTGGTATTATTAGTGCACCTAAATATTTTAAGCTTCAGTATCTAGGGCACTGGAATGAACTTATCCTAACCAAGCTGGTACCACCTGAAGACAGTGCAGGTCTGTATTTTGAAGAAAAGGGACATACTTTCTTTTACGTTTCAGTTTTATGCTTGACAAAATCTGCAGGCGAGAAAAAAAAGTGATCCTTTGCAGAGAGTTCAAACAACCAGCCTTGGCTCTATTGTATAAAATGTTGGACATTTATATTCCTTAAGCTCTTGTTACCAAAATAAAGTAACACAACATTACTAGATGTATAATTCTGGTTTTTAGAGTCAGTTGGAAAATTTGGCAGTATGTTTTTACTGGTGTTTTCTATTTCAATATTTTACGAAGACAGCCTGATTCTGATGAGGTTCCTCAGAAAAAAGTTACAAGAATCCTGTTCATTTTTTTTAGCTTGCTTGCTGGGTTCCTCAGCAGCTGCATTCCTGCAGTCTGCAGTTCCATGCCAAAGGCTGTCACAAGGTCAGGCTTCCAGTATTCACTACTGCACAGGCAGCCTGCTAGACTATGTTGGAGTTTCAGTCCCTCTTATGTTTCAACATATTTATCTATCATTACCAATACCTGCCTCAATGAACATTCAGGTTTAAGGCACAATTGTGAATCTTTGAACATTTTCACACAAGTAGAAGAAAGGAAATGTCATATGGCAGTCCAGCAGGCAGAAAAGCATATTCCATAATGACAAAACCCGAGAGTGTAAAAAACATTGACTGTTGTCCTACCTCATGATTCAGTCATAACTTCTTCCAAGTGTAGTGAATCATTGTATGGATTCCTCCTGGAGCAATGGACAGCCATGTACTGCTGCTCTCTGAGATGGTCAGATGCCAATAAGCTCCACGGACATCTCAGATCTGCCCTAGCCTTTAAGACATGGACCCCCCTTCCAAAAAAAACCAAAACCAACAACCAACCAAAAAAACAAACAACAAAACACCACCACTCCCAAAATCACCAAACCAAGAGGGAAAAAACCCACCAAAGTACACTGAAAAGAAAAATTTCCACTACTTCAAAAGGCCTGTAAACCAAATTCAAACTTCACTGTCATAGAAGTCTACCTCCCCTCTTACATAATCTTTTATTTACTGCTATGTTCTCTACTGGTTTCTCTTTTACATCTATAATACTGCCTTCCCACATTTTCTTGCTTTCTTGTATTCCTTCTGTTGTGCATGGTTTATTTCTCCAAGAATTGCTCTCCAAGAGTTGCTTCATAGTTGCTTCCTTGCTGTTCCTTTGCCCCAGTTCTTCCATCTGGTAAATCTCTTGTCCCCAGCCCTCTTTAGCTCCAGCTCCCCAGCTGAGAGTTGCTTTTCCTAGATACTTAGCTAAAAAGTTAAAGACATTTCCAACACATGATCCACAAATGTACTTTGGTTCTGTGCTGGTAAGTGGTGAAAGGCACACAGAATCCACTGGGCAGCCTTTGCTTACTCACACAAGGTTGTGGCACTGGCACAGGAAAGCTCCCTTAGGATGCCTAAGCATATTAAAACACTCTAATGCATTCCATTTAGGTTCTTGAAAATCATCACACTAATAAAGTGTTCTCTCTGTTTTCCTTTATCGTAGACATCCAGTCCCAACTAGCCAGAGCACAAAACGTGTCCCTTACAATCTCTAGTGAACCGCTACCAAAGGCTTGCCAATGATTCTCCCTTATTCCTGCAAACATGCATGAGTACATACAATACAAAGAATAACACTTGAGTAACAATAGATTTTTTCATTGTTACTATGAAATTCTATCCTTGTCATTCCACGTATTTATCTATCAATCTCACTTAAAGTCTCTCTAAGAAAACAGTTTATCTGCTGATTTCTCTACCAGGTATGTTTTACAATTTTGGGTACTGAAGTAATCAAAGAAATAAATGTATTTATAGTACAGAGCTTGGACTTCAGAGTACTTGTAAACATTTCTTCAATTCACCTACTTATAGCAAAGGTTAAACTAAAAATCAAGTGTGTTCCCAGATTTTTCAGCTTTTCTGCTCTATTCTTTTAAGTGTTTAATGTTCCCATAAAAATCCTCTAAGTCTTTTAAGTATTGTACTCTATAACTTGACAACAACAAACCCGATGCACTTCGCAGGTCTTTCTCATGACAACTTTACTCAATATTCCCATCATTTCATATATTTTTTTATGAACTTGAAGTATCTACAAAGGACCTAATAAAACCTTTTCAACCTAAATGTGCAAAGGTCAACACAGTTTCAAAAAGCCATGGTGTTTAATCCTGTCAGTGTGATGAGTGTGGAGTTTGACCAGAAGCTGGAACTTAAGCACTAAGGTGTTTTTGTACCCTGTTAGAACTTCTTTTTTTTTTCTTAATTTCTCCCAACTATGATGGTTTCATGACTTTTTCAACGTGCTTTTGTCTTTTGCCATTTAGGGAGACTGAGACAAACAAGTACCCGGACCTGCAATGCACTTTGATGACATCAGGTAACCCTGGTCTTCAGACACAACTATGACTAGTTGACAACAGTACAATTATTTTCCCTGTGCACAGCTTATCAGTCAACTTCCTAGCATTGATGGCATGGAAACTCAGATTTTTCAACTCCAGGAAAGAGAATCCCTATTCTTGTACAAGTAGATCAGTATTATTAATATGGGTCCCATAAACCCCAGGAAATTTGCTTTGCCTCCAATATAAGGTGCATTATTCATATCAATACCATCTAGTTTAGTATTATTTTACAAAACTCTTGGAACACTTAAGCCCCAAACTCTACAGATAAGGAACAGCATCGTACTGTGAATATGTTGAAATGTATCCACTGCTCAAAAAAACAGTCTCTAACATGATAAAAATAGCACAGCTATATCTGTAAGGTCTGTCTGCTGTTTCTGCAGTCTTAAAGGGCCATTCACTGCATTTTTCTCTCTCCTGCAGTAACTTGCATAACTCAGACTACTAACCCAGTGCATTGCAACAGTTATGAAAATATTTCCAGTAGAATACCTTCTGAACCAAAGGCATGAGTCAACGTCATTCCTTCCTCTCCCACTTTATTTGTATACACTAGACAGACCACCAGTTCACATGAATTTTCACATATTTATCAAAGGAAAGAGCTGGTCTTATGCTTTCACAGATGTTTTATTTTGAAGTGCTGAATCTTCATTTAATAGGGGAAGGTTTACAGAAATTCACCCAGACACATTTCCACTCAAAAGCTATAATCCTATCCATGGGATAGAAATAAGAAGATAACCTTAAAATACTAAAATTTATAACCCAAGGAAAACTAAGGAAAGGATCTTAAACTTCAGCAGATTAAATTTAAAAATGCAGTTAGGAAGGAAAAAAAAAAAAAATAGAATTTGAGGAGCAACTAGATACAGGGATCAAAGCTAGCTTAAAATCCTTTTTCAAACACCTCAGAAACAAAGAGCCTGCTGAAGTGTCTATAATGCCCATTGATATTCATGTTATAGCGATAGTACTGAGGAAGGACAAGATTATTGCAAAGAAGCTAAGTGAGTTCTTTGAATTGATTCTGTGAGCAAGAAACTGCAGAGGTCCTAACTTGGGAACCCTTCTATAGAAGAGAGTACGCACAGACCAAGTAAAGGGTAGCACACCACTGGAGCCAGACAGCACCCATTGGGGAACTTTAACAGAACTCAACAATGAAATGCCAAAACTATCTACGTAACATGTACTATGTATGTGTGTAAACCTGTCAGTATAGAAATACAGACAATAGCAGAGACAGAAGGGTTGCTTTCCCTCTAAGCTCATAATTAACCTGAATTTTGTCTAGATGGAGTTCAGGCTCCTTCTCTGGGGGAATCTCACAGGCAACCTTCTTTAGGATCCTCACACAGCAGGAGTAAGACATCTCTGCTTTTCTTCCCAGCCAGCTCCCATGGACTGCCCACGTCTTCCCCCTCTTTACTTAGCTCTCTACAAATTCTGCCTCCTGGAAAAGTAGCAAAATGGTGTCAGAGCTTTTCACTCCTTGTTCCCTGACTTTTACTCCTCATTACATTGCATACTTTGAAGTCACCAGCTGCACTCACAGATGCAAACACAATACAAGGCTCTTCTGCACCAAACATTAGTATTGCAGAAAACTGTAATCCCTTACCCTTTTTATTCCGGTCTTAATATCATTCCAAAGATCTGTTAAAAGACATTTTGTCATGTTAGAATTCCCTTATCCGTTTCTTTTACCTGCCCTCTGCATATACTATAGGCCAGCCAATATTTAAATAATTAACTAAGCACTAATCGCTGTATTTCTTCTTAAATGAGTAACAGAACGTAGCTCTGCTAAAACTGTAGCAATGCCATACAAATTACGAGCACATTTCTCTGTGTGGATGGTCATAGTTTTTAGGCTATATCTTGAAAAAGAATACATGCATACATAGCACAAAACGTAGAAAGCATCAGTGCAAAACTGCCCTTTAAATAATGTATCTGCTTTTCATAGAATCCTAGAATAGTTAGGGTTGGAAAGGACCTTAAGAACATCTCGTTCCAACCCCCCTGCCATGAGCAGGAACACCTCACATTAGACCGTGTCACCCAAGGCTCTGCCCAACCTGGCCTTAAACACTGCCAGGGGTGGAGCATTTACCACTTCTTTGGGCAATGTGTCCCAGTGCCTCACCAGCCTCACAGTAAAGAACTTCTTCCTTGTATCTAACCTGAACTTCCCCTGTTTAAGCTTAAATCCATTACCCCTTGTTCTATTGCTACAGTCCCTGATGAACTTCAATTTATTGAAGACAATAAATTTTGCTTAAAATTTGCAATTGCTTTTTTCTTTTTTCTTTTGCACACACACTGCTCAGTTTAAAATACTGCTCTCACTGATAGCTGCTTTGCAAGTAGCTGCAGTCCACGTAGGAGCCCATGAAGAGTAGAAAAATATACTTCTTAATTTATTGTCCTTAGCTTCAGTGAAAGATCTTAAGAGAAATTAGATTTTCCAATTACCTTCAGGGAAAGCAGTGACATTTTCTATTATCCTTTAAGCACTTAGAGTATATGAAGAACAGAGAAGTCAATAATCAGTGATAGCTATGCCATCCAAAGTCTAATTACCAATGCAGTATTTAGAAGCACTACTCTTCTCTTTTCTAAATTTTCAGAGTAATGGAAGATTTTATAGGCTTTTAAATTTTTAGGGGGTTGCCATGAAGAAGAAAAGAGCACTTCCTGAAATGAAATTGTCTGTTTTTTAAAATACTTTCTGAAATACAGATCCAATCCTATGTATTTTCCTACTGCTAAAAAGCGGATGACCTCCTGAACCATCTACCCTCATGTTTTCTACACAATTTTCCAATTCTTTTTAGAGCATTGTAGAACAACTCTCCCCCCAGATTATTACTTTTTGTCTTTCTCCTTGGACTGAATTAAGTAAAAACCCCAACAACTCAAACCCAAACAACAAACAGAAAATCCAACCCCAGACTAACACTGGAAAAGAGGGACTGTGCAACATGCCCATCAATTCCTCAAGCAGTAACAGAGCTATACTTGCTCAACAGTTTCAAGCAGAATAGAGAGGTTTGGTCCCCACTAGACCACCTGCCTGACATCTCATCATAGTAGAAAACAATTGCTCAGAAAAATCTGCTGCACAAAGGCAGGCTGCTCATAGTTGTGGCAGAAAATCCAAAGGTTCTAATACTCCCATTTCCTTCCTTTCTCTTACTCCATAGCTCTATAATATAAAGAGGAATGTGCCCAAGAAAAACATTAATGAAATACTTCTGTTTCTAATCAGTTCAAGATCTGAAGGGACTATGAAACTCTTTCCAACCCTGGGTGCAATCACAGTCAGATACATTCAGAAAATGAGTCCCACAAAGCCTCAGGGACTACCCATGGTCAAAATATTGATGTGAAGGAGTGATAATTCTTTCTGAGATCACTTAGTGCCATTCCCAGTGATGTTTAATGAGAAGTGTGTTTTAACCCAATTCAATTTGGATATTCACTAGGAGGTGTATTTAGATTATTCATACTTTGAATATTTTTTCCATTTCTATTTTGTAATGATCATATCATGAACTCTAGTTAGGTGCCTAACAAAGTGAATGATAGAGCTGGCAAAGGCAAATCTGACCTTTTTTATCTCTGCGAAGCACATACTAGAACACACAAGGTGAGATCAATTTAGTTTAAGTAATCTGTATGCAATGCACATCAGCAGCAAGATCATAGTGCCACAGGCAGTTTGTTGGCTAAGGATTATCAGACTGTATATCCTGTATCAGGAAACAGATCTAATAAATCCTCATGCTGATTAAAGAAATATGCCATCAGATTCAGAATTCTTGTTTCTAGGGGCTGACTCTTCCACAGAGTATGTAGCAGCTTTTTTATCTGCCTAAACTTGTTTGCATCTCAGAATGGCTAATCCACGTGAGAATAGAAAGTGAAGAGTGCCATTCTTTGATGACTACATAGATTCATAGAATGATTAGGGTTGGAATGGACCTTAACGATCACCTAGTTCCAACCTTAGAGCATTTAGCTCATCCTCTAAGTCACACTGTAAACTGCTTAGCCCGACTGAAAGATTATAATAAAAGTATAAGAACATTGTTCCAAAAATGGATGCTTTGTATTTTCACTTTTTAGCTGTTATTATTGTAGCTTTGTCATTAATTACCTTTTCAAAAATATAGTGGAACTATGGGATTTTGGTATCTTTGCAGCAGACATTAATAGAACTACAAGGATAAAAGCAAAAAGATGCTTAAATGCATAAAAAAATGCATAATGGCCTGCCAGCTATATAATATCATACTCCTGTCATTCTCAAGTATCCTGAATCTGTTACCAAGTTCTACAGCAGTTTGAGTCCAAATAGAGATCCTGGCCTGGGTCAGACTATGTTTCTTCTAGGCACTAGACAATATTTATTCACAGCAGACAAGCAGTTTTTGCTTAAAGTGCAGAGGGTTCCTCCAAACAATACAGAAAGAAAATATCATCATGGAGCATGCCCTCACCCTTCATTTCTCGGGAAATTAGTGTCTATGTAGAGGAATGGATGCTTCTTGTAAAGGAAATAAAAATAAATCAATCTGTTCCTATGCATGTGCAGAATCCAGATGTAAGAAATACAGTCTGACTGAGTCTGAGGTCTGACATTCTGAAAATGGGGTCATGAGAATCAAATCATGAGTTTCTTCATCTTCAGTGCAGCTGAAAGCTATACTGTTTATATTCATTGCATGCATTTAATTGGCACTTCGTTGTTGCTACTAATGGAGGTGGTAGACTATGATTCCAGAACCAAAATAAGTATATTTACGCTCTACATTTTAAGCTTTCCTTACCAGAATCAGAACATTCTGACACAAACCATCTGACATGCAGTTACCACATGGGTACTTTTTACCCTGGACGCTGTCCAGAGAACATCGCAGGGGATGGGGGTGCATGATGGGCAGCCGAGCACCTACACCTTTTGTTTTCTTGCTTTACAATTGTTTTTCTACTCACATGATCAAAAAATTTAACTATATGGGATGACATAAATTTCAGAGAGTACTTTCCCTACTCTGCTTGAACAGCAATGCTTATAGGAATTTCTTATTAATAGTTATTAACAGCAATAGCAATACACATTACAGCACAGAGATGGAAACAGAATGCAACCAAAGTCATCTGCAAACTGCCTTTAAAGACTGTAAATTATATGAATAATTTACAAGCTGAAGTGAGCTGATGGGGCAGATGCTAAGAAATTGAAGTAACCTTGCTTTAAAAACACTAAAAAAGAATGTTTTACTGGCAATAACTACATTGCAGGTTTCTATAATTAGCCATTTTACAACCTTCTTCATGTGGTACACTTTTTTTTTTTAAATCTGGATTTGTTTTCTTAATTGTTTTACCATGATTTTATATTTTCCCCAAGTCATTAGCATCTCTTCAGTCCCTCAAAGATAAGACAAATCAAAATTTCAAATCCAAACAGCTAAACATTTGAAAAGGGAAACACACAAGAAAATACATGAAAACCATTTGGATCTCTGCCACTATATCAATTTTCCACGGAAGGGTTTTCGATAGAGAGACTATCATCAGCCCTGTGCAAGGGCCTGGGACAGACAAACGAGCAGGTGAAACTGAAGTTCTCTCAGTCATGAAGAAATGCTTGTCTCTAACAATGAAGAGACATTCATAATGATAAAAGAGCTCTGCCATTGAATCATGTGTACTTGCTAAAGTAGCACACATTTGACATATCCACTTAAAAACTGTTTTATATCTTATTCTCATCTTTGGGTTTTATAGGTTTTAATGACTTTCTGTTTGAAGTTACAGAGCTCTGGTAAATATTGATCAGATTTTCATGAAATTATGTGCATTTTCTCTGAAAGTAGTCTAAGTGTCATCACCTTAAAGCATCTGAAAACATTTCTAAGTAACTATACATAGACTCAACAATAAAATTACCACTTAAGAAATTTTGCTTAGTTAAAACTTCAGATCTATTTCTCACCGCTTAAGAACAAGAAGTGAAACTGCAGTTGTTAGCTAAGTGGTTAAGGTAAGTGTTGCAGGAGGAACTGTCACAATTCTTAAGCTGTATTCTCTGGTGGTTGAGAGGGAGACTGAATTTTCAATAACAACAATAATAATTATATTATCTGAAGTCGCACAAAATCAATTCTTTCTCGTCCATCACATTTCATTCTCCTATGGAGCAGTACTTGAAAAGGAGAGTAGGATGATCAAAAAAAAAAAAACATAATATTTTTTCGATAGCACTAGCCCTTTCTATTCTAAAGTCTGTTAGAAAGACAAACAGCAAACCCCTTTTCTCTCTGCCCCACTGGTCTTGTATTCAGGGTCCATCAGGGGACATTATAACTCTGATTCTCCAGGCTGGCTGCTTTCCTGATAAAACCTAGAACAGCTGCTTTGATGCCTTTGCATTGGCCTTTGAATTCTTAGATTGCTATGAAGCAGCTTAATTATGGGGAACTACATATACATCACTACAGAAATATCACATATTTTTATGTGATAATCCTTAACAAAAATACAGCTGTAATTCCTCTACCCCAATTAGCTGCTAATACTGCACTCAACATTTACTTTTAAATTGAAGAAATTTGCTAATTAACAAATGTTCACACTTAGCGAAGATGATTATTTGTTCTTAAAGATTTATTTTTTTTTAATTGTCTGTGCATGCCCATTTTTAATTCTCTCAGCATATCCTCATCAGGTCCATCCAGAAATAACCAGCCTGATAACAACATTAGGAGGAGATCTCTGACAGTATTAAAAGTAGAGCAGGAAGTTTTCTCTTTCCATACCATATATTCAATATTCTACTTAGATAGTAAGTTTTCTGTCTAGCATATGACTTTTTTTCTTGCTAGACATTTTCCACCCGCTCAATAGTACCTGATTTTCCATATATATCTACCCATGGCAGTGATAGTACCCATTTTAATATAATGGCATGGTTTGAAATTAAAAGATGCTGTCACCTGATAAAGGGAAAATATAGCTAGAAGAAAACTTCTGCACTATGAAGACATAAAATATCTAACCTTTTGTTGGGGATCAACAAAACAGTAAAAAAAAAAAAAAAAAAAAAAAAAAAAAAAGAAGAATCAGTTCCAGGAAGGAAATTTAAAAAAATAAAATTGATAAAAGCTTTAAAGGATGTTTAATGGGGTCCATTTCCCTCCTCCATGTACCCCACATAGATATGTTAGATATGCTGGATAAATTAGAAATCTATACGATGCTATTACAAAAACGCACACTATGAATCCCATCATTATAGGAAACTGACTATCCTGAGACAGACTGTAGAAAAATCCTGGATACAATAGGTGACAGATTTATTTATCAAACGGACACTGAGAGAGCAAGATGAAGGTTGAGAAAAGCACATTCAGAGCACTAATAGTTATTATAGAGAACACTGGAACAAGAGTGGATGCAAACTGCTTATTACAAGATTTCTAACCATCAAAAAGTCAGGTTTTGGAACAGGCTTCCACTCACAGTACTGGGGCAGGAGGTGGGCAGCAAGGGAGGCAAACATCTATCACTTTAATTGAAAGCTGTTATGAAAGGGTGCAGCTGTGGTCTGAAAATCTTATAGCACTTCTGTGTGGTCAAGTAATACTGAAATGGATGACCAAAGTCTTCTACTATTCTCTGAAGCACTCACTGACTTAGCAAGCATTTAATAATAGAAACAAAACCTTTTCCCCATTTTTATTTGCCCTGTATTTGAAAAAATATCACTATTGCATTACCAGTTCAATCTTTTTTACACATCATTACCCTCTTCTTCTAAAAATATTCTAAACAGGCTGACTTAATGAAACAGAAATGGTTAGACTGGGCATTTTCATTTATAAAAGCTATTGCTTGAAATCAAAACAGAAAGAGGTTATGCAGTGAATGGTATAAGAAATACAAAGAAATGTACGCTACAGTGTCTTACTGATTTCTTTTTGTTCATATGCACTCTTCACTAGAATGTCAGCATAATTATTTACTTCCTAACAAATTTTTGTTTTCTTTCTACAGCAGTGTTTTCTTTGTCTTTTTGTAAAAACAGCTAAATTCCAAAAAGGAAACAATTTCAGAAACATAGGTGGAAAGATTAGATTTTGTCAGCAAAATTACTCACACGCTGTTTCGCTTATTTGAAACTATATTTAGTACTACATGAAAGGTGTCTAACAGACAATAAGCATTATGTTTCCTTCCTATTCCACTGCTACTGTGTTTCAAGCATACACAGGGAAAACAGCTTTAGTAAGAAGAGTACTTTGGTTTACATACTTCGCTATGATCAAAATGATGTTCCTTATTAATACAAGGCAACAGATAGACCATTGGGATAAGTAAGTATTTATATTATTTATAAAACATTGGGGGGGGGGGAAGGTTACCTGAAATTCAAAAAAACAACTGACAATAATAATTTGTGTCATGTCTCTCCCCCTCCCCCCCTTTTTTTTCCCCAGATCTATACATTCTGGTCAATGCAGAACAAAACTGTGTTCATTTTTTCTTTAGATTTAGACTAAATATAGATTGAAAGTAAACCTAGACTAAATCTTAAACAAGACCAAAGATGTTGATAAATCCATTTAACTCACGTGGTTTTTTTCTTTAGACAAACATGACTTTCATTTCATGACTAGTTAAGAAATAAAGTATTTTCATGCACAGAAGGATCTTACCTCACAGTAAATGCAATACTTTGATATGTTCTGTTTATATAAATGCACACATAGATTAAATTCTCTTGACCAGAAGAATCTGTTGCAGCTGTGCCTATGCGCATATAGTAGGTATACATTAATTATTAAACACAATATCCTTCAGCTTCCTCTCAAAAATTTCACTCAAGATGAATAGTTGTAAACTAAGCATTTCAAAAGCTACTGCCATTACCAGGCAGTTCTCTCTTCGCCATAATGCCTATCCACACGGATTCAACCACTGATAACTAAGAAGAAACTATTTTTTTGAGAGAATTATTGGAAGTCCAATTTAAGCAAAGACTAATGGGCAGCTCAGTAAAAATAGGCACCAAATGGGGATATCTATCCTTCTCCTTAATTTCTTTAAAACAAAAGAATACATCAAATTTAGATGCTTCATAATTTTTGGAAATAGGAACATGTTTTTCAACAGTCACAAAGTCCACCTGAGTCAAAGTACAAAATTCTACTACAGGGAAGTTTACTTTTCTCCTGGTATTGACTAATATAAAGAAGAAAAGTAGAATACCAAAAACATACTCACATGGGACCATGTTTTGACAGACATTTAAAGAATGACTGCAAACAACTGTTCTTATGAATTTCTGTAGGAGGAACCTACAGATTGAAATCTTTTCTATCCTTTGAATTCATAGTCACTGCTCAATAGTTTTCAGTTGAAAACCATTAAGATATCATCTGCCTTATGAATACTTTCCTTTCATGTTGATAAAACATCTAAAGAAATGGAACAAGGTTCTGGATCTGGAGGAATTCATTTCACCTAGTTTCCTGTGTGTTTGGACCTGTACACTATTCAGCCCTCTCATTAACACACTCTCAGTCCTTTTGCTTTTTTCCACCAGTATCGCATCCTTGAGATAAAGAGAGAAAAGCCCTAGAGTAAAACCAAGAGTTGTGATGAAGCTAATGTCCCTAAATTCTAGGACACAGCGATACTAATGTGTCTTCAGGAAAGATGGCATGCCATCATTTTGAATGAGACCTGGCTGGTGTCCCCAGCTCAGAGTCTTGCCTTATTTGACATCAACTACATTATCAGGAGCATGTACAGGCCTGGCTAGCCATCCACATTACTTTAAACATAATTACATTGAAAAAGATTAGACACACATGCACGAAGCTGTATGTTCTAAAAGAACAGTGTTTTGGTACCCTCATCACTATAAATTTACCCACTTACTGCCAGAACAAAGATGAACTCACAGAATAGAAACCCATTGAAAATACAATTTGAGAATGCCCCGTCATGTTCAGAATTTATGTGAATAACCACTGGTAATATATCTCCTTACTTATCACATATAATGGATGGAGTATTTGTTTAAATACAAACCCAACACTATTAAATGGGTTAGTGAAAAGAGGTAAATAGTGATGTGGTATTTTTTCCGTATTAGAACTGATTCATTTTAGGCTTATTGATAAGCCTACAGTTAAAGTGTAGGTATCTAAATTAGATTAGTGCAGAATGATAGATAACTTTCATGCATATGCAACAGTACAGCTATTAAAATTCCTTGAAAGTCCATAAGGCTTGCATAAATAATTCTCAATGCAACAGCTTTGAGGGAAAAAGTAAGTGCATTGGTTTCCCTTTAATTCTATTTTTTTTTTTTTTTAATGCAGCATGCTATGGAAAAGGCAGTGAGATTCCCCGGGCTGTAAAATGCTGCTTTTGTTTCTTACATATCACATAAGGAATTTCACAACAGAAATTAAGTTGGCAACACAGTTGTTCTTGGTTTTAAGGGAAATGAAAAACTATGTCTTAAGGGAACTTGGCACTCTACTTTTTCTTTTCTTTGAAGCATACCTGACAGCATACAAATATAAAAGGAAGTTTACTGTTAACCACATCAAGCTGTACTTTCTTCATAGCAAAACAACTAGGAAATGAAAAAACAACCAACCAAAAAAACTCCCCCCAAAACCCAAACAACCAGAAAAAACCCTGAGACTGCTCTTTTTTAAAGTTCTTGCTATGAGATGTTATCTTATTCTTACTAGTAATAAAAATGGAATAGGGATAGAACCTTCCTACATAAATCCTTCTTGTGCAATCTGCATTTTCTCACTAAAATTGTCTGTTTCACACTTTTGACAAACCTTAAATGCCATTTGAAAAATTAAACACCCTTTAGCAGTAGCAAGATCTTTCAGTTCTGAACCTAATGCTTTGAACATATTCTGAACATATTTTATAGTGCTTTTTAGTTTAAGCACAATATGTAGCTTAGTGGGAATGAATTAATGTTAAAGAAGAAACTGAGTTGTTTCAGTTAGAAATTTTAGGCCTTAATATTATATGGCACAAATAAAAGTAGCGATTGGTTTTGTTCTTCAAAAATTCCAGGATTAAATATTCTTAACTGAGTTTAGGGACCACTATTTCAGCTGCTAGGATTAGAAGACAGATGCACATTTTCATGTTCTGGAATTCTTGTTACTTTCTAATTTCCATTACTAAAATCACTTGGAAAGCTTCTATATTGAGAAGCATCTTTACAGAGCCCTAAAACACAGTCATTTATTTATCAATTGGCTTGCAAATCAGCACAACCATCTTGCTATGAGCAGTTCTCGGATTCCCACTCCCCCAGTTCACTTTAAAACAGTTATAATTATTTAGGCTAAAAGAAGAGAATTAAAAGCTGCTAGAGAAATGTAGAACTTGCTTAGAAAAGTAAAAAGCTGACACCTGATATGCAAGTTACCAAAATAATTACAATATGTGCTTTGACAAACAGCTCTTTCTCAGTCTGCTTATTTTCTCTGACCATCAGAAAAGTAAAAATAAATGGTTTGTGACATTTCAATAGTGCAAATGTTATGGAAAAGTTAAAAAAGGTGAGGTGAGATATTTTAAATCAATGCAATGCAATAAGGAGTTATAATGTGTTTATATTTCTACTAAACATACTGTAGTTCGTTCTTCTCTATCCTCCTGCAGGCATTTATTTAGGATTTGAATTTATTATTCTAAGTTATATGATTTTTTTTTTGACATTACACTTTTTCTAATTTAAGGATGAATAGTAGTATACAAGGGTTCTCTTGATCAGTCATTCTGAGACAACTGATATTGGCACCACGGCAGGAGTGGTAAGACAATGCAGCAGTTGTTTCAAAGACAGCTATGTTTTCCAAGATATGGATCACAGAAAGAAGGAGGTAAAACTATTTTTGCTCAATGAAGCCAAGTGCAGAACATCTCAAACCTTAAGTGTTGATAAACTCAAAGCAATTTAAATGGCGTTCATTCTGGTGGTGGGAGGGGTGGGTGGGAGGGAAGAGTGTCCTAATATTTTTTATCTTTTCCTCTATAGTCCCTCTCTCCCAGAAAGGCAATTGGATATTATGGGCTCACCTGTAACTGAATAAACTAGGAAAACTACTTTATTCTTTTCCAAGCTCTTTCCATTCTGGGACAAGATGAGTACCAACTAGTTTGGGCCAACTTGCACAACACTTTCTTTCTTTCTTCACTCTCAACAGCGTGGATATGGGAGAAAAACTTAAAATCCCCAACAGAAATTCTTTATATCTGGCCTGAAGACAAGCTCTCTCTAATCACTGATAAATCACCTGTTGCACATGAGATAGTACCCAATTTTAACACTGATATTCTGAAAATCATAACAATAAAAGGCTTTCCAGTACACAGTGTAACAAATGCATCTTCTAGCAGCTGGATGTCCAATTGTAATCTAATTGGACCAAAGGGAATCTTCTTAAACTGGGGAAGATTACTTCCCAATAGCCAGATTTGACTCACTAGCTGCCTTCAGAAAATCATTCAGTTATCATGTAGGATGAGAAGCAAAAGCTTTGAAGTTGAGCTTTTCCACCTTTTTCTTCTTCAGAATCAACTTGCTCCGGAGCACTTTAAGAGGAGTGGAACTGTTGCAGCCACAAATCCTGCTTGCAAACTCAGGGGGCTGAGGACCCACGGCCTGCCAAACTACCAGTAAGTTAAATATAACTCATTTCATTAGTTAGAAGTTAATTTGCATGGAAAGTCAGGCAACAATAAAGAAGCATTTCTAAAGCAGCATTTATTTGGTTACATACTGTTATATAGAAGTATCTGGAAATACTGCTACTGTATTTTGCTATTTTGTGACATGGGAATGAGAAGCAGCAGCCAGTGGTGGTTGTTTTAGCCAAAAGACTAAGAGAAAATGTATTCTGTTTGAAGACAGTTTCTATAATGATGGCTAAGTACTATGTGCTAATGGAATAAATACTATAACCTAAATTCAGGACTAAAATGTAAACATTGAATCACTAGTTATGTAATTAGATACAGCTAAAAGGTGTATCATTCTTCCCCATGGGAAATGGCAGATTTTCAAATATTAGAATAATATATTAGAATAAAATATTAGACAAATATTAGAATTAAAAGCATTTCAGATTACAAAAAAATATTTAATTAAGAACCAGTCCCACAGTCCCCCACAAAAAACGTTCGGGTTTTTCATCCTAGTTAAAATGCTGCAAAAAACTGATCTTGTGGCATCTCTGCAGCGTATCATGGGAAACAATCCAAACGGAGAACTCAGCCTTTAGGGACAAACATGCAAGATGAGGCACCTGAACTAATCCACAGGAGATACTTGGTGATATCCAAGTTTCCTTTCTACTGGTGGGTGTGGGAGAAGGAAAGGGAGACAAGTGCTACAAATAAAAAAAAAAACCAAAAAAAAACCCAAACAAAAATCTGCACATTTTTTCCCCAAGAAATCAAAAATTTTCAAATGGGAAATACTTTAAAAAAATATTAGTCTAGTTAAAAGACCAACTTTCTATTGCAAAGCATTATAGCAAAATAACATCTATCCATTCCTGAATGTGTTTCAAACTGTTTTCTACTTAGTACTTGATATTAAACTGTAATGTTACATTACTTTAAAACCACATCTTTTTTTATAGACATAATTCTGAAGATGCATAAATGAAAAAATAAATCGATATTGTAGAAAAAGAACAAAGTATTGTAAGGTTACTCTTTTAAGCAAGGTGATAACCAGCTCTTCTGCAATGAGCACAATTTTTATCTCTGGCACCAAGGATCAGTTGGGCTAGATCTCTTACCCACTGCCAAAAAAATCAAGTGGTCTAGCCAAAAGCGTATTCAGTATCTCGGAGACAGTAGAGAAAAAAGAGAAATAAAAATTAAAAAAAAAAAAAAAAAAAAAAATAGTTGAACTTTTATTTCTGCCAGAGAAGGCAAGTAGTGCTTCCAGGCCCATGTCTGCCTAGTCCTCAGACACATCAGGAGTACCAGGTGCATACATCAAAAAAAGTAGAAATTCTGTTTCCACCATGCCATTGGTGTTACCATCAAGAACTAGTCCTCACTTTGGAGACAAATAAAAGTTGCCCAAAGATAATTTTGTTAGTATTCCTTTATTTGCATTGTGAAGCATCTGTGTTAAGGTTTCTATATTCAAGCATAAATACTTTTATGGTTTAAAAAGATATGATTAACAACAAGGCATTGATAGCTACTGACTTAGAAATTCTTTTGATCACTGTGTTAACAGAAAGCTGACATTGGCCGCAGTCTTCAACAAACATCCTAATCCAAGCAAAACTAAGAACGTATGTGCTCCCACGTGATATAAAGCTGTATTCTGTATTACGTCTTCCAGAGCTTGCATGACAAATAGAATCAGGTAAACCAGCAAACATGGGAATGTCTGCTAAAGAGATGAAACCAAACCAGAAAAAAAAACCCCATGCAATTGTGCAATACTTTGACATATTATCAAGTTGCACGGTTTACTTTGACAAAACAGAAATTGATATGAGCAAACTGGCAGAGATAAATAGGCAAACTGATGTGAGTTTCCTTCAGGTTTAGAAATTCAGTACACTCTTCAGTAACAGTGCCAACGTAACAGTACTAAGCCCCTTTTTTAGAGGACTGGACTGGTAGACCAGCTAGATGCCATGCTGGACTACCCCTAGCCCTGCATGAGCCAACCCAGCAGCTGTTGATGCCATAACGCTGGATCACACCTATCATGAGAAAGGAGTAGAAGCCAGCCAGTAAATTAATGGAAACAATGCAATGTTATTGAGGGGCAACAGCAGGGAGCTGCTTTATTTAACTACACTTTGGGAAAGAATGATCAGCATCCAATTGACATTTTATGGGCCAGATTTTCAGGGACACATGCCCGCCTCCTTTTTCTTCTTTTTATTCCCCAAAATCTTGCAGTAATGACAAAGTAACTGAGCAGTTACAGCCAAGACAAATCAGCAGTGAAATACCTTAGAATGTTAAGGTCTTATATGCATGTGTAAGCACTCCAGACCATATACTCTGAAATCTTTTTACCCATTAAAAAAAAAAAAACAAAAAAACATCTACCTTTGCATCAATTCCTGGTATAATACTGCTTTGGTGGATCTGGACTCTTTTCTGCTCAAACCCATTTGGTATCCAGAAACTTTGCAATCCTTACCGCCATCTCCTGAAGGGCCTAATTTTCTAGCCATGCTCAGACCTCACCTAGCATATGAATTCAAACCAAAACATGCTGGGAAATTACGTAGTGACCACTTTCCAATAACCTGGTTAAAAAGCATGTGAATATAAAACAACTTCTACCATACTCCCAAACAATAACCCAGCTATGAAACTATGGGGTATTTCCTTCAGAAACTGGCCTGCCAGGTACTGAGTAGTGTCAAACTCAGGAGACCGGAAGGGCAGGCAAGAGGCATCCTTATACCACTGTGGTATGAGGAAAAAATCCCACATTCCACATTCCCAGGCTGTTTTGCATATCTTATGTTGCGCAGTAATTAGAAATAGATAGAAGTAGAAATTATTAGATGAAAATAGAAATAATCCACAGATCATTAACTTGAACCACAGGACTCTGCCTTTTTTGTCTAGCAGGGATCAAAGAGAAACATACCCTAGTTTATGAAGCTGTGGCTGTAAACTAGTTACGTGGGCAAGAAAAAGCAATCTCACAGAGCAGTGATAAATAGGACCACAACTGCCTCTGCAACTGAGCAGCAGGTGAGTAAGGTGGATTTAGCACCTTAAGCCAGGCTGTTAATTTTCTTCTATGATTTTATGATTCTGATTTTAGCTTTTAACTATCGTCTTTCTATGAAAAAGACAGACTTGAACAGACTTTGAACATTTTTTTGTTAATACAGAATACTGTTGTAGCAATATGACTGCCTAAAGCCAATTGTTTTTACTGCTTTACTGAACAACAACAACAAAAAAAATCACATTATTTTCTTTTAATAAGACAACAGAAGATACATATAGCAAATTTTTATGTCCTAGAAGGCTTTTTTTAACGCTCTTCTGGATAACAGTGGTCATGCTTAAGATTTAAAGCTGTAACTCATTAAATAAACTACATCAAGAGCTCAGAATTAGTTATTTTGGTGAAAATATTAATAAACAAATTACCAGCTTTTTATTAAGTCCTCTCAAACTGAGTTAGAGGAAGATCTTAAATGAAGTCTAGCTGCACAAACTAGGAGAGAAAATGTTTCCAGACAAGATCCAAAGAACAGCACCAAATCCCAAACCACTGATACTTCTTGACCTTTGACAGCGTAGGGAGGGATGCTTCAGCTCCTTAGATCAAGGCATAAAATTCTAGATGTCCTATACTGCTGGTTTATGACCAAATTCATGGCATATAAGGTCCTGAAAGCATTCATTTTCAGGATATTTTAATATTTACTAGTCCAGCTAGAATGTCACTTTTAGCTACATGCTCTAATTTAAGCCTGTCTGCCTCTCTACATCTAGTGTTAATACATGTGGCAACCCCTAGAAACACCAACCCGCTCCCTGATGAAAGGCATTTTCCTTATGACTCTTATTCAAGCTTAAGCTTCAGGCAACATCTGTCAAAACTTATTGGTTTTGCCTACACCTACCAGAAAAAGCCAAACTAAAAATCACACCTAAGAAACCACAAAACCACCCACTATGCTTTGACTTCAAGGAAGGTGTATGCTGCAGGACATCTCCCAGCATCGATCTCCCAGTTCCCAGAGGGCAATATGCCTGCAACATACCATACCTCCTCCCAGCCAAATCCTCACATCCTTCATGTGGTATCAGGATTTGGAAGAGAAGGGGCTGTAAGAGAAAGAATGATGCACATTTAAGACGCTCCCTTACATGGAAGAGGAATGCAATATGATGTGCACCTGTGTCAGGGAAATGCTTCCAAGTACTGCTGTTAGGACAGCCACAGATGTAATTAACTTCACCTTAAAGAAAAGAAGATGAGGATAATCTTTGTAAATGCTAGCAACTGAAAGTTGGACTTACAAACTGAACTACTCCTTAGTATGCTGGCCTTGTAATTACACAGTCTTCTAAATGCAAGCTATTTCTTCAAAGAAGAGCAGGACTGGGCCCATTAGCGATGAGTCACATTTTCTGTATATTTGAAGAGGTGATTCTATGAAATTGTTTTATTTTCCTCCCTCTCCCCTAAACCTTGGCTCTGCATGTTTCTGAGTAACCATTTACAAGATGTTTTTTCTTTTTATATGTACATTTTAAGTACCCACGCAGAAAAGATTACTTCCCCAAAAGCACCTATGAAAATAAAATACGTAAGAAGATGAGTTCTTATAGTTTCCCTTCAACTCTAGCATCTTAGCAATGAAATCAAACTTTTAAGAAAGCAGACAAAGCAAAACTATTTGGATGCCAAGAAAGGATGATTATAAGCTACATCCAGAACAAAATTATTACAGTTTGATTCCTGACGGAGTTTCTTTATGATCTGAAATCTGAAAAAAGAAACAAAACATCTGATCCTGTCATGATAATTGTGGTTCTGTTTCTGAACAGACTGGATGTTGAATACTTCCAACAAAAAATATAGATGTTTTCCAAAGCTATTTCATCTACAGCATTTATATTCATTACAGATTAAGTAATCTTCAATTCCTTTATTCCTGCTCTAAGGTTTTTGCTATATAGCAACCATTCTGAGCAATTACTGCTGACACCCGCAGTTCTTTTTCATTCCCACATAGGATAGATACATCTTCATCAACAGAGTTTAAGCTCTAACATCAAATTCTATAAATTTGTATCCAAATCTTAAATCTTAATGTATGTCCAATCTGGTCAGTTAGAAATCAATAGTCTTTGCTTCCTCCTCCTACAACCATGGTAGGAAAGTAATGACTTTCTTAGAAGTGCTGAAGGGAGGAATTTGCACATACAGATTACTCAAATGCCTGGAGAATTCCTAGTATTAGTGAAAAGTGTGTACCACTTTCCCTGTCCACCTGAGCCAATCCCAACTAGGGACTTGGAAAAAAACAAACACAGGAGGCAAAAAAAGCAAAAAAGGATAAAGCAAAAAGGAAAAAATATTGTCCACCGTATCTAATAATATTACAGTGAAAAAGCTTCAATTCAGGGTTTACAATAATTGAATTGAGAAAAATAGAAGGCGGCCACTGTCATGTAATAATTAGGTAGCAATTAACAAGTTTGTTTTTTTTTTTACTTGATGCATTTTTGTCAGGTTTGTGATAAAAAGAAACGATGTTGTTCCTGACAAGTCCAGGTATTTTGCATCTTGCACTTCACAGATTTTGCAGTTTGTTCAGTTACTACTGTTTGAATGCTGTCCTAACGTAAGTCATCAAAAACTGTTACTCTCACATGCTAGGATATTCCTCAGAGACAAATTAAAATAGACCTAAAACACCGATCCAGTTAAAATACAAGTAAAGTGTTGAGCATTACTCCAAAGGAGTAATCTTCTGAGTGGAAATTCCAAATTAAGTACAGCAAATACTTGAGCAATGAAGTCATTAAACTCCTAAGGACAGCTGTCCAATTGCTCTAGGCAAAGTGAGACAGTAACACAATGACATGACACAATCCAGAAAGAAATATTTCACTGTGCAAACAACACTGCACTTAAAATTGACTAAAAAAAATTAAACCAAAAACTTAAGTTGCTAACCATAGACCAGCTTTGTACAACAGGTTGTTACAACATGTTTGCAGTGTTTTGAAAAAACTTCCCCCAAAAGATTACGAACCAATCAAAAGCCGAATGCAATTAAGTAAAACAAAGCAAATCACCAAAAAGCACACAAAAAAAAGCCTAACTTAGAAGACTATTTTAGGTGAAGTGTGTGATGACATTAACTCTGGCTTATTTCAGAAAATGGATGCAAACGTGATATTCAAGCTTTTGGAATATAGCTCAGAAAAACGTTCAAAACCAAACTTCCTCTTCAAAGAGGCAGAGGAATGTTATTCCCATAAACACACATATATTTAATTTAAAATAAGGTTGTTCTCTGGTTCATGTTGCAATACTACGGTGAATTACATCCGGAAAGCAAAAGGAAAGTTACCGTCATGGGTGAAAGCACCTTACTTTTCCTTGCCATGCAACACAACCAACTTCCATTCACCTGACTTTGAAAGGTGAGTGGCAGGCAGTTGGGATAATGGAGTTACTTTCCTTTAAACATTCTCTTTCTGAATGTGATTTAAAACACAACCTACCAGCAGTGGTGTTATTTTCTCTACAGACTGAGTGGCAAAGATGAGGTCAAGCGAGAAATTTGTTCTCTTCATAACACGTGAAAGAGAATACCAATATGACAATTATTGTCCCGAAATTGTTAGGTTAGATTTGGCTATTGCTTACTGCTAAAGTCAGAAAAGAGTACTGAAATTCAAATAATAATGTGTCTGATTTTAGAGACTTGAACATCCTGATTACAACTGAAGTCAGTGAAGTTTAAGATTATACAAATACAAAAAAATAATGATTAATTCCTAAAAATGCATTTGCAAGTACTCGGTGAGTCCGTATCAATAAAAGAACAGTTAAACTGAATTTGCAGAGCTAGTGTGTGTATGAACACCTCAGACTTAGATTATTTGTTTGTTTGCCTAAAGTACTGTAATTATAATCCCACTTTATTCATACATAATTTTCATTTTCATAAAAAATAGTTTAATACTTATATAGTAGTAATGTTAAGAAATCAAGTGCAACCAATAGCACAGAAATCCGTGTATTCTAATTCTGTCTGAAGATGCATGGCAAGTCTAAACAGAAATATTTTGGTTCTGAAAAGCAATTGTACAAAACCACAAGTCACTGTAAATCATCATCCATGACGTTTTGTAATTAGGTCCAACTTGACTAATAGAAATGCAAAAAGAAAGTAGATTAACCATTCATCCCTTTACAAATAGTCTGGAAGAAGATACTGACTATTCAATCTGTATTTTAATGAAAACACTAGATTGATATGAAATCATGAGGCTACTGGGTACAACCTGGATATAATGTTAGCATTTTCTACTCTTCAAGTTGAACAAATACTCAGAAACATGTAGCCACACAACTAGAACTTAAGTTTTTCTTAATGGAACCAAGAGGTCATTCTCTTCTCGCTGACTAAACAACATATGTATTTGCATTATGTTAGAAACTGTTATAATTTTCTGTTTATGTCAGGTTAGAAAAAGATAAAGCATAAAGGAATGCTTTAAAAAGAGAATCCCTTCAGCCTCCTTTATTATCCTCAGTGTGCTGTGAAAGTAAAGTTGCTTTTTCTGGAAGTTGCTGTTAAGAGTAACAGAAAAAAGTAGGTTTACTGCGTTATCACAAAAACTATACCAATTTCTGAGCACAAACCAAAAGCCATGACATTTTTCTTAATTCAAGGATTTAAACTTCAGAAAGTAAATACAGTTCCCTGTTTTTTATGGTAAGAGCTTTATGCTGCACTCCCATAAAACCTTTCAAAAAAGAGAGATTAAAAAAAGAGGATACTGGAAATAATTTCAGAACCTGCAGTAATTTACAGAATTTACTCAGCAGTTTACCCTTACAGAGTCCTCTCAGTATAAAGAGAAATGGTCCTGAAATTATATCAACTTTCACCTTAATACATTGTGTTATACCTTGAAAGTTATTCATTACTAAAAGGCTCAGACAAGTTCCATTAAGAATTTCAGATTCTGCAGGCTTTCTTTAATGTTTTTCTCAGACAGCACATCCCAGAAAAAAGCCGTCATAACTATTTTTTCAAGTGCTGCACTCACAGAACTCTTGCTTTGACACTGCCTGTGGCAGCATACGTGACTAAAACCATACAAGAAACACCTGGGCAAAAATAGTCTGATTTTCCTACTCCCATCAATACCACTACTGTATTTTGTGTATCCATGAAATAAAAATGTCTCTGAAGCCCCACAGATGCATTTGTCAGCTACTTCCCTTGTCTGCTGATCTGTAAAATCTCACTAAATCATGAAACAAAATAGAAGTAAAGAGAACAAAGTCAGTAGATATGGCCACTACCTCTAGACCTCCTTCTGACCGTGCATTACCTCCAGTGCTGCTACTGGCTTCTTGCCAGCTCCTTGAAAGGCTCACCTGTCAAACAAATGCCTTCTGGAAAAATAGGTTGCTAGCAAGCCTTTTTTCCTTAAAGGTATTACTGCTGAATACATTAGTTCTGATACATAAAAAGCTGAGGGCAGGACTGTTTCTGTAGGCTGAGAGTATACTATGATAAGCAATTTATTTTTTTTTAGGGAAATCCAAAACTTCTGAATACATAGGCTGTTGTCATACCCCTTCAAATCCTAAATGACACTCCACTTCACCTGACTCCTATTCTTCTACTGCAAGCAATGTAATTCTACTTCTGCTAACACCTTCCATGATAACTATGTTTACTGCCTTGGACCACCACATGAGCCTAGTATGACGGGAACACTTTAAAAAGAAAAAACAACATAAAAAAAACCCAAAGAACAAAGAAAAAGACCCAAAATAACACTCTAACAGAACTTAGGGAAAGTATCACCATTAGTTTATCCTCTGACAATATTTTTATGCCAACTGAAAAATACTTGGTTTTTTCATTGCAGAGATGGAATGACATTATGCAATCTCACCAAAGCAAAAGGATAATCCCATGTCAGAACATATAATTAAAGCCACATGGTTGCCATAGGAACAGATCGGGGAAACAAATAATCTGGTGATGGGCACAACAAAAGAGCATAGGAACAGAACTGGGTAACTTAATGTTCAAGAAATTTTATCTTGGTTGTAAGAGCAAAGTTTCCAGAACTTTTAAACAATGTGAAGATAGGAACAGCCTGACTGATAGAAAAAATTAAGTTAGGAATTTGGGTTTAGGTTTTTGCAGACTTATTTTAAAAAAACCCTCATAACATGTGATGCAAAAGTAAACAATTACAGATGTATTAAGACACTTAGAGAATTCATTTTATATGGTTTACTTTCACAGATTCTCCTTCCTTCAGACCATTATGGCAAAGACATCAATTCTGGAAAATCACTTTACAGAACAGTATTTTACATAGGATCTCTTCTATATAGGCCATACCTGTTCAGCATGTGCCAGGTTAACTGTGTACCCACTCTAGGGGCACAAAGTCCAGTACTTCCAGATATTGTACATTCTGCAAGCATGGTAATTACTCATCCAGCACAGTTTAATCTAAACAAGTACAGTTGATACTCGTAGGTTGCCACAACATGCCAAAATCCCAGGAAAATGTTCCAAATTCATTCTGTCTGAAAATTATTTGGAGGAAGGTGGAATTGGGACCAAAGGATTGGAAGACAAGAAGGACAGGACAAGTCCAGGAAAACCTGGCTGTCATTTATATTTCAATTTTCTCATCAAGTCAGTCTCTTAACATTATTAAATTGCTCTCTTTGAGATGTCTTTAGACTACCATACAACAGTGCTGGAAACCAGTGCTGCTCTAATAGACTAAAATGTGACACTCAAAGATAAAAAATAAAATGGGGGTATTTTCTGAATATTCTATTCATTACTTTATCTGTACTTACAAAATACCAGTAAAGGCTGAAAAATGCAAGTGAGTCTGCAGTTCATAAATTTTAGGGATTCTTTCCTGATGACATATCTTTGCCTGACAGAAAGGGAGCAAAAGGGATCTTTGTGAAAATGGGTTATCCACCTACATAGTTCTGGCAGAAAGACTGAAGAATACAGCAAGCCCTTCTCAGGAAATGTGAGCATTAATATGCTTTTCAGATATTCAAACCCTGCTGGATTTATGAACTTACCCTTATTAGACTGTTAGAAGATTATTCAGCTGATCTTCTTCCTTCTGCCATGGTTTTCTGATCACTTCTGCTGAGAGGATAACAAAAGTTGCTTCTGGCAACACCAACTACTCCAATCTGAGCAGAAGCTGCCAGCCAGACCTGATGCAGAGGAGCAAGAGTGTGGACTGAAACAGGAAGTTTGATTTATAAACGCTGCTATCTGCAGAACTTCTGAAAAACTGAGCAGAAAGACAGAAAGTACAGTTCTATAGCACAAATCGAGAAGAAAGATGGGACAGACAGAAAGCTTATTTTGTACCCATTTTAATTCCCTGGAACTCAAGCCCTGAAATTTAGAAGCTTACCTATAAAACAAAGGGAAAGCATCCATCCTAAGTGATCCTGCAATAAAGCCCCATGCAAGCCAGTCCTGACAACTGGCAAATCTGTGTCCTGTCGCTTCTTAGCCTGATAGTGAGCCGAAGCTCATTCTCATCAATTTAGTATAAACTGACAAAACTGTGCTCCAAGTTCCATCTAGCCTCCAATCAGTTTCAGATAATCTTACATACTGCTATAAGGTATTACCTTCTTCTTTCTCAGAACAGACCTGAACCATTCAAGAACCATGACTCACATGTAAAACCGGAAAAAACTACTCCCCAGACACCAGACTCAAAGCACATAAAAGTCATAGAAAACTCAGGGTAAGCAGGACCCCAGCTGCAGTATTGACTGCACAGCCAAAGAATAGAAAACACCTGGGACTCCAGTTAGCAGAGAATTTCAACATCTGTTTTCATCAAGCGTATTGAGCATGCCCCTAAATACTCTGAAAAACACCTGGTAAGACACCAACACTCTGACTAAGGTAAACAGACTAATTCCACAACCCAAAGTTTTAACTCCTCCTCTGAGCAAGCTCACTACCAAAACAAGCAAACAAAAACTAAAGGACTCAAACTATCACAATTTTTACTCCTTTCAATTCAGGCCCAGGCATGATTTTTGTTAGATCACTCTACAATCTTTCTTATTAAGCAGTAATGTAGGATTGTGAAATTCGCCTCACCATTCAAGAAGCTGGACACAAATGGACAAGTTTTACATCAAAGGTATAATTAAAAACAGAAACCTTCCAGTACAAAGCAGTTTTCACTTAGGTTTTCTTCAACATCTTTATAGGTAAATCAATAAACCCCTCTCATGAAATGAAATTATTTCTTCTAAATGCTGAGAAAGCAGAAGTTAGAGATGATTTTTATGACATTTATGGTTTTGTTTCTGATTATGAAGAGAATAAAGATTATGGAATTCCCATATTTTATTTTCTTTCTAAGGATAAGATCTTCTAAATTAACCAAGTATTGGATATGTTTAACCTCTACTCAGTAATCTGGGAAGAGAAAGTTTCTGTGAATAAACAGAATAAGAAAACTTCTTTCAAAAAATATGTCAGAATTATTTTTATTTTTTTTTCCTCCCCAAAAAAGTAAAATATAATAGAGACTTACGGAAAACTGTGTGACTTCACCCAATTTCTCCAGCTGAAAATACTTTTACTCCAATAATTTTTTAATAATAAGAACTAGATTTAGAATTACAGTGGAATTATCATTTACACCACTGAGATATGAATCAATGTTGTTGGTGGTTTAGACCAGTATATTCCAGCTGCTAAGTGTACTTACCTGAAATTAATTTTCTTCCTGTCTGAATCAATACATATATTGGAAGCATCTCCTCCAAATAAAGTTCTAAGTAACAAGTAAAAAAGATAAAATACTTTGGAGGCAATGGGATTATCAGGACCAGTCCTCCCTAGTGAAAGCATCAATTTTTAACATGAACTTAAAACATCCACTGAAACCAAGACTTGGACTTCAAAAGGGAATTTGTCTTCAGTTTCGTACTATCTCCAAGTCCCCCTGCTCTCAGTCTAGCCCAAATGATCAAAATGTTGTTTCAGAATGATGAAATATTTCACCATTCAAAAATGCTTCTTTTTCCATTTTTGTGCCAGCCAAAGCTAATTTGACCCAATTTTACTAATACTTATAGCAATTAGAAGCTGCGTTTTTAGATTAATAAATGTCTTACCAAAACAGATGTCACCGAGCTCCACATTGAATACTGTCTTCAAAATGTGAACCCTCTTCAATAGGACACAGGGCACCAGTGTGGCACTGTATACCCAGCCCATCAGACAGTCCCCCAGTCCTGCTCCCAATTCAGACCTTACACACTGTTTAGGGCCTAATTTAATTTCCTCTCACTTCTGGTAAATGTCATCTTTAGTCAAAACTAAGACCACCTGGATTTTTATTTAATTTTGGTTTTTTACCCAAAATGAACTGCAAACAGGTCATTTGTTACACCTGTTGCGAGGGGCTTGGCCAGACCTCTCTCTCCTACAGTCTGGAGCAGGAAGCTTTTGAAATGTGTGATACAGTTAACTTTTAAAGTGACCAGAATAAAGATACTCTGAATCAAAGGGAGAAAAACAAGAGGGAAATTAGTGTTACTTTCACAAATCCAGCAAGGATAGATATTCACCATAAACTGAGAGGTGAAAGATAACTTGCATAAGTTATTACTTGTAGGTTTCCCTCATTTTCCTTAAGTTTGCCACCTCTGTTTACTTTAGAGTATTCCTGTTTAACTGAACTTCACAAGAAACTGACTGTTCATCTATAAGATGTATTCCCGTCTTCATGTTAAAACGACCTCGTGCCACTATTGTGTATTTAGTGATAAGAAGGTCTCATTCCAGCAATAAAGCCATGTGGAATGCATTACTCAAAGACCTATTAAGTATAGAACATTCAGCATTTATTTATCACATTGGGAGAACAGAGTCCTTAAAAGGTTATTTAGACTATAGCACAGAGACTAAAATATACCCAGTATCCCATTGATTTGACAGCCTGCCATAACTGTCTCATACAGTCTTAATTAGAACACAATACACACACACACACATGTACACTCTTCTGGGAAAACATTCACAATTACAAAAAGCCACAACAAGAATAGTACTACATTTGACAGCCGGCATGCACATATTGTCATAATTCTGCTGGATACCTACTGTAAGTGAAAGGTATGCATCTTCCTGAACCTCTGAAAGGTAATGTCAGATTGAATAAATATCAGTATTGTAGGCCCATCCACCTGTGTGACACATTGCTGACTCCAGCTTTTCCTGAGGGGGAGGAAGACTGCTTGCCATTTTTCTTTACCAACATAACCCATACATCTATTCAAATCAGAAACAGGATTTGGGAGAAGAAAATGCTTTTAAGGTCTTTATCTCCATTGAAAATATAACAGCTCCACCTTGAGGCAGGACCCAGCGAATGTTTGTAAAAGGTGCAGTCAAGCTGAAGATGTATTACAGCACAGTCAGCTACAAACATCTAAAACATATACTGACATGTCCCAATATCCTCTTTTGCATATCTTCTTAGCATAAAAGAAGGCATATGTGTACACGTGTGCATTCATTTAGACAAGTTTACTGCCAAAAATTAAATGTATAGCAGATAAATACCCATTTTAAAGAGCAGCTCCCAAGGATGATCCAAGTCAAGCATAAGAAGGCCTGACAGAAGTACTCCTTCAGGAGCACAAGTATTCAGGTTTCTCTCTGAGTAGTCCACACAATCAAAATTCATACCATTAATTTCTCATTATTATATTTTGCTAAATAAGCGGTAAAAAGATGAATAAATGTCAATGTTTCATTTGAATCAACATTCAAATATTTTGAGATAATTGATTTCAATATGTTCCTAAGCATTGCCAGTAAGTAGTCCTCCTTTCCAGTATTAATGAAAGTATTTATTTTTAAACGGTTTACTTTAAAAACTTAAGTGCAGAATATCAACTTGTACATTCTTCAGGCTGCTTGAGGAGTTTTATTTTTAAAGGACAATGTAACAGCACTTAGAACCTTTCTAATAAATACAAATTATGTTAGCGTGGTGGATTGACCGTGTCTGGACACCACGTGTCCACCAAAGCTGCTCTATCACTCTCCTCCTCAACTGGGCAGGGGAAAGAAAATATAATGAAAGGCTCATGGGTAAGATAAGGACAGGGAGAGATCATTCACCAATTACTGTCATGAGCAAAACAGGCTTGACTTGAGGAAAATATAGTTTCATTTATTACCAATCAAATCAGAGTAGGATATTGAGAAATAAAACAAAAATCTTAAAAACATCTTCCCCCCATTGTTCCTTTCTTCCCAGGCTTAACTTTACTCCTGATTTTCTTTACTTCCTCCCACACAGTAGCACTTTCGGGGTTTGCAGTCAGTTCATCACATTATGTCTCTGCCTCTTCTTCTTCCTCAGCAGGAGGACTCCTCACACTCTTCCCCTGCTCCAGCGTGGGTTCCCTCCCATGGGAGACTATTCTTCACAAACTCCTCCGATGTGAGTCATTCCCACAGGCTGCAGTCATTCATGAACTGCTGCAGCGTGGGTCCCTTCCATGGGGTACAGTCCTTCAGGAACAGACTGCTCCAGCATGGGTCCCCCATGGGATCACAAGTCACTGCCAGCAAACCTGCTCCAGCATGGGCTCCTCTCCCTATGGGCCACAGGTCCTGCCAGGAGCCTGCTCCAGTGCATGCTTCCCATATGGTCACAGCCTCCTTCAAGGCACATCCCCCTTCCCTGGCGGAGTCTTCCAGGGGCTGCAGGGTAATCTCTGCTCTGGCACTGGGACCACCTTTTCCCCTCCTTCCTCACTGACCTTGGTGTCTGCAGGGTTCTTTCACATATTTTTGCTCCTCTCTCTGGCTGCAGCTGCTCCCACACAATACCTTTTTTCCCCCCTTCTTAACTGTGTTATCCCAGAGGCTCACCACTGGTGTGCTCAGGGCCAGTGGCAGGTCCATCTTGGAGCCAGCTGGTATTGGCTCTACTAGTCACAGGGGAAAGCTTCTAGCAGCTTCTCAGAGAAGCTGCCCCTGTACCCCTCTGCTACCAAAGCCTTGCCATGCAAACCAAATACAATCGGCAAGTCAAGGCAGACATAACAAAACCTCAATCACATTTAAATAGGTGGTGATTAGGGTACTGAGATAGATTTGTTATGGCACTTGTAATAGACTTGGGTAAAGACTACCAATAAGTGGAAACAGTATTTGCAGCAGGAGAAGCAGAATGAGCTATACATATAAAGAAAGTGATGATAGAAAAATGGAAAAAATCGCCATCAATACAGCTTACAGATATAAAGAGGGCACATGAGCAGCCAACTTAAGTAAAAAGTGAAATTAACTGTTTGTGCTGGGTTTAGCTGGGATACTGTTAACTTTCCTCATAGTAGCTTGCATAGGGCTATGTTTTGGATTTGTACTAAAAACAATGTTGATAATACAGGGATGTTTTAATTATTACTGAGCAATGCTTACACAGAGTTAGGGCCTTTTCTGCTTCTCACACCACCCCACCAGCGAGGAGGCTGGGGGTGCACAAGAAGCTGGGAGGGATCACAGCCAGGACAGCTGACCCCAACTGACCAGAGGCATATTCTATACTGTATGATGTCATGCCCAGCATATAAAGCTTGGGGAGGAAGACGGAAGGAGGGGACACTCGGAGTTAGGGCATTTGTCTTCTCAAGAAGACTTACGTCTTATGTGATTCTGCATGTGATTTAGCCCTGCTTTCCTGGACATGGCTGAACACCTGCCCGCCAATGGGAAGGAGTGGCAGAATCCCTTGGTTTGCTTTGCTTGCGTGTGCAGCTTTTGCTTTACCTATTAAACTGTCTTTATCTCAACCCACGAGTTTTCTCACTTTTACTCTTCCAATTCTTTTATCCCACTGTGGGGGAAGTGAGTGAGCGGCTGTATGGGGCTTAAATGTTGGCTGGGCTTAAGCCATGATTCTGTTCTGGAAAAACAGACAGAAAATTTACTGGGGACTGACAGCAGGACAACTTTGAAGACACATTAAGGAAGTTACTTTGCAGGTAAGAAACAAAAGAGATGAAAAGAGACTGAAATTCGGTCTTATTTAAGTGAATGAGAGTTCTGCCATTGAGATTTAAAGGAAACAAATCTCACCCTTGGGATAGGTGTATGGCTCATTCTTTTCATTCTCAAGCGTATGGAAACTTGTCCTGACCTTACCAGCATTGATAAGAGCACTCTAAGACTAAGTAAGTGTTGTAAAACAATTGACCCAATTTATAAATTACATGCATCTAATAACCATTGAAGCCAATGAGAAGCTTCATTAAAAAGCCATTAAGCTAGTTCCAAGATGACAGAAAGATGAAAAGAACTCTCAACTTGGATAAACAGGAGATTATTCACTGTTTTTTTAAGCAAAGATTAATATACAAAATGTATTCCAAATCTTTTAATCATTGATAGCCCAAACTATGACTCTTCACAAAACCTGCAGGGTAAGACTAATAACTTTCTTTGCCAAATTACTTAATTTCTAACTTTATTATGGGAAACACAATGTTATGATGATGTGAAAATGCAGTACAAAAATAAGCATTTCGTTTGATTTTAAAGTTCAGTCAGCATCTATAATTTGTAATCCAATGCCTTTTATGGTTTATTAAAATAAGTGTTAGTGAAACAATTTTAATTCTATACAGCTGAACAGCCTCATATAAATTTATGAGTGCAACAGATGTTTCTACTGGCTCATTTAGACTGCTTCTCCTTATATTCCCCTCAGCTGATGAGGTGCCCTTCTATATTACAAGGAATTCCTTTTACATCACAGTGGTACAGCTGGTTAGAAACACCATCTGCACTCATAAATGCCTGGATTGTATTTAGCTACACTATAGAGAACTTGAGCATGCCTACTGAAAGCTGGGGATGAAGTTCTGCATTATACAACATTTGCACACGTGCAATGGTTAAGTCCCTAAATACAGTTTATGCTGTCAAAGTAAGTAAAAATAAGATTTTACCAGCATTTGTTTTGTGGTGGCCATTTGGGTCAAAACACCTTCAATCTGTTATTTAACCATTTTTCTCTAATCAACGTAGCTTGCTTTTTCTAAAAGGCACATGGCTATAGTGCTCATGAGGAAAAGGAAGTTTACCCTGTTAAAAATCTATTTTTTTAGGTTTTGTTTTCAAAACCAATTATATTGATCCTGTTAATAGCAGTGTAGTAATGCACATATAAATTCTATAACGTTATATCTATTGCCACAGTGCAGCGAAGCCCTAACCCACACACTGGGTTCCCATGGCCTGGCAAACAGCATTCACAACTTCTAGAAAGAGGCTTTAGGAGCTGTGATCCTCACAAGGCTCAATTAACTCCACTGTTAAACATGCAACCATTTCCATAGTATAGCCAGTTAGCCAAAACATATCAAAATCTATCTCAACTTACCTCTACACTCACAGTACTCACTTCTGTTAACCACTTCAGCTTCTCTAACACAGATCAAATGATACATTTCTACTCCTTGACCGAATGAGCCCAAGCACTTATTTTCACACAAATATTTAGGTGCCTTTTTTTTCCCCTCCATACAAATCTGTTTCGGCAAGCGTTCCAGCCAGTAAAACTGCTTTATAGAAGCAGTTGCACTGAAACACAGCACAAAATTTAAAAGATGTTCAGACGTATTTTTTGTTGATCTGATATTGATTTGTTATTGATGAAGAGACACAAGTTTTATCTTTAATCTAATCTGTAGCCTGAAAGCTGCTTTACTTATATTTTTAGCAAGAAACAACTCATCTAAGAAAATCCAATATATACAATTTTACTCTTACTCCTGTAAACCAGTTGATTAAGCAATTGTTGACATGTGCCATTCACGCTATCATTTTAGGTATCAAAAATCTGCCACAGGAAGAGTAGATAAAGTACGATGCTAAGAAGTCTGCTGCAGAACATACTGTTCTCTGACAACTAATAAAGATCACTCTTTACTATGTTTGCCTTTTGTAAATACTGCATCTGTTCTGCAGCTTCTGCAGGCATAAAAAAGCCAAACCTTAAACATTGTAATAAAAAAAAAAAAAAAACCTTGTTCTTTTATTCAAATGTGATACTGAATCATTTCAAAGCTGTTATCTGGACTCACAAGTCTGTACTTCAGAGTTTTCATTTACTAGAGTTAAAATTCCCAGCAAGTATCTACCTTTAATTCTATATACTGAAAAGAATTTTAAAAACACAACATATGTATGATACAATGATTCACTTTTGCAATAACAGTCAGTACTGAAGGAAACACGTCTGGAACTTACATTTTCTTGGAGCCCTATTACACCTCTGGTAGGTAATAATACAATTATCACAGAGAAATACAACTTTGGGAAGATCTACATACCCATAGTTTGTTTGTTGGGATTTGGTTGGTTGGTTTTGGTTTTAAGAATTAACTGCACTGAAGTTATATCCTTCAAGGCTAGAACATCAATTGTTTCATATTGAAGAGTTAGTTTTACATTGCTGAAATAACCAGGAGTACTAGTTTTTCAGTTTAATAGGACTCTACTTTCCATCCTGCTCCACTAATGGGAGACATTAATCAAAAGAATGATTTGTAAAAGGAAAGGGAATAGATATGTATCAGTAAGGCATTTTCGTTCTATTGCTCAGAAATGACTAGCAGCTATAGTAATATTCCTTTTGGTTGCCTTTTTAATACCAGAGTTTAATTTGGAAACCATTATAGGAAAAATAGGAAATTTACTGCAATAATTAAACATTAAAATATGAAGAAAGTCTTGTAGAGGTTTATTTGTTACCAGCTGATGTACTTCATGTAACTTCTAAATCGACCCAGAATCACAGAGCTGTGTTCTGGTCACTGCTGGTCATCACTCACTTGAGCTACTTGATTTAGTGTCAAGTCATAAAGGGAGAAGAAAACAGCTATCATCACATCTGTTCAGAGTTACACGCCTCAGTCAAAGAAATGTGTCCTGGGACAGAGAATTACAGTAGTTTTGTTAATTCTAGGAATCCGATCTAGTTAAGTAAGTACTATTGGTGAGTAAGTGTCTGACAAGGCTACCAAAACAAAGCAGAGCTTACATTAACATTTACAGTAGTGTCAAAATGTTGAGTCTACCTGTCAGATAGTAGTCTTGGCTAAGATGGATGTTTAAAACCAATCTACTTGTTCCCCAACCCGTTTTCTGAGTGACAAAATAATCTACTTCTGAGCCAAGAACTGCCTATCCCATACAATATTGCCATACCTTGCGTTTTTTATTTCAGTAACCAAGAGAAAGCAGACTACGCTTTTGTTAAAAAGCAGTTTCACTGTCAGCTTTGAAAGATCTGTTTCCAGCACAAATCCTCCTTTTCAGAAATCAAGTGTTCAGAAAAAAAACCTTTCAGAAAATAAATAAATACAAGATTTCCAGAAAATCTTTCAGAGTTTCATCATTGTCAGTACACAGAATAAATCTACTGAAAATAGGGATTTGATTCTTAGGTGGAACAGCTTTGACCCTGTCTTGTCCATGTGTTCATAAATATGCCTGATGGTTTTATTTAGCAATGTTACTTATGTAGTGCCAGCTTACTTGTAATGTTATTTTGGGGGTGTTTATATTACTCGTAGTAGTAACAGAATTCAGAAGAAATATTCCTTTTCCTGTAAAGAATGCTATTTCACATTGAGAGCTAAATTCAGAGACTATGAGAGGAGGATCACTCAATTCTGAGGTATTTTAACAGCTAGAATTCAGGCCAGTGATATATCACGTGTCCAGATGGTTGTATGGTCCACTTTATACACACATAAAACCTTTAAAACATATTCAGATTGCCCCAAATTTAAGATTTTCTTCAAATAAAACTAATATAATTCATAATCTGATTATAGTTATGCAATAAACTAACAAACTGTGGTCTAAATGATGCAACATTCTCTTTCTGGGTCTGCCAACAGACTGCATAAAGCTATAAATCTTATTACAACATTAAATCTAAACCTAATTATGACACACTGAGGATTTAGGTCCTAATCCCTGAAAATTTTACTCTAAATGTGCAAAATTAAGTCGGCACAATACAGCAGACCACAAGATGCAGAACAGGGTGGATTTTCTAAACTGGAGTATTTAATTGTACAAATGGGATTCAGACCACCAGCAACTTAAATAAAAGCCAAAACAATCTCGTGGTCAAGAAAATAACTATTTTGTCACATTTCATGAGAACCTTCCCATGCAACCTCAAAGGCCCCAAAATCTGAACACTACTTTGCTAAGTGTATTTTCTTTTAAATCCAGAAGAATGTTGCAGCAGTTAAAATGCGAGATCAGTCTTACTTACTTACCAATTTCACTAAAGGACAGTACAATAAAAACAAACCAGAGAGTCTGCTTGCAGCTTTCGTCTCATTAGTTCCAGATTTAAATGTGGAATTAAGTAGTTTGAAGAGTCTTGAAAGTAAGAAAACTAAGTAAAAAAAAAAGTGTCTGTGAGAAGAGCTTTCATAATATAAAAAGACTTTGCTCTAATATTCTGCATTTGAAATATTAATGAAATATTAATATTTATAACATGGTACTACAGGAAGAATACTTATTGAATAATATTTTAATATTTATCATGTACCTTAGGATTTTAGTTAAAGCTTCCATAAGAGAAAAACAAACCTGAAGAAGAATGTGTACATCCTTGATGAACTACTAGAGCCCCAGCAAATTATTGTGGCTATGCAGGCAACCGTTCACCTGCTGCCATCAAACTAAAAAAGACCAGTTACCTTGGCAACTGCTGTATCTCATATTACACTGTGTTACTTCCAAGGCAAAAACATGGTCTTAGGAGAGACTTGTGGAGGCCATGTGGGTTTCACATTTTCATCAGCAATGTCCTCAGGGACATCACAGCAGACTTACAAAGCTGTCCTAATTCTCAGATAGACAACAAATGCATTTTCATTATATGAAATGACATCTAGATACAGTCTCCATCTCAGTGAATATGTGGACCATAAAATTTGTAGAAAGGATTTTGTTTTGTTACCTTACTATTAAAAATGTACAACTAAACTATACAGAGTATAGGAAAAACAATGCATACAAATAAGGGATTGAGTTCAGTGACTAGAACACGTGCTTTTCATTCTGCAATGTCCCAGGGAGAGAAGATGTTCTCGGCATTACATACATAGACCTTGTACATAGGCAGGACACACACACTTCCTTGGCCTGCCCTGCAGCTACAGAAACTTCCACCGTGTTTTCCAGACTGCAAACTAAAGTTTAACCAGCTCTGTCCCTCCTGCAGCCAGCACTTTCCTACACACTCCAGGGTGTCCACAGGGAAACTTGGACAGCTTGAGGTCCTCCTATCCACTGCTCCTTCTGCTTGCATTCCAATTACCTACAGCAACCACCAAGCTTTTCAAATACTTTAGGCATTCTGGCCATTTTCACAACAAATGTTTGGCAGTAGGGTAATATAGCTCTTATCAGAGACTTACATTTGTAGGCATTGTATGAAAAGTTCAACTTTCTCAACTATATGCACTGTTTTTGACAGATGTCCCTTTAGCACGTGCATTTGAAATCCACAACTGAAATATTGGTGCTTCTAAAATGAGGAATAAAACCAGGTTGCTCTGAACTCAAACTTCATGGCTTATTAATTATTTTTTTCTGATGTGTTCACAAATATTCCTAACTCATTACCCACATGCCTGAATGTGAATTGTGAAACATCAACCCCACTACCATTAGCTCAAATCACTTGAGCTTCTTTTGCTGGATTACAGCAGAATAATACCTCTCAAATTTAATTTATGTAGGGGAAAAGCTGTTACTCAGATTCCGCTGGAGATTAGTGTAATATAACTCATATTTTATCAAAAATATAGATGGTTACAATGTATTTCACAGTTTTGAAAGAATTTCATAAAACTGTACCAAATATACTATAGGATATTAACTGTGGCATTAACTGACTGCATCACCCATGCAATAGCAAGTATAAGCTAGAACTGCTGAAATTATAAGGAGTTTAAAAAAAATGGATTTGTTTTATTACTAAATTATGCAGGACTTTTCCCAAAGGACAGCAATATGCTTTTGTATAGTCTGACATAAAATTAAGAAATTAAGCAGCTCATTTTAAAATAGCCTGAAAAGATCACAATTATGATGAAAAAACAATGTAATCTTTTTGGCATGGGAAGCCTCTGTGTATACTTCTGCATATACTATATATTACATTAAAACACTAGCTCCAGAAACCTAATTAAAATTTAATTCCAATTTAAAGACAAAGATTTGACATTTTGTCAGAGTTTAAAAAACTGATTTAAAAACAATTCCTAAAATTATGGACAATAATGGCTGCCTCTATTTCTACACAAATAAACATGTTTATATAGTGACCTTTTTCAGAAAAAAAAAAAAGGGGAAAAAAAACCCCAGTAAAGGCAGGTACAGGGTATTGAAAGCAGAATCGTTAAGACAATAAGGATGGGGTATAAAAAGAATTATACTACAGGATTCAAAATCAGCCAGTCAAATTCTTGAGAAATCACTCCACTAAATGACCAACATTTTGCTATTTGTTGATGACACAGAAAATAGCTTTTGTACCTGGAACCTGTCAGTGCTGTCAACTGAGTCTTTATCAGATGGACATGATTTGAAACATTTCCTGATTAAGGTCTGAGGCTACACTTTCCACACGAAAGCATTTCAGTAATTGTGGCTGTGGATCTATTCATTTGACACGTTACACCAGTGCTATTCAAGTTATTTCATCTTAATGTTTTCCTAGTTCATGAGTATCTCAGCCCAAAAAGATTTAAACTAATCTCTCAAGGGCAAAACAAAGTGAAACACCGCAGACACACCCCTCTCCCTCAACCCCTTCACCATACAAATATAGCGAAAACTAGAGTAGTGGATTAATCTGAGTAGCTTTGTTTCATTTTAGACATCATCTTGCATATATACATGATTTAGATCCAGAGACCTTAACTACTATTTTCCATTTATGTAGTATAACAATTCTCTAAGCCTCTCTGAAATCATATTTAGTAACCTTGTCTACAGTAAGGCTTCTCTTACCTTCCGAATAGACCATGGCACATACTTCTTATCTGACCACTACACAGGACCTTAAAAAAGAGAGCTGGAGACAATTTTCCAGGAAATTGTTACAAGTCAGAGTTATCACCATCTTTTAGGATCTTGCCTAGATGTCAGAAATTCTGGGGTTTTGACTCCCACTGATTTGAAATAGGGATACAGTTCTCTACATTCCCAAGTTACGGACCTACATTTTGGATATTTTGAAGTATACCTTTGTTCCCTCCATGTCTAGAGCTGTCCAATTTTTTATAAATACCATAGTTCAAAATATTATGCTTTTATTCAGAAAAAAATACTCTTCTTTTATTATGCTTGCTATGGTTTATTGTTAGTTCTATTTTTCTAGCTTTCTTTTACTCTATTGACAGTGTACCAGAGAAATTTATGATTTATGCAATTACCTGAATAGGGAGGTAATTTTCAGTGTTATTACATCCTGCTTTTATTATTACTCTTACATGGGCTTTATTCTTCTGTTTATACTAGACAAGCCACTGAAAATAGCAGCCACTCTTTTACAGTACTCCCATCCAGTAATACAGTTGGAGACAGGAGAACGTCCCCTGCCCAAGTTGGTGAGACATGAAACAGAAATTCAAAGATTTTGTAGCCTGTGAACAGAAACAATTTCCAGTTTCTCTTTACAGTATTATCATCCTACAGCCTTGTGTTTTGGTGGTCTTAGAGAGTTTAGTATCTCTTTTACTGCCCTGTTGATCTTTGCTGAACCTTGGTGTGCTGGCAGCAGTAGGAGGCCAAACCATCATGAAGTGAGGTCAAAGCAGGCTTTTTTGAACTTTTGTTTGTTGTTTTCCTTCCAACAAAGATTTACTGCATGAGAGAACTTTGAGTAGATATTCTTCATGTGACAAACTGGGAGGACCAAGGAGTAACTCTGCACTACTTGTAACAGCAGAGATATTTTTGAGAGTATCATTAATAACAGATAAATTTCATAGTACTACTACTTACCAGAAGCATATTAAAGTTTATATTAATGCTTTTAGTCAGAACTGGATATTATCAGATTTCACTGATTTCTAGTTGTACACCCTCCTAACCCCACAAGCTCACTCCTAGCATACAGACAGAACTTCAGAGAAAGGGATTCGCCTTCAGAAAGGATTAAAAATTAGGGATGAGAGTTAATATTTGTTTTATCTTTCTATATTTTTAGTTGAAAGAGGACTGTTTATTTCCATATCAAATTTAGATTACTGATCTGACTTGTTTCATAAGGTTTTTCTTTATACTATGAGCTTGGGCTTTCAAAGAAAGAACATACCTACTTCTTGGTTCTGAAATAAGTCAAGACTCTCATGCAGAGAAGAAACAGTGTTTCAATAATTCAGATTATTCAGAATACTGTAGCTGTCTAACAGACTGTAATTTCCCAAACTAGATTGAAGAGAGAATACAGGAATAATGCCTTTACTCGTAACTTTTCTCCTACCACACTCTAAAAGTCTAATGCGTGCATTTTGTACACATTAGCATAGTTATGCCTATTTTACAGGCAGGTTAATTACAGCACACAGAGATAAAGCACCTGTCTCATCACTGCTCTGCCATTAGACTAAGAGTAAAGATAACCTACAAACCCTATATTCCACTCTAATGCTTTACTAAGCTATACTCCCATAAATAATAATATTATTATTATATTGTAATATTATTAGATGCTCACACAATCATTGATGCCAGAGGATTCAAAATCAAATCTAAATTCATTATATACAAATGACACCACAAAACTCAATTTTAACCTCATTACAGTAAGAAAATAGCTGACAACTGGAGCCATCAGGTCTGATGTTTCTCTTAATCTCAAAAAATCCATTAAATAATCGGAAATCCAGCCTTAGGACTGCTGCTACATTACTGTAGCCAATGAAGGATACAATATCTCTGCTACTGGCAAGAGCTATGAACACCAAAATGCAAGATTGTAAAACTAAAAAGTAAACAGTTCATTAAATTGACTAAAATACAAGTTTTGAAGGCTGAAAAAAACCCATGATTAAGAGTACATGGAATGATAAGCAGCATTTAAAAGTGAAAAATTAAGTCCTCTCTTACTACAGCATAGAGCAAGGACAGCACAATATTACTAGTGCGATTATACATTCCTGAATACTTTCAAGAAGCTCTGAAATAATTTTTCAACCAATGAAACATATAGTACCTATATATAGTAAGTTATGACCAAGTGGCAAACCATAAACATTTATTTTTCTTAAGCATGTAATTTTGGTTCTAACAAGAATCTACTAACCACTAGTTTTTGGAAAATATTCTTTGGTTAATTGCAAGTCATTCACCTTTCTCCTAGTTATTTCCTGCTGCGTGTTTCCCAATCATCCTTCTCTAGTCTTGCTATGACCCTAACATCAAGCTGGTCCTTTGACCAATTTACGTATTTTGTAAAACTGGTCAACCCCATTTCACAGCTTGCATACTCCTAAAGCCTATGATAAACCTCTGCTCTGGTGTGTATTTTCATATCCTTTAGCTTTGACTCTTTGAAACTCCCATCTAAATATCTCAAAGTCAATAACTTCAGAATATGACTTTCACAATTCAAAATGCTGGTGCTTATTATACAAAAAGTGCTTATTAAACATAAAATGTTACCACATTCAGGTGTTCCTATTTTCTTTCCCATGCCTGATCTCCTAAATTAATCACATTCCTTACAAGCTTCAGTTAAACTATGTTTGTTATTGGTCACCTCTAGTAAAAAGTCAAACGTATGCCCTTTCTTTGTGTATTTCGTGTGACAGATTTTTGTGGGTTCTTTAAATAGCACTGGCCTATCAAGAAAGTAGTCCAGTCCGGCTGGCAGCAGTGCTTCAAAATCATCAACAGTAAAAAAAGGCTCTTTTCCCTTATACAAAACAGTTGGGTTTGGATAGGCCTATTAATTAAAATAGTTTTGAACCTGAATCAGTTTGAGAGCAATCTCCAGTATGCCGATCTCCTACACAGGACTCTCTGAAGTCATAATTAAATTATAAATATACTTCTAAGCTAAAGAAAAGTATACTTCAAACATGAAGCAAGGTTAAGAATATTTTGATTAGTTTATCTATACTTGTATAGCATATATTTCAACTAGCATCCAGCTCTTTTCCTTTGATACTCAAGTCTTGTGCAGCATTAGGGTCATTTAACCAATGTAAGAAACCTGAAGTGTTGCTTGGTTTCCACAACCACTTTCACTTACGGATCCAGGATGTTTATCAGATAGAGCATGATTCTCACATGTGAATACTTATATGAGATTTTATCAAAATCTGACCAGATTTCATGCTAAATTGTGCTGGAATAGTCACTTAATGTTCTAAATGAAAACAGCAGCAGTGTAATTACCTTGTAGTAATTACTTCTTCCAACACTAAACCTAAAACCAAGCTGTTCATGTGAAATCCCTCCATTATTCCCTGGAAAAAAATGCTTGAGCTATTACACCAGATTCTGCAGCTCATTATCACAGCTCTGCATCTTGGAAACATTAACCAGTAGTAGAGAAAAAGATGGTGAGAGATATTAAAATCTGACATTTCGTGAATACTGTTCCAAAAATAGGTTGCAAGGCTCAGATTATGCCTGATAGTTCTAACACCTTTCAGTAACTGATTCATGAAGCCATTTTCACTGCACAGAAACTGAAAATGGACAGGTTGTCCTGTTCTCCATTTTGGTTTATTGAGGGATTTTTCCTGATCAGAACGTTGAACCCAGTCCATTGTTTTAATTACTTTAATATTAGGAAAAGAACCATCCCTACTAAATTATTCCTCTTTGCCCCATATATTTCAACTTTGCACCTGTAACACTGGAATCCCAACCTGGTCCCTCATATCACAGTCTGGCTGAAGCAAAAATACAACATTAGTTATTTTCTGTATATTTTTCACAACATAGAGGGTTTAAGGCCACAGTTGAAACAATTTCCACCACTTCCTATCTCCTTAAGACAATGTCGAAAGATTTAAGGCGTGATATTGAAAGGACACCAAGATGTTGACAACAACTGGACAAGGCATACCATTGCGTACCTAGGCAGCACTTGGAATCCAGAGAATCTAGTATCAGTGAATCACAACCCGCCCCAAAATATCTGAGTGCCAATTAATACATTGCCTTTGCAATGTTTTGTGAGGACTTCCAATGTTTCTTTTTCACTGTTCATATGCTTATAGGAAAGCCTTAAGCCTATACCGTAGTTAAGTCTTAGATCTGTAATACTAAGCTGCAACCACTGCATAACACAAGAGTTCCTCAGCATCATGAGGAGAAGGAGCAGTACAAACAGATTCTGAAACAAAACTGTTATTGCGACAACTGACTGCGAGTCTTTGAGACCACACAGGCAAATCATTAATGACAGTGTTGCTGCATATTACTTACTATACAACAAAAGACTTTACTAAATCATTCAAATAAACTTGCCAATCAAGCACTACAACCTCAGCTTACTAAGGCTGTCACCATAGCTCACAGGGTACTTGGGGGATTTTTTTTTTTTTCTTTAAAAACTTAAAGAAAACTTAAGAATTTAAAATATCACCAATACACAAAACAACACTGACAGCAAATATATGGAATCTAGTGCATTTGACTTCAAACAAAGCAGGAAAAGTCTCAAAGAAATGCACAACTTGGAGAAGTGCCTTACTTTAGGACTCTGCAAGCCTATTTTTATTATAATGGGTTCTTCTTGAAAAGAATGCTCAGGGTTAATAAGCATGTTTGCAACCTTTTCTACAATATGGCTCTATTTGTGTAAGTGCCATAGGTAGAATCCATCTGCAGTCTTAGTATTTAACTGTAAGTGGATGATATTTATTCAGTTAGTACATTTTTTTCTGACATTTATATTACCTCAAAGGACAACACCGCCTTTGGAAATTCTATTTCAGATTGAGCTAATTGAACTTTTGAAGGCGTGGTAATCTGGTCATGATTCAGCAGCATTGGTTATGACTTTGAAGGGGCAACGTATCATAGAAATTGATTTTTTTCTTTTTTTCCAGCCTCAGTGAAAAGGAATCAAGTTACACAAGAAAATAAATTAACTTTAAGTGAACCAGACCCCTAGAGGTATAACCTCTAAATGCCCCATTCCCACAACTCATGTACACACACACACTTTAAAGAGGGCTTGTCTTTATGCATAAGACTAAAGCTATTCTAAACTTAGGTTTGCTGCTTCTATTCAATACCTCAGGGTAACAGAAAGAGTATTTGAAGAACTAGAACAATATATTACAATGTATACATTATATACTCAAGGTAAATAATTTCCTCTGGAGTAATCATTAGCTGTGGAGTTTCTCTGGTGAAAATAACTGTGGAATTTGAACCTAATTACTTGATTGATAAAGTTTCCTATTTAGAAATCATTGACCTAAATCCAGGTCATGTAAAGTAGCAAACAAGCACTAAACACAATTTTCTATCTGAAAAGAATTGGTATTCTCAGACAGGAACCATGGAGATGCATCAAATATGCTTCTTATGTAAAATACACAATCCATCCCCCGAAATGCCTCTGAAAGAGTCCACAGTACATACAAAAAAAAAAAAAAAAAAAAAAGGTAAGTTCTTATATGGTGTTCAACACTATTAATATGAATTTTCTAAAGAGGTCCACATGATAAAGAAAGAGTTGAAAAAAACTGATCTAGAATAAAAACTGCCTACTGGATATTTGTAAGAGTTTTGGCAAGCAGGGAGAACATTAGTCATTGCAGCAACCCAAAATCCCCTAAGCATGTAGGAGGAAATGTGAGCAGGGAGGAGTTGCAAGGTAGTTTAAAAATAAAATAAAATTAAATTTAAAAGAACACCTCCTCTGAAGATTCGATTTATGCTTTCAATAAAACATTTGTCTATTCTAAATGGACTTTGTCTTGAAGAACGAGTTGAAGAACAGGCCTTTTCAGAATTCCAAATCCTTTCATACACTTTTGCTCAATCTTTTCTGCTCCAACAATTACCTGGGTGTTCATGGCACAGTGGAACAGCTTCAGTAAAAGAATGGAAAGTGCCTCTAAACAACTTAGCCAAGGCTTCCACTCTGGCATTCACCTAGATAGAAAACAGGGGAAAATCCCTCACACTCAGAGAGAGACAGTAGACCTTAGACTATCATACCTTAACGAAACGGAGTTACATTACTGAATGAAAGGTATTTGAGCACATGCCTGTGCTGTGTCAAAGAACATACTTAATGCATGTAGCCTGTCTCAAAAAGCTGTTGGAGGACACTCTTCTGAGGATCTGAAGTAGGCTTGAGCTAAGTGCCGAGTCTGTGATACAATGGAGGCAAACTTTCTGTATGCGCTTAGATGCTTAGAAAATGTTAACTGGAGGCGAGTTAGGCACCACCATGTCCTTTTTACTTAAAATCCTTACCTTTTTAGCAATGTAAAAGACAAATTTACATGCCAGGTTTAACCATAAAATGAGAATTTTATTTATTTATTTTGGCTTTGGCCTGCTCTCCCTGAAATACTACGAATCAGGACTTGGTCTCAGTAGACATTTGTATTTGATTCCCACTAGCTTTAAAGTAATCTTCTCCTGTAGTAAAGGTAGAACACATGATTTAATATATTGTTGTTAATATATTCTTGTTGTGCACCATGGAAAGCTTAATCTTTTGTATTGAGTTAGTATACAGTGACATAGCATACTTTCTTAGATCTAAAGCCTCAAGAGGACTTGAGTCCCACCTATGGGGTGGAGTGCCCAACTGTAACTAGGATGTAAACCAATTATTTCTAATAATTCACAATTAAATAGTATATATGACCTTTTCTGAAACAAATATTTAATTTAAGCCTACCAAAAAATGACAGATCAATATGTTCTCACCACTCAGGGTCAATCGGCAATTAGCATGCTTCTAGAAGATATAATTGCAAGCCTCAATATAGGCTGTTTCTTTAGAATCACATTGAAGCATAAGATGAAAAAACAGTATTATTAACTGTCTACATGTCTTACCACCTAAATTAATCTCTCTCCACACTAATAGTTAATTCTCCTTTTGAAAGTTAATATTAATGAAGAAAAAATGAAGCACCAGTGTCTCCTGCCATTACCCTGACTCCCCATCATGCCTACGCAAAAATCTGCTTGCTGTAGCAGCAGGACGCAGCAATGGTGAACACACAAGACAATTCCATGCACCTTGTATGAGGGTAAGATGTCATCAACTACAGCTCATTAACAGTCATTCCTGGTAATGAAGGAGAAGGAGAACCTAAATGAAGGAAAACAATGACTGATGGCAGAGATAATTAGCCAAGAACAAAACCCCCACAACTCTATGATCTCATAACAAGCACTTTATAGGAGATATATAATAGTGACATAGTCCATTGAACTGTCTCACAACAGCTCTCAGCAAAAGTGCCTGTAAACCTTCCAGGATTAAGTTATTTGATGCAAAGGCAGTGCCAGAGTCTCTGCCCTCTGCAGAATTAATTATAACCTAGACAATCTGCCCATGGAGAAACAAGTGTTGAAAGTTGTTTCCTTTAATATTTCCTTTTGCTCCTTTCTGACTTTATTTCATATAGATTTACTAGACCAGACCTACACAACATTTGAGTCAGGAACCGACTGGTGCATGTCATATTGACAGTAGCAATAAGTGACTATAGGTATTTCACAGCAAAATATTTTTCTTGATCATCACATATAAATCAAACATATAATTTGAGAAATACTCAAGATTCAGTTGTCTTACACAACACACCAGACTGAACAAAAGATGCTAATTCCAGAATTTCTACCTTGCGCAGCAAGAGGTATTTTTCTTTTACCTGTTTTAATCTGACTTCCTAGTAGTTTCAGTGCCAGTCCCTTAGTTCCAGAACTGTGGAATTTGGTAACAGTTGTGCTTGACATCAGCTTCCACCTAAGCTACCACCTTTATGATTTTGTAGACCTTGATCATATACCCTATTAGCCTTTTCCTAACAAACTGGAGTCACCTTCATAATGGTTAGTATTCCACCTCTCCTGCAGACTTCCAGGTGAAATAGTCTGATCATACTTTTTTTTCTATCCTCAGGACTTGAAAACATCATGAATTTCTGAACCACCACCAAGTTGTGTTTTAAGCAGTACAACGGAGATAGTTAAACTCTTGCACATGCTAATGATGTTGTGAGCTTTATCATTCCAGCCATGTTACAAAATCTGCCAGTGAAACAGACACACTATGTGAAGTTACATTCTCCATTTGCTAAATAAACGAAGGTGTGTTGTTTATTTTTCCTCCACACAGGGAAGAAAATACGTTTGTTCTTACGTCAGATGCTATACTGGAATACATTATATGTTAAAGTTTCATCTTCAAGTTAAAGATGTAGTTGAATTTGTTTTTAAAATACAGTGACAGTGATATTGACTGAAGTCACGAGACCACTTTTTGAAGTGAAATGTAGAAGTGCTTACATTCTTGTTACGCACAATGGTTCTGTATGCATCATGAATGCATTATCTACAAAATTAGGTATTTCAATTACTTTGGGGGATTGAGAGAATATAGCAGGTGAAGAATAGAGGACAATCTTCATTACTCACAGTATTTACACAGACTTTTAGATACTACATTTATTCATCTGAAAGAGTTAAGGTAGATCTTTCCATTTGTTCCATAGCATAATAGTAATTATTTCCCCATGGAATGAATTTCAGTATGAATTAAAAATGTAAGAACAAGCATCTGAGAAGACTAATATGAACAGCTTGTCTTTTCAGAATACAGCATATGAATTTATAGCACACCCAGCATAAGGACAAAAGACTGATACATTTTCCTAAAAGACTAAAAGTTGTGCCAAACACACTCTCACAAAATATCATTAAGGCCTGCAATTAATCTTAGAGTTTGGAAACAAAGAAAGCCTAAAGCTGCTAAGTAAGGCTGAAAAGGGGCTGCCAAAGCAAAGGGTGGGCTGCAGAAAATTCTCCTTATAGCTCTTGGTCTTGGGTTAAGGCTCAAATGAGAGTCTTGAGCTATGGTTAAGAAGAAGGGTAGACCCCAGAGCTGCAGCATAAGCAAGGCTAAAAGGCCCACCAAACAAAGGGAATGGCTGCCAAAAGAAATCTCCCCTGAAAATCTCTCTTTCTGGGTTATGGCTGTTGGTCCTGGGTAAAGACATATCAGAGATACACTATGTATAGGGCCAGAAAGGGGCAGCCAAAGTAAAGGGAGGCTGTTACAGGAAATCTCCCCTGACAACTTGTTCCTCTAGGCAACGCCTGCTGGTCTCAGGTTAAGGTTTAACTGAGGACACTTGTTGTGAGACAAGTAAGGCCTAAAATCCACAAGTAACACTTGGGCTACAACTTGTGTCTCAAATTTTGTTGCCCATTTTTCAATAAGCTGTACACTCAGACTTTTCTGAGAAAGAGAGGTCTTAGCATCATAATGTAGTTCTATAAGCTATTGAACTAATCTCAACTCTGGCAGCATTCACAGGATTTTTCTGTTATTCCCTCGGGTCTTCAGTGGCATCTCAGTTTTGCTAAAAGACCCTTCCACATAACAATGAACAAGCCCATTCACAACTACATACTTGAAGGACAAGTAGCCTTGGATCCCTATATACCTTCATTGTCCTCAAGACCTGTGGATTTATTTTTTAACTAGACATTCTTACTTGGCCATGATCTAAGACTGGAAGGAAAAGAAACCCCTCTGATGAATCTGAACAAGCTGTCAATTATTAATTTTTTATGTATATGTTAAGCTCCAAAACATCCCGATTCCCTTTTAAGAGACTTACAGTTCTGCTTTTCTCTCCCTTACGTCTCTGTATACCAGGAATAATTCCCAGGGAACGTGGAACCCAAGTCAGGCTGAAAATAAAAGAAGATACTATTATATCCACATCAAGGCTAAAGCACAGAGAATAAACGAGATTAAGAAGGCAATGCCCTGCCAGCTGGCATTTTACCAAACCTGTACAGAGGGTAACAACCTCCCACTTGTTCATTCTCGTACCTTTTACAAGCAATTAGATTTCAAAAAATGACTCCTAATTAGACTCCTAATCAACATAAATTTCCTCTGCAGGGATTTTGATGGATGAGAGCACACCAATGAAGCCAGTAAAGACTTTCTTTTTTATTTCCCTTAATATCTGGGTTGTCAATACGTGAAAAAACTTAGGAAGTTCACATTTCTCAAATTTCTAAGGCCTTCTGTTAATTATTAAAAATATCTCTGACATCTTGAAATGCTTAAGGAAATGCCGCTTCTGGGTGAACAGAATATTTTCCTAGAATTGACACTAAGTAAGTGGTGAAAGGGAAGTCTAACAAAAGATGACTTACGAAATATACCTCGAAAACTTAAACAATTATGAGTATTTCAAGCTATATGAATGTATCTATATGAACTAGCTTCTATTCTCGAGTACACTTACATTGTCTTACAATTGGCATAATCATCTTGTGGCCATCATCTGTTCTATACAGCACATGTGTGCATATATATATATACACACATGTATTTATTTATTAAAACCAGTAGCCATATATATATAAATATGAAAAACAGCTCAATTTAGGACAATAGGGAAGACATAAAAAATAAAGTAAGAAAATTATATACAACTGATATTTGCTTTTGGTAAGCTTCCAATTTCTAAATAATTTCAGTATTTCTGGTTTTGGTTGCAGTTTTTGTTTGATTGTTTGGGGTTTTTTTTATTCCTTAACTTTCTGGAATGTGATTCTCTAAACATACTTATTTATTACACATAAAAACTGAATCTAAGTCAGCAATTCTCATCATTATAGATTAAGCTAAAATTTGTAAATATTCTATTATTAATAAACTGCTTAATTCTTTTCTCAATTCTCTGCTGTAATTCATTTACTTTCAAAAAATATTTTTTTTTTCAGCTATCTATTTTAGTAGTATTCAGCATACTAAAACACTTCAAATTCTTGGGCAAATCATAGAAGCTAGGAATGTTGTGAAGATAAATTTGAAAAAAACAGCACAAAACATACATGTTAAAGCGCTGCTCCTATACTTCTGCCATACGTAAGTACATCTACATAGATAGACCTAGAGTCTGGACTTTTAATAGGCTTCTTGAAATGTATACTTGTCTCATAAGACCATTAATTCTGTTACACCTGTGAGCCTGAATACACAGGCTTTCGCTTTAGAACTTAATGTAGAATTCTGCAAGGCCAGATTCAGGATCCATGCAAAACAGATGAGAAATGGGTTGTCATTCAACCTCTCTACACAGGTTCTCAATAAATTACGAAAACATTCTAACACTAAATCTGTCTTAGTTTATCAACCCTTTAAACATTTGCTATCAACAGACATTTTACCTTCTCTTGGCAGAAGGTTTTTGTATTTTCATTAAAGGGTCTTTCAGCAGCTCAAGAAGGATAAAATAACCCTGTATTCAGGGTTAATGGCAACCATCAGGATTCTGTGCTAGAGTGCTACTGAAAAATCACAGCAAATATTCTTCAAGAAAATAATCTTGTTCATGCTGTGATCTATTGCATATTGTCCTTTCTTCTGTGATAAAAATCACACTGAAGATTAAACTGAATCATGACCTAAGGTCACATTCTCACAACAAATAGCAGTGGGAAGGGGGAAGGAAGAACACAACACACAACAGAACACCGCCACCTCAAGACTTTTGATGTGAAAGGAAAAAGCTCATTAAAAGAACAGCACCCACTGACTCACAATAACAAAGGTGCTAAAAAAATGTGCTTTAAAAATTCGGATTCTTTGAAGTGAATGACAGGTTCACCTTAGCATAGTTTCAATTCCTCAACAGAAGTGAAAAAAAAAACCCAAAATTTTTATTCTTGATCTAGCTGAACTTTTTTACTAATCGGAATAAAATTTTCATTATAACGATGCCTGTTTACATTTCTGCAGTCTGACAGTTTCTATTATAAGCCCTTATTCATAGGAGTTTAATTTTGTATTTTAGAAGAAAACAGTCTGATTTTGCAGAAAAGGCTTGGATTTGGGACATTTAAACCATATATGGATTACATGGCTTCAGTGTAAGGTATGTAAATGCACAGCATGTCTCATGTATTTCAAAGTCATTTATTTTTTTAGGTTGACCAAGTCATCCATTCTCCTTGACAGACAGCTTTCCTTTTTACATTTATCCCTATTCCTATGACTTCCTCTGCTGAACTTTGCCAGCTTTCTGCCTTTGAAAAAGCTTTGCTATGGGCTCCATAGAGTTGTTTCTCTTACAGGAAGGAAAAGTTATCATTAAAGAAATAGTGATCCTGCGTACCTTGGAGCTGCATGTGTCCACCAGAGACGTGGACTGACAGAATAGCTATTCAGCTATACCAATAAAATAACACATACTTTATGTTTGGCAAGGTAACAAGTACCTGCATCCATCTCAACACATCTCAAAGAGCAGCAAAACCAAATCAGACAATAGCTTTTTTCCATTTTCTATTTCATTCTCTCTATTTCCCTAGAAGCTTCATAATGACAGCAACAGTATCTTCAGAAAATACAGTGTCATCATATCAGAAGGAAAAGACCTAAAGAAGTGCCAGTGGTAACATCAGTTAAAAACAAATGAAAGCCCCCAGATGCTTAGGAAAGAGTGGAGACTCCAGGGAGACTTTGTTGCGGCCTTTCAGTACTTAAAAAAGGCCTATAAGAAAGATGGGGAGAGGCAGGGCCTGTTGTCATAGTTCAAGAGGTAATGGTTTTAAACTAAAAGAGGGGAGATTCAGGCTGGATGCCAGGAAAAAATTCTTTACAATGATGGCGGTAAAATACTGGCACAGGTTGCCCAGAGAGGCGGTGGATGCACCATCCCTGGAGACATTCAAGGCCAGGCTGGATGTTGTTCTGGGCAACCTGATTTAGTTGAAGATGTCCCTGCTCATTGCAGGGGGGGTGGACTGGATGGCCTTTGAAGGCCCCTTCCAATCCAAACTATTCTGTAATTCTATGATTTCCATTCCCTAACCCAATGTACAAATATGTCAGAAATTTTGCATTCCTGGTATCTTTTGCGAACGACTGACTGATAAGACATTTTCTCCTACTGTTAAAACAATGTTTGGAAGTGGGTCACAAATTGACAAGACACAGAATGAAAAAAAAAAAAAAAAGCTACTGCATGAATTGAATGAACAAGAACATTCGTAATTAAGATGACAGTCAACTAGCTCTATTCTTTCTGGTTCGTATCAGGTACCTTTGAAATAGAAAAAGTGTGATGTAATACACAAATCAAATATTAAAAAGGCCAGAACAAAATTATTACATAGATCTGAAAACAATTTTATATGACTTGAATTAACTTTTTATGATTTATCTTTTTAACCGTTTCTTTTCATCACGATTTAAATTTAAACCCTTAAGTCTGCTCAAATGCTCATTATTAATGAAGACCATTAGACATAATCCACCAAAGTAAGTCATAACTTTAATCTTAAGAAGGTAAGGAACTTCAGATACTGTCTTGTATTTTAACATCCATGTGATGGAGGATTATGAAAACCATAAGTTGTTGGGTTTTTTTTCCCTTGTCCAAATATATACATTCATACAGAGAAAACATCCTACAGAGTCTCGATTTTTTCAACCTTTACCTCCAGTCTGGTGATTTTATTCTAAAACAAAGTAATTCTAAACACCATATAGGGGAAGTCAATCATGTTCTCATTCTTCAAATCTTGCAGAGTGAACCAAATAAAAATAATTAATAGGAATAAGGTTTGCATGACGAGCCTCTGACTAGACATATCCATTACTATTAAATATGCTTTATGTCCAGCAGCTTGATGACTGACAACCACTGTTGCCTTTGTAATTTATCTAGCTTTGTTTCTGCTCTCTAGCATCACCTTCATGATCACTTCCCCCCCATATTATAGAATTCATTGCACTTTTGAAATTAACAAATTAAATTAAAAACTTACTATAGATTTTAAAGCTAAGATAAGCAAGGAACACATAAGAAAGGGAAGTGCAATTACAGTTGTGAAAATGTGTTCTAAGGAATAACCCCCACCAGCAGCAGTTCAGTGTCTTGTAAGATATATTAAGCACAGTAATAGCACTGTCGCCAGTCTGTAACTCCTGTGTTCTTCAGTTATTTCGTTTTACTGCACAATAAGCAACAGAATAACTCACTAACTCAGAATGTGCCTGCAAGACTGCTAACCGCTCTGCTCAAAAAGGGAGGGGGAAGAATCATTTTTTATCAAAGAAGTTGCTCATTAAGCATATACAACATATGGTGCATATGCTATATCTCATATAAAATAGAAATAATTTCTTAAACTAGTAATATTTTTATTGGTGTAGTAAAACTTAGCTCATTAGCTCTATGTTAATGAATGAAGATTGATGCCAGGAACCACTTGTTTACCAGAGTTCAGGTACCACTATAACGCATTAGATTACATACCCTTAGAAATATACACATTTTTTGGTTAGCTGTTCCTTAATGCGTCCACCAAACATACTTGAAAGCTAGACTGAAAAAGAAAGAGAAGCCTGCTATATGTAGAATTGATTCTATATGTAGAACTGATTTAGCAGCTACAATTGATCTACTATATTTAAATTCTCTATGTCACACCTTTTCTCAGATGTTGAGCTTAATTTATGATTTATAGAATACTTAATTCAAATGGCAAAACAATAATCATATTCAAGACCTTGTTCCTAATCACTTCTCAATATGCCTACAAAGACATTGCCTCAATATTTCCCACAGAATATTCCTTTATCTTCACGTTTCTGTCCATAGCTAGCAGAATTCATTGCCAAATGGGTTTTAAAATGTGGTTTCATTAATTCTTTCCTCAGACATATTAAAAAAATATATTAGATCTACCTATGGGCCATATATCTCTGACAGCCAGGCTTTAAAGTACATCTATATTCAACATTCCAGTTTCTGTCCCATTTGAGACATGAGGCTTAAACATTCTGACTAGAAAACAGAATATGTCATTCCCTTGAAGCTTGGGTCTAGTCATGTCATATTGGGCTATGTCATAAAACTAAAAGGAACAGGAAGAAATGTGGCATTAAAAATAAGACAGTGCATGCATTGTGCTATTAAGCCATCCTAATACTTCTTCCAATAAAACTTCACTGAAAGCTGGTTAAAGTGAGATACTCTCACTGGAGACTCTAAATATACATAGGCATTAAAAGAGAAATAATCATGCGGTTTTTGCAGTGCTTGCTCTAGGGATTCCATACATGCAGGCCTCATGCAGCACTAGTATAATCTCAGTAAGTGAAACCATCTCTGGATAATTAATATGTAATAATGCACTAGAGTGCAATTTTTTCTAATTGAATTAGTAGTACCTAATTTCCCTCACTCTCAATCCCTTCTGCTAGCATGTGGTTAATCATTTATATTACCACCTTGACTTTAGTTACATCATACCACAAAATGCAGTTCAAGTACTAGTATTCAGAACTCTGCGAAAAGGGTGGTGGACAGGGATGCTTCAGATACAAATGCTATAACAGAACGTGCAAGCTGCTTCTAGGTCTGTAATATAATTAAATACAGTCAAAAAGGTAAATATGAAGAGATTTAAATTTTAAAAACATTACTGCTTTTATAGGCGACTGCTGTTTGTTTGACAGCAGAGTCACTTTTTTAGATAGATTTAGCAGTTGCACGACCATGACTTTCCTAAAATATCTCTTCTTTTTACTGCAGTGCCAAGTAAAAGATTGTCAGTCGCTCAGAGAGATTTCAGGATGACAAGAAACTGACAGAAATTTTAGATTTAACTACAAAAATCAGTATTCATATTCTGAAATAAGAAACTTCAGAAAGAATTTTTCCTCTTTTGCCTCTTGCCTAGGACCTTACACCAGGAATAGAAATTAACCACGAAGACATGGAGAAACAATGAACCCGAGATAAAGGGTACAAGGTCATCAGTACCCTCCAGACCTTCAAAATGCTTTCAGTTGTGTTTCCAGCGTACACCACAGTTCCTCTGAAATTACTCCCTAGTATAATAGCTTGACAAAACTGTCACATTTCATGAACTTGAGAAGTTATTCAGCCTTCGTATTGCTCAGTATGCGCCAAGCTTTGTGACTGAGAACAGTCAGCATGGATTTACCAATGGATTTACCAATGGTAAATCAAGCCTGACCAACCCGATTGCCTTTTATGATAAAATGGCTGGATTTGTGGATGACAGGAGAGCATTCAATGTCCTTTATCTCAACAAGGTTTTCAGCGCTGTCTCCCACAATGCTTTCTCCTAAGACCTGTCACATTTAACATCTTCATCAATGTCCTGGAAGAGACAGGCTGCTTGCTCATCAAGTTTTCAGATGGCACAGAATTGAGGGAACACCCCCAGTTGATACACATGAGGGCAGCTGTCCTGCAAGGCAAGGCTAAAGGTCCAATACTTGTTCAGCTGGGAGAAGGGATGGCTTTGGAGATACCCAACAGCAGCACTCCCGCGCCCATGGCAAAGTTACCAAGAAGACGTAGCTACAACAGTCCATGGCAGGAGGGCAAAAGACAACAGACAAACCAAAGACAACCCACTGGTTATAAGGAAAGACACTTTTTCACTATTAGGACAGTCAGATGGTGGAACAGGCCGCCCAGAGAAGGCTGTGCAGTCTCCAGCCTTGGGCCAGATCAAGCCCTGAGGAGCTTGGGCTGGCATCAGGACTGAACCTGCTTTGAACAGCATGTTGGACTAGAAACCTCCCGAGATCCCTTCCAAACTGAATTATTCTGTGACTATTAAATCAATATTCAGTGGATCACTTGCATGCATTTTCCACTACAGATGAGAGCTTACAAAATGCCCTACAGATTGTGAATCAATTATCAAAATTAATATAAATCAGGTATCGATATACTACAAGGAATAATACAGACAAAACAGACCCCAGAGTATTTTAGATTTCTTACAATCTACTACAAAGAAGAACAAGAGAAGCTAGAAAAGAGGCTGCCAAAAGGGAAAATTTTTGAACGCCACTCTTTCTGTACCCATTCATTTTTAATGAGTCACCAGCAAAAAAATTAGAAAAGGTGTTTAAATTTTATATCCCACATTCTACTGTTTGATGAAATGATTTTTCCTCCTCTTTAAACAGAAAATAAAGGTTGATAGCTACTATAAAAAACTTAGTTTTGTCATCTAACCATAACTATAATACATTAAATGCCTGCTGGGAAGTACAAGACTTTCGAACAGACTGAAATAATTACAGGTCAGCTTTGCCCTTTCCTCCTCCCCTTTCCCCCCAGACCATTCTCCATGCATTGCTGAAGGGTTCTCGGAAAGATTAATTGCATTTTTTTCTTAAATAAAGGGTATCGGGGCAGCAGCAACTCTTGGAAAATCTCATGTGCTGGGTCTATTTGCAAAATGCATGACAGGGGCTCAATGTCGTACTTCAGATGTGGATGTTCTGCATTCCCTCGAGCCTTCCTTTTGGAAAAGCCCATAAACCCAAGTTGTTTGCAATCAGATGACTTCCTGAAATTGCAGTATAACCAAGTAAATCCCAACATGAGAACACAAAAGATTCCTACAGATATCATCATCAGTATGACACTTCTGTATCAACTGTTTTACTTAGCCATTTTGTTACTATTAAAATAGAACTAGTGACCTGCAAAATTTCTGTATTCTCATTCCATATATAATGCATTTGACTTATGTTAAAGGGAAATATCCCATGACAACAAACAAAAACTACCAAGAAAATAAAAACTAGGACAACTTTCCCACTAAATCACAGATACTCCCAAACAATATCAACGACAAGGCAAGTGTTACTTGCTAATTACAAGAACAGATTCCCAACTGAATAACGCATCTTTCAGAGAAAAGTTCAGCAATGATATTACATCTGTTTCCATGATTTAAATTCAAAGAGTAGAATGTTACCATTTTTACTGAGTTGATATTTAATGAGCTGCATGATGCTAGTGTAACAACTGCATTCTACACTTCCATAACCGTGTCATGCATGACATGCAATACTATATAACTGAGGGGTTTTTGCATGTTACTAAGACCAATTGTTTGCATTCTAAAGCTCTCACCTTGACAGAAGTTCCAGACTCCACATATAGGTGGAAAGAGCCTATATGACCATAAGGTAAGGAGTCAAGTTTCTACTGATCAGTTTTTGTGGCACTGAACCACACCATTATGACAAAAAAATTTTAATTGACAGGTCAACATTGTTTGGACACAAAAGAACCTGAAACATGGTTGCATTTCATAGAGCAATGTAATAGATGTAAGCAAGTACTACACTATTCCGTAATGGACCCAAGACATTTTGAGATTTTCATGCAGAGAAAAAATATAAATAAAAATATATACAACAGCAAGACAGAAAGGACTCCTTCTCAGTCTATGTGCCCATTTTAATCTCATTTATATCTACCTAGATAAGCACTAAGGCCCCTATTTTAACTTTCAGATACTTCTCACTGGTCATTTATGTGAGAAATTAGCCTTGACTAGGTCAACATATGATTCCCCAGTTGGAACAGGTTTTTCTACAGACCGCTATATTTTCACATAAGTTCTATGCATCTTTGGGGGAGGGAAGCGTGCAAAAATAACATGGTAAAAATAATCCATTAGCAGCTCAAATCATTTCTTATCACAAAAACAGTATTTGATGCACAGAAAGGATAAGTGGTGCTTACGAAGCAGGGATGTATAATGAACAACAAAAAAAAAAACCTGTCTTATTTTTTGCAGGGTTGAGAATGCAATGGACTGCATTCTTTGGAAATGTAAGAGATGTCCAAACGGAAATATTCTTTGAATACTGACTTGGAAAACTGTATTCTACGCTTAATAAAAAGTTTTTACAAGATTATTTGCAAACAATTTAAATAGTCCTTCTGTGCTGCACCACTGCATATGAAGTACAGTGTCACACAAATCATAACAGTTGTAATAGTTTTACATTTTGCATATCACTTAGCTACTTCTTTTGAAGTTTTAGAACCGTACAAAAATAACCATTTTGAGTCAAAAGAGGATTGTATCACACATAGCAAATGATGTAATAAATCCCATTACAATGCGGTATTTAAGAAAAATACTCAACAGCATTTTAGTAAGCAAAATCAATCTCATCTGGACAATCATACGGAATTGCCCCTCTGGTCCATATGCAATGTCTGAGCTGGACAGAACATATACACAAGAAAAGCAACCATGTCCTCAGTAACTTACATAAGGCATTCCCAAATACCTGAGGATTTCCTTTTGTAAACCTGTGCAAAATTATGGTAATGAGTTATATGTTCCCACACATCAGTTGAAATGTCAAAACAGCCAATATTTGAGTGCTGCATTTCCATCAAGACTAATATAAGAAATTGACTGAAATTTTCCCATTGGCCTCAGTGGTATTCACTCGCACCTTCAAATTTTTATCTATCTTTGCTCACCGGCACTGTGTGTTCATCATAAATTTGAATACACTATTTCGTGCTCAATATTCCAGATCTCATTTACAGGCTGAACTTCTACCAAGCACAAGTGATAGCAGGAATCCCTGCATAGTATTTTCTTCCACACATTAGTCCACAAAAAAATGTAATATTTTCAAAAATGACACCCCCCCCCTTCCCCCCAAATCCTTATTAAGTGTCAGAATCAGGCTAACAGCTGTTTGGTTTCATTGTTTGGGGTTTTTTATAAACACATGAAATAGTTCATCCTTTGCAAGGTTTCTGAGAACTGGGAATGGTACACTCAGAATGACATTCTAAATTAAGGCAATGAATGCTGCATAATGTAAGCACCAGTATTCAAAATGATCCAATGTGACATCACAAAGAAGAAGGTTTTTAAAAAAATAAATAAATAAAAATCCAATCACAGCAGCCTCTATGGGAACCCCCCACATGGAATTACAGTATTTCCTCAGCAAACCCTGTGGAATTATCAATAATTGTTGTCCTTTCAAAGCCTTTTTATGACTTCTTATTGTATAATACTGCTTTAAAATTATAACCAAAACCACAGTTATATTTGCGACTAAATAAATTCAGAGGATATTTAGGGGATGCACTGTATCTTTAATAGTTAACAGCACCTCCACACATGTTGCTCATGGTATCACCACTGAAACATTTTGTTTTAATAAAGGCTCTTATGATTGGAACTAGATGCATATGTTCTCACTTTATGTCTGGTGGAGCTATCAGCTCATTAGCATTCACTACCTCCCTCAAAGCATTCCCTTAGGTATAAAACCCATCAGATTTATTTCCATTCGAAATTACAAGTAATACAAGGCTATATTTTCAAAATCTGTGAGAGGGGAGGGAGATCTTGCCTTTAATCTGTAATTATAGCACGGAGTGTGAATATGAACTGTGGAACACTTTGAAACTCTTAGTTTTACTGGCTACAGAAAACAACAGTTCGACATTGCAGCAGAGGAATAGGTGGGGTGGAGGGTTAAACATGCCAGAGTTTCTCCTCCCTGGTGCTCTGGACAACAGTAACACTTGTTGTTTATTTAAAAGAAAAAAATTACATTACTTTCAATCCTTACATGTACCAAATGGGACATCATAGTAAGGTAAAGTGAATAGATCACAAAACACACCTCCAAAACATCTCTCAAATGAAGTTTACAAGCGCTTAAATATTATAACAAAATACATTTACTTGCACAGAATAAGGAAAATACATTGCTTTTTGACAGAATCATTGATTGTTAGAAACCTAGAAACATATGTTGCTCAATTCATTGAAGTATTCAGGCATTTACTTTAAGTATACGTTTAAAGTCTAATTAAAGTGCTGAGATTATTCATACGTAGAAAATTAATCACATGTTCACTGCCCAGAGCTTTCGAGTTCTTCTGAAAAAAAAAAAAAAAAAAACAAAACCCTATTTAAATATGCTGGGCACCTAAGTGAACTTGGACTGTGGGACCAAAAATGAGACAATATGCCTCTTATATGTCCAAACAACACTGACTATATTCTCAAATAATTAGTATTATAACCCCAGATAATGAGTAATTCATTCAATCTACATAGACCTACTATTAAAAGGGCTACAAACTCAGATCACACTTAAAAGTCATCATTTGCCGTGGCCTTTGTCAGTGGAGCCAGAGCACTGGAAATGCATTGAGTACTGAGAACACAAAAGTGCTTCTAGGACTGACAGGAGTGGTAAGGGGAACAAGGTAGATACATGCCTGTGTACATACATGCTTCAAAGATGACAACACATCACTAGTAATAGACATAAGAGATGAGTCACATACTTATGACAGCATTTTAAAATTCAAAGGTGGTATTTTACAATGATTTTACAGACTTATTTTAAGCTTTGTACTGCCACTTTATATGATCTTTCCGCTTGAAATGAGCACATGCATCTCCATTAGATTTTCCTGCACAGTGAAAGAGTTGAATGAATAAAGAAAATGCATTACAGACAGGCATTAGGCATGTGTTCAAGAAATCTGGAGATAGCTGAAACTGCTGTAACCTCTGCTTTCATTTTTAAGGTAAGATACAAATACATTTGTACTGCGTAAACAAGTCTTTATTCTGATCGACATTAATACTTACCAGATGCAATGAGATCAAGGAAACACTCTCTGAGGCTACTGTTATGGCCAAATCTAATCTCTCAAGAGACTGCCTGAGAAATCAAATACTTATGTTCATAAAACAAATGAGCTTGTGTGAACCTGTTCCTAGTAGCTGCAGAATTTAACTGCCGTGCAACTCCCAACCACTTATGCTACAAACAAACTGAGTACTGTTCCACCTTTAATTTTCACCCTTAAAATATCTACATTTTTGTATGGCTATTTAAGCCAAATAACATAATTTAGCACATTTGTAATGCATTTTTATTAAGAATAACGGAGTGACTAGTGTTTTCTGAATGCTTATGTCAGCTATTTCAGAAGTCAAACAGGCTTCCCCTTGCAGTAAGATAAAAAACCAAAATTACAACAAGATCACCACCACTCTCCAATTTTCAATCCTATACTAATTTCCAAACCAGTTCCATAAACCAGCACAGACTCACAGATATAACCATTTACCACAGTCACATTCTCAGGCTTGGCATAGGACCAACAGAGAATGAAGTGTCAGTATCTGCACTGAAACGTGTCCTGCCAAATGTAAGATAAGAGATAACCAGTGTTCCCAAGCCTCTATAAATCTGAAACCATGGAAACCAGGAGATCAATGCATTAGCAGCCTGACACTTGTCATGTTATAACATGAACTAAAGAGAGTAGTTCTTCCTCCTTCAATTCAATAGACATTCTCTTTACTAGCTACACTGTTGTGGTTGTTCTATCCAAATACCATTGAACTGTTCTATTTCAGTACAGAATTACTTTACACATAACATACTTCACTGGATAATAAGGTAGAATTTTTAATTTCTATCAAAAAGGAAAATTATAGAATCATAGAATGGTTAGAGTTAGAAGGGACCTTAAAGATCATCTAATTCTAAACTCTCTGCCATGAGCAGGGACACATTCCACTATACCAGGTTGCTCAAAGCACCATCCAGCCTGGCCATAAACACTCCAAAGGATAGGGCATCCGCAACTTCTCTGGGCAACCTGTTCATAACACACGGACAAATTAAACAAATCTGGAAAACACCAGTACTGGGATGCAAAGAACCATCTCCAGGTTAGCCAATGGGACACAATATAAAGGACTTGGATAACCATGCACAGCAAAGAAGAGCTCAAAGCTTGTGTGGTTGTGTCTGCATGACCCCAACATTCAGCAGGAAAGCCAGCAAAGTAAGAAGCTTAGACAACAGTATGACCTTCATGCAAATAATAAACATGTTTATTCTAGCATTTTTATCTGATAATTGTTTAATGGCCCACCTTACTTTCTGTGTAAAGAATGACATCTGAATAATGAGGCAACTTTAAAAATGGAGTACTACATATTCATGTTATTGTTCCATAGATTAAAGTTAAAAACAATTTAAACAAAAACTGAAAACAAAAGTGCCAAGCTCTGGTTTCAAAAAAGGGGCAGTGATCTTGAAACATATACAGTATAACACACTAGAAATTAAGCAGAAATTCGCTAAATTCCTTCCTCACATGTTTTTTCCACATGGGATTAAGGATTTTAAAAATCTGACTTGCTAGGATCAAAATATATAGCCATTACACTTCTGTTTCTCAGCAGTGAGCTGATGTACAGCTTAGCTTTAGCAGACACCCACCTCCTTGAGATGGGTGTCGGTCTCTTCTCCCAAGTTACAAGTGATAGAACAAGAGGTAATGACCTCAAGCTGCGCCGGGGGAGGTTTAGGCTGGATATTAGGGAAATACTTCTTCACTGGAATGGAGGTCAGGCATTGGAACAGGCTTTCCATGGAAATGGTGGAGTTGTCATCCCTGGAAGTGTTCAAAAACCATGTAGATGAGGCCCTTAGTGACATCGCTTAGTGGTGGACTTGGCAATCCTGGGGTAATAGTTGGACTTTATGATCTTAAAGGTCTTTTCCAACCTAGTTGATTCTATGATAGTAATAGCACACCTGATTGTACAATTACTGAGGAATCTTGTGCCCACTGCACAAACAGAATATTTTCCTAGAGAGCAAAATATGATGATTTATGGACTATTGAAATACTAGTATCTTGAATGACCATTAAAAGGGAGAAAACAGCGGCATCAGGATAAAAATCTGATTGTCCACAAAAAAAACCCAAAACAAAACAGGCCTCTCACTTTTCCTACACAATATTGCTCCAGTAATGAAATGCACACACATTTAGGTCATGTCTGCATTGTCCTGACTTGTACAAAGATATTAATGATTAAATATTTTGAGAAAAGGAGCTTTTTCACTTGAAAGAATAATGAAAATTAATCTTTTTACCTTTGAATTGCTTGTTTTGCCATAAAAAAAAAAAAATATTTTTTCCTTCTCACCATAACAGAAGAATGAAAATATACTAATCCACAGACATATCAGAATGAACCACACTGTGCCACTGAAACAAAGATGCTCTTCACAACTTCTGAAAACCCCAGAGACTGGGTTCCACAAAGCAAAGGTAAGCAAAAGAAAAAGCATTCACTCTGAAAGGCACAAACATTTCTGCATGGACAGCTAGGTAACAAAGTTTACAGGAACAAAAATACGGAGATCCAAAATAGTCTCATAATCTCACAACTTTGGAATAAATTTGGGAGATTCTGCAATAAATACAGACACGACATTTAAGTGATATCTTAAATCTACCCAATCTGCAGATCATGTAAAAGAGCTAGGATGTTTGAACTGTACTCCAAGCACTGTTACAAATGCAAATAATCCCTTGCAATCACATCCACTGTCAAGTAGACTGAAGGAAATCAGGCACCATGGATGATTTTTAGAATAGTAATCAGTATGGTAATGTTAATCTAAGACATCGCCCAGCATATTAATGAACCATTCTTATTCTACAATATTTATTGCAAGAAGGATGCATACACTAGAAGCAATTTAGTAAGGTATGAAAGGGCATCATAAGTTAAATCATTTTTCTCATTAACCTTGTTTCCCAAGAAATGGTAATATATCCCACATTTCAGTGTAAATTTCTCAGTGTTTCTCGTCAAAGGAGATTTTTTGCATTTAGTTAAAAATAGCAGCCGGCAATTAGGAACAAATATAGTTTTGATAGAACTGCAGAAGTATCTGTGACTGTGGCAAGACTGCCACAGCAGTCTTCATACATCAGAATGATGCTCTCTCCACAGGTCCTTCAGAAGAACATGTCTCTTCTGTATAGTTCAAACCTAGACATTAGAAACATTACAGACAGTTTATGAGGCATTTCTTGGTTTTATACCTATATTTTTAGAAATAAAACTGTTGCTTTCTGTACCTCAGGGTTGGCATAGGAACTTCTCTTCATAGAACAAAAGCCACTGACCCTGCTTGGCGGTTTTTCATTCCACTGTTGATTCTTTTCTTACCTCTTATTCTGCAATGAACTCTTGATGACAGCTCTAAACCAACAATCTCCCAGCCCCTTCTTCCCAAAGCGGAGTTTAATTTACAGGTGCCAAGATAGTGGTGTTTGGTGGCACCAAGTGCTCTAAAACCTCAGATCTCTCTCCAAAACCTCCATTCTGCACCACTACTTCTCTTCGTTCATCCACCCTCCCCAACCTATATCAGATCAAAAACACCATATTGCTCTTCACGACTTGTCTCCCTGTCCTACCCCATGCTTTTTTTCTCCTACCCCAGGTTTCTTTTATTTTGCCCCAAAGAACAAGTATGCCTACCACTATCTGTTGCTCTTTTTTTGTTTTTCTGGGATTTTATTATCCTTTCTCCTCCAAGCACATTTATAGATTTCAGATACCCTCTGCAGCACTTTAAAAAGCTGCCACCACTGCTGCCAACTTTGTTATCTTGCCTGAAACCTGAGAAGGAGCTATCATTTTTTTGAAGGTCACTCTTACAAGAAATCCACAATGCATTGTAATCATATCTAGCTTATGTTGGAAAGTACAAAAATATTGCTTATAACTGTTTTACAGAAAAGTATAAAGATACTGTTACAGAAAGAATTGTTTCTATATTACAAAACAGCTGTAGGCAGAACTAATTCCCAGTGAGTGTATAGAAGCGTCCACAGAAAAATAGTTCACATAAAAGAAGTACAAGTCCTCATATTTTTTGACCATTTTACTCGTGCAGTTTTAAAATGCTTGCTGTAGATATATTTTTTTCTTTTCAAACCAGCCAAATTGTTTCAGCATAGCAATAATAAACCAGTCATTTCTAAAAAGTTAATTAGGGTGTGTGTTGCATCGGGATGAAGCTCTGAGCCAGGTAAGGCAAGTTTAGGTGGCTTAAGTCTTAGAAGGGATTAGAATTATAGAATGGTTTTGGTTGAAAGCGACCTTAAAGAGCATCTAATTCCAATCCCCCTGCCATAGGTAGGGACACCTCCCACTAAACCAGATTGCTTAAAGCCTCATCCAATCTGTCCTTGAACACTGCCAGGGATGGGGCAGTCACAGCTTCTCTGTATAACCTGTTCCAGTGTCTCACCACCCTCATAGTAAAGAATTTCTTCCTAATGTGTGATCTAAATCTCTCTTCTGACAGCTTAAAGCCATTCCCCTTATCCTGTCACTATGTGCCCTTCTAAAAAGTCCTTCTCCACATTTCTTGTCAACCCCATTAGGTACTGGAAGGCTGCTTTAAAGTCTCCCCAGAGCCCTCTCTTCCCCAGGCTGAGCAACCTGAACTCTCCCAGCCTGTCCTCATAGGAGGGGTGTTCCAGCCCTCTCTCTGATCATCTTCATGGCCCTCCTCTGGACATGCTCCAACATGATTATCCAGGACTTCCATTGCAGAGGACTGGCCACTGAACAGAAAACCAGCACTTTTCTACTGGACTTGCTCCAATTTGCTCCATATCCTTATGCTGGGGGCCCCAGAACTTGGACGCAGTACTCTGGGTGGGGTCTCATGAGAGTGGAGGAGAAGGAAAGAATCACCTCCCTCGACCTGCTGGACACGCTTCCTTTGATGTAGTCCAGGATACAGTTGGCTTTCTGGGCTGTGAGTGCACATTGCAGGCTCACATTGAGCTTCCCATCAACCAATACCTTCAAGTCCTCCTTAGGGCTCTGCCCAGCCTGTAGTTGTGCTTGGCATTGCCCCAACTTACACTTGGCATTTTTGAACTTCATGAGGTTTTCATGAGCCCACATCTCAAGCATATCAAGGTCCCTCTGGATGGCATCCCTTCCCTCCAGCATGTTGACCACACCACACAGCTTGGTGTCATTGGCAAACTTGCTGAGGGCGCACTCAGTCCCACTGTCTATGTCACCAACAAAGGTGTTAAACAGCATCGGTCCCAGTACTAACCCCTGAGGAACACCACTCATCACTGGTCTGTGCTTGGACATTAAGTCATTGACCTTGCTCTTTGTGCGCAACCATCCAGCCAATTCCTTATCCACTGAGTGGTCCATCCATCAAATCCATGTCTCCCCAGTTTAGAGACAAGGATGTCATGTGGCACAGTGACAAATGCTTTGCACAAGTCCACACAGATGACAGCACTTACACCAATGCCGTAGCCCCTTTATAGAAGGCCATCAAATTTGTTAGGCATGATTTGCCCTTAGTGAAGCCATGTTGGCTGCCATCAACCACTTCCTTATTGCCCATGTGCTTTAGAATAGTTTTCAGGAGGATATACTCCATTAGATGCAAGTTGAGTCTCTGGAACACAATCTCTATACCCCATCAACAGAATTTTACTGCCATCTTTGAAGATAAGTGTGCTATAAACTGAAATCCAAGGCTAAGTTAATAGGAAAAGTTTCTGGCTGGAGAGCAAACCCACTCTGCATGAGGCAACAACTGGGGCATAAGCCACTGATGAACAGTGTACTGCCACCAGTATTAATTCTCAGGAATTATCACTATGTGCCCCAACATTGCTAATTGTGAGCCTTGTTCCCCCCTAATTAAGACTCTCTGTCGCCTTACCACACTTCCCTATGGCAGCTGTCTGCAATAACACAAGCAGAAGCATGACCAACCTGTTCCTTTTCACTTCTATGCTGCCAAGGGAGTCTTAGATACACAGATACATCACACAGCTTCCATCTCTAACAAATAGTGCTAGAACAAGGCTTTAGCACTGCCATCTATTTCACTCTCCATATGAGATACCCATGCACCAGCAAAAGATCATTACCTGACATGAAAGCAACAGTGAAGAGTTTGAAACAAATTTCACCTAACAAACAAAAGGAATCAAATTCTAAGCTTTGACTGTAACATTGGGCATTACCAACAAAAGCAGAATAACATAATAACAGGCAAAAACATTAATCATGGTGATTAAACACCAAGTCAAATCATAATTAGCAGCCTGTACAAAAGCCAGAGCCTCAACTACAGCCAAGGTGTACAACTGCATCAGTTCAGTTTATGGTTCCAAATAAGACCGCCAGATTCAGGCACCACAAGGGAGGCATCCCTAGGGGAGGTGTACTACAGCTCTCCTACAGGTTTCCCATAGCTCTGAAAGTGATTTGAATAAATTTTACCATCCAATTGTAATATTATCAGCTTTAACAGGAAACAAGCTAGCCTTAACAAGAAGTACTAATTACTGACCATTTGACTTGGAACCACATTTTCATTGATTTTTGGTTCTCATTAGCTGGGCACATAACAGAACACAATCCAGCCCAGCATGCACCTGCTGAACTAAAACTGACATGTGGAACATACGTCACTGGCAGACCTGTCAATGCAACTTGGCAAAATTGACAACACATTCCAGGAATAAGCAAAGAAAAAGCAAACAAACAAACAAACAAACAAAATCAAACCATGCATGAAAAAAACCACGCACACACAAAAAAGAAACCAAACAAAAAAAACCCAAAAAACCCACAAAACAAAACACCAAACAAAAAACAACTGACAGCTATAAATTCCTGGACAGAATATCTGCAGTCATTGTTAATTGTCTATGCTCATGAAGGAGAGAAGATGAGTATCAAGACTTGCAAGATCTTGACGCACCAGTGCTCATAGTTTTGCACCAAGGAGCTGTTTTCTCTTTCAGACAAATTTCTGTTCCATATCCACTTTTGTTCTGTAGTGTTGGAGTGGCATATTCTTTTTATCAAAGGTTTTACAAAGTGATGTTAGTAACCCTGTCTTCAAACACCTGTCTCTAATTGCACCGAGGCTGTCTTAAATTTACACTGAATTCCAGCAACTTACTCCTGTCCACATACAGCCCTTTTCTAACCTGACCTTTCAAAGCCAGGAAAGGAAGAAAGTAATAAAAAACCCTTTCACGATTTACATCTATGAAGTCTTAGCTTACATTTAGATTTCAAAATGTTGAGCTTAAGACTCTTGCACTGGAATTCCATTTAAGAGTTATGCTTATGGAATACAATTAGTCTGAAAAGCTACTACAAAGATTTTTAGGGGTTTTTTTCCTTTTTAGCTGATAACTGCTTAAAAGATAAAAAAATTATTTTATACTTCTGGACTGCTCAGCTGTGGAAAAATATGTTTACGGTCATATGAATATCTTCTCACTTACCGTGCAGTGTCATTGTGAGATTTCAAGCAAATCAAAGAATATTCTTAATCAGTGATTTAACTACATGATTGATGATTTATTTAAAACAAATGTCTATTCTGATGAATGAAAATCTCATTATTTTGAAATGCTGACTTATTCTACTTGATTACTCCAGTTAATAGGCAGGTATATTAAATTCTAGACCATATAAAACTCATTTATCTTAAATTTTTACGTGAAAAACAATCTTGTGTTATAGGTTGCTGTCAAGTAAATTTCTAGTAATGAAACAGCTACACAGTAGTTAAGAATCAGTAGAAGCTTGTTTTGCAACATAAAGGATAACAAAAATATAGTTTGCATATCAAATGAACCTTACAAGTATTAAAATGCTGGCCAGGATTACAAGGCTGGGTTACAACCTCACTAGTCATAAGAGATATGCCAGTGGATTCACCGAATGCAGAGACCATTTCATTTTATCACTGCGGCATACTTAATGAATACCCTAATACAACAAGCAACATCCGTGTTTTCCCTTGAACAGTGGCCTTTTGCACACATGAATATGCTTATAGGAAGGCTTTTGCCAACATAGCTAATATTTCAGAGGGAAAGGAAATTGCATCCTTAATGATATTACCATCACTAAAACTTCAGTTAAGCGCAAAGCAGGCTGGTGAGTCAATTGAAGGTCAAGCCAGTTAGAGGTAAAGTTCCTTGAAAGAACAGGATTCTGAAGTTCAATTATTTTCAGGGAGAAGTGTGCTGATAAGTCAATAACGTGAGTTTTATAGCTGACAACACTCATGGAAAGAAATCACTTCCAAGGCTGAAGAGGCTATGGACCACTGAACAACAATATGGGAAAAAAAAAGTAACTCTGCAAGTCAAGACATATTTTTAGGCTCACCATTTAGAAACTTCAAAAAAATGCTGCTTGCATGACTGATAAGTAAAGCAGCCTAATGCATCTCACTCTCAAAAGCTGTTGAAATACACAACAAAAATGCAATGTTTTACAAGAAAACATAGAAATGATTGATGAAAAATTGACAGTAATAGTAATCTAAAAGTTCAATTTCTTTCCATTGGCAGAAGGATTAGAGCTTCCTTTGCCCCCTCAAATCAGTGTTGAATGGGCTGGACGAGGTATCTGCTTTATAAGCATCCACTCAGGCACGCTTTTCTCACACAAACTGCTGTTGGTCCTCATCTCCACTTATGTAAATGCTATGTAAATCCCTCTTCTTATTGCCTCTAAAGCCTATAATCCTTTTTACAGTGTTTCCAAGATGTCTAACTATTTAGAATAAATAAATACAAATTTTCCCCAAATAAAGAATTGTGTTATAGTGCATTAAAACATAGAGCTTGGCTGCTCTTCTACCCTAAAATTTAGACTTCTTCACATGGTTCTAAAGTTTGTTCTTACAAACATATAAAAATTGTTTGGATGTTTTCATAGATATTCCTGGCTGCGCAATTCAAGACACAAAGAACTTTAGTTTGAACATTTTAATCAGAGCACTAAGCTCAACTCCCCAGCTCTGGGAAGCAAAGGAACTAAGCTTGAAATTGAGGTGTCACTAATAACTTACAAAGAATCAGTGCATTTCCCAAGAATCTCACTATATTGAACCTGTGTACATTACAGAGAAGTACGGCTGCTCTACTTACTCAAGTTTGGAAATACAAACAGCTTTCAGCATACTCATTATTTTAAAAGGTTGAACATTTACAGCGTAATGGAGTACTCTGGAAAAAGTGGCATGCTGTTCAGCTGCAATTTACCAGATCACCTATTAACACAGAACTAAAAATGAAGAGAAAGACAGGCAAATCAGCAGTTCTGCCTGAACATGGACTTTGGGCACATCCAGATTATTTAACTGCTAACAAAACTTACAGCAATTAGGAAGCAAGAATCAATTACAGTGTTATAACCTCAGCGATCTTCCATGGAATACACAAGATCATGTGGGCACCTTTATGTAGTGTGCACACAAACTTGTCCTTTCCACTGGGAAGGTGAAAGACTGAGAAAGGGGAAATGCACTTCGAAAATACTCTGAAAGTACTAAAAGTACCCATTCCACTCACTTGTTCCTCAGTAAGTGGTAAGACTTGTATTGCTCTTGTAGACAGAATTTAAAAACAAAAAACTGGGATACAGAGTTGGAGTCAGTCCACAGCCAACTTCTCACAAACATACAAACATACTTCTCTTCCACATACAAATAAATTACCAAGTCCTTTCAAAGTACTAATGAAAAAAACCTCACTTCCTGCACTTTCATTATCACAGGAAATATTAATAATTCTTCATTCCGACCAAGTAGAGGTCTCCGTCTGCAGCTTCACAGCCCTTGCTTGCATTCACAAGGTACTATTTATGCATTCAGATCAGAAACCTGATTGCCATCTCTACGCACTGATTAGTGATCAAATAAGGTGCAAAATATATTCAAGTATTCCAATCAACATTTTGCCCAAATACTGATGGCTCAATTAAACATGGCCACCTGAAATGTGTCCAGTACGTTCTACAATTTGAATGGCTTTGGCATTAGTTTTCACCATCTCAGGGAATCATCATTTAAGTTATTATTAGAAAGTTAGTATATTGCTCTTGGTCAAATATTGTGCTACTTTTGATGAAACCTAACAAAGTCTGGCACTAGCAAAATGAGACATCTTAGCTGGCTTAAGTTTCTTATATTTTTTGGTTTTCATGCAACAGTCTGGAGAGAGACAGGATGAATTAAGCTTTGAATTACATCCTATTCACAGAGGAAGAAAACTAACAGAGAGAAATTCAGCAAATTAGCAAAACCAGGAAAGATACTAATACCAGAGTCAACAATACTGGACATACATGTACCCCTTACTTCTAGATATCTTATAAAATCAAAGTTTGGATTAATAAAATAATTGGTCCCCTGTACATTAATGCCATAAACAGCAGGCAAAACTCTGCTGAAACCTCATGGTGGTTTAGTGATGTAGGAAAGTGTTTGTGAGAGCCAAGAGGAACTAAACTGAGGGTAAGAGTCTGTTCTCTGCATTATGGTCTTTACATCCAAAACCATTTTTTCCCAGGATTTCTACAAACATCTGACTTACTACCCTTTCTGGGAACTCAAAATACACACAGGCATGAAAGGTGTCTGTGTATCAACAGAAGTCATGCATGGCATCCTCCCACCAGGACTTGAGAACAGCTAGCAGAGAAAGCATCCAAAGTCAAAGCTGTACACACCCCTGAACTTTCCAGCTCCTTCAAACCAAGCAAAGCTTCATTCTACCATAAAGTGGATGTTCAGGTAAAAACAAAACTTTACGCACACAAGCACAGCATTTTATACATTATTTTCTCTCTTTTCTTCCTTTGGTGTTAGTACTAACATGAAGCCTGAAAACCTTCAGTGGGTTGGTTTTAAGAAAGTTATTAATAAATAATTTCCTTTTTTTTTACCTTCATCTGTTGTTTTGATAAATTCTATACAAAGCAATATAGTATTACACATAATCACAACTGAAATCTACAGCAGGCCAACTCAATGTGAAATGCATGCTTACAAAGTGTGCTAATCAAACACTGACAACTAATATTGATTTTGATGTAAAAGAAGTAAATAGCAAGGCTGAAAACAGCCTAAATTCCTTAATGGTGGCACAGCCACGGAGCTCAAGACAATCCATCTTTTTTTTGTTTGTTTGTTTAAATTAGAGCATGCATGTTTGTACAATTCCCTCCTTTTAGTCTAATACATTTTTAGCAAGGAGGCAGAGTTTTAAGCAGATGTCATATTTATAACCTACAGATCTTCATATTTTTTGTTGTTAATAACTTGGTTACAGGGAGAAAGCAAACTGTTCCTCTGAATGAATGATACCTTCCCTGGTGTACTGCATGAAACTGGGATGGAGTTAGATATGTGAAAAGTAACGAAACTGGGCCTAAGACTGTGAAGCTGTGATCTAAAGCTTCCCTTTTGTGTTTGACAAATACTGTAGAAAATACTAAAAGTAATTACTAATATGTGAAAAATATTATGGGATCTATACCTACAGTATACTTATGTATAAGTAACTACTTCTTTACACTCCTTTCACATAAGTTACTCTTGAAAGGCAAATTCTTCTCTAGCATGTATGTTTGCACGAATTGTAGCACAACAGAAATTTGGTTCATACTGATCTATAACATCATGAATTAAACACATGAATACTTTGAACAATTTTACATTACCAATTAAACCAATATAGCCAGCGACATAATTTGGCAGAAAGAGCTTGGGCTGGTTTTGGCTGGAGTACAGTTAATTTTCCTTACAGTATATGGTATGGGGCTATGCAATTTTCCTTGCTGCTAAAGTTCTGGGAAACAACGAATTCTCAGTTAAGTACCCACAAAAAATATTTTATAACATGCAAATGACTGAAAATGTTATAGATTTCTGACAGTTTAGAAACAATGACACTGAGAATGTTAAAAGTATTTCAGTCCAAGATATATAAATGAACTGTTTGCCTGCCTTTGTTAACGGAAGGGGTTACCAGTTCGCTACACAGACACATATTCAGGCATGCAGGCAGCAACATGTACGAAGTACAGAAGAGGCTATTAGTGAAAACAGACAAGCAAACAAATAGAACAGGTGGGTAGAATCACCAGATGGACAGACATTTCATATATAACAATTCTACTGCTGTCTGAGTAGCTCAGGTTGAAAAATACCCCCTTAATTACAACAGCTTCTCTTTTCCTATCAACACAAACAAGGACAAACGGAATATTAGTATTCATCCTGGTTACAAGACAAATTGTTCATTACACCAGATGACACTGATAACCTGTTCACTAACACATGTTTAATTTCTTTGCTATGGTAAGTTAATGAATTTTGTCTCCTCATTTAGTCTTCCTCATCTTTATTAGATCTCCCATTACGAGAACAAATGATGTGGACATGACTATCATCTCTATGATAAATACCACTACCTTCAACTCTCATCAGAAAATTATGTAAGCAAATAATTAGGGGAAAACAAACAAAACAAAAACAACCCAAACCCACCCAGTTGTCTTTCTTCTAGCGTTTCCATTCCCTGATTTTAACTGGTGTGAAAAAATAGTAACTGAAATCTAAAGGTGCATATGAATGGTGAATAAACAGTTCAGAGGATTTAACCTCTGTAGCTTTAAACAATTATACAATGCTGTTATTTTCAAAATGTACTACTATTATTATTCAGATAATAACTAGAAAGTATTAAGTTATTTTGTATGCAAGAAATTCATCACTTTGCAACACAGGAATCTTGTAACTTCTCCACTGTGACTGGAGTCTTCACCAAGAAAGGCACCAGTACAAAAGGTCTCTCCTGTAAAAGGGGGCAGCAAACACAGAGGAAGAAGTTTCCAATGGGCTGAAGCACAGCAGCAAGTTATATGACAGTTTTCACCATCAGCCTACTTCTGTTATGCATTTTTCAGTCCACTATTGAATAAATTGGTCGACCAGAAACTGAACATGAGCCGGCAGTAAGTGCTCGCGCCCAGAAAGCCAACCCTATACGGGGCTGCATCAAAAGCAGTGTGACCAGCAAGTTGAGGGAGGTGATCCTGCCCCTCTACTCTGCTCTCGTGAGACCCCACTTGGAGTACTGTGTGCAGTTCTGGTGTCAACATAAGAAGGACATGGAGCTGTTGGAGCAAGTCCAGAGAAGGGCCACGAGGATGATAAGAGGGCTGGAGCACCTCCTGTATGAAGACAAGCTGAGAAAGTTGGGGCTGTTCGGCCTGGAGAAGAGAAGGCTGCGTGGAGACCGCACAGCAGTCTTCCAGTGTCTGAAGGGGGCCTGCAAGGATGTCAGAGAGGGACTCTTCATTCGGGACTGTAGTGATAGGACAAGGGGTAATGGATTTAAACTTAAACAGGGGAAGTTCAGGTTAGATATAAGGAAAAATTTCTTTACTGTGAGGGTGGTGAGGCACTGGAACAGGTTGCCCAAAGAAGTGGTGAATGCTCCATCCCTGGCAGTGTTCAAGGCCAGGCTGGACAGAGCCTTGGGAGACATGGTCTAGTGTGAGGGGTCCCTGCCCATAGCAGGGGGGTTGGAATGAGATGATCTTAAGGTCCTTTCCAACCCTAACCATTCCATGATTCTATTCACAATTCACATAATTCACAAAACATGCAATTTACTTTTGTGCTTGCCAGTCTGAAGAGGACAAATAACCCATACATTTCAATTCAAACCTCATATTTTAATCAACAAAATTGAGTAAGTTTTAAAGAACTCTATGAATTTACTTAAGTGGTATAAATACTTTGTTACCTCTAAAAAATCCCAATCCACTAAAAACAGAACACCTTGTTTGATAAAAGAGACTATCACGAATTTTGATACAAAACACAGTAATAAACTCCAGTTGGACTACCAGAAAATAGGTCAACTTCAATAATACAAATATTGCTCCTCTGTTCAAGGGCAAAACCATTTTTAGTTCCCTATGCAGCTACATGCTAGGAGTTCTGAGGAGTCACTGCTAATGAGAACAAGTGTGTTATTCAAGTCATAGTCAGGTGCTGACCTCAGAGGAGAACTGATCTTCTATTATTCCACTGAAGAGCAAGACTTCCCATCTACATGCTACACTAACATGAAAAATCACATTTCGTGTGTGCCATAACTCATGTTTTAATTGGAGATCATATATATGAAGTACAAAACTCATACCACATATGTGAAATGTCAGTGCACACACAGCCTAAATGTTATAAAAGTAGAAAACAGAGAAATGCCTCAAAAAAAGTGTACTGTTTTCAATTAATCTGGAAACTGCATATATATCTCAAAGGTAGTGTCACAAAGGCAAGTGAACCCACTTACTTTCTGGTGGAAGCTGAAGAAGTTTGAAGGGATACACTGATGTACAGCTGTCCTCCCTAGAAAGTAATTATCTCTCTCATGGCTATCTAGAGAGAAACAGAGCTGTTCACTGGAAAAACACTGACAACATTTTTTCATTCTAGCATGCTCTGATAAAACAAGTCTACATTTAACTGAAGTAGGAATGAGCTTCCACAATTAGTACCTCAGGTCACTTTGAAATCTCCTCTCAAGGCAAACATCTTGCAGACTAGTATCTTTGAGTAAAGCTTCCTACCACTTCTGTCAGACTACGAAATTACAATCATAGATTAATACAGATTTAAATGTTCTCAAGGGAGCATTGAGTTTAAACCATGTAGCTGAGGTTGTCTGCTCCAGTTTTGAATGTCTTCAAAGATGGAGACTACACAATCTCTATGGGTAACCAGTTCTAATGTCTGACCACCCTCAATTAAAACAACTTTTCTACTATTTAACTGCATTTACCTCATTGCAACTTCTCTCTGGTGTCTCCTGTTCTATCACTGTGCACCTATTAGGAGAGCCGCATCCTCTCTGCAGAGGCTTCATCCTCTCTGTAACTACCCAGCAGACAGTTTAGGACAGCAATACGATCTTCCCTTGGACTTCTTCAGGCTAAACAAATCCAGCACTCTCAGTCTCTCCTTGTATTAATATGTTCTAGCCTTACAATGGCCTTTCTCTGGTCTTATTCCAGTGTTTTTATGTATTTCTTGTACTGGGGAGCCCAAAACTGAACACAGTATTTCAGAAGTGCCAAATAGAGGGAAATAATCACTGCCCTCAACCTGGTCTATGTGTCCTTGCTATTATCAGCCTAATATGTAGTTGGCCTTCTCTGCTGAGAGGTACACTGCATTCATGTGTTCAGCTTGTCTATGGGGACACCCAGATTATTTTCTGCAAAGTTTCAGGTCTCCAGACTGCACTGTTGTAGTTTGATACCTGTTGACAAACTCATCTTCACTGCGTATGTTTTTGAGAGCATCCAGGCTACAATCTCTCACACTTGAGCACTTCACACTGTCATACCTCTTCACAGCAAACCTGGCTAGTTCTGTTCATTATCCTACTCTAGCCTAAATTGGAGGCACAAAAGGCCAACTGAACTTTTTAATTAGCCAAAGAAGAACCTGGATTTTCAACCAAGACAGTGCTGGCAGAAAGCAAGGTTACTGTTAATCCTCCTAAATCTTGGATTCTGTTCATGCTGGGAGGAAGCTAGGGGAAGATTGCTATGGGTCAACCCTCAAATGCTGTAAGGTTACACCAACCCAAGAAACCTTGTATCATCACCTTAAAGCCATAAAATTAGCATTTGGGGCTTCCTTTGAAGCCCTCATTTACTTCCTCTTTTCATTGTTCCGGTCCTTTGATATATGTGATGTACAGAAAGTAAAATTTCTTACTCTTCATTTGAGTCAAAAAAATAATATATTTCACACTGAAGTGTTGACCATTAAATGAATTCACTTTATTCTGTGGAGGAAAAGGTTAGAAGTAGTACGTCATTATGAGCAGACACCAAATCCATTTCATTTCCTTTGCACTGCTTACCTCAATACAAATATCACTGCATGTGTAAGCAGAAGTTGGAATGATACATCATACAACAGATTGGAAATCTTGTTTTAGAAAATAAATGCAAGCTGCAAAGTATTTGATACTGTAATTTCCTGATGTAGCTACAGAGGGGTAAAATGATCATATCAGCCTAGGATCAAAACTGAATACCTAATTCTCTACTCCTTTAGAACCTGTGTACTTCCATACACCTGTAAACAATGGGAGTGAAACACTACCATTTTAGTAGGATATGTCTCCTACTCTTCGCAAAGACAGAAATCTGACAAATGTCCCAAGGAGAGCTTCCTGAAAATTATGATTAGGCACTGACTCCTACTTCTTACCTCATCTTCTACTAATGCATTTAAAAAGGAAAAACACATCACACTTTCTTGCTATTTTATATGTAAGTAGGTGTGTAATTTAATATCAATTCTGCATTAACAATGTTACAGAGTCACAAATACGAAGGCAGAAAACCCCTGCACTGAGTACTCTGAAATGCATTCCAGACTGGTGATACACACTTAAAGATTTGAGAAGAGAGACTTCCAGGAGAAAATTAAACAGTCTGAACATACTGAATCATAAAATATCTTGAGTTGGAAGGGACCCTCCAGGATCATCAAGTCCAACTCCTGAATCCACAAAGGGCAGACCAAAAGTCAAACCAAAGAGCATTGTCCAAATGCTTCTTTAACTGACAGGCTTGGGGCCACGACCACTGCCCTGGGGATCATGTTCCAGTGCTCAACCATTTTCTCAGTGAAGACCTTTTTCCTAATAGCCAATCTTAACTTCTCCTGGTGCAGTTTTATGCCATTTCCTCACCTATCAAGTTTATGAGCAGACACACTACACCCATTTCATATGTTATGAAGCACCTACTTACTGCCAATTCTTTTGGTTTTAATATCTGCTGCAGCTACCAGGGTTCTACAGATAATCATTCATCAAGGAAGTTAAATACTAATAATCTCTGCAGCTTTCTTCTTACTTTCACCTTCTTTTAACTTGCTTATCTATTTCAAAGCACTGTAAATATATGTTTCTATTCCCATGGCAAAAAAACTTAATGAAATTACGGTAGCGGTTAAGGCACTCATTTCTGTGGTGTTCATTTAATAAAAAGAATCCATTTTAAGACCTGCAGCACTGAAAAGACAATGTAAAATATTTATTTGTGCACACAATGCAGTACTGCCAGCCTGACTCAGGCAGTTGTCCTCATGGAGGCAGATATAGATGTAGGAACCCTATTCACAGCCTCATTAGAGTAACAGCAGAACAAGACCAAGTGAAACAGACGAATATGGAAAGGGATAACAGGGCAGCATCTGAGATGTGATACTCCAGCTTGCTGAGCCAGAAGACTTCAGAGTCCTAATCCACACAGGACTCTGCAGATCTGCAGGCAGCACAGGGAATAACAACAGTCTAAGTCTCAACTGGTAGCTCCAGGGACACAGCACATTAAGAAGTTACACAGTTAAGACAAATCTCTCCAATAATCACACTTACATGTGAGACTGAGGAAGTGCAATGGGAAATAGTGCCTGCTGTCAGTTCTTCGTCTGTACATATTTGCAGGTGCATGAGTCTCTTTGAAATCTATTCCCACTTCACAGGAAGGAACTGAAGATCAAAGTTTGAGTTGCCACTCTAGACTTCATATTTTTCATCTTAAAATATGTACAATATAGACCTACGATGGGAAAGAAAAGTAAATTTTAGCTATATCTGAAGGTCAGGTATCAAGCTTGACACAATATAAGAAACTGTCATAAAGCTCACTTGCTGATCACAGAAACCGGATAAAATCAACTTTTGTAGGACTCAGGGTGGGAAGAGAGGGAACCCCACAAGATCAGAGTTAAAAAGAAAAAGCCCTGAGGGTTTAGTCTGGTTGTTGGGTTTGGTTTGGGTTTTGGTTGGTTGGTTGTTTTTTTCTGGTTGATCTAAATCGTGGAAATGTAAATTTTTGCTCCATAGAGGTAGAGTACTGAAGAGCAATCAAACCAGAGCTGCTGATTGTCAGCATTTTTAATCTATTCCAATAGATTAAATGTATTCCTATAGATTAATCTATTCCTATAGATTTTAATCTATTCCTGTAATCAAAGTACAAGTCATATCAGCCAGAAAGGGTTAACAATTTGATTGAGTCTTGCTTAAATAGCAAGAGTACAACAAATCCTCCACAAAACAGGTGCTTCCATCACTTAATTATTCCTAGCCTGAAAATGCATTCTAGTTTGAACATGAACTTTGAGTTAAATGTGGAAAAAGTACTATATAACACACAAGTCCCCTGTCTGCTTTAGCTCTCCAGTTAGGTAACTGTTCTCAGGAAAGCTAACATGTAACAGCACAAGAATAATAAAGCCTTTCCAGTGACATTTCCACAGCTACCCATTGGAACCTCCCTCTACACTGCTGCATCCTTACAGCATGCAGCATCTGCATGTCAATTACATAAATACATATGCCATTCCTGGATTTTCAAGGTTTTTTTCACCCAAAACATGCATTTCTTCTATTAATAAATAATAGTAATAAAAAATAATAAAATAAATTCATCTATCATTACTTTGCTTTTTAGATTGGGAAAGGAATATCATGGGGCCAGTATGAGTTGGCATGGACTGGTCAGAAGGAAGAGGATCCCTAGGGAATGACAGCACCTCTGCTCTGCCTGCTCCTGTGCCATCAGTTTTCCTGGAGGACTTCTCTCCTTGCACACAGCAGGAATACGCCTGACCATCTCCATAATACCCAATACTATGCTATTAGCTGGGACACCTTAGTCCTCCTTTAGCTACGTGTTAATATGAATTAGCTGACAGTTGATGAAATTATATACTGTTCAATTCCTCTTGTAAGAAAGAGCCTTACTTTTGATCCTTCTTGGTTTATAGTTCCATCAAATTATAGTAAATCAGTTCCATTGTAAACCATCAGTTAGTCTTTGTATTTAGAAAATATGCAGAAGTGTTCAGGACTAGAAATTGGTGATAAGAGATAGATAAGATATAGATGGTGATAAGAGATAGATAAGAGATAGATAAGAGGCTCTCCACAGGCTTTAAATCATTATTTCCAGAAGTGGCACCCAAACAGTTCTGTATGGAAACCCTTTAATTTTGTCATTCAGCCCCCACTCTAATGCTCTACTCAAATGATCCTCCATGAACAAAATTTGGGGAATTTCTCCTGTAAATTAACTCTTTAATACAATGAAGCTATTATAATGCTTTATATCCCTCCATGGGATTTTAGCACACCACATGACTATTGCCAAGTAACTGCAGTGCAGAAAAGTAAAATTGGTCATAATACTCTCAAAGGTGGTACCTGAAATACCATAAATAATTCATTAAACGGCTTTTAATCAGATTGAAACTATTCAAGCAAAGGAATCCCTTCTGTCCATAAGTTACTTCTGTACATAACTTACATATGTATTAACTGCTCTCCTTCCTGAAATAATATCGGGTGAAAGTTGCACTTAATTCTTGGACAAAACCCTCAAATAATACAGTTTAGATAAATCACTTACAAACAGCTTTTGTAAAGCCAGTTCCAGTGAGGCTTCTTTATTGAAAGGGTATTAGAAAATGTACTACTAACTTTAATTTGACAGACTGTATTTACCCAAAATAAAATCTAAGCCATTTCTGGACCATGACAATTCATCAAGTTAATTTATTACATGGGAAGAATTTCTTCATTGCCTCCACAGTAATTCATTTAAAATGGAAGTAAAAAGAAATCACAAATTAATCATCCTTTTCAATTATTTCCTTCCCAACTTAGTGGAACTGCTTATCTTCAAGATTTTGTTCCTACTAGTACAACACAAGTTAAGTCCACTGAACATCCAATTTAGTATCACATTTTGGTTAGTGATACAACTGCTGCCCTGACATTATCAGTCTTCAGAATGGTCACAAGAATCTAATTGAACTGGCAAGAACTAAGAAGCCAAAATTTGAGTCATCTCTGATGCCTCATCAGTATTCAAAAGCTAAGCTTGTATTCAAACTGCTTTATCTTTCTTCTTTACAATTACTGAAAACTACTTCAACAATCTGTAGTTTGATGCTTCAATGAACCAAATGCATTTGTAGGCATATTTCACTTGGCAAGCCATAGAGACATTTTTAGATTTTTATCATCCTGTTAGACTCTCTTCCTAGTCGCCAGAGGTGGTAATTCAATAACTGGAGGATTAATCCTGAAAAAGAGCAGTCGAGGCTAAAACGCACTTGAAAGGGTTGGGTTTTTTTTTAATGAATTTAAGGAAGGCTAACCAGGCAAGCCAGAGGGGTGTGCAACTTAGCAATGACTTACCAAGTTTGCATGGTACAGTAGCTGTTGCTATCCTAGTTAGGTACTTATCCATACTTTAGGGAAAAGCTGTGCTTGGATTTATAGCAAACAGACCAGACGCTGGTCTTTGTCTTCATATTTTGTTTTGCAAAAGATGTTGTGGGGAAAAAAAAAAAAAAAAGAAAAATCTTACTTTTCCAAGATAAGAAAATAAAGTGGTCAAAAACACTACAGACTGATGGGATATACTTCTAAATAGCAAGGAAAATAGCTCTCTGCATACTTGGCTTTCATGTAAGATGACATCAGCTTAAGTCTTAACTTTGAGGTCCTTAAAAGGGTCAACACTGATTAAAAAGGAAAATCTACTTGGAAAATAAGGAAGTACCAGACATTTCTCCCAACATCCAAATAAAGCAATCAATATCTCCATTTTTGTCTGCATGTGACCTGCTATCTCTTGAGCACAGGATGGCTGCACCAGCTGCTCACCATGTACACACGTGGCTGTCAAGACTGCCATGAGCCCTAGCCAATGTGGGATAAAACTGGAACTCTTGCAGAGGCCATATCCTCTACGGGCAGGAAGAAATCTCTTCCCCTTCAATGCATTTGGCTCCATCAAGGAAGTATTTTTAATGCATATAAAGGGATAGGTTCACCCCACCCTGATAGCATTCCTTTCCTGCAATGCACTGAAGAAACAGCCAGGCCAGGCCAGGCCTACCTGGAAATCATAGATTGGTGGCCACTTCCCAGATCATGCGTCCCCGCACTGCCTCCACCCAGCTGGCCACCTCCGTTGCTCCCCACTCCGCTGTGTGACCCAGAGGATACATTTGGCTATGCATAATCAGAAGAGAAGCATGAGAATTATTAAATTCCCTCTAATAAAGTTCAAAGGAGCAAAATTAACCCAAGTATATATGTATATATACACACACACATGCAACCAAGGATCTCTGAATAAAGTTCTCCCACAGCTATAAGACCAGCCTTAAAAAAAGTGCACCCCCAGCCTTTGCTTTGCTGATAAGCATACTATTTCTGTTTCATAGCCCGCCTACCACAAGGCAAAGAGGAGATCACAGGTCATAGCTAGGGCACTGTGGTTGCAGGCTCCAACCCTTTTTTATTAAGAAAGAGCAACTCCTCTGGCAATTCAAGCTCAGCTCTGAATCCCACCTGCGCTGTTTAAGGCAGACTGTCTGTATAATTAGTGAGGGCAGAGCGTAACGTGGCTGGCCTGTGAGGAAAATGAGCTCCTGAAAGCTCTTGAAGCTGGGCTTAGGTAAGCACCTCTTGCCACAGCAGTTAGCTTCCATTTTAACTGCACACACTTCACCATAACATTGGTTCCAAATTAGAATAAATTGTTAAGGCAAATAACATCTTTTAATTGCTAGGGTCAGCCAGTCTGCACTTTAAATATGGACCATGTTTCAGGTAATGCATATTCTTCCCAATACTGAACCACAAAGGTACATAGTAACAAACTCCTAAGCACTCATTAGTGCTCATTTCCTTCTGCAGTCTACAAGCATGAAATCTAATTTGATAGCACTTTATTCTCTTTTTTGCATTCATTTGATCTAGGAATAAATGGTTGTATTGGGTCTGGCTGAGATGGAGTTAATTTTCCCCATAGCAGCCCTTCACAGTGCTGTGCTTTGTATTGGTAGCTAGAAAAGTGTTGATAACACACCAGTGTTTTGGCTTCTGCTGAGCAGTGCTTGTGCAACATCAAGGCTGTTTCTCCAACATTCCCCCCTCATTAGCAGGCTGGGGGTGGGAAAGATCTTGGGAGGGGGCACAGCCAGGACAACTGCCTCAAACTGACCAAAGGGATATCCCATACCATATGACAGCTGTGCTGCAATAAAAGCTAAGAAAAAAGTAGAGGAAGAGAGGGGTACTCATTATTTACAACATTAGTCTTCTAGAGCAACTGCGATGCCTACTGGAGCCATTTTTCCCAGGAAGAGGCTGGACATTGCCTGCTGATAGGAAGTAGAGAACAAAACCTTTTGTTCCTTTGCTTCCACGTGCAACCTTTGCTTTTGCTTTATTTTAAACTGCCTTTATCCTGACCCGGGGGGCGGGGTTCCACCTTATTTTGTCCCCTCCCTGTCCTGCTGAGGAGGGGAGTGACAGTGCAGTTTGGTTGGCCAGGCTGGCACCTGGTGTCCAGCCAAGGTCAACCCATCACAATGGTGGTGGTGACTGAAAAAATCCTCTCTTCTTACAATCAAAATGAAGTACACTGGCTTAAGAAACCTACTCCAAACATATCCACAATTTTCCTTAGCTCAAGCCAGACATCATTTATTTTCACTAAGTTTTCAGTCATCTAGAAATACTTAAGCATGAATAACTCAATGAGACAAACTAACTGTGTTTTGAGGACAGAAACTATTAAAATTGTTGTTCTATGTTCATGGTCTACCAAAAGCAGCAGCATGTTTGGTGTTGGCTCTAGCCTGCTAGCAAAGTTACTGCAGCTATTTTTAAACCACCCCAAAGAGAAATTCTGCTCAAGTTAACTGGAAAAGCAAGCATCTCAAACTCATAATAAAAATGCTATGTATCTGTACATAGTAACCTGCCAATAAAGAGCAGTACTCTACTCCAGAGCTAATGGCAGTACACCATGAACAACTAGGAGAACTAGTTGCTTCTTTTAGTCAGAGAAGCCAGAGCACGTACCAATCATCTCCGCCACGCATGCACATCTGCCCCCTGAATGTTACACCTATATTTCCTAGAAATGACTGCACAAAGCCAAAAAAAACATAGTGATGACGCTGTATCTCACCAGCAGTATTACAACCCAGTGACACACTGGTAACTTAACACAGGCATCTAGATGAGGTTGACAGGCTCAAAGTATAAAAAGCTATGCTATAGCTTTCACACAGTTCTAGCTTGAACATCTCCCACATACATATTTATTTCTTCAGACAATGTGTTTCCTTAAGAATTACCTTAATCTATTTAACAAAGATTATTTAAAAAGTATTACAGCAATATTCATTTTAACTGAGACTGAAGCATAGACATTAAATTAGATGTTAAATCCTTTGCATCTAATATTAAGTAAGGATTACTTTCCCTCAAATTCTACCACATTGTGGTTTTATACCCTTTGATACTCAGCTATGGCAACATACACACTATAAATGCTCTGTACGTGGTAATTAAAATGCATTTAAAGAACATAGGAGAAAAAAATAAAATGTGAAATGCTTTTTGTAAAAGCAGAATGTACTTGAGTGCTTTTTAAAGAATGTTTTCAATGATCTCTTGGATGAAGGGCTTCAAATTGAATAAACTCTCAACCTCCCAAGGAAAAGCTGAGATACAGGAGTTTTTCTCTTCAGAAGGCAACACGTAAGACTTGCCGTGATCAGGGCTTTCAAAACAAATTGCCTCTCCAGTTCTTCTTTGTGCTTAGCTACATATAAGAAGCGATGAGGTACAGAACAGGGAATGCTAACTGCATCACTAAGAAACTGCTTTATAAAAATATGACCTATAAAGTTTCTACTTCCTGAGAAAATTACAAGAGCAATGCAGTATCTTCATGAACCAAAACAAGCCACGCTGTAATACTCTCAGACTTGGCAGTATCTTTCTAAAAACTAGGATTAAGGTCTGCCAGCAGAGAAAGGGTGAAGTAAGCTGCCATTATGTTTTTAAATGATCCCAAATACAATAAATATTTGAGTAATTAATGGAACTTTGTTTCTTTGTGCAACAGTTCCTGACATAATCTAATTTTTTTAAAATGATGTAATTTAATCAGCTGGGAAACTCTACTTGCACTGCCATGTATGGTCTTACACTGGAGGCTGACAGTACTGGTTTGTAAGAAGAAACCTAGAAGCTGTACTAGGATTTCTCCCTTCACCCTGATAAGCTGTAGATGGAAGTTCAAGGTCCATAACTAAGATAAACATACAAGGCTCAGCTGTGCTCACCATACCATTAATTTTTCATCAGTATAATTCCACACTCAAACGAAGCTCCTCCTGGTTTACATCATCTAAAAACACCACTAGGACCACAGAATAGTGGAACTATCCTTTTGTTTACAGTCTTTAAAAAAGCATCAGCTTAATTGGACATTTAATATTTGAAATGATATTAAAATTACATGATTTTTGGACTTAGAATGTTAAGTATAAACACTATAACCCCAGCACTGATTTGCTTGGCTGAAAATTTACCTATGCGTAATCTATTTTCCTATGACACCCTAACTCCCAAATATGCTCAAATATCAATTCATAAAATAATTACATTAATTTCAGTGAAAACAAACCCGTATGAACCCTGAAGCACTTTGCCTTTCTGCATAATAAAAGCATTTTTACTTTTTAGTTGGCTCCAGATTTTTAATCAGCATAGTAACTGTATATGATGCATTCCTACTACACTATTTTCTTTCTAAATAGCAAAATCAGTTCTTACAACTGAACAGAGAATAGCTCAGAATAAGGAAGGGATTCCAGTAGAAAAATTATCATTGAGTCACAGAAATAAAAGCCAAGGGTCCTTATCTGTCATCCAGTTCATTTCCTCGCCCTTCAGCAAGTGAACTTTTTTCCAACATACCATTTATAAATATCCAGTGGGTATCTTCTTTTTTAGCAGCTCCATGCTTTAAGACCATTCTATTTTAACTTAAAATATTTGTAGTCTTCAATATCGACTAATAGTTACTGTCTGACTGGAATGAGACAAAGATGGCAATTCCCTAGGTGTGTTTGCACCACCCCTCAGAATCAGAGGACTAAAATACCAGGACAGACATAGCACTGACATGGCTGTAGATTATGACTGAACATGACAACCACAGCAGGTTATGTGCTCCCCATGGTAACAAAAGAGGAAACCAAGAGCACAGTCCTAGTCCTCACTTTTTCCCCCTAAGTTTATTTTCCTGCATACTAACCCTGACACTCACAACAGGCAGCTGGGTCCTACCCTTCTAGCTTATAAGAGCTGCAAGATTTTATAAAAGCTTAGCACCTTTAGCAGCACGCATGGAAATGGTGACAATGTGAATTTCACACAAGCAGCAGTAGGGAAGAAAGGGCAGTCACTCCTCCTGCATAAAAGGGGTTATAAAGTTATAAAGTGCTGTTAGAACAAAGCCTAAAGCAATAACAAGAAAGTTAACCTTTCATCAAAACTTTACACAATAAAACCAGTATGTTTTCTTGCAAGGATTTTACTTTATGCCAACCTTAACAGCATGTGTCACATAAACAACAAAATCTAAGCAAGACTAAAGTCAGTCACTGATGCAAAACAGATTCCCTATTTCTGTGCACGGGTTAGTCATGGACACATAGACCTCATGCTTGAGGTGCAAATTTGACACTGGTTTTACATTGCTGACCTTCCCACAAAGAGCACTGGAAATCTATGGATATAAAGCACTATAGTGACAAGGTATAATTTCAGTATATTATAATCAGCAATAATAGTCATAACTGATTCACAGCAATGTGACTGGTAAATCAGTCCCTTTAAGTTCCACAGTAAAACCAAACTGGAAGGCATTGCATAGGGAAGAGGAAGAATATAGGTTGGGATGATTCAACATTTTTGAGTTATAATAACCAGTGGAAAGAGGTCAGTAGCTACATTTTCCAAACATGAGTGCAGAAATCTATGTAGGATAGAAATATCTGGATTCCGGAATGGTACTTTTTTCTTTAATTTTATTTTTCTTTTTTTTTAATTTGGAAAATCCTTCTACCCTCTTCCCAGATTCCTCTACCAACAGTGTCACTGATGAATTCATGAAGGACGTATAAACAAATTAACTGGAGGATTTACAGAAATTTGCAAAGTAGATTCTGCAAAACAGCATTACTTCTACTGATGAGTACTTCATCCATCTCCCACAATCTAACAGTTTGATGGCAGAAATAAGAACAATTAAGGTGAATAAATGTTTAACAGTGCTTGTGCCCCTAAACCAGGCTGCACCCAATACTGTCTGAATGTCTTCCTGAAAAGCTGACCACTTATCCCGCTTTCTGGGGATAATTAAATATTAAAAAGAAAAAGAAGCCAACAGGAAAATATTATTTGAATGACCTAGATCTGAAAAGTTCTCAGCTGAGAGTACTTAATTTCAAGCTATTACACATACTAGCAAGTGGGACTGGCAATGAGGACAGAAAATCAGAAATGGCACAGTCACCACCTTAAAAGCCAATTCTCAGCTCCCTAAAACTGTCAAGATTTCTTACCTCAGTCTCGCTCAGAATAGGTGTTGCTCCTAACCACATCTTTCTGCATTTTCAAATTTCAATTCACAATTTGATTTGAATTATTAGCTCTGCTGCCAGCCTTCCTCATTCATAATTTACTCCCTACTGACAAGACTGAAATAAAAAAGATTAAAAAAGAGCTAGAGACTTACTGGTGTTTAGGATATTCAACTGAGATACAGAAGAGTCAGGATTGAAAAGAAGGTCCTACAGTTACTTCACTATTTGCAAAGGAAGATAGCACTACCAGGGGAGACTTCATGGACACCACAGATATTTATCATGATCTAGCTAAGGCAACTCCCTTCACAGCCTGGTTATTCCTGCAAACCCAAATATTTCCAAGAGTTTTCTTCCCTGCTTCTCACAAGCTTCAAAGGCTACCTTTGTGTTCAGACAAGATGACTTCTGAACATTAGCTACAGCAACACTGCTTATTTACCCTTACACTGGCTTAAACAAGACCAGATTTTATCCCAAGATTGCAATTCACACTTGCTTTGCTCATATTTAATAATTGTTACCAATGCAACTATATTCGCAAACACCTCTGCAAGGACTTCATATAAACAAATCCTTAGACTTATCCTGAAATAATTTTTCCCAACAAATCTTTTCAAGAAAGGGTGCTCAGCTCCATCTGGTGCTGAATTTAGAGTATTTCTCTCTGAGGCTCAGAACTGCACAAAGGGATTTATTTTCCACTTGTTAAACATCTTATATGCATGCAAGAGGCAGAAGTCCAAACTGCTGCTATGAAGGTACCTATCAAAATGAAAGGTATCCTTCCTCCCCACAGATTCATTAATGTATCTCGCTACTGCCCTTAGCAGCAGCAGTACCAATCCTTGGAAGACCTGTCTTCAACTCAGAAACAGTTTATCGTATTTTCCCCGTGTTTGCTATGACAATTATAAACACAGAGGACAAGGGGCACTGAAGCTGGGCTGTCTAACAAGATTCAATTTACAGAACGTTAGCATGCTCTCTCACTCTGACTCTCTAACACTATGAAAACCCACTCACTAATTACACTCTTAGAAGCTACAAATAATTTTAGAAATGGGTGTTTTGCACCTGATGAGAAACAAATTCCCTTAATAAAAGAGTATCTTCATTTAAAGAAAACATCTTACAATGAGTTTAGAGGTTCCTAAATATATATTCATTACTGCTTCTTCCTTTAGTAGGCACCACTTGTGCTCATGAAATACTTCTCATGAATAGCCAGAACAGGAAAGAAACATGTAAAATGCCATCAAGATACATTTAAAAATAAGCATTTACAATTATAAAATTCTAAACCAGAATTTCTGAAAAAAATCTTTAAACATAAACAAAGCATGTGCTTGCATAAAAATATTTTAATAACCTCTCTAGAACAACGTATAACTACTATATGGCTCACCTGTGCCAATGAATAATAAACCTTAAAAATAATTTAAAAACAAACAAACAAAAACCAAACCACCAAACCACAAATTTTATACCCTATTCCTTTTTATAGGCCTGCTTCTTATATTATTTTTACAAGGGTATTTTCTTTTATTCTAATGAAACAAAGCTAGATTCACACCGGAGTAATTAAAAACAGAGCAGGGTCTGGGTGACTATAGACAGAGCTCTCCAGGTACTTCAGTGGGGTTTTGTTCATCTAAGCACAAGCACAAGTACAAGTACAAAACGTTTTAATAGCATGGTAGTTTAGTGGAAAATAAAGCATTCTGAAACACTTTGGCTGTCAGTCACCTACCTTGTGCTGTTTGCTACACTTCTCCCTGAGCCAGTCATCAGAGGAGACACTGACTTTTCTAACATTGTCTCCTCTTGAACAAGATAAATTGACAGATCTACTTAGTACACTGAGAGGGCAAATCCTGTAGAAATACACTTTTCCCTCTTGCTATGCTGTGCAGAATTTTTAATGCAAATCAATCTGGGATATATCTGTTTTCCCAAAATAGGAGGGGATTTTTGTTTGTTTGTGGTATGTTTATTTGTTTTAATTAAAATGAAAATTAAAATTGCATGGCTACCTTTTCAAAAGTCCTTTGCTGCCCTCATGTGTTTCACAGGAAAACTAAGTCCTGAAGTCTACATACAAAATAAAATAGCGCTCTCTCCAAGCAAGACAACAGCTTCTCCTGCTATGAACAAGACAGTCCATGGAAATAGTAACAAAAAAAACCCTGAAAGTTTCTCTCTCTCTTCTAGCAAAGCCGACCAGTTTATAATTTAATGATTATATACTAAAAATAAGAAAATTTATTCAGTTTGAGATAATTATAATTCCCGATGAATAGATTTCAATGCTAGCATGCCAATTTAGTCCAAGTGGATGATGTCAGCCTGATGGAAAATCTGACATGCTTTATTTCAAAACTTGCTTTTCATTAAAGCCAATTTCAGCATCTTTCCACTGATTACACTGACTGGCAAAGTACCTTCTTTCCTGTTCCATTATATTATACTGTACAGAATAAAATCATGTGGCTATTGCATTAAAGCTTCTGTTACTCTTGCTATCAGTACACTCAAAGCTACGGTTCCCATATCAAGCTTTCCTTTGACACTCCTGCCAGCCGCTGACCCGCACTTCTCCCGAGAGTCACAGTGCTCAGAGTCAGTTTGATGGATTTTTGCCTCAGAATTTGGTTGCTGAGGCTTGGACCATCCTTAAAAAGGTTTCACTGTTCACTTATGCTACAGTCTTCACCCTATCTAGTCCCTAGACTGATCCCAGACCTCATTATACCAATATGAGTTTGTAATTTATTTTAGTAACACCTCTTTTGCCAATCCTGGGGTTAGGAGAATAAAACTAATCAGAATAACCAATAAAATCTGCCCTTTTAAGCTTTCATACTCTGGCTACAAGACATAAACAGCCCTCCTGTACCAAAACTGGTGACAGTTCAGTTGATCCTCCTGACAGCCATTCCACAGGAAGAGGAAAGCAAAGGCAGAGCTGGATTATGATCCCCACAGGTTTGCTCAACCCTGGACATGAGCTATTTCATAGGAACAGATCATAAACTTTTATTTATACTGTCAGGAGGTTCCTGAACTGCCGTGATTGTTTTATTGTTAATCTACCTGCCACCATTTAAGTGCCTTTAAAATGCCTCAACTTCTCAGAAATGACAGTATGTTAAATCCTCTCTTCACTACAGAAATATGTATAACTGCAGGCTATAAAGCAGAATAATGAATTTTTCTTTCCATTATTAAGAAAAGGTACCTGCATGGTAAGTGTTCTGCAAATAAACACAAGCGCTCCTTTATCAGTGGGGTGGACTGGAGAGAATTGTTGCCATTTCATGACTAAAGTACTGGGTTTTGTTCTCCCTTGCCCTATCAGATAACAGCTCTGGTACCGTAGTCTCACTTTAGAAAAGCGAGTGGGTTTTTTTGTAGAATTGCTGGTCAGTTGCTCATCAAAAAGCAAAGAAAGAAAAAAAAAAGAAAAAACAACCCACCAAGCACACGCAGCGTAAGGCCAGCCAATATCAAAATACTTTTGCCATAGAAAAGAGCAAAAGGCCATTTTACGTGAAGGGGGAGAGGCGGCTAAATGCTTACATAGTGCAGAGGAGTCTGTAGTGCTGCTGATTAAGGTTATCTCAATCCTTCTTCAGTCACCAGTATGAAGATGACAGACATCAATCAGCACTCAAATGGCTGAAGCTACCTGGGCCCCCCTCAAACAGGAGTTACCATTCCCTGGTATGGGAACTACAACAAAGCCAGCTCTCAGAAGCCAGCAAGCCCAGGCATTTGAACTGGCGTGATGGGGCAGAGACAGGTGCAGCTCGCCAAGCTGCAGCCCAACAGTTGGGCTGCCCTGACTGACCCTCCACCAGGCACAGGCTTAATCCTTTGTCTTCTACTTGCCAGGTCTCTCTGTGTCTACTAATCTAGAAATTATAAATATATAGATATCTTGCATTTCATACAATACAATTTCACTTCCAAACTTGTACTGTTCCATAAAATGCTGCATGCCACATAAAAAAACCTCATGCACTGGCACAGTTCTGCACCTCACCTTTTACAAAGCACACACTCCTACATGACTTTGCTGTTACACAGCACAGAAATGGTAGCAAAACTTCACACTCTTTGAAATTTCAATGCAACGAAAGCCTCCTGTCTCAAACATCGCACTGCAAGGTTTGCTACTGGCACCATTGTGTTGCAGTAGCAAGATGGTGGGGAGAAAAGCAATAGGGACAACTAAAACACAGAATAGCTTTAAACATACAAATATTCGACATATGAACACTGCATAACACTGGACGCCTCGCCCCTGGCAGTGTTCAAGGCCAGGTTGGACGGGGCTTTGAGCAACCTGGTCTAGTGGAAGGTGTCCCTGCCGTGACAGGGGGTTGGAACTAGATTATCTTTAAGGTCCCTTCCAACCCAAACCATTCTATGATTCTATAAAAATACCTATTGATGGAAATTTACGAGAAGGACTGTGTTAACTTATACTGGCTTAACAAAGTTTTAAATATCAAACACTAACCTGCTTAATGGAGTACCAGTACTTGACTAGTTTCTAAGGAAACCTGTGAGCCACCACCAGCATGCATACAGGTTTCTCTCAAGTATTTTCTTCTGGCATAACCTAACTGGACACCAGAAGCTGGGGACACAAGCTGTGCGGCACAGGGTAGTTCTCTCCCCACCAATGCCTTCCCTTGCTAAAGCCTACAAGCTGCACCTCTGCTACCCCAAAGGAGCAACTACACCTTTGCTTTCCTACTGGCAGCCCAGTTTGCAGGTACCAACTACCTTTCCTTTCAGCAAAGGTCTGGCATTCAGTTTTACCCTAGTAGTTACCGCTCAGCACCTCTCCTCTCCTAGTTTGCAGCCCTGTGCGCCTCGCATCTCTCACATGGAAAGCACCGCCTGAAACACAGGCTTTTTCCAGGCGCTGCCCACCACCCCACAACACAGCAAACCTGTCACGGTGAAAAGGACACCCGGGTACCTCGGCGGCCGTGCGCCCAGCCCTTGAGGGCGGTGACCACTGCATGGCCCGCCTCGGCCCGCCTCGCGGCAGCCGCAGCCCAGCGAGGTGCCTGCCCCCAGGCCCGGAGTACGAAGGAAGGGAGGTTGTCTCCGCGTCCGGAAAAAAAAGTTTCAGCTCATTTCCACCCCCCCGAAACAGCCCGGCCCATAAGCTCTGTGGGATGGAGGTGCGACCCCAAGCCCCACCCCGCCATGACATAGCGGCCGGGGGAGGGCCCAGAGACGGGGGCCAGGCACGGAGCGGGCCCCGCTGCCCGGCGTGGCATGGTGCGACCCGTCGCTCGCCCCGGCCGGTCGATGGGGGTGCGGGCGCTGGCGCTTGTCTGCTGCCTGCTTCGGGCAGGCAGCGCCGCCCTCCTGGTGCCTGCGGGCACCTGGCCGGGGCAGCAGGGCGGCGGTGCTCAGGGCCGCCCGCCGTGGGACAGAGGCGGCCGGGAGGAAGAAGTGGCGGCGGCGGCCCTCCGGGTAGGTGTCTCTGCCCGCACTTACACTGGCGATCCGCGGCGGGCCCGCTGGCTGCGGGCTCCGCCGGACGAGTAGGGGTGTCAAGGTGCCCCTTTAACCGGAGAGCGGGAGGTAGAGGAAGGTGGCAGGGCGGAGCGCTCAGCCCAGGGTACCGACACCCGCTCCCGCCTACTTTCTCTTTGCCTCGGCTTCCCCCCAAACTACAGGCGTTGGGATTCCGCCGCTTTTCTCCCCTTCCCCGTCTCTGGCGCCAGGTGTCAGCCGCGCACCGAGGAGGTGGCGGGGTTGTCCGATTGTCTTGCCTTCGTAGGTCAAAAATATGTTTTTCGGAGATCTGGGATTCCTGATAACTTAAAGTTTAGGGTTTTCGTTGTCTTTAGGCCATTATACTGTGCCTTTGCTTTATAAGGACATAAAGTAAGACAGGGCTGACTCTTATCTGAAGACATGTTTACATATCTCTGAACCACAAAGTTTGTTGTGCTATCAGAGAAGGGCATCAGATGGGTTTGACACAGTTTGTTCTCAGCTTGCCTGTTTTGTCTGTCTCGTATCAATTTTTTACCCTCTGTGCACTTAAAAATGCTTTTCTGGTATCTCTCGGAGTTGAAATTAGTCTAATGGCTTTCACATTGGGTTGCTGGGAATCCACAATCAATCTGAGGTGAGCCTGAGGTGAAGAGCTGTCTTGTTATCTGAGTTCATGTTTGTTGTTGCTAACCGGTTTTTTCCCTGCTCTTATGGTTGTGTCGCTACTGCTATCTCCATAATGGCCACAATACATTTTTATTTCTCCCCCCCCCTTCAGGAAAGCGCTAAAAGAATTAGCTTACTGAATGCATCATCAAAAGATAATACGACCGCTTTCTATGGAATAAATCAGTTTTCTCACCTGTTTCCCGAAGAGTTCAAAGGTACATTTCCTGGCTGCTGCTAATGCCTTTTCTGTTATTTTTCTTATTCTTTCCCAGAACCTTGTGTCTTTCACATTTACAGATTCTTCCAGTGCTGATAGTCAGCTAGTTTACAATGTCTGGTACCAAACTGTAAGTACTTCTGAAGGACACAGTGATTGTCTTCATGTTTCGCTAGTATTGCAAGGTTGAATTGCCCAGAGCCTGAATATGATTTAGTCTATAGACTGTCCCTTCTTTTCTGTCTCTTCTCACTGGGCCTTAAAGCCTTCTTTGATTGCAACAGTTTTAAAATTGGAACATACACAAGGTTCTCAAATTCCTATTCCCTACCCCAAAACAAAATTGACTACAATCCAAACAGTGCTTGGAGGTCCATGGCTGTACAATGATAGCTATGACTTTCAGGAGCAATGACACATTTGATTATTTACTTATTTATTGATTGCTAAGAAAATGTCTGATACATATCCTAATCCTCCCTTCTTGCTGTTCATGTCAGCTGTTATGTGTTCTATTCAGCAGGAGATTTCACACCTTTTTAAATCTTTAGTAATTAAGGAACTTTTTTTTAAAGTGAAAAACTAGCAAGCTACATGTGTTTCAGAACCTTTACATTATTCTCCTCTTATTTTTCACCTTCTACCTGACTAAAATAAAGTATTATTTCCCAGTAAGTAAAGTGTTGTGAAAATTTTCAAACAAAACTTGGTTTATGGAATGGTTATTGATCACCTTCCGCATTCTGCCCACATTCCCTACATGGAATATTTCTGTTCTTTTGAGAACTGAAGGAATATTTACATTCATTCTGCAGTTAAATGAGTATTTTAAAATCCATGAATTTTCTGTGGATTTGAAATGAGATGTAATCTCACAATTGTACCTACAGGTCAAAGTTACTTCTATGGCTTCTAGTAAAACAGTTGTTTGTGGTTTGGTTTTTTTGTTAGTAGATTTATAGATGTTTGTATTCTGTGTTTAGCTATTTACTTAAGAAGCATACCTCACAAACTTCCCAGATATGTTAAAGTGCCAAAGGGAAAGGAAAAGCCTTTGCCAAAGAAGTTTGACTGGAGGGACAAGAAAGTCATTGCAGAAGTGAGAAATCAGCAAACAGTAAGTCCTGGTGTTTTCTTTTCTTGGTTCTCAAACACAGCTCAGAGACAGCTCCAGCAGGTATGTGATAGAGCACAGTGAAGGCTTTGGAAGGGACTGACACTGCCTCAAGACTCCTTGGAGTGCTGACACAAGTATGGCTGGTTGAACATATACAAAATCATGTAGCATTTTATGCAAAGAGGGATTAGATTTAAAAGAGTGAGGTGTAAAAGTTGTGCATTTTTTAAATTGTGCAATTATAAACTGTAAAACATTTTTATTCTGTTTAACTAAATCTGCAAATATTTTGCAACATGTGTATTTTGTATTTTTTCTGAAGAGACTGAGGTAAGTTCAGTACCTGACCTCATTCCTCCGTATCACCTGCATGGGGATAGATCCTCTGCTGTTGTTTTCTCTCATGAATGAATGCCATCAACTAGTCAATACCCATATCTTTACCATTGAACATCTCAGGGGGTGATAGGAAGATAACCAGATCCCACATGATTACAGTTTATCCCAGTGTGGTTATGGTCACTGGTAAGAAACAAACAAGCTGTTACATTCCCATTGTCTTTTCTTTCTGTGCACCACATGGTGTAACCTGGACCTTGCCTAGGAATAAATTCTGCTTTCTATTTTAAATGCCACAGTTTAAAGAGCCTAGAACTGTAGTCTAGCTTCTGTTACTGTCTAAGGAATTTTTCTGTTCTGTTTAATTTCAGTTTGTTTCTTAAACTGTAATATATTTCTGTAAAATTCTTCAGACTGTAGAAAGTTGTAGACTGTCTCGTTGAGTGCTTCCTTTTAAAAAACACTAACTTTTTCTTTCCTGTTTCCCTTCTGTTTGTACCAGTGTGGAGGTTGCTGGGCTTTCAGCGTGGTGGGTGGTATAGAGTCTGCCTATGCAATTAAAGGAAATAACCTGGAAGAACTCAGCGTACAGCAGGTTATTGACTGTTCATACAATAATTACGGCTGCAGCGGGGGATCCACTGTTAGTGCTTTGAGCTGGCTGAACCAGGTTTGAAACTCCTCATAAATCTCAAACCTTTCCTTCGTATCCATGTTAATATTCTTTTTAGTGGGAAAAACTGATGGGGAGGGTGGAGCATACAGCTCATCTGATTTTTTTTAATGTGTGCGTGCATGTGTATGTATATATGCATATACATACACGTGTGTATATATTCATGCATATTTATTTAGTCTGGAGCCAAGAGTTTGTTCAAGCAGAACTGAAACTATATTGGAATTTTATGGCCTATATATTCATTTTTCTTCTTGCAGACAAAAGTAAAACTTGTGAGAGATTCAGAATACACTTTTAAAGCTCAGACAGGACTGTGCCATTATTTTGGTCACTCAGATTTTGGAGTTTCAATAGCAGGATTTGCTGCATATGACTTCAGGTAGCTACTATTGATTCTTCTTATTTGCTGTACTTTCCCTTCTGCGTTCAGTAACTGTGGAGTAAGTGAGAGCCAATAGTGCATTGACCAGCCAAAGGTTATGAGGTCGATTGCATCAGTTCTGTAGCTGTGTACTGGATAAGAATTAATACATAACATTTTTGAGAGTTAAGGCTTGTGCGATGAGCCCTGCCATCACTAGGCCTGCTCAAATTAGAAAGCTAAAGTCTGTGTCTTGAAATTAGGTCTTTTAAATTGGCTATGTTTAAACTGGAACATTGAGTTAGTTTCAATTTTTAATATATAAGTGAGTGTTGCACTGCTTAAGTATCAGACATAGTAAATCCTACCAATAGTAGTTGGAATTTGTTGAAAAAAAAATGTGGAAATATTCATTTTCTTCAATATTCATCCATTTGCACACCCACCCGCAACCTCCTCCAGTCCGTGACTTTACAAACCGTGTAAATCTAATCTTTATCAGGACAATACAGCTGCATACTGAACTTAAAGACAAGAAATGCAGTTTTGACAAGGAATTGAATTACTGCCAGGTATAACTTTCTGAAATTAATTATAGCTTTGCCAGTCTGTATTTGCCACATTTAGTTATCACACATATCATGCAGTGATAAAGATTTCCTGTTCCAGTACATGACATAAGTAAAACTGTTTGAGCATTTCTGATAGTGGTAATGTCCTGTGTTCTGATGTGTTTGAGATACAGATTTTAGTCTGTTATTATGTATGGCAGAAGAGGTACTTCTGTATGTTTGAAAAACTAATGGAAAATAGTAACATAGACTAATGTTTTGTCCAGAGCTGGTTTTAATTGAGTGATACATGAAAGTTACGTAGACCCCACCAACTTGACCCAGGAATCTGCTGCTATTTAATAGCATTATGTCCTTGGATCTGCACCTTTCCCATGGTCTGTGTGCCCTATATTTGTATTATTGTATTCTATTATATGAAATACATAATTATTGATTTATGTTATGCAGTGTGTAGAACTCGCAGGAAGCAGTTTAATTATTTGACTTCTAAATCGTACTTAACGAGTAGATTACCACCTCTCAGATTGCTTTAGTGTGCTAACATAAGTAACTTGGCATTATCACTCCTTTCACAGCGGTCAAGAAGAAGAAATGATGAGGATGCTTGTGAACTGGGGCCCTTTGGCAGTAACAGTAGATGCAGTTAGCTGGCAGGATTACCTTGGTGGAATCATACGATATCACTGCTCCAGTGGAAGAGCAAATCATGCTGTTCTTATCACTGGTTTTGACGGAACAGGTGTGTTGCCATCAACTGAACTTCAAGCAAGTAGGTTTTGTGGTTTTTTTTCTCCTACTTGCAACTTGCCTCCTGCAGGGTAAGTGATTAAAATCCAGAACTGGGAGTTCTGTTGGGAGCTGTTTGGCTTGGTGTCACGCCAGTTCTGGAAATACAGCCTGATCCCAGGAGAGAAAGTTTGTGTCTGTGCTCCATTAGTTCTGTGGGATTTCATGTCCTTGTAAAGTCAAGAAAACAGCTGTATGTGTATTTACGCCAGCAGAGGATATAACCAGTCTGTTCAACACTGGCATGTTAGCTCTGTCCTGCATGTGAACAGCATTAGGTTTCACTATACTGTATCATCAAACCATCAGAAATAATGAGATATTAAAATGGTAATTAACTCTGTAGAATGTTAGAAGTTTTTTATGCTTCCCAAATCTCATGTTGTCTCTTGTTTATGAAAATGTCTCTTCCAGGTAGTACCCCTTACTGGATTGTACAGAACTCTTGGGGGCCCACATGGGGAATAGACGGCTACGTTCGTGTTAAGATAGGCGGGAATGTCTGTGGTAAGTCTGACAAAAAGTAATTAGTGGTAAAGGCCACCTGCTGGGATATGTTTTTTCCATGTAAGTAAAGCAATATAATGGGATCCTCAGAGAGGAAGTGCAAGTCATTGCTACATTTCAGAAAAGGTTAGATGAATCCAGATGGAAAAAGAAATGAAGCCGTTGCTAGTTCAACCAAGCCATATAGCTGAATGATTGAAAAACACCATACAAGGGTAAAGGCATAACAAATAAAGTCCTATTGTACCTTACCATGTAGAGGTAATGTATACATTACAACGTATACACTACATAATGTATACAATGTATACACTACATGATGTATAAATGTATACATTACAAGGCAAAGTGTACAGTCATGTGTCATGGTTCTAGGTTAATGCCATCACTACACTCAGTATCGGTAAACCAGCTGCTGCCCTTGTCTGGTGCATGGAATTGTCTCTGGGCTCAGTTTAGCAAACAAGTATGAAAAGTGTATCTGCCAGTGCCTGGGAGTTGTGTACCTTGCTTGTGGCTTTTCTTGTTAAGATAAGAGGTACATACTCTCAGTGCTAGTTCCATCTCCCAGCTCTTACTGTTTGCAAGTGGTATTTCTTGGTGCTTGAGGGGGTTTTGTCACTTTAAATACCCCGTTTCTTCTGAGTCGCTGAGTATGGAGGTAAGGCAGGTGGAGCTCCTGTTTACTAGCAAAGACTGCTGAACCAAATTTCTAGGATTGAACTATGAGACAGTAAGTGTTGTGTGTAAATTGATATTTTTTTTTTTTTCTGTTAAATGAACACTGGAGGTCTTCTGTTGGCTTTCACTTCCATGCATGTTTCACAGTAGCTGTCAGTCATTGTAAAAGGTGTTAGAGGATGCAAATCATCCGCAAATAGGAACAGATGATCTTCAGTTTGCCTGCACCCAGTAAAGATCAGGACATCATAGCTTTTCCATGTTGCTGAAACTTTTGTTCTTGTTGCATAAACAAACTCTTCGGAAAAATAAATTTAGAAGTAGTGGTAATTAAAGCAAGTCGATTGTAGAGCTGGTCAGGAAGAACAGATGTGGTGTTTTCAAATTCTGTTCTCTCAAAAAGCAGGATCTTTCATGTTTTCTGTAGTGTCCCACGCAAGAACAGTCCAGCAAAGGCCAGTAGTTGCTGTCTTCCCCCCACAGATGTTGTCTTCTGATTTAGAGGTGCTCTGACACAACTTTTGAGCATATAAAAGCCATTAACCTTTGCTACCTTTACAGACTATAGTCAGACTTTGCTTTTAGTGCTGGAAGGAGTACAGCAATACAAAAAGAACTGGGCATAAATAAAAGCCTGGTTTGTTCTGTGTTTGTATGTGTTGAATGTTCAAAAATGTGTCTTGTAATGGAATTTGTGGTCTCTGTTCTCTTGGCGAGCTTTCAAAGCTGCATAGCTTCATATTGTCTATACATTGCTAATATATATGATTAAAAGGGAAGAGGACATCGAGGTTTAGGTTGCTTTTCAGCACCCAGATTGGACCAATGCTGAATCCTTAGAAGGGATCTAAAGTTTTGAATGTGAAAGCAGAGGAAGAAGGAAAGTAGATACCAACTATAAACAGTGTCAGGCAAGGAAGAAATAAAAAGGTTGCAGCTGATTTCCTGCCTTCTCCTGCCCCTCAGCAGTTCACCTGCTGTCCTGGCGCAGAGGAGAGAGGACATTATATTAATATGAATACTGGTAACTTCTTTCTGGCAAGTCCCCACTTCCAGTATTTATTAAAAAATAATATTTTTGTTTCATTTGTAGGTATAGCAGATACAGTTTCTGCGGTATTTGTTTGACACTTACTGGCCAAAGACCCCAACTATCATTTGGACACACACTGTACATGAAGATTTATTTCAAAACAACATTTCCTAAAATAAGAAATTGCTGTAAGGGCAACTCCTGCTTTTAAGCAATACAGGAATGGGTTGGCTGGAGTTTTTAAAAATGTTTTTATTTGCAATGTGTGTCGTGTGTCAGATCTCTCATGGAATAAGAAGACTTAGAGTCAACTGCAGAGTATACAAAGAGAAGTTACAATGATGGACTGAAACTGTGAGTGTGATCTCTATCCAGGTGTTGAATACTACTCCATAAAAAATCTTACAGGGAAAGAAGTGATGATGAATGATGAGAAATTTGAATCAAATAGTCAATATTATGACAGGGTATAATTGAAATGCTTTGCATATGAGAACTGCCATGATCGGGTCTGCTTTTATTGGGCAGGGAAGAAGTTGGAAGAAAATATTCTGTTTGATATTCTTTGATACTTGGTTTTTGTAGCACCTCTGACAGACACATACATTTTGTCTTCCTCCTTTTTGTGAAATCTTACTCTTTCTCTGAAGTTAGAAGAATACAGGAGGGTAAAAGACACTCAAACTTGTTGCCTGAGCACCCGGTTCTCTGAAGTGCTGTAGTCCTTCATCTTTGGTCTTCAGACCTTTATTGGGTAAAACTTCAAAGCTGTTCAGAGCAGGGAATGTGTTTTGGAAAGTGCCTAGAGTATCACAGTCTCCTGCATTCATTTGTTAGATGGATAGAAAAGTAAGAAGTAAGTGTATTTAGACAAAAAGAGGCAGTTGTAGCAGTTTAATATCCTGTGTCCTGGGAGGTTGTATGTGTTTGCAAATCAGCCTTTCTGTGCTTCAAGAGCTGTGTCAATTCCATGCCTTTTTTCTTCTCTGCATTATGACTTACAGCAAAGCCAGTTGCAAAGTACAAATTAAAAAACTTGCTTCTTGTAGAAAAAATTCTGAGAGTGGGGTTTGTTAATACACCTTTAGAAAGTCAGTAATTACAGGGTACTCCAAATAGAGTGGGTGTTAAATTTCCCTCCATTCATTAATTGAATTCATAGGTGGGACTTGCTGGAAATCAGAAAGGGGTGCCAGCTTTGCTGGTCCTAACTAGATTTCACAACCAAACATGTAACTAAAATGCTCTGAATCTTTCTGGAACCTGTATATTTTATGAAGCACTACGGTGAAAAATACTGAAGCAATTCTGTAGTTTTTGCACTCAATTACTGTACCATGTTACTAGATCAGTGTATTTATAAGCTTCTTATGACAAACACAATGAGCATTCTTTATTTTCTGTTGTAAGTATTGCCATTTTAGTCATCTACTTCTAAGTGTTACTATTTTAACAGTTTACAAGCAACAAATGGCACACTTACTTACTTCCATAACTGGAAAACAATAGCCAAAGTTTCCAATTGGCATTGATAAAAGTAATGTTGTTATAGTAGTATCAGACACAGATTATTACACTAGTGTTTGTGACGTGTATAAGTACCTAAGGCACAGAGCAACTCAGCAGAAGTTAGGCCTACAGTGTATGTTTATTTCCAAGGGAAGCGATTAAAATGAGGAGCCTCCATCCAACAAGAAGACTACACAGCTTTATCAATATTCTATTGCCAATTTGCCTTGATTTTGTTATGTATCAGTTTTATTCTTACTTCAATTATATTTTGAATAAAAACCACTTTAAATGGCTATCATACTGTTGTTTGAACTTTACTCTTGCGTTAGAAGAAGCATTAACAAAAGGTGAGCTTTAATACTGCTTTATTTGAAGTGCAAAGTAAGTGTATCATCTGCTACTCTTAACAGTAAGTGTTTCTACATTCACTTGTAACAGACAGCAACATGATTCTTGATGTATGTAAAACTTCAAGACGCTTGGGTTTCTATGGATTCGGGAATTATTTTTTTCAATCTAGCTTTTGAAACTCTTAACACAAAATTCCTTTTGAAATTGCACAAGAGCTCAGAAACTAATACTCCTCTGAACGTGATGAGACTAATCATTAATTTACTAGAAGTATATTAATAACAGCTATTAGGCAAACAAACAAATACAAAAATATGTACAAATAAGGCATGATCATAGTAATTCTGTATAATTTGCTGTAGGTTTTAAAAACCTCTAGCTGTAGGTTTTAAGAAGCCAATGAAAGAATTAAGTTGGTCATTGAGTTGGATTGGGGTATCGTTTTAGTCTTAATATAGGTGAATCAGTAAGGGTTACTTTTTCTATCAAAATTAAGTTTCTTCCACAAGCCAATCATACTATTCACATAGCTGTCATACACAAATACGTATTTACACACTCACACTCCGTGAGAGTAGCTGTTACATTTGAGTGACAGCAGCACTGGAGGTGAAAGTCCTGAAGTTCTTTACAGCAACCAGTCCAGAGAGGTAGGCTAGTCGGAGTCGTCGCTGCTAAAATAGGAGCTGTCACAGTATTCTGCAGTGTAAAGGAATTTATGAATGTTTGGGTTCATCTTTGGTATCCAGTGTCTTGGCACTAGAAATGTTGAAAGATTGAACAAATCCACAAACACCTTGTATCTGTCACTGAAAAAGACAATCAGAACAATTAATACTGTGGTATTGGCGTGGAAGGTCGCAATTTCAAAATCTTCAGGAATCATGCCACCTCTTTAACAAGATTTTTACACTACTCCTCCTGAGTATTCCAGAGTAGAAATACAACCCTGTTTACAGGGCATATCAGATGAGACTTAAAAAGGAAATATAGTTGCTATAGTCACATCTTTCTCCTGAAAATGCAGTGTGTAGGCTATAATCTCCAGACCTCCACTCTCAGAGTAGATACAAAGTAGAATTTACCTAGGAAGAAGGTTAACCTGAAAGCAAGGAAGAGTGAGGTGGCTTACTGAAAAAGAAAAGTGAACCTTTAATCCTCAAATTCAACGTAACCGTCTGATTTCCATTCCACCCTCTGTTACGATGGTTGTGGTGGGAATTGTAATCCACAGCCAGACATGGCAGTCACTGCCTACATACGGTTTCTCTTTGAAATCAAATCTCAAAGAAGGTGCTCTTGGAAGAAGATGTTCCAAAGATGCTTGTGCTTTTTGACATAATGTTGTTCAGGACTATCAGGTCATAGTTGCAGTTAAAAGGCCTGAATGGTCTAATTATGTGAATCCTCCAATTTTGTGTGGAAAAAAAAAGAAGCCCATTCAGAGAGTTCTGTGCTCAGGCCCCAACCATCCCTTCTAAGCTCCTTTTCTGCTTCATCCCGCAAAAAGAATGATACTTCTGATTGTTGCCTGCACAGGTTGGGAGTGTTAATTACTATCAGCCTTAAGAATATATTCAGTCCTAATTTGAAGTACCCTACGTTGTACGATTAGAGGTCATGCTAAGAAAGGAAGTTAGGCATCAACAATTGGACACGAACTAAAATAAGCAGAGTTAATTATTGCTGCTGTTACAGTAATGCCTAGCTCACTTGACTGAGAATTATATGTGGCACTTTGCATAGGTTAGCAAAAGGAGTTCTTTTTGTCCCAAAAGGCTTGGAATTTGTGTATGTCAACCTGAAAAACAGTGTTACAATCACCAGGAGGAAATGGTAGAGTCCCAGAAGAGAAACAACAACTCTTCGTCCTCCAGTGAGCTGCCTGGAATCTGTCTCCCGGCATTAGATTGCAAGTGATGGGGGAAACACGTTATTCTTACCTCACTGTTGAGCGCAAATAGAGGTAGCCTGATGAGCCACCAGTGCCAGCCTTGCTGCCAATCATTCTGTGCACCATGCAGACATGGTTATCTAAGTAACAGAAAAGAAAGACAGGGTGTATGTTCAGTGTTAAGATGCAACCAAAGGGTCACATCAAGGTGCATCACTGAAATATTAAAGATCATACAGAGATCTTTACATAGATATAACACTACTAGGTATTCAGCAATGCAGGAGTTAATTCTGCCACTCTTCAGTCAACTTATAAAAAATTATTGTTAATATAGAAAGAATACACTAATTATTATACATTATTATGCTCTGTTAATACAGAATTAATTTCTGGATGTCTAGATAGAGAAGCAGAAAGACTGTTTGTATATGAGGTCTTCATGAGTTTGGACAGAGCTTTGAGCACCTGGTCTAGTGAAAGGTGCCCCTGATCGTGATAAGGAGATTGGAACTAGATGACCTTTAAGGTCCCTTCCAACCCAAACCATTCTATGATTCTATGATGAAACGACATGGTCACATTTTGGGAGACGTTAGAAAATATATACCTGTCACAAATAAAATGGTTCACTTATAGCATGTCATAGAAGTGACAGCTATACCTATGTATTTAATGATCACAGAAGAAGCTGTTCATCTTTCCTCTTATATGAAGTATAAAAAAAAAAAAGTCATTCCTAAAGGATGAACTCAGCTCAGTTCTAAAACTCTGGGCATAACTTGTCTAAAAGAGGGTAAAACAGAGCAATTTACTTGCATCTAAAAGAGGGAGCGTCACAGTCAGACAGTGGAACTTAACTTACATCGCCATTTGGTCATGAGCACATCGATATCCATAAGGGAAGTAAGAAGCTGAAAAGGAACCTGAAAACGAGGCTCCTCCCTTGGAAAATGAAAGAGAAGACAGTGGGACCTCTTATGATATGTGGTATTTTTCAAAGTAGCACTTCACCATTGCATAATAATGGCTTAACATACATATTTTTCCTAAATTGGTATTGAAATGTCAGTAGATATGCTAAGAAATGCTTCTGCCACAAAAGTCTGAATCTGTGCCTTTTCCTTCATACTTGGAAAATTACTCTAACTCTTGCTAGGACACTTTGTAGAATGGTCTGAACAAGGCATTTGCCAGTTACACTCTGAGGAGCAGCAGCTGGACAGACATGAACCAGCTGCCCAAAGAGGCCAACCTACATGCTTGAAAAGATATTAAAAATTCAACTGGACTCAGCCCTGAGCAGCCCGACCTGACCCTCAAGGTGGATTTTGTGGAGGGTTGTACAAGCTTACTTTCCAAAGCCTTTTCCAACCTAAATAAATCTGTGCTGCTGTCCTTAACCTTCACCTCCCCTCCTGCCAGTAAGCATTAACAATACATCTTCTAACTTTACCTGTAGAAGTAGATCATTAGGGCACCCTTCAGTGCTTTATAAGACAGTCGTCTTTCTCCTGCAAAATACGAGTGTCCTTAGTCTGTTACTGATTCTCCTGCAAATTTAATACTATTATGCATTTATGTAGATCATGTATAAAAAGTTAAAAGTGCATATTAACGCAATCTACCTTTACTAAGCAGGTGCTCATGGCGTTTTTCATCAAATAATGAAAGTAATACATCTTTCTGTTTTTGGAATTCAGATAATTCATCATCTTTTTCTTCTGATTCTGGTTTAGCCTTAGATATTTAAAACAAAAACTGGTTTTAGAATTCAGTAGGGAAAATTAAGCGCTTGAATGACCCATAATGTAACTTCTATTTTCATCAGAAATACTCCGTAAGTTCACATCTGAAATGTAAGAACTGTATTTTTAAACAAAATAGATGAGTCGTTGAGTCACTGTCCTTTAAGAAACACCACAAAATGTACAATTAAATATCTGTCAACACAATTCAGATGAATGAATGTTCAAACTGGCAGCTTATCACTTTTATTTGCATCTAGAGGCCTTAAAAACACTTAATCTTCAAGGCAAAAAGGAAGACAACCTTGAACAGCTATGAGTAAGAAAATTGTAAATAAAAAAGATTAGATAAGTTAGAAAATTGTGAACAGAAAAGTTAGATAAGTTAGAAAATTGTAAACATATTCTCAGGAAATGCATTAATTCTTATGTTATGCTTTTTCTCCTCATTAAAAATGTACTTAAAGCTACAAGTCTTACAATATTTTGGGGGTTTTCTTGTGCTAATTTGCTAGTGTAATTCAAACAATCCTATAGCAGCAAATTGCCACATTGTTAAATAGAAATGGGCTGTTTATAGTGACACTCCGTAGTCACAGCTCAGGGCCTTAAACTTCGTGTTTACCCTGAACTGTAGATACAAGTACTAACTAAAGGTGAAGATGTAGTTTCAGTAAAATCAATTTCCACCCTTCCATTGATGCTATCCTTTTCCTTTTGCAATCAAAATCATACATGTGTCACAATCTTTAAACCATCTTAGATGTCAAACTACAAACTTATTCAGATTTCCTGGAAAAAAAAAAAATGCAGTTTTTTCCACTTATTGCAGATTAAGTGAAGAAAATGAGCACAAAGTCAAATTTATGTCAGGATGTCATTTTGCCAGCTGTCTTTGCTTACAGCTATATCAAGAGTATACTACATACCTGCAATAAGGCAAATTCCTCTTCTAGACCTTTTAAAACATTCACTTCAAATTGTCCCCAGAAATCAAATCCTTCGGCATCAAGTCCCGGAGTTCTTTCCAGCCATGCCTTTAATAATAACAACAACAATAATAATAATGTGCTCAAACATTAATAGTGCAAGTGCATTACCTTACAATCACAAGTTGCAGCAGCATAAATCATACTGCTACAGTTATTCTGGTTTAATATCCCACTGAGGTGCTTATTGCTTCAGTAAGTGTATCCCCGTAGATGATTTATACCTGCATAATGGTGCCATGCAAACACACCAATGGGTTCCAGGTAAAGTGACCAGTCTTGGAAGACAAAAGCTGTCTCACTATCTTTAAAAACAACTCCCTTGTAGATACAAGATAACAACTTTATTCCCCATATATAGGTTAATTGTAAAAATAAATCTCAGAAGAAATGTGTAGAACCATCTATACAACCAATTTTTACCATGTCAGACAAGCTGAATATTGATCAAGCAGTCTGTCATTAACTTCCACCATAATATATGATGATACAAATCAGAAATTTACTTGGCAGTTAATAAAACTTTCTCTTTGATTTTCTTTTAATAATGGGAATGAAATTCAGAGGGGAAAAATTAGGAACCTTTAAGGTCAAACTCCCTTTAGAGATCACTCTTCATCTCAAAGACAGAAGAACATGAAGTCTTGACAAATGAAAAGAAAGCTAGAGAAATTTCTTATATATTATGCATTAGGTGCCATTAGTCAAATGGATAGCGCTAATAAGATTGGATACCTTTATTGATGTTTATACTGCATTGTTCTTTATAAAGTTATGTAAGTTTGTATATGAAAATGACAAGGAGTTACAGAAATTACTGAGAGTCATTCATAGCTCTGAGACAAAGTCATTAAGGCAAGTGATAATGAAACATTTGTTAAATGTCTTTTATCATTTCTATTCTGAGTTTTTATTTTTCCTTTTCTAGTTCTAACCTCTCTAAAGCCATCCCTAATAGTGGAGATATTTTTAAAGTTTTCTTCTAAAAAGGGTTTATGGTGTGAATGAAACAGTACATTTATATTCTTAGCTCACACTTCCACAATGCAATTTACTAGTTTAACAGTCAGACTTTTCAGACAAGACAAATGCCGTGAAAAATCAGTTGGTTTATTAATGACTAATTCTCTTTCATACAAAATTTGGTAAGAATCCAAAAAACTGACTGGGAAATTGCCAGCATGGTTGCTTCTCTCAAGAAAGAAGAATTTGTCACTGACATCAATAAAGGACATTCTTGGGAGGTGGGGCAAAATGAAAGAAGGTCTAAGGCAGACATTGTTACCTCCACAAGTTGCAGTAGCGTTGGTTCTTGCTCTGATTGAAGCAGTAGTTCATAATCCTGTCCCTTGAAATTATCACGATAATGCCTTCTGTTATAGGGGACTCTCAGACTTTGGGGAACACCAGTTTTGTTCTCTAGCAAGCGAAACTGCAGGCTCTGAAAACCTGAGGCTGGGCTTAGGTAGTATCTTGGGGAAAAAAAGAAAAGAAGATACAAAAAGACAGGATATTATTTTAAAATGATGGCATTTTCTGGTTCTCAACAAAACAAAAAACAAACCGCATTTCACATTTGAAGAATATCAAATAGATATCTGAGAATTTTTTATATTATTTCAATTAAGAGAAAACTAACCTATTTTAATGCAACTACAATGCATGTATAACATATTCTACTTTTCTAGCTATATATTGTTTATGCATACACAAATATATAGACACACTTATGTGTGTCTAAAACACACATAAACACACAAACACACATAAACAAACACAGTTTGTACTGTGTTTTAAAATGGCTGCTTTGCGTGTGTGTTGTACAGGAGAAAACGTTAGTGAACATAATTTCCTTTCCAGACAGAATAAGTAGCTTCACCACAAATGGCTACTACAAAAATTTTCACATCATGAAAGTACCAATGAATGCATTTTAAATAGGCTTGTTACACAGAATAATTGCTATGTACACAACAGACTAACGTTCAGAAGAAGATTTAGTGGGTTTTGTTTGAGGGATTCATTAACAGGATTCTTTCAGAGTTAAATTGTGTCACCATGCTGAAATAACAATTAATAAAAGTAATCTGAAATCCCACACTGGTAGATTGTAACGTACTTTGAATTGCAAGTACAAGATTTGGCAGAAACAGATCATTGATTTGATCTTGTGTTTGCTTATCAAATGACAGTATGTGGTTGAAAAGCAGAAGCAAGAATGCATCAAAACAATTAGCCAATGGATTCCCCCTGCTGCAGTGTAATGCTGGATGATACAGCTGTCTTACACTTCCAAGAAAAGCAAAATTGTAGTTTTGTGTGCTTTTTAGCTAGGGAGCATTAAAAATTTGCCATGAGCTCTAAGGATGGGAATTATCAGTTCATGGATTACTGTGGAGGAATACTAAGTATTTACCTGAACTCAAAGAAGTCCAATGCAGTCATAGTTTCCAGAACTGAGAACTGTTCCACAAGTAATTTCAGAATCATTGAAATTCTGTTCATTCGAGTAATAACCTTCAACATGTTCCTCTCATCTCTTACCTGTAGAAAACATAAAGGTCATAATCAGAAAGAATGATGTTCTCTTTATATCCTACCTATTTATTTCGGGTCTTTTCACTGTTGTACATCTCTACTGTTCCCAAATCCTTTCTATGTGAAATCCATAGCAGCAGAATCTCATCTTGAATAGAGAGCCCTGGTTTTAACTGAAAACTGAAACTATAATTTTCAAAGATTGAAATCTGGTTTTCTCAGATTGATGATACGTTACAACTATGCCAAACATATAGCGGGGTTTTTTTCTTTTCTACATTTTTGGCTAAGATAGAAGTCACCACAATAAATTTATATCATGATCATTTCCAATTATTAAAATCCAATTTTAATGATACATGATATAATTATTCTATTATAATCACTTCTACAATCATTTCTGTTATTGTGAAGGACAAGTTGTAAGGCAGATGTGGAAAGTACTTAAAAGTTGAGAAGCAGAATAATCTCAGGGGTACATCAGGAGAGCACATCTAAAAAGATATTCATTAGAGACATGCATTAGCAAGCAGAGGAAAACAGAGAACACTGTATCTGTTGGGAAACATAAAATATTAAATGGAAAACACAGGAGCTCTCTTCTGGTTAGGTTGAACACTTTGCCTGAAGGGCAGTCTGCTAAAATTCCTATTAGTTTCAATGGGATTAAACTTATCCATATGCCCTGGGCATGCAACTAGAAAATATCAAGCTACAAAAATGAAAGATGAAAACCATTTCCTTAATTGCCTGGCTGCGTACTTAACCTTAGCATTGACATTTTGAATTCTCATTACAAACAAAGTTTTTCTTTTAAAACAAATAAATAATGAAAAATTATGCTGCTTAAGAACTGGTTTTTATCAGTTATAATTTGATATAACATTCAACTAAAAAGCCAACAAAATTATGAATGTGGAAGACAATAGAGAACATTTTCATTGGACATTATGGTAAAAATGCTCCTTCTTTCAGCCATGTCTAGTTTCAAATTTTCTTCATATACACATGCTTGTGATGTTGTTTAAGGTATTTATCAAATTACATTCAGTCAGCCTTTTTCTGTGGATGCAGTATCAGGCAGGAGTTTTCCTTTGTTATCTATTATTATGAGGTGTGTGTATGCATGTAACATTGTTTAGAAATGTTCAAAATATTCCTGTTATATTTGTAATTTTCAGAAATTCTCATACAATTGTATGCTGTAATTTTTATTATTGCTTTTCTGATAGAACTAAAATATACAGCTACAGAAAAGAGTTTTCCTTTTGTATAACAGATATTGGATGGAAGGATATAGTGCATAGACATCAAAAAATTGAACAAAGGCAGAAGTGACTTTTCAGCATAAAAATACCTGGGAACCATCTGGTTTTCAGTTTTGCCTCTGAGCATGCCGTTTCTGCAGTAGAATATTCCAAAGTTAAGTTTCTGCAGCTCTCCAGTACTAGTAAGAGAATATAAGAGCTTTTTTGCCAATGAAATTGGTCTTGGAGAGTGATCTATGCAAAAGGCAAACTTCAGGAGGAAATAATGTTTTGCTGATCAAATATCTGTACTATCAGGATCTAAGAGCCACTCTGCCAAATTTCATTGGGGTGTTTTTGATGCTGTTTTTTAAAAAGAGCACATGTTGCTTTAGTAAACCCAAATCTATCAGACTGGAAGGCAGGTGGCAAGAGAAAGAGAGGGCTGCATTTTCCCAAAATTAATATTTGCTTTTAACTTACAAGGCCGTTTTGAAAGATGACCCGCACAGAGTCCATTTCCCACAGAATCTGCTTAAACCAAAGTTCATAAGCTACAACAAGAAAGGCATTATTAACATTAACTTCAACATTATTTTGTTTTTTCTTCATAGCATCTTACATTTTGATTTGAAATTAATAGCCTACATTTACACTGCTGGTCTACAAAAAGATGCTGATACACAAATGTATTATCTGTTACAGTATGCTGTCCTTTACCTAAGCTATTACAGGAAATAATGTAGTGTTGAAATTGTTGACAGAATTTCTAAAGCATCTTTTACACATCAGATATTTGATGTACAGAATGTTCTTTATGAAAGGAGGAAGGAGAAAATCTAGATCTGATACTGCAATGAAAGCTAACTCCAGAGCTGCCTACAATCTTTATGTCATCTGCATGTTTTCTGTCAATAACAGGAAAACAGCATTAGGCCAGGGCCTGCAAAACATATGGATATTAGCAGTTAGGGAGCATCTAACCAGTGTGCTGGCTTCTAGGCAGACTGTAGGTGGTTACAACTGGATTGAAGTTTCAGAGAAGGCACAAGCCAACACACAAAATTTGCCTACAATAAGTTGCATAGAAGCCTATTAACTCAGACAAGGAATGAATTTCACCACCTTAATTTCTCTAGAAACAGAACCATCCAAATCATGTTTTACCAAATCCAAAGGTTATGCTTTTGGCTTCACAAGCATAGAGTTGATTACAGCCTTACAAATTATATAGAGACATATACAAATATAAATGCAGAACAATTGTATTGATTGTGTTTAAAATGAAAACAAACTATGTACTCCATGTTTCAGCACTGAATAACTCCCCATGGCAAAAATGCTGGTCAGCCACCGCTGAACTCCTTTCAGCCACTTACCTTGATGAGTTACAATGAAAAGATGCTCATCATGGATTTTCTTTCCTTTCTTCTCACTCTGAAGTTCTTGAGCATTCAATATTTTGTTCAGCTTAAAAATAAAGATAAGACTGTTCTACAAAGCTCTCAATGCTGCTATTAGCAATGGTAGTCCTACTATGTAGAGCTAATATTTAAGGATATTAAATATATATCAGACTCATAGAATCATAGAATAGTTAGGGTTGGAAAGGACCTTAAGATCATCTAGTTCCAACCCCCCTGCCATGGGCAGGGACACCTCACACCAGATGATGTCACCCAAGACTCTGTCCAACCTGGCCTTGAACACTGCCAGGAATGGAGCATTCACCACTTCTTTAGGCAACCCATTCCAGTGCCTCACCACCCTCACTGTAAAGAACTTCTTCCTTATATCTAACCTAAACTTCTGCTAAGTTTGAACCCATTACCTCTTGTCCTATCACTACAATTCCTAATGAAGAGTCCCTCTCCAGCATCCTTGTAGGCCCCCTTCAGATATTGGAAGGCTGCTATGAGGTATGAGAAGTTAGACTACATGGTCTCAGGTGGCACTTTTACTTTTTAATTTATGAAAAAAATCTTGTGTAAAATGGAACATTTAGATACATCAAGTAATAAAGTTTGGAAAATCATTTTAAGGATACTTTTAATTATGAAAAATATAAAACAAAATATCCAGCTTGTTTTCCAAACCTTACTATCTATGCTGACATGTTCCATGAAACCAGAGTTTCTATATAAAATTCTGTGTAATCATGCAATAATCTGCACGAGAGCTCTGATTTGAGGCTGTACTAGGGGTTTAATTTCTGGCATTACTAATTTTTTTTCAAGTCAAATTTACAATCTAATCATGGTTGTTTTAAAAGAAATCTGCAAGAATCCATATCGTATGTCAACAAATCAATCTTCTGTTCACAAGCACAGAGTAATTGCACTCACTTCAGTTCATGCTGTCACCCAAAAAAAAAAAGTCCAGATGCTCTTATGGCATTTTATTTTTACTTATTTCTTAATTACTTCTAGTTGTTGTATTTTTTTGTTTGGTTGTCTGTTTCGTTGGGTTTTGGGTTTTTTGGCATTGGTTGGTCTTTTCGGGTTTTGTGTGTGTCATCATCCCACCCCACTGATTTCTGAAAAATATTTTCCCAGCCAAATGTTCTGGGCTTTCATGCAATAGTTCGGGGAAGTAGCACACAGCCTGCTGACATGGAGAAATTGTCAACTGGTGATTGTCAGACCAAAGAAAGACTTCTGTGGTGCACTACTTCACAGTTTAGGTTTACCAATGTAAGCAATTCCCTACACCACTCCCTATACCTCCCCCAAAAAAGTATCCATCTTTCCTGCAGTTTGAGAAGCCTTCCCTGGTCCACTGGCCCCATCCCAGTTGAGAAAGGCACCTGTGCCCGTGACTGCACATGGAGACAGGCAGATGAAGGGCACCTGGAGACCTGTCATAGTGTCTGGCTGGCTGCTGAGAGAAGCATCAGTCACACATCCTGGCTCAAGTCTTAAAAGTGACCAGGACAGTAAGCATGAAATCCTTAAACTTACTTGTAGGTATTCTCCATAGACTAGTCCACCTTTGCTGGCTTTATTTATTCCTTCTTGTGATTTGTCATCTTTTTCATCTTCCAAAGATAGCTTGTTAAAATTAAATCTAAGAAGAAAATTAAGTAAATATATAAGCTATTTAATTAAAGAACTATGAATATACCTGCCTTTTTACTAACAGATGCATCCGCAATTCAAATGATGCTTTGTTTTGAAAAACTGAACCACTAAAGCAAGCTTTTGCAAAAAACAGTACACCTGAAATACCTCTTGTCACAGTAACAGCTGGCAGCATTACATCTACTTCATCAAATAACAAGTGCTCAGACAACCTTGTGCAATCTCTTTTCCTTTAGCGATAGCTACAGCTGTCTATTTGTTGACAGTCATTAATTCCTCTCTGAGTTTTCATATTTTACGTCAACATTGTATCATTTGAACTGATGTTATGAAGCAAAACACAGGGACGAGGGACTCACAGGTAACTGTTCCCTGCGAAGGGGCACCCGCTCATGATTCCAGGATCCAAACTTGCTGAGCTGCGCACCAGGGAATATACTCCGTTAGTGTTCCCAAATCCGCTGCAGCTGCCTCATATGTAACCTTATCTCACTGCCTAAGCCAACCCCCAAACTCTCCTCCTCAGCCCTCAGCCCATCCCCACTATTCAGTAATTCCAGAAACTATCACAGCACAAAGGTCAGTAAGTTCACATGTTGTTGGCTCTCCAGGTTTGGGGTTGTTTTTTTTCAGTCAAACCAGGAATGCCTGGCATACTTGCTTTGTCCTATGGCACATGCTTTACATGCTTTTTACTATGTGTTTTCCACCAGTTGTTTCTTTGGAGATTAAGGCTGGTGTTAGGGGTAAGGTACAGAGGTCTGTACATGAGAAAAAGGCAATATTTAATAAATTCAGAAATTGTTAAAGTATTGTTATTAAATTGTTAAAGGGGTTTTAATTGCAGACCCTTGTATCAAGATATCAAGTTACTTTTAAGTTTAAAAAGTGAAACATGGAAAAGGAAAGGGAAGAAGTAGAACATACTTTTTTGTCAGACTGAATAATCATTGTAAGAGATTTCAAGTAATACATATACTTTCAAAAAATGCATACAGATCAAGTGAAAGCACTAAAAGTAATAATGTACATCTTAAGCTGTTTTTCCAGTTGTTTAACTCATGACAATTTCTTAATTTCATTTCCTCATGCAAAAGTTTCACTTATTGACAAATGTTACTCAATTCTATTTATTCATCAGCTTAACACACAGTGAGGTAACATGTAACTAGTGTACCCTTCTTTCCTGCCTGCCAGCCTTCTCTGAAAAGAAGTTAATGCTCAGTTTTACTGCAAACAAAGCTGCAGGGCCCTTATGACCTGAGACCATTTGCTCTCTGCAGGACTTATCCTGCTTAGTGGTGACTGTGTGGTGGTTTCAGCAGTTCTAGTCACTTAAGAGTAGTTGGCTCATTAAAAGAGTCATACGCAGTATGTGGGTGATGAAATGTGTACCCTGCTCGGCCAGATGCCGTATGTCAGCTTAAAACTAAACTGAGCCACAAGAAAGTAGGACTCCACTGAGGCAACCCATCCGGCAAGGTCAAGGTGTTCTTGCTTTATGATATAAAACTTGACAGAGGAAAATAACCCTCTCATGACACACATCTACACATCTGCTCAGGATGCAGGCGAGTAGAGATGAAAGAAGGCTGTGCACTGTTTTCAATAAATGTTGAAAACTGCTTTTCACCATCCTATTTGCACTCAGGAAGCTTGATTACAAATGTAATAACCTCTCACATCCATAGATCTCAAAGACATGGACAAGTAATGTTTACCTTGTCATTTCTATACACCTTCACCTGAAACATCCAGTCTGAGCCTCCACAGTGAAATCAGAATTTCTGTTACCTTTTCTCATGTTACAAGTAAAGAAAGAGTGTGAAACTAGTAAAAATAAAGGTAGTCGAAAAACATTGAACTCTTAACCTCACCAAAGAAGTTATCATCTTCTTCTTGTGCAGTTTTAGTTTCTTCTGTGGGACATAGAGAATAATAAACTTCCAGAGCAATGGTCTCTGACTTGCAACCTTTACATTGTCTACCCAGCAGGCAAAGGACTTTGAAGTTTCAGAGCCCTTTTAAACTATGTGCTTAACAAAACATTAACTCCCTATTTGGGAAGTAATACTACCCTCAATTGGTTCAGGGTTACCAAATTGCCTCAAAATCTAGCTGAGGATACTGTCTGAACCAAGCACTATACTCCTCCCTCTGATTCAGCAACAGACAAGCTTCAATCAAATCAGCCAGACTACAATGATTTAGAAAGTTATTTCCAGTATTTCCAACATGTTCAAACTCTGGTTAGGTATGTGATAGCTGATTGGCCCCAAAGTGTCTCCATCCTAAAATACACTAGCCTAGTAACTCTTGTGAAACTTGACGATCCAGCTCAATCCACAACTCATCGCTCTTGCTTGATGACCATGTGCACTTTCTCCAGTTCAACCCTCTTGATCTGGTGCAGTTAGAAAGCCTGGCTATTCCCAGGACCCTCCTGCAGGGAAAACATTCCCAAGTGTCTCCAAGTCCTTTATCGCCAACATCTGTTTTACATCAGTTTCTCTTGTATTTCACTAGCAACCAAGAGCCTTTTGATGTACATGAGAGGATTAAAAAATATGATTCTCCAAATCATCAGAAAACTGCAAAGACTTTGGTGAAAGAAACATGAACAGTTTGTTTCAAGCCCACACTTGGGCCATAAATACATTCCTCTAACCAGGTTTGTACAATATCATGCTTTGATTTAAAATAAGAAACAAAAATATTTTTTACAATGCTGTCAATACATGAAACACTGTTATCAAAATATTCACTCAGATCCTAGAAAAGCTCCAACAATTTAATAATTCCTTCCTGTGGCAGAGATAATTAAAAATAAGCAAGCTGTTACTTTCATATGCAATGCAGAATGAAGATGGTAAGCTCAAGTTCTGTTTTTTTATGGGAAGCAAAACCCAAATATGTGTTTAAGAAAAAAAGACTACCTACTAAATTTGTTTAAAAATATTTTTACCTTCTAAAATATATACTGTATACTTTGTATATACTTCCTACAATGAATATTAGACTATATTCTTTGCATTAAATGCAAATCTATGTTTACCAGGCAAAGTACATGAACTCTCTGATTTTGCACACAAACCAGAAACAATTTGTTCTTTTCTCTCATATATAACCCCAACTGAAGTAAACGATCAATCTAAAATGTGCATAAGTTCAATCAGTATGATCTGATGCTGCAGTAATTTAACAGTCCATGTTTCACTTTGAAAACTACAAATGTTGGAAGTGGCTTCATGTTAACTTGTTGAACAAAAGCCTTATCTCTCCCTGCCTCACCTTAAAACAAGCAAACCAGATGAGACCACTAGATTCATGTCTTATAGAGAGAAGCAAAAACAAGTATGGGACTTAAAGTTTATAATGCCTACCTGCATCACATATCTAGCCAGGGCAAGCTCTGTAGACTGACCATTTCATGAAAAGCTGGGTGATATTGTGGATAATATCATCCTTGCGACCATTCAAGGAAATTTAATCTCACACTAGCTGACTTCTGCTCTCTAACGATTCCTCAGCTACAACAGACCTCAAACTATCCAAGACCATCGGAAGAAAAGGTCTTAATGAAGACTTGAAAACCCCTGAAATAAAACCACAGACAATACAGAACTATCATTCATTCATCTTACTGGCTGCCTCCGTCTGATCTCAGTAAGGCTTCACAAGTCTGTAATGAACGTGGTACTAAAAAAAAATGTTTAAAAAGTGACTTGTACTACCCAATTATGAAACTATCTGTTAGCAGTGTAGATGACAGCACAGATTAAAAGAGCCTTTAGGTTTGGGTCAGCTCAGAGCCTTAAACGCTGGCATGGCTGCAGACACCCTTAGAAATAAATCTGCTCTTGCCATGCTGCTCAAATCTGGACTCATTGTAGGGACCTGATTCTTGAGAGAAGCCTTTATGCCCTGACAGAGATTTTACAGCTGCTTTGCCATCTCTTTATACTAGCATAATGATAAATGAGTCTTGATGAAAAAAGCTGTTCCATGTGAATATATCTGAAAGCAAAATACAACTTTCATTTTAATTGACAGTATTACTTCTTATTTCAAAATGCATCATCATTTCCCTTCTTCATGCTGAACACTCAGAATCACATAGAAGCAGATGTGGTTCTGAGTGTTCAGCATGAACACACACACAACTTGTTCGTGCTGTGAATGGCTGAGCAAGGCCATGAAGACCAGGAGTGTGTGTATGTGCCCTTGAGCTTTTATTTAGTTATTTGTTTATTCACTTTTAAAGCATGAAAGTCAGAGAGAAAGACTTCTGCTCATCCCAGAAGCATATTAGAGGACTCTAAGCTTCAGCAGACAGTGAGAATGTTCTGTTTCATTACTGGGCTGAATACGAGACAAACACAGCAGAAAAAAAGCCATGGCTTCCCAGAACTGCACTTTATGGTCTTCAAATGAACTGTCATGGCCTCCATGACCAGCATGGGAATTGTTAAGCACCATTCTTAAGCCACCGTCGTCCCCTTTCTCTTTACCTCCTGTTCCCCAGGTGTACATGGGGTGGCTGAGCTAGCTTTGCTCATCTCAGATGCAACAGGGTTGCAGAGCGGAGACAAACTGAACTTACATAAAGGGAAGTGATTCATACGTGCAAAAAGGGAGCCTCCCTCTAGCCCAGCCAAGAGAAGGTTTGATGAAAGGTAGGGGTGGCCAGTAGCATATTTTGTAGATACAGGTGGAGTCAAGAGTCTGCATGTTCTTACTGTGTGGGGCTTTATGTCTAAAACATTAGTCTGATAAGGACAGGTAAGTAACAATGACCGCCTATGTATTGTCATGAATCCAACAAGTGTTGGATTAGAAGTGACTTGTTCACCCAAGCCAAATCTCAAGTTATCCTACATGAAATCACTTACGGAGAAAAAAAAAAGGCACACACAGATAGGTTGGATGGTGTCACCAATTCTTCTGCTCAAAATCTCATTCTGATTACAAAATCATCACAGATCAATGTGTTTTTCCAACGTTCATTAACTTGAACAAATTGTTTGGAGACCTTCTGGCTACAAACAAGTGACGCTTGAAGCTTCCCAATGCTTGTCCCAGAATTACAGACTAGGAGTTATCCAGCACAAATGGCTTCTACCTACATAAGAGTGGCTTCAGTGAGTTGGATAAAATATCCTGGTAGGTCATGCCATGCTGAGGATTTTCTACTAGAAAGTAGCAGATGTCTTGGAAGAGATATTAGAACAAAACAAACAATCAAACACTTAAAAACAAACAAAAAACCTAAAAAGCAAGCTTACAGTGAGATAATTTTCTTGTCTCTAAATTGGAGAGACATCAATTTGATAGATGGACCACTCGGTGGATAAAGAACTGGCTCGATGGCCGCACGCAAAGAGTTGTGGTAAATGGCTCGATGTCCAGTTGGAAACCTGTAACGAGTGGTGTCCCTCAGGGATCGGTGTTGGGACCGGTCCTGTTCAACATCTTTGTCGGCGACATGGACAGTGGGATTGAGTGCGCCCTCAGCAAGTTTGCCGATGACACCAAGCTGTGTGGTTTGGTTGATACGCTGGAGGGAGGGGATGCCATCCAGAGGGACCTTGACACGCTTGTGAGGTGGGCCGATGCCAACCTTATGAAGTTTAACCAAGCCAAGTGTAAGGTCCTACACCTGGGTCGGGGCAATCCCAGGCACTGCTACAGGCTGGGCAGAGAAAAGATTCAGAGCAGCCCTGCAGAAAAGGACTTGGGGGTGTTGGTTGACGAGAAGCTTAACATGAGCCGGCAGTGTGCTCTTGCAGCCCAGAAAGCCAACCGTATCCTGGGCTGCATCAAAAGAAGCGTGACCAGCAGGTCAAAGGAGGTGGTCCTGCCCCTCTACTCTGCTCTCGTGAGACCTCACTTGGAGTACTGTGTACAGTTCTGGTGTCCTCAACATAAAAAGGACATGGAGCTGTTGGAGCGAGTCCAGAGGAGGGCCACGAGGATGATAAGAGGGCTGGAGCACCTCCCGTATGAAGACAGGCTGAGAAAATTGGGGCTGTTCAGCCTGGAGAAGAGAAGGCTGCGTGGAGACCTCATAGCAGCCTTCCAGTATCTGAAGGGGGTCTACAAAGATGCTGGGGAGGGACTCTTCCTTAGGGACTGTAGTGGTAGGACAAGGGGTAATGGGTTCAAACTTAAACAGGGGAAGTTTAGACTAGATATAAGGAAGAAGTTCTTTACAGTGAGGGTGGTGAAGCACTGGAATGGGTTGCCCAGGGAGGTTGTGGCTGCTCCATCCCTGGCGGTGTTCAAGGCCAGGTTGGACAGAGCCTTGAACCACGTGGTTTAGGGCAAGGTGTCCCTGCCCATGGCAGGGGGGTTGGAACTAGATGATCTTAAGGTCCTTTCCAACCCTTACGATTCTATGATTCTATGATTCTATGATAATTTCCCCAGTATATCCATCTAAGTTTCCAATACTGATAGTCCAGGTCCTAAGATACCCAGGTCCTTGCATTTAACAACCCTTCTGTGAATCCACAGCCTGCAGCAATGACTTCCATAACTGAAGTGCATATCAGGTGAAAGAGTATTTCCCTCTGCTAGTTTCAAACTTTCTGCCAAGTAATCAAGTAATTTTCATTTCTGCTTGGGACTAAGTCATGGCTTATGAGCTTATGACAAATAACTGTGCTATACCTTTATAGTCCCAGTCACCCTCTTCTGCACTTGGGCAGATTCTGTTGTGACTTTTTTGAGATGAAGCATTCAAAAGGCAAATATCGTTTCAATGTATAGATGTAAGCATTGTTAGTTCCATAAAATTATGTCAATTCAAGAAGTTTGGACACCAAACCCACAACTATAATAGTGAAATGCAGTAGAGAAGCTACCTATATGTTTTGGTTGAGAAGGTGCAACTCAAATCGCACAGTGTAAGTCAGATCCTCACTGTGCCAGCTGCTGTACAAGCACTGAACAAAAATCACTTCCCCAGCCAATTTAATAAAATAGCAAGAGATAGACAGGTGAATAAAGACACATAAAAAGAAGGTGAAGAGGGGAAGATACATTTGGCACCAAAACAAGTCCTCTGCTCAAGTGAGCGTTTTGTGATTTTCAAAACTGGACTTGCTGTTTAACCAGCATTTGAAATTAACAGTCAGTTTTAAGAAAACTAAAACTTAGTGACTCAAGGCTAAAACAAACAAGCTTGAAGTTGATGCAATATTAATAATCCAATCAGACACTTGTACGTGGGGGAGGAACAGAGCTCAAGGTCTTGCAAACTACAAAGAGAAGAGATAGCGCTGCAAGGATTTAATTTTTTTTTATTTTAATTATATTTTTTCTACTTAAACACAAAGAAATCTGTCACCACTTCTCAGCATACCTGTAACTTCCATTTATGCTTCACACATCCCAGCACAATACTCTCACCCCACTGTCTATTATTTGTGCCTCAGCGGAATGCAGCAGAATTTCTTTCACATTGCACGATATCTGACCTTGTTAATGCTGGTACCAAATCTCCCGCCCCAAGATGTACTCAAAAAGGAACTCTTTCTAGATTACCACCAGGTCCTCCTACACCTGTGTTTTCTAAATATACAGCACTCATGCTGATTGTGCTTTCATGGATTGTCTGCAAGCTGTGCTCGGATGGTGAAGCAGCCTGCTCTCTGAATCGTCCCAGAGGAACAATTTATCTTTCTCATGTTCTGACAGATACTTATTTCCCAAGTATGGAGAAAATCTTCTTTCACTGTTATTGCCAAAACTTCCTCCTTTTATGAATGAAATGTATCAATACCATCTAAAAACTATAAACTTAGGAAAAACAACATATCTCGAATACATGCCACAGAGTTGTTTCAAGGCAAACCTGTTCTCTTTTAATGCCTTGCAGCCATACATTGCAAGGTACAATTCTTTAGTACAGGAAAGCTGTTGGTTTTCCCCTCCTAAACACCTGAATCTTGGTTATGTCAGGTACAGTGAAGTATAAATCTGGAGCCATAAGCTACACCCATGCCTCCATGGCTGAACTCGTGCTACTGTTTGCTCCATGGTTAGGAAGTGCAAAGGACTGGTTCAGGACAAACGGTAATAAAAATTTGCTAATCTCATTCTCAGTATTATCATTAATGACTTGGGTGATAGAATAAGTTGTACACTGCTTAAACTGACAAATGAACAGCCCGGAAGGTGAATAGCATGCTGGTAGGTGGGGGCTGGAATTCAGAACCATCTTAAGGCACTGAAATACATAATGTGCAGCTTCAGTAATGCAAAGAGTAGTAGTTCTGAACTTTGGCTGAGATAACCAAACCAGCAAATAAGAAACCCTTTAGAAATTATCTGGATTTTTCAATTATTCAAAAATAACATGTTTAAGCAACAAAAGGCAAAACTGTGAAAAGAGCAAATTTTATACTGGGAATTTTAAATGGAAACTTTCTATATGGCATGGAAACCTTCTAGTCCATTCAGCATCAGAAAGGGTGTCTGCTGTGTTATGTTCTGGATACCACTCTTGAAGAAGGATAAAGACCACTTGGAATGGGCTCAGAAAAGGATGGCAAGAATGACGAATGTTTGATGCAGAAAATATGGCCCATTAACAGAGCTGGAAAGAATTATACATGACCTGTATAACTAAGAGAAGATTGTGGGGCAAAAGTGATAAATACCTTTCCTTCAAAGGGAAGAGTAATAAGAATTTTCCATATACAAGGGGATGAGAAAAGGGGTAACCAATTTAAATTATGGCAAGGCAAGATTTCTGCAGTCCCTCCCACCTCCCCCCCCCATTTCTGAATCCACTGGCAAACCTACTTTGAAGGAAGGAGCAAGACAGATTCCTTCATGTGCAGTTAGTTACCATTTTTCACATATTCCAGCTTTTGCCATGAAATAGCAATGACAATACATTATAACAGTCCAGATGGTGGTCAGGGGTTTTTTTTCTGCTGTTTTTCCTTTTTTGCTAGTATATTTTGTATGAATTGAGTATAAGTATTTGCTGTCTGCTATGTTAGCAAATGCATTCCTTGATCTGACTTAAAAGGAGGTAATATTTGAGATGCTTGTATTAAAAAAGAGAGGTAAGCAAAACATTTTAAGAAGCATTAATGTTGCTAAAGCACTTGCAGAGCCTCGTGCAATGAAACATAAGTTAGAAGGAAACACTTTAATATTCGGGGGAAAAAAATGTCCAATGAAACCTAAATATGCACTGAACACATATTTGTGCATGTATGTATGTAATTTCTCTCAGCAGCCCCTAAGAATTCCTATGAGGTATTTTGCTGCAACTAGGCTATAAAGAAATAACTTTATCGGAAACACATTATCTCTTTGTCTCAGCAAATAGCTGTGTAGTTATGCTGGCTGCAGCACTTTGTTTAAATTTAGCACCTTAGGAGAAGAACTGAACAGCACTGAGGGCTGACTTCAGTTAGCATTTTGAGTACAGAATTTACAACATGGATGGACAAAAACTATCATGACCACCTCTGTCATTGGTTCGGTTTTCCTAACCTTTACTGCATTAAGTATTAGGGAATGTGCTGCTCAGATAAGCAGATACATACTGCAAGGACTGAGCGGACAAACCAAGCTGCCTGCGACCAATTTACAATCTGAAAGCTGTTTGTGCAAGCCATTTGGGAATGATGAACAAATACAACGTTGGTCTTCGCCCCCTAGTGTTTTCTTAAGAATTATTGTAAAACAACCATAAAAGAAAGACATTTTTAAAAATTACTTTCTTTTGTAAAGCACAGCCAGACAACACAAGCCATGTTCATCTAAAGTATTACATAAAGGTTCTTTGCAAGACAACAACTCGCAAAATTTTTACCAAAATCTCAGGTAGGATGAATCATATTTGCTGCATAGAGAGCAACTTACAATTCGTACTTCCTAATTGTATGCACGTAGTGGTACAAAGACTGGCATAATTTGCTTTAAGAAGTCAAGCAACTCAAGCAAGAGGCGTCGTCTGGGTTCTGTGCATTAAAGTGGTTTGCATTAATAGGACTCAACAGATCTGCAAATCACTGCACAACAGAGCATTAGATGTGGTTTAGTTACATACAGATGCTGAAAAACAGTTTACTGTTAAGCACTTCACCGCTTGAGTGAATGCATGTGCAAAGCTTGCCCCAGCAAAGAGCCTCATTGGTGAGGCAAAAGTGACAAAGGCTTTCCAAGAAGTCACGTACAGAAATCTTCTGCTTGTCACAGAGGAACTACTAAATGGAGCTCAGTGCTTTAGCTTGCTGCTTGTAGTTTTAACAACATGGCAGATAACAACTGTCAAATTGCTGGCAAACAACTAGACAGTGAGGCACTGAGGGACCTGATAACCCAAGAACACTGTGGGCAATCAACTGGACCAGTGCTAACAGAGTGAATGAAAGGACTGGATCAGAGAGGGAATGTGAGCAGGGTTTATTATTATTATTTTCTAAAGTATTAATCAAGCATAGCCCAGGTCTGAATTTACTAGTACTTTTAATTTTCTTCTATTAGATGCTCAGTTTTTATCTTGAAACAAATTTCAAACAAGATCGTACCACACATCCAACACAAAAGCAGTCTCTGTCCTTTATCTTAGGGGGTTACTGGAATGAGTGACTTTGCATGCATTTTCATCCTCACCCACAGGGCTAGTTCTCAGGAAAAACAGCTCATTTTTGCTAAAGCCCACAAGAACATGAAATCTGGAGCTGGTTATGAAGACAGCTATTTAAAGTGTGGGTGAACTAAATCCTGCTGCTGGTGGGAACCTAGTGGCAGACATTTATTGCCCTCTAGAGCAGGAAGGGCTCCTTATCTACTTAAAGAGAATCTATTCAGTTCTGAACAGCACAGTGTTTTAGTTTAGATAGCTGGTCTTTCTAAAATAAAAGGCAAAAATACAGAAGAAATTTGCAAGGTGATGCAATACACCAGACAAGCCTGCTCTTGTACTATTATTAGTATAATACATACTTGAAATGTATATAAATATGTACATCTGATCCTGTCATAAAAATAATCTCTTTTACGTTGCAGAGCACTTTACTTGAAGGCAAAACATAGCAACCCTGGCAGGTAAATTGCCCAGTGTTTATGTGTCATTGAGCATCACCTCCCATTTAGTTTTCTATAAAAGCCATTACCTAGCAATGATCACAGTGATAAGGCAGCTTGTTATCCATTCCTTCCTTACTGAAATAAGCACAGCCTCATGGACCAGCTTGGGAGATTCATTCAATCAGATGCTAAAGGTATGTGACTAGACATTAGAGTGCTTTACGAAGAGTTTCGTTACATTTTGGTAGGTTTTTTTTCAGGACTGACAACCAAAATGAGAAAATCTGCCTCATTTCTCTTTAACCTTGTCCAAAAATAGCAGTAGTGTACATTTTCAAGATATAAAGAGAGAGATGAAAAAAGCTTGTAGAAAAAAAAATCATAGTTACTTAAGCGGTGAGGAAAAGTCTCTAGCTATTGTCCTTTGTGCATTTAGAATAAAGACAACAGTTTTAACTGGGCAACTACTTTTCTGAATGATATAACTCCTTCCAGGCAAAAGCTCCTGCTCCTGCTGAGCTATATTTTAAAAGGCCATTCTTTTTTAATATGTTCCTTAATGAAAATCCAATCATAATTAAACATTGGGAATATAAAAATGAAAATTTTGTACTCTATTTGTGCTATGCAAAAGCTTAGCTTCCAGTTCTTCCCACTGAGTCCTGTTATATTTTTTTCCTCACTAGATCAAAGAGCCTATTACTGTTATCTATCAGCTCCCTATACAAGCAGTTATAGACTGTGACCAACTACCTGCTGAGTGAAATTAAAAACCCCTTTAAATTCAATTATTCAATTTACAGTGTTAATATTAAAGATACTGTGAATTTCTGAGGTTTTTATATAAGCTCATAACAGTATGTCCCTGGCCATGTGTCCCTGGTTATACATGCAAGGAACTTATTTCTTCTTTAACAACACTGACTGGAAAATCAGGTTTCTCTTACTAACCATGATGGTTCTTGAGGCTTCTCCAGTAATCAGTGTTTCCTGAGGCAAAGCATCTGCACCCATCTTGAACATATGAGCTACCTTATAGTTCTTACATTTATGTTCTATATTCGGTTCCAAATATGAGATTTGCTCTTAGATCTGGATTCCTCTCATTTAGTTACCTCCTTGCTTTTTTACTTAACCATTCTCTACCCTTTGGATCATTATAAATTGGGTTTATTCACATCTTTGACAAATTACTTATTTTTTTTTTTAGCTTAATGCCTACATTAAATGTACTTAGTATTGGTATTAAAAGAACTTAACACTCCCAAGACCTTACTGTCTAATATGTGTGAGGTCTTGCAAGACCTTACTGTCTGTATAGCAGCAACTTGGATACTCAACTTCCAGCTAGTTCAGCTGTGTTGGTTACACAGCCTTAGTCCAGACACACAAAGCTCAAGCTTTGCACAGCATACAATGAAGAGTTAATCATTTATAATCTCACATCTATGTATTATTCTGGTGTAGTATTTTTACTATTCATTAATCGAGATTTGGAATAACCATTCTATTATTAATTATATATCACTGGAATGTACCTGTTCCTCAAATAGATCAAATACCAAAATAAATGGTTACTCCCAATTCACATATTTCATACTGATTTTGAATCCATCACATGTGAGAAATTTCAGAAATTTACCATGTGACTCTATGTTAATTTTTTTTATTTTTTTTTTTTTTAATTATAGCATTTTCTAATGAAATTTGAAAGTAGAGTAATGATCCTTAAAGACACTCACCTAGCAGTGCTAGTTCCTCTGGGGAAACACAGCAATGAAACAGCAATATGATATTAGATAATCTTAGGTACTAACAGCAAAAATTTCACAATCACATAAAACATCCTGCATAGCTACTGTAGTAGGTACGCACAAGAGCTAGAATACAGCTTAGTTACATATTTGCATAGATTCTAAGTTACACTTCTTCTGATTAAGCTAACCAGTGGGTTTTGATGGCAATGCACTTTTAGCTAGGGATAGGCTATCATTCTCTTACCTAGCACAGTATGTATAGCAGGAATGAACACGCACAGCACTTTCCCTGAGAGAAAAGGGTCTGACTGCTTGTGGTCTCTTGCTAGAGTCTATGGGCAGCAGATGCAGACACATGGTAGGAATGTACTTTGCTCTGCTGTTACTCAGGAAACATGCAAAGTACTTGTCCCACTGCACATGCACTGGTGAGAGGGAAGCTTAAAGCAAGACAAAAGCACAAGTGGGTGAACAGCTTTGCAATAGGATCCAATAGTCATTAGAGCTAGGAGAGAAACTTTTGGACAGTTTTCCAGCAGAAAACTGATGATAAAGAGGGGTCACAGTAAATTCAACCAGTATTGATCAAAGTTCTTACATCTTTAAAGATCAACATAAAGAAAATTCTTTCCCTTCAGAAACATTTTGAAATCCAGCATCATCTGAGATTTCATTATCACAGTCCAGAGGCTGTGCAGACACCAAAGCAGCACCCCAGATTGCTGATGTGGTCATGATAGCTTTGGCAGATGACTCTTTTACATCCCTTTGATCCTCTGTCCAACTGTAATAGCCTCAAGTAAATTAGTCTTATAAAGGGTATATTCTCTTCCTCCCATGCATGCCACACTATTAAATCCATTTTTGGTTAAAAAAATGTAATTAGAGAAACATTTAATTGTTGTTAGATGCTAATCTAAATTTATTTTCAGGTCCTAATTGTTATTGTCTCACAAACTTTCTTTAATTTACGGTTCCTATGTACTTTCTTAATGACAAAATAAAGTAGCAGATAACAATCTGTAAATGAAACACTTTGCAACCAGACTGGTCCAATTATGACTACATACAGGAAAGGCCTTATTAAGTTTCCCTCATTTGGATGTTTTGAGAGAGAACATTTTGTTCAAATCCATGCCCAAAAATCATTCAGCAACAAGCATAAGAAAATGACTACATTTCTAGGTACTGATTATGTTCATTACTGTTACAGCTCTTAAACTTAGATTTAAAAATAGTTTGGTTTTTTTTTTTAACATCACTTTGTAGAAAAGTGGGATAAATGAAAACTAAAAACATTCCCATTTCAAAGTTAAGGAATCAGACATGTACAAGCCTAAAAATCAAGACAGTAGATTTCCTTTTGAGCCCATAACTTCTCAAGTTTTATTCAAAAACTTTTAATAGTGAAAATGTAAAATCTCCTTTCATATCATCCCATACCTTTCCTTTTCTATCTTATTTCTCAGAGCAAGTATGAAGGACCAGGCCTTTAATGGGATGTTACTGTAAAAATCAGATACTCAGCTTTTTACAGTAGGTTCACAGCAACCTACTGTATCACTGGGGTATGCCAAAATCCAATCTTTTCCACAGAAGTGGAACTACTCTTTCACATTAATGTGCTTAAAAATTTGTGTGCTTGAAATACTGCAAGATATAGTCTGTTCCCAGACAGCACTGAGCTCATCTCTTAGCACACAACTCTTCTATCCTCAGAAGCAAGTTCACTACTTAAAGAGAGAGTTTACAGTTAAAGAAAAATTTTACAGCTACTTCCAATATGAAAATTCTGTGGTTTCCTTTAAGAGTCATTTAAATGCTAATTTTACAAATGTGTTTTCACTTTGTTCCATGTCAAGGAATATTGAAAAAGATACGGTTGTACTTAATAAAGAAACTGCTGCCACATTTGGACGACAGAAGGAATTATCATCAGGAGTTTGCCTTATCCACTTCATTTCATGGAGTGCATAATATTGTTCAAACACAGAGCAAGACTCGCAAAGTATTGTGGCTGTTCATAGTCATGGGCTGTTTTGCCACTGTTACATGGCAAATCTGCAGTCGCTTCATCTACTACTTCACCTGGCCAACCACAACTGCAGTGGTAATTCAGTATGTGGAAAATGTCCAATTCCCTGCTGTGACTTTCTGCAACTTGAACAGGTAAAAGTTATGTTTGTTATTTGCTCTTTAGAGGCAGCACCTCTTTACCTGAAAACAGTCAGCTTCCACAACATGCCTAAACAAATCATATAAGATAAGGAAAATATGGCCCTGAGAGGCATGTCTTCCACACCACCACATGAGATTTAAATGAAGAGGAAAATACAAGAACCAAGGAAGGGGGTTGCTTTTTTAATCTTCCCCCTCCTTCAGATGAACAATTGCACTACAGATTTTTACATTTCAAAACATAAGTTTTGAAACATAAGAAAGACCTCTGGTTGTGTTCTTCTATGTATGAATGCTGCTTCTACAGTGTAACTAAGGGACAGTCATCAGTTACACCCAAGTTAAAAATAAAATACAAGATTTGCAAACATAGATATCCAAACAGAAACCTCATACAAATGTAGAAATCTTGGGCAAAGCAGATGCTGTTTTTCAGAGGTGCTCAACCTTTATGGTTCTAGCTGGTATCAGTGAGATTTTCAGAAAGGAAGCATTTGGTTTCTTTAGAAGTCATGGAAGGTCACTACAGATTTCTACATCTGAAGATAATGGCCAAGATTCAGATGCAGCCTCTTTGAAAATAATGTAATAAACCTATGGCCTGGTTTTTAGAGGAACTATATAATTTAGGAACAGTTTAGAAATACAGAAAGTTTCCCCACATTGTTTCCTCAATCTTCTGCCTTTTGCTGGCAGAATCAGCCAGAAGTCCCAGTCTCAAATACCTGGAACTGTTTGCCTCCTTCCCATTGCCCTCCATAAAGCCATCCTGGGTTATATTGCACAAGATTCACTGTGGATGGAGCCACAGAGGTCACGGGAATGTGGACTGTCTCCACACTGGGGGGTAGTGCCTTAGCACAGCAGGTATATGAGATCACTGCAAATGCACTTACAAATCAATTTTCTAAATTATAGAAGACAGCTTTTTTGAAAGGCATGGATCCTCCCAGCTAGTTTCCCACATGTAAATGTTCAGCTTTTCATCAGTTCTGCAAATCTGGTTGTTGTCTTAAACAGATGGCAAATCTATTTTTTCAATAAACAACTGCACACAATAGAAATATGTCCAATATGACTGACCAGAATAGCCATTGGAAGGTGTCCATTTTCTGTTTTCAGATATGGAAAATACCTCCCTAGAAATGGAGACTATATTCTTTATTCTATTTATATTATATTCTATATTTATAATATATTCTTTAATATATAATATATTATATACATCTATATTGTAGAGATCAAAGGGCGATGTGGTGGGCAAGAATCACTTATAGTTTGCGAGCAGACAACAAATTGTGTCACAGATTTGGCAAGAGCAGCCTTAGATCTGCAGAACTCTAAACAATTTTTTCTCCTTCCCACTGACAGGTTCCAAGTTCATGCAGCAAGCAACCTCAAGATAGTTTTTTTCATTTGGAGCATTGTGTCTGGAGTACTCCACAAAATTTCTATGGAAGACAAATATTCTCAAGAGCTCGATGATTTTCTTCTTGGGAACCAGAACTTCAGCATCAAAGAGTTTACAAGGAAAAATGGGTTTTATCTGAACAGCAGCACATTGCTAGAATGTGACTTTTTTGGAAAGCCATGTTACCCACAGGTAAAGATGTTTATTTTACTAAAACAGTAGCATGGAGGAGAAAGGGGTATATTCTTACCACTCCACTTGAGACATCTACCTTTGCCAGCCACTCCCCACTATTGTCCCTTTACAGTCAGCCAACGGAGAAAGTCCTGTTCTAAACTACCCTGAGGACTCCAGTTCTCCCACTGACTGTGGAGACAGCTTGCAGGACTCCCTAAGCTGTAAAATGGGATTTCAATCTAAATTGCTTCTGCCCAGTGCCACTTCTGCACAGACAGCAGCCTTTGAAAACTGTCCTAACTCCAGGCTGTATTTAACAAACAACCTTGTCCATAAATGGCCTGTAATGAAGGTCAGTTTGAACAGTTTTTTGCATTACATGGTTGCATAGTGTTGTTCTTGAGGTCAAGAATATAGATAGCCAGGGTAACTACATGCAGAATGCACAGGAATTTTAAATAATGAGGTGAAAATAGTCCATCTTTGGGAATTTTGGACAACAGCCAAAGAATATGAGCATCCCATTTTTATGCCAATTCTTCCATACAGCAATTCCCAACTTAAACAGAATATGTGAACAGAAAAGTTAGGACTATGTTCTTTCAGATATTACCTTTAGATATGCTATAGCTTCTAAAATTAGGCATTGGAGAGTTCTCAAAACTGAAGGATACGAGTGCTAATAACTAAAACTAAAGCAAATATTGTACTTTCATGTGTAACATGATATTTAATTTTGAAACAGTCTTCACTAAACATGTACTGGAAAAATTAAACAAGTTGGTTTTGAATATATAATTTCTATATAACGTAACACATATAGAAAAACAAGACTTCATTAATTGATTCTGAGCAGCTCATAGGTATTAATAAACAATGAGAAATTTCTCCTTTAACCTTAACTTCCTACAGAAAGGGTGAAATCCTTCTGAATATTTCCATCAATTATCACTTTTCTGATTGGAGTATTTAGCATTGCCTTTAGGAAAATCAAACAAACACTCCAGCAATCCATCTCTTGCATTGTAATTCACTAAGGAAACTTCGTTCCTTTTATTCTTCCCTATTTTCCTTTATTGAAGGATTTTGAACATGTTTTCACTCAATATGGAAACTGCTTTACTTTTAATCACAATGATCTTACAGCAAGAAGAGTGAGTTTGTCTGGAAGAGGCTTACATTTGCTTTTTGATGTCCAACAGGTACAAATATCCTAATGATTATAAACCACAAATCGTGTAATAACTTATAGATGAGTGGAGTTGGTTTGGTTTGTGTTTGTGTTTGTGTTTGGATGGTTTTACACAGACCTTCAGAATTTCATGCACAAATTTCTATATGAAGACCATTTCTGGGTGAGAGGGTATTTTCAAGGGAAGATGTAACACAGATTTTAAAAGTCAGAATTATTGGCTCTGTCCCCAGCTAAATGGCTTTGAAAGTTGTGAGTGCATGTGTATGTACACATATGCAATTCACCTACAGTTAAAACATGTCATCAGAGCAGAAATCTCATTTTATACAAGCCCTTTGGGGTGACATAATTTCATTTTAATAAAAGGCCCAGTAGAGGAGGTCGTATGGTGCCAGCTTCTAAAGCATTACTGAATTTTAGTTGCAGCAGCTGTAAGTGCCCAATGACAGCTAAGATCTGGTCTTTGCACTATAGCCTCTGGCCTCATTAGAATTGTCTTTGAGCAACAAAACCCAGAAAATTAATATCACCTTGTGAGATCAGCAAGGAAAACTAAAATTTTGAGTGATAAATGACTTACACATTCACTTTTATTCTCTAGGAATTATGAGACAGGAGTGACAGGTTCTGGAGAGAGGAATGGAAAGTTTGCTGAAATGTCATGGGTTGCAAGTAAAAGAAGTGAATATCCAAGTTATGAGTAAATGTTTATCTATGTCTTCTTGCTTTTGAAACTGGTAGATGACAAAAGGAATAAAAAACCCCTGAATTTTATAGTAACTGGAAGGAAACCCACAGAAGTCATCAACAAAGGGAATTTAAGTCAGTTTGCTTTTATACTTATCTGTAAATTGTCAAAAATGTGACTAGAGATGCAAGACCAAATCAAAAAGCATAACACCATTTTAAATATAGCTAAAGCTTCAGATGGTAAGCAGAGCCAAAACTACTTTAAATAACTCTTTTTTTATCAGGAACAATTCACCGATGAACCTTCTCTTGGTTATACTGATGCTGGTATAACTTTTGATATCCATTCACCCAAAGAACTTCCACGCTTTGATGGTTTAGGTTTACTAACACCAGTTGGAATGCATGCACAGGTTTCAATCCGCCAGCTAAAGGTAAGGACTTTGTCCATCAAGTGGAAGTATTGGTCTTTGCTATCTCTAATTCTCTTCTGAAGTGTGACCTTGAATTAGACATTTTGAAAGTTAAAATATTTATCATGCCACAGTGACTTCTAAAATTAACATTTCCTCCAGACACACACAAAATTACTGCAATTTGTGTGGGGCATGGGAGGGCGTCACTGGTCTTCATAATCAGTATCTATTCAAATCAGTCTGTCTTTCTCAACATTTTACAGTCTTGCTGACATATAATGATACGAGGACACCACAGCATTTCCCCATCAACACATTCCATTACCATTAAGGCTGTCTCAGATTCCTAGTGGAAATCAAGTGGAGAGGACTATCCTTCTGTGCTAGGCTTTCTGATTAGGTCCTGCTTTTGCTGTGAGAGGAGTTGATTTTATAATACCAAAAGCACAACCTGTAATTGCCTCCAATTAAATCACAATGTTACTGCTTATGTCTTCAACAGGCTTCCTTTGTACTTTAAAATGTGAGAAAATAACATTTAAATTTAAAACTGAGACAAAAAAGAAAAAGAAAAAATCTTCTGTTATTATTATCCTACAGTCAATTATCCAAGAATACCCATGGGGAGAGTGCAAGCCTGATAAAAAGCTTCGGTACCACAGGATTTATAGTACTGATGGATGTTTGCAGGAATGCAAAGCTCAGTATATACAGGATTGGTGCGGCTGCTTGCCATTCATTCTTCCAGGTATTTCTCAGGAATATCATCATACCATACACTGAGCATCTTGCTAGTTTCCTCACCTGTTATTGAACAGCAAAGGAGATAGGGAAAGTCTCCTCTTTCTCACCTTTCCAGCATTAAAAGTAATGATGATAATGTCACCTGTCTCTGAAGTAAGAGCTGGAACCCAAATCTCTGCTCTCACAGCTCTTTTTTCACAATTAGGGGGTAAGAAAGCCACTGTCATGCCTTCCCTTTCTGACTCAATATATTTTTAAATATCCCCCAGCAAGGTAGAATGTTTCCACTAAGGCAGACCCATTAATGAGTAATCTCTAGCCTGTTTGTTTGACAGCCTCTTGGAAAGGAAGTGTCAATCTCCTAGAAACTCTCATGGAAAGGGGTTTGAGAAGGAAATTAAATCTAGGTCTCCCTACCCAGGGTGAGAGCTTTATACAGTGACAGTTAGATAGAGGAGGGCAATGTCTTCTTTAACTGTGTGCTAAACTGCAAAGTAATATTTCCATACATGGGAACAAACTGGGGTGAAACTGAGATCATCCGAAATTGGAAAAGTTTGCTGTTAGCCCAGGGTGCTATCTTAGCCCTTAGGTCTCCAATTAACACTTGCACAAAGTTCAAAACTTTTGCTGAAACACATGGGGTGTAATCATACATCCCATCTATCCTACTTTGTTTTTCTTGTTTCCATTCAGAAAACCAGAAATTCCCTGCTTTAGCAAGCTAACACAAAGAGTGCACCACAAGCATAAAGGCAGTTCTGGCTGGCACGTATAATAAAGATATTTGCTCCAACAGCAAGCTTCCTCGCTTGGTCTGTTGTCTTTTTTCACTATGTGCCCCTTTTCTTGTTGGTAACTGCACTATGCCCAACCAAATTGATTTCTCAGTTGTATAACGATAAACATGAAGTGCTGAGCAGGCTTTGATGACATTACATTTCAGTTTGGTACAAATAGAGCTAAGGCTTAGACTCTAATGGAAGTTCCTAAAGTTTGTTGTTTGTTTTTAAGGAAATGGAATAGAATGCGATTTGCTGAAGTATTACAATTGTGTTTACCCAGCAGTCTGTAAGTAAAAACTTCATATTCATATTTTCTAAGCCAATTCCAAATAGTAGACAACACCCATCAATTAAAACAATACTGAAAGTAGTACTGAAACTGACTACCTCCCAGTTCATTAAATATTCTGAAAATAGTGACTAGACAGAGCATCAAATTGATGACAATTAAAAAAGGAAAAAAAAAACCCAACAAACAAAACAAAACAACCCAAACCCAAACCCCATAATAATTCATTTTGCTAATCAGAAATGGTGTAAAATGGAAGAGTGTTCAATTAATCTGTTTTCCGTTATCAAGTCTCTGGCTTGCTTTTTTGCATCTTTGTTGTATCATTCTTCAAGCTCCAATGTTGTATTCTTTTTGTTTGTGACAGAAAAGTGAACAGCACAGTAATAACAGGTTTGCTGATAGAAAATATAATTCAAAATCACTGGACTTTAAAGTTTTATTTTTTCAATAGTAAAATGAACTATATATTTTCAAAGTGCTCCAAACACAAGTAGTTTCCATATGCAAATAATCCATACAGAGTAGATAGAAAATTTGTAAACCACTACAGCAGATTTTCTAGAGAATACTGCAAGTGGTAATCTGAGAAGTAAATTCTCATGAACTCTAGAATGCCCCCTTTTTGATTGTGTTGGATTCTGATATGTAACTTGACTCTCCCAAAGGAATGGATGATTAAGATAACAAGTAGATTAATATGATTTGGTGGGCCAGTGTAGGGGTTTATTTCTGTTTTGATTAGGTGTGTAATATTCAGGCAAGGTGTACTACTATGAACGATGATTATTTCTCCTGTGGCTCTCTTGAAATAGGTTCCACTAAGTTCACATCCTTATATAATCATGATCTTTGATAGCCTGTCATGGTGGAAATACATGTATTATTTTACTTAACAGATATTCTGTGACCAAGTTTCGATGAAAACAGTAAACAATAAAAGAAAATAACCCCAAAAAGTCCCATCAAGGAGGGATAGGATTCAGAGCTGGACCCCACAAGGAGGTGGCATCACAGTACTGAGCAACCTGACTTGTAGGCATCTGGTCCCCAGATCCCCAAGTTAGGTGCTAAGTCTCCTTTTACAGTGCAGGAGAGGTTAGACATCTGATAACAAAATCTTGAATGACAGCACTATCTGTGGGACCTACCATTGGTGAAAGCATGTATTTTAGGAACCATAAAGGCTGGCTATCAATGAAATCCACAACCCCAGCATCCCTGGAGAGCACCTCAAATCATCAACTAGCAGGCTGAGATTATCTTCTCCCTTGTGGTTTGCAAAAGCCCAGACACAATGGCTGCCACCGCGGCAGGACAAGCACAGCATCACGAGCAGGAGGTTCCGGTACACATCTTAGAGTACCAGATATCTTTGGGTGATGGTTTATGCTTTAGGAAACATTTATGCCTTACCATTTTTCTTCTATATTAATTTTCTCCAGGTTTCCCAGATTTCTATAATGATTTCTTTCTGTTAGAGCCTCATCAGACGAATAGCTCCTCAACTTCATGAGCAGCCAGACCTGCAGAATCTTGTGGCTTCTCTTTGCTATTTGAAAAAAAAAAAAAGCTGTTCCTAAGCCCTCTTAGCTGTCTTAAGCCCAATTATCAAATTGGAGGCAGGGGTTAAGATAAAGTGAATTAACTTACCAAGATTTTTATGTAGTTATCAGATGATAGTAAACTACAACTGGCATTGCTCTGGAAGCTGTTTCTGTGCACTAAAATGAGCTAGGCAGACATCAAGGCACCAAGACCAAGGGTTATATACCTAAGTATGTAATCAGAAAGCTAGCACAGAACATGGAAAGTCTTCTGTTGTCCTGCTGTTTAACTGAATGAGAAATAATAAGCACATAAATCCCTAATGAGGCACAAACACTTCTGGGTGCTGAATTTCTTTGGGAAAAAGGGACATAAAAATCTCAACCCTTATCACTGTGCACCAGTTTCCCAAATGCCAGTTACAAATACTTATTTTGTAAGTTTTAAAAGAAAGTTTTAAACTGTGTGCTTTTTTAGAAATTCTATGTAAATTCTTTATCCTGAAATTTCAGATGATATAGAGATAAAAGGATTATGTACAGTAGGAACTCACAATTCCACTTGCCCTGCCCCATGTGAAGATACAGATTATCCTACCACTGTCACCTATTCAAATTTTGGAGGAGAAAATGCTATAAAATACTATTCTACAAAACTGAAGAAAACCCCAGAATACATCAGGTAATCTTGCTTAACACTTTGTCTAATAAAGAAATTATCAATTCCTTTTATGTGTGCTAACAGAGCATATGATGTAAATATGACCTTTAAAAATACATTCTTATGTGTGATAGTAATAACGCTGTCTCTGAGATAAAATAATCTTTTAGACAAAATTGGCTAAGATTTATACATATTTATATATATTAAAAAAATGTACTTAGATACATCTAAGTCTTGTGGGTAACATAGATACTACAATTAAAAAGTAATGTTTTCAATTACCTTCTGTGTCACTGATGTTTTATAACAAAGGGCTTTTTTATCATTTTTGCACATAAAAATAAAGGGCAGGGTTATCAAATCTATCCACAGTCCACATGAGCAATCCAATAGAGAAGACAAATCTTCACCCTTCCACAACTGAAGTCAATTAACCACCTAAATAGATACTATATAAAGTTGTTTTCCTTTCTTTCTCCCAACCCATTCTCAAAGGAAACTCCATAAGCACTGAGAAGTTAAGTTTTAGTGTAGCAAAAATGTCACAAGTTTAATATTCTTTTATATTGTTAGTAGAATCCTCTAATACCATTTATATTATAGAAGTTGTTTAGAAAATATTTGGTACAATATTAGTTCTTATGAGGTAGCAGAAGAGTGAAATAGTGCGGTTCTGTGTGACTGAAAACACTACACAGCAAAAGAAAGTTAGGTCTATATCCAAAAGAAGGGACCTTCTAGTATGAAAACATGTCTCAACAGCATTGACTACACCTTTTATCCAGAAAATGGTGTTAGAACTTATGTAATGTATAGCGCTGTGTCACTCAGTAGTAGCATTGAGCTGACATAATCTACATACTTTTAATTTCATAGAAGAGATATCATATATGCTTATGCTTTAACGGAGCATACATGCCTTATGGTTACCATATAATAAATTGATTCCAGATTTCCTTGCAAACAAACACAAGCATTATATCTCCAAAAATAGAATGATTTCCAGTTTGAAAGATACAGTCTACTGGTCAAAGACCATTTAACACAGTTTTATAGACTGAACTGCTGCCTCTTGCTCACAGCTGTAGATGTTAGCAGTGCAAGTTAAGTATTAAGACAGATGCTACATGAATTCATAGTGTCAACAAAATCAAAATATGTTTATAAGGAACTGTAGAAAATTTGGCTAATGAAATATCTGTGAGTATTTCACTGTTTCAGTGACTTCACTTTTCTTACTCTGAGGCCATCAGTCTGCAAATGCTTGCATATGTTTGTATGTGACCAGTAACTATGTGAATCATAGAATAGTTTGTGTTTGAAGGGACCTTTAAAGGTCATCTAGTCCAACCTCCCTGCAATAAGCAGGGACATCTATTAGATCAGGTTGCTCAGTGTTCTGTCCAACCTGACCCTGAACACTTCCAGGGATGGGGCATCTACTAACTCTCTGGACAACCTGTTCCAGTGTTTCACCACCCTCATTGTAAAAATTTCTTCCTTATATCTAGTCTGAATCTACCCTCCTTTAGTTTAAACCCATTACCCCTTGCCCTATTGCAACAGGCCCTATTAAGAAGTCTGTCTCCAGTGAATATTATGAAAGTCAGACCTGTTGTTATATGCAAAAGTATTAATCCTTATTATCTTTGCTGATTATTTTACTGTCTGTAAACATCATGCATGACCCAGTAATTATTCAATTAAGCAAATGAAAATAAAGAGCATTCCCCTGTTACCAAGCCTTAACCAATAGGATTCCTGTCCATGTATTAATGAGTACATATTCCAAACTATAAAACATTGAAATCTACTTCTTTCTGAAGATGTAAGGAGGGAAAAATTACGTATTTATTTGGATAGTTCTGCTAGCAACTCCATGACAATGGTAGGAAGTCTTATTAATAGAAGCTATGACAACAACATTATTTTTATTACTCAGTGCTACCTAAATTTTAGAATTATCACCTAAAGAGACAGAAGTGATTATTTTGTATAGCAAATATTTCATTATCATGAATATTGTTAATGAGCTCATTATCACTGTCAAGCCAAAAATCTGTAGCTGTTCACACTTCTGAAGAATAATCAGTACTTTTATTCTTAAAAACATCATTATGTTTGCAATCAGTCTTTGTGTCTGTTTTATTCCACAACCCTTATGTTTATATTCTGTTCAGGAGTTAGGCAGATTCTTTCTGTAGACATGATATCTAAAGATGAGCTCTTTACTCATACTGAATCATTTCACAGGTCTTGCTCCAACTCAGATTTACCTACTCTTCCACTTTTGCAACAGGCAAGAATATAATTTATAGATGAAGTAACTAGGTAATGATTAGGTAACTGAGGCTATTAGCAGAGGATAGAACTAAACATCTGCATATAGGACAAAGCCCCTTCTGCACAAACGTGCTCATTGAAATAAACGCAATTAAATAGCAGTTGCATTCAAGAGCAATAGACTACACTTCCAAGCACTCTATCTGCTGTAGGTCAGGATGCCTGACACTTCCACTCAAGCTTATCTCTGTGACCCTCAAAAAGAAGGAGTCTATCTCACAGTACAGGTCTAGAGTTACTTTCTCAACACAGCCTGCAGATCTACTCCTCTGATAAGCTTCTGTTCCAACTGTTGGTATCAGAACACTTTTTTTCCTTCAGTCATTTAACTCATTTTGGTAACGCACATTCTTTAAAAGACACCATCACACTTCCTGACTCTGTCCATGCTGATAAATGTTGCTAAAAGTGAACAGCAATCCTGACTGTCTCAAGTAATACCATATGTATTTGTCACTAGGCAGAACCTCGTGAGTATTGACATTAAATATCGTGATCTGAGCTACAAAATAACTCAGCAGCGGAAGGCCTTGACTATATCTGAGTTGCTTGGTAAGTGAATATTTAACATTTTTTTATTGCTGATTAATAATTAAACTAAAAATAAAGTAACCCACACAAGCAAACCTGGTTTTTATTCTCTCTGTTCCTGAGTCATAGCCTATGTGGGCTTCTAAACAGAAAGCAATACCCTTTATGTTATAATGGTAATAATCATGTCTGCCCCATGGTCATTTTTGATACTGTCTTTTGTCATCCCATTAAAGAACCCACAGTATGGACAGCAGCTGAGAATAAGACTTAAGTTTGGCACTAGTTTGCAGCTGTATCACACACAGGACTGTAAGAGTACTGATGTTTATGAGGGAGAACATGGCGAAGAGAAGCAAGAAAACAGTTAAAAAGACAGAAATAGGAAATATTTGAAGTATATCTGTTTCACAGTGGATGTGTTGTGTTTACCTTCTTTATTTAAAATTTTAAGAAACACATTAGTCTTCTCTAATAAACATTCTTAAGAATATTAATTCTGTTTTCTTAAAGTGATGGATTATTTATATTGAATGTATTTAGCACTTGAACCTGGCAGGGTTTTGTTTCCTTGTTAGACTAAACCAAATGCTTAGGATGACATATGTTTATTTCCTTGTCTTACAGCTGATGTAGGTGGCCAGCTTGGATTGTTTTGTGGTGCCAGTATGATTACAATCATAGAACTGCTCGAGTATATTTTTACTAACTTCTGTTGGATGTGCATCTTTCTTCTATTGAAAGCTCCTGAGATGCCTCAATGGAACAATCCATCCCAGAACCAACCAACACACAAGGAAAAAGAGAAAGGAATACAAGAATGTTAGTGGCCTGTAGAAGTGCAGAACTAATTGTTTCTGCCACTTGTCTTCCTTTCTAAGACACAAAGGAGACAGTAATATTTTGCATTGCTCCTTCTCTGCAATTCTTGTTCTTCCTGCTTCTTTTTTTGCCTAGAACTATTTAACTGTGCTAAATTAAGAGTGAACTTTGGAAAGTCTCACTTTCTTTCTCATGTAAAGAAAACCATAATTTTTACCTAAAATTTTAGAGAATTACCGCTTTTTAAAAATAGTATAGCAAGTGATACTGACATACAGTGCAATTTAGCATTTCTGACCCAGTTCTTATCTTCTGTATTTTGAGTGAGAAGAAATAATACACATGCCAAATTAATCCACACATGCTTCTTAACCACCATAAAGGTGGAGCATTGCTATGCTGAAAAACCATTTTCCTTATTAACAATGAAGTCTTTGCTAGTCGCTTACAACTGCTACATTATCCAATGAGGGATATTATAGCTTTGCCTATCAGAATTAGGAGTGTGTCTAATAATAAGAACTTCTACACTGTTTTATCCATTTGTCTGAAATGCATTAAAAAAAGTAAATTTAGTGAGTCTGCCAGCTACCATAGAGAACTGCAGGGCATCCGAGTGGATGGCAAGTGAGCAAACATAGGCCAAGGTCAGAGTTTAATCACAAAATCACAGGAAAGGCTTTATCTGTGTCTTATTAAAAATCAGTGAGGGTAAGAATTTTGTGGCTTTGATGCTGAATCAGTGTCATGGTTTAAGTGCTGAACCCAGGACAATCAGGCTTCCTGAAAGTTTATGCCTTTAGAAGTGTTCAGAAAAGCTTTTGTGCTTTCCTACTTCTGTGTGGGCCTATGGAGCAGTAGTGGTTTAGAGTCTAATGTTTTAAAAGAATACTTCTGTAATTAAATAAGATTCCAAAGATGTATAATAGTGTAGTGCAGACAGACACTCTTCCCGCTGCGCGCAACACACACTAAAGCTCATAGAACAAAAAGTGTGTACTGGGGGGGGATCTTATGTTCTTTTAAAGTACAATATCTTAGTAAACAGCATAATAATTTTTAAATGTGAAAGTCAATAGGAAAATTTCAATTTATACAATGAAATTAAACAGTGTATCTTTAATACATGTCCTTCTCTAGAATAGGTCTCTACAGTTCTGAACAAATTCATGTCTCCTGACAGAATCTATCAGTCGGAGCCTTTGATGCATTTGGAGGTGCCAAACAGACTGGATGGAAACCCTTAAGGAGAGGCTGACACAAAACAGCCTTGTAAAAGATGCACCCAACACTAATTGTAAGACTGCATGATAAAGGATTATCCTGATTTGAAGCATTGGCTTCTACTCAATTAACTATACATAACAGTAATAGGCAACTGTTTATTTGAAAACTTACAGTTTTCTAGACTTCAGACTAGCACCATACAGACTTTGCTAATCAAAACATTTTTACATTAGAAAGCTCACAAAGGCAACAACATTATACCTTCTGAACAATGGTTCCCCAGTGGTGCCTGGGCTCTGCAACCCTCAGACTGCCCAGAAGCAAGCCTCTGTGCTCTTATGTCAATGCTGTGCCAGAAACTCCAGGCAAGCAGTCATAGCCATGCTCTGTAATTCACACTGTTCTTCCACTATTCTATGTCTGCTCAAATTCAGCCACTATTAATGAATTAGTTTTACAAAGAAAGTAGTAGGTGTACTTACTAAGCAGCCAAGTTAGTATCCTTATCCTTAGTAACCTTATCTTAAAGTTGGATAGAAAGTAATGAAAATGCTACTATTTGGCCATCACTGGCAATATCTTCTCTTCAACAAAAGCCCTAGGATTCAGGAAAAGCAGGAAATGTTTTTGCTTCCTAGAAAGAGATGCCTTGATTTTACTCCTCAGTAGCTGCAGGCTTGAGAGGCCTTAAGGTTAACTTAGAGATATTTTTGCTCCGTTCTTTTTTATTAGTCATTTCTGCTGGGACTCTTCCCTGCCTCGCTATCACCAAGCACACACACACTGGGACAGCAGCTGTACAAAAAGGTCTATCTAACCCCGCTGTCATCCAAGGCGTGTTTTTGCCAATGCAGAGGAAGAATGGAAAGAACAGAGCAAACATACTGCAATATTTCTCTAAAGATTTCTCCCAGCTTCAAATAGTTTATAGCCATGGATTTCTTAAGCCAGAAGAAATTATGGATTGGGAAGTTGGAATCAGGTATTATCTGGCTTGTTGATAAAAGGAAAAGCAAAGGAAAGATTAAACACAGTGATGCAGCACCCCTTGTATTTTAGAGATCAAAGTGTTTTGTGGCTATCAATCAATCACAATGATTTTTTTCTTTTTTCCTTTCCTTCTACTAATAAGGGCTAAATAAAATTAGTATTATAAGGACTAAACAAAAGAAAACTGGTGTTTCTTCTGCTGTGGCAAAAGTTCAAATGAAGTGAAGCACAGAACATCCTAAAGAATCAGCAAAAAAACCCCAACCCACCATCAGTTCTCAGAAAGAGAAGGTACTTGCGTCTTTGCTTAGTTTAACAAGACTAAAATTACTTTTGCTTACTCCACTGACTTTGGACAAGGACAACTCAAATCACTGCTTGGTTATAGATTCTTCTAACATACGTGGCAGAAGTAGCTCTGAAGAAAGCAGAACAAAGGCTAGTGTTTTGCCGAAGGTCAAGTGACAGACTCAGATGTATTTTTTGCAACAATGGCTTGTGACGAGATTATATAAAGCAATTGATTCCCCAGCACATCTAAATATAGAAGTGTGCTGTGCAGCAGAGCAGAAGTAAGGGTGCTTTTGTACTTTGATGTATGACTACTGTTCTATTAAGGCAACAGGATTTTAAAAAGTTTTAGGAAAATATGCGGCTTTACTATCTATGTAAAGATGACATACCCATAAGGGCAGCAGAAGCAAGGTATTTCAACAGTTTGATCATCTCCCAGTTTAGCATTACTTTGCTGCTTATTTGTTCCCTTTTCCTTTTCACAAGTGCACGTCCATACTCCAAGTAGATATATCAGCAAGCTTTTCCCATGCTAATTATTCGATTCCAAAATGTTAGTCTTAACAATTAAATTAGTGACATGATTGGGAAAGCCCCCCTGGGCTCCTTCCAAATCCTTGTCTAATGTGCACAGAGAGATGCAACATAGAATTTTGTAGCTAGAAACATGCCAGCCTGAAGATGACTCCCTCCAACTGGCCTAAAGTAGTGTTGCATGATAAAAAATAAAATTGGGACATTTTAAAAGGCATTCTGCAGAAGTCATTAAACTTTATTTAATACTGTAGAGAATATCATGCTGCTGCATACAACACTTTCTGAAGAACAGAGGAAGGTGATTAGGTTGTGTGAATAACAACCTGTGTTTGGTTGCTCTGTATTTTATGGATGTATTGTTGCATTCTTTTATGCATTGTATTCATTTCCACACCCTTGGGCAGCAGAATATCGCAAGTAGCTCCTGGTACAAGGAAGACAGCTTTATAATCTATCAGACAGAGAACCTGTCATGATACATTGGGGTTGAGGGAAGTTGGAGACTGTTACACACTTGCATTACATCTTTTGACAAGTTTCTTTAGCTCGTTTCCTTTCTTCTTCTAACTAAGATATTTCACAAGTCTACTATTGCAATTTATGCATCAGACATCTCTAAAGGAGTGCCAGAAAGTAAGGATTTATTCAAGGAGAAATTCATATTTTGGCCAAAGAGCTCAGGAAACAGGCCTGGTACTTGCTTATTTGACAAAACAAAATGAACACAGAATGGCCCGTACAGGAGAAGTATTTGGCTCAGACTTTTATGCAGTAGATTCATTGCAGCAAATCGCCAGTAGATGCCCCACTAACTTTAGGCTTCTGTTCCCAAGCCTTCTCGTGGGTGGAGTTGATTTCTCAACATCTATTATGGAATTACTCTGTATAACTTCAATCCTTCTGATTAATGAGGGAAATATTTCAAAAGGAGTGCTGGCAAACCTGACATTATTTAGCCTGAACTGACAGCGTCTTTGCGGCACATTGTTTAGATTCATTTCCAAGGTAAAAGAACCAAAATATACAGCCATCCCCATTCTGCATCAAAATAAGCTGATCAAAGTATCTCTCAAGAAGCTTATACAAGCCAGCTGATCTACTGTAGCTTAAGAAAACACTGCTTAAGGTAAACTAAGAATCTCCTTAAAATAAGAATCACCAATTCTTTAAACTGAAACTATACAGTAAAACAGGAATTTCCCTGTACACTCACTCAAGTTTGAAGGTAGCTAGCTGTGTCTACCCTCTCACCCTGATACAAGTGTTCACACTGTGTGTGAATCTGTGCTAGAAAAACTTAAGGAAAGCAGTCTTCCTCAGCAGAGTAGTACCCCATGGCAGCACGATATAGGTCCTTGGTTTCTTATGGCTCTTTCCCAGGTTAGCACTGCTCTGGGGTTGCTCTGTATTTTGGAAATCCAAGGATCATCATGTGATTCTAAAAAATCCCAGAGCAAGATAAACCATAATGCATCGCTCATACAGCCTGTCAAAGTACACAGTGTTTTAGAAGTGTATATGCCTTATTACGCTATAAACATTAGTACATCTAGTCACTATAACTGTATCCCAAGTTAAACACATTCTCAGGCTGACACTTGATGTGCTATTAAACTCAGGATACAGGAAATATTGCCAAGCTCATACTGTAATAATTGCTTACTGCAATGTTGAAACATGACTGGGTTATAAACAATAAGCTCTGTATGAATGGGGTAGAATGGGATACTGCTGTAGATCCAGGGCTAGTATCACATCTTGCTGATGCTGTTTATGACCATCCTTGTCTTGTCAACCCTCTGGCACTGTAAGTCCCTTTATCTGCCAGAAGCAGCTCACCTCTGCTGACTCCTCGCTAGAAGCAAAGTCACCACAAGAAGGGAAGCTTCTTTAGAAGATAAAAACTCACAAATGGCCCTTCCCACTACACGCACAACTAGTATCCAAACAGGGACAGGGGCTCCCTTCCCTACCCGTTTTCTATCCCAGGACAGACACAAGATGATGAATTTTTTTTTTTTTAACATTTTTTTGTTTTGTTGTTTTTTGTTGTTTGTTTGGGGTTTTTTTTAAACCTCTTTTGGGATCAGGAGTGCTTTTACAAAACTGTAGAAGAGAGAGAGAGAGAGATCCACACGTGTACCTTTTCTTTCCAGACTCAAATACTAAAACCCTTCTATCTCTAGAAAAGTGTGTCATTTTGCAGCATGAAGCCTGGTTAAGTGCATGTCTCATTTTTGCCTTGATAATTGTGGGGTTTGCTTTCAAAAAATTACCCTGAGCCTAGAAAATTTAGTAATACTTCCGATACACTGCAGGGTCCTTGATGAAAAGAAGGTTTGAAGTCCACATTACAATTGTTAGGATTTCTTCTTACTTTGCAACACTTTCAAAGCCACTCTCAACTACCCGGTTGTTTTGAGTTAAAGTGATGAACACCTAGATTAACACAGGTCGTGTCCCTCATGGGTCTCACTCTAAGGTCTCACCTATTCAAGACTTGGCAAGTAGTCATTCAAGGCAGGACTGATGGGTATATATTTGACCATTGTGATGTATCCATCACATACTTAAAGCCTTCATTTTCAACTGTGAATGAACTAGAGATCAGAAATAGGAAGAGTTACAAGAAGGAAGACTTTTGTACACAAGCTGTGAAAAATGTGGGCTTCAGAGCTGCACACGTGCCAGGGAATACGCAAAAACTGTTCATTAAAAAACAAAATTTGCTTCTGATGTTGTTCAACTCAACCCATACACCTCCCACAACAATGACTTAATTGTTAGTGCAGTTTCCATAACTGATACTCCCAACAATGTTAGCTAAGAATTTTAATATAACCTCTCTTTCTGGGGTAACGAACAGGTCTTGTATACAGTAGTTGCCAAAGAAAACATATTTAGAAAGACTATGACTCCTGGCTAATAGGACTAGCCCTGGTGCCCTGGAGTATTTTCCTGTTGGTCACCTGGCCTGCTACATCTTTAAGCCTGAATGAATCCTTAATGCTTCTAGCAACCAAGTATTATTTGTTACAGACTTGATCAGAGTTCAGTGGAAATTTTTCAAGCCAAAACTGCCAAACAACTTCAGCCCATGCCCATGTAAACTCACAGTTCACCTATACTTTGTGCTCTAGTCTGGAAGTGTTACATCACATCTTGATCTTTTCCTGCAGTCTGAATAAATGGAATTTTTTTAAGCTGTTTTATTTCAAACTTCTGAGCAATGTATAAATAAAAAAGGCAAACAATGCCTCACATGAAACAAACCAGATACGAGAATAAACCCCAACCATTTAACTGGAGAAACATCACAAAAAGAGAAAGGATTAGTTTTCAAAAGAACAGAGTATTTCTTGTGACACTTCCGATGAGAGGTATGGTTTGTATCTCTGAGGAAAATGAGAAGGGCTGAGGGTCCAAACACTTCCTGCGCTAAGGAAAACCCTACACATTTGCCTTCTTTCTTAACCTCCATGTCTTTCATTACACCAAACAGGAAATATACCTTCTAAATACAGAATCTGCTACTGAGTTTGCACTTGGCAATGGAGTTAGGCTCCATTAACCAACCCTTACAGGAGCTTTCATCACACTCTCACAGTTTAAAGTCAAGAAATATATTTCAAAACTCAACTGCATAATTCTGACACTGTTCTCTCAACAGAGGAAAGAATGTAAACACATCCACAAACTAATCACTCATTTACATGATTTCAAGACCAGCTCTAGGGTGCCCTGTGAGGAAACCCTGCGACATTCACTTACCAATATGGATTTCATTTACATCAAAATCCAATGCAATAGTGGTTAGAGCTAGCCAAATTCTGGAGGGCTACATCAAGGATAAAATTTGACTACTATTTTTCAGTCTCCCTGTCTGCATTTATAAATACCAGGTTACCCAAAGGCTCTCTACCTTCAAACAATCAGCTGAAAGAGGTTGAGGGTTAGTTTTTGGGCTAGCTATCAGCCATCAGGATAGAATGGCTGTCCTGCTGAGAAAGCTACAAGAGGAATGGACTTGTATCATGTATTCTGACTGCATGCCTTTGGCTATGTATTACTAACCATAGATTAATGAAATAAAGCATATACAGGTCTTGTTAATTAAAATGAATGCATAGTTTACATGCATCAACAGATGAACATTTGACCTAAGGAGCATGAAGGATAGCAGAACAGACACCAGATGCCAGGCAGTACCCAGCCTCATAAAAACAACTTCTTTAGCCATGCTTACAGAATCAATTAGTGACCTTTTTTTTTTTTTTTTCCCCTCCTTGTTCAAAGTGAAAAAGCAGCAACATTGCTTTGCAATGCTTATTCAGGTGCAGGTGGGAAGAAAGTTCTCAGTAGGGACCAAAACCTCCAGCACCTTGCATGCCAGTCTCCCTTGCCCCAGCCCCCTGCACCCACAGAGCCACACTCCTGCTGCTGCAGGGCAAGGCAGGTGGCTCATGAAAATGCCCAGAAAATTAGAGGGGCCCAAATGTGGCCTAATACTCAGAAAACATCAGTTCTCCTTTGTCCTGCAGCTTTCTGATTATCTGTTCCACCTGCCTCTGCAGGTGGAAACAAGCATCAATGATAAAGCCGTTCGCTTCATCATTGATTTGCATCAATTTAAAACTATTCACTGATGCAGCTGTGTGTCGGTGGGTGGGATCTATTCTTTTCATCACCTCATTTCCTGCTCAGGTCCCTATTCTCTGATTACTACTGATTTTTTTTCACCAAGCCATGCACTGATAGGATTCACCCATATTCTTAAATACCAGCAAGAAGAAAGCTGATTTTGTTCTTCCACACAGGCAGGGGATTTTCCAGGATGTGTTTGTTGTTTGGAAGCAGAAAATGTTCCAACCTGACCCAGCTACTGCGGTTAGCCACACTAGTGACTTATGGATGTTTTCAAGTACACTGAGCAAGTAGAAGAATTATGATAAATGCAACCCAAAGTTCCTATCTCCATTATTGAGACACATGGAAGGGAAAAGGGATTGTTACAGAAACAGCTAAGGAAAGGAAGCAAAGACTCTAACATCAGTCCATCCAGTTTATCCATACCCTCACAATTGAAGATTGTGAAATAGTTTGAAGATGGTAGAACTACGACACTTTTTTTTTTCTTTTTTGTAAGTATTTTCAATCCTGTCTCCAACTCAGTAACACTTATGTTAATAGAACTTTTTTTGTATATTCACCAGAGGGCTGTGGTCAAAATGAACATAAGACACAAGAAATCTATGTGTAAAATGGACCACCCTGCATTGAGAGTAATACTGTTGGTCAGTAGAAACTGGAAACTCCTAGCAGAGAAGTGAGCACTCCACAACAGAAGCCACTGCTGAAGTGCTGACAAGCTCTTTCAAACACCTAATTAGATTGACAGACCAGTTAAATGCATCATGGTAATGCCCTAATACACTGTTGTCTTGCAGCAACATTGCAGTTGCTACAAGTCTTCAGGTTGAAAAAACAAAGAAGGTAATAAAATTGACTGTTATGCAAGCGGAAATAACACAAAAATTCTTCTATGAGGAACTATCCATGAAATATGAAATGGAAAGTTTAGAAAGATGCGGTATTATAATATTTTTGCCTTGGAAGTCTTAATTAAAACAAACAATTGCCTCTTCAAACAGGATCTGTTTTGTAACAGTTTTTGTTGCTTTTAGGACACTTCTAAAAGCTTCCTGTAAAGGTAGTTATGGGAATGTTGTGTGCTGCTTGGGAAAAGTTTAACTCCTGTATCTTGAATTGGGGTTGTTATGTGGCACTGTTGTTACCTAATCCTTGCCAAAAAAGTTACCAAAAATAAATGACATTTTAACCATCTCTTATGCAAATACTGGAATACTTTTCTCCATCCAGAACAGTAGGTTATGTTACATCCTTTTGCATGTGACAGCTGTTACAATGCAAAGTATCAATACATCCATCAGAAGCAAAACATCTGGGATGTGTATACCTGAAGTGAAATGTAATGAAACGCATGATGTATGTTTTTTAAATAACATTAATAGCAGCAGTATTAGATGAAGAAACCACAAACATCAATCTGATGTCTGAAGTCCAAAGCAGAGTTAGGAGTCAGTTAGAATTCAAGAAATGAAAGGCTTGTGATTTTCTTGGTGGTGGCAGGGGCAGGCAGGGGTAAGACGACAATTCAGCACCTACTGAAAACAAAGCCAGTGAACCAAAACGATGGACAATGTCCCTCAATAAGTATACAGTATGATTTGGGGACCATTCCCCCAGGAAAAAAGGTTCAAGTGAAAACTGAGGTTGAGCCTCTCACAGAGGTAGAGATCTGATCCTTAAACCAGCACTTTTGTCCAGATAGCCTCTCTTTTAAGCCTTATAAAAGGAGCAATGGAAATGAATATAACAAATTTGACACATCACTATGTGTTGAAGGAAGCAAGTGCTTTCAAAATTAATTATTTTCCTGTATAACAAAATTGACCTTTTCTTCCAGTGATCAAAGCAAAGCAGCAGTTATTTCCATTGTCTTCATTAGGAGAATTGAGTACCTCAGGGAAGCTAGGTCTTCCAACAGCAGCTGACTTCAGACTTTTGCAGTCTGTATGCCACTCTTGCTACTCTATACAAGAGTGTACAGGACACAAATAGGTGCAGTTACAGGTGCCTATTTCGTTTATGATTATTTCCTCATCTTTTAAACAGGAGTACTGCAGGCACAGCAGAGAGCTAACTGCCTGCTGGTCAGGAGAAAGCCAACAACTAGCAAGGTGGCCCTGTGCTTCTTCCCTAACAAATACCTGCAAGATCCTGCTACCTCTAACCAAAAGCAAGCCTCCAGCAGCCAAGGTAAGTGCATTGCCTCCAGGCTAAGGGCCAGCTGCTTCTCTGTGCCCTTTTGCCAGCATGGCCACAGCAGGGGAGGTTGACAAGACCCTGGAGGTGCAGAGTCCTGCAGGCACAGTGGGCTCTTTGTCGCTTCCGTGCCTGGCAGCAGACTCGTGATTGCCAATCAGAGTTCTGGGTGTCTCTTCTGGGTATCTACGCAGTGCTGGGACAGAAACACTTTACCAGCACCAGGTCACCTCTGGAGGCCTTACTCAACATCTGCTCCTGAATCCACACCTCCAGAGGCACTGTCTTCATTCAGAAAGGGAAGAGATGTAGTGTGCCGTCTGTGCATGTCACCAATCTCACAGAGATTAACAAATTTAAGTTGCACACTTGGTAGGTAGGTATGATCTCCTGCACTTCCTGTCTCCTTTTCAAAGTGAGGGCTTATCAGGGATAGGCCATTTGGAGAGTGCAAGAGGAAGGGTAATCGACCATTTGCAGCCAAAGCTACATTGTGTGCAGGTTCTCTGATTAATTTTGCCCTTTCTTCCTCCTCATTCCTGCAAAACATCTGCAGTCTTATGACTTATCTCCAGCCATGATCCATCTGGGGAAGTGAATTATCCCTGCGGTCTGTGTGTTTGTTTAATCCAGAATTTACTGGCTGCCTTCAATAAGAGTTTTGCCCAGGTATTAGTTGCAAACTAACATCCTGCAACACTGCTAATGAGACTGCAGTCCCCGCTCTCAGCAGAGGTGATGGCCCGAGACAATGGCAACCAGCCAGAAGGACACAGAAAGACAACCTCCACCCGACAGGAACATGGTGCAATGTTTGTGCTCATGTCACAGCATAACAAACATAAAATAGCACAAAACACACAGCTCGTCAATTAGCTCCTCGTTTACAGGGAAAGCTTTGTCTTCTAATCGTGTATAAACAGATATTAAACATCAAAACATGACAGGGTAAAACTATCCAGTTCACAGTACCTTCTCCTACAGACTTCAATTTAAAAAAAAACCCCACAAACAAAACAGACACATTTCTTCTTCAGGCAGCTCCTGTTCCACCCTTGGATGATCTATTTGAGAGTGTTGCCTTTTCTGTTGTGTCAGGGCAAAGCAAGGCCCTTCTGTTACATTTTTGCCAATGTTTTACAGCATGTGATACTTTCCCTTCAGCCAGTTTTGCGTTGCTGCCCAAGAAAAATTACTCTTCCCTGCTCTAACAAAGCTCCTCTGCCAACTTCATTGCCACTACCTCAGGATGGCACTGAAAGTCAGGTCTGAATCTGACAGCTATAGGCAGGATCACACACAAAACAATCATTATGGCTTTATTTTGTCTGCCTTGCAGAGCTTTCAAAACCTGATACCGGTATCTGTGATATCCTTTTTGTTGCCTTCAAGACTGTTGTAACATTCTACATAGATTGCCTGGTATTATTGTAGCAACAGAGGAGAAAATACTAGCACCCTGCAGCATTTAATTAGAAAACATGACATCATCTGATACAGACCAGGCTCCTCCATTAGACTAGAAGGAACATAAAAAACTGGGGACTGGCAGCTGTTCCAGTGGAGAGCTACCCAGTCAGAATTATTGTTTGGCTACTGCGTGACCTCCCATGTTCCAGCAGCTCTTACTTTTGCAGGTTCTTTCTGAACAATTTATTGAAGAGTTTTTAGCCTGTTGAGGCCAGAAATGAAGAAAAGATAGTGAAAAAAAGAATTGGTGGCTTTTTGAAGTGTTGGCTGAAGTGAAGGTTCACTTTGGGATTTTTTGATAGTCTATGGCACTCAGAGAGTAATGTTTCCTAATGCTGCAGTGCCATAGTGCCAGAAAAATGTGGTCCTAAGATAAGTTAGTATCACAGTTAAAATGTGACATACCTGGGAATGCAAGAGACAATGGAGGTTGTCTCCAGCTGCAGTGCTGTATTTTCCAACTGAAAATACAAATCAACATTTACCAAAGATACCACAGCTGGAATATGAATCATGCCCAGTAATGAGACTAAGCAAAAAACCTGGCCTAGGACAAGTATTTCTTAAACAGACGTTGAATTTCTCTTGGCATCTCTATGATAAAACAATTAATTATAGCTTAAGAAAATATTGACATCTCCAGTTTAACCATGTACACCAAACCTCAACTTTACACTGTATGAGGTGCAGATGAGAAAACAATGTTTGTTTGCAATCTGAGACACTTTTTGGCCATTGTAGTTGGAGCTCAGGTGTTCCCCTTCTGTGCCTAGCTGAACCCCTTGCCTGCCAATAATTGTGCAATAAAACATGTTTTATGTTAAACAAAAGAAGGACTGCAAGGACAGGGACTTGAGAGTAATTATAAGGTGGTTTGATTTTCCACATTGTTCATTACAACACTATGCTCATACTGGTGTAGGTGCTGAAGCCAGCAATACTGAACTCAAAGTTTTATTTCTCATCTGAAAACCATGGCCATGTAGTTTTTGGTTTTTATTTTCAAACAAAGGCCCAAGGACTATTGACCTAATTGGTCTCCACTTCTGGATTATGATTAACACCAGCTAGGAACTATGAACACTTTGTCTGCACTCAGCTAAGTTCTGTCATTTCAATCACAAGTCAGTTTTTTCAGCACTGGACAGGTTACCACACTTATCAAAGTGTAAAATCAATTTTGGAAGGCTAGAATGACCCTGGGAACCTGCAATATAAATAAACCACACAGGCTTCATGCCAAAGGTGTCCAGCATCTGAACAGACAAAAACTAATGTGTGTTAGCACTAGCTGACTGCTGTGAGTTCAAACGCCCTCATCACATAAAATCATTTTCCTTGAAAGTACAACTGTACTGTAGTATAAAATTTGCACTAGGTGCTTTATATGTATTGAAATACCCACGATCACCTCTGCAAAAAAAAAACCAGTAACAAAGGCACAATAACAAAGGCAATGCTAACTTGACTGTTGGGCATTTGGAACAGTCTGGAACAAAACCTTTATAACAGAGAACACACATCTTCATCCCAGAATGATAATCACGTAATTGTTCTTACATTCCCTGATTGTTATCTCCAAAACAGTCACATTGGCAGAAAGACCCATTGACCATTACAATGAAAATGAACATTAGCCTTTTCCAGCTCATAACAAACAAAGAGTGAATTGGTGGAGACAGCACATATTGTTGCAGTTTTTCCACAACTGTCTCCCAAAGCTAGCCAGAAGACTCAGGAACAGTAGAGAAAAGAAGTAACACCTTGTATATGCTGCTATGGATTGGGGAATGGAACCACTTGTTGTTTTCTTTATAGTTAGATTAGCACAGCTCTGTTTACTGGCATATTATTTGCTCCCTGCTTCTTGACAGGTAGGTGCATGAAATGACACCAGTTTCAGACAATCCCCCAGGAAAAAAGGATCTTGTTAAATGAAAAACAGTAACACAGACCCTTTGTGTGTCCCTGGCACTCAAATAAAACAGGACTGTAAGTCAAGTAACATCTCTTTACTTGGAGATGATATGCCAACACAGGGACTGACAGAACTCATTTACAGTAGCTCATAAGCTCCTAGTTGTATCACTACGATGACTGCCTGATGACTACCTGGAGAAGATGAGTACCAAATTCTCTTGAAGGTCTCATGCAGCTAGAACATGGTGATCCAACTTTTTTCTTCTTTTTAGCTCTGGAAATGCACCGAATAACCATTTTACAGTTTGTGACTATATTTGTATAGTGTTGACCTATCTACATAGTGAATGAGAATTGTATTAAGATACAGACGCCTCAGGCCTTCCTCTGGCTCCACAGAGATAGGTGTTACTGACACACCTATCAAAGTTTCAGAGTACAAGTGTGTATATTGCACTACACAGCTTGGCTGCAAGACAGTCAAATATTTATTAGGTTTAGATTTTACTAGAGTTTTGTTCAAAGAAAAGATTCATAGCCTCAAGTTCCACCCAGCTCTTACTCTTATCAGATGCTAGCATATCCCTTCCTATGTCCTTCTTCCGCATAATTGTCTTTCAAAAGTGAGCTTATGTGTTTTGTACTACCACCTGTATTAAACATCATAACCAAGTCATGAAAAAAATCTCACATAACCTAATTGGTTTTTGCACTTTTGTTTTCATGACTCCTTCCTAGAGGATGTCCTTTATATGTGTGTATATACAGAGACACACACACACACATACAAAAAAGATACATATTATATATATGTAAGTGTTAATAAACAATTGTTGCCAATGTGAGGTAAGAACAAAAATAAGCAGTTCCTCTAAAAACAAAGAAACAAGCAAACAAATATAGCCAAATAGCAGCAAGGGTGAATTAAAAGTCTTCCGTGCAATAGTTTTTGTTACCATACCCAGGTCTAAGACATACACAGATGTCTCCTGTTCCTACAAACCTATAGTGAAGGTGAACAGAAGTCCCCATATCCTACAAAATTTAATTGGGCATTCAGCTGGACTTAGTGGATAGTCCCGATAGAAATATCAGCAATAAGGATAAAGGCCACTATTTGCATGAATAATGCATCACTCTGTTACATCATCACATCTGGGGGCAACGATGAGGTGCTATACCTCCAAGATCATTACAGCTAAGCTGGTGCTGGATACAGGAGGGAAAAGAACTATGAGCTGTGCAGTAGCTTGTGATATCAGTTGGAGAGATCAGAGCTGGAGTCCTAACATTCAGCCTTCTGCTCCAGCTGCTGACTTGTTTGCATGCTCCATCTATATCCCATGATACGGGATATGATTATTATGACATCTGTTAAGGCATTTGCCAGAATGGCAAAGTTTGCAAGCTCACACTCTACTAAAACAAAATGGAGTTCTGCTTGTGTAGCTTATAGTTTTGTCTGTCCCCATATGTAACTTTTCAGAAACATACGAGTTATAAAACCAGCAGTATTCCACCCATGCTCTTCCCATTTATTGAAGTTTCAAGATAGTTTTCAAGCTATTCTTATTTATAAAGCCTTTCTAGTTCTGTAACCATAGTAGTACATTTTAATTTCTTTTTGTAAGTAAAAAATACAAGAATAACTGTTGTGATACTGAATCACCACAGTTAAATAAAAGAAAGAAGCAATAGAACTAAAGAACATAATAGAACATAAAAGAACTAAATGCCAACAGAAGTTTTTAACTGTTATCTGAGAGCAATATTTTACCAAAGTTTAATTTCAAGTAGCTGAATGTGGCATTTAAGTGAAGACCAGTTTTAGCAATAAAAGCAGTGCCTAAATCGTATTGGCTTCCTTGAGATAAAAAGCTCTTATGTGAACACAATCTATGAGCTATTATTCTAGTGCTTTTAGAAATTGTTTATGTTACAGAGTAGGTTAACAGGAGCTTTAATACTTTGAAATTATTAAAGAATGTAAAATATAAAGTCAAAGCAGTATCTGAGTGTTCTTCCACAGCTTGAAGCATTATACAGAAACTTCAGTTACTTCACATCCATTTGCATAAATTATGTCAATGCACAACCACAGCTGACACAAATCTCGTATCTTTAGCAGTCACCAGTAATGTTTTGGCAGGCTTGATTAACTTTAAGTGCAAATTGCTGTTATGTATCTATGAGAGTGAAGGCAATCTCTCACGGGGTGCTGGGATGCGTTGCTGTCTGACAGTGAGATGATGGAAAAGAATGTATGTGGCTTCCTCTCTTCATTTCCCATTCCTAAAGCTTTGGTTGGTAATGTACATCCTGCTCAAAGTGGATGGCTAATAATTTTTGCTTGTTAAATACTGTCCAAGAGTTTCAATGGAGTGTATGCATTTTTGTGACCTCATCTATTATTTTTGGAGCGTTAATCTGCACATTTTGAACACTACTTTAATCTGAGGATGTGAACCACTAATGTGAATGTGGGAGAATTCTGGACATTTGCAAACATTGGAACACTGACTTGATAAATTATTTACACTTGGACTTCAAATTATGGAATGGAGAACACGCTTCTTTTGTATGATCAACAAATCATCAACAAATTATCAACAACAATGAAATACAGCTTTCACCGAAAAGAAAGTCCCCAGATTTCTGTAAGTCAGTGGAAAAAATAATTTATTGCAATTTCTTTTGCACATTAACATGAAACATTTATATATATATATTCTGTGCTGATAAGGTATACTAGATATAGACAAATTTATACACAAAGTAATTGCACTATCCTATTTTATAATGCAAATATTCAGAAATTATCAGTCAGATAAGAACAGGTATTATTCACATAAAAATGCACTGTATGTTGAAGTTATGGAAGGTTCACGCATCTGAAACTTTGTCCACTTTTACTAACTATATCAGCTGATAAAAGACACTATGTCCCCTTAGAAGATTTGCATCCTTGGATTATCCATGATGCCTAAAATATTATCAGGTCCTCCCAAGGTATAAAATAAGATCATTTCTAAAAATTAAGAGAGACCAAAACAAAAGGCAACCATGACTACCATGACTGGACAGCATGCCTTTCGATTCTGAGGGCTCCATCAGAAAAGAATCAAAGCACTACAGGCAGTCTAAAATTGTCCAGCAATCTATTATTAACATGACAACTTAATTTACTTAATAAAAATCGATGACAAATATATTGCAAGTGAAGAGCATTTCAGAAGAAGTACATTGGCACATGCTTCAAATGGCAATATCAGACAAACAACTGCCCCCTTTCAATACAGAAAATGTTTACATAGTGTAGACAAAGGGAAAATACGCAGAATGGTATCAAAAGAGGAACCTTTTTCTAACCAGGAATTTACAGTGCATCAAGTGTTATTCACAACATGAATGGTAAGCATGGTAATAATAGAACTAAATCTGATAAACAACATTTATACAATAATTTTCATAATGCTGCTTTAGGTATTCTTTAAAATAGTTCTGCAGGTTCATTGTTCTGCCCAACAACTGAAATACCTATCTTTCCAGAAATGTCACTGATTGACATAACCACGATACTTCAGAGATGAAGATGAAGATGTGAAGCATCACATTGAAGTGGTTAGTTGTGGCGTGCATACTACAAAATTGTATTCAATATTATTTGGCAGTAGGAAGGGCCACATGACTGACGTGCAAAAATGCATATCAAAAAAAGGAAAGCTTGAAATACATGCTCATAGCAGAGATATAACAATACCAAACATCAAGGGGAAAAAAAAAAACAAACCATAGCAAGCGAGCCTGGAGAAAAATGGTGAGTATGATTTCAGGAGCAGGGCAAAAGACAATGGTATTGCACATGGCAATGGGAGATATGATGTGAAATAACATCCATAACAACCTTACTGCCTGGCACCCTGTTTGGAGACAGTATTGTACCCTATCCAGCGTCCTCTTCCTCTTCTCTTAGTTTAGAGAGCATCTTGATTTGTTTCCTTGAATGCATGCAAGTAGAATTTGAGAAGTAAGGGAATTTTTTTGAAGCAACAACATGGTGGGTCAATGCAGTAACAAAATACATTTTTCAATTTGCAACCAGTATCAGTAAATAATAAAAATAATAAAACACAAAATAGATAATACGCATATTTCTTTTGTATGTGTTTTACGTTGGAATGTAATAATTCCTACATTCCCTGATGAACTACCAGCTCTGACTAGGATACTTTAACTTGTTCCCATCAGTAATGTGGGGACAGAGGACAAGAGAGATATTTGAAGGTGGGGAATGATGGAAATTGAAGTCAAACATGTGAGTCTTTCTGCAAGCTTTATTTTTTTACAACAAATCTGTTTCTCAAGAGAGAAGCTGCAGCTGAACTTCTGTTAAAATAATAATGATAGTAATAATCTTATAACATGCAAACAAGTGGATGAAAAATTAACAGTTGGTCACAGTTACTTTTGTTCTACATATATTTCTAATGCAATTCTAATTTTTGCTGTAATGGTATCATGGAAGAGATAAGTGGAAAAAAGTAAAGAAGCAGCAGTCCAAATCAACACTGATTCTTGTAAATCAGGTGCTTCTCAGAACTAACTACTGCTCCTGGTGACTGATATTAGAGATGTCAATTTAGGAACCAAGTTTGAGTTATGCTGAGCTGCTCCAACCTTACCATTTTCTACAGGTTTAGCAGAAAGACACCATACTGTAAACCTTGGTTTCACATCTCTGTTCCAGCTCTAAGTATTTTGACCCCTTTCCTCACCATGTATTAATTACTAGGCGTAAGGGTAAAATATTATGCTGATAGATCTGCAAATGCTGAGGTAATTACTCTCTAAGGGATATAATGGAGAACATATCACTAATGTGAATCTATCTTAGATTTAAAGATATTGGAGGTAGAAAACCTCACAGTAAAAGAATGATCAGCAGAAATATCTTCAGGATGATTTAAGAAATATTTTCGCGTTTACTTCTATAAGCCACTTCTTGCAATATTCTGGAGTGACTTTTCAGGAAATTTAACATATGGTTCCTGAATGTATGTTAGCAGGCCATATTTATTGTTATGAACAGTCTCCCTGAAATTAACGGCACTGCACATCATAATACATTAGTATGTGCATGTATTTGAAAGGTCAGAGAGAGTAAGATTCTGAAAAGAAAAACAAGCCTAGACCCTTGCCTAAAAAGCCTAAAGAAAAGCAATTACTCTAAGGTAATCAAACATAAAAAATTGGTTATTTGATTTCTGGTTTTGGATTACAACTATCATGTACAGCCTATAAAGTGCCAGAAATAACACGAAGAGTACCTTCACAAGACAAACTGCAAACAGTTTAGAAAAACTTAAAGGATAAAACTCAGTGCATCTTTTTGTGTATAGACAGATGAAGTCGTGCAAGTGAAAAAGAATTAAAAGATTATAGAGGATTATATTCTTTCACTTTTCAAACGTGTGAGGCTTAACCCAGGAAAATACCCACCTGACTCAGTAACCCTCTGAAATTTTACATTTAAAATTACAATGTGCCCTGCTACAAATGATAGGGTATAATTTATAATGCAGAAAAAAGTGAAAGCTATTTAATTAAAAAATATTTTAAATACAACTATAGATTTGAAAGAACAGTAGCCATGTGAAATTATAGTTAATCTTGATATAGAATAAAAAATGGAAAATATTATCAAAAGTGGCACCTAGAATATTATCGTAAGTAATACATACTAAAATCCAGACTTCAGCAGAGTTAAAGTACAGAATCTCCCCTGAAGTTTAATACTGGGAGTTACCATTAAAAAGTCAGTATTCAAATACTTGGGTACCAGTGGTAGTAAGTCTTTATTAGATCTACTAAAAAGCCCAAACACTTTAACAGCCTAAATTTCATTTTCAGAAGCATATCAGTATTTAGATGCATAATTGATTCCTGCGACTTCAAGAATTATTTCAGCCAAGATAACTGATGACTGTCATTATTTTAGTCAAGTGTATTTTTAAGATTAAATACATTAGCTTACAACTCTTTGTATTAATTTAGGGCAAAATTCAAGCTATGTAAATTACTTTTACCCCTTTTTTCTCCCTGTTGGCAATGGGTAGGAATGTATGCACCTGCTCAGCTATGGCAAATCAGCTGGCATACTGTAACCTGATTAAATGTCTAAGTTTGTAGCACACTAATGAGTCTAGATCTCATTGGCTTTCTATGAGATTTTGGTTAATACATGCCCAGACTTCTGAAATTGAGGGATAAGCTTAAAGACCATCCAGTGCTTGAAGAGCTTTACCTTACATCATTTTGAGAAGAAGATTTAGGCTCATATGTAATTTAGAAGAAATAGTTTTCACCCTGTATATTTCTAAATCAAGACCTCTATTATGCAACAGTCTCTGAACAAGCAGATCCACCTGGGGTTAAATGACCACCATACCCATCAGGTGTGAACCTGCCTGCAAGTAGTTGCTGGACTACTGCCTAAATATTCGAAGGCACATTTATTCACCCATTGTAAGAAAGCAAATGGTGAATTTTGAACTGCTGATAACCAGACATGTCAGCTAAACACAAATGGACATTATATTGCAAAATCTAGTACAGTGAAGAAATCCGTAAGAAAACGGAGATATAAATATTTAAACACTTGGCATTCTCTCAAGGACTTTTTAAAGTACAAAAATATTTTTTCAGGGACTGCATAAACTGCAAAGAAAAATAATCAAGAACTTTTATGTGCTGTCAAGACAGTAAACGCATTAATGATATAGTGTTGTACAAAACTTCGTTTTTTCTAGGGAACATTTAGTTTTGCGAATGCAAATGGATCTCGGTGGTTTAGATTAAATTTGTCATGTTTATGCCTTGTTTAAAAAAAAGTTATATGCTGGTTAGTCATACCTCTGTCTCTGTACTCTTTCTGGACAAAAACCAAACCTGCATTGGTTCTTTTTTACCCTTCATAGAAACTGGACCCCTGTACTCCAAGTGGAACTGAGGATCTGAATTTTCTGGTGCCATAAGACACCTGAAATTAAAAGAGAAAACATGTAAATGTATGTACTCTGCATGCATGCCACATACTATATAAAATATTAAACATGATACAGATATGTGAGCAACAAAAGAGTCAAAGCTATCTCCAGATCACTATTACATTTGCGTACCAATAAAGATATATCATAATGCAGTCTGCCATACAGTTTCATGAGATCTGACATTTAAATAATGTGTTGCAGGACTCCTATCACTTTCAACTTGAGACACTTTGATGTTACGCTGTCAAAGTGATTTCTTTCAAGATGTCAACACCAACAAAAATACTGCGTTACTCACCTGTAAGTATATTCAGAGACATTGATTTTTCCCTTTTCTCCAGTAGTTTCTGTTCTGCTTGTTAGATTCACAGTATTTCCAAAGAGACAGTAACGTGGCATCCTTTGGCCTATGACACCTGTGACTACCTCACCAGTATGGATTCCTATTGTTATCTTTAGAGAGAAAAAAATAAAGTTTGAATATTCAAAATCAAAGCACCTAATCTGATGCTTCTTACTAAATACAGGTACTACGCTATTTCTATCTACTTTAGGTCTTTTTTTTTCAAAGTGCTCCTCCTGCTTCTTCAAAGCCTTGCATTCCATGTTTTGTGTCACTTCTTTTTATTGTAGTGCAGTGTCATGTCTCTGCCTCCCACATAAAAGAACAAACTGTATTTTTCCAGCATGCAACAGGCCATGCTGCAATTACGTACTGTGAAATTTAAAAAAATGGAAAAGAGGCATACTCTGCAGGTCTGTGTCTAATGAGTACTCAGAAGGAGCAGAAATGGATGGTTTAGGTCAAGCAAAAAAGATGTTTCTCAGATGAAAACATCAGAGTATTCTTTCAGTTAAAAGCTGAAGAGATAGGAGAGGGGCTTGGAGAAACTCATTCTTGTAGCACATTACAATTATGGTAAAGCCCCAAATCAAACCTTCTTGCTTCTTTGCCCAGTGACAAAGTGAAGTACACAGATCTAAGCTAGGTGTTAAACCAGTAACATTCATGTAACTAGAAATATGCATCAAACTTGCTATTTTGCTCTCACAGCCTCCTGATGAGGATAGGTCAGTGCAGCCTCCCCACTTCTGTATTAATGCCAGAATATCTCCATAAAATCCCACAATGAGTGAACTTCCACTAATATACATTGTTGCCAGTAATCAGTGCCATAACTGGCTATGGAACTGTACTTTTCTTTTTAATGCAGTATTTTCTCATATTGACATGAAGATCTGAAGCATGATCAAAAATATCACTGAAAGAATATTATTGTTCTGTTCACTGAGACAAAGAAGACTCAATGAGTTGTACTTGATGTGCAATGGGAATTTCCTGATTAGATTGAAATGATCGGAAAACAGACACAAATCATGCAAACCTAATTTAGTCCTTTAAAAGGTTAAGCACAATAATTAGATTTGAAGGTCTGGGAACTGAACGTGTCACATCTACATGTAACCCTTCATATTATTTGTAGATATCAGTATCAAAATTTAACAATATCAAAGCTTGCATGAACTGGGACTTGAGCGTTATCATATTTCAAAGCATTACTGTCACATCAAAGAATGGGCTCTCATTCAAGCCCTCACATTTACTAACCTGTACAGGCTCACCATCTACTTGAACTTGGCCTGCTATTTCCATCATATCCAATGCAAGGTGGCAGATAGATCGAGCATGATGAATGCAAGGCTCTGGGAGACCACTCACTGTCATATACTTGTCCCCAACTGTTTCCACCTACCAAGATATATATTTTTCAATTACTTTATAATCATGGGCTTTAGAGTACTAGAATGGACATAGTGCTTCCTACAAGACTGCTTGTTCTTTCAAAAAGCTTCCCTTCACTTTCATTCTAATCACCCTAATCCCCATCATCCCTACTCATTATTGAAGAGAATGTACTGTCTGTCCACAATATAACCAATTAAAATGACACTGTGATTGTGACTTGAGCCTCTCTTTTGTGGTCTTCTGAATTTCTGTAGAAACTGAGCACTGTGTTTGTTTTGACTCACACCCTTGATTCACTTGGTACAGGACATAAAATTGGTTTCTAGTAAAAGCTAGGAATTAACCTTACAGTATAAACACACAAGCATACACAGGTACATATATAATGTATTTATCTCTTTCTCTACCTATCTACCTGCTACCAGCCTCATCTGCAACTACACCTCATTCCTAATGAAATTCACATTATGAATAACTGAATATGAAGTTATAATTTACAACCAGGAGGCTCAGGTATATGACTGAAAAATTTAAAAGCACATGGTCAGCAGAACCACAAACTGCTTGTTCACATCTGCTAAATGTGGAAGTAGATTTGCATATCCACCTACTGTGTGACTGTGCAGAAATCCTGCTGGGAACTAAGCCCTTAATGTTCCTTCACACATTTAAACAACATACTCCTCTTTAGCTATGTAATAGCAATTTACACAGTTCAAAGACTGCAAACACAACTTTTTGGTTTTTTTTTAGCCTAAAATCCAAAGGATGGAAAAGAGTAGCATGATAGTAAATTATTGAAAAGTCACAGATTAAACACTTTGAAAAGCTTCTGCTTACCTTATAAACAAATGGATTCCTTCGTGAATCAGTCAGAATATCAAATCTCGTGTAAAGATCATTTAAAAGGTTAACAATCTTCATGGCTCCCTCTCCAGAGGCATGTTTACTACAGAAGGCATTGAATCCAACAATGCCACTGAACAGAATAGTCACATTGTCATATCGCTTAGCTGGAACAGGACGCTTGTGTCTCAGCTCATTTGCCACTGATGGTGGAAGAACAGAGTACAGTAATCTAAATGTGTAAGAAAAGAAAGGCACAAGCAAAACAGAAAGAATGTGAAGAAAGGTCTTTACATCAGCATTTTTCAAATATTAACTTAGTACCTTCCACAGGGTTTATAAGACACTTGCATCATCAAAAAGCAATATAAAAGATGCTCACTAAAGAACATGTTATTTGGGAAACAGGAACTGATATACATCAGCATATCTAAAGCCATGCATTTCAAACACAAATTAATACATCTAAATTCAACAACAAAATGAGGCACATATTACTAATTCTTCTGACTTGATCTGTTAGTAGTGTCTTGGATCATTTTTGCTTATTGCTTAAGTGTTTCTGCTACATCCTCAGCTCATCTAATCTGGTTTTGCTCACGGAACCACAAATATGGCAGAAAAAGGCCATGAAGAGATCAAAGAGTTTTGCACTTTTGATAAATTCCTGCATTGCTAAATGCTTCCTCTTCTGTTGAGAATGCTGCTTTTAGGGTTTATTGCATGGTTGTTGTTTTTAATTAATAGTCTACGTGACCTATTAACACTTGTTTCAATTTACAAATTATGCAAATAAAATCCAAATCACACACAAAAAGCTTCACCCTACTCTCATGTGTATTCCTTCAGCTTTCTAAAAGCCAAATTAAGGTGTATTTCCCTCTTTACACAGCTAAGTGGACAAGCTAAAGATCTCTGACTGTTTCACAAATCTTGAGCATCACTTTGTACACAGCCTCCTGCACAAACCGTCATTGGAGTTTTTGGCAAGTTCACTACTTCAAGTGTTATAGCTAGTGAATGCTTTTGACACTGTCTGTTCCAGCAGCTGCCACGAAGGCTAGAATTCCTGAAGATAAAATGACTTTATAAAGCAAAGCAACAGGAATGAATGAAAAAAATATTTTTTAGTCTTGTCCATCTCTTTCAGATCTTTTTACAATAATTTCCATTACTACACAAAAAAAAAAATATATGTCCATAGAATTCATAGCGCAATGAATGTTAATTCTACTACTAAACAAGTATAATCCACAAGAAATTCTTCTATTACAGAGATGGGAACTACGTTTTAAAAACGAGAGTCAAGCATCAACCCCACACTGCTTGTAACACAAACTTTCAATTTACCTGCCAGTAGTCCTTGAGCTGAGCTGCCACAGACTAATGCTATGAATTTGATTTTATAGTTACCTGTAGAAACGGATTTGGGGCCCAATGCATACACTTTATTATTGTTATGCACTTATATCTAGATCACCCCAAACTCACTTTTACAGGTAACTATAATATAAAATTCATAGCATCAGCCTATTGCAAAACTTCACCTTTACACAGACTATTTTTGAGGCTTGCAAGGTACGTTTTTCTCTTCTATTAACCTGTAAGCATGGCACTCCAGAAAGACAAAGTGGTCTACAGGTGGTTTACGGAACTCTGTCAAATAGTAGCATATGGCCTCTCACCAAATTCGTTTTGGCTACAAGGACTGCATGTATAAAAGTTTGTAAACTACTTGTTCAGGTAAGTCACAGAGCAAAAAGGACTGTCACTTCACTTCTCATAAGTTTCCTTATCAGGGAGGGAGCAATCAAAGCACCTAAGCATGTAACAGCCTAGACTACAGATGACATTTGACAATCTAAATGAAGAAATACCCTATGAAGCGTTAAAGCAAAATGTTCTTTCTTAACTCCAAAATTAACAGCACTGAGTATCTCTCATATTCCTTCCAAGATTCTGTTATTTTTTGAAGAAGACAGCTATAAATAATATATTGCTGTGACAGTTTCAGCTCGAAATCACGATTTGGTTCTTACGTGTCTGTCTTTTTCTTTTCATCTTCCAGTGCACGCAGTGTGTGCTGCAGTCTGTCAGTGAGGATCTCAAGCTCTTGAGTCAGTTTGTATTCCTCTCTGAACTGCTCTCCCAAAAGTACCAGATCACGGGTAGCATCATGCAATGGAATATCACTCAGATATAAACCTCTCCTGGTTAAATCATCCAAATTCATCACACTGCAATGTGAAGAAACATACAATAGCATGGGTACAATTTAACTTGCCAAAGGAGCATTTGAAACTCAAGTGAACAGCAGAGGCTGCTGAATAACAGAAGAAAGATGATGCTTCTGAACTTGTGATGAGCTGTACATGTCCCTTCTATGAAATACCTTATTTGTGTTCATCCATCTTAACAGATGGCTCTTGACTGTTGTATTTAAATACAGAATTCTCACTGATGAGTTCCATGAATGTATCAAATGTACATACTGCAGTTCACAAATAAAACCAAGATTACACCAAAGTAGCCTCTTCCCCTTCTGTCTTCATCCACACTGTTCCTTTCCCACAGGAGATTATCATAACTGTAATCTGATGTGCTAGCTCAACATGCTCTTACCTAAAGATGCCCTCCATTGAATCCCCCATTCTAACCACTCTTTATAATCATCAATGATCTATTACATTAAAACTACTGCAAAACTACATGAATCCACATAGGAAACCAAATCACTGTGACATTTCTTAGCATTCTGTCGTGGTTTGAGCCCAGCCGGTAACTCAGAACCACACAGCCGCTCGCTCACTCCTCCCCTTCCTCCCCCCGCTCCCGGAGGGATGGGGAGGAGAATCGGAAGAATGTAACTCCCACAGGTTGAGATAAGAGCAGTCCCGCAACTAAGGTATAATACAAACCCACTGCTGCTACCACCAGTGATAATAATGATTAGTGAAATAACAAGGGGAGAGGATACAATTGCTCACCACCCGCCGACCGATACCCAGCCCGACCCGAGCAGTGATCTGGGCCTTCCGGGTAACTCCCCCCGGTTTATATACTGGGCATGACGTGCTGTGGTATGGAATACCCCTTTGGCTAGTTTGGGTCAGGTGTCCTGTCTCTGCTTCCTCCCGGCTTCCCCTCCTCCCTGGCAAAGCATGAGACTGAGAAAGTCCTTGGTTGGAATAAACATTACTTAGCAACAACTAAAAACATCAGTGTTATCAGTGTCGTTCCCAGGCTGAAAGTTAAAAAACACAGCACTGCACCAGCTACTAAGAAGGAGAAAAATGACTGCTATAGCTGAACCCAGGACACATTCTCAGAGTAAGAAACAAAGGACAAAACTTGCCAAAAGTCCTGGAATCACAAGGAATTCGCATTTGTACAAACTGGGACAGGGCATCCCAATGTTTATACTGAATTAATAATCAGTCAAGTTCTGATATTTAAATGCTCCTCCCTCTTTTAGTATAACCACATTGAAATCCATGAAATCAATACTTGAAGCAATTAATCTCTGTACTACTATTCTCATAAGTGTTCTTAAAATTAGTAATTGTAAAGTGAAAATCAATATTGTAGAACTCTTAAGGTTTAAAGTACCTTGGGGAACAAAGAAAGAGAATGCTGTCTGCTTCAGGCAAGTAGATCATTTGCCCTTTCAGGCGTAAGCAGCTGATTTCTGTGCCAGTCAGTTCATCTTCACACTCCAGCTTTTCCACATCCAACAGACCCTCCTGGTGAGGAAAAGTCACAATTATATAAGGGCAATGGTACATGTGTTACACACCAGGCCACATATGTAAGTGCCTTCACTATGAAGGCAGTTAGAATGTTTGGAATAGAGTTACACCCTACATTAAAACACAATTAATTTCTCATTTGAACACCATACACTACCCGTATTTCAATACTATGATTTGCTACCTCAAAGATATAAAGCATGGTATCTTTCTTTACATTCATGTTTGTAATTTCTTTTCTTCTGTGTCATGTCTTCACAACAGTTTGACAAAAGTATTGCCTATTCTATGAAGTTCTACCTGTGCCTGGGAGCATCTCTAAGAAATCTTGTTGTGTTTCTCTCAGGTATATTTTTCTATAAATAAGCAGGCTCCTTGAGATAGTATATGCTACTCTACAAGCTCTACATCAGCCACCTGCTCTCCTGCCTTCTCTAGAGAAAAGGACACACAACTGTGTATGAATGTACATACCCAAGCAAGAACACATTTCATATTTGTCTCTCATATTGTTATGAAGCAAAAGTAAATGTAATTATCTTTCTACATATACTTTAGTACAACGCCATATTATGGGTTGGCCCCTTGCAAAGAAAGCATCAGACATGAGGTATATGCACTTCACCATGCCCATAAAGTGCTCTACTTGACAGCCACACATGAATTCAGACCTGTGACTTTTTCTTGGCTTCCAGCTCAAAAGGGACTACTGCTGTGGAAAGAATTTTCTCTGAAGACTTCTGATCTTTCAGCACTTTTTCGTATCTCTCCAAAGCATATTTACTTAAAGAAAAGCCAGGTGAATATTCTCTAGTTACCTTGGTCCTCAGTACAAAGACTGTATTGATATGTGAGAGGATCCCATGGAAACTAATATCAATATGAGGCCGGACCAAGGAGAAAACTGACAATAGACTGCAATTTCCTGGCTGCAGCTAGAATTGGAAGAAAAAAAAAAGATTGTTATGTTTTATAATAAAACCAAACATGAAGTAATTCTATTCAATTTGCTAAGATGACAATACTGAATGGAAGAGAATATACGCTTTATGCATTTCTCCATTAAAATACAAGGGTTTCGAACTAAGGATTTTACATCAGAAGTATATCAAAGTGCAATTCTAGTCAGCAAGATGGCTTTGTAAAATTGTGTTAGACTATCACATTCATTATCTGCCAAAATGTTCCCACTCTACAGTAAAAAAGCTTTCCAGTGTTTTACTCTTGACTGACCTCCTTTAAACTACCTTTTCAATAAGCCATGTTCTCTAAAGCATCCCCTCTGATAATAAGGATACTGATAGCCATCCTCAGTAGGCTGAACAGCTGTTCAGTGAATGCCCTTGGGAAGAATTTGGCAAAGCTACTTACAAAGCTCTTCTTTAAAATTTTTCTGCATAATTCGGAGAGAAATTATCAAAAACAAATTGCAGCAAAAAGCTAATAAAATCACATTTAAAAGTATGTGCAACATTAGCCTACATAATTGTAAAGATCATTTGACATTTTCATCATGCTACCTTTTGCTTTTCTCATATTATTCCTTTTACCTGTTACTTATATTTTGAAACACTGTCAGCTCTTTCAGGCAAAATCTGAGGTATCCTATTCATATACAGAATACGTAACATTAAATGGACCTAAATGGACCTCTGAGTACTCTTCTACTGTAAATAACCATAGGAAATTGCAGTAGGTGCATTCAGTTCAGAACACATACACACACATATATATGTATATATATACATATACATATATATACACACACACCTCACAAATATAGCTTGGCTCATCTTAGTTAATATTGATGCTTTTGATGCATAAGCCAAGAAAGCATGCTAGAATTCCTGGTTTTCTGCTCTGCAGTTATTGTGCAACCAACAGTTTAAGTATTTAAAGGCATTACTATCAAGTAACGTATATAGACTATGTTATCTGCTGCTACACTATGCAGTAGCATGGGCAAGACCATGTCCTGAACCCCAGGCCAAGTTGCACTGACTGTATCACATCCACTTTAACGAGTTATCTACCACTTTCATAGCAAATGTATTTTGGAGTGAGCTATGAGACAGAATAGGGTATCAAGCTAACATCTGACTTGTGGGGGTGATCAGATTTTTTTTGCTCAAGCTTATTCTCTTACTGCATATGGATATGATCATAAGAGACAGAGCTGTTGCAGAATTAGGGCTATTTTCACAGTCCTTTTTCAAACAAGAGGAGCACAATGTAGTAAATATTATATACTTACACAGAAATGCAATTTAGACAGAGAATCCTAAATCTATTTTATTAATCTTTAAAATAAACCCCTGAAGCCTCTACTACTAGGAATTTCTGTAACTATTCATGCATGAGAATCATCTAACCTGTGGAAGGACTCTGTATATAGCATTGCCACACTGCGTGACCACCAGATCTCTGTCAAATATTATGTGGAAAGGGAAGGCCTTGCAGAAAGTATAGGGACTGATGCGAGACTCTTGGGTACCATTTTCTTCAAATCTGTCAAGGTCTTCATAGTAGTCCTCTTCTTTAGACTCCTTCTCTTCAATTAAAAACTGAATGTGGTCACATTCCTCACTTCTCTGTTGAATAACCTAGAAAATGAAGGGGAAAAAAAAATAACAACTGAAAACTCTGCTACTCATTAATAACTGGAATGCTATTTTAAAGACAGGAGCGCATTTAGAGCAAAAAGATTAATTCAAGAATGGTATCTGCATCTTGGAAAATACTGTTTTCTATTAAGTATTTCTGATTTTAGAGAGTCTTTATAATTCCAGGTGAATAATTCTGCCTTTGCTTAGTGCTAGTTGCTCTTTACATGAACAACATATTGAGTATCACCCAAATACAATTTATAAAGCCTGAGTAAAATGCACATCCTGAAATTAGGGGTCAAGGCTACGGTTATGCTTGCTTTAACTGGTACTTGTTGGAAAACAGGACTCCCCCCCCCCCCCACCGTTGAATGAACCTGTGGCAAACCTTGAATTACACAGACCACGTGAATCCTTATTTTGTTGAAATCTGTTTGCAAGGTCTATGACAGAACAGCAAGTAGTGCTGACCAGAGGATGGGCATGTCACAGTCAGCCAGAAGAAAGGTGGATGGAGCAGATGTTTGAATATGCAGTCTCTACACATTCAAGCAGATTCGAGTCCCTACACATTCAAGATGAATATAAATGGATAAAACTAAAAGTAATGAGAATCTTCTCCAAGCTGCATTCCCTATTAAATGAAATCACAGGAAAACCTTAGTCATCTACATCAGTGGAATCTCAAATAAGTGTCTTGAGTATAGTAGCTCACACTTTATTAATTTTACTCAAACTTCGTAAAAAACAGGAAATTAATAGGGATTGTTTTGTTTGCAGTGAGAGTCATGTATTGCAGTATAATTAAAGCTAATAACTAATAGAATAATATAATTTACCTTGAGAGGCCAAATTCACCTCTTCTCAAGCTTAATTAGATTTAATGACTGGAACAGAACAATTCTATTTACACTGTATTGTTTAGCGGCAACTTTCTGGAACACATTGCACCTGATTCTGCTTTCATGTAGAATTTGATCCTAAAGCCACTGAAGCAAAATAGACTTCTTAAAAGCACAAACACTGCATTGATCCCTAAGATGTTTAGTTTATTAAATATTTCTCCTCCACAACTGTCAGCCATGATAGCTGACAGGTTGGGGAATGCTGATACCTTTGTTTGTTCCTATACAAATGGAGGAGTGTGAAACAACAAAACTATATTTTTTTGCTAAATGATGCTTAATTAAGAAGGCAGTGTTCCTTGATCTCCTATCTAACTATTGTTTAAAGGAAAGAGTGGCTTTTCTGGAGAACAGTTCAGAGCAGGAGCCTGGTTTAGGTGCCCTATACCACATGCTGCCTTAGTCTTGTCTTTCTATTGCATATGTAACTAACAGAAAAGGATCGGGATACTGAATTTACCAGCTAATGTAGGTACCTAAGGCTGGATGTATGAACAAGTTCAAACGCTAATGTTGATAAAACCTAATTTCCTCAAGAAACTGTGTTGGTAATCCATATGCCAGTGTGTGGCAAAGAGAAGTGGGAAATTATGAGTTAATAAAAGGTAAACCTCAGAAAAATTATGTGGTGGTCATTTGAGGAAAACAAATTACGTGTGTTTGTCTTGGAAAAAGGAATATACTAGATGGAGACCTAGTTTTCCTCTGAATTTAGGGTTTAAAGGTTCTCCATGTTCTTCTTTTTCTTTTAAATCATTATCCCTAAGAGACTGTGGCCATACTGAGGACAGAACACACTTACAGTCTCAGCTCTTACTTTCTACCACTCACGCACACTCCCACAAGTTTTATTCTATTCCTAATATTATTGTGGCCAGGGATAGCTGAGACACAGTAATCTTTTTCAAATTGTGTAGAATTATCACTAGAAGTGATCTATGCTTCCAGATCATTTCCAGTCTTGGATCTTACTTCAAAGAGCTGCTCTTGCCTCAACTGAAAAAAACACAAAATGCTTATTTTGAATCAAAAGCTTCTTAATTCAGCAAAGCAGTCCTAAAATTAATTTTTAAATATCTAATAATTATTATGGAAATGTTCATATTAACAGTACACCACCTTCCAGAGTAATATTATAACCTACTGACCAAATAGTCACTGCTGAAAATTTCCCAAGCATCTTCATTTGCAACACTATTTTTGACCAGACTCCAGGGCATCAAGAAATGCCTGCTGTACTAGTGTATCACATTAGTGCAGCAAATGAACAACAGGCCAAACACATGAAATGTAGATGTGTCACATCTACATGTAGATGTGTCACATCTACAGGCTAGCCACAGTGCCAGATGCATACTCCTGGTAAACCTGACATGCTGTGGACATGGTTGGTTTACTGAACTTGATTCTGGTCACCCATGCACAGACCCTTCTTAACAGACACTACAATTATACCCCTCTCCAGCCTAAGAAAGCTACTGATTCATAACTTCCCATTGGATATGTAATTTCATTATGTTTTTTCTGCTCACATCATTTATGCACTATCTAATCTTCCCATCTCACCATGTCATCCACTTTGCCAGCAAATTTAAAATATGCATTTCTTGCCATTAACAGAATTTGTTAAATTCTGTCCCTTCACCCTTGTACCTACAGATCCAACCTAATTGGCCAAAGACCTGTCCTACATACTCTGTAGTAAGCTTAACTAGGATAGAACTCACCCATTGTTTCACCCTCCAAGCAAAGTTTGTAAGCCATGGAATTTCACTGTCATTTAAATACTGTTGAAGAAGCCTCTGTTAAATGCTTGACAAATGAAAGTTCAGTGACGGAAGCAACAAAGCCAAGAATCAAATCTAATTCTTCCTCCTCTGCGGTCTCAGGTGGTGAAGTGACATCAGTTCACCACGTCTAAGAGCTCAATCACCATAGTAACTGCAATTAAAAACTGAAGCGGAAAATCATTCTCCTCGTTCCAAAGAGAACATATAACAACTGCTAACATGCCTGTGCTTTCCAGAGGGTGTATCTTCAGAGTTTGTTGTTTCTTAGACAAGTGAAAAGTCAAACCAATATTTCAGAGAAGGACAATTGAGAGATCGGTTAATTTAAAATGATGTTGTGGTTTAATATATTTGGTGAGCTTCACACAAGACATTAAATCCAGCAGTATCACCGTGATACAGCAGGTATAATGAACATGCGCTATCTGTTAAACTTCCACTGATGTACCTACACGACAAAACTCAGTTATATAGATATGAGGATGTCCTTGAGATACACTCATATCTCGGGACAGAGAGAGGAGGAAGGACAGATTGTCCTTGGACAGGGAGCTTTTTCCATCAGATTGTGAAGATTAATACAAAGTCAGGGGTTTGCCATTTAAAGGTCAGTACAGGATGAAATTTTTGATCTCTTCTGATCAAAACCAAGTGTGCAATGTTACTTGACGAATTTCACTGCAGCTGTTTTGGGGGGATCCTGAGGCAAAGCAGTTCTCTGTGTAAATGGTACCACCCTTAGCTTTGCACACCCAACATTAAAACCGTGGGAATGTCTCTAAGTTTCCAGCTGCCCTTGTGTCAGAATTAGAGGTTGATCGTGCTGCATGACTGACATCTTCATACACAGCTAGCATTTTAACATGTGGTCAGTACTGCTTGTCCTCCACAAGTACCGAAGTAGTTTTTAGGTCAGCTCTCCAGCTTGTCACATCTTGGCTTTGATTTTTATATTGCCATTAGTAATGAGACAGTCTGAAATTACCATCTTGTCAAGGACTTCCCCAGATCTTTTTTCATTTTATATTGTAAACCATCTTCCCTGTCTAAAAGAAAGACACTGAGAGTCTGCTCTCAGATAATAACAGAACTGCAAAAGTCTGTTTTCCCAACAGATTTCTGGGCTTTGCAGGATTCTACAACATTCTTCGTTGACTGGTACCATTTGTAGCCTTGAGGGAATCCCTGTCCTGACTTCACCTTCACAGGTTACGCTCATTTATACACAAACAACCGCTGACAAGTGAAGCAAGAGAAGTCATAGCAAGAAGGCTTCTAACAGAGATCTCATGCCAAAGCTGGTCACCAGCACTGTGAAGATTTTTAGCTCTCATACTGATACTGGTGGAACTTAAATACTCTTAGTGTGTTCTCAAAGTCAGGAACAACTGTTGGGACAATAACTGCTGCAAACATTATATAGTCTTAGCTCTACTTAGCTAAAACTGAATTACCGTATCAGGGAAGATAAAGCAAATTGGTTTTGAACTAATTAATCCATCCATGTCAACCTGGGCTTTCCTGAACTATAGAACTGCAATTGTGAATCCAAGTTCAAATAAAATGGCCTTCCTTTCAGTGCTAACAGAATTTAACAGTGACAAATTGAGACCTTTTACCTTTTTTTTTTTCCTTGCCTTCAGCACACACATACCCTAGGTGTTAGAAGAAAGGATACATGTCCTGAAGGACAGCATTGTGGAAAGGGAAGCCCTATTATATTTTAGAAGAACATGTATGTATATACATACACACATACGTATGTATATTCCTTCCAACCTGTGCCATTCCGTGATTCTGTGTAACCCACGAAACAAAATCTTATCACTTAATGAAATATAAAACCAGAATTACTGTAAACAATTTAAGATCTGCTACCACTTGCACAGAAGCTGGTAAAAAAAAGGTAAGAGAAATTCAAGCAAAATTGTGTGAAAATACAGCTTAGAAGCATGCATTTTCTCAAACAGATTTATGTAAGCATTTGTTCTAAATAGCCAAAAAAGAAAAGTGACTAATAAAATACTAAACATCAAACTGTAGATATCAACTTCACACTAATATAAAGAGAACTGCATAACTTACTAAACCAGTCCTGTGTTGGATTGTTATGTAAATGCTTTAGATAAAGAGATCTGGAAGGACAACTTGTGAATCTCATCTCTGTTCTTGCAAGTTGGAAGGCAACTCCCATAACATCAGAAACTCAGGGCTAGGCACTGAGGCTCTTATCAGTTAAAAAAAAAAAAAAATTCCTCCTTAAGCAAAATTCTAACTAAAGACCAAACCAAAAATTTTACCGAAGAGGCATCGATTGGTCCACAAAAACAGGGAATGAAAATCAACTCCATCATTTTTCTGTGCTGTGCTATTTCAAAGCATTACTAACAGTCTGAAACACAAAAGCATTAATCAAATTATGAGGCAAGGGATTGAAATGAAAGAAGTCAGCCAATTTTTTTCTCCTGTTCTCATTTTTTTGAACAGTGTAAAACTAGTCAGGTACCACAATGGCAGGCTTACTCTGCTGTAATACTCCCACTATGTACCATTAATGATTAATAGTTGACCTGTCGAGTAATGGTGGGAGACTTTCACTGCCTGTGGGGATAAGGTGCAAATTTTGGCACTCTGACCTTGCAGAAACAAGTAACTGATTATTCTCTACATAACTACCAGTGTAGTTTGTGAGTACTTGTGGAGTAAAGCACTATTTAATGTCATTAAAGGTGAAAAAAGCTAGGATTACTAACCAGCAGAGACAACAAAAGTTCAGGGTTGAGGGCACATGACTTTCTAATAGAGACCAGGGAAAAAACAGGGTAATAGACAAAATAAAATATGGACAATATGCACTTTCTTCTGTTTAGAGGTAACACTGATTTTTAGGCATCCACATGCTTTTGGCTCAGTCAGTCTGTAAGTATAGTTTGGATTTAAATTGAACTATGTGCTCACTTACATTAGGTTTGACCAATAGTATTAAGTTTTGATTTAATTACAGTACAACAATAAAATTTCCAGAAAAGCCTAAGAAAGTCACATGAAAATGAGAAGTAAATTTATAATTAATATTTATATTTAAACCTCTTCAGAGCATATATTATTTCTCCTCTGCCTTGCTGATCACTTTTGTTTTTGCATGACCCCTTGACTATGCTGGAAGAACTCTGACAGAAAGAACACCAAACCATATAAAGGAATAGGTGTAATAAACCCAGAAAAAAAAAATGTTATTTTAATAACTCAATTAAAAAAAAGTTATTTTGAACCCAGTTCATTTCCTCAGTCTAGTTTATTTTATAGTTTGACAACAGCTGGAGGGACACAGCTGAAGAAACTGTCATAGGACAAGCTTGAGCAGTAAGAGAAGGAGGACGGAATAAGTTGCCTGTGCTACCAAAAGAAATGCTTGTCAATCAACAGCTTCAGCACTCTTGCAGCCAACTTTCCAACACGGTCCTTCTTGTCTGTCTCAACACTTTCAATAAACAGGGACCTAAGAGGAAGATTGTTTTGATTCTGTTGCATCCTTCCGTATCTGAGTACTAACACCTGCTGTAAATGTTTGAACTATGGCTTTCTACAAAATAGAATCTAAACAAAGACATCAAGTATATCACCACCACTACACAGAACTAGCCATTCAACCTGAGCTAACTTCAGTTCTCTTCTGATTTTCTTTATTTGACAAAAGTTTTCAATGTGCGCATCCCTTCAGACATTACCTTCATATCTATTTCTGTACCATGGATCTGTTGAGCTACTGTTTTGATGATGCCAATGACAATATCCTGGAGACCTTCTCTTTCCGAATAGTAATGCAGAATGAGCCCCTTCCCCTTCTCTGCATCAGTACATCTGAAGGAAGGGGCTCGCATGCCTGGGTAAATAGTAGCAAGGTGGTCATGCAAAGCATCCAGGTTCTGGAAGAAGAAATTAAAAACACGATTACGAGGCATTCACTTATTAGTTCCGAAGAAGGTATGTACATATTCTAATTTGAATATCTGCTTTCTCCTACTTTCTCACACTCCCTGTGCATTTGCCATGATTTGTAGAACTGCCATCATAGCAGGCTTTTCGGATAGCTTGTGATGTTCTTTCCATCTACTGTGGCAATCAAAATTAATACTATTAAAAATTACTCCAGTTAGTAAGAATTCATGCTTGACCATGCTGTATTTTGAAACACTCTGATGATTAAAGGCTCTGTGTGAGTTTCCCAAACCTGTACCTTACCCATTTTTACCCCTTCTGATTCTAGTCCCTATAATTTCCTCTTAAGATGTGAATTTAGGTGTCAAATACAAATAACCATGTCTGAATAAACATGAATCTTTTTCCTTATTTTCAGTGAAAAGGCCTAGTTCTGACATTTGTAACAGTCAACCCAAGTTTACAGGACCTAACAAAGTTTCAAATTTTAATGTAAAGATAAAAATGACTGAAAGACCAACCTCAAATACACATTTTCTTTGAGAATAATTGAAAAAAAACCCCACAGAATACATAGCACATATCACAGCTGCTGTAATCACGTTTCAGAAAAGATTATTCAGGCAAGGGAAGAAGTCTTCTATTTTTCTAGTTAATGTCCTGGACATCTTATGCACTGAACTTTAAATCTTGACCAGAAAAAGGAGAGCTAAATGATAAATTGATAGGCATATCTAATAAGGACATTAAAGAGAACAATGAGATCACAATCACACTTAGAACACAAGACTAGCTCCGACTTTGGTTGTGAAGCAATTTTCAAGGCTTCAGGTTGCTATTTACTGTATATTTAACACAGTAAGAGCAACCTAGTTTGGTGGATAGTGTTGCAACCCACACAATTATTTACCTATATTGTAAAATTCATACAACTCCTTTACATCTTAAGTCCAGAAGATTACTGCATATTTTAAATGTTGTTTTCTTGCCCTCTGAAGTAAGTGCTAGCACAAGGCTCTGCATGTTGTTTTCTGCCAGCACAAGAAGTGAGGTGAAAATATTTTCAATGTGCTGTCTGGGACATTCTCCACCTTTCATGAGCATCTGTTGATTATCAAATTTGTGGAAGCATACTGAACTTGATTTCATGTGAGCTGTGAAGTGCTTGGACAGCTGCCTCTTCTGGGAGGCTTTCAGAGGAAATGAGATGCTTAGAAATGAATTCCGTAGGATGTACTCAGCTTGGAACTTCCTCCTTCAGTTTTTGGTTTGTTTCAAATTTATGTTTTTGTTGCTATATCAACACCTCCAAATCAAAACTTGACAAGGCAACAATCTGGGAGTCAATTCATTCCAGCTGTTAGTGGGCATTCAATTGCAATTGCCTGAAGGCAAATTCTGCAAGATCTTTGCAGAGTTCAAGACAATGAAATGGGAAGAGACTGCTTTGGAAGTGTGGATGAGAAAAGACCAAGAGATCTGACTGGCTCTGAGGGAGTGCCCCACAATCTCCTTAATCGGGTACAGAAATGCTCTTTCAGTACATATGTCTCAGAAACAGCTGGGATATATTGACCTTTTGGAAAAAAACTGCTGAAGAGATACGTGGGAAAAGACGACAATCTTTCAGTTAGTCATCAACACCTGAAGAATTTAAAAAGGAGTTTGTTATGGCCAGTATCATGGCCAGAATTTTATTAAGATGGTTGTGTAATTATTAACATTTAAGTCTGGCACAAGTATTGCTAACATCTGGCACTAGCCCCATTCTGCAAGACCACTTTGCCAGCCTACTACCCCACTACTGCTGACTTTGTCCAAGAAGTGTCACAGGTGAACCCATATGATATGCCCTTTAGCCTTTACTTTCTAGTCATCCAGAGCACAGACTAGCTCTGGATGTATTGCAGCTGCTTTCTAGTCCCCCATGCGTCTTTTCTCCCTGTGCATACAGATTATGGGTCGAGCAAAGAGCTTACAATATTCAGAACCCTGCTCCAACTCAAGAAGCTGTAGAGATGTGCTTCAAGATCAAGGGGCTGAAGTCACTCCCAGACCCTGCCATTTAGACATTGTCATTGTGCCATTGTCACTTCCACTCTTTTTTTTTTTTTTTTTTTTTTTTTTTTTTTTTTTTTTGTGTTTGATCCATTCTAAATTGACGTTGCAGCTTCTGGAAGAACAAATGTGTGGGTTTTTCTAGTTTGTTTACCTGCTGTGGGCCAGAGGTGCGATCAGGTACAGATAATAGGTTAAGCTCTCTGCCTGAATTCGTGGCTCCTAAACTGCTTAGATATATGCCAGAGCTTGTGCTGGGACCGGAGACACTAATTCTAGTGCTCTGGAGAGCAGCGACCAGCTCCATGGCAAAACACAAAGGGATCTCCAAGCAAGAACAAGCAGTAACACTAACTCAGGCAGATCCTGGCCTGTCTAAAAGCAAAAGAGTTGTGACTGGCAACTGAAATACAAAGATAGGCTGTTCAGCTCTGTGCAGTACAAAGCATCTGGAAACTTTTCTAAAAGAGGAATTAGTCCCCTGAAATTTATTGCACTGCTATTATGAACAATTAAATAGTCATGTAAATGATTCCCTAAATGAGAGAACTAACCACTACTGCAGTGTCTGATTTTCATTCAGTAGAAAGGTACACACTGGGTTTCTTCGGAGATACCTCTTTTCACACTGCTTCTCTTGGGCACAGTGTCTTTCAATATGATTTGCAATTCTTCCAGGCCTGTGTTTTCCACAGAAAGTATAAATATCAGATTTAGCTGCATCTTTTTTTTTACCTCTTTCATGAAGTTTGAAGTACCTGTGTTTCATCTATGAATAAACTAAATTTTCTCTGAGATGTCAAGGGAAACAGAACGTATAGATGAGATTTATTTTCACATACTTTAAAAAGCTGCAGGCCTCAATTACTTCATGTACCCCGACTCAGTACAGACTTTAAGCAGCACCTTTTGGAACTCTGTTTTAAGAATCTGACACAAGTTCAGCACATTGAACCCAATCTGCACTTATTTTTTTAACAGGTATATCAATTAGTTTCCTGACCTAATCTGACTGCTGGAAGATGCACAAATAATAAATCACAGATAACGCTGATTTTTCATCATAACAAAAAGCTAAAAAGTACACTTCTGGCACAGTTACTAGTACATTAGTCCTCTAAAAATTTACAGAGGTATATAATAGCCAATGTCATCTGTTAACACTGGAATTCAAACACAGCAGCTTAAAATACTGTCATTAGAAGAAAATAAATGTAAGCTGTTCACACTTTTATAAATGTTTGGTGCGCACTACAAATGTGCAGTCTTTTCATCATCACACATAATTAAGGAATGGAAGGAAGTACACTGTATGGAAAAGGGCATGAAGGAAAGGAACAGAGAAGGACTGGCCCATCCTTGTATACCCACAGTGATGAAGCAATGGGCCAGCTACACCCTTTTTTTCTTCCTCCCCTATTCTTGGTCAACCCTAACTGCAACTTCAGTACATGAGTCATCTTTAGAAATCCCATTTATCTGAAAGCTTGCTTTGAGGGTGGCCTGTGAATGAAGCCATGAAATATAAAGGACATCACATCCCACAGACAGACAATAGTACACAGATCAATGCGTTTCAATGCAGCAAAGATCATCTTCCATGAGGCTGCTGCAGTACACAGATCACACATGGTATGCGCATGTTGGAGAGTACACATGCACTGTCTGCCCAGCAATTACAATTCATGGGATCTGTACAAGAAGTCTGGGTTGACTACATCTAGGATGTAGATACATCTATTACTCTGTAATAATCCAAATTATGGGGTAAGTAGTGAGACACACAAGTAAATATTCTAGCAAGCCAGCAACCTGTGCACTCTGCTCTTTTCACTTATTATTGCTGGAGACCTTTTAAGGGAACAGATTACAAGAGGCTGCTAAATTTCCAGTGAAAATCAACAGAGATTTGACACTCGGCTTTTGTGCAATGTCCTGTGAAATCTTAATGAGTACTTTTATACTCATTATAGCACACAGTTCTCTCCAAAAGTGAAATATATGACAAATCTTAAATCCAAAGTGTTTTTCTGAAGTTAGCAATTTCCAAGTGACAAAAAAGGGAAGCCCATTTTTTCTACACTTAGAAATCACACTTCAGAGAAGCAACTGCATTTCTTTCACGCTACTGAGAAACTGTTTTCATTTTGTTTTGGTTTACAGTGCCACACCACGCTGTTCTGCAGTCAGGAAAGCATAAAAATTTACTTTAACACTGCTACTCTATCCCACCCATACTTCAGGGATGAAGGATAATGTCTTTGAGACAAGCTGTGTACGAGCTCTAGCTCTGTACATAATGTACAATTAGAAATAACCAGTAGCTATAGTTAGTCCAAGAGAACTTAGAAGAAGATATACCCTACAAACCTGAAGATCGCATTTTCTGTTAGAATAAGCAAGGTAAGTCTTTTTACTTAACACACACAGACAATGTGGACTGGTGGGTTTTTCCAGGTTTCTTCTACCCCATACTTCTGTTACATATAAGAACTGTTCAAAACTTTTTTTGGAATTTCAAATGAAATTTCAGATTTAGGAATGCCTCTGCAACCCCAGGTTACATGCCTTCTCACTCATTTATAAAATTGAACAGTTAAAGATGCTATGGAAAATTATGACTCTATCAGGTACCTGAATACTGTATTAACTGAGAGGGAAAGACACCACCACCACTAAAACTGCTGAGCAGTGGAAAGCCCTGTAAAGTACAAATACCAAGGAAGAAGGTTTTCAGACACCTCTCCACAAATAACTGGGAGATTACAGAGTGCAGCTTGTATTTCCAAATCTCTATCTAATCTGCTGACTAGACCATAATTCCATCTGGTATCTGAAAAAATTTGTCACAAAATTCTTACCTGCAAAAACTCTCTGACATTCGAGCCCAAAACACGTAGAATTGTATCATAACCAGATTCTTGACAAAACACAAAAAACATCTTCCCAAACATTTGAAGAATTTCCCCGGCATTTAGATCTAGTTAAAAAAGGAAAATACAATTAAGTGCAAACACTGTATTTCATGCACTTTGCTTACCCCTTCAGTTTCATATTCATAAACAAGAAAGACAGTACCTAAACTCTACCCAGATCCCAGATCAAGAATATGAGAAAAACAAGATTCAGGGTCCACATGGCACATAATTAGTATTAAATACAGGAATTTCATTAGAATTGATCAATTACCATTATGAATTTGCTGCATTGTGCATTTTGATTTTGATTTTCATTTTAGATTTTGATTCAGGTAAGAAATCGAACTCAGTTGTTAGTAGTGCTCACTACTACTAACTGCTTGTAACACTGACCATGCTCTGTGGATGAGGTATATTACTACCATTTAAGGTGTTCCTATGACTTGGAATACTTTGGAAGTAATAAAAATTGATTTAAGGAATAAAAGGAATAAAAATATCTTAAATAGAATAAATAAACTCCTTTCTTCTGAGATTTAAAAAAAAAAACCTCTTTGACCACTATCCTGTTTTCATTTCCTCTGTGCTAAATCTTGTTTCTCTCTGTTACATTGATTTTTCTTGGGGGGGGGAGGGAGGAGGGTTTATCTTTTTTCTTTGGTGATAAACGGGCAAAGAAGATATCCTTATTACTTACTAAGGACCTTGCTTGCAGCTGCAACCAGATCATAGGTTTTGGAATCATCATAAATGATTCTGACCAGAAACTGTCCTTCTTCATCCAGCTGTGCCTCCTTCCTAAAAAGAAAATAGCATAAAATCTTTTTGGCTGAGGCAGAAGCACCATATTGATAAATCAATTATATATTGTTTGGTACTAACTAGCCTTTTAAAGAAGTAAGTTTGTAGGTTCTACCTTTAAGAAGTTACTTAAGATCGAAAATGAGAAAGAAATCTGTTCCATATCTCAGAGTCATTAAGGTACACTTTATTTACAAAAGACATGGAATGTTTTTAATGATTTGCACGTATCTTCAAAGAAGAATCTAAAACTAAGATGGAAGTACCTAATCAAATACCTTTTTTCTTTTTTTTCCAGAATTTTGCACACGCTCGATAGGAAAAAAAAAAAAACATGCTAGGATTTTGTAAGGGCTTGTTCTTGCATTGCACGCTACTTTCATAACTAAAAGTATAATAAAAATATACATTTCTTCAATAAAGGAAACAACTCTCAACCCCAGGTTTAAGACAAGACTCATGCATATATCACATGCACACTTACTACTGCTGCTAAGTAAAAAACTGAAATGACACCTTCATTTTTCAGGATCATTTCTTATTCCTTTCAGCTTGAACACTAAGTCAGCAGCTTGCCCAAGAGGCAACTTTGTAAGCTTTTTTTTTCCTTTTTCTTTTGCCTGAGGTAAACAAGTTGCTATCCCTAGGAAATTAACTGTTGTGCCTTCCATGCCTTGCATTTGAAAAAAGTGACTTACTAGGGAGAGTCCACAAGTGCCTTCCTCCCTGTTTTACCCCATGGGATTAACAGAGGAACCAGGCCTCTGGTGCTGCAGTGATGGCTGAGTCCCAGCTCTCAGGAGGCGGACAAAGACACTTTCATGCACAGGCAAGACGCCAGGACGCGGCTGTCCTATGCCCATGCACAGAACATGCCAATGGACATTGGCCCCAACTCTGCCCTGTTGCAAGTGCAAGCCATATTCTGTATTTGCTCCTCATCCCGTTGCATTCTCCTTCAGCAGCGAAATGTGACATGCAGGTGGGCACACTGTGGTCTGCGATGAAGCCATGCTCTGTTTGTTGAAGCCCTCATCTGACAAAGGAGCACAGCCTCCTTTCTCAGTATATTTTTTATAATAGTTCTTCACCTTCTGTGGTCTCACCTACAATGATTCTCTATAGAGACAATGTTCTTTGCAGAATAGTGACAAAACAGGAGACATTTGTAGGTACTCATGCTCTTATTTATGCACTTAGCATGTATTTTGGCTGAGTAAAACTAATATGATCATTGCACCAATAGTGGCTTTTCAGGTGGAAGGTAAGAGCAACCTCATCAAAAAGAAAAGATACCCTTTCATCTAAAGCAGCTTTATGCTGCAGAACACTTCAGAAAGACAAAAGAAAGGCAAAGAGGTAAGAAAGCCTAGAAGAGAATGACTGAATCATACGTCCTTATGTCACACCAAAACAACGAACAGTAAAGGGAGCTATTCTTCAGAAAAAACCTTAGAATAAGAAAAATTATCAAAAGGCAGACAATGAGGTAGTTTTTATAAAAAAACTAAGCACATGTCATGCAAATCAAGACATTCATCAACTCAGAACTGGAATAATTATTTTTCTAAAGTACAAATGAAAGAGATCCATGAGTAAAACCAATATTTACTAGTACCAGAAATGCTCCTTGATATAATGCTCAAACATACAGTTTAAGAGCCAACATTTCTAACTGCTCTAAATTTCTAACCGTCATCAGAGGAATTACAAACCTATAAAAAAGTACATTCTAAATCTACTATGTAAAATCCTACATCTCCTTTTACATTAAAATCTTTGTAGTCATAACATGGGCAACCATCAAACAAAACAAAAGTCTCTGACTGAAACTCAGATTCTAATTTTCTAGAGCAGGCATAACTTATTTTTAAAATAAAATACAAAATAATAATGCCTGCACACCATTCAAGCATTTACAGCTGTAGTAGAGTTATCCAGCAATACACACAAAAACATCTTCTGTGTTACTCAAAGGGGAGAGGGGTCTGAGAATTAAGTACTCTTGTTCATCTTTAAACTGCTAGACAGCAAATGATACTGCTGATAAGGCCTGAATCCAATCCCATATAGTAGTATTCTATTGACCTAAATGAAATTCCTTGTCATTTAACTCTCTAGTTAGTAATCATCAGTCTTTAATATCTGTTCACTTGTCAATGGAAGTCTGGAACTCACTATTTTCCTTTTCCTCTTCATTTTCCTTTAATCTTGCTCATCATATTCTTACTGCTGACCAAAAATTATACTACATTGTTTTTACATTTAAAATACATATCTACTTTTTTTTAACAAATTAATGAAGTCTTGTAACTGCTACTTGAAATACATTCTTATACTCACTCTATGAATGGGCATGAACTAAAAACAAGCTAAACAATTTTCCTAAAGTAATAGAGCAAGGTGAGACTACATAGTTCTACATAAACGGAACATCATTCTCTAGTCAATGGCATGAAAAACATTAATAAACTTAATGGGGGTGTTTATTTTCATACTCCAAAGTATTTTCACACTCCACAATAGTACTGCCGGTCCTCTTCCCAAGCCATTCTCTGAAAACTTTAGATCACCCTGCAGGATACCAAGTCTCACTGATTCTTGAAAACAGCTCCCATGCCACATATTCCTTCTTCCTAAGTAAGAGGAGAGCTGGAGTTATTAGTGGGAAACACTGTCTTGAAGTATACGAGATCAGTGAGGGACAAGAAGGTAGAGTTTACATTTCCTTAGAACTGAATTGAAATTAATATGAGAAGAAAACCATCTCAATTCTTTGATTCTCATAATATGCTATGTAACTAGAAGTCAGATACAGTTTGGAGGGAAGTTTGCAAGAGCGAACAAACTTTCCCACATCTCTGATACATACTGTGCTTTCTTTCAGTCTCTCTGATCTCAGCCAAACCACAAAGGATAACACACACATCTGGAAAAGCAATGAACATCCTCGAAAATAATGCATACTTGACCAATCCAGTAGACATAGTTTTTGTGTGTGAGAATTTTCTCTCTTAAAAACTGACCCGGTTTTATGACACTGGTATCTCCTTCAAAACTTCTTACATTTCTTTCCAATTACATTGAGTGGAATTTTTCCTGTTTCCTTCTCTGTGCCAAGCCATGCTTCCTTTTTCTTGTCTTGATTTTAGTTTATTTTCTCAAAGCTTTTCTTCAATGCCTGCAGTTTTTCAGATACACCACTTTTTAAAACAATCAGTGGTTATTTCAAGCCTATTCCACTTAGATTATTTTAGCTATTTTGGTTTTCTTCAGTTTTCTCTAGATCCTTTCGATCACACAGCAGACATCTTCTCTGCAGCCTTAATGCTGTATTTCCCAGTAAAACAACTTTACTGATAAAGTTAAACAAAAAATAGTTCAATCAGCAATCACATCTGCATTCCTTGGATATAATCTTCTGGAGTGAAACTCACTGCTCTAAGGCTTTGCTATCCCCCAGTATCAGGAGCCTTGCTAGGCATTCCTGCAGTACAGGAAAAGGACCCGGTGCTTGTACTGCAGGCTAATACTTCAAAACAACAACAAAAATATCCCGCTTTCTAGTTATTTTTATTTTAAAAAGACAGAGAAAAATATATTAAAAAAAAAAATGTAATCCAACAAAAGCTAATTCGTTTTGTGATTTTTTTTCTAGAAAATTTGTCAGATTAAATATTTACTCCTGCAGGGGATTATGCTCCTCACTCACAACCATGTGGGCAAAAATCTCTTTTTGTCCTACAAAGATGGTAAATCCCATGACAATGTCTGATCTAAATCCGTGCCAAAAGATAAACTGCCTTTTTAAAGCCTGTGCTTGAAAATTATTACATTTTTTCTTCCTTTCCAGGACAATTCCTTCTCCATACCTCTAAACCCTCCTGTGCTGCTACATCCCAATCACTTAGCTAGATGTTGAGCTGAAATGTAATTCAGTTAGATATTTATTTTCCTGGGTTATTTTTCTGTTGGATGGATTCCCCTGTCTGCTTCATCGCCTTGTCACAGAAGTTGCTGTGCGTACAGAACAACGTGTAGCCAGATGGAGTGGCTCAGGACAGAATCAGAGGTTCACTGAAGTCAACTGACTTGCCCTGTCTCCAGTGAGCTGGGTCTGAGGTTTCTGAGGCCTTTCTGCCTCTCTCTGTAATCTGACAGCAGTGAGAACTTCTGAAAGTTTTCCTCTCTGAAGTATTTTATTAGCTTTAAGACTGCATGTGATGGGGAAATGCTGCTGTAAGCTCATTCAAAATGGTCAATGCAATGTGAAAACTCCTATTTTTAGAGGCCCATGTCCTTCAGCAAGTCTACAAAACTGACACCTGATGTATCAAAGCTTCCTGCATTTACACTAAGGAACTAGTTCTACAACAAGGGTAATATGAAGAAATGTATGTGTTGTGGAAACTGTTATAACTAATACTAAAAGTGAGCATGCATTGTCACATTTGCAGAGCTGCTGTGGTTGGCTGTCCATCAACATCAATTCCTCCAGTGGAACATAGGTGTTTTTACCTCCGTAATCCATGAGTACCACGTATGAAAACAAACCTGCCTTTGTGGAACAAGGTACGGCTACAGACCTGAGAATGTGAGCTTTAAAAGACCAGAAAACTACAACTGTTCTCACCCAAATTGCTTCCCTCTCCTGGCTGACAGATGGTTCATGAGCTGGGATTAGAACTGCAATATTACACAGCACCCTTAGATGCAGAGAATTTACATTTGGCTGACCATATTTCACAGAAAACTTCATAATCCTTAGTTTTATGAAAAACTGTGGCATTTTGCCTGAAATGTTTTGCTGCAATTCCAGTTTTTGACCAGATAAAATTATGGGAATACATTAGCATTGCTCTAATGTTTTCTGCAGACCGCAGTGTTTGATCATAAAGGCATTAACAGCAATAACATGTTGGTGGCTTTCTTAAAGGCTTGACTGGAAATGAGCCAAAAGCAACAAGCTCTGGCAAATTCCCAAGCCCTGGTTAATTCTTTAGTGAAGTAGCAGCACTACAGTAGCAAACTTTTAACTTCTATATGGCCTTTCTTTCAAAGTAACTCCTAAGTCAAATTGAACAGAATTTACAATTAATGTCTCATTTACATTTCTAGAGACAAAAGAAGGATGCGCTTTTCTTCTAAAAAATCGATGAACTTAACACTCTTGCCCAAACTGACTCCTGTTATCAACACATGGATGTGATATTTCATGGTTCAAAACTTACATCCTATGTTAGTCCTGTCCTAACTGCTATGGTCTGGCAGCCCTTTTTATTTACTCTAGACTAATTCTGAATGATTACACAGAGCTATTTGAATTGTGGGAAACAAATATTCCAGCCCAGACTTTCCTAAAATGCCCTTTGTCTTCCTCCAGAATGTTTATATTATCCAGGTTAACGTGAGGAAGTTTACTTGGGGAAAAAAGAACCTTAACCATTGCACCATGGAAAATAACACAGCTATATAGAGGCCATTTTTCATGTACAAGTTTGACCTTGAAATCAATGGAAAAATTCCTACTCAGTAGGTCAAAGCAGGATCAAGTCTTAAAGCAGCCTTTCCTTCATCAGTCATGCTAACACCTCCCAAACTGCGTTGGTCTAACAGCACAGAATAGTATAAAAGGCGATACTACACATGTACAATGGGCCCTTTGAAAAACTTTCAAAAATCGTGAAACTAGTTTACTATTTGAAAACACACTACTAATGTTTAAAGGTAATGTTAATAGTGCAGATTTTTAAACCACAGATTGCACATATTTTTATTTTACATAAAGTATTTTCTCTATTTTGATGCAGTAAGGATTCTTTTTTTTCATCTTTAGAGATTTTACAGACAACACGGTTGGACAAGATGCCACATCAGGTTGGTCTTAGTTATGCAGCCCATTGTGTACAACGTGGTTTTTAATGTAGTTTTGCAGTTGGATTGTAGCATTCAAAGCAAATTTGAATAAATCATAGTCAAGATGAAGGTTGCTGCTGTCAGAACTTTTTTATTCCTGTGAAGTAGCACTTGCTATCCTGTCTCTGTAGTCAGTCATAAAGCTGGAATTAAAACAAACAATCTTACAGAAAAAGAAATCTTCCCATTACAGAGCTTTGCATTCAGTAAATATTGAGAAAATGTAAAGGATACAAACAGGCAGAAAAAAATAAAAAAGATTTTACAAGACTGCACGGAACAGTTACTTTATCCTGAAGATGCGCAGGCTTCTCTGTGATGTAACAACATTATTATTTAGAAGCTGTTGGTGTCACTTTAAAAGATCATCTCTGCCCCAAAAGCACAACTGGATCTGCTCCTATGAAAACTCCAGTCTGAAGCGCATGCCCTGGGTGTGTCACCCTGAACACACCGCACCACCAGCTAGTTCCAAGACCACCTCTAGGACTTCTTCCCTGATAGGTATTGTTTCTGTTGGGACTTCTGCCACCATTGTGCTTAACTATTTTTAACTATTCTTGGTGTACCAAGGATGGAAAAAGTGGTCATTAAATTGAAGAGACCAGTCAAAACAATCTTAATGACAAAATAACACTACTGCACTTAGAAACCCAGCATGGTTCTGATCTCACTGATAGGAGCACGTCAAGTTTAATTCCGTTCCAAGAGTAACACTATTAAACAGAATTACGTGGTTCAGAACTGAAGATGGTATCAGTGAAATCAGAATCATCATCTTTGCATCTCTTTTATACTAAAATAGCAAACTCACTGCTCATTCTATTATTTCACAGATGGTTTGTGTTTTCAAAATGATTCTCATCTTTTTTTCATGTATTTCATAAAGATGCTTTGTTAAAAATTATTAAAAATATTGAACTATTCTTCTCACTCCTCCCAAAAGTAAAAAAAGAAAATAGACGTGTACATGTTGTAGATGGTCCAGAGATATTTTAAAACACCCAGCTGGGAAAAACATAAATTATATTAAGTTACAAGATTAAATAAAAATGGGAATCTGTCCAGGAAAATTATGTTCTGGGTAAAGTAAATAGGTGTATTTATAGACTTCAGAGTTCTGAGCTATTTCCCAGTTTTACAGGCTGGATATGAAAGTGTTTAATGTAGGTTTTCAAAACAAGATAATCCTAAAAGATACAGTCAACAAATGTAGAAGCTTCTTGCTACTATTCCAAATACCGAAAATATAAAGCTAGTATTATTTTGCTTCCTTTTCAAAGGAATGATATTTACAAAATACTCTTTTAAGCATTTCATTTATATGAGTGATATGTTTATAACACCTACTATCCTGACAGGTCTAAAAGCACGTCCCAATTCTGGGAAAACTGCAGAGTACCTGAGAGATGCTACAAGAACATTCACACCATGCTCCACAACATGCCACTATTTCCTTTTAGACAAGTCTTTCCCAGATGAATTAAAGAATTTGGCATCCACACTAAACTCCTGACCTCCAAGCAGGTCCTTCCACTGAGAGGAACTGAAGGGGCAGGAAGTGTAGTGTCCTGACCCTATGAATCTTGTGAATATTAATCTCCAGACCCATGAAGAATCATCTATTCAGCATCAGTTTTAAGAAAACTTAAAATATACTGCTTAGAACTTTGGAACAGTATGAAATAAGGACCTAGAAACATAAACAACAGTAAATGTTCCTACTTACCACCACTTTCTTGATAAACACTCATTAATGTTAAGAGGTATATGGATTAAAAAAATTAATCTTGAATTGTCCTTTCACTACTGTTTGTTTTCCAAAGTCCCTTTTTGGCATCTGTTTATAAGCAATCTTTATTGTTATGAGATTGATTGAACATATTACTCCATCTTCAGCAATGGGTAAACCCACATGCTACTAAGGAGGCAGTGAAAAATTAATTTCCATGTTTTTTCACACACCACTGCAATTCATTATAACTGAGTCCTAGATGAGCTAAAATAAGAATGGGCTTCCAGTCTAAAGCTCTAGTGAATAGTCTATTTTTTCATCAGTGTTCATGGTGAGAAGACAATCAAGATAATTAACACAGTATGTTTGCAGTGTTTTTGAGCATAAAAGAATCAGTAACTTTAGGCAACTGTAAAGCAAGCATTCTTTACAATAAATTAATTGTGGGCTAGGAAAGGGAAATACTGAGCAAGTTCAACAGCAGTTCAACAATGCAGGAGAGATGATGCACATGGGACTTATTACCACCACTGCAATATACAGCTACACATGTCTATCTGGTAAAATCCGTAACTCACTTGTTACCCATCTGGACTTCTTCTACAGTTCCTAGGAAGAGAAGTACATAAAAAAAGGAATAGGAAAGACAGCAATTTAACGGGAGAAATCCCAAAGGCATTAATAGGATCAAAAACAATTGGAAGTCCTAGGCACACCCAAACCTATGTTTTGATGTTTAAAAGGAGTTTGACACCAAGGTTCTCTTGCAAATCAGCCCTTGTTGAGAAATATCACAAGTAACTGGAAGGCTTTTCACTCACTTCAAGTACCCACAATAACTAACTGAAATGCCATACCTCCTATTTTGCACAGATTTTTGATTCTTTTCTCCTGCTTAGTTTGCATTTTTATTGCCCAGGTCACACTGTGGTTATGTAGACATAATATGCACACACACATATATACATACACATATATATTTATATACATATGTATCTACATATACATATACAGTTTCTCAAAAAAATGTACATTCTCAGCTGATATTCTCTCCTAGCAGAAATGATGCTGTTAACACTGTAGACAGATTGGTATAGGCTATGGTACTGTTTTACATGCTTTTTAAAGGGTTGCCCTATATATAAAAACTACGGTCAGCTGGAAACTTAAAGAACATGGCGTTTTCCAGAATGATTGTGAAGAAATAAAACAAGTGTCTTATAAGGAGCCATAAGCATTTGATGATGAACTTTTTTTGTTGTTGTTTCATGAAACCAGGAGAGATGCACTGAGGTACCAGTTGCAGCAACATTAGTAAAGTTTGATCCAAGCCACATTTCCCTGCCTTTCCCTAAGCCTGCATGACACAACCTATCAATCACACCCAGGTGTCCACCAAACCTGTCCCTTTTCCTCCAGGCTATTGGCTGTTTCAGTACTGAGACAGATCCTAATCAGTTGGTGCACAACTCTTCCGTATTTTGTGTTATCCCATTCATTGATATGTAACATCAGGCTTGATTTACAGCATAGCTCTGAAGAGAGAATTATTCCTAGCAAGCCTGCCTGTGGAATTGATCCCTATACTATTTGCACACACAAGTGTTAACTAGCTCTCCAACAAGTTCGTGAGGCCAATTATACCATTTTCATTTTAAATGTACAAGACTACTACAGACAGAAAGTTTTATTAATGTTGGGTGCCCAGTTTGAGATAGGAGGACCTGTTTTTTCAAGGTACTTCACACTTTTTATGCTCAAAACACCATTTACATGGACTTTACAAGCCACCAACATCAGACCAACAAGCTATCTGAATTCCAACACCTCTTAAGAGCTTACCGATGCAACTTGTAACAAGAGCCTTTCATTACAGCTTCTGTGCACATTTTTCTAGGTTTCTGAAAAGTTCAACTATCCTATAATATGAATAGTCATTACATCTAAACATTGTGCTAAGCAACAGTAACAGGCCAAGACCTTGATTTTTACAGGATCTGTCAACAAATGTAAATTGTGTTTTGCATATTAGTAAGCAGGAAAAAAACATCTTTGACAAGGTGACATTCTGAACTCTGTATACGGACACAGTAAGTCAAGCTAGTGCCATTATTCTGCAGCTACAAAAGGTTTTTTATTATTTACTTTGTTTAATATGCATAAAAATGGCAGGTTTTGCTCTGCGAAAAATTCCAAGAAAACAATGAGAGTTTAAAAAAAGATCCAATTCTGTCCCCTGCAAAAAACACCTGTAATATATACGCTTAAAGACAGAGTTTAGTAGATGTTCTATTATAATCTTTTATATTATTTACTATTTTGGAATATAACTGCAAATAAAATTTACGAGGATATCACAATCGGTCAATGAGCTTATAAATATCTAAATTCTAGTGAAAGTCAGTGGAGGACATTTTTAGATGCATAAATGAATAAAAGCATCTACCTCTCCTAACTTAACTAGCCAACCTGCAACAACACTAATGCACCTAACTGCTAATGTACCTAAATGCCTTTTAAAATTTACCCAATAAATATGTATTCTTAAATCACTTACATTTTACTGCAAAAGCCACAGTGGGTACCTAAGTCTGACCTTGTTAACTTTTACCTATATGATGCGTAAGTTTCTGTGCCTGTTCAGTTTTCTACAGGCAATTGGTAGCTCTGCAGTTTATCTCACTCCCTCTAATTCTACAGTTTTCTACCACTTCAGTTGAACCCAATTTGGAACTGAGAAGAGACACATTCCACTTATATTGCACAAGGATAATTTCTCAACCCTCAGACTTCCACTGTTTTAACCATAACAGGACAGTTACAGAAAACAAATTCTGTAAAGTAAACTAGCCTGGAGCCTTGGTAGGTGATAAGGTGTGAAGTCTGGGGGAGAATAACAAAAATTTCCTTTCTCACAGGACAAGTGATTAACTTTTGCTCTTTCTTTGTGCGCACTTCCAGACCACCAGGTCCGTGTAAAGTTTGTGCTACACAGGCAGGCTACCCAGACCTGGAGTCTTGGCATTTACGAGCATGTGTAGACAGCACACACCAGCCTAACCCACAAAAGGAGGACAAAAAAGGGCAAAGGCAGGATGATGCCTTAATTCTACATTAAGCATTGAGCACCAAGAAAATAAGACCATTACTTGCTTTTTGCATCCCACACTAAGGTACAGCCAGCAAAGGACTCATAGCTCTTGGGGCAGAAAATGCTTGTTTTGCTACTGTGCAAATTTCAACACAGAGATTATTTTCTAGAATAAATTAGAAAGTGGTTTGACCTTTAGGTAGTTACTTTTTGCAAACACTGAGTTGTCAACTTCAGTTCTAGTTTTTCCATGCTCATCAGGCTACGTGTGCATTTGTGGAGACAGCAGCTGACTGGTTGTGCCGTTTGATTTCTCAAAACCAGATCTTTCATGTACCTTTGTGGAAAAAATACTAATTTATTCTACAGCCTTGAACCACGTGGTTTAGGGCAAGGTGTCCCTGCCCATGGCAGGGGGGTTGGAACTAGATGATCTTAAGGTCCTTTCCAACCCTTACGATTCTATGATTCTATGATTCTATGATTTCTTAAGAAGATATTTGAGTTCTTATTCCTTTTCTTGGCAATATATTTGAAAGTGTCACAGTTGAGCATCTAATCTGGCCTAAATTCAGATTTAGGAGCCTGTAAGCAAACCCTATACTCATTTAATCAAATACAGAGGGATACTGTTGGGAAACACAAGATAAATGACTATGTACATATTCCCTGCTGACAGCACTGCTCTAGTTCCCACATACTGTCCTGGAGCTGTTTCAGGAAGACATCCCTGTTAATTCTTATTAAACAACTAAAACTTTATAGATGCTGAATGGAGTGCTCAGAATTTCATATGTATTGGCTGTTCAGCTCAGCCAGATGTGACACCTGTTGCAGAAGAACTCAGATTTTATCATAATAGAAGCCCCTTTTAAAAATACATAACCGCACGTGTTTAAATATCAGAGAAGACAGAACTTCATAAGCCTTGGATTTTTATTTTTTTTTTGGTTGGTTGGTTGGTTGCTTTTTTTAATGTCAGTAATCTCTGTTTTGTTTTGGGCAGGCACATAGACAGTAATTCCATGCATACTACTTACTGTCACGTTCACACACTACCATATCACCCAGCAGTACAAACCTGGCTTCGATCAGACATGAGCACACAACTGCATGTATGTGAGAATGGTTAGGCCTGACAATTTTTAGTTTATGCTAGTGTCGTGATTCAAGCCCAGCCAGTAACTCAGAAGCACACAGCCGCTCACTCGTGTCCCCCTTTTATCTCCCCCTCTAGCTGTGGGCGGGATGGGGAAGAGCATCGAAAGAATGTAAACCCCACAAGTTTTATATTATACTTTAGTAATTAAACTGTTCTTATCTCTATAAGAACAGTTTAATTACTAAAGTATAATATAAAACTACTACTAATACTAATAATGATAAGGGAAATAATAAGGGGAGAGGATGCAATTGCTCACCACCCGCCGACCGATACCCAGCCCAACCCGAGCAGCGATCTGGCCTTCCGGGTGACTCCCCCCAGTTTATATACTGGGCATGACATGCTGCAGTATGGAATACCCCTTTGGTTAGTTTGGGTCAGGTGTCCTGTCTCTGCTTCTTCCCAGCTTCCTGTGCCTCACTGGCAGAGCATGAGAGACTGAAAAGTCCTTGATTAGTTAAGCATTAGTTAGCAGCAACCAAAACATTGGTGTGTTAACAGAACTGTTCTCAAACTGAAACACAGCACTGTATAGCTACTAAGAAGGAGAAAAATAACTGTCACCGCTGAACCCAGAACAGTATTGGTGCGTTGGCCGGGAATCGAACCCGGGTCAACTGCTTGGAAGGCAGCTATGCTCACCACTATACCACCAACGCAGATGTTTTATTTATGTTGGCTAGCATTTATGTTGGCTGCAGAGGAACTGAAGATAACTAATGCCAAAAGAATCTTGAGCACCATCTTTTCAAGCTATTGAAATTGTGGCCACACAATCTGAAATAGCCCTGAAATGACAATTTGAGAGAGCTTTTCTCTTAAGTAGGGAAGGGACAAATCAAAAGTGTCTTCTTAGCGAAAATGTGATTAACAGCTCTAATTAAAAGTTTATTTACTAATAACTCTTTGCAGAACTAGTAGAATGCTGATCAAAGAAGCATGTTTCCATGTATTCCAGGTCCTAACTGCCCCCTTCCAAAGACTTAAGGAGTGAACTACAGTGAGAAGTGTATATGCAGCTTAAAACTGCCAGTAAGGAAAAGAAATTATGATGCTGGATCATCTTCACTTCCCAGTAAGAAAAATCTGCTACTGCAGAATTCAGCAACTGCAGAAGGACTCTTTCCAAGAGGCTCTCACTTCCCCTCTCATCCAGCTTTGCTAAATCCCTCTAATCCTTCTAGGGCTTCATCATGAAAAAACCATCCACAAGCCCAAATTCTCAGTTCTATGAGTGGCAGCCAAAGAAAAACTTAAGGAGAAATTAATTTATGAGACTTTGCAGTTGAGAAAAGGAATAAAGGTTCCATAAATGAAGATCACCTCTCATCGCTCATATACTGGCTTTCTTCATCTTGTTTTGAGTTCATCCTATTTGGGATCAACAATGTTGGTTCTGAAACAGATGGCTTTAAATTGTTTGGGGTTTAAAGATTTTTAGTTCTAGTTCTTTAGGAAAACCAAGCAGTATTTCCATTGAGCTGACAAAACTGATAGTCAGTAAAATTTCAGAGTATATACTATAATTTTTCCATAAGCTTAGTACCTCAATGTAAAGATTGCCTAATGTACAAATGCACAATTGCCAAAAAAAAAAAGAAAAAAGTCTGTTGTTTAGTTATGCTCTGTTTTAAAGGTGGGTTAAAAAACCATGGAGTCTAACTTTCCCAAGAATTCCACTCTGAGACATTTAAAAACAGAATCAATATGTATGTTTTTTAGATAGATTGTTTGACAAGAACATTGAAAAATGAATGAAACAGCAGAAACAGAGACTTGAAATCATCATTCTGACTCAGTTAATACTAAGTCATGTCAATGAAAACATCTCTCCCAAGAGCATCCAATTCAACTATTTGGTCTCCCAAATTCTATATTTGAGAACTTCATTCAATGTCGCTTTTGACTGAAGAAGCCACAGGAGACAAAAGTTTTCATGCTTCAGATGGAGCATACCCTTTAAATTCTGTATTTAACTTTTCTGAATATACTTTTTTGAAGAATGACTTACTTGCATTACTTCAGTTTATTCAGTTCTATGTTTTCTTTTCACTTCTATCAATATTAAGTACAAATTCACCCACTGGCATTTGAGAATCCCTCAGCAATCACAACCCACCACTCTGCAATGCTGATTCACAGCTTCTGCAGTGACTTCAGGGAGAACAAAATAGCAGCATGTGATTAGCTCAACAGAAAAAATAAAGCTTATATGTCAAATTTTGTACCAAACTACCCAGAGGCCTTTCTGCTTCACAGAAATGCTTAAATTGTTGCAAATGCTGCAAGTTCAACCATACTAGCAGTGCTAAGTTCCTCTCATTTTTTAAAAACAGCCATGACACAGCCAAGGATTGCTGACTTCAGCAATTACTCCTCCATTTCAATCATCAGCGATTCAGCGATTCAACCCAGCATACCACAGCACTAGTCTGTATCTTCCCATTGTTGTCTACATCATTTACACTTCTAACAAAGCCTTTGCGAGAAGTCTGTATTTACTTCTATAAGCTAAAACACCTAACCTCTTCCACATCTCCTCTGCAGGAACCTGTAGTACCTAAAAGTACCTAAATCAACAAGCATTTAGTGGCTATCACTCGAACCTGTACCATCCCCTAAATAAGCATCACTATAATTTGTTCCAGTGATATATATACAGGTGCTTGTTTGCTGGTTTCTAAACTCTAGGATACACTATTCGTTAAGATAAATCCTGCTGAATAACTACCCTGTTGCAAACACCTTTTGCATCAGGAGCTATGGCAGATGTTGCATATGTTGGCTCTTTCTTGCAGATCATGTTCCATTCTTGTTTGGATGGTGGTGTGGTAAGGTTGCCTTCCAGAAAGCCATCTTCTCTGTGAGCTAATAGCAGGGCCTAGATGTTGGGCTGCTACAAGACAGAAACGTTTCTCAGCTGAAAATCAGAAACAGGATGTAGAAGCTTCCCGAATTTCCACAACTGACCTTTGCAAAGTATTTCATATCTTTCTACTAAATTTCTTCGAAATATTAACTAAAGCCTATAAGGAATACTACTTATTTATTTTCAGTAATCTATTAGGCGCATGTAAAATCTTAAGAGACAGGATGCATCAGGAATTATGACTAGGTTCTGACAGGCTGCAGCATCATCTTGTATCAGAAGATGAAACTTTCTATCGTCTCAAATGGATTAATCCTAAATACAAATTCTATTCATGAATTATGACCAGGTTCTGACAGGCTGCAGCATGACCTCATACCAGAAGATGAAATGTTGTATCTTTTCAGATGGATTAATCTTAACCACAAATTCTATTCAGTGGGTAAGTTCACAAAAGTGGACCATAACAGTGAAAGGCATCTTGGTAAGTGATGGCATGCCAGGAAACAGTGAACATTATTATATTTTATACGTATTTTATTATCATTTTCATAGAAACGATGTATGTATCGCTATTTTTTTATTAAGTCTCTTAACTTACATGTGTCCTATAAAACCAGTATCAAACCATAAGAATTCAAAATAGAGCAGTGTGTTTAGACAAGGTATGTAAGAAAAATATATAGCTCACTTCACCTACAGCACAAAACTGTGTGGCATTCACTCAACACTCATCTATGCAATCCATAGAACTTCATTTGCAAGGAGTAACTTATGGACTGACAGGAATCACTGGAACAGAATGTCTGCAAAACCAGAAGTGTGGACTCTCCATTTCTGGTGATTTTAAAGACTCAGCTAGACAAAAATCATAGCTGAGCCCTGATCTAGTGCCGGTAACAGTCCTGGTTGTAACAGAGACTGAACCTCCAGATGACCTCCAGAGGTCCTGTCCAACCAACATTTCTATGATTCTCTAATTTCATGATACTGTGTCAGATTACCACATTCTTAATAAATGGATTAATGAGAAAAAATCTCATGGTCACAAAAATCTGAGAGTCAGGAACAGTCCTTTAACTCCAAAAATTGTATTAGAACAATGGCAAGACAGCTACGTTGACATAGTAAAATTGGCCCAAAATAAATTGGAAAGAGGAGTATAAAAGAAGGTGTCCAGTTGAAAGAAGATCACTTTCTCCAAGTTGGATAATCTATTTCTCCTCTAAAACATATGATATCAAGAAATTATATAGAACCCTTTCTTCTAAGTACGTAGTTACCTGATGCCTTACAAGGTAAGCTTAAAACTCTATAAGCATTTATGTCTTTTTAAAAAATATTTCTTGTAGTTTGCCCAAGTATCAATACTACTATATTTATGGTAATCGGAATTTTGTTTGCACTACCCACTTCAAACTTTGTGTGCAATCTCACAATTCATCAAAAGTTTAAAGACAGTCACCTCCTTGGAAAAATGCTATACTGACAGACAAGCAAGGGCAGGACACAAGAAATATGAGAATTCCTGAGCAGAAAACCAAAAATCATTCTTATACATACATTCTTATACATATTTCTATACAGCAGTGACTTTTTCTAATTTCAAGCTAATCAAATTCCCAAAAGTTCACACTCATTTTAGATGAGAGTTTACTAGCTAAACACTGCATTTCCGTTCCTTTAGGAACGCAAAGAGATGTAACTGCTATGTGGTTCATCTGGTAGTCTGACTCAAGGAAGGGCTTCCATGGTTTCTTGGACGTTTTGCCCACACGTTATTTCTGCCATACACTTCGCATAACCGAAGGAACCACAGGCATCAATGCCATCTCCGCTGCGGCTCCTGGACAGCAGTAACGATGGGACAAGCCGGGTCTTTGTGGCGTTAAGAAAGGCCCCGAGCGGGACCAAACGCAGCAAGAACCGTGCTGGTCTTGTGATGGGTGAGAGCCACCTCCTGGGGTCCGCTGGCACGCAACAGACGTTTATATAGACCTGCCGGTATCGCTTGCAAACGGGGCACCGCGGCGCCGTGGCCACCCGGTCTGGTACCGCCGTCCGCGGGCGGCCCCAAACCCGGGCCCCGCCCGCCCAGGGCGGAGGGACACGCACACAGGCACACGCACACAGACACACGCACACACTTACTTGATGTCCTCCCAGACGGCAGGGCCGTAGTTGCGGATGACGAGCAGCTCCAGGGCGTGATTGACGAAGCCGTACTGCGGGGCAGGACGAGACGGCGGCACGGTCAGGCACCGGGCGGGGTAGCCCCTGCCACAGCCCGCAGCATCCCACCCCATCCCTCCCACCGCGGTGCCGGTTACCCCGACGGGAACCAACCACCCCAAAACACCACACCACCCACCACCCCATCTCCTCCCAGAAAACAAAGCGCTGGGGCCCAGCTCCCCTCACGGTTCCCTCTTCCCAAGCGGATTTAGCCTCTTCCCTCCCATCGGCCAGACCAGACCACACCAGACCAGACCAGACCAGACCACACCAGACCAGACGTCCTCCGCCAGCGCCGGTCTCCCCGCGGAGCTCACCATGGTGCCGCCGCCACCCCGCCGCCGCCGCCACAGAGCACAAGACCGGTCCCGGCTGCCTCACAACCTCCCCCGGCTGCCACCGCCCCGAATGGCATCCGCCGAGAGCCAATGGCGAGCGCGGCCGCCGTGCTCTCCTCCAATCAGAGGCGGAGGCGGGACTGCGGGTGGCTCGGATGGGGAGATGCGGCGGCGCGGCGGGGGGCTGGGCGCGTGGCAGTGGGAGCGGCGGGTGCGAGGGCCGCGGCCAATGGGCACCGGGGAGCTCGCCCCGCTCCCGGGGCGCCGCTGCCGCGGCCGGGGCCGGGGCCGGGGGGCGCGGGCGGGGCCGCTGCTCTGGCGGCTGGGCGGGATTAGCCCTCAGGTGCTGCGGGCGGCGGGATAACGGCGGTTGCTGTCGCCTGAGGCTGGAGTGTGTGGGAGAGGGGGAGAGGGAGAGAGGGAGGGAGGGAGGGAGGGACAGGCCTAGGGAACACGCACATCCCGCTCGGCTATTTTTTCCCGATGCTCGCCTCAGCGGGGAACCCTTTGAACATCTAAATTGCAGTTTCCTACGCATCAAAAAGGATTTCCCAGATGCTTTTCTCCAGCCGGAGTCGTTGGGACTCGGCTGACACTGGCGCAGAAAATTGATCAAAATGCAGGTTCCTACTGGTTAGGTAGGCACGTGTAGGGCAACATGTGCTCTGGTGTCAGTGCCCTTTGCAGCGGTTGCTTTTGCAGGAGTAGAAATGCTTCCTCAGATGTTCGTATCCCAGTGCAACCACTCAGCTTTTAGGGAAATAAATGCCCCCTAAAAAGTGAAGAATCTGAGGGGCAAAAGATTGGCTGGACAGGATGCTGGGCCATCTAGTCTAGGTCATGATTTGCCTAGAAAAGTTAGATCAGATGATCCTTGAGGTCCCTTCCAATCTGGTATTCTATGAATCTATGAAAATGATTTCAGGCACCCTGTTTCTGTGCGTTCATTTTTTTTCAAATGCTGTTAAAGTTAAAAGCATGATAACAAGTGCTGTCAGTAATATTTGAGGGGGACGGGAAGGAGGCTTGTGTTGTTGAGTCCTTGTCAGTAGCCACTGAATAAACATTGCATTGTATCGGTAACCCACTGCAGACTGATTCTGAAAGGGTCTTCCAAGTAAGTTATGATCCTTAAAACAGGAGGTTTTGAGCAGAAGATTGCTGACAAAATGCCTAAGACAGTTCAGGAACAACCGACTGTCACCATATGTTATCGTATACATGGAACAAAAGAGAGAGTGCAGCACTTGAAGAACCCATTTAGTTTAGAGCCCTTTGTACCATCTAAAGACCTGACCTCAGTGCATGAAATAAAAATACTGTGGAGACTACTGGTTTTTGGTTTTTTTCTTGCTTAAAAAGAATCAAAATATGTTCAAGAGATAATGACATTATCTAGAAGGAGTATAGGATGAATACTTGATGGACTACTACTGTAGTAGCTCTTGGGCAGAGACCTTGGTACATCAAGTCAGTAGAGCCATAGATGTTAATCCAGGTGGTTCTAGATTTAAGTAAAATTGCAAAAGTTCAGACCTTAGTAAGATAGTGCAAAATAATTTTAAAATTCGAACTGTTCACATACTTCATGAAAAAAAAAAAAGAAAGTGAAGATGGAGTGTGTTGGAACTTCTATGTAAATAAGTTAATCAATGACAGCATTTAAAATCTTTTGAAATCTCATATATTGCTTGGTGAACTTTCAAATCTGTGTCAAGGTCTGTTAAAATTGCTAATAAGTGAGGAGACAGATTATGGGTGGATAACCATGAGAAATCTGGCAAACATCACCTCCAAGAACAGTAGAGTCAAACCCTGCTTTTGGGTCACATAGGCATAATAATCAATTCTACTTAGTTTCACACATTCCTAATCTACTGGGAAAACCAATTCAACATTTTTTAAAGGTTGACCAAGAACAAAAGTTTCAACATAGCCAATTAAAGCCGTACAAATAGTACGCTAATTTTTAAAGGAGGAAAGAAAATTTTTGGGAAAGAATAACCAAACTAGTGGTTAAAGATACCTGTGTAGAAAACCAAACAAAAACTGAACAGATGAAATCTCTAAGAATCTCTTAAATCTCCAGGAAATTGGCAACAGAGATGATACAATAAATCATGCTGCTGTAACCAGACAAAAGGCTACGTTTCCCTATAGCTGAGAAGGGGTCAGCTAGTCACCAGTTAACTAGGATTCAAGTATATCAGGTCTCCATCTGCTTTTCTGATTTGGTAGGAAGTAAGTTTTGGGAAAACAGGAAAACATATCCTACAATACAAATGTTGTAGTTACATGCCCTTTGTAATCTTTGTGTGCCTACTGGTGGTAGTAAATCTACACTACTGGAAGATCTAAGACAACACCTGGGAGTTTTGCCCTCTGATGTTGTGTAGTCTTCCTCTTTGCACACCTATAAAACAGTTTTGAGGATACAAAATGTCAAGGAAGTCCTGACAGCACATCCCAGGCAGGAAACAAGAAGACTGGATTGAGAATCAGTGTTAACATTTCCATTCGTCATAAGTTTCAAGGGGATCCACTTGCTTAGTCTGTATATGGGGTAAATCCTCACACTCATAATATGATACTAGAGAGATTACATAAAATAATTTTTAGGTGCAGTGTTCAGAAAGTAAATTATCCTGACAACTTTGTGTTACTGAGTGACATTTTGAAAAAGTGCTGATATCTGCAAAGGTCAATTGTGAAATTCCCTTTCTTCCTCTGGTTTGCTTCAAGCTTCGTAGGTTGCCTTTGCAGGTTGTTCTTGCCATTAAACCATTGTAATACAAGTGGAAGTTCTAGCATGCCAGGTGAGATTTGTAAAATGTGAACTGAAACCAGCATGGGCAGAATTAATGCAGACAATTGATTTAGTTTTCTAAAACAGGGATCCCCTTTTAAACGTTTGGAAGATGATGAATTAAAGAATTCAACAAAATGATTTGCTGAGAGGGACTTGCCTCCATTCCAGATGCCTGTGAATCAAGACTATCTGGTAGGTCTTAGGCAAGATTTTGTTTCAGCTGAAGGAAAGGATCTAAGTCAACAAGATGAACTACATATGGGCTATGTTTTTCAAGGCCTAACTCTATCAGTATCAGTACTGTTAGGTTACATGCATCATGCACATAATGCAATCATTTGGACTCAATCTGATGCACTTCCATAAAGCCTGCAGCTTATTCGTTATAGCACACAATCTCATTCCCATTCGGGGACCCTCTACGCTAGGTACAGCTCATGACCTTGCTGCTCAGACACTTTTTGGCATTCAGGAGTGGGAGAGTAGCTGTGGCACTAGCCACAACTGGGATGTGTATGGGATGGAAAGGAGCCTTTTAGAAAGTGTTTTCTGTAACTGAAATCCTACCAGGCAGCTTCGCCACTTCGTGTCTCCCAGAACATGTTTCTCAAGAGGAGTTTCCTGCACTGGCCATCAGAAAGCCAAAAGAGTTGTAGTCACTGATTACAGGAAGAAAACAACTGCTGTACTTTTTAAATGATGGTGTACATGTTTTTTCCTGATTTGAGATACTAACTTCATCTGGAAATTCTTGGTGAGATTCATGAAAACAAAAAGCAGCATAAGATCCTTTTATGCTGTATGAAAGGGCAGTCGCCAAGACAATGACTTTGGGAAAACAACTAGCTGGCCAAGAACATCTACATTCAGTTTAATATGGTTTGCATTAATACACAAGCACTATAAAACAAAGTATTGTAATAAGTTGCATTTTTTACTTTGGACTTTGCTTTTACAGTTTATATTGTTCCTGTAATCCTGAATAAAATTGCTGCCTTACATGGTATTGCTGGATTTCACTTACTAGAGTTACGTTACTGGCATAAAACTGAATTATGGGTATTTTCTAGTTATCTGTTTCAAATCATAATGGCCTGATACTTGACATTTGGTATTGTAATAATAATAATAATACTTCTCAGGTACAGAGAAATTCTCTAAAGATCACTTCAGCAAGATTCATTATTTCTACTGTACGCTATTTCACTCTGCCGTTACATTCATCTTCCAATGCTGATATTGACAAGTTTTGACTGAAACAGTCCTCAACATGTCAATGCTGTTCTGTAATGCCATAACCTGTGCAGACTTGAGAAACTTTGTGGGCTCTGCCCATTCCTGCAAGACGAATGTAATTTTAACAATGTAGAGCCAACTAATCATATATCCAAATCTTCCCTAATACCTTCTGCAATCACTAAAAAGACTTTGATTTTCCTAGGCTTGTACTCCAAAGCTCTTGGGAATGTTACTGTCCTTGATATTTTCTTTGGCAGGTTTTGTTCGGGCTGAAAAATTCAGAAGAGTAGAAGTGTATCTATGACTTAATCTGCCCCCTTTCACATCCTTGGGATGTTACAGCATGTATTCCTCTAGGTTATTTCCTATTACATGCTTTCAGGATAATCATATAAACATGACAGGTTTTGGTGTAGTGGCACAAGAATTTGTAACTTTTTGCTGTTCAGAAGATGGGAAACAATTTCAGCATAGATCTTTGAAGGAGGCCTTATAATGGTGCTACACAGCACTGCTCATTTCCATTTATATTAGGAAACTACTGGCTAAACTTGACTTTAAGCATCAAAAGCAGATGAGACACAAAACTTTACAAGGTTCCTTAGTTTGAGATTCTTTCATAGGTTATTATTTCTTTGACTCGCTCTGCAGTTTCATGTTCTAGCCTAACTGGACGTTTAACATTCAGATCCTACTGTTTGTTCTCAGGAGAGTACGTATCTTTAAACTGTTGCATCTCAATGTAGCACAAGTTCCAGAACCACTGATTATCTTCCATCTTGTATTTGCACTTCAGAATCAGAACAATGCTGAGTAGCATAAGACAGTGAGTTTTACTCTCTGCCTTTGCTTCTTGGCAGAAAAAGACTGTGAGTGAACTCATATGAATGGGATTAGGAAATCAAAAAAGAAAAAAATAAAAAAGAAAAAAAGGGTGAAAAAAGCAGCTTGTATCTGATTATTTCCTTTATATGTATTTGTGAGCAGCCATACCATGGGAGACGGTTTTAGAGGTCTCTAAAGACTGTTGTCACACACATCTTGCCGACTTTAAGAGGTAGAAAAGAAAGTCCTAGCTTTCACTTCAGAAACAGCCTCGAAGTTAAGTTTAGTTCCTGCCAAGTTGACTTCTGATAAACTGGAGCAGGGCTTTGAAAGCAACATGGTTCCTTGCTATAGGGCAAATAGACACAAAAATTATTGCTGCTGCAGGAAACAAAAACTTCCCTTCCATTGCTTTTGCAGAACAATGAACAGGCAGAAAAATTGGTAGGAGCTACAGTGGCCTGCTAGGTTATAGGATGGGTGGGGTTTGAAAAATGGTCCTCTTGCCAAGATTCAAGAGAAATTCCCCTCAATTGTGGTGGCCTTCAGCTGGAAATACTGATTCTGTCTCCTGTACTATCTGTTGCAGCTATTTCTGCAGAGAATGCAGAAGAAAATGATGGGAGAAAGATACTGGATTTGGGGGAGGTTTGAATTCTTCCTTTGTAAGATTTCACAGGAAAAAGTAGATCTGTCCTAGGGCTCTATTATCTGTGCACTTCACTGTTTTATCAGTTTCTGTGACTTCGTTTGCTTTGGTTTTGCACAGTAGTTTAGAGAGAAAGAAAATATTAGCTCCACACTAATTGCACTTCCTCTGACACCAGCAATGAGAATTTCTTTCTAACATCTCCCTGAAATCTTATCAGGTCTTGCCTGGATGAAATAAAATCAGTTGAACTCTTTTGCTATAGCTTTTACTTTCGCTATGTCGCTGTTAAGATTCAGAGGTCCCACTTGTTATTTATTTCAAGGGCCATGAACACCTCTTCGGCAAAGAAATTGCATTGTGATAAAATCTATCTTCTATCAGATAGTGATGGAATCAGCCCCTTAGAATCTTCATGAATTAATAACATTAAAATAAAATAAAAGTTCATATAGTAACAACACCGTTTCTGGACATAATACTAAGGTATTTGTATACTTATGTAAACAGCATTGCATCTGAAGACTTTCACAATAATGTACAATATACTACTATACAAGACATCAGTTGGAAAACAACTGGTTTATTTCCTTGCAAAATCTTCCAGTATAGCAGCAGTTAAATTGCCTTCCTTTTGTTTATCAGCAATTTTCTTGCTGGCTGATTCTTTTTTTTTCCACTGACTTTAATCTAAGTAAAAAGATTAGTTAAAAAGTGAAAGGACTATTGGAGATCTAAGTGAAAAGATTAGTTGAAAATAATTGTCCCTTATTAGATACATATTCATTCAGCAAAAAACTTAAACAGAGGAACAGCTTCAGTGAGACCTGGATTCTAAAGTTATACTTCAAGCTAAACATAGACTTGTGGGGTTTTTTGCAGAACAGGTCTGAACACAAGTTCATTTTAAAGCGCTTTATGGAATCATCTTAAATACATGCCTAAATCCTATTTACTTCACTGAGATTCAAGTAAGTTCCTTTATGTTTACACTTAAGTGCCTTATCCAGTTTCTTCTCTGAACTAAGGCTGAAGCAGAAGTTTTGAACTTTTCAGAAAAAAAGTGAAATAAAAAGGATTTCTATGGCAATTCTATCCTAGCTGGTAATGTAGCTTAGAGTGTATTAAAAAATAGATATAAAAACTAATGTTGGAAGATGAATTTGATCTGTAATAAGATCTGTTATCTGCATTAATACACAATTATTAATTTAGCCCCTTTGGCCTAGGGCACATTTAATTTTACAGAGATATACTTAGGAAGGTGTCATGGACATCCTACTGAATGACAAAGGAATGGCCATCATCATTCAGTCCAGCAATATTCTTTCCTAGGGACAAAAGCAAATTCACTCCTAGGAGTCCTTCCTATTCAGTAGATACGGAGAAAGATTTTTTTTTTTAATTTAAAAGCCTATTTGCTTTTTAACATTCAACAGTTGACATGGATGGATAAATTCCTACTGACTTCAGTCATTACTGACTTAATATAATGAGCCTACTGAAGACTCAGTACTCAAATACTCTGACATTTTAAAATCCAGGAGTAGCCCCATGGGACTGCTACTAGCCTCTGGGTATTTATATCAATAGAACAGAATTTTCCAACCAAAATAATATTGCAAATATCAGTTGCCAAGATTTGCATAGTTCTTGTTTCCTTGAAACACTGCTGTTAAAAATGTTACAAATACATCTGCTTGTATATGTGCATGTATATATATGGTGTGCGCAAGAGAGAGATGTGTATATATATAAAATATATAGACATTCAGGTTCCATTTTTGTGTCACAGAATTATTTCTAAGTGTGTTGGATGGATATAGGAGACCTCAAGCAATAGCAAGATTCAATGTTTCAAGTTTTGTTTAAATGCTGATTACAGGAAATCTGTATTAAAATATTCTTTTAAAATGTTCTTAGTGCTAGTCTCTTATAAGGATTTTTCCTAAGGCTCTGATGGTCCATGTTCTGTATGAGATGGTCCATGTTCTGTATGAGTTTCTACTCAGATAAACACTCAAATAAAAACCTGAGACAAAACAGTATATTGAGCTTCATTATGAACCAGTCAAGTTCAGAAAATGAACAGAATGGCACCTTAGTCTAATGTAATTGCTCCTTGAAAATATGCAGAGAGCAAAATCTGATTAAGTGGCAACTAGCTTGAAGAAAGATTTTTATGGCTTGATATGCCTGAACCCAAGAGTTTAAGAGGTTAGAATAGTAACTAATAATACTTGATACTACTGGAAATACTTGTATGTATGTAAGCAGTACAGTTCCCCAGCTTGCAGTTGGAATCAAACAGAGAAATTTCTGTGCAGATGGATCTGCTAGTTTGAGAGGCAGAATCCTAAACTCAGGACTCATAACTAACTCTATTCTGCCTGTTCTAGAGGCAGACCCTTGAGAGTTTTCCACTCATGTTCCATGTTTGCATATGTGTTCATATGTTTTAAAGCATTTCTGCTCACCTGTAGATTCCCCTGGCAACTTTAGAGTATACGATAGGCATTTCAATAACATGTCATACCCACATTGCTGTCCTTGAATAAGGATCATAGATTTAAACTGGTGTGCTTCTGTTCCATTTTATACAGTCTGACTGGAATTTCTAAGCAAACACTCCAAAGCACATTTTATTACATTTCTTTTTAAGCATTTCAAATTTAAATGACAACAAAAAGAAAACATTTATTGCTCTAATACATAATAGCAAGTGGATATTATTTTTTAAAGTATTTTAAAAACCCCAAGAACTAAAATATTGTTTGATGATTACAGAAACTTTAGTATGTGATAATACAGTGTTATAATCTATATTCATTTTATACACAAAGTTCATGAAACAGTAAGCAGCAACTCTGCTATGTATATATATATGTATTAGCTACAATTAGCAGCCTGATCCAGAAGATGCTGAGCACCCTCAACACATTGACCGTGATCAGTGTTAGATGTCAGCAGCTTCTAGGATGGGGCCCAAAAGATGCACTGGAAGGAGTATGTGATAGCAATGACAATATTTTAATGGATATTTTCTTATGGAATCACTAAGAAAATACATCTTAATAGTCATTGATAAGCACCAGCTCACAACACTGCATGTGGCTGCATCACTTGCACATTACGCTTCCTGACACACTGCATGTACAATACATCTAGAATCCTCAGCACAGAGAAAATCAAGAGAGTTGCTACACAGCACTTACAAGTTACCACAGGGAAAATGTAGTTTTTAGTAGCACTTTCAACAGTGAAGTTGCAATATTATTTCAGTGACTGTCTTCCTTATGCAAAGGAAAAATAAAAAGTAGTCAGTGACATCCTGAAATCTTAATACTGGCTTCCAGGTGTTAACAACCTAAAGTGCTTTCATGTTTCATACATTTTAAAAAAATTTTCAATTTATACAAAAAAAATCAAAATATTTATAAATTTATTTTATACACTTGTGAATATACAATTTAGTCTATTCCTGTTTCCTCACCCAAAAAATTGGCATTGCCATCTCCCAAATCTCTTTTTTGAAACCAAGTCTGTGAGCTTGTTCCTTGAATATAAGCATCCAGAAAATAGCAAATTCCAGGGATATCACTGGGAAAATTAGGTGGAAGCTCTTCTCTTGAGCGAGGTGTGAACACAAAACCTGGATATTCCTTTAACAACCTAGAATAAAAATGAATCCTCTTGATTAAAAATGAATCAGTCACTAACTGTTACTACAAGTACAGACATTCAGTAATGTTCATGAAAGTCAGGGCAGAATTTAATTTAACATTTACATGTTATTTACTGAAAATATTTTAAAAAACCCTCTTTATTTGGTAATCTTGGTAGCCTATTAACTTGTGTACCAGTGCAAACAGGAATATTGCTTCTTCTTTTGTCTTGTCAATGCTTTGCATGTAGGTGCTGTTTGTTGTAAATATTTTCAAAACTTATTTAGTACTGAAATTTGCACATAAACTGGCACCATAATTAATGTTTCAACTAATGAAATACTGAAAATCCTATTAACTAAACTATTCAGATCCTCTTGCTAGTTCTAATAATTTTGCTTTTTAACACATGCATCCACTAAACCCAGTGGTCTTCTATATTTGAAACACAGATTGCTAATCTGTAGGGATAAATACCCATGACTGGTATCTAAGCTTTCAAACAGTTACTGCAATATACAGGAATTGTGCAAGGTGCCATAATGTTTTCAGTATGTGTTTAGAACTGGTGTAGGAATCAAAATGAAAAAACCACTAAACAAGAAGGAGCTTAACACATCATTCGCTCAGGCAAAAAACCCAAACATACCACAATAATAATAGTTTAACCAAATTTTCTATTTTCTAGGGACTCAGAGAACGAATTTCAACAGTATACTAATTTCAAATATTCTCTTGAGATGAATATGCAGCCATGCAGAAACCTACTTATACCACAGGTTATAGGCATGTCGTGTGTGGACAAAGTGTGTAAAAGAAAGGCGCTGTATTTCCCATGGGAGAGCCTGCTAGCTGTCTGCACAAACACATTACTAAAAATTTCTGATTCCAGTGGGCGTGTAGTGACAGGACAATGGGGAACATCTTTAAACTGAAAGATTTAGATAAAATATTAGGAAGAAATTCTTCACTACGAGGCTGGTAAGACACTGGAGCAGTTGTCTCTGCCACAACTGGCAGAAGTTGTGTCATCTTCTGGACACTTCCAGCATCCCTGGAAGTGCTGAAGGCCACGCTGGATGGGGCTCTGAGCAACCTGGTTTAGTGGAGGGTGTCCCTGCTCATGGCCGGGGGGTTGGAACTAGATGAGCTTTAAGGCCCCTTCCAATCCAAACCATTCTATGATTCTACAATTCTATGATAAACAGTACAGCTGAAGTTCCATACTAAAAAGTTTAAACTCAGTTGAGATCAAGATCTGTATAAACTAAACCTCAGCATGGCTGATTCATTGCAACCTATTAATTCATCTTCCCTAACTAAAAGAGAATGAAAATGTGTAGGGTTATGTTTAACAATTCTTCAGCTAGGTTGTATTCCCAAGGGCACCTGCAGCTAGTTTGACATCCAGTTCACACTGAAAGCCACAGAGCTCAAAAAGGAGCCAACTATATGAGAGGAGGGGAAGAAAAAAAAAAGCAAGAGGTATGCATCTGCAGGGTAAGAAGAAAAATTGGCCCAGGCAGTCCATTTATTTTAAATATAACATCTGAATAATAAATATCAGCTGTTGTTTCACCTTTTTTCTTGCTGTTGCTGCTGCTGGTTGCATTTTGACTAAAAATAATCATGGTGCATTCATGAGCAATCAGAGAAAAAGGAAAATAAACAGCAGTACTTCAGGGCGGGGGGAAGAACAGGAAGATAACGAACTATTGCAGTAACAACTTCAGACGGACATTTTACAGATATGAAGAACTGTACCTGTAAGTTGTTGGGCTGACATTTATTTTTCGAGGTATACTGCACGATTCAAACTTATTGGCAAGGGTTACATTGTTTCCAAAAAGACAATAACGGGGCATTTTAACCCCAACAACTCCAGCAAAGACAGATCCAGAATGAAGGCCAATGCGCATCTTTAAATAAAAGACACAAAACAGCATTATTAGGTAAAAGAAAATGGTTAAAGTCAGTTTTATAAATTCGTTCTCTATTAAAAAAAGATATAATGAGCTACTAATATAAATTGAGTTACTACAGTCTCCTTAAAATGTCTGTATTCTGGTCATCACTGCTCATGGAGAGGAAACAACCTGATGTTTACCTTGCTTTGCATTTATAGTCAGTAATCCTTCACTTGATATGACTATGATAATGCTCCTCTGTGTGGCAGAATATTGATCTAGAAACATCACTAGGAGTTACTGTAACACTTGGATACTTTCCTGGGAGGAATTACATGACACAATGTTGTTAAACTGGCAACAGTTAATGAATAGTACTTGCTTTGTTCTTAAGGTCAGAAGACAAATCTTAGGGCACAGTAAAGACTATATATATATATGTATATATATATATGCTGTAGTTCCAACTGAACTCTATTGACAAGGTCACACATAGAGTAAATCCCAATCTCAGAGTACAGACTTTTGATAATTAATCATTTATACAGCAGTTGAAACATTTTGATACCTCTTCTTTGTAACTCATACTCAGATTTTTAAGTTTTGCTTAGCTAGTGCTGCTTTCTAGGTTTTTAGGTTCAATTTTTGAGATGTGCTCCTTTTCTTATGTGCATTATACAGATGTAGACATGTTTTCTTCAGAATAGCACTCTGACACAATAATGGTGTGATGTCAGGAAGCTTGCATATCTACTATGTGTGTGACTTTTACATACCAAGAGACTATCATATCATGAAGAAGTCACAATTTCTAATTTTGAGCGGAAAAGCAGAAAAGCCTGCAACAAAAGCAAAATCCACCCACACAGCAAAGATAGCTGAAATAATGTACATCGATATACAAGTCTGATTTAAAGTGGTTTGCAGTCACACCTTTTTCTTTGACAACTGATACATAAAATGACAGTAGACTGTGTGATGTATTTTTTGCTTTGCAAAACAGCTAATGCTTTCATGATGCATTTCATTAAAATAGATGCATGCTTTCATTAAAAATAGAAAGATTCCGTTTTCCCTACAAAGCTTCTAATAGGTATTATACAATTTTTTTTCTCTCTATTTTTCTAATTACTTCAAAAAATGTAATAGCTTCATTCAAAATTACAGAGGTAGCATTTGCAGGGAAATTATAAACATGTGCTAATATTGTCAATATGTTTCCATATTTTTTAAGCTTAATTTAATTTGATATTGTGAAATACAAAAAAACCAACATTGATTTATAATATAATACTGCTGTTCTCTGTGATAGATGTGGACTGTGTAATCCTCTTAATAACCATTTTCTTTGTCTTGGAATACAAATATTCCTTAACCTAAAATGAAAGGAGCCTGAAGTTTTCTAAAGGAACAAATGAACATATAAACATTAAAAATGAGACATAATGAACTGAGCCACCTGTACTAAAAATTATAGGACCCCATTCCAGGATATTTGAACTTAGTAGAATGTCCACATCATTTACCATGCACATAGGCCTTTCTCTTTTTTGTCTCAGTGAGAGGCAAACCAAACCTACATCAAAAGCTCAGTATATGTGTAAGTCCTCATTGAAAGGAAGCCATAAATATAACTACCACTGAACCTAACACTTGCGTTGACAGCATTAACACCATTATCTTGTGGTAGTGGCTCAGTATCTGACTGTAAAACAAGAACAGCAACAGAATCCTTTAAAGTTTTGTGGATTAGTGCAATCAGAACAGATCTTTGATGATTCGTCTTTATACCTGTTACCTCAAAAGACTTAGATGTTCTCATTGGGCTTAATTCTGAGAGAGGATTAGTCTCCTCGTTAGAAAATGTAACAGAATATTTCATGTCACTGAAAAATTTATTGCTAATGAGAGAAATACTGAGCATGTCAGTGTGCACCTAATGATTTCACTGCATTCAAGTCTTTTGGATTGATTTTCAGATCTTTGTTTCATCTTTACCTTTCCACAAAACTTTAACTCATGTAACTAAAAAGATCAGCTTCTCCAGTCATACACACTCGATTCCCAAATGTGTCTGACTTAATGCAATGATGAAAAATTTACTTGAGACAAAAACTCCCAAAGCAACTAACAAACAAAAATGCCCACTTTAACCATATAAAATAGAATAAAATATACGACCTTGATAGGCTCTCCATGGGGAGACACCACCTCATCTGACAGGTCCATCATCTTCAGGGCCATCAACGCTATTTGAACAGCATGTGTTTCACTTTCTTTGTGTAAACCTCCAGCGACACAGTAGGCATCTCCAATAGTCTCAACCTAAAACAGGCATATTTGTTCCTTACTGTTAGACTGTGACACGTAACGGAATAGTCTGTGGCTTCAGTAAGAATTGTACCTACATATTGACTGGGTCTTATTTGTTCTGCTAAATTATTTAAGTCCTGCCCAAATCCTGCAGTACTGTTCAAAAGGAAAAAATGCACAACTTGCATTTATTGCTTGCTAAAATACTTTTTTTTTAATGGCTGATTGTCGTGGTTTAAGCCCGTTGATTTTTTTGTTATTATTATTTCTCTTAATGTGCCTTTTTTTATAATGAAGGTTAGGGGAAATAACTTTTGGACTTCTATTGTCCTCTGTCCAACTTAGTCCTCCATTTCCCTTCCTGCCCCAGAACCCCACAGAAATTAAATAAATTGTGTACCTTGTAGACATCTAGCTCTCCACATTGGTAATCAAAGCGAGTATAAAGCTCATTAAGCATGGTGATAACCTGCATAGGTGAGCATTGGGAACAGATGGCGGTGAATCCTACAATGTCAGAGAAAAGCATTGTGACATTATTAAATTTCTTGGCTTGCACAACTTGTCCCTGCCACAGCTGCTGAGCAACCTCTCCAGGAAAAATAGAAAACAGAAGATCTACGGTCTTCTTCTTTTCTTCTTCGAGGGCTTGATGGGCCTGCTCAAGTGTTGCCTTTAGCTTTCCTAACCTCTTCTTCAGTCCATCCTGAGCTCTGGCCTGCTCTCCTATCAGAACAACATCTCTCAATGCATTGTGAATGGGAATATCTGAGAGGTACAATCCACGTCCTGTAAAATCTTCTAGTCTATCCACACAAGGAGATCCCAAGAATAGGATGGCACTGGATTCAAAAATATAGATCATTTGGCCTTTAAGATCCATTACCTGAAACAGTTAAAGAAATAAGAATTCATGCAAAACATGCATGGCAGTGGTTTAGAAGCAAGACGGTTTAGAAGAAATACATTTTGCTTAAATCTAGGAAAATCAGACTGGTCCATAGTCCTTATATTTTCAGTTAGTTGCTTAAGAGAAAACATAGGGTGCTAAATCATAGGGCTATCAAGTAAGTTTATTTTGCTTGAGCCCTCTGGTACAAAAGTTAAGACCACAACTTACACGTAAACATCTAATTGTGTTTGAGTATCAGTATCAGTTTTAGCTTAGGAAGAAAAGAAAAACAAAAGAATTTTGTGCATTTTCATCAACCAATAAACTGTTAATGACTACAGTCAATTTCTGCCAATAACTCTAGTGTTTCATTCATGCACTACTTTCTTTGTAAGATAAAGTGAGAAAATCTGCTTCAATTTTATCAAAGGATGTTCAGTACTCACTGCAATTTAAAACTAAAGGCATAAATGGCATAAATACCCCATTTTAATGATCTAAAAAAGCAAAATATTTTGTGTGAAGTGTCTGCATGTCCCTTCTGTATTCAGTTGTGTAATGTGCAAGGTGCTACAGAGCTCTGTTTAACATTGCTTGAAAGATCGTTTTTTGAAGAAAACCTGTTACTTGCTAATAGAGATTTGCGGATGTAAGTACATGCAAATGCAAACCAGAATCTACTACCCCTTGTAATCATTAAATTGTTGCCTAGTGCAGAAATGGATCTGAGATGAAGTAGCTGTTCAGTGCTACATTTTTTCCCACTTCAGTAATAACTGGGCAAAACCTTTATTACCGTACTTCATTTAAATTCTTGGAGTGCTGAGGCTGAACTGCTAATTCATCCTGGAGTACCTCAGGTGTATATAAGCCAGAATCCAGCTGGGAGGCAGTGATGAATAAAAGCAGTCATTGCATATTCAATATTTTTTACCGTCCCAGGTCATTTGCCACAGACCCAGCTTCAGCAGACAGCAAGTAATCTCATCAGCTGAAACTAAGTGGGACCTTTGGTGACTGCATCTGATAAAAACATCAAAATATCAAAGCTGCCAAAATACCAAAGGCTGAATGAGCACAAGAAATGTCTACATCTTTCCCCAAATCATAGAGCTGTTGTTTCCACATGACTGAGGGGCACTTTGGAAAAGCTTTCCCTGCCACTGCCTTTGTGTTGGAGATGCCCTTATTCTCAACAGCATAGCCTGACATTTGCTTTATCTCAATTTATTGACTTTATCTCAATTTTCTTTTTTTTAATCAACTTAACAGTCAGATTTTACTTGTATTAAAGTCCTAGAGCAGAGTTTTGACTGAATATTGGCTTCAGAATCTGAATTACATTAGGGCTCTCAATAAATCACTGTTATTCAGTTGTATTGGATGTTGAGAGGTCAAAAATGAAAAGTGCACTATGTTTTGTGGCTATTTTAACTCTTGTCTGAAGAAAACAAATTTCTCATAGAAGTAATGGTTATAAAAAGTCTCTTACCATGGACGATTTCATATCAGTATTATCCCATCTTCTGACTCGTACAGTAAACTGCATATTTAGCATTGTCATTATTCCACTAAAAGTGCAGCTTACTTTTGGGGTAAGAATTTCAAAATACTCTTCAAAATTGGGCTTAGCTTGAAGTTCTCTCCTGGTCAAAAGTCTTCTTATCCCATTTCCAATTTGAAGAACTGACATATCCTTGTCGAACATAAAATGAAAGGGGAAAGTCTTACAGAACATAGAGGCAGGAATCACAAGTGAAGACTGTGGTTTACATGGAGATAAGGAAGGTTTTGCACTTTTGACTTGTATAGAGTACAGCAAATAAGGCTGATTAGCAAACTCAGTGCAGTCATTATGGAAACAAGGAGGCATGAGCATCACTTCCACCTCAGTTTCATATAAAACATGAGCTGCTGCTTTAATAATACCAGATAGAATAAGACTTGTGATTTTCTTAGGAAAGAAATAATACACATTTAAGAAGTCCTGATCTTTCTCCAGGCATAGTATAGAAGCATCTTCAAGTCTGTCCTTTTTTCCTGCTTCTTGGCTGTGGCCACTCTGCTTCAGCAGAGTGGTGAAACTGTTCAAGAAGTCCTTAAGGGTTCCTCCAATAACACCTAATATGTGTTCATCCTCTTCATAGCATATTTTGAATAGCTCTTCACCAAGAGATTCCCGTAGAACCTCCACGGGAACACCTGCATGGAACCATATTTTAGTCAGAACTGCACTCATCACAGTGAATTTCAGGCTAACCTTCACTAGACCAAATCGAATTAGCAATATCCTTCCCTGATCCAGCGAGGACACCTGAGGGCCTTCTCATTTAGAAGTCCTGCTGTAACCAAAGACATACTCGTGGTGTCCGGAAAACAAGGAGACAATATGTTGTAGTTTGGAAAGATCCAAGACTCATGTTCTTTGTACACAGAATGAATGCACGTTTTGGCACAGGATTTAACCCAGTTCCCTTAGCTCAATATAAAGAAGTAAAATAAGAATTTAAAAACTTAAGGAAGAATAAAATAGGATCTGTGCACCCCCACAGATAAAAGTACTATGCCTGATCCGATAAATTAAATGACCCTAGGAATACTCCAGGACACTGAGGCCAGTTGGCATGGCACAGCTCACATCTTTGCTAGAAAATTTGTTTTAACAGCATAGCTGCATGCAGACTGACTGTTGGGAATGTTCCAACTCCCCAACTGTTACTGAGAATCATTTGGAAAAGTGTTATCTGTCACAGGCCAACTGTGTGCCAGGACCAGCTTAACAATTCAAGTGTACAGAAAACCATATTTCCGTTTCCTGGAAATGTTAATTTACTATTACAGATGTAGCCAGAGAGTTCCATATTGCAAATTACAGCAGTTCTCTTCCAACAGACTACATTCCTTCAGAAGAAGAAAAGGATCAGTATAAAACTGTAACTTATTACTGAACATATGTTACAACTTCCTCTAGATGTTGGATCTTAGGGGTGGATGACTCTATGACAGCTCAAACTTGAGAAACTCATCTCTTTAACTCAAATTTTGACACTGAACTGTTAGTTGCAGAGATCACAGCTTAGCCTCTGTGTTGCCAGCATCACTGCAGCCCTTACGTGGAGGAAATTATTTCCTAGTAACAAAACTAATTTATATATACATATGTTATTTTACATATATAACAGCTGAAACCAGGACATATATATTCGTTTGTATATATAAATATAATTAAACAAGCTTATATTACCTGCTGCATTAGCATGATCACTGATTATTTTTTCAAAATCTTCTCTATCCCCAGTTTTTCTGTAAAGATCATAAAAATATAAATATGAAAAGTCAAGATAAACCTTGTAAAAAATAGGAAGTAATGGAAGTTACCTACCCTGCTTTCAATGTGTATCAACCAAGCTTTGCTGATCAAATAGACAGTTTTTCATTAATTCAAAATAGGGTCTTGGTAGGATCTTAGATTATCCCATGTATTTGTGATAAATTAAAGATTTAGTGGTCTGAGCTCAGACATGGATTGAGGACAAATGCTATTGCCCGTCATCAATTAAAACTCTTAGGTTGCAACAGTCTTGTTTTTTGTTTGGTTCAGGTTTTTCACTTGAAGCCATAGCTAAATTTCATAACATATTATATAATATAATCAGAATTTATATTTAAGCAGTTATTTGAATTACATTTCATTCAATTCAAAAGAGGCGAGAAGGTATTTATGTTTTGAGAGGAAATACCAATAATAACTATAAACTTCAAAATTACTTGTTCATGGGTAGTAATTTAGATTCTGTGACACAAAACTGCAGCTCTCTGAGGTCAATAAACGTAAACCTGAATGCCCAGCCCACAATGATGAGAAGGACATGTAGCTTAGATTAACCTGTGTAGAAGCACTAAGCTTTTGATACATGCTTTCTGGATTCTTTCACTTGAAATATCATTGACATATTTAGGTGCAAAAACAATACAGACATTTAGATCTGTTTTACATTTGCATTATTACATCATTCAGAACAGCACAATACTTTTAGGTTTTAAACTAATACTCCAGGAAGCAACACACAATTAAAGATAGGGAAAACATTCATATCAATATGCCAGTCAGCAATTGCAATGTACATCTGACCAGCTATCTTTGGTTCAGTCTATGCATGTAAAGTGCTTTGAAAATATTGTATAATTTAAAAGATACACTGCAATTATCTATTCTTATCATGGGGAGCAATAGTGTAGTTTTCAGCTTCATTATTTTTCTCCACTTCTGAAAGGAGATTTAAACTGAGTGGCTTATTTTTCAGATGCATTCAATAAGTTGAATCCTCAGTGTTTAACAAGATGCTAAGAAATTCTCACTCCCTACAAGGCTCAGATGATTAATACTGGGTTAGTACTAAGGAGTGCTGAAAATCAAGCTGAGCTCCTCAGAAACAAGAAGCCAAGTGAGACCAGTGAAAATATGTATGCCAGTATGTGTAGCATATCATTGTTCAGAAGCCAATTTTTTTGTATAATATTAATTGTTTGCATTTAAAACTCTTTTTCTGGGACCTTAGAAAGACTGGGTTAGATCTCTATACAAGCACATCTACCTTTCCATCTATGCCTGCGTAGCCTCTAAGATCCTCCAAAACACTTGCTCATTTTTAACAGTCGTCGCCTGTTTCCCTGCACAAATGGCTAAATTGCTCATTAAGTCAACTTCGTGAGTGATATAAATATTTGTGAATATTTGTAAAATAAAATCATTATTAACTTACATTAGATGAAATGTTACACACCAGTTTTACAAGATAATTGAAAACAGATTCCAGAAGTACCAATTCCCAGTGACCACCCCAGCCCTTATGAACCATCTGCAAAACAATTTTGCAGTGAAGTGAGTTGCAAACCCATTACACATACATACCTGGTTTCTTTTATTCTGTGTTTTGCAAGTGTTCTCTGAAGTGCAAGATTTAGTCTTTCAAACTAGGGAAGAAAAAAAACATATGCTGTTTAAATGTTATTGATGAAAGTTTAATCATAACATTTTTATATAGAGAAGAATTACTTTATTGTTATTGGGACTAATATCTTCTTTTTAAGATGGTACAGTTGTTAGAAAAAGCATGTAATTTCTGTGTTTGGGGTTTAGTTTATGTTGATGTCTTCAGCTCCAGTACCACTATAATTAAGCCTCTAAGCTCATGTGTGCCAGTGGTTGTGCATTTTACATATTCTTTACCTCGAAGTTGTCTGATGGCAGTAAAGACAGTGCTGCTAAGAAATAAGTATAACTAAACAAAATTTATATTAACACCGCCCCCTCCAAAAAAAAAACCCAAAAACCACTCTAACATGGATGCAAAATGTAGAAATAAATCTGTTCGTTTTAAAATATATTCTCCTAACAGAAAACATGGTTATAATCTGCATTATGCTTAGAGCAAGACAGTAAAAAGTAGCTCTTCTACATAGTAACTTTTGTTGGAACATTGAGAGTTAATTTATTTTTTCAGGACAATTTTCAGAAGTGTCAAGACTGAAACTGCAAAAGGTAACAGTTTCAAATGTAGCTATAAAAGATCAATACAGCATTCTGTGCTTCTGATTACCTCCTTTTCTGTTTTCCAGACAACGTTAGAATATTTTATATTTGTACAAAAAGAAGAATTTTGGCTATGTATGCTGTAAATCTAAATATCCTCCAGATGAAAATCTAGTCACTGTAGATAACCTTTGTAAAAGGGTTCCATAATAAAAGACCCTTTAGAGTACCATGAAGATTTATCTTAATTTACCTCAATCCCATGGTTCCATATTCTTCCTGTAGTTCCTAATTGGAAGAGATAGAATACTTTCCAAACATCCATATTTCAAATTGTTGGGGCCAGTAAAGCTGTCTTATGTATGTAGTCTCTGATCACTTGAAATCCAAACTTCCCATAAAGACAGGGTCATAGACTAGTACTATACTGCCATGACACAATTTAGCTGTGAGGCTTGCTGTGGTCTGGCTTTTCTTTGGTTCTCATTCTCTGAAGAAACTAGCATTTTCTATTCCGTCTTTTGCTTTCTGTATTTTCAAACGGAAAATTTGCACACCCAAAGAAAATATCATGTGAAAGAAAGGCAGTATATTCTGGAGACTTTTTCCAAGCAAAGATCTAAACTGAGTAACTGTTCTACCATGTATATGAATACAATGTACATTACATCTGTGTATAAACTGGTACAGCAAGTGGAATACCTTCCAATTCCTTACTTACCAATATCATCTGTATATCTGTAAACACCCAAAGAAGCAAATCAAACAATAACACGTACTACACTATCTCAGATTTAATCAAAGGTTATTCTGGATGCGCTATGTCCTGGACTTCCACGCACAACTCACTTTTTCCATGGGGAGTTCCTGAATCAACTGGGGCCATAATGTGGCCTCCTGTTTTGGAGTTTTCAATTAGAAAGATGATGTTAATTGCTGATGGTTAAGTAAGGCACTATAACGTATCTAAGCAATGAAAACTATGTTCTGAAATGAGCAAAGCCCTTCTATGGAGAACTGGGACTGGCAAGATGATCAGGTCTTGACTCCAAATCAGCATGAGAACAGATTACTATACTTGGACAAAGTTCCAATGAATATGACTTGAATAACTGGAAATAGCAGTGACAATTATCTTGAACTTCAGTAGCTCCTGGGGTAAATAGTCATAACATTCTAGACTTTGCCAAGCTTTTGTCACAGCTGATGAACTAGCTTATCAGGATTATATAATAGATAGCTGCATATATCTATACTACTCTTTAAATTAAAAAAACCCATAGTTATTTCAGTAAGAAATCCAACAACAGCTATATACTAAAGAAGCAATATAGCAATCCTGACACCATAGAAAGCATTCTTTGCCAGTTCATTCTTGAGCTAAAAGTCTTTTCCTTTATGTATGGAAAGGTCAGTTTAAAGGGATGAATTTCTTCTGTAAATGCAGCAGAGATGAAAAGGAGTCTATCAAAAAATGTACGTAGAGTTTTAGTGAAAGAGTAATAGATGAAGAGTTGTGAAAACAGATCTGAAAATAGATTTAACAAAACTCCAGCACTTTTAGTAAGGGACACTAAAAGTACAAACAATAGAATTGTAATTAAATGAGTATACAGACTTGGCCATTTGCCATTCATAGTCCCAATATATTACAGCCAGTTCCTTCACACTTTCAACAGAATTCGAGGCAAGCCCAAGTGTTGAACGTTATGAAGCCACATTTTTCATGTTCTTTTTACAGAGATAAACCATATTCATCTCCACTCAAGCAAACCACTGTGCATGCACTGTATCTGTTTTCAGTCGAGTTGAGCAGAGACGTAAGAATACCTTTGTGGTAAACATGGAGGTTTGTAAAAATAGTATGGCAGAAGGTTAGCATCACAGCACATGAAAACAGCTATTTTAATTTTAATGTACTTAGCAGTATGGATTGACTTAGTTGAATTGATGAGGTGACCACATAATTTACATAATTAGGTAACAAGGCAGAGTTTCTCTAATTGCACCTCTAAAGCAAAATAAATTGCTACAGAAATACATGGATTTTAAAGGAACAATTAAAATGATGAGTGGAATGTTGCCAATACAAGGCAAAACTATAGGGAAATACAGTGGAAGGGATGGTGTGTACAAAACTGATTGTGGCAAAATTGTATCCAGAAGGAATGGAAGAGGATGAAATGAGGATTTAAACTATACAGAACTACATAAGAACACAGACTCTGTAGTCAAAAGACATTCTAAAGGCTGGCATAAAATGCTTTTTTAGTATTTATAATTGAAAGCTATTACAGTATTATTATGCAGTATCTGTTTACCTCAGGAAAGATTAGTTTGCAGATGCTTTCAGTTAATGTGTGCAGGTACACTCTACTTCTGCTCGTTTTCCTTTGAGGAAGGTTTCCTTGAGCATCTTTTTCATGGACTTCTTTGCAGATGGGCAAAGCTGCTCTAGAGCTGTTTTCTGCACAATCCTTGTCACGCTCCTCAGTAATGTGACTTTGAGTAAGTAAGGAGAAAGGACATTCTCCTGTGATCTTCAAGTCTTTCAGTTTTGTACAGAACATACTGTACAAAGTCTCTCCTTTGAGTTTGAGTACTTGGCTTTGTGTTTAATAGTTCTCTTCTGTTACCAACAAGAGCAGAAGATGCCAGAATAGCAGATAAAGCAACTACTGTGGAAGATTATTGGTAGCTATAAATCACCACAGGAACAAATGTATGCCCCTGCAAAACAAGAGGAAAGAAAAAAAAATTGAAAACATTTATTTTCTCTTTGAAATTCCCATGATGTGCTAGTTTTATCCTATGTGTGTTAAAACAATGGCTTTTTCTAGGACCTTGCTCAGGAAAGCACTTAAGCTCATGTGGCATTTTAAGTATGTAATCCCTACTGACATCATTGCTTCAGGCAACTAAAGTTGTGTGCATGGATAAGTTCTTGGCTGAATTTGGGCTCTAGTGATTAAGGCAGAGGAGTTGTTTTATCTGATCCATCTTTCGTCACATTGATGGACGAGGTTTCTGAAAGAATAGAGAACAAAATTCTAATGAGAAAACCTTTTTAATTCTTCATAAGCAGCTATTAAAAACTACCTGATACGGCACAATGAAACTGATTTGTTATGGATACTTAAATTTCAATTTATTTGATGCCAAGACATATATACATCTTTTGTAACAGAGAGATGTATGACTAAAGTTAGTACTTGTACTTCTGGAACAGCAAACCATCGAAGACCAAAGGTTAGCACGTTGGGTAAAAGCCACTGACTGGTGACAGCTACCATAATGGGAATTTGACCACATAATTGAAGTGGCTTGGAAACACCAAGGGATTTTTGTGCTTTTGAAGGTGATAGCTTTCAAACAACACATTGAGAAAAAAAAAAAAAAAAGGAAAAGGCAGAACTTTTCATTTTAATAATTTTAATAATAAATGTTTGTTACATTTATTTCAGTCTGAATATGAAAAATGTTCTTCCATTAAGGGCTTTATTTTCTATTGACTGTATCTCATTGAATCAGATCCTCTCATCCTCATATAATACTCTAACAAGGTAATCCTTGAGAGCTTTTGGCAACTCTGGAAGCAGCTGATTTGTCTCTCTGGAGATACAGTACAATAACTGTTTCTTTCAGAGGCACTACGGCTTTAATCAGCCTGTGAACCACACTGCTTATTTCTGCCTCTGAAACTCCCAAAGGGCTTTTAGGGTCATGCAGCAACTGTACCAGGGTTAAAAATAACTAATTCCCTGATACAGGTTATGAGCTGCTTCTTTTGAAACAGCTGGAATGAATGGCATAGCAAAGGAGTGCTGTCGACCCAGCACAAGTGGCATGAATACAAGGAGAAACAGGCAGAAGCTACTTTGGCTGGACCTCCTGCTGCAGAAAAATATTTGGCAGAAAAGGCTCTTTTAAAGTATGCTGTAATACTGATGGTGTCAGGCCAGCTTCTAGTGGACATCTATCAAAATTATTAAAGTATTATTTTAAGAATCAATAAACACAATGCTAAGAACACGAGGTTGAAGAATGTTTACATAACATTCTATATTTCTGATTTCAGTTTTTACATAGAAACTAATTTGTTTCCACAGCATGGACATTAGTAATGCTTTATTTTTTATTACTGAATATTGCTGTGTAGCAAATGAGGCAGTGAAAAAATTCCAGCAAGAACCACACTCTCAATACATAAATACATGTAATACTTTTTCTTTATAATTTAAGCACGTTATATACATGTAAAAGTACTTTTATTCAGGAGCCATTATATAACCTTGTGTTACTTTACATTATTTAATCTTTGTATTACTAAACAAGAAAACTATTTCTCTGTTACTAGAAGACAATAATCTGGAATTATTTGGGGGTTCACTTCCATGCTAGCATGTTGTATTTTAATTAAATTACATTTGATGTGGCAGGTAGAATCAGCTCTCTGAAGGAAGTGATGCCATTACTTTACACCTGGAAAACCTGAAATCTTCAGAATCTGCCAAGTGGGAAGAAGAGGTCCCAGAAGAAGATTGTGTGCCAGGACTTATGTTTAGGGGCAAAATGGGCACTGATGTCCAGACAAAGCTGCTGGACATGTAGCTACTGTATCTGCAGTTTCTTTTTGCGGTACAGCCTGCCACCCTTTGCGCTGCAGGACACTGGCGTTCAACCTCTTCCAGCCCTGGAGGGGACTGGAATTTGTGCCCTTGCTCTGAACATGACCTTGCACCACTTCCAATTGCAATTTATGACAAAATCATCACTGATGTGCAAGAAAGTGGCAATCCCTCATGTTTCCACTAATAATACTGTTGTACAAAACCAGTAGCATTAACGTACGGATCTTCAAATTCCAAATAATGATGACACAGTTCCTAAAGAAATCTTCCTACAGAACCATTTTTCTAAGTACCCTGAAGTTCTTGTTTTCCCAGAAACAAATGGGATGGTCGTTTGTGAACATTTATCCCAGTTCAAAACCAGTATCAGCAATTTTCAAGTAGCAAGCAATTCAAAACTCTTGCTGACCTCTGCAATGACAAGACCCCCTAAATCACATCTTTGAAGAAACAAACTGGAAACCCTAATTCCATGATACTTCAGAGGATTCAAATACTGAAAAAAAAAACCCAACCAAAAAACCGAACAAAACCAAAACCCCACTGCATATACTAGATCTTACTTTATTAAAATAACAAGTTTGCATCTGGTATCCTAAGTGCATCTTGCACTTAATATGACTAAAATTCAGAAGAAAGTCTACTGCGTAATAGGGAAACCTGTCTCACTCAAACAGTAATTAGACAGTGGTTTTTAAGGTCTGGCAGGAGAAAGATAGTGAATCACCAGTGTAGAGTCTACAGAAGGAATTCCAACAGTATAATGGACCTTAAAAAGATAGAAGAAAGATGGCTCACATCACAGGTTAAGTCAGACATTTGCAGATGTGTTTCAAGAATGAGGAACACCAGCCCTCCCTTTGTTCACAGTGTTTAAAGACATTTTCTAATCATAACAAAAAAATATTAGGAAACATGGGAAAAGTTTCTGGGTTTAATTCCTCTCCAAACATGCTTTGAGAGAGCTCATCCCAGGGGAGCAGCAGTGTTTCATGTGAACTCTCCATCACTGCCATATTAATTGATGTCATATTTACCTTGGGAAGCAAATTTAAAATTAAAATTAAATAATCTCCTGTGAGATCAAACTACAAGCAACCAATTTATTCAGTGCCTGGCTGAATGCAACATGGCACTGTGCCAGTCAGAAAAATGAAGATGACTTTACATAGGATAGTCATAGCAGCAGAATAACTTGAGTGCTCAAAATGCTTTGTGCAAACATTTCATTGAGTATTTCCATCTATACTTGCCTTACAGCCAAAATGCCTTCCTGTATGCTTATTTGTACTAGTTGCTTTTGAATATTTACCTCTGCTAAAACATTTCCCTGACAGTCCCATGAAATACAGTGCCATAAATCAATCATACAATAAACCCCCCTAATATTAACACAGCCATTTATAAGAATTAAGAATATCACTTGTTAACAGTAGCAAAGATGGTTTATAATCTTAACTTATGGACATGGCACAAAAATCAGAAGCAACATTAAATACTTTTTACTTCAGAGTCCCTTGCTTGAGTAGAACAGAATATGGTATGACGCTATAATGTCACTTTTTGGTTTTAATCACATGTATCACTTTGGTAGGTGAACTGCTGCATGCTGAGCAAGAATTAAGAAAAAAAATAGCTTGCTTTGCAGCAGTGGAAGGTACCAGCACAAGTGTGACTGCAGTGCTTGTAGGAGCTCAGTGTGGTCTGGGAGCCATTGCCTCAACAGAAGCAGCTGTTAACTTCTGGCTTGCCCTTATTGAAGACAGAGGCTTGCAATTTCCACTCAGGTCCAACCTCTATGGGATGCAGAAATCCCTGCCTTTTGCCCCTTGCTAGTCAGAAGGCCTCTGCACAGAGCAAGGCAGGAACTTCTCACAGGCTAAACTCAATCAGCTTCTAGCAAGACAGGTTAGTACCCATCACCCTATCAGTAGCAGCTCATTGTGAATTCAGTTGTTGTGCCTTTCAGCAGACAAAAACAGGGAAAATAACTAAATCCTATCATTTTGTCTTATTAATCTAAAGTGCAATATCCGCACTTTATTTTTTCTACTTCAAGTGCTGTGTGTAGCAACAGAATCAAAGCCCTTGTGATTTGTCTGTTTCTAAGGATTTTAAGGAGGCTTCTAAAATACTCTGAGACAACTGCTCTAGCCTGCATCGATAAGTTAATATTTTAAGAAGTCAAAGTAAGTATTGTTTAGGTTTATTAAATTCTTAAATAAGAAGCTTTCTTCGGCTGCTTCATTGTTAAACATGTTCAGATTGCATGCACCTTCAAAGCATTAATTTGCTTCGGTATTGCTGCTTTGGAAAGCACAAGATGTAAGTAACTGGAGCAGATAGGCAAATCTGATTACAAGTTTCCTAGTGGTAGTGAGTCATACCTAATAGAAAAGTGCCAGTTGTTGACCTAGGTTGAGGACATATTGGAAAAGATGCATCCTTGTGAAGAAGAGTAAGATGTTTTCCTGCATCTCCCCAGTCAGCGACTAACCCATCAACTGAAATGTGAGGATGCCTCATTTACCTCTTTCCAGTAATTTGGTCCTGTCATTAACACAGTAAATACATTTGCTAACCTACCATGGGATAACTGTGTCATTACACAAGAACAATTTAAAAACCATAACGTGTATAACTTGCATATCAAGTAAAGCACACAGTAGGAATAGGACTTCTAAATCTGCAGCAGCAACACAAATGTAATTAAAATATTAATCAGACCATATAGCTATAGAAAGAAATTGTAAAGCAGAAGAGTTGAGCTCCAGGAGATCCCAAATATAGGTGACCATTCAATCCTAAATCATTACCACCCTTGCATAGACACTGGCATTACTTACACTACAAAGTAGTACCTTTTTTCCAGCGAGATATAGCTTCTTTCATGGCACAGATTTTTGCTACTTGAGCAAAGGCAATAACTGATGTAAAGGCTGTTATCCTTTCTATAGACCAGGATGAGACATAATATTGGACAGTGGACTTCACAGTAATTTACCGGTACCCAAGAAATTGCTAGATTCAGCAAATTCCACTCTAGCTCTCAAAATATGCTTTGTCAGGCATCAACTTTTCTGCTTGTTCCGCCAAACTACCACTCTTCTTTCTGACAACTCATCCCTAGTGCTGATCTGTCTGTATCCCAGAGCCCTTTGGAGTAGTCTTACCATTTTTCCTTCAAAGCACTAATTGCCATTGGGCGCTGTGCAAGCCCAGTTCCAGTGTCCTTACTGCCAGACATAGCTCTGTTTGGGGCTATTTCTAAGATAAGTATACTCAAAAGTTTTCTGTAAATCACAGCATAGCTTTGATACTAAGGAAATACCACAGGACACCACAGCACTTATTGAACTATCTAGTGGAATTGCAGTGATAACTGAGCTAAGTACAAGTAAAATAGTAAATCAGCTATGATAAAATAATATGTCACAACAACCAATTATTATTTTAACAGTCCAAACATTTTAGTAAATCCAAATTCAGTGTTGTAACTCATCCCAGTGACTATCCTACATGACTGCTTAAGGCAAGCTAAAAATCTAGCCCTTGCTTACAAGAAAGATTTCTCCCCAATATAATGTGGAATTTCCTCACCTTTCTACCTTTTTTTCTTTATGAAGTGCTTTAAGAAACAGAGAAATACAATCAAGTGTTTCCTCTGTGCTCCAAGTTGAATGGATTGTGAGCTGTGTTGCTGCAACATTAGACAGCAACAAAGCCAGGAGATGAAGAAAATAATCACCTTTGTTTTCAGAGAAGAATGTAAGTTATCTCATTTTCCATTTTTCCCTATTGTAATAAGCAAAAAATAAGATTCAAGGAATACATAAGTGAACTTCAAAACTGCTAATATGTCTCATTTTAAGGTCATGACGTGAAAGGCATTTCTTCTGCAAGTGATAGGATGAGGAAATGGCCTTAAGTTGTGCCAGGGGAGGGTTTGATTGGGTATTAGGAAACATCTCTTTACTGAAAGGGTTGTGAAGCCCTGAAACAGGCTGCCCTGGGAAGCAGTTGAAAGACCTTCCCTGGAGGTATTTAAAAGATGCACAGATGTAGCTGTTAGGGACATGGTTTAGTGGTAGACTTGGCAGTGGTAGGTTAACGGCTGGACTGGATGTTCTTTAAGGTCTTTTCTAACTTATACGATTCTGTGATACTACAATTCTATGATCAGTGTAATAAGATTGCAATAATGTACTTTGATACTGAAAACTGTTCTTAAAGACAGGGAAAATCCTGAAGTATCACTGAATTTCTGATACTGATTTTGTGACTGACTCATTTCTCTATAATGGTCTGAAGCAAATCCCTGGACCCAAATATATCCCTGGGAGAAGCCCAGACTCCAGATGTGAAAGTTATATTGCAGACACATCTCTGCTTTCAATTAAAGGCACAGGGGGAGTCCTAATTACTGCACCCATGTTTTGGCATGTAGCTAAAGGAAGGACTGATTCCCAAATGTTGTTTATAAAATATATATTTGTCATTTTAAGTATCGCATGTACTTTCATAGGGTAAATATTTTTCCTACGCTAGGACCAAATAACAGGGAGGCATGCTGAGAAGATAGCGTGGGAAAAATACTCTCTTCTGTGAGTCAAAATCTATCTGTGAAAACACTCCATAGCAAGCCCAGCAGGCAGCCTCACAGCACCTGATTCTCTGCTTCCCTGCTCAGGCAGAGACAGCAGCCTTTGGTTGTGGCACATCCTTGCGCCCTCACCCCGGTCCGAAGCATGGCTTGTACCACCTGCTAAACAGCTTATGATGGAGATGCTACCCCTGAAAACCCCAACCTGCTTACCTTGTGGGAGCTTTTGAAGGTGATTGCTCATGGGCATTTTTCCTGAGGCAGAGTCAATGATACCTCACAAACACTAAAAATAACCTGCTGTATGTAACCACAACACATTATGTAGGTTGATTTTTGGGGTTTTTTTTTAATGAGAAATCCTGATATTGAACTGACATAACTGTTGATACCTCAAGTGATCTGGGTACCCAGATGAGGAAACTATTGAAACAGAAGAGGTGCTGCAGTGAGGACAGGCAAAACCAAAAGCAACCCAAAGTGTCTGGAAACTATTCTCACACTTTAAATTAGTACATTTTAAATATAGCATTTAATCTGCATTTGCAGCCCATGAAAGTGCAATACTTTCATAAAAATCATAAGAGGAAAGGTAAGAAATAAATGTCTTCAGAACTCTTCAAGAATTGTCCTGAGGACATGTGGTATTTATGACAGTTATCAGGAGTTAAATGTAAAGACAAAAGTCTGGCCTATAGCAAATGGAATGTAAATTAGAATCCACAAAAACAGAAGGGCTGTGGTTCTACAATACAAAGTAATTGTCAGCTGTTGTTCTTACTGATTCTTTACAAATACATACTTACAGCTGCATCTCTCAAACTTCTCTGATTTAACTGGACCTCAAAATTCAAATGTCCACAAAATCTGATTTTTATTTAATTCATAGATCAAACTTCTTTTTATGAGCAAAGAAAGTAAAAAAATAATTGTAATTATTCTAATAAGAGTGAAATCCAATAACCTTTTGTCTCATACTACTTTTTTACTGAAATCTTTAGCTAGTATTCATGACTTAGCCAGGATTGCCACATCCTTGAGAATAAGCTATTTAAAAATCCCAAATTTCTAACACATTAAGTAACTTCTCATTTGAGAACCATGGTCTGGATTAACTGTGAAGCATCTTCAGGGATGACAAAATAATTTTCCTACTTCTTCAAAGACACTTATCTTGCTGAGACTCCTACATGTATGTATTCATCTGATTGAAATTCAATGTGGGTAACTGTTTCCACAACTGACACATAGGTTTGCATAAACACCATTATTGTTGTTATTTTCCGAAAGATACTGAAGCATTGTCGAGCAATACAAAACATTGATTGTAGTGTCTTATGACGGTGCTTATGGTTAAACATTCCCTTTGTGTTCACAACTTGAAATTATAATGAAGAGCAAGTTTTATAAATAAAGGTCCCTGAACTCTGTATTTCTTGAAGAACTGTTTGAAAACTAGGTCTGTAGAAAGCAAAGTGTTTCATTAGTAGATTTCAATTGCAGAGTTTTCTGACTGAATATTTGCCACCTGCCACTTCTGTTTACAATGTCAACAAAATCATTTTCACACTGAAAATCACTGACAACTACCTTTCAGATTTATTCATAGTTAAGCACTCATGCCAACTCCCATTGAGGTCAATAGCAGGTTTCTGGGCATAGCAGGAAAAAGATTAACCTAACAGGTCTGTGACTCTTGTCTCGGAAATACTGATTTGCATCTTTTCTTATTTTTGAAGCAAAATAAGGCCCAGGCTTTTTTTGTTTTGTGTTTTTACAGGTAGGTGTGCAGACGTGATGGTAAACACCGAACTGAGGTATTTGAGATTCCGGAAAAGTCAAAAACTATGCATGGAAGCCTAATAACAGGAACTTCTAATTAGTGAAAATCATTTATCCCACAGCAGCAAGGTCACGTCCTTGTAATTTTTCTGATAGGGAAAAAGTATATTGATTGAAGAAGTGTATTCAACTGGAATAGATGATTGAAGAGCTGTTTTCACAGACATCGTGCAGCTACTGATTCTGTTTTAGCTAAAGCCCATGGCAAAAAAAGCAGCTCTGAAGAAGAGGAGAAATCAGCTACTTTCTCAATTGTTCTCTTCCACGGTATCGGCAGGGTAGGACCAGCAGACACCTTTTTGATTAAATGCTTACAGTTCCTGCTACAAAACAGGTTTAAAATCATTGAAATTGCTGATTTGGCCATGTGCATTGTAAATGAGTACCTTAATATTTTATTTCCCTGATTGGCCTGTCATTTTTCACAAAACGTAAGGGCAGCTACAGTTATTCACAGCCCATCCCTTTCAAAATCTGCCATTTTAAAGAAAGATTTGAGCAGTGGATCTTACCTTTGAAAAGCACAGTTGCAAAGCCTATCAGCACATCCTCTGAGACTGAATGCTCTAGGAATAAATTACAATTCCAATTTCCCTGTTGAGTAGATCACTTAGTTGCTTTCTAATACTCTTCTGGAAAATACAGCAGACATGCATTTAAAGCACAGAAATCTAGGTAAATATGGTAAACATAAATTTGTATTATCTTTGAAAACACAGGCTTCTTTTTCACTAAAATTATGAAGCAAAGTAAAGATGAAACGTTTTGTGAAATACTGAGCTTGCACATGTGGTATTAAGAGAAATTAATGCTGTTAATTAATCATAGTAAATATGCACTCAATGACTAATGCTAGCCTGCTGTTAGCATATACCACCTCTGCAACAAAACTAAATATTATAGAAATCAAGAGGCAGATTTTGGCTTCCTGTAGAATGTTCAATCTGTGATGCTTCTTGTTGCCTTCAGTGCAATTGCTGGAGTTATCACAGCTACTGATCCTTCAAATCCTTCCGTTCAATTTATTCTACTTCTCTTTTAAGCATGTGAAAGAAATCAAATTGCACAGATTTCTCAGATTACTTTTGCACAGGAAACGTCAGCAAATGCAAACGACAGCACCAGCGAGAAGAAGCCATGCAAACATAACTCAGAGATAATGCCATATTTGCCTCATACTCTGTATATGGAACTTCCCCTTGGCCTTGGTGGCACTTTCATGTAAAGACTGAGGTGAAAATGTGGCCCTGCAGAAAAATAAGCTGAAAATATTTATGGATCATTCAGCTTTGACACATCTATTTAAAAGTGAAAGGACTGTATGGGACAGACTGTAACAGAAATCTAGGTTATTCAGATCTAGAAATGCGAGATCCTTTATAATGGAATTTCTCGACTCATTATTAAATTGTAGCTTCTTGTTTTAATAATACTTCCATTGAAAATCAGAGGATCATCGAGGCATTGACACAAAGGAAAATGCATGACATATATGCTACTTCTCCGAACCTTCAGTGGTGCTAAACAACAGAGAAAAGATCCATCCTTATGTCTAAAAAATACTATCAAATTGAATCATAGAATAGTAGAAGCCTCAATCAGTGCTGCTTCCCCAGTTATAACAGATGCATTTAGAAAGATTTGTCATGTCTTAAACCATGCATTATACTGATTCAAGTGCATTAACTGTTGAATTGCATCTTCTTGTAACAGTACCAAAGTTGAATATTAAATCCCACAGAAACAAAAATAATGTCATTCATCTTTTTTGGAACTTTAGTGTCTGCTTTAATTCTGGGTATTGTAGTGCCAGAGTGCTGGGCACAGACACGCACAGAAACATATGCCTGGCTTGAAATACTTGTAAATTCCATTGAAATTCACTCATTTCTGTGGCAGGCGTTTCAGATTAACAGAGATTAAACAGATTAAGAGATTTGGAGGAATGGAAATCCATGAAAGGGCTAACAAAGAACACAGTGCAGAATCTCTTACCAGATGTACGATCACTGGCCTCTAATTTGAGGTAAAAATTCAGGGTTTAAATATAGAAGTAAATTAGATGTATTTTAACAATAAGGATTCTCCTACTACTTTTCCTATAACCTTATGTGACTTTTGCAGCAGGACCCTCAGGTTTTTGTCTCACTGGGAAAATGCAGGTAATTTTTCCATAAAACAAGGGAGATGATTTCACCAGAGGACTTGGATTTTCCAAAAGATTAGAATCATATGAAAAACTTTTACCAAAAACTACGTTTGTCATGCAAACTAATAAGCTTCTGTAATACAGAACATGAACTTTGTAGGAACCACGGGGTAATCTTCCTGGAGTTATTATGGGTACATGGTAGACAACTGTCCACAGTTCTTCATCTCACAACCTATATAACTGCATTGACTGCAACAATGTTAACATCACAGATTCTGTGACTGCAGACCAGAGTCTGCAAGATCAAAACTTTGCTTCATTCCTCAGATAGCACAGTTTTACTCATTTATCATAACACTATTTTGTGATACCTGCTGTCCTTTATTATGTCAGAGAGAAAAAGGAGATAAGGAAGATAGAGATGATTTTGTTTTAAATGGCACTGATTTCAAGGCCAGATACACATCATTATTGATTTAAGATTTCATAGCTTTGCATTTTATTTCTTAAAGATATTTCACTTCTCTTTTATAATATGTTTATAAGGAGGCTCTTTTCTCTCTCCATCAGGCCTTCTGAAATACCAGTTAGTGCTGCACAGGCATCTGAGATCCCAGGATGGAAGTACGACTTACCTAACTTCCTTGAAAGCCCTGACCTGCAGTTCAGTAAGGCAACACAGAAGTGCACTAGTGTCAGCAATCACCAAGAACTGCAAGCCAGGCCCTCCTTGCACTGTGCCACCACAGAAGGTAACGAACTGTAAGGACACTCAGTTCTTAGTTCAAGGAGTGGCAATTTATGCTTCAGTGCTGGGAGTCTTTGGGTTTCAGCCCTCAGGAAAAATGAGCATGGAACACAGCTTGAGAGTCTTGCTCTGCAGGGTAAGGCTCCAAATGTGAGCATCAGCTAAGGAGAAGTAGCAGCAGATAGGCATGTGGAAATAACAGCTGACTAATGGACATTGCCAGTCATCCTTGAAGGTTGCAATCTGAATACTGAAGTGACTGTATAGGATCTTGGCTGCATTGACTTTATTGAGGTAATGGAGTCATCTCAGATGTACTTCATTGAGGACCAAAATAAGTATCAAATGTAACTGATAAACATCTTTATCTCAACACTTCAGCTGGTGCAATGATAGATAAACAACCCACGTATCGTAAAGCTCAGTTTTAATATAGGACCTGTCCCACACCAAAGGCCCTTCAAGTACTTTTTCCCACCAAAATGTTAAAGAACAACCACTCTGTATGTGCTGTTTTCTAAATCTGTAAAATGGGCATCTACCACTGAATACCTGTTTTTTTCATTATATTAAGAAACCACATTCATTTCAAAAATGGGGCCAGGTAACGAGATGTCTCCAACATGCCATGTTGCATACTGGCACTGTGAATAACAGCTTCAAACCAATATAGAAAACATTTCATCTGTTTCAGAGATGAAAGGACAGAGAGACTGGACAGTGAACTCTCGGTGAAAATCTAAAAATGAACCAAAATCAAATGCTGGCCCTAGCAAGTCTGTATATACTCAGAGGAGTACTTCAAATGGTTTTGAATATCATTTGAATAGTATCCTGAAAAGAAATGCTCTTTTGACTGGAAAGTTAAATTTTTTTTTAACTGGGTTCTTAATAAAAGAAATTATCTAACAAATAACAGGTTTTACCTCTGAGTTTGTGTATGTGCACAGAAAGAGGATGCTACATAGCCACTTCCCTCTTTTTCTGGAAATAAATGAAATTCCATGATGAAAAGGCTGAAGGAGGGAATGAGAGGTATGAGATCCTAGAGGATATAACCAGAAACCTAAGTTTAAGGATATAGAAAGGTAGCATTTCCTTCATGAAGAATTTCCTGCCAAAATGCAGACAGTATTTTTTTTAAGCCTTTTGGGATTCTGGAGCATCCAGAAGCACCATGAATCTCACAGAGTGTACACTCTCGACAGGTAAAATAAAACAGGAAAGAAAGTTTGCTGCACTGTGTATAGTTTTCCTTTACATGGGGTCAGAAACCTTTGACATTTCCGCTTACAGTTTAGGTGATGTTGAAAATTCAAAACATTGGTTTTAAATATTTGTACCTGGCAAGTTCCAATGAGACAAAAGCGCTAACTTCACAAGTATCCTGTGACAATGGAGAAATTAAGTTCTCACAGTATCACAAGTATCTTTGCATCATATTCACATTGTAAACCTTTGCTCTAGGTTTTTAACTCTGTTTATAACAGGCATTTAAATCCCACACTGCCCATACTATATTAAACTGAGAACAGAATTGCATTCCTAAGTAATGCAGCCTCTTTGTTAAAAGACAGTACCAAACCTAAGTTTAGCATTAAAGGTCTGAATGCATTTATTAGTATTTTACTAAAGATTATGAGTGTTTTCCATGATTGCAGAGTAAGAGTTGTGAAAGAAAACAGTGAGGATATGTTATAGAAAATCTTGCATAAACCATCTTTTTTTGCGTGTTGATTCCAGCATTAGACAGATCAGCCATTTACAATACAGTACACTACAGAAACTGCAATAAAATCTAACTGAATTTTTTTTTAATACTTCAACCCCATTAGATGCTTTTCTGCCACTGCTACTCTCATTTCAGTTTCTTATCTTATTTTTAACCTATTCAATTTATTGCTAATAAAAATCTGCCCACAACATGGGCAGGGATGGATGATATTTTTTAGCTTTTACTACATGTAAATCATAAACCTGTATTCCACCAGTATTCTTTGCTCTTCACCACTTCAAAGCCTATTTGAAAAGATACTTTTAGCTTTTAATTCCCCTCTATCTATCATTTAAACCTACTTTTGCTTAGAACTGCGTATTACTTAGGACTGCGAATTATTTCCAAAGAAAAACAGGAAGGAAGATATCATGAAACCACATTTCATATACTACATTAATCAAGCATTAAAAACATTTTTAATGGTATTTGCTAGTGCCAGTCTCTAATCTTCTAAGAGAAATAAACATTCTGTGATGATGCCCACCACTATCTCACACATGATATAGTTGCACACTTCAAACTTTGACTAAGCCGTGACGTTATGTTCGGTGTTGTTATGGTCAGTGACTTTTTCCACACATAATTGACTATCCCTGCATCTCCCACACAGATCTGGAGCATGTGACATGCAGAGTAAGTGCAGAGGTGATTTAAATTGATACTAATTTTCGGATCAGCTGTAGACTTTCAGTGTCCTACTACAAATGTAGTCTCTGCCTCTTGAGCCTACCAAAATGCTTTGCAAGCGATGCCTAACTTATGACTGGAAGACTGCTCTCTATGCTATATAATTGCCACCACACTATCAAATGTTTTTTGTCTGGGAAGGGAAATATTTCCTTACCTTTTAGCATTCATGTAGGCCGCCATTCAGCCAGTGAGATCAATACTTGGTCAGGATATAAAAATTCTTATGGAGGTTTTGCTTAAACCTAAATAATGGTATTTAACCTTCTGTTTGGTGAGTTCATTGTTGGGCAGGTTGCTCAGCAGAGAAATCATGCCAGTATTATTTTTCATTCTGCTTCTTCTCTATCGCTGTTGCTAGGTGTATTATTTGTTTATTTTAACCTCCCAGAAGGTCCAAATTAAGATCAAGGACATACCCAAATATAGAGTAAAAGATGATGTTTGACCTGAAGGGTTTGCCCTCTGAATAGTTAAGATAGAAAAATGCGATATAAAAGGAAGGGTTCAGACGCCTCTTCTAGAAGTGGGGAAAATAAGGCATGCTGGAGATCACAAAAGAAAGGCTGCTGCTGAGCTAAGAAATGAATCCAGACCTCTTCAACTGAGTTGCACAAGTTTTTTTGGCCAGCAGTTTAGAAGATGTGAGTGATTTACAAAAATCAGGTCAAAGCCGATAAAAATTTGAAGCCAGATTTTAAAAATAGATATGAGAATACTGCACATTTCTATGAGTGAAATTCAAATATATTTTGCAGGTAGGATTTGTAAAAGAGTGTAGGTGCTATGTATAAAAGCAGAACAAGAAAGCTGTCCTCATCCTGTAGGTTCATGGCTAACACACACTTGGTTTAACTTCATTTTCTCGTTTCTGAAGGCTCTGTAATTACTTATAGAAAAGGCATTTCATCTTGGCTGGTTTTAGTAATACTTTGCAACCTGTTTGAGAACCTTTAACTGCAATAAAATAAGGAATAGCTTTAAACTGAAAGAGGGGAGATTTAGATTAGACATTAGGAAATAATTCTTCACTATGAGGGTGGCACAGGTTGCCCAGAGAAGTTGTGGATGCCCCATTTCTGGCAGTGCTCAAGGCCAGGTTGGATGGGGATTTGAGAAGGTGTCCCTGCCCATGGCAGGGGGGCTGGAACTACATGATCTTTAAGGTCCTTTCCAACCCAAACCATTCTATGATTCTATGATAAAATTAACTGTAATTATTTCCATCATGATTTCCTCAAGATTTTGAGGGGAAGAAAAGAAAAAAATCAGTTCCACATTGACCAAAAGCCTTGCTAAGTTTCACAAGACAATCCTTCCCTTCATACCATTCTTACCATGTGGAAATTCTAAAATCCTACCTCTAAATATGCTTTGTGAGTTCTACAGCCTAATGGCTATATTTTCACCAAAATTTGAACAGTTTTTCAATGCACCAAATATTTTTTTCTCAATATGAGGCAAGTGGTTTTGCACTCTCAGCTTGCCAGTGCAAATCAACAACTATGAAGACTATTTTGGCAAAAAGAAAAAAAAATTGTTAATTTAAAGTTAAGTTGATGCATGCTTTCTCCAAAGACAGGGAAATTTTGCCATTTTTAGCAGTGCTATTTAAAACAGGATCTGCAACAAGTATTTTAGGCTCCAGGGTGCCTGCAGTCAGGACTAGGGAGCCACACAGCTATTAATACAAGCAGACACCCCTCCCTGCTAACCAGCAGACAGCAACTGGGTATATTGTCTTGTGTTTTCAAATCATAGAAATAATTATGAGCAAAAGCAAAATCACAGTTTTTCCAAGCACCAAACTCGAACTCTCGCTGAGGTGTTCCTCCATCGTAGTCAGGCCTTTGCTAATGCTTTTTCACATGTGAAGAGTTTCTGAATTTGCCGAGGAAGGAAATCAGCTTTCCCTGAAGAACTTTTGTCAGTCTCCATCTGTATCAAGTGCCAAGTGAAAGGCGAGGTTAAAATTAAATTAAAGACACGTTTGCCTTGGTCAGCATTAGAAAGGCAGTCATCGCTATATATCACACTACTATATAATATACCATAGAGAAACCTGTTATTCATTAAAAACAGAGAGTTTAGCAGCAACTACTGTGTGTGGCATCACAGAAACCATAAGTTTTACTGCACCCTCTGGAATCGATGACATTCTAGAATTAAACCAGGAAGATTCCCACAAAATATATTTTCTCCACACGAGTAGGGAAATATATTTTTGTTCTGAATACCTTAGAATGGAGCTGAGGAAGATATTCACTTCATAAATGTATGTTTCTTTCCATTTCCTTTTGTGGAAGAGAAAATAATCAAAGATTTTTAGGTCACTGCTTTCTAGTAAGAAATTTTTACTCACTGAAACAATTGATGACTTGCATGGGATATTCCCTCAAGCTCACTAACACAAAAAACTGTCTAAGGGCTAGATTCCACAACATCTTTGATAACATCTTTGGAACTGGTTCCAGCCTCCTCCATGATGATGCACACACCCTGCTTTCTAGGCTACAACCCACACAATTAAAGCTCTCTTCCTGAGCCACTGCATAGCTGACCTATTTTCTATATGGACTTGGCCAAAACAATCAATGGGCACAGTCATGCATAAAGTGCAAGGCACAGCTAAACAGTAGCCAGCGAGGGTTTTGGACAGCTCTCTGCCCCGTAGCCCCATGATGGGATGCAAGTCTTCAGGCATCTTTTCCCTTGCCCTAGGGCAGAGAAAAAGTGGCCCTGGCACTGAAGCAGGGACAGTATAGCATTCTGTTCACATTCAGGTAATTACATATGCATAGGAAGTACAGACAGGGGGTCTCATGAAATAAGTACCCTCAGAAATAATACATAGGGTCGCAACTTGGTTATCATCTAGGCTTCATGTGCTGCCTGTAAGAAATTAACCTAATGGTGCAGATTTGCATGAGAAGGTAGCTACTTCTAATAGCAGGGCATCATTCTCTTGGAACAGCTACTTCTAGTATGAATATGCAAGAAGAAAATCAATTCAGAAGTTGGCTTTAAGCAACACAGAGGAACTTATTTAAGGAGTCAGAGCAGTAAAATCAAGCATAACAGCTACCACAATCCTGCCGAGTTCAAGGAACAGGAAGGGTGCATAAAAGTAGCAGTGAGAGTCTCAACTATGGAAGGGGGCATTTCAATCAAATAAGAATGCTTGTTAAAATATTCCTGAGTTAAATGTGAAAGCAGTAATATTCTTAGCTAGTGCATTCAATGCACTTAACAAAACTATCATATAATAGAAAGTATGAATGAAAAATAAGTGGAAGTGAGTATCACAAAAGACTATGTTTTGATAGGGTGAGATTGTCCCAAAGGTTGAAGGCCTGCAGAAACCCTAAAGCTCAAATTTACTTAGGGTCTGAAGCAATGAACAGGACTTGGTGAGATATCTCTATGGTGAAGCAAAATTAATCCTTAGAGAACGTATTTGTTCTGACTTAGGTCATCAAGTGGCAAAGAAACCGACAGCAGTGAAACCTGCATTCCTATGAAAAGGGAGTAGATGTTAGCTTGCTCCAGACTCTGCATCTACAAAAGTAAGTAAGCATCCTGTGTGAGTTCTTTTAAATGAGGAGCCAAAATGACAAGGAAACACTAACACTGAACTAAGAGTGGCATCACCTGAGTAGGACAACAAAAAGATGGGAAGAATGGCATATTACCAAACAGTAGTAGCAATCAATACCCATGTTACAATTAAAATGCTTTGTTAGAGATATTAACATGGTCTTTTCAATTGTTTCATAGCAGGTGCCTCTATAAGCAAAAAACTTGTAAAAAAACATCCTGTGTCTAGCAAATTTTGCTTCCTTTATTAAAAAATAGATAAATAAAATTCTTTGTTTACACCCTAGCTAGAAGCCCTGGTCAGAAGACCAGGTCCATTTATGCACATGATCAAATTCTACTGGAATTTTAAAATTAAATAGATATTAATATTCTGTCCTGAACAGTATTGCTTTCTTGACCAGACTTATGCCCTGAACACTGACTGAAAAATATAGTATCTGTTCAGTGATAATCTTGAATCTCTACTCTACTTCTGGTATAACTAGTCATGCAAGACCTCCTGAATAAATCTCGTATGCATTAGAGCTATATCTCAGATGCTCAAAACATGCTGAATAGAATATTGAACATGACGTAAATGTGAGATTTGGCTTAATTTAAATTTCAAGTGCTAAAAATCTTAATTGCAACACTAAGCATCTAAATAAATGCAGTGAATTTTAATAAACATATAGACAATAAAGATCCTAAAAAAGGAAATAGTACAAAATGTGCAAGGAATTCCAGCAAAAAGGAACTCTAATGGCAGCTCTCCATGGCTCAATTTTCATTTGCTAATAAAATGTGCAAGCTGAAATGTAATGATTTCCAAATATCATTACAACAAAATTTCTTAAAACACGTCCTATAGTTTCCGATAACTGTTTTAAAGACTGATTTTTATCTCTGTTGAACTCTTCTTAAATGAGTAAGTTTGTATAAAAAAAGGAAACTGGCTGCTTGTCTACAGAGTAGATGCAAAATACATCCAGTACCTTCCAATACATATTTCCTTGTTGATAATTTAGAATGTTTTGTCAGTTTCCTTAAATTACTGAGGTGCTTGATTTTATTTTTTTTAACTAAGTTATAATTTACAACATCTTTTGGTTTAACAACTCGTTTCAGTTATAAAGAAAATAGCTGCATTTGCTACAAACTCTACTTCGACTTCTTGGATTGCTTATTTTGAGTCTCAGTATTTCTTTTTTAGACTTGCAAACAGATGGCATTTATCTTCATAAAGGCTGTGATATTTTACCTTGTATTGTGTGATATAACCAGTTTTTGACTGCTACTGCTGTTTTGAATATTATATTTTATTACAAACTCTTACTTATGTTTTGATTTCACTATGGGATCTGCTTTGCAACAGCCTGTCAGAGAATGGTTAAAGACAGATCTTTTAAAGAAAGCATTAATCAGAATAAGACACATATATATACGTGTCTTATGTATGTATGTGTATACATACACAGATGTATACAAGACTTCAGTACTTATTTTTATGGACACAACATTAAAGACTAACCTTGACTTCTCGTTTTTAACAGTTCATCAAAAAAATTAATTGAATAAATGAATACTCAGTAAGTGAACTAGTGAGAGAGGGGATGGTGAGCCATTTTATTGATAATGTCAAAAAAGGGTAAAAAAACCCACTGCAGAACTAAATTCCTTACTTTCTTCTCCAACGTTTGCCTCATGATCTTGCACTGTCATGACTAGCAATAGCTGCAAGCTATGGAATTCCACCGGAAAAAATGCAACCAAGAGATCTCAAGATGTGAATTTCTTCTTTCTTCTTCCTTACATTTCCTGCCTGCTTTAGATCAACGTGATTTCAGCAATTGCTTTTCTCTTCTGAGAATGTGTAGTGTAGTCTTTTATATCACCATTACAGTATTCCTCATGCTTTCTTACAGCCACCTAGTTCATTTAAGGTTCTTGGTATTGGCAAAGCAAAGAGAACAGTCATCAGCACTGCAGAATGTATTGCCATATGTAGCACCCCAGAGCAACACAATCCAAGCAAGACAGTTCACTACTATAAGGAGAACTTCCCATGCTTGCATTTGTAACACATCAGCACACATTCTCTGGTTGCTTAAATGGCTTACCTTCTCTGAATAATTATGTAAATGGTCTGTTACTGGAATCTCTTTCCAGCATGGGCTGGCACCACCTTTTGTTCCTAACCCTAGAAAAGCAGTAGATCCATTTATGTGATCGAAAGTATATGCTGCCTTGTGCCTAATTTCTGTAGTTTGGAAACAAATCCTCTTAATCGTAACTACAAGAAAAGGGAGTGGCTCCATTGGGAGTCTTGTCTTAGGAAAACCTGTAGGATTAGACCATTTCCAAATAAGTAAAACACTTTGTTCTAGTCATAGAAAGATAATTAAACTCTACATTTGTTATGAAAAAGTGCACTGTTACATTTTTCTGCAACTCTCTATTCTGAGACTTCATAATGGAAAATCTGACTGAATAAAAATGTCTTTTTCCTACTAGTATTTCAACTATCAGAACTCTTACCAGTTCTCTTTAGACCAACGCCCAGTGTCATTTGTAGTCCAGTGAAAGTACAGAACCCAAATCGAGCATTGCAAACAGTTAATTTCAGCGTAATACTCATTGTTAGCAATACTGCATCCTTGCTTAGAAATTTTTTCCACTTAATTCATCCTTCGAACTTAGAAAGCCATCTCCCTATATACACAAAGTGACCAGCTCTCAAAACAGAGCCATTTTAGGAGCAGCATTAGATCAAGCTTGAGGGAGTGCATACAATGTATAAAAGTACTCCTTTAGAGAGCAGAGAAAACTTTTAAAGTGTCTCATGTTTATTCATACAGATTATTTTATACAGGGACTGCTAGGCCTAGTCTAGTCACAGCCACTGAACTTTAGCCACAGAAACAACTCTATCCACTCAGAAAAGGAATCAGAAGCCTAAAGTCTTGACAAAAATAGAAAGAATAGTGGAGCAAAGAAAATCGACTGAAAATGTAAACTGCCAATCATAATGAATACAACACAGTCTGGGGTTTCGTTTTTTCTTCCCAGAATAAAAAGAATTGAAATAACAAATGCAAAAATGCAGTTATTGTTAGAACATCGAGTATGTGATTAAATACCAGGTTTGTGTCTAATTCATGAAATGCAATGATTTGAATTACTCTGAAAACCAGATAAGAAACCTTACCTAAGTACAATGCAGTAACACTAGTCTGAATGGGTTTGAGTCGCTTGACGGGCAGCAGCGGCACTTAGCAAATTCTTAGAGAGCCTCACAATGCACAAAGGCAGCCAAGCACCCCTCCTGGCTGGAGACCTCTGCGAGCTCCCAGATCGCTTCCAGCCCCGAATCGCGACATTACGTCGCTCAGGACCATATCTGGGTCGGGGCACGCTGCAATGGGGCTCGGGGCGCTGAGAGGAGGGGGCTTCCGCGCCCCACTCCCAGTCACAAGGCTCAGCCCCACACCGCGCAGCCGGCCGAGAGACGCGGCCCCGACCCTGCCTGCAGCGCCCCGCTCCCCGCGGGCATGGCCCGCCGCCCCGTCCCAGCGCTGTCCAGGGTCCCCGCCGCGCCGCGCCGCCCCGCTCCGCGCCCCGCGCCCCGCGCCCCGCTCCGCTCCGCTCCGCGCCGCTCACTCACCATGCCGCAGGGGCTACTCGCGGCTGCGCAGCCCCGCGGAAGGGCTCTGTGCAGGCTGCCGCTGCCGATCCCTACCACCGCAAAGGTGTATTTGGGGAGAGGGCGCGGCGCGGCGGCGGGGCCGCCCCGGCGGGCGGGCGGGGGCCCGGCGGGAGGGGCCTCCCCGAGAGCCCAATCAGGGCCGGGGCGGGCGGCCCCGGGCCGCGACGGGGGCGGTGGCGGCGGCAGCCCGGGGTGGGATTTGTCGCTGCCCCCGGGCGGCCCCGGCAGCGCGGCCCGGCCGCCAACAGGCGCGGCCGCGGAGCGTCGCCGCCACGGCGCGGGGCTGGCGCAGCAGTCGCTGTGCGCGGGGCTGCAGCGGGGCTTCGGAGGGCGCGTATGAACCCGGCTTCGTGCAGCGCCGCACGGAGCTGAGCGTCGAGAATTGTCACTTGCGCAATCAGGAGCTTCTGTTTGCGGCTCCCGCGCGGGTAGGAGCCGGTGGCAGGGCGTGGTGGTTGCCGCTGTCTTCTCCACACAAGCATCCTTCCAAACGCTCTTCGGTTTGAAAATCGTGTGCTAGCACATTCGTTTCATTTGCGCTTTTCCTACCACGGCTTCGACTTACTCGTTGCTGGTGATACACTGTGCAATCCATAATACACACATTTTCATTCTAGCTTTGGATTGCGACGATTAAAACTAATAGCTAAGCGGTGACAGAAAGGAAACAATACCTGTCCAAATAAGCACAGAAAACAGGAATCATTCAAACAACTTCAAAATATCGGATAGCCAGGTTCAATTTAGAATATAAATTCATTAAACACTTTTTATAGAGTTGCCCAGGTCTGAAATTATGCTCTTAATTCTTGCATGTCACCACTGAAACAGAATGACAACTTCACATTTTTTAAATCTTCACAAATGCCATAGAGTATTCATAGCATTTTCATTGTGAAAATATCAGACAGTTTTTGGAAGCCCAGGGTCAAAACCGGTTATTTTGTTGGAGTTGGAAAACCAGCAGTGACTGACCTCGTGGTAGGATCAGTTGCCTTAACAAGTCACACAGAAGCAAACAGAAGATTTCACCAAGAAAAGTGGATGTTGTAAGCTGAAGGATAAGTTTGGAGGAGCACCATACCTACACAGCAAGAGAAGAAAGGGTGTCATTTCTTGTAGCTCACTGCTGTACCTTAGCAAGCTAGTACGAAAGAGACAGTTGAAATCAGCCAAACCAAAAGCAGCCCATCTCCAAGTGGTTTTGAACAGACCAGTTTTACACAGAGAGTGTATCAAGGCTCAGGATGTGAATGTTTTGTTGCTTCTTTGACTGTCAGAACTGAAAACAGTTTAACAAACATCTGCTGCACACCATGCTTCCCTTACGGGAGCATTAAAAGGTGAGAAACCTGCCAGCTAGACTACAGAACTGATGAATTCCTTCGATCACCTATTAGTCAGCTGAAATAATGTCCCAAAGCCCATTTTGTTGCCATTTCTGAAGTTATTGACAAGTGGTGTGAAGCTTAATTGAGTGCTAAATAGTCTAGGACATTGTGTACCTTATAAAATTACTTTATTAATGGGTAATGTATTGATGCAGTCTGTTGCCTTCAGAAACAAAAGATTAGTCCCAAGGCAAGGCGCGGTCTTGCTAACGTTTGTCCTTACCTGCAAACCACCCTAATTCTTGCTGTTGTGTCTCACTTCTCTTGCCTCCAGGAACCAGCTTTTTATGTAAAAAATAAAGTGGAACCAGCTTCTGAGCAACTGACATAAATAAATTCCATTACCAAGTTTCTGTTCCCACAAGGAGTAAGAGCTCCTATTCCAGGGTGTACTGTGCAAATTTAGATGTGCTGAACACTTCATTGTAAACTTGCTGTGCCCAGTGTGGCAAATCAATGCTAGGCAAGAAAGGTGAATCTGGACATTTGGTAAGTAACTGGATCATCAGCATCCAGAGGTCTCTCAGAGTTCCTGAAAAGCCCCTATCACATCAATTGCTGTGTGCGTACTAGTGATGACTTGCAAACTTGCACCAAATAAAAACCAAGAAAATGCTTATGAGCAAGCATTTGGAAGAAGAAAGTAATATTTCAAGTTATATTAGTTGAAATATTTATATAAGGCAGTATTCATTTTACCTTAGCCATTGAAAATTTAGTTCTCTAGACAAAAATAGATTAGCTAAATTTCTTCCATAAAATCCTACAAATACCAAAAAGACCATGTTTCTATCAAGAAATGCTTATGTCACACTTAAAAATGCCTACATTTTCTTCAGTTTCTTCTTTAAATTAAAGGTCTCTTTTTGACAGATAAAATAGAAAGATTATATTATATGTAACGATGCTAAGATATATGTATAATCAAATATAAGGGCATCATATTTTAGAGCATAATTAGCACTCCTAAACTGTCATTTACTGGCATCTGCTGTATTTAAATCAAGTTCTCAAAATCAGATGTCTTCAAAGAAGCACCTCTCAAATTTATCATCTCCCCCGTGGCAACTGAAATTTCTGAGAATACAGAAAGCTGCAGCCCGGAGCTGTGGTGCTGAGCAGCTGATGGCTCAGCCTTGGTGGCTTCAGGCACCAGCAGCACTGTGGGACTGAAGATGCTGGCAGACCACAGAACTGCAGAAAGACAGGTTGGAAGGCACCTCTGGATGTCAGCTAGTCCAACGCTGCTGCTCAAAGCAGGGGCAACTACAGCATATTGTTCAGGGCAGTGGCTGGTCAGGTTTTTAGTAGATAACAAGTCAGGTTTTTAGTAGATAACCTCTTTGGGCAATGTGTTGGGTGTTTGAGAACCTTCACAGCAAAACAGGTTTTTCTTCTATTTAAATGGGATTTCCTGGTTTTGCCCACAGCTTCCAGTCTTTCCATAGGACACCACTGAGAACAGTCCAGCTCTGTATTCATTTCTCTCCCATCAAATATTTATGCAAGTGGATAAGTCCCCCAGAGCCTCCTCTTCTCTAGGCTGAACAGTCACAGCTGTCTCCACCTCTCCTCATATGTCAGGTGCTGCTGCTGTCCCTTAATCATTTTAGCAGCCCTTTGCTGGTCTTGCTGAAGTGAGTCCATGTCTCTCTTGTACTGGGGAGCCCAGACCGAGACCCAGCACTCCAAGTGTATTTCGCCAGAGCTGAGTAGAAGGGAGGCATTACCTCCCTCCACCTGCTGACTCTGCTCATCCTAAGGCAGGCCATATGCTGCTTATTGCAACCCAAATGATGTTATTTGCATTTATCACTGACAGTAGAAATAGCATTGTTGCAACTGTGCAGTGCTCCACTTCAGTTAGTAGTCTATTTAGCTGTGGTACTATGCTCTTTTAGGTGTTCAGCTCTTGAATTTTATTTGGTCAATCAGAGTCCTCCTCATGGACTCCCTGGCTCAGTTCACCTCTAGTCGGTGACATCAGGAGTGATGTGGCTGTGCTTTTTTCCAGGCATGGGCAAACTTAATTCTTGCCTTAACTGTAATGCTTGGCTTTGTTGCTTTGGTATTTTTAATTATTTTTTTCTTTTTTGCATCATGTTTCTTGTTTGTAATTGTACATTCTACTCCATTCCATAATGATACATTTTCAGTATTGTCATTCAATGACATCTGTTGGAGACTCACATGAAGAACACATTAGCTTTTCATTCCAGTGCAGAGGAGGTGCACATGTCACAGAAAGGTGACAGTCACCTGATCCATGGCACTAGTAATCAAATTAGGTTTTACAGAGCAAGAAATGACAATTTTTCCTGAAGGCGGAGGAGAATTTGAAAACCTAAAAAAAACCCCTGTATCACATATCTTTTCAAGAACCTTTTAAGATCAATCTAAGTGCCAAAGGTGTGCTGCCAACTGAGGAGTTAATTTAATCTTGCAGTATCTAAAATACAACTGAACTGAGATTAACTGTGGGTTTTGGATACCTCTGCCACCTGCTTAGTATTCTTTTATTGCTTCACTTGCTCTTGCTATAGGGAGTTGAAAACACTTTGGAAAACATACTACCACTGATATGCCTGAAAGCATCTACTGGACTTCTTATTAAAATTAGATCAAATTCAGAGGAGGCTTCAGTGACTTATCCACATCTAGCTTTATTCGTCCTTTTCTGGACAACGTTAAATCATCTCAGAAGTTACTTATCCTTAAGGCTCTTAAATATCTTCCTCAGAAACATGTGTCTTGCTGTTTGGAAATATACCACATTTCAAATGGGCAACAATGTTAAAATGCTTTCCCTTCACCTTTTTCCACAGAAGGACTCCTTTTCAAATAGTACATGTCATATTCTTACAGCTTTGGTCAGCCAGACCTGAGTATTTGTCTACATTTTCACCAGGGAAAGTTTTGTGCAGAGTTTCAAGTCTGCCTTGAAGAAGGGGTTTGTTTTGATGAATGAGTAAAAGCACAGGTTCCCCATTCTTTCATAGACTTCATACACATGCAAGCAAGCTGTCCTGGAACACAAGCTTTCTGAGGCTCGAAAACATTTTTGTTGCTATTGCAAGTTTTCTTGGAGAACTGCTTTTTCCTGAAGGGCAGGCTGGATTTGTTGTGTCCCCTCTGACAATATGTCTGTATCTTGTATAAAAAGACAATTTTGTGAAGTTCTTATGGTGATTTGCCATGGAGAATTACAGAAGTATTACAAAGGTTCTAACAGCAGCATCAGATAAATAGGATTCTCAGCCTTCATCTTCACTGGAAGTCACAGGTAGTCAGACTTCCTGTGGAAACATCTTTCTGCCAGTTGGATTTGCTTTCTTGCCCAATATTCTTATTTTCAGTTGGAAGATGGATGTAATTCTTGTTTGCACTGATTGAATATCAATACCTCATTTTAGACAAGGAAGTAGTGCTACTTGGCCAGAGGATAAATTTATTTCATTTCTTAAGTCATATTTAGGAAGCTCTCAACTTTAAATACAAATTCCAGCTTGTGTAATCGAAAACTCCTTGCATCCTCCTCTAGTTGTTATGGCATCCTTCCTGTTGCAAGTGAATTGTTATGAAATCTTTGTCATGTTCTACTGAACATTGGCTATGCCTATGCTGTGTGATCTGGAATAATTTTTTAGCTCCCCGCTCCAGGTGGATGCCTGGACAACACCCTGACTTTGTCTTGGATGAACTCTGCAAATGCATTCTTTTCCATTGTGCACTGATTTCCACCCAAAGGAGGCCCAGCCAGACAGGAAAGCAGCTGCAGAGTGCTCCCAAAGGGAGCACAGAGCTTAGGGAATTAGGAGTGCAGGGAGCAAACATCATAAACTGCCTTTATGCTGCAACAAGTTTCAGCCTTCTTCACATTTTATCTTCAGATTAGTGAATTGATTCCTCAAGGCACAGGAATTCAAGTTTAGCAAAAATTTTGGTATTTCTTCATGTGCAAGAAACTTGATGTAGATTTTATATAGATTAGATTATTCATCTATTCAATGCATTTGTTACAGTTAGGAAAGACACAGCTATACTAGACAATGGTGGAAAACTTGTGCTGAGACAATTTCAAACTGATTTCTTTGCTATTTAAACAGCCTTTCACTGATACTGTATGTCAGTTATTATGTAGAACAAAAAAAAAATATTTCTAAGCTGCTCACTTTTGAGAAATGTTTATGTAACTGTAGCCCACTGCTGTAATGCTACCGTTTCTCCACAGTCTCCGAGTATCAGCTTAATTCGGCTGTTAAAATTATGTGAGAAGAAAAAAAACCTGTGTGCAAGTTGGCAATCACATCTGAGGTGTTCATCGTACCTGCTGTCTTAGCATTATTGAAAAAAAGATCCAGTATTATTCTTGAGCATAACAGTAGTTCCATTCAATATTTCAATCTCTGATATTCTAAATTAGATGAAGTTGCATAATTACATCATTATAAAAATTATTCATTCGCTTTTTGTTAAGGAGATTCTGTTTGCATTGTGTCAAGTACAATGGGTTCCAGTAATTTTTTCACGTTTGGATGCTGCGAGAGTACAAATATGTGCTAAGATCCAACTTCCTATACACATAATCTCTCAATTTTCTATAGATATAATTGCTCATGAAAACATTCTTGAGTGAATTCATGAAGCTTCTCTTTTGCAGACTGTTTTGCAAACATCTGGATCCATTACTGATTTTGTGGGAAACTGTCATGAGCAGTTAAAGAGACTTTATTGCAGAAATCCTTTTTTGTCAAAAGAAAATGGAACACAGTACTGAATCATCACCACTGAGAAAGCAAGAGCATTATTTGCAAATAAAATTAGGTTGACTTCGGTTTTGCAAATGCTGGTTAGTATAGATAAAGGTGTCTCTTTTATTCTAATTACCTACCATGGCAAATGCCTACTGACCACACTGTAAAGAAGGTAGTGTTTCTTGTTTTCAGTGTTTGTTCCTAGATCATTTTAGTTTGAAACCTCATAGCTTGGTTTACACAGAGTTAAAATGAATGGCAAAGGTATTATCATCAACAGAATCTAGCTCTCAGCAGTTGTTACTGAAATCTGGAAATTTTGAATAGGCTCATCGTACTAGTGATTGGAGTAGGCTTTCTAATTCATCAGAAAAAGCCAGCAAACACCCTTCCCCCTCTCTCCTCTGCCCCCTCCCCCCCCCCCCCCGGCCTTTAAACTGTGTTGTTTAATTTTAGTAAATGCAAATAAATACTGAGCTACAGTGACCTCATTAATCTCAATTCATCTAGTCAAAGAAATCATAGCTAGGTAATGGAAACCTAGCTCAAAATTCATACAGAGGAAAAAGTAGTAATTCAGCTTTCTTTTCAGGTTGTTCTTTTGAAGAAAAACAGACAAATATCAAAGAAGGAACATCTTTCTCACAGGACTTCTCACGAGGACTATGTACATGCAGGCGGTCTTATTGTTTTCTTCTCTGGGAGCACTCAAGCAAATGGGAACTGCATTTTCAAGGAGTTTCCTGCAGTTTTCCTTCTGTCTGCCAGATCTTTCTTTTTTTTTCCCTTCTACTTCCCTGCTTCCTGCACCCCTTCAATTCATCCATCCTCTTTTTTGCCTTTTTTGCTTCCAAGCAATAGTGCAGGCTACTGTCAGGTAACTTTCCTCTTCTTTCATTGCTTCTTTCTTTTCATTTTCCTCTTGTGGTAAGCAATTATGCATTTATTATAGCGAGATTGAAATGGAGTGTCTTACAGAGAACTGACAAAGGAACTGCCTCCTGTCGCTTTCTGCAGCAGCAGAGTACTCCCTATTAAACACCAGGAAAAAGTTATTCCAATAATCCTGGTGAAGCTCAATGCATTGTGTCAGCTGAGCACTGATAGTGTAAGAATAACCACATATTAATTAATTAAAGACAGATGAAAGCATATTATCACCTGAATTTGACACAGTCTTGATTTTCTACAAAATAAAATGTTGCTTTCTCCCCCCACCCCAATATGTGTGTATCTTTCCCTCATTCTAAAACTTCCGAAAGTATTTTATAATACGTCCCACACCTTGGCAGAAACCTTCTGTTTTATATTAGGCATGAACATCTGTCATTTTCCCTCCACCTCACACTTTATTAATCACAAAGAATTAGTTCTTTGCAGTTAACATTGTCCTATAATGAGCCTGACACTCCTTTTGTTCTATAGACCTTTCCATGGAATAAGTGTATGAGTAGATTCTTTGTATAAAGTCAGTACAAAGTAACACTTATGCTCTCAGTTTTGAATAACTAAATATGATAATAAGACAACAAAAGAAGGAAATCTGAAATTGACTTAGTATAATGACTGGAACCAGAATAAGGAAAAGAGAAAAGATGCCAAGTTCTGAAAAGCCTGAAGAAATACTACCTGGCAAAAGATAAAAATACAGGTAAGAAGAAGAAAAAAAAAGTGATTATTAATAAAGAGAGCAGCATCACTTGAGTGATTTTATTCTTTTGCCTCTGAATTTCAAATTCCATACACATTATCTGTTCTATGAAAATTTCCACTGCTAGGTTACACCAAATGCCACTTCACTTGCTGCAAGAGAGTCAATAGTAAAAATATGTCCCTGCACTTCCTTGGCTTGTAGTGTCCAAACTACTGCTCACAAAGTGAATCGGGAGAAATTAAAAAGCTTCAAAAGTGGTTTGTTGATATTGCCAGTCCTATAATAACTTGTTTGATATGGAAAAGATCCTGAAAATTAGAGTTCTATGTTAGAGGAATTTTGCACAGCTGAATCATGCATCCTCAAAATTGGAGTAAAACAAGTCCTTCAGCCAGCAGACTAAAAGGCATATTTCCTCAAATAGTAAAGATATATGCACCTGTTGTTAGCCTCATCACTTCCCCTAGCACTTATTTAGTATCATTAGGTTTAATGTGACTTTCTTGAGGTAGCTCCTTAGGTGAAAAGCGATGTGAAAGTACATTTTATTATGTTTGTAATATTTTTAAATTATGTACGCTACACTACCAACCAGGAAAATACAAAGCACATACGTGGTCTCACAGACACATGCATCGATGTTCACTTTCCTCCTGCACACCCGGATGCTGCCACTAGCATCACCCTGTGACATTTCTTGTAACAGAACCACAGCTCCTTTACCTCGAATCTGAATTTAAAAACCTTCACTTTAAAATCTGTTTTTTAAGTGAAAATACGGAAAATGGAAAGACCTTCTATTGAGTGTTCAGTAAGGGTTTGTTCTGTTTACAGTGGGTTTAGGAGTATGGGTAGGTAAATGAGGCTTCAAAGTTGGCTGATCTTCCCCCTAAGGAAAGGAGCTATCACAGGCATCATCACCATGGACTAAGTTGTTTACAAAGCTATGGATTTTTTCAGTTAGCAAGGCACTATATAAATATCATTGCAGCTTAATTAGTATCATTTGTAGGTGGTATGTGAAATCTTGTCATTTTATAAATGCTTTCCTAACCTCAGAAGTATATTTAGTTATCTTTCCTGATTAGGAAAAACATGAACACACACCACAAAACAAACAATCAAAAGCCAAGGCAAAAATTAAAAAAGTGTTGATGAAGTTAAAGATAGTTTTATGATCCTGGTCTGTCCTGTTCTCCTTCAGTTTGATTTTTTTCAGTGAAAAGACTTATTAATAGTCCTTTCCAGCAAATACCCAAATAAGGAAAAATGTTTCAGGATGAGGGAAAAAAGATTCAATAAGATTGTTTACCTGTCATTCTTTCTAAGAAAAATGATTAATTCAGTAAGCTTTAGAATGAAGAATCATTTCAGAGGTTCTGGAGGTGGTGGTTCATCTATTTGAATAGTGCAGATAGGAGCAGAAACGTGACCTTGGCAGTAATTTAATTTTTTTTTCAGGTTTTACTATGTAATTTAACTTCAAATATAATTAAACCAGAAAAGTTTCATTTTATTCAAATGTACGAGTGCACATCTTGAATGCCATTTGCCTAAAAAAGAAAATAATTCTGCACTTTCTAAAAAAGTTGTAATTCTGATAAAGTGTGAGCTGCTGAAACGTATGAGAAGAGATAATGGGCAAGCAGCATACTATGAACTGAATGCTAACCTTTCCAAATGGGAAGCACTGGCTTTACAAATCTACTGGTTTTCACTCCTTCTGAAATCTCCTCAAATAATTCCTTGGTGAGTACAAATTTTTATATCACAGACCAATAGTAATTTACAAAGTACAAAGCACTGTGACTTCCTGAAAGTCAACATATAGAGCCTAAAGCTTGCTTTAAATTATACTCAATATGAAACACCCTATTACAAAACTATAAGAATCAGGGAAATGTCAGAACTGCCATATTGAAATATTTTTTTTATAGGTGGTCTATGCTGACTGAGCACAAAATTTGCTCATGCTGGTGTACGGAGTGGCCATACCTTATACTTAAATCTGTTTCTAGCTGGTGCTTTTGGAAAAGAGATTTTTGTGTTGGTGGGTTTTGATGCTAAAATAACTAATACCAAACCTTTTCTAGAAGAGGTTGAGAATTTTCATGCACTTCTTTTTCCACCATATATTCTATGCTTAATTTGTACCATTTGCTTGCATTTTTAAGTTCTTTATAACTACTATATGAGTTTTCTTAGCTAACATGAGATTGAACTATGCAAATTTACAAGCCAGCCTGCTTGTGTGTGGTGGAAACCTGCCTAGAATCAGATTATCATTTAAATGATAAATTCCCAATCCTTTCCTACACGCATGAAAAACCCTGTCAAAATCTGCTTTTCCTGTTTATATACTGCACACTTCCAGTAGCCAGCTTTTTGTTCCTTTACTCAGCTATACAGACAGACAATCCAGTTTCTGACCAAGTCCATAGTGAATGGATTTTTTGTAACTGCTTATAATTGTCAACTGAGAAAAAAATTATCTGCTTGCTGCTTTCAGGAATAAGCTGAAAAATTAAAAATTTACTGTAATCATTTTTTTCGCTAGCAGCCACAGTTTTAGGACTGTCAAAACTAGGATGTTATTGCATTGCTTCCTTTCTTTTAATGTTATCTCAGAGCTCACAATAACAAAGAGATCTCAAGATGAGACAATTCATATGCGTAAGACATTCTAAGCAGGGGTCAAGTTTCCTCCATCTGCTTTAATTCTATTTCAGTTATATGTTTCACCTCAATGTATAAATTGCTGCCGTCCCACAGGTGGTTTTTGTCATTTGTGATGCAAAACAGTCTCTTTAAATATCTGTCTAACAGTTCTAGAATAATAGGTGACAGTGTCCTGTTGTAGAAACCCATATGTGGGAAACTCCTGAAATAGATTACAAAACTAGACTTAGTTTGCAATTTTTTACTTACCTCTCTGTGAGGGTGTGGGTCTGTAAAGCAGCAGCTGAAATGACTAATTGACTTCAGCAGGAATCTCAAAGCATCCAAATGGGTATCCTGCCTTGAGTTCAAGCATGACACTGACTTATTCTCGCACAGAGTAATGTCAGTGGCTAGATGTTTTGGCACCAAAGGTCACAAAACAGCTTAACACCCAAGAGATATCACTTTAAAAAGATGCAGAGAGTTCCTCCTAGGTCTATTCACAAATATGGAGTTTAACGTAGTGTTTGAAGAGTTTGTGAAGGAGATCAAAACAATTCTCTTTCACCTAACAAGACTACTGTAAAGTTCAAATTTAGCCTCTTCATTGAAGCTTCTAGAGAATTAGAAGATTGTTATAACCATCAAATACATTATATCTTAATATCCCATGTATTAAAAGAAGAGCTTTGAATTTCAAATTATATTAGCTTAACAAGAAAAATACTTGAAATAGTATATTAAATTTTCTTAAATTATTCATATTGTCTTCTGGTTTTCAAATAAAAAGTGAGGGTTATATACAACCTTTTGGTTCAGAATTGCAGGCTAAAAGAAAAACAATCAAATAATAAAACACTTTGAAAGTTTAACAATGAGCATTTTTTAGAGGGCGTGTGCCTGCTAATCTCTGAAATTTAAGAAACTTTGTGTGTCTTACCTATAAAAGAATACAAAGTTTTATGGAAATGACTGGTTACATAATGGTAAAAACTCATGGTTTCTGTTTCTGTATGTAACAGACATTTTTGACCCTTGAAATCTTTATCAATGGTATACCAGAAAAAAAAAAAAAAAAAAGTGTCAGAGCTTTGGTTGAATGTAAAAGGATACAGATTTACTAGAAGCAGAAAATGGGACATATGAAAGCAAGGAGAAGAAACAATGCTGAACATTTTTAGCTTTGATCTCTTTGATCTCTTTGATCTCTTCTATTGACTCTGTAAAGTGTCACCAGCAGAAAAATCATCTATAAAATTTCACAGAAAGAACAAAGCAAATATGGGTTAAATATCGATACAATGTGTAGAGTGGGTTTATCATATTTTTTCCTGGTGTAGTTAAACACATGGATAGACATCTTTTGAAATAGTTTTGAAAAATGGCTGTTTAATACCATTTTATGGCCACTGAACTTCTTGTTCATTAGAAAAGCTCCATCTCTAAACTCCTGAGGGAATAGCACATAGGCAAACTACTTTTAAAACACGATTAGGGAAATATACTCAATAGCATCATAGAAGCAGTTGTGTATCTGGGGCAAATCCTATCTTTCTAAAATGCAGCAGATAGGTTTGATTGCCTGACTGTGACTGCCTCATTCTTGGCTAGTCTCTTCCCCTCCTGCCCTCCCTTGCCTTGGACCTCTCAAGGCTGTTGCCCACTGAGGAAAATTCACCAGATATACCTCTTTATTGGCTTTCACATGGATGAGTTGTTTAAATCAGACCTTCCTGTAAATTGCATATGGTGTTCCTCCAACCTGCATCTGCACAGACATCTTCTCATCTGCAGCTGCGTCAGGTTTTTGTGACAACACAACAGTTGTTTCCATAGCAGATCATCTTTAGGAAAGTATTCTTTGTATTTCAAGACATCTCGTAATGCAACTCGGTTGCTAGAAAACAGGACTGGACAACATCATTAGGTGAGCCGAATTTTTTGCAAACCATCAGCAAGTACTCTGTGGATCCACAGTGGTTCCTAGGCTATATTTTTAGAGATCCTGATCCATGAAAAATCTAGTGGTCTGCCTACATGTTTTGGTGGCAATATTTGTTTGCATTCAATAGGAAGTCTAGTTTTGGTTTGGAGAAGTTGTTCCTTACTATGATGATTAGAGGAATCCTTGCTGAAGATTGTGCAAAAAGTAAAAGTGTAGGAGACACTGACCAGTCCTGCCAAGCCATTTCTTGTTATGATCATTTCATTGTTTTGTTTGGGTCAAAGACTATTCCTCTTCTCCATTGTTTCCTCTGAAGAAGGATACAACATGACAGCACCATATTGCATTGCACCACCATACAGCATATTCCATCTCAAGTTCCAGGTTATTTCCATGTAATTTTTGTTTTCCAGAAGGTGATTTACTGTGTCCTACTCCCATATGCATAGACTTGGAGCAGTGTTTACATTTCTTTTATGGATGAGAATGAATATGCACATTGTAATGTTCATAGTGAGTGAGCTTTTTTCTATGGAGAGTGTTTCATATGATTGAATGTAGCTTGCTTCATACAAGGGGCTGACAGACACTGAATAAAGCTATTTAACTTTCCTGTCCCTGGATGATGTCAGAACAATGAATTTATTTGTTATTGCAAAGGAAATATTTTTACTTCTGCAGTCCTTAATGTAGATAGACCCTTGAGTTTATCATATTAAATGGTAATTACTTGAACCATATTTAAAGTACTTATGTTCGTATTTCTCAGTATTTTGTTAAATGGACTGTATACATGAAGTGCTTTGATATTCCCAATATGATGTGTAGGTGTGAGTATTTACAGCTACGGCACAGGCTGAGTCGTGTCATAACTAAAAGCTAACCTTAGCTGATGAGTCTTACATCATGGAAGACTATAAAGCTCCAGTTCAGAAATGTTTACCTGCTTTCCCACCACTTACTTCTCTTAACATGGAGGACATCTGAGCATTATTCATCAGTCAGCATAAACTGTATTGCCATAATTATCTCATAAGACCTCATCTGTATCATTGCATCATACTCTGAGAGCCAGATACTCTTAAGAAAGAAATACACGTTTATAGTTTGTCTCATAATATACTCCTTTAGTCTGGATTAAATGTTTTTCCAATGTTTTTCTCATGGACTTTTGTTGAGAAAAAGACACAACACAACAAAGACAGTTGTTCCATTTCTGCAGTTTCAGGCCTTTACTGACAAACTTTGCATCTGTTTTTCTGGCCTCAACTCAAGTAATTAAACGTGACAAAGGCTGTTTGACGACATTCATTTGTGTTGTCTTGTCTTAGGCAGCTGTTCTGGGCGTTGCAGGGACACAAAATACAGTGTATAGAGCATATCACTTCCATCTGACTTTTTGCAAAAAAATGAAATTTCTGGTAGATGAAGAGGGCTACTGCTTATGGACTAATTTCATGCTCACCTATTATTACCATTCCATCCGAAAAAGACTACCCTAAGAAACTGATGAACAGAGTTCTTTTCACAGTACTGAAATGCTAGGTTCAAGGCCAGTCATGACATATAGAGATAAGGCAAAGATGTAAGGCAACATATAGATTCAATATCTGCTCTCACTATTTTATTTCTGGTGAATGCCATTTTTTACTGAATTCAGAATTTTTCTGGTGTAGAAATTTTAACTACTGAAATGAGAAGCATAGACTGACAGAAACCCAGGATCTGTTGTAGACAAAAGTAACTTGTATGCCCTGTTAGGCATGCAGCCAGTTCTGCAGGGATGAAGCTCACAGGCTGTCTGTTTTTTCCTGAAAGCGAAAGAATGCCTCTGGAGCTGCAATTTGGGAAACTTTATACCTCATTGTAGTGTACCCTAAATTGTGAGCATCCATCCAAAAACACTATTTAGTTTCTTCATTTCTTCTGTATTTCAATAGCTGGCAGGAGCTAAAGTTAAAAGACAAAACAAATCTGTAGCTGTTGGTGGTTTTCTGTGTCTATGAGCACAAAACACCCAATTATGATCATCACAGATCTTTTACCATAGAAGCATAGGAGCATAGAGTCATAGAATAGTTTGGGTTGGAAGGCACCTTAAAGGTCATCTAGTCCAACTCCCCTGCCATGAACAGGAACACCTTCCACTAGACCAGGTTGCTCAGAGCCCTGTCTAACCTGCCTTATTATATGCTTTGCTTAAAAAGACAGTTTGCTAAACAAAAACTTGATGCTTTCGCTCCCTTTGCTCCCAATGCCTTCCTTTAACAATTCAAATTTTTAATTTTATTTCTAATTTCACTTCAGCAGAGCAGTATTTTCACAGCTAAGGCAATTCTAAAAAAACCTTTAGATTGTGTTCTAACAGAGGAAGTAACTGTCAGTCTTATGTAGTAAGCTTTAGTATGTGGCCTTTCTCTCTAAGACCCCAAAAATGGGACTCTAATTATGCAGCAGACCTTTGGCATTTATCTTTCAGACAGTACCTATGTATTTATTCAATAGCTGTTTTTAGGTTTTTGCTTTAAATTTTGTTGAAGAACAAAGGTCTTCAAATACTAGAGAAACTACTTTTGTTACAAAGCAAAATTGAAAATTAATTATTTTTTTCTATTTGATACATTCTCTTTATGCAAACTTGTGCAAACAATTAAATTTATGCAATCAAAATTTTGTGATATCTATTTTCTGTTTATTATTTTATTTCTCTTAACTGATTTATTGTTACATCTATTAATCTGCATTTTGATGATTGTGGGGTTGTTGACAAGTATAGAAACATTAGCCTGTAAATCCCATAGCTCTTATTGAGGGCAAGGATTTCTGAGATTTACCCTTCCTCTTTCTGATAGTCTCTATCTGCTCTTCTCTATCTCAGTGCTGGAACTCATAAAATCCCTTCTTCATGTTGTTCCACCACAAAACATGACCTGACACTGAAGGAGTATCCCCATCATGTTGCCTGATGCAGAGCTGCGAGAGGCCCACTTGTAACACACAATGTGATCATGGCTATACACTATTACAACCAAAGAAGGGCACTTCGTTCAGATGTTCATAAGTTACAGAAACCAGATTATTTCCATTGTAGCTAAAATACATATTGCATATCTTCTTGCCCATGAGAAAGATAGATTATATTCAATTTTAGAATAAAATTGTGTATAGAAAATCTATGGAAAATACAGTCTTTGTTGTATCTCCATAAATCCAAGATGTGGTACTATTCATATTTTCTCAAGCCAAGAGCCTTCATGAAGAATGCCCAACCTGCTACTGCTTTCCTCTTATCAGAAGCTGTGTGGACTCTGCCCACATTTTAGATGGAGCCATAAGGGCTCAAACAGATGAAAAAAGATGCTTTTCCTACTGATTTCTTTATGTGACCACACTAGACTAAGTATAACTTTTTCCCTCACAAAAACTTCGGGCTTTTGTGTTTCAGTTTTGAAGAGGCCTATGGATCTTCCATGTAAAAACCATCCCATATAAGCAAGGGGTATGTAATTATATCAAGGCTTGCATTAAAAGACCAAAAAAAAAAAAAAAAAAGGGCAAAAAAGGTTTTCTACATCTAATCTGTATAGATGTATGTGTCTGGGGACACAGTAGTTAATGGTCCGTGATGGCCCATCCCGAGTCTTTCTTGCCTTGAAAGTGTACATCCCCAGCTTTTCTGCCTTGTAACTGTAACTTTGTAACTAAGAAGGAGCAGAGAGCTGTGCTGAATTCATCATTTTCATCAGAAGGGGATGCTGTAACCAGCTACCATAGCCAACTGTTGCCCATAAGAGGCAGCCACGGACATTTAGAGGTGACGAAGACGCTGGACTGGGATGAAGATAGCGAGGAAGAGGAGGGAAGGGGAGGAAGTAACCGGAAATTGCCGACCTCTAAAAGACCCTCTTTGCTTTAGAACAAACTCAAACTAGTGCCAAATAGTTCACTAGGCCTCTCCTCTTGGCACAAGCTGGGCCCCTGAGCCAAGACGAGTCAGCACCTTTTAACTAATAAAAGCCCAGGACTCGTGAAGGAGGAGAGGCAGATCTCATTACCACTGAGGTCCACGTTGCCTCCGCGGGGACGCCTGCCAAGGTAGTACCTGCCACCTCTCCTGCTACGATGTAGCTCGGAGCTGGTCTCCTGATCATCGGGTCCTTAACGGGGTCGGTAAGCATATAACTTAATAAGTAACCTGAACACCCTTTAACCATTTTAACCACTTTTTTTCCTTTCCTACTCTAACCATTGTAATAAAGTGAAGGAGAGACTCATTCTTGTTGGTTCCATTATTTCCTCACCGGAATCTTCGATTTCCCCAGAACAATGTAGAAAATCATCCTGTGATGCAGCTGCTGAAGGAAAAACCTCAGGATCTTATGCTTGACTTCTTGACCTGTTTTGTAAAAGGGAGGGGACATCCTGCCAGCACCAGATGCTAATATGACTCCATCAGTGTGAATGACTGTTGCCCCCACTAAATGACACTGAGATTGTTGGTTTCAGTTCTGTACAAATTTGCAGTCACCTGGAGCTTATTCATTTGCCATGTTTGAATGGGTTCAAGACAGTAACCTCAGCCCTGCTGAAACTGGTGTTAGTGAGACCAGGATCAAACCAATGTATACTAACTAGACAGAGAACACAGGTAAAAGATGGAGAAAAAGGAAACAGGAAACTCGAGAATCTGAGATAACTTTAGATATTGGGGATTCAGGAATATGCATTTTCCCTTTATTTGATAGCTCAGTCAAATCTGAGTAGTTTAATGATTATTTAGTGTAATCTCACCAATTCTGATGAGTTGATTTGGCATTTGTACAGGTACCACATGTGTTTCCAAGACCCATGGGTTCTAATTGCCCTTGCATAGAAGACCCGACATAAACATTTTCCAGTTTCAAATTAGACTTGGCAGCTGTGACATACATATCAAATTTTTATCCCTTCTAGGAGGCAAGGGGAGTTATGAACCCCTAATTGCTGCTCTGAGAAATATCCCAGCCCTGCCAACAGGGAAAGCCAAAAACTTGCTTCAGCCAAAACTTTGTCGTTGACAGCTAACTGTCTTCACATAGCTTACCTTCATATATTGTTGTGTTAGCTGAAATAAATGACAATAAGTTACATAAACTTCCAGTTTACTTACACTGTGAAACCTGAATATAAAGAATTTGATCATCAGTTTTCAAGTTCCCTGTCTAGAAGGTGATAAATTCCCTTTTTTTCCAAAATAACCTATTTTGGAAAGCCTATACGAATGGCAGATGAACCCAGTGCACACCAAACACAAGGAGATTGTCAGTCTGAACTGTTGGGTCCTAAGGACTATGCTGGCTTGACAGGCTGTATTACCCTCCGCTTCCTCATTACACTTGTGCTTCTCTCCCTTTCCTCAGGAGAGGAAAAAAATTAGGGGGAGGAATGAACGTTTTGTGTGGGAACAAAATGCAGAAGGAGAAAAGACTCTCACATAAAAATTCTAAAGGCTAAGTTGCCACCAGTATTATATTCTCCTCCTTTTTTGAGCATTTGAAACTATTAGCTAGAAAACATTTATAAAAGGCACCTCAATTATGTCTAAGAAAGCAGGAAAAGGACAAAAGACGTGAAATACTATGTTAGTGTCTGTGTCTGTTATGCATTCTATAAGGCTTCAAGGAGGTTGAGTTAAAAATGAAGGGTTTTATTTCCTTCACTCAGAACAATGGAAACATCTTTTGCCCTTCTGGTAAACCTCGGTGAGATAAAAGGAGAAAATAAAGAAAAAAATCCCACTTCCTTGAGTACTCAGGTACATTTGGGGAGTTTAGCTTTTATCATAAAAAAATTATATAGATTACATAACAGAAATATTTTAGTTCACACTGTTCCTTTTTTTTTCTTTTCTACAAATAACATGCATGTTGCAAAGCATAAAAAAGAAAAGCAATAGTTCGATAGTTTAGATTCCCTTATATGCTCCAATGAGACACTGAAATAAACCTTACAGTTTACTTTTCTTACATCCTCCTCAAACAAATCTTTATTAATTCTCTGTTTAAAGTAGGACACATTGTGTGTCTTCATAATGGGCTATATCCTGCTATCCATATTTTAACAGATCCCCCATGGACTGTAATGTGGAGTCTGCTAAAAAATTGATGGCACCATTATGTTCAACTGCAAGTATATTTATGATTAAATTACTTTTCTTTGTATTCTTTCAGATTTCTGTTCATGAGAAGCAAAAGTGCTCTGATTAAACTAATTAATTGCAAACACATTGTGTTTTGTTTATTCTGGTAATGTTTGCTTCAGTCTGAAATCCCGTCAAAAATGTTCATGATTTCTTGCTATGGATTAGCACACAAAAGTTCAGCAGCTTAATACAGATTCAGAAGATGTTGCAAAAGCCATTTACCATAATTATAGGAAGCAATTGTTGTAACAAAGTGTAATATATGTAGATGTAGAGACTTGCTGAATAAAGCTACATAATAGAGAGGAAAGAAAGCTAGAAATTGTGAAACACTAAACCTATGACAAAAACTGAAATAAAAGAATTTATGAAAAAGTCCTATTTTTTTCCTTCTGACTTTCATCAGGATTCACAGAGCTACAGAAAACTGTCCATAAACTTTAAGCAAATTCCTATGAAATCTTCACTCAAGAGCTATGACCTGCTTTAGAAGAAAAATATAAAATCCATGCCATTGAATAGTAGGCACACAGATTAATTATAAAAAGTACACTGAGCAATTTATTTAATGGGAAGACTTTCCAGTGTAAGAGAATTAGTGTAAATTTCTGGATTGTGTTACATTGGAATAGGCATTTTTTCCACTGTTTTCCTTTACTGACCACCTAAAATTCTTATTTCTGATTATTTCCACTGAGAGATGGAATTAATGTATTGCTAGCTGGATTTGAGCCTGTTCTGGCTTTCTCTTTTGTTTCTCTCTTTCTCTTGGTAGCTTTTTGAGTTTTATTTTCCTTCCCTCTCTAGTGATCTGCAGTTGCTGAACACTTGAAAATTTTTTAATGTACTCATTTTCAGAAGCCATCTGGAAGATAAGGTAAGACTGGGTAACTATCAATGCATAAGATGATCAAAAGCTTTGTAATTTTCCTTTATCACAATGTATGGTAATTATAACTAAGGTTTCTAGCCTTTCACACTTCAGAAATACATATATGTCTGTTTCCAACTGTTTGGTTTGTTGTTTTGTTTTTGTTTGTTTTGTTTTTTCTCGAGTGTTCAGAAAAAATATGCCTTTGTAATAGGTTTATATATCTATATATAGGCTTTATATGTACATTTTTTTTCAAGCACCTAACTTTGAGTGGCTGGATTATTATGTGTCTCTCAGACAGTTTTTGTCAGCCCATAATAGAAAGCAGGATAAGCCAACTGAGCAAAATTGGAGAACAGAAAGAACATATTGCTTCACCCTTCTGCAGTCTTTTAAAGAATATGGGAAGCATTGGACTAGGCTCTCTGAAATGCTGAGTACCTCTCACAAATATGACAAATATGAGAGACAGTGGAAGGTTCTGGGCATCTTGATTTTAGACAGAAAATCTTTTCTTTCCTACAAAGTTTCTGACAGGACTGAAAAATGAAGTTTATGAATGACAGTTATTGAAATGAGAATAGAAAACAGCTTCATCACATCTTCCTGTCTTCACCATATTAAAGCTAAGCTTTTGTACCCCTTCTTGGGTGCAGCTGGAGTACACATGTAATATTCCTTTTTATGCTGCAGTGCATTCAAATCATTATTCAGTAAATACTACTGGAACATCATTGGATCTGTTGCAATGGCAACATACGGTTTCATTGCTGATCATCCATAGTGTGACTCAGTCTATGTACACAGATCCATTTAGCAAGTGTTTTGCAGACATACTTACTCTTAAAATCAGACCTTACCTTTGTATGGTGACTAACTTATTAATTTATGAGAGAACAGGAGCCAAGCAAAATTTTCTCATTTTCTTATCAGTAAATCAAAATAAACACGCAAGTTTATGAACTGTTTTCCTTGCTTTGTACAGTACTGTAGGATAAATATAGTCAAAATCAGTTGCTTCATGAATTCTTTGGTCTTGCGAACCAAAGAAGACACTCAGGAGTTTAAACAGTTTTCTTATTTATGGATAGAAGTAAATTTGTAAACGTATATACATGTGATTTTGTATAGAAAGTCATCTAATTTGCTTATTTCAGTTGTAAATGAACCCTGTTTCACCAAATCAGAGAATCCAAAATCCCATAGCAGAGGAAGGCTCCCGCTCTTTACAACTGCACAAACAAGTTGCTCAAAACGGACAGAGTGAAGAAAAGATAATCCTTCTCTGTTCCACACCCTGGCACATGAAAAGTGCTGCAGTGTGGGTGGTGTACTCTTGCCATGTATTTTTGGGCCATCAGTATGAGACATGTACCTCAGAAGGTTACAAAAATAATTGCAGCAAGGTCTTTTTCTGGAGTCTCTATCTTTACATAGCTTTTACAGTCTGCTAGTTGGTGTAAAACTGCAGTATGAGAAAATATCTTGAAAAATCTAAAAAAAACTTATATACAAAATGAAACTTATAAAACACAGTGCAAGTGGACATGCCCAATTTGGTTTGCTTATAGTTGCTTTCAGCAGATCTGCTTAAAAGTGCTGTAGTCTGATACGTCTTACAGGTAAGAGGCAGGACAGTAATAATCAGAATATGCAGGATTTTTTATGATTATCAGAGGCTTGAACTTAGCATTTTCCTATTTGTACTTACAACTTAAAGATGAAATTGGTGTTATACTGTAACAAAATGTTAAGCAAATAGCTCACAAAGCTTAGTTATGGTTTCAAGGCAGATGCGCCAATGTCTGTTATTTTTGAGATGCAGATTTTGTGCATGTGCAAATTTTGCACTAAACTATACAATAGATGGAGGATGATCTTTAATAAAATTAACATTATACATTTCACATAAGCCATTAGATTTCCTAATTTTAGTAAAAACACTATATTTCTGTGATACAGCTGATTCTACTAGCTGCATGATGATAAGCTTTACTTCAGTTCATTTAAATGAACCATAACTGTATTTAAAGCTGAATCCCAACACCTACTTTAGTTGGTTACAGCACAAAATCAACAAATAAGCATGGCTTCAAAGGAATAAAACTAAACCTCTGTCACCCACCAAATCCCTATGACTATTCTAGCAAAGCTCAGGGAAAGGGTTTTAAAATAACTTTGTGAGATATGTTGTGAAACAGATGATATAATATTCCTTTTGTATTACATAGAAGCTTTAAAGCTCATAACTGACAGTTCAGCTAGTGTGGAATTGCCCTTGTCTGGAGTAAAGCCAAGGGAACAGGTTCTGCATCTATCTTGGTCCTCTATCCCAAACATGTACAGGTAGCCATATGCTACACTCTTCTGATGCCATCATCTGGAGGACATTCGGAGTTAGAAGAGGGCACAAATAAAGCCTCCAAGTTTTAGGTATTTATCACCTCACCTGTGGTAAAGATCCTGAAATTGATTTTTGTCACTTTGAAAGAAAATTACATGCTCCAGAGAAGAGTAATGTAGAAAAATTCTAATCACCAGTCTAGTAATGGTTATAAGAGAGCTAACACTAGTGTTTGTTATCTAGCACATAATGGTAACTTATCAATAGCAGTATGTACTTATGCTTTCAACACACCACTCTAGGAAATACTGCAGATTTTAACAGGACAGGACTTTTTTTGTAAGAATCTGGTGCAGGTTTCAGATATCAATCATGGCTTAAAAATGGATCTACCTAATCAAAGGCGTACATTTACCTTGTCATCTCTTACTCCAAACTTAGCATTCAAGCAATGCAGCAAAACTACCTTCGTTCTGAACTCAGTGGGATGTGAAATGCCAGCATAGCAAGAAAATACCATTTCTCCATGTAGAAACAGACCATCAGAGATGTCAGGATTAATTATAAAGTGAGCTGTCAGAAGTACTATCTGCCTTGAAAAAACAGATACCAAACAGATTTCAAAATGGAAGTAAAATGCTGCTTTCCCCTCTTCCCCTTTTATGCATTAAAGACTAGTTATGAATTCATTACTGTGTCATGTGCCAAAACTATCCCAGCTGGCAGGAGAAGGAAGCTCTTTGGGTTGTAGTCACAGTGAATGCAGTTAGTTCAGCTGACAGCTATGTCTATACTGCACGTTGCAGTACAATGTAGAATTGTCAAAGTTATGTATAGATGGAGAGGCTTGAATACTGGGAGTAATAAAACCAAATTAGTGAATATTTCTGCTTGGATAAATATATATTGCTTGTTGTCATAGAATTTATACATTAGAATTCCAGTTGAATTAGCTTCAATGGAAATGTTGTTATATTACTTCTAGTATCCAGTCTAGTGCCAGCATGATTTTATGTAAAACAGCTGGGATATCCTGAAACAGATTTTGTAGGCACAGTTAATATAGAACACTATCTTGAGTATGTATGCTTCTCCAGTTATATAAGAGCCAATTTACCCCTGCACGATTAATCTCAAGAAGTCTGTTGCTTGCCATAATCCCAGACTGAGGATATTGCAGAAGAATTGCAAAGGCAATATCTCATGGGAACCACTAACCTTTGCTGCTCACAAAAAAGCGTGGAAGGCACGGTCAGGAAGTTAACAAATGGCACTAAGCTGGGAGAGCCATTTTTATGCTGGAGTGTACCTGTCTTTGTGCTTCCAAAGACATTGACAAAGTGGAGTTAGTCCAGTGGAAAACCACCAGAAGGCTTGGCTGGCTGAAGCACATAATGTGCAAGAAGCTGGAAGACCTAAGTTCAGTTTGGAGAAGAGGAAGCTCAGGAGGGTCTCATTGGTGTCTTTACTATTTTATGGAAGGCTACAGAGAAGATGGACCCTGAATCTTCACAGCATGCACAGCAAAAGGAGGCAATATAACAGACACAAACTGCATCCAGGGAAATTCTGACTAATGAAGGACAAAGATCTTCACAGTGAGGGTGGTCAACCACTGCAGCAGGTGGTCCAGAGATGTTGCAGAGGCTCCATCTTTGGAAATGCGGAAAACTCAAGTGAACAGCAGCTTCAGTAATGATCTAGATGAAGTTAGCCTTACAATAACCAGGGCATTGGACCAGGTAATGACCAGGGGTCCCTTCAAACTGAAATTTCTGTGATTTTTAATGAATTATGGAGTCTGCTCTGGTTGTGAGACATACATACTCATGTCTATGCCTCTAAACTCTTACCCTCAGAAGGTGATCACATGCAGACTGATTACTGGGAGCAGTCCCTGGCCCAAGCTGTCAACTGAGCTGTTTTGGGAAAAGGTTAGCTGTAGCAGGTCAAAGTCATACCAGGCAGTTTGGTGACATTTGAAGCTATGAAAGTTCGTCACCCATTGGACAACCCTGTGGTCTGATTGCCCTCTTTAGTTATTAGCTTGTGTATAATTTTACTAAGGAGAGTAAATAATGTAGTTTATAATCAGGTGTGATCATCTAAGTGAGTTCATGTTTTATATATAAAATATTTAAGCAGTTGCTATAGTGTCCCAATTCCATTAAAATGCTTTCTGCTATCAGAATGTGAAGATGAATTAGTAAAGTGCCCTGTAAATATAATTAATTCCTATCTAGCTGAAAATAGGTATGTAGGTCATAGATGTTTAGAATTCTTCTCATGCAAAAAAGAAGTATTTTTATACAAACATGTGCTTTTGTGGTTTTCCTAAGGCTGACTTGATTTGAAAAAGTATTATGTAAACAGAAAGTGTAGTGATTCATTTTCATTGACATACAAAGGCCTTTGGTACAAAGCATTTATCCACAAATTGGTTTGAAAGGCTTCTTTCTGTTTTTAAGTTGTCATAGAGCCAAATTCTGCATTCAGACAGAAGCATGTGGCTAACCTGCAGCCAGCAGATATGAAGTCATTGGAAGCTGTATGTAAACTTACAATGGTACAGTTTGGCTCAAACTTTTTGGAACTTCTGCCTAATCTTTTTCAGAAAAGTATTAAATAATATCAGTGCAAACCTTTATTCAAAATGCTTTTTGATATGTTTTGTGCAGCTGGCTGATATTGAACATGTAACAGTAATGAGTGGCTGAACTTGCAGTATGATCATTAGTCATTGTTTTCTGAGATGAAAGGCCCTTTGGGCTCAGCCTGTCAAAGAGCAGCGTATTATGGTTTCAGCTCCACCGACTTGGTCAACATATACTTGATATTAAATGTCTGAGTCAGCTCACAGGAATAATGAGGTTGCTCATGCATTCAAAGATAAACACACACTAAAATGCTTCTCTGGGTACAGCACAGGACTAGCTTTCTATCTTACACGCTAATGCATAAGCATCAACTTGGCCTCTACTTTAGTAAACTACAGTGTTACTCCTATCAGAATGTCTGAAAGTGCTTGAGAAATAAGGGTTATAGTAGCCATCAAGAATTTATATTACGGTTTGTGGAGTAAATTAAAAAGGTCATAACCACAATGGATACTGATGTACAGGCATAACCGATTGTCTACATTGTAAACTCATACAGCAATGAGGGCACTTCCTGTAGGTTAATAGCTAGCTGATAGTCCAAGCACATTTACAGTTATAATGAGAAAGATAAAGTTTGATTTTAAAAGTGCTGCAGCTACAGTGCTAGAAGTACATGATATCCAGAGCAATGCTAGAAAATAGAAACTGTGTGATTGAATTCTCTCTCACAGTTGAAGAGGGAAGACTGCTTGCTGTTCAGTGAAGATGCAGTCAGATACTTTTTCCAGGGATACATATAAAAGCCATGATTTTTTGAGCTTTTCCAGGGCTGCAAGTTGTCTTTCCCTTTTTTCCTTTTTATTTAGGAGATGCGCAATTTTGCATCAGACCCAGACTACTTAGGCTAAAGTAACATAAGGCCATTCGCTCTGTCTTATTACTTGCTGCCCTTATTGCAAGCTTTAAATGCGAACCACATCATTACTTTTTATCAGAGTAGTTTATTTTATAAACCAGCAGCAGCTTCACATACAATGACATTCAAATAACCAGGCAAAGCCTGCTTTTTTATTAGGTCTTTCGAACTGGCAGTGAGAAGATTTAGATCATTTTACTGATTTGCTTTGAAATCCAGGTAGCTGACGATAAATAGATTTGGGAGTTGCTGCAGTACAGGGTCCCTCTCTGTCCTCTTCTGCAGTGGCTGGCTGGATGTCCTACAGTAAAGGTTAGGTTATTGTTCTTATTGCTTGGTTAATGCATGGCTGGCAAATTGGCCAAGGCACACTTCCTGAGGGTACATCATAAATGCATTTTCGAACTTGAAAAGCATAATAATGAATTAGTATATACACTACTGAAGAGGTTGCTGACTGAAAATTAGCAAGTCACAGACCTTTACTGCTAACGCTGTCATCCATTAAGAAAACGCTTGATCTCTCTCCCTCTCCCTCTTTCTCTCTGTCATTTCAGAGTACTCTGTGGGAAAGAGAAGTTCCAATTGAAATTCAAGCCAAGTAAAACAGAGGAGAAAAATGTTGTTTTCTGTGAACTGAAAACTGGGTTACCAGTTTGCGTAGATGGAAGGAGCTCCAAAGGGTCACACTTTTGGAATCCTTTGTACTGTTTGGCAAATATCTAAAAATACCAGTGAACTTAAGGCTTGCATTTATTTTTTTTTTTTTTTTGCTACAGTTTAGAGTATTTGCTACTGATTAAAATAAAGAACTTGTCCATAATATGATTAAAAAAAAAAAAAAAACCCAAAGCACCTTAAGTCACTTGGTTAAGAAATAGGTGGTTTTACTCATTTCAAGGAGTAAATGTAATTTTTTTTTTTTTTTTTTGAACAAGTGCATTCCTGTGCCCACAGCTACTATTAGTGGATGCTGATGACAGTGCTTGAGAACAGTTATGGAGTATCGCCCAGTTTAGATGGAATGCACACGCTAAGGGGTCTGAGACAAGCTACCATACTTAATAGATCTGTAGAAAATTTGATGAAAATGTGAGAAACACTATAGCACATTAGAGGTAGGGCGACATAGAATGATGGACACTCAGGACATTTTTCCTGTTGTGATCACAGGAATTTAATTACATTGACTAGTTGCATAGCAGGCTTCAGGAATAGGAAAAGGAAAAGAAAATATAAGCAGATTCTTTGGTAATATTGCTAATGGACAACATGCATAAACATTAAGAAATAGGACTTCTATGATTAATGTAATTTCCTTATATACTAAATGTAAACTAGAAACTACATCTGGGCAAGGAATTCAGAATCTGCTAGTACCAATTTAGGATTGCAAGGGAAGGGCAGTACGTGGGGCTTATTAATTTGCCAAGAAGGGTTGGACTGAATGATCCTTGAGGTCCCTTCCAACTTGGCATTCTGTGACTCTATGATATGATTGTCAGAAGACCCCTGGCCTAGTAATTCACTGATCTTTATTTACATGGACCGCTATCACTGGCCTTCAGGTCTTCCTCAAATTCATACTCACTGACCATTAGGATTGTGTTGTCTCCTCCCCAGTGCCCCTGGAAAACCAGCTTCATGTCTGATAAACAGTGTTCCTTTTTGCCAATTTTTTAGAATTTATGTGTAAGAATTTATTTTAGTGAAGAAAGTTATTAGAGCTTTCTAATATAAATAGTTCAGTCCTCTTGACTTGCAGCACTTCCCTCCCCCTTCTCTGGACTGTTTTAAGTAGAGACAACTCAGAAAGAAAGAGGAGTGAACCACAGACTGGTTACTGAAAGTGTCTTACCATAAGGGACAAATACAAAAAGTATTTCATAAGGAACAAATGCAAAAAAAGCTATCTAAGCATGTTTGCATACATTCCTGTTCAATCAGGTACATGAACAATGCAATTTAAAATAATTTCAAATACTGTTGAGCAGTTAAAAGTAATAATTCTTAGGAAAACCCAGAGAGCACAATATCGAAATTGTTCTCAGAAAGACTGCTTTTTCTCTCTTTTTTTCTTAATTTTTCATCAAGAATATCAAAACAGTGCATTTCTTTTCAGGTTGGTTGACTTGAATCGGTATACTGTATTTCATTTGACTGTCTCCAAACATTTCACTTTGTGTTATTTCAATACTTTCAAGGTGATGGGGTGGAAGGAGGTTTGCAATGGTGCCCACAGATTTTGTATTTTGGAGGGCATTGTCTCTTTTTTTTTTTTCTCTACACTGACATTCCTGGTTGAACTACATTTGTCTTCAACAAATCTAAGACAGATTACTTTCTGCCTGAGCATCAGAGTGCACAGGAGGGTCAGCACAGCTGACTGTGAGCCCTAGTAGAAGATGATGCTTTGGTGTTAGCCTTCGTTGCTCATGGGGCTGTAGCTGAATTAGTACTAACGTAACTGTCTTAGGTACTGATAAAATGTGGCTGTGGCAGCAAGGAACTCAGTGCATGTTGGCATCGCCTGGCAAATTCAGTAAATATCTGGGATGCGAGTATACACCAAGTTCTCTGTTGCCATGGCTACACACACTGCCTTCTTCTAATCCAGTGTCATTATTTTGGTCATTTGTTAACGCCTGAAACTGAACAAAGCTAAAAATAATAACACAAAGTAAATTTCATTTCACATGCTGCTTGTACTCTAGATTATGAGAAGTTATGAACATATAATTTGTTTTAAAAAAGAAAAATCACCACACAAGGCACTAAAATGTCAGAGTTGATTTCCACTTTTGCTTACATTGTATAAATGGTTTTCTTTCAAGATTTGCAAACATTGTGTCTTGAGTACAACTGGCTTTTTCACTTGCAGCTATTCAAACATGACATGATTATATATAATAGGAGTAGCATTTAACCCACATAAAAATAATCATAATCTGACAAAGGGCTAAGTAAACTTTATTAGTCCTCTTGACAGAGCAAGTGAGGCTATCCAGAACCTTTCTTAAGATATTGTTTAGTATAGCATTTTAAAGAAAGAATTTACTGAAGCTTATGTAGTAATATGTAGCCAGAGTGTGACATAAGGTTTTGCAGAAAAAAGATGAAAAAATGTAAAAATATGAAAGTGATTGTAAAAACGTGGTAGAGGAACTGCTTTTTTGGTTGTTCCCGAAGTGTCGAGCTAAACCAATTCTTGCAGACATTTCTGGAAAGCAACTAAAGGAATATAAAATCTTATTACTTCTGTTGGACAGCTATCATCATTAGTCTGCATATTTTGTAGCTAATTGATTATTATATCCCAAAATGTGTGGACTAGCTAGGAGAGCAAGAATTGATGACCAGAACACAGACAAAGAGCCCAGTGTAATAGTGGTTTTGCCTTCCTGGAAGCACTGTCAAGGTGGGACATTCCTTCTCCTACAGCTATAGTGGTATGCAAAATAGGGAATACATTATTACCTGAGTTTATCTTTTTCAATATTAGCACTAGTCTATGAAATTTAATTTTAATCATTCAGAACAAAAAATAGGAAATAGGAAAATAGGAATTTTTCAAAGTAAAAAAGCTCAAAACTTCTTCTAGAGCTGATCATTTGCCTCATTTGCTGCTTTTGTGACTATCCATCTCTTAATTAAAGTACCAAGACTCAACTATATGAAGGATTATTTAATTACATAAATTCCTGGGAAATTCATGCTTTTATATAAACGGAAAAAGTTTAACCCTAAGATTCATTGGGGCATATAAGGAAAATATTTATAATCTGTTTGAAGGGTACTGCCTCAACAGAATTAATAGGAAATAGAAAATATTCTTTATTAAAACAGCAAAGAGAATCCATCATTTATACCTACATTTTCTCTGATACACTTCTCCATTATTTCATAACTTTTGTTTTATCATGCAAGGAACTTGAAAAGTCAGGGTAATATGCAATAAAGAAAATACCCTAGTAACAATTAAATAATTACACATTAAAACAAATGCATTTCCTCTGCTGATTTCACATCTAAGTCTAGCACTAAAACTTGAATTTCCTACCATATCCATAGCATGAAGCACTTCAATATACTCAGTTTCAGCAAAAAAAAGAATGACTCAGGAGTCAGGTTTTGCTCTGACTTTGACACTATCACTATAAAACTTGTCTCAAGAAAGTTCCAAGTGTCACTTAGGGAACTTAGAATAACTGTTGTTAAATCAAAGAAGAGCTTTGATGGTAGCTATTATGACAAGTTATTTAAGTAAAAAAATTGCTGGTGAGAACTGAGGAAAGGTTCTCACGATAATTAGATGTAATAATAGAAGTAGCTGGCAGAGTAACATAGCATTTTAATTTACCTAGCTATTTTTGGACTTAACTACCTTCCCTCCCTGCTCCCCCCGCCCAGCCGGTAATAGTCGGATCCAAAAGCAAAGAGTGTGCCCCTTCAGAGGCAAAGGTATAAAATTGGCTGGTTTGAATCCATAGTTCATGATACTGCCCTATTCCTGCAGCAGTGCAAGGCACTGGGTCAAAAACAGTTGAGACTAAATCCAGCCCCCTAGCAATGGCTGTGAGCTGTTTCATGTAAAACTGACATTGCCTGCTCCTATGTGAATAAGCTTCCTGTGAACAAGGATCAAATATGAGACTTACTTTATGCTTCCAGTTATTAATCAAATATACCTGGAAATATGAATCCCATGAGTATTTGTAGTTAAAATGTAATGTTTTCTGTCTAGCAAACCTGTTAGTCAGAGACAGCAAATCCACTTTTAATGTAGAGATTAATGGTATTGGCTGGAGCTCCATTCAAAAAACCCAAATCCTGGATGACTCTAATAGATAGCAAAGGTTGCATATACATGCATAGACATACAATCGAGTAAGCAACAGCTCCCGGTGAGGAGAAATGCATATGATAAGTTGGAATGGCTAAGAATATAAAATATTACTAGCCTGTGTGGAAACAAATTAAGCAGACAACCTATATAACCATTTGTTTTCCTTTGGTTCAGGCAAAATATATGATTTTTATTTACAGAGAATGAAGTTGAGCTTAGATCCACAAAGAAATTTAGTGAAATACATTTGGTAGCTTTGAGGAGATGAGGCTCATCAGTTACTGCTTCATACAGGGTGGAACACTTTGTCCCTCCTTCTCCCTGGGGTTGTTGGGCATCAGAATTACAGTGATAATATTCCAAAAGACAAGTCTTGGAAATGGGGTAATAGGAATATAAGTAGTACTTCTGTTGCCTGTGCAAACACCCTTATTGAAGCTCATAGCAGAAGGCATATACAGTAACTTTGATGATCAGGCCATGCATCTGTCTGTGACATTTCTCTGTTAGAGGACCAAAGGATTATACTCAAAAAACCCAATACCTATTTTCATATCTATACTGAAGAATATGTACCAATGCACGCCAGGATTCCTGGTTTTATTTATTGTTTTGACATCAGCAAGAAAAAGTGCATGTCTCACACCACCATATGACAAACAGAGGATCATATTGTATGGTCACTGTGGAAATTGCATTGCCAAAAAAGAGGTTCATATTTGTACTTTTGTAATGAAGATAAACCATAGTATTTTTTCAAAGTCCCTATTGTTACTTTGATGCCAGATTGCCAAGAGATACAAGTAAAAACAAGGTGCAAGAAATATCTGGGATTCTTTTCCCTCTTTTGGGGGGGCTGAAGTAATTAACATCATTCAAAGTTTTAAATATGTAATATTCTACATGGAAGAAACGGATTTTCTAGTAAGAAGGTTGCAGTTCACAGATCTTGGTAAAAGTCAATTGAAGGCAACAGAAAGTACTCATCGCTTTTGATGGGAAGTGGTCATCTGATCTAGGAAGCAGATTCAAAAATAGACGTGTTTTCCTGTATTCTGAATTTACTAGGAATTGATTCAGTGAAGGTGTACAGAGAGGGCTACAACTGTAACTGATTGATGATATAGTTACAGAGTAGATTGTTCACTGTATAGCGAAGTTTGGTCACGTTATTATAAAGGCGTGAAACTCAAATGGAAAACATTCTCTGTTGAGGAATACAAACTCCACTGGCCGAGGAAGTATTAAGAGGCTGCTGTAGATTAAATTAGTCCTGTCCTAATTTACACGTGAAAGTTATTGCAGAGGACGAGTGTCAGTTCACCTGATAAAGGCTGGAAGGAGGCCTGGTTCTCCTTATCTGGTGCCTTTGGGGAAGTCTGGGGTTTGATGGGCATGACCCAGTCTTCTTATCAATCAGCTACTGTCAGTTATGGTTGCATAGCTATATAGTGTTTTTGTGGCTGCGTGGGACTGGTCTTTTTGACACATCAGAGTTGCGGTAATGCAATTATGCAGGTCCACTTCAAAGAACTGAAAAAAGAAGATGTAAATAATATACTTGGAAGAGGTTGTCTGTGCAGCAGCCTGCAATTATGTTTTACAAAGGGATGTGACCACCTCCACTGTTGCCAGGTGTTTTAATTTTCCCCCTTTCAGTGAATGTTTATTATCACATTCAGCCACATAAGGCCAAAGCCCTGCTGTATGAAAGCTGCTTCTGTGCTGTTGAATGTGATGCTGAGCTGGTGGTCCTGGAAGGAAGGAAGTGGTGTCAGTAGGGTATGTCACTTTGGCTGGGCAGTCCTCTGAGAAGTGGGATTACTTGACCTGGGTACAGTGGCATGCTAATGCATGCCTCTAGTATCTCAGATAACAGCTCCTTGCAGCAATACATGGTCATATATGTATTCATTGAGGAATTTTTAGAGTCAAAGCATGGGGCTTTATAATTCACTTAGGTGCTTGCAGGAGGAAAAGCATTCTTATTTAACTGATGAGACTTCTTTTATAATGCACAGAGATTGTTGGGGGCTTTTCAAACAAAAACAAAAAACCCACCCCAAAACCTGAAAGTGCCCTAACCTGCCCATGTGGGAACAATGGTGACTGCATTGTAGCTTAAATACCTAAAACATTTTTTCTGTTTCTGTCATTCTGTGCTCAGCTGCTGCCAAGCCTATGAGAAATCTGTGTATTCGGAGACGTGGATGCTTTGGTACCAAATTTCTTGTTGCACCTGAAGTACTGTTTCTGGATATGCCAGAAGCATCTTAGTGGGTCTGCGGGTGCTGGTGGCTAACTTCTAAATTCACAAAACCTTACAGTAATGCACTTAGACTGCACTTGTATTGGCTAATTTGTGGCCTAATAGGGCTGGTTGGCATCAAGCCCTTAATGTTTGTACTACACAATTCTCAAGGGGTTTTGCTTCAGACAAGATCCTGTGGACTAAATGGTCAATTGTGGTCAGAGCCACAAAGGGTCCATCTTCAGCTTTCATTTCATCCAAAAGGAATCCATTCATGTACTCCAAGACTATTTTGTGATACATAAACAGTAAATGGGAGCAATTAGGGGATTTACTTTAGAAGTGCACTCCTAGTATGAACTAAACATGCGGATGCATCTTTGAGTATCAGAAAGTGTGCATATCCAAAAGTGGATGAATTAATCTACAGAATGTATGCTGCAAGTTGCTTGAGATGATGAAGAGCTGGATGAGAAGACAGGGCTTTTGTATCATGATGAATTTATCATACTAATAAACTAAAGCATGCTTCATATTGGTTTTGGTTATGTTTGTTTTTCAAATAAGCCTTTGTTTTGGAAAAGTTGTTTGACTTTTCTGGACAGTGAGAGATATACTCAATGATCTGCTGAAACCTCTTCCTGCTATTATAGGAAATAAAATTGTTCTATGGAAAAATACAAATATATGTCTTCCATTTTCTAATTCTGCAATTTTTTTCCAAGTCAAAATTAACTAATAAGCTTATTTAAATGCTACCAAAAATTCTTTATTAATAGAGGTTTCTGCCCCATTAACCTGGACAGGAATGACTATTCTTTTCTGTGTAAGGAGGAGTTCAGCTATAAATCAAAATGGAGGGAATACTGGACAATCCATCTCCTTAGTGCGTGGATGAAGAGATGGTGAGTGTCTTGTGCAATATGTCTTGGAGAAAAATCTCCTGTCAAAGACTAGTGAAACTGGACTTGTAGGGCTCCTCGAATTCAGAACTCATTTGTTTTAATCTATAGTAGAAATATACAGATGTTTTGTGTGGTAACAACAATGAAGTCATAGAACAAAGATGTGGAAGGCACAAAGTTTCATTTCTTCATGTAAGGAGCATTTCCAGAGGTGAATTAAATACAGTTTCTTCGCCCAACAAATGACGATTTGAGTTGACCTCAATTATAATATATAAATTCCAGTTTCCTTATGCTCTACAGATGTTATCTGGTGTACAGCCAAGTACTTTGCAGATCATTTGAACAAAACAGCCTTATGGCAGTGCACCTGGTCTCTTATGCAAAGACCTAAATGAAGAAAAGATTCACACACAGCTGTCAGTTTGAGTCCAAAATCTTAATACTTGAAAGCCTCAGGCACTTATTAAAAATAATTCTGCCATGTTCCAGCAAGGATTTAAGTAAACTCAGACTTCACTCAAAAGGATCTGGATGGAGTAGTCATGAACTCTTGCAGCTAGTACCCTATTCTGCCTTTTAGAATGAAGGATTCTTCATATTATGTGAAGAACTTGCTGTAAATTCTTTGGACTGATTTGGTCGCAGAGCTGTTCTCCAGTCTTTCACAGCATCTTCAGAAAATGAATCTGTGTGAAAAGTGGCTCCACAAGGTTTCAGGCAGGTATTAGCATTATAGAAGCTGGGTTTTATTGTTGGATCACTGCAAATATACGCAGTTTGGAAAAAATACACCATTTAGTAATGCAATGTAAGCTTTTCCTATTAGTAGAGATTCTTTAAACAACTAGCTGGTGACTATTAATCCAACATTTCATTTGGGTGTGACTTTGTCGTTGTTTGCAAGGAATTAGTGTCTTAGACTAATTTGCCAAAACCAATAAAAGAAGGATTACCCCATTTTAACCCTCAATAACAGTGTGGAGAGCAAGAGGAGAGAAAGATATTTAAAGTTTTAACTTGACAAATTATGCACTCACCACTTCATGTTAAATGTTAAGCAGTAGTTCTGAAAATGGCCTTTCATTAAAATTGTGTTTTACTTCATAAATACTCGATGTGTGCCATCACAAAGGGAGCAGCTCACTGTAAATCTCCTTTGTTTCCTATGGGCTATGAGGCTAAATAGCCTTAACAGCTATTTTAAACGTAGCTCTGCTACCTCAGCCTTGCTTAAGATTCAGCCTGCCAAGGGTGGAAAAGAGCATGGTGGAATGTAGCAGCTAACAAAGATCTGAAGCAAATCCAGGGCAGACCAGGCAGTGTATATTTTTAGTGAGTACCACAGGGCACATAAGAGTTAGATAATAAAACCCAGGGATAGGGGAGTTGATCTGAAGTGAAACTAGGCATATAAATTCTATTTAAATCCTTAACTGTTATTTTCAGACAAGTTGCTCAGTCCCTCAAGTCCGTTGCACATTACATTTGACCTTAAGATCCTTGCAGTCACAGCAATGCTCCAATAGTCCAGATCTAGCTCAGTTTTTAGCCTTCTCTCCAGCCACTACTCTCATGTGTCATGTGACTGATGATAACCCTCCTCTTCATAGCCAAGAGGCTAGACCAGAAAGTCGACCTAGTGTCAGATCTTCCTGAGCCTGTACGAGTTCCAGCTCAAATGTTCCACTTTGCACAGGAGTGCTATTCCCACAAGCTATATGCTATGTTGTACTGGGACAGATGCTTTTTCCCCCAGGTCGAACTGTGCCACAGTGCAGGAAACTCCATTGGATCAGAGAGTCCTAAGATGATGGCTGTTTTACATTAAGTAGTTGATTAATGTGGACTGCTCTGAGAGCAGGGGCCAGTAACTTAGACTGGGCTGTATTTTAATCACAAATCATGGCTACAGCTATGTGAACTTTTTTTCTGGACCTGGGGTTTTATTTAGCTCTTAACATTTGTAGATCCTGATCTGTCTCAGTACAAAACTGGTGTTAACATCACTTGCAGCCTACTTTCACTAGAATAATAGGTAGTAATTCATTAAAGTTTTTAATATAATAGTATTTCAGGTTTGGTGTGAATTGTGCACTTTAATAGCAGGCAAATTTGATCGTGTCTCATAGCTGGCCAGAGGAGAATTTGATTTGAAAATTACTGCAGAGATTTCAAAAAATGATTTTTTCATCACACTGTAATGGGGGTTGCAAGTTTTGACCCAACACAAAAGGGTTTTATAAATTGTTATTTCCCTACAGAAAACAAGAGATTTCCTGTTCTAGTCAAGATGGATTTGGCAGTGTCAGGTTTCAAACTTTATTTAAAAGCATCTTTGAAACCCAAAATTTTGGCATAAGTGAAGTTGCAACATTTGAAAGACCACAAGAATGCCATTTCCTGAAAAAATCCATCGTTAATGACAATCCAGATGTGATTCCTCATGTGCAAGTACTGATAGAGGATATGGAAGTGAGGAAGAAAGCAGCAGTTTGGTTCCTATTATGTATGATACGCTTCTCTGTTACGACTCTAGTATAGATATGCTTATGCAACTGTAGTTGTGTCCTGGTTTAGCTATAAAAAGTCTGCTTTTGCTTGTGGACATATTGATTCACTCTGAGTCATTCCTTCTCTGTCAGAGTTGCCAACAGCGACAATCACTCTGAAAACAAACAAAACTAGGATCAAGGTTTCCACATTTGTTTTATTCTGTGGTTTCTGAGACAGACAATCAGATATGAAGAGATGTATACCGGTTCGGGTAGTTTTGATACTAGCTCTGATTCTCCTTGGGGGAGGTTTGGCTACAGATGCCACAATGGCACTTCTAATGCTTCTGATCCTTGCTAACACACTCCCAAAGGAGCCCAGAGCTTTAAGAGGAGCAGGGGTCTGGAACCAGGCTATTGTAAGCAACATGCTTTTATAATTTGTCTTAACTTGATTTGTTTATGAGTCTTGAAACCAATTAAGGGTTTATTTTTTTGCCTGGCACAACTCTGAGGACTGTTCCATACCCTTGATGCTCTACTGGTAAGAAACTTCCTTCTGATTTCCAGCTTGAAGTTATGCAGAGCAAGTTTTGGCTTTTTTAGTTTTCCTTTGCTGTTAACATAATCCTCATATAGCTTCAGTATTTCTTTTCTTTTCTGGTATCACATAAAACACATCAGGCAGCATGTTTATAAAGAACACTTGGCTTTTGTCTTGCAAAGTCAAGTGAACCAATGCAGTCTATGCTTCTCTAATCATTCTTCCCCACCCCATCACTCATTCTAGTGCCAATTCTGCATACATGTTCTAATTAAAACTCAATCGGTCTCAAAAACTGTTTTTTATCTTGGTACTTGAAGGAGTTGGGTCCCATTGGTGGACAATTATCGTTGCATTTCTCTGTTGTTTCACAAGCTTTCTCTCACACACACCATATGCCAAACCTGCTGATTATGCAGCCATCCAGAAACTATTGTCCTCAGGCTCATAGGGAAACTGAGGCACATATAGAGCATTACTCCAGTTTTGATACTAGCTCTGATTCTCCTTGGGGGAGGTTTGGCTACAGATGCCACAATGGCACTTCTAATGCTTCTGATCCTTGCTAACACACTCCCAAAGGAGCCCAGAGCTTTAAGAGGAGCAGGGGTCTGGAACCAGGCTATTGTAAGCAACATGCTTTTATAATTTGTCTTAACTTGATTTATACTTGATTATACTCTAGTATATGCGTAGCTACTTTAAAATAATACATCCAGGATTTTCTCATTCCACAGAAGAAGGTTTTTTTGCTTTGCAGAAGAAATGTTTGTTAGGATGAAAAACAATGTATTTGGGACCTATGTTGCTGAATTTCACTCTGAATCTATTAATTTACCTCCAGGCTGCCTGGATGATAGTTTGGTACTCCTACTGCTTTACGAAAGACTTCAGATTTTGTCTCATTCAATTAATCTCTTTCTCTTGTTACTTATCATCTTACCATTCAGATTCTGTGCTTAGTTTCCTTTAAGTTGAATAAAAAGGAAAATAAAAAGCATCGATATTGGAGAATGTTGCTGAAAATGGATTTCAAAAAATGACATTGTTTTGCCCTCCTTGGGGGATACATGTTCTAAAATGACCATCAGTAGAAAACTTGCACTTTCTGGCTGCACTGTGTGTGAGATTTACAATTAAAAGAAGGCAATAAAGTATCTTTTATCCTTACACATAAGCAAAAATAGATATCTGTTATATCTGTCAATAGAAAAAAAGTGCATGACCACCATGAGAGCACATCTTCTTACAAGATATTCTCATTACCGATAGATGATCCACCTCATGGAAAAATCTTAAAGGATCTGGGACAGGAAAGTTAATACTTATCTTCATGTTGAATGAGTCTTTTCAGATTTGCTCCAACATCCCCTGAGTCCAGTAGACTGTCACCTCATGTGCACATCTTTGCACATCTTTGTGCTAACATGAATGGAGTTCACTCTGTACTTCCTTTACAAAAGTAATTTCACTGTACTGCAGCCAGACGAGCAGAATATTGGCATTTTATCAAGTTATATATTCAGCATAATGAAATTCAGTGAAAAATGCAAGTCGCTGTCTTTGACAGGATGGATGATATTCAATGCCTATGAAAAGCAGTTAATGTGAAAGCCTTGATTCTTGATAATGCAGCTAACTTGGAAATTTGGGCAGAGCAATGTGAAAAGGAGCTATTGCCTGACTATTTTGTAGTGAGTTAAGCACATAAATGCTTATGGACTATACTCCCATGTTTCACACATATTTTTGTTACAGCTCAGGGTAAATGCAGAAATCCAGAAGAAAGCTGTGAAGTACAGGCTGGCAGAGGAAATACTTGCTAGTGTGACTGGTGAAAAGGCTGAATCTTATCTAGCTAAAGCACCAACTTTTCAGTTTCTCACTTCTTACTGAGAAGTTGCAAAGTTCAGTCTCAAAATGTGAAGCTTGAAAGTTATAGAAAATATCAGTGCTTTGTCATCAATACTAGCTAGAAACTAATATTCAGGAAGGGAGCAAAATGTCAAGGTGAATGGAGATAATGTTATATCAGTACTGATTTTTAAAGGATTTTACTATATCTAGCAACATAAATAGAGCAAAGACTCTGCAGAAGCTGAGTCAATGGAGGAGGGTCAGATAGATAGAAAAGAAAGGGGAAGGTTTGCAGCATATATTAAGGCTAATATTGGATGTGGTCATGTATTTCTCTTTTGCTTGAGATGACCCTGAATTGTGGAATTCATAGAATCATAGAAACATAGAATAGTAAGGGTTGGAAAGGACCTTAAGATCATCTAGTTCCAACCCCCCTGCCATGGGCAGGGACACCTTGCACTAAACCATGTGGTCCAAGGCTCTGTCCAACCTGACCTTGAACACCACCAGGGATGGAGCATTCACAACCTCCCTGGGCAACCCATTCCAGTGCTTCACCACCCTCACTGTAAAGAACTTCTTCCTTATATCTAATCTAAACTTCCCCTGTTTAAGTTTGAACCCATTACCGCTTGTCCTACCACTATGGTCCCTAAGGAAGAGTCCCTCCCCAGCATCCTTATAGACCCCCTTCAGATACTGGAAGGCTGCTATGAGGTCTCCACGCAGCCTTCTCTTCTCCAGGCTGAACAGCCCCAACTCTCTCATCCTGTCTTCATACGGGAGGTGCTCCAGCCCTCTTATCATCCTCGTGGCCCTCCTCTGGACTCGCTCCAACAGCTCCATGTCCTTTTTATGTTGAGGACACCAGAACTGTACGCAGTACTCCAAGTGAGGTCTCACGAGAGCAGAGTAGAGGGGCAGGATCACCTCCTTTGACCTGCTGGTCGCGCTTCTTTTGATGCAGCCCAGGATACGGTTGGCTTTCTGGGCTGCAAGCGCACACTGCCGGCTCATGTTAAGCTTCTCGTCAACCAACACCCCCAAGTCCTTTTCTGCAGGGCTGCTCTGAATCTCTTCTCTGCCCAACCTGTAGCAGTGCCTGGGATTGCCCTGATCCAGGTGTAGGACCTTACACTTGGCTTGGTTAAACTTCATAAGGTTGGCATCGGCCCACCTCACAAGCGTGTCAAGGTCCCTCTGGATGGCATCCCCTCCCTCCAGCGTATCAACCAAACCACACAGCTTGGTGTCGTCGGCAAATTTGCTGAGGGCGCACTCAATCCCACTGTCCATGTCGCCGACAAAGATGTTGAACAAGACAGGTCCCAACACCGATCCCTGAGGGACACCACTCGTTACAGGTTTCCAACTGGACATCGAGCCATTTACCACAACTCTTTGCATGTGGCCATCGAGCCAGTTCTTTATCCACCGAGTGGTCCATCCATCAAATTCATGTCTCTCCAATTTAGAGACAAGGATGTCATGCGGGACAGTGTCGAACGCTTTGCACAAGTCCAGGTAGATGACGTCAACTGCTCTGCCCCTGTCCATCAGTTCCATGGCTCCATCATAGAAGGCCACCAAATTGGTCAGGCAGGATTTCCCCTTAGTGAAGCCATGTTGGCTGTCACCAACCACCTCGTTGTTTTTCATGTGCCTCAGCATGTTTTCCAGGAGAAACTGTTCCAAGATTTTGCCAGGCACAGAGGTGAGGCTGACTGATCTGTAGTTGCCCGGGTCTTCCACCTTCCCCTTCTTGAAAATGAGGGTTATATTACCCTTCTTCCAGTCATCAGGAACTTCACCTGACTGCCAGGATTTTTCAAATATGGTGGACAGTGGTTTAGCAACTTCATTTGCCAGCTCCTTCAGGACCCATGGATGGATTTCATCAGGTCCCATGGACTTGTGCACGTTCAGGTTCTTAAGATGGTCTCGAACCTGATCCTCTCCTACAGTGGGCCTAAGGTCTTCATTTTCACAGTCCCTGTATTTGCTTTCCGAGACTTTCATGGTGTGGTCAGAGCATTTGCTAGTGAAGACTGAGGGAAAGAAGTCATTAAGAACCTCAGCCTTCTCCAAATCCGTGGTAGCCAGTTCTCCTGATAGCTTCCGGAGAGGGCGCACATTGTCCCTAGTCTGTCTTTTATTTGCTACGTATCTATAGAATCTTTTCCTGTTATCTTTCACATCCCTTGCCAAACTTAATTCTAGCTGGGCCTTAGCTTTCCTAACCTGGTCCCTAGCTTCCCGGGCAATGCTCCTATATTCTTCCCAGGCCGCCTTTCCTCGCTTCCACCTTCTATAAGCTTCTTTTTTCCCTCTAAGTTTCCTCAGCAGCTCCTTGTCCATCCATGGAGGTCTCCTGGCCCTCCTGCCGCACTTTCTTCTAGTCGGGATGCAACACTCCTGAGCACGTAGCAGGTGATCCTTGAATATTGACCAGCAGTCTTGGGCCCCCCTGCCCTCTAGGACTGTATCCCATGCAACCTTACTAAGGAGGTTCCTGAAGAGGCCAGAGTCTGCTTTCTTGAAGCCCAGGGCAGTGAGCTTGCTGCACGCTCTTCTCACTGTCCTGAGGATCTCAAACTCAACCATCTCGTGATCACTACGGCCAAGGCTGCCCTGGAGCGTCACATTTCCAACCAGTCCCTCCCTGTTGGTGAGCAATTCAACACAAATAAGACAAATACATGATTAAGATCTATTCCCGTGGTAGTCGGGATTGTGTTTAGGACATTATGGTAAAGATGCAATCTTTTTCCTACTTACAGTTACTTTTCTGGACCAAAGTCACTGTATGCAATGAGGAATAGCTCACCTATAGCATAACTTACGTAATCTGATGAAAGTAATAAGTTTGTACAGAGGGTAAACAATGTAATAGAACAGCTTGTACAGTGTGAATAAGCAGACTGTATGCATTTATAAAATATTTATAAAAATAATATATGCATTTTTAAAAATATTCTTATTATAAGCACATAGTAATTTTGCTAGCCTGGATCTGAGTATCTTTAATTCTATGGAGTAAAATACCACTAGCTGCTCTGTAAAACGGAAAACTTGTACCATTGTTATCTTTTCTGTAGCTTGCTATGAATAGCCAGAATGTTTTGTGCTGCCAATGACATAGTGTTTTTCATAGTTTAAACCCCTCTACAAATACTAACAACCTGATATATAAGCAATAGGAACCTTTAAAGGAAAAGAAAAAAAAAGCAAGTCCATACAATGTCACACTTTGAAAGCGGTACAGACAAGGGTACAGAAAAAAAGTACTGGTTTTAGAACTACTTTCAGTTAAGCCTGGCACACAAGCCACAGGCAGTTCTTTAACTTCATGCAATAGGCTTTGGATCAATGCTGTTTATTAGTGCTATTATTACATTCTTCTCAAATCGACACTGTAAATAAAGCATGACCCATTGCACCGGGCATTTGATTTTTTTTTTTTCTGATGAGAATATACTGCAAATAGTCTTCACTGAGAATATTAGGTGCTACTAGATTTTCTCTTTTGTTTTTCTTTTAGAGGTATCAGTAATGCTCCTGCATAATGTTACATTCTCCATTCTGCCATTTCAGCTCTGCTCGTCTTTCTATCATCCACAGAACTTCCCAAATTGGCACCTTAGGTTAAACATCTGCAAATTACTGACCTTCATTTTTAGAGGTATTCTGGCATAGGTCAGAATAAAACTAAGGAAACATACAGGAAAATTTCCACTTGTGAAGCTGTATTTTATTGTATTGTATCGTATTGTATACTATTACTGTTGCTTCTGCGGTGTGGAAAAACAATCTGTTTCAGGGATCATATGACTACATTCAAAAACTTGATATGTCCTAATGTCTTTTAGCCAGTAAACATTCTCAAGTGTGATAAAATTACTACAACAGTTTCCATTAATCACTATTGAGAGTGTATTTGTGCATGAGTGTTAATCATAGAAACTGCTTGCAAGTTTTACTTTGACACACTTTTTCCACAGGTAAAAGTGGAAAAAAAAGCATTACTCATATAACATCGAGGAAGCCAAGTAGCTTGAGTGACTAGCAGATTGTATAGTGTTTTTAGATCAATTTGGATTTACTCCCAAAGGAATACTTCAGTGTTCTGGAAAGTTATATACTTAATGTGTGAATAGACAGATACCCTTTATGACAGAGTATCTATTTGTACACAAATACAATAAAATGGAACCAGTGTACATTAGAACAAAATAATTGGAAGAGAAACCATTTCTTAGTTTGCTTGAATTAGATAGCATCCAGTATGTACCCACATCATAGTTGCTAGGACATACGCATTAACTGCCTCCAAGCTTTTCACCTAAATAAAGAGCAAATTCAAACATTCAGGGAGAAGAAAGGAATAAAACTTTTAGGTAAGCTTGTCCTAACAATGCAGTATTAACATATATTATCATATTTAAAATATTACACGTGATTCATCAATAGGTACTTTCTTAAGCAGTAAGCAACCGGATGGCAAATATATTGAGCAGATATTTGTAAATAATTGGAGAAATCGGAGATTTTTGCATTTTCTTTGCAGCATTAAACTCCTTTTCTAGATAATCTTACATGATCAGGATTGGAAAACCCTGTCTCCAAGCATTTTACATCTTCAGAAGCAGACAACAGAGGTTCTCAAAAATATTGTAATGCCAGACTTTTCCACATTTCAGTGACTTTAATTGTAGATTGAGCCTTGTGCACCTGTTATAGCTTGCTGTCCTTTTCATGTGGAAACTCAGTCATGAAGGAGGGCCAATTAAAGGAAGGGAGTACTAGTATAAACCCACTTCACCTGCACCCTATACACCTTAGGGGTGTTCGTGGACTCTGCATCTAGTGCTTGGTAGAGCACTGGGGTTTAACCATGACTTCTGCAATGCTAATGAAAGTGCAAAGCGTCTCTTTACATATGTAGGAGCCAAATACATTTAAAAATCTGCAACAAAGTACTTGTTGTCAAAGAGAATTTGATTGACCTGTAGATCTTGACTTTTTAAAATGAATTTTGAAGGGCTGTGAAAAAGAGGGTGGGTAAGCCTCCGTTCTGCTACGCTCAGTATTTTTTGGCACTTCCTGCCCACTAGATGGTTGAAGTTGGGAAAGGCTGTTAGCTTTCCTACCAGTTATCTCTTCCTAAAATTCATAACCTTATAAATAACATACCTAATGATAACAGGCTGTGTCTTTAGAAAGGGAAGTCGACTTTCATCTGTGAAAAATCTACAACATTGACTAAAGAATTCTTCTGGAACATTACAAAAAGGTCCTCTTATTTCTGAGGTATGGGAGAGTCTGTAGAGACTCTAACACTACCTTCCAAGGGGCAATATCTAGAAGAGACTTCTGCAGTACCATCTCCAACTGAGCTGAGCTGTGTCCCCACAGCCCTTAGGATGGGGTGGGGTGACTCTCCATCTAGCCAGCAGGAAGTGCTGAAGTTGACCATAAATAAAACAATTTTTCTGATATACCTACTGCCCCATGTGCTGTAAGGGGGGCCTCAGGGCCCCACTTAGCTCAGGCTCCAGGAGAGAAGCTAGGTCCCTAAGAAAGCTGCAAACTAATGTTAAAATAAAATAAGGTATTTAAATATCAGGGTTAAATGTTCAAATTTTAAATAGTTTGTGAGACTGGTGATGGATCACAGTGTGTTCTGTGTTTTGTGAGCTGCCAGAAACCAGTCAGAAGACAAGACTGTTTGTGATTAGATCTTTTTTGTTTGTACACAACTGGTAAGTACTTGGTGTGATGTTGTTTCTTTCTGGGATGCAAGAGAAGTTTGTTATCATTTTTGCAAAAAGAGATGCAACAAAGCTAATAAACGTTTACAGACAAACTTTCACCAGTTAAAATAAACTGCCTCACCATTACATCTTTCATTACGTCACTGCAGCTCCTCTGTATACAAGTTCCCAGTCAGGAATTTGTAGGAAACTGAAAATTCACTATAAAATTAATTCTCTTCACAGCTCCATATAAACATGTAATTGAGAAATAAGAAGAAACCATTACAGTGGTCAAATTGCCCTGTGAGTCAAGTACTATTTTATCAAAGGGAAAATTGTGAGAGTATTCCATTATTATCCCTGTAAATGTATTCTGAAATTATCTCAAAAGAACCTAATTGTTAGAGAAGTTGATGACAATCAAGTACATTCAGAGCAGCGTGAACTGTTCAGCAAATATTCATTTCCTTTAAAATCTCAAACTCTTGTTCAAGCTGTGTTCCAGACCACCCTTAAAAGCCTGTTATTTTTCACTTCATTTTTTATTATTTGTGTTTTATTGACACAGATGTCAAACCCAATCTGATTTTAACTCTGTTATATCGATATCCTTCTTTCAAATAATCACTGAGTTGACAGGCATCAATAATTTAGCAAGTATCTGAGAGAAATATTTAGTAATATGTCAATATTACTCATTGTTCAAAGTCTCTAAAAATCCCTGAGGGCAGGGTAGATCTGATTTATGTGAAGACTGAGGTGAAAAGAGTCATAACACCTAAGCTAATGATGTTTGTTACAAGCAAATTATACACTTATTGTATTTCAAACATTCAACTACACAATAATTTTGTGTCCACTTGGGCTATGAAGGCAGGATTACTGCTGCTTCATCATAGTTCCATATCCTGTTCCCGGTGATATCTAGGCAATTTGTATGTCGAATTATTAGAATTGTTAACAATTTTCCCTGTAAGTTCTTTAACATTCCTTGTAGTAGTAACTGAAAATAGATTACCAATAGAGTTTTAATCACTATAACAGTATGCCATTTTTCTGGCTTGATTTCTTAAGCATATCAGCCTTAGGTTTGAATGAGAAATACATGTTTAAAAATTAGGGTACAATCTACTGTGTACAACAGTACAACAAAAATATGAATCAACAGCAAACAAAAATTTCTTAGAGCCAGCATGTCCATTAGTCTGATCTTTTACAGTAATGTGCAAAGAAGATTTGGGAGTTCGTGCTGAAAATTACAGAGGCTGACTCTACAAAGGCAGTTCAAAGACAGTTCTCCCTCTTTACCAATCCAAGACAATTCCATTTTGTATTGTCAGTAGATCCATCTTTGGAAGAACCTTAGAATCATGTTGATGCTCACAGTAGATCAAAATAAGTCCAAATTCAAATGCAACTAAACATATATCATCTCATCAAAACATGAACAAGTTAAGTGATGCCTTAGTACTGTGCTTTCATAATTTAGAGACTTTTGGAAACCCACAAATAGATAGACTTGTTTTACTTTAAGATTGTTTTCATGTCTATTATCTGTGCAATGCAGCCTTAGGTTTCAAGATTAATAGGTACCTGTGACATTATCTGACTCATTGCTTCCCATGTCCCTACCACTCTCTGAGACTTTGCCCTCCTCACTCAATGGGATTTTTATTATTCATCAAAAGACAGAGGGTGTAACAGTATGTGACTTTCCCCTCCATGTTAGTTTGCCTTCTGTTCTTTCTTATTTCTCTGCTACAGATGTGTATGTTTTATCTGTTCTATGCCCATCTGAAAATCCCTTGTTGTCCTAGTTTTGTTTGGATCTTTTGTCTGTTATACAAGCTATGCTTATTTTTGCCTTCCTTATAAGAAAAAGAATAAAATGTCTAACTCTGTTTTGTCTTCCTATCCAGGATAGAAATGTTTCTTCACAAGGACCAATCTAACAAGTTTGGGCCACTATGAGCAATTAAAAATCAGCAGCTTAATCTATGTCTTATGTTGATTTTGTAATTTCTGCACTTACCAGCTACTACTCATCGTTTTTTTCTCATATTATATCCCTTGAACGCTCAGTAGTATTCTAGGTAGTACTCTGTTCAGCTACCGCCTCTCAATTTCAATTAAAACAACTTTTGCAGCTTTTGACAAAGTCTCTAATATCTCCCAACAGAAGTACCAAGAAAATGTCATTTTCTTGGTCTTTGTTATATTGGCATATGGACACTTAAAATATTCTATTCATGGGATACTAATTCAGACCCCCCACAACTTTCTTCTTTGGGTCTCTGCTCTTGCATGTTCTGATCCCTCTTTTCTCCTTGGAGGCCACCCATGATCTTCAGTCTGGTCAGGGACATTTACTTTGTTTTATTAAATCTGACTATCAGAGGAATTAGAAGTCTTCTACAATTAAATCAGAATTATAAGACCTGGGAGGACTTCTTTTTTTCCTGGTGTACATATGTGTTTCAAGACTATCAAAAGTAACATTCTGGCATGAGGAATGTTTCCTTTCCTTACCCATTCTGTATGCCCTGCGTTTTGTCAGAAAGAAGTGTGCAGTCTGGAAGGATGGGACAGTCCATCTCAGCCTGCTGCCTGTGCAGATAAATAATGGCAAAGGCCCCTGGAACACATCACAGAGCTGATGTCCTCAGTCTAATCCATTGATTAACGTCCTTCCTGATATCCTTGTTTTGGAGCATGTGCTGTGATTCAACTACCCATCAAGGAAGCTGCAAAATTGCAAGGTTGGTTCTTTGATGCTAGGTCAGTCAAACTCCTCTGTGGACTCACCTTCTTTTGCCTTATCTGCATCAAAACATGCCACCCACATATTTCATTTCTATATGAAAGGCAGAAGAAAATGTCTGCAGTCATCCCTGAAGCTAATGAACTATGGAAAGCAACCACATAAATATAGAACTAACCGGTCTTAGGAACTGAACTGCCTTTTCCCTTTCCTTTTGGTATAGAGACCCACTATACTAGAAAGATCTTCAATTTCCCCCACTTTTTGTGTATTTCCAAATGTTTCAGTGTTGGGACCTAAAACTGTCCAATGTCTTCTCACAGTGTATTTATTCCTCGTTCTCCTTTTCTGCTTGTACTGAGGACTCAGGTGTTAGACTCCAACTAGAGAGTATGTGCCTTGTGCTGAAAGGTCTGTTTATCCTGCCCAGTATCAGAGGACTGTGCATAGCAGGAACCATTAAATGTCTTTCTCAGTTCCTTGCTTTAAAGGGTTAGTCCCTGGTTTCCCATTGTGTGCAACAGTACAATCACATAACAAAAAGCATAGAAGATTGCCTTAGATATAGCTTAGAAAAATGATTAAACTGATTTGCTTTTTAAATGTTTTGCGTGGTTTAAAACTTAGCAAGCAACAAGATTTAAATATTTCCAAGAGCTTTCTAACGTAAAAAACCCACTTGAATCTAAACTAGATATTATTGCATACATTTGTTGAAAATATCTGTTTAGTCTGAGATTAATTATTATCCTGTTTGTTTTATCAGAGATTCCCAAAGCACAGAAGCCCTAGCAGCATTACAGAATGTTTCCACTCATCTGCTTTTTGGAGGTGCTTAGCTTCTGTAGTCATTGTCAACTGCCAACAGCTCCACCCAACATAAGTAGAGTCCAGAATTTGGAAGTGTTCTTTGGAAGCTTTCAGATTGTGTACTTAGTCCTGCATGGGAAGAAGATGTTACCTTGCCCTTGAGTAGGACCATGGTTCCTCAGCATTCAGGGCCTGATAGTCAGGAGCTCTGACTCAGGGCTGTTTAGTCAGGCTGGCCCACACAGTGCTTGAAGGAACTCATGCAGCATTTGGTTGCTTCTGTGGAAGGCAGCACCTCCCTCTGTGCTCCCATGTTTGAGAGTCACCATTTCACATCCAAAAGTAGCAGTGGCAGAATATTAAGTCTAAAAAGTGGTGTCTTGATTTTAGATGCTTAAGATGAAGTAGGTGCTAGACATTGGGGGAGAGGGAAAGAATTTTGTCAGATGCTAGAGCTATTGCTTGCCCATTATGAGCTTTCATAAACTCCCCTGGCTAGTAAAAAATTTCCAGGGACAGTTTTCTTGTCTGGGGTAACAACCTAGACTGATCTGAACCTGCAGGAACGTATAGTTTCCAGTGAGGTACCCACAGTGACCATGAGTAAAATACTGTGCTTTTATTAAATGCACAATTACATGCACCGCCATCATCTTTGGCATGCGACAGCACCCATCAATCAGTTCTAAAGCCCTATAAGTATTGGTAGGAAGAAACAAACACTTTTATTTGTTGATGGTGCTTTATTTTCTAGAGCTCCAATATATATTTCTTCATTCTAAAGGTATTTTTGCCCACAATAAATTGTTTATATATGCCTTTTTGTAGAATTTCTTCTCCAGCAACCATTGTTTTTCAGAAATAAACTAAGCAGAATTAAAAAAACCCCAAGCAAATAAACAAAGGAACAGACCGGAGACACTTGGGTTCTTCAGTCTGATGATTATTGCTCAAGTTTTGCTCAATTGCTGTAAGTTGCCCTGGCGATAAGGCATGATTGTTAAATTTCTGCTGCTTTACCGAAACTACTAGACCAAACCTGGTACTATGCCAAATTATATCAACAGAGAATTCAGCCTAATATCCTCAAATGATTCAACAGTTTGACTTCCATTTAATCAACACAGAGAAAATCAGGACAATTTAGTAAACACATAGAACACCAATGTTATGAATAAAATTATTCAATTTTGTATTAAAACTCATGTAATTAAGTTATGTCTATACTAGGTTTTGACCAAAAGCCATCAGGCAGCAGAATGCTTTGCAGTAACACAAACGTAGCAGTTTTAAGTTGTCAGGGGTTTTGGTGCAGTTACTCCATGGGGATATTTGCAGAAATTAATTATGTGATGCAATTTTTGCTATTAAAAAAAAATCAGAAACTGCAGACAAAAACAATTTCCTCCACTTGTGGATTTATTATTAAAGCTGAAAAGCAATTTAGTCTCCATTTCTTAGCTATTATGATGAACATTTAGGGCAGGGAGATAATTTTTTTGAGGAGACAAAGACAGCTGAGCAGTGAACAATAAAAATCCATGCTCGTATTTATAATGCAGCTTCCTCCTCTGCACATGCCCTTAATTTGCATCTTGATGTAGTCAGGGATAAAGTAACATTGCTGACCGCTTTGTCTTCAAAACCAGACTTTTGCAGGAGGGTAGCACAGAAAAGAATCTTGCCAGGTTTCCATGTACCTTGCAGCAGTGGGAATGCCATGCTGGGCTCCATGTTAGCAATCAGAGAAGCTGCAGAAATTATGATGGATGAGTGGCATTGAGAAGACCTTGTTAAAGCAGAAGCTCTGTTAAAATAGTAACGTTCTTGAACTCTTAAAGTATCAGCCTGATATAAAAGCAGATTTAAAGCTCTCATCCATTTAAATTGTGGTTTACCACATTGAAGTCTTTTGTTCAATCAAGAGGACACACTGCTTTAACCACTAGGACACAGAATCACTGAGCCCCTTGCTCAAGTATCCAAGCCGTTGATGAAACCTTTATCATCAACCTTTCTGTTTCTGTTCCCAATTCTAGCCATGGATCATTATCTAGTATAGCTTTCTTTTCTATTGGAAAATATCATCCACCTGTCTAAATGGGGAAAAAGGAACTGATGGTCCACACACCTGAACACTTTTTTAGATCTCAGGTAACTTATTAAGATCCCATAACACTGTCATATGTTCCAATCCATACGGGAGTTGACAGGTATACAGTATTTAAGATACTTCTAAAATACCTGCTTTGTTTTGTCTGTCTGCAACTGAACTGCTTTGTGAAGTGGTCAAATTTTGCTATGAATCTCATTAGAAGTGCTATTTTCACCAGTTCAACCCTACTGGGTCAGACTTCCCAGACATACTTATTTTTTACTGATGTAATTCTTAGCCCATTGTTATTACAGACTATCTTTCAGGGCTTTGCTTCACAGTTTGTGAACATCTACTAAAAAATCAGCCAAGGCAGATTTTCTTTCCTCCTTATGCTTGTATATACTTCAACCCATTTTCTCTGACTGCAAGACAGCCATTAAGACTGTCAGATAAGCCCTTCATTCTCTATAGCATTTAGTAAACTGATTTCACTGCTTGATACAAATTTCTAGAACTTCCACTAGGTAATATTTAAACAAAAAAGTGGAGCCATTTCTTACCCTTGACAACCTGTAACAAACAATCAATAGGTCATCCTGACATTGTACACCTCCATTAGAAAAGATAAACTGTTCCAGAATATTATGTGGAGGGTCTGCTTCTACTCTAGACTATTTTACACCAACGGAATTGGCTAGAGACATTACTGTCACTTCTTGTAAACTCCTTTTAGTATATATATAGAAGCCATCACTACTACTGCAATATCAGGGGTCATTCCCTAATCTTTGTCCAAATAGAAATTTCTTCCAGTCTTTTCTTCAGGGTGTTTTGTTGGGGTCTTTTAGCAATCAGTTTCTAAATCTAATTTCTGTCTCACTAGCCAAATGGTTTAAATGGCATAAATGTCTATTCTTATTTTCTGTGATGTTTGTCCATTTATATGTTGCCTAACCTTAAAGTGTTTGCTTTTGTCAAAACTCTTATTTACTTAAATCCTTGGCTGTGCCATACAGCTGTCCCCTCTGGTTTGTGCTGTTTCTAAATTGCATGTTGCTGATTCAACAAAGAGAATGCTTTATCTGGTAGATGTTTCCCATTAAATCAATAGGAATAATGTCACTGTCAGGTATGTATTGATATTATGAGGGCTGGGAAAAGAGAGAGATGCATTTTTTTTTTCAACATTTTAATAATTTTATAAAGTATTTTTTTAAAAGTAATGGTCTCATTCTGTTTCTTTGCAGAAAATAGATTTCCTTCTGTTTTGCTGGTAAAACTGCTAAAGATAAGAGCCTCTACTTTTCCAAACAAGTATTACATGACTCTCCTGATCTTTGCCCCTCGCTTCTCAGTTTTACTAATTGGAATGTGGCCAGAATTTAGGTCTTGAGTTTCAACTGCATTTGTAACCCAACCATTTATCTTATGTGTATCCAGTTTTCTAGTGTTAAGGACAGCTATTACTCCTTTTTAGTATTTATCCTGATACATGCCAGCAGAAGAACCAACTGTATCGTCTTTAATTGCTGGTTCAGAATGATAGTAAGGTTTCTTCCTAGACCAGTTAAAGGTCTCTTCTCCAACACTTTTCAATTGTTTTTGCCTGCTCACACAGCCATGGCTGAAATAACTGTATTTCTTCACTCATTCCTGAAAGAAGTGCAATTTCTCCTATATACAGGATTCCTGTTTAGCTACAATGATTTGCAGAATTTAGCTATACTAGCAAATGGACTTTGTTGGAAGAAATGTGAGTACTATTTTATGTCAAATAAACAGAGATTTTTGAAGCTATGAAAGGTGGGGAGGTTTTGTGAATCTGAGAGAGCCAGGAACTGCCAATTATTCATTTCCACAGGACTCCTACTTCAAACAAGATGTGAAGGTTAATCCATTACGAAACTTTTTTCTCCTTACTTTTCTAAACAGTATCTAAAGACTAAAATGATCATCAGTAACTCATTTTGTGTGGGTAGTAGAGGAGGAGAATTTTTTTAAGTCAGGCATAAACTCCTACATGTAGCATTATTAGGAAGGTTAGATACATAGTGACTTTCCAGATGCAAGTAACCATAAGAAGGAAAATGGAATGCCATTTCAGAATATATATTTGCTTTCAATTAAGGGAGTGAGGTTATTCAAAGTCATAAAACAAGAAGCAACTTGCTTTTCAGCTTCTCAGAAGAGATTGAAACAAGCCCGTCTTTTAACTGTGTATAAGGCTTTTAGATTTTCCTCATTGAGAACAGTTGCCTCATACTTGCCTTGCACATCAGTTTGTCTTGAGGCTGCTAATAACTGTACAACAGGTTGAATTTCCATTGAGGGCTACTGTTCATTTCCCTGAGGTAAGGACTTGCCAACAATCATGGTTGATCCCACTATCTGTACTGAATTGCCATAAAACTCCAATTCTCCTCTCTTGTTGTTTGGTCTCCTTATGAGACAGGCATTCCAATGAAGTGTCTGTTAAAAACAAACAAACAAACAAACAAACAAACAGAAATGAAAAAATCTTTTCTTGTCCTTAAAGGAAAAGGAACCCAGGATTTTCTTCCTGTTTTTCATGGACAGCATTCTTTTGGCATGTATTCAGAAATGACTGTGGCTTGCAGACAATACGTGCTTTCAATATATATCCAGCAAAATAATTTCACATCTGTCAAAATTTTGAACACATACAGATGTCCACAGTGACACAGACAAGTTGATGATGAAGATTAAAATAAATATCTTATTTTTTCTTTCTTAATGTCTGATTATCCTTCACAGGATTAATTTCAAATAGGTAAAAACTTAATGATAGCCTATATTTGCATATTTTCTGAGTACATAAAAACACCATTAAGCAGATGTTACACTTGAGTATTAAAAAAAAATAAAAAATCATGTCTACTACACAAACTTCTTCTTGGAGAATTGGAGAGATGGGGAAGTTAAATTTAAATGTATCTCATCTCCTAAGATAATTGTGAAATTTTATGGGTTTTGGCTTGCATATAGTTGTTTTTCTCTCTGATTGTTTAGCAGACATATATAGCTTTCTTAACTGCAGTCATTGTCTTACTCAAATTAGGTACCTGAAATTCTGTTAATATTTGAGCTGCAACTTCATGAGCCAGCATAGGCATGCCTCATATCTAGGTGCAAATACAAAGAATGCTTATGCAGAATAGTTTAAAATGTCTCCTAATTATGTGATCACATCAGTTTAACATTTACTTAAATTTTTCGGGTTTTAGACGAACTATTTTCTGCTTTTCCCAAAGCAGGATCCCACTTAGCTTCAATACAAACATAAATGACAATTCACACTTTCATTTTGCGTAACTTTCATACAAAAGTGTTAAAAAATGCAAACTATTTGCATTTTCGGTTTCACATGGCAATGCGATCTGTTACCTAATCTCCATGTTTGGGAATAAATAGCAGAAGACAAGCAGGCACAGATAAATAGATTGTTTAAAGTAATTGAAGGGCATTTTGAAGTAGGAATACAAGTCTTTACCTCCTTGCAATTAAATTTCTTTGTAAGTTCACATGTTCAGAACCTTCCTGGGGAGAGAGTATGATAGACTGTGACACAAGGCTAGGGCCTTTTTGTGGTCCTGTATTCTACAGCTGTTTCACAACCAAGGAAGACTTTCTGCACGAACTGCACGCCTCAGCCTGTTTGACTAAATACCCTTGGTTCTGGTCTTAGTAATGGTAAGTGGCTGCTTGAAACTATGGTTTGCAGCTTACACAAGCCTTAAGAAGCATAGATGCCACATTATATCAAACCGATAGTGTTCATGTAGATTTGAAATAAAACAAAGTAAATGCAACAGTGTCTGTGTGGTTGGCTCACTGGCTTCATAGAAGCCAAGTATTCATGGTCCAGGTGGAAGCTATTTCACTTTATTACTGTTTCTAATGCCAGAAGCAGGGGCATTCCAAGAACTGGTGGGAAAACTGTAGTATCGCTGAGAACTTGGGTAGACTGATGGTTTGAGAATACTTTATCCTTCTTCGGAGGTAATTTTCATTGGACCCTTGTCAATGTGTTCCTTGTTAATACTACATTGTCCTAAATGAGCTAGCCATCCTTTATCCAGCAATGGCTGTTCATTATGAACTTCTGACCAGACTAGTTCCAATGTTACATTAATTTTTCATATTTTCTGTGGCCTATACTACTCTATTACTAAGTTACCTACCTGAATAATTACCCTACTTTGCTTCTATTGTTTTTTGTCATGTTTGGGTGGAAAATCTCAAGTAGTGTGGCAGAAGCAGCCTGCTCTGCAGAAACTATAGTACTCAACTATAGTAGCATAATAAAGTGGTTCAGAGCAACCTGTCAAACTCTCTAACTTCTATTCTTATGTCTAGTAGGTCTGTTCTGGTGGTAAATTTCAGAGGGACAAACTACCCTTCCTTTTTCTCTTTGCAGAGATGTCCAGCCAGCTAGAGGCTTATTGTGTCCTCTGGGCTGCTCTCAATTAGTCTCAATGGTTTCTGTTGAGATTTTTTTCCCAAGTTTCAAAAGCTTGATGTTAGAATTCTGAAGTTCATTTTGAAATTAAAAAAAACTACATAAATTCAAGATCATCTCTGGCAGTTGCACAAAAGAAATCACAAATTGACAAACTGGTTCACAAAACCATTACTTTAAAAAAAAAAAAAAAAAGTCTTGATTCTTTTCTATCAGACTATAAAATTTTTCAGGAAAGAGGAAAATCATAGTATATGCAGTATATAAAAGGCAGTGGAGCATCTGGAAATACTTATTTCATGAATTTTTTAAGGGAACTTATGCTTATAAAAAATACTTACGAAGTATTGGTGTCAATTCTTATTTTTTGAAGGGACAGAATATGAACTGATGGAAAGTACGAGCAGATGGATCTGTAATCCTGGAATTTATGCCAGATGATAGAAATATATTCTCTCAAGTGTACTCAGCTGACTTTCAAGCTGATTTCTGAGGTGAGTACAATTATTTGTGTTGATGAGGATCTGAACCTAGAAAACCTCATTTAAAAGCACAGACGGTTGTTTATGGTTGCTGTCTGCATCCAGTGTGCTATACTGAATCAACTTTAATTGACAAGAGAAGGCTGACGCACCTTAATGAGCGTTTGCTGTTGCCAGAGTTTTCTAACTCTTGATTAAATTATGTTTAGGTGAAACTGTGGCTCATGATAACAGATGCTGATTTTCACTGGAGCTGACACACTGGTCTATAATCATAGTATTACCTTGGAAGATGCTTTTAAAAAATACACGCATATATGTTCAATTTAATGCTGAACTTCTTACTGGCATTCAGTGGTAATACCATAATCTTTCATAATGGACAAAGAAGGAGGATATGAAACATCTTCTAGAGAGAGGAAAATTACTTTCTTATTTTTCCCATTGATCCCTCCTTTTGATGAATTCCCATGAACAACAGGAACTGGGAGGTGCCTGTGGTATAAGATTCTGTCATAGCTGTGACATGAGGAAACAGCACTGAAATGATGTGATGCTGTGTGAATATGACACTATCTTTTGAGGTTTACTGTGATCTGTGAGTTTGAGAATGCATATATTTTGCCTAGTTTCACTGCATCAAAGCTTTTTCCCACTCCTTGGAGAACTTGGAAGAAGTAAAATGAAAAAATCCTCAAGCAATTTTGCCTTCCCTCCGCTCCTGTTCATGCTCTCTAGAAGAGAGGAGTTGATCCAACTGTTTATTTTGGCACCAGAAATAGAGCCGCATATTACCAAAACCATCAAAGGGGATTTCCAATACAAATCTGGAAGTTCAACAGCTCTTCATCTTTAGGAAATATTAATTTTTTCAATGACTAGCTGAACCGAAGCATATCTAAAAATTACAATTATTTGAGATGTGTCTAAAAGACTTATTTCCATGGCTTACTGGGAGAAATTTGACAGAAAACATGTAATTTTTCAGTGATTCTCAGTATGTCTTTTCTCCTTCTCTTTTTCTTTTTGAAGGCTGTGAACCATAAAGATGACAAACTCACTGACAATTTGAAAGAGCATGAAATTTATATGAAATAGAAGCTCAGAATGCAAAACATTGCCTGGAATAAACACTGGTTGCATAGTAAAGCAAAATTTTTTGAGATTTTTGGAATACCTATTCACAGTACTTTACTTTAATACATTACATTGCAATTAATCTATTACTTTAGATTGAAAACCCCATGCTGTGTGTCAATGTGAACTGTTATCATACATGAAAATTATAGTTGATCTCATAATTTTCCAGAAAAAAATATTTAGAGTTTTATCTATAGTGTTAATTAATATACAGCTTGATATTCAAAGCTGCTAGTGACATTATTTTTTACTTTTTACCATATCTTTTTAAATTAAAGTAGTGAGTACTAAACACGAGAAAAAAAATGTTAAAACTTTTAAAAAAAGAAACAATAAAGGAAAAAATAATTTAAACTATGTCCTCATGACAAGCATTATTGACAGAACACAAAAGTAATTTGCACTGACGTTGCTTCTAATTGAAAATTAAAATAAAATTAGATGTAATCACTACAAAACAATTTAAATGGAAAAGTTTACTAAGGACATTGGAAGCCCAACAGTAATATTGTGCAATATAAGATATAATTAAGTCTTCTGGTGTAAGAACGATTTTTGCTTTAGTAGGCTGCCTTGCATTGATGAATTATATGAGTGCTACTGTGCTATTATCTCTTAATTGTTATCTTAGATTTAAAACCTGATTCCAGCGCAAATATACAGAAATACTTAATAAAATGTACTCTCCTGGTTAAAAAGCAGAGATAGATTCTGTAGCTAATACTTCTGGGCAAAAGAAAAAATTTTGCATCCAAATATGTAAGTATGTTCAGCAAATAAAAAGAACTGAAGGAGTCTGCAGACATATTTCTATAATCTCCTCACCACATATTAAAACTGTATGTAAAGCAGAAGATTTAACTTCTTTGCATCTTCAAACCAGCAGTGTGGTAGGAGAGAAGTTCTGCAGCAAACCAGGATGTTCAGAGTTACAGTCTCTGAAACCTTCCTGCTATGCTGAGGGCCAACGGAGGCAAAAAAGAAAAGCTGCAATGAATGGTTGCGAAAATGAAGTAGGGTCAGATTTACTGGGAACTGGATAAAAAAGAACCACCCACCACCAAAAAACTTCGGAAACGAAAGGAGCTGGTACCAGAAGGGAATAAAGACTTCATATAAACCAAAGTGGAAACCAGCTTAAGATCAAAAATGTCACAGGAGGCTTTTTTGTTGTTGGTTTGGGGTTTTTTTTTTTTTTGGGGGGGGGGGGGAGGGGGGAGGGAAAGAAGAATGGAAGAAAAACTTTTTTTTTTTTTTAATGTTTCAAAGCACCATTTGAGATGATGGACCCTCTAGGGATTAAATCCTCATACTAATGTGGCATCACCCAAGACTAGTGTCATTTCCGTGAAAGCATTCTCTTAACTTTTAGTAAAAGGGGTGGTGCAAAGTATGAAATTTTTGCAGGTGACATAGAGGCTATTTGAAGGACCATATTGGGAGCTCTCATCAGATGCATGACACCTAGCCTAAAAAAAAATGACATTAGGATTCCTAAACTGAAGGTAAAGGGAAGTTATTAAGAACAAGAAGGCTGCCTTCATAAAGGTGAATTCCTGTCCAACTGAGAGTATCAGACAAGGCCAGAAGCACTGGCAGGTTAAATGCAGAAGTATACCAAAGTAGATTTTGAGAAAAAACTTGCAAAGACATAAAAAGTAAAAATAAATTCCTTTTCAAACACATCAGGAGCAGAAAGCCTGCCAGAGAGGCATGAGAGCCAATAGATAAGGAAGGCATAAAAGCATTTGCCATGGACAGAATTAGGGAAGTTTCCATGCTGAAACCCTTCTTTTTGGAGGAGGTGTTAGAGAATCTGTCACAAACTGAAGTGTCAGTGGAATAGATTATAGAACAAATTGACAGAATGCTCAAACCATCAGGACTGGATGGCACCTGCCCAAGATCTAGAGGAATGAAAATGTGAAATGGCTAAACTGCTAGCCAGAGTATATAACTTCTGACTTAAAGCCACCTTAGTATAAGGCAGAATGGGAAGGGCTAGATGACTTTTTAAAAAGGGATCCAGGGAACAACACAAAGGCACAGAGAAAGATCGAAGTTTTAGAACAGCTTCAACGTGATGAGTAATTAACTGCATCAGTGCTACCCTGCCTGGAAAAAAGATAACTGATGTGCAACTATGAAGAAAGGAGCATGTTACAGAAAGCATCAAAAGCTGTTCACCATCTTTGCTAATACTTGAAGGAGTAGACATCAAACTAGCTGCCTAGTGGCAGATTCAGAAGAAAAAAGAGTGATTCTTCAAATGATTTTTACTTAAATCACAAAGCCCCTTGTCACAGAGTTGGACAGTTCTGTGTCCAGATTTGCTAGAGATTTTCACTGATTTAAAAGTCCTCAGGTTAGAGCAAAGAAAAAGATCAGAGGTTAGGAGGCACTGATTTATGGAAAAAGATTAAATAAAAAGGAGACCACCAAAGGAGGACATAAATTTTCAAGTACCTGAAAAGCTATTGCATAGAGGTAAGGAACCGTTCTCTATGTCCTCCTAGGAGAAAAATCAATTGGCTTCAGTATGCAAACTAGTTACATTTCTAATGATAGGGAAGCACTAGAAGAGATTCCCTGAAGACCTAGTAAAGCCTCTACCCTTGGAAGGCTTTCACAGAAGTGACACTAATCTTGGGCGATGCTACACTAGTATCAGGATGATCTGCATTGCTTATTGAGACATAAGTCTAATCTTCTATCTGTTCTGTTACTATTTTCCTCTCCTTAAAGTAACTTGAAGAAACACTATTTTGCCTTTTACTTTAGCTTTTATTGACTATTCTTTCATGCTTCCTATCCATTTATCTAAATCGGTGTACTACCTTGTAACCCATTAATTACCAGATCTGAAGAAGTGAGTGTGATATATGAACATTCTGTAAGATAACTGTTATCCATGACTGACAGGTGCAATTTCTGCAATCTGAGCCATGCAGAAAAGGAGCACTAAAAAAAGAATCCTCCAAACCAATTTAAGTAGCAGGGAAATATATGCTAGTCAGATTTATGATTTGACTAGCTAATTGTTGTATTATTACACAATGATTTGGGCATGCTTTGATAAAATAGTCCAAGTATTTCCACTGAAAAACTCGCAACCCAAAGCAAAGTGCAGTATGTCAACCAATTTGCAGTGTATCAGTTATATGTTAGCTATTTTCTTACCCCAGGACTTCTATTTCTGCACCAAGCAATCTCAGGTAGCACCATGTGGTGCTCTAAAACAATGAGCATATGCTTTAATACAAGGAGTCTGATACAGTTTTAGAAAGCAGGTGACAACATAAGAGGAACATTTTGAACAAAGTGTTCAAAATTTTGGCCTGAATTTTTTTTTTTTTTTTTTTTTAATGCCAAAAATGTTTCTGAATTTAAGCCCCTAAAAAGATTTATTTTTAAATATCCTGGATTGACAGACAGTGGAAGACACCCATAGGATCTGTGGGTGCTGGCAGTGAAGCCAGACCAGGCACTTCTAATCTAGGTGTCTAAATATGGATTTAACTGCCTCTCTTGGGACACCCAAATCTGAAAATGATTGGCTGCAATCCCTGCTGAAGCGGCTCACACCATTCTCTGCATGGTCTGTGTGCCGAGGTTCTAGTAGCAATTGTTTTAATTGGAAAGAGTTTAGTTTTCATTTTTTCTGGGAGAAAACTGGCCAGTCCCAATTATGGAAACAAATCTTCAGCATAAAACTTTTTTAAAACCCTAGAAATTCTCCTGGGGAAGTCAGATGCAGGGCAAAACCAGCTTTTCCAGACGAGCTGACGGTTGTTTACATTTTAATGTGGAGGAATTCAGCAAGTCTGCAAGTTTATTTTTAGTAGTTGTAAACTGAGTTATTTAACTCCTTTTTTTCTGTGACTGGAACTGAGATATAAAAATGATTAATACAATGACAAACTGGTGCCCGACCTCATGCTAAATCTTGGCTGGTGATGAATATTGTGTTAATCAGAAAGCAGTAGGATTCTTTCACGTTATATTTCTTGCAATGCCTCATCTAAATATTTGCAATCTGACAGCTTCTGTGCTTAGAATAGTTCTGGTTGACACAAAAAATACCGGGTTGCTATCTCTGAGCAGGATGAATCTGCTTCCCTCCTTGTGGAGCAAAACTGGCAAAGAAGATTTTGTTACCAGTGCCCTGGCTTCATCACTGCTAGCACAAGTCCTGCCAGATCCAGCAGTGAAAGCTGTGGCAGTTACTCTGTCAGCGGCTGTGAGTGAGCTACCACAAGCCAAAAGCCATCTAAGCTTCGCTGCAACAGGAAACGTGAGGGACCTCCTCCGTTTGGTGTCATCAGTGGGGGAGGACTGTGGCTTGAGCTCCCCAGCACGGTGCCAAGGAAGGCACCCAGGCAGTGTGACCTCTCCTGCTAGCAGAAAAACACCAGTTCAACACTGCTTCTCCTGTGTGCTTGTCAGATAAAAGAGTTTGCTGCAGCAGATTTGTTCCTCTGTAAATGTGAAGCACCTTCCTGTAAGACAGCAAACTTGTGAAGCACCTTCCTGTAAGACAGCAAACTTGTAAAGCTGATGTAAGTTGCCTCAAATCAATCCAGTTGCAGGGACTCAGTTTGGAGATCATGTTTTCTAACAGAACAAGGCTGCTTTTTCCTCCAAAACCACCATGAGGGACTGCATCCAGGGAGCAGTCAGGAGAGTGAGTGTCAAAATCATTCCACCGAGGGGTCATAACGGAAAAGAGTGTTAAACTAGGCATTCAGAAACCAACATTTCTAAATGGTGAACAGTGAGGAAAATAAATACTCATCAAGTTTCACTCTACTGTCATATGTCTGTGGTCAAAGAAATAGCTCTAATCGAAAGAAGGTGAGAAGTAGTCACATAATTAAAATAGATGACTAGTAGCTGCATGGTTTGGCTTCTATTCATAACTAAGATGCAGACTTCTGCCCTTTTCTCTTGCACATTACTTAACCTTGGAGTCTGTTTCCACATATGTCTCTAAAGCTGTGCAATTTAATTAGCCAGCCTCCAAGGGGCCTGGAACAATATTTATAAAATTTTTGCAGATGCTTTTGATCTGGGAGGCACAGCAGAAGGGCAAAGCAGTATTTACATGGGGTTTGAGAATTACAAGCAATCATTTTGTCTGGTTTTAAACTGAAAGCTAAATTACATTACAAAGCATCGAGCTATTCTGACAGGAAGCACAGAGAAATATCTAGTGGTTTTGGTGACTGAAACCTTTACTGACACTATCTCCTTACAAGTCTTGTGCATTTCTCACTGTTACGATTAAATCTATTCAAAGTTTACCAGAAAGAAATGCATTTGAAATCATGCTTAGGTTAGAATAAAACCTCTAATGTGTCACCAGTTCTGTACAGATAATCATGTAAGGTTCTGGGTGGAATTTTGTATTGCATGGCTTATATAGCCTATTAAAGGTAAGCAGGAGAATTTGGATAGATCTGGTATTGCACTCATTTTCTTTTCTCACTAACACAAATTCCTTATAGGTGAGACCCATATCAGTCTATTTATTCCTGAATCACTGCTCTGTGAGAGAAGTTAATATTAACAGGCTAATATTATCTGTGTGTCTCTTTCTGAAACACATGCGTTCTGAATAACGAAGAGTAGGCAAACTGTCTTTAAGGATCAAATATTGAGCCATTGTGACATGTAAAATTTGGGCAATGAAATATACAGTATTTTCAGAGGGATTCTTTGAACTTCTTAGTGAGATGTGAAAGGCAGGTGAGGAAAGCTAAGTTAAGATTTTCATTAGAATTTGGGATTTTTTTTGTTCTCTGTTTAGCCAAACAAATGCCACCACCTGACTTGCTTGTGATTGCCAACAATCAAGCTGAACATTTCAACACAGTCTGACAGATACTAACAACACCGCTCAATATAAACATTGTCAGATCACCGTCTTTGGACTGTCATCTTAGTCCCAGAATCTTTGTCTATTACCTTGTGTAAGTTAGTTTCTACAGATCTTCAAATGTCAGTAACCTAAACATGTACCTTCCCACAGCTTAAGGAAGGGTGACAATGGGTATGAACTTTGAACTTAGAAAAGCTGTGCTTGGTAATATTAAATTACCTGCCCAAAAAACCCAGTCAACCCAACATAAACCTGGTGGATCAGATCATGATAGATCATGCACATCTATGTAAATTAAAGCATTTTGTGTAGAGTCTGAAGGAAGGAGGGCATACTTGGCTCAAAGAGTTAGAAAACTCTGGTCTTGACTAGTGTAAAGGCCTCACACCGCAAAGTATAATTATTATTGTTTTAGAGAGAGAAGGGGAGAAGGACTGCAATTCTGAGTAGTAGCACAGGACAGAAGTTTTAATAGGAAAGGCAGACTGTCAAGTTTAAATCGTAAATGTAAATCTGTATCTGTTATACTACTTCATTTCCAAGAAGAGAAACTTCAAAATAAGTGTGCTGTAGGATGGATTTAATTTCCTCACTTCCAGTAAAAGGACATAGAAAAAAAACTCTTCTGCGAAGAACAGTGCAAAAGGTTTCACTGTGTAGTGCCTATTAAGACATACCACTGGCCTCATAAGACATGACAGTCAATAAGAAAGCTTTCTTTGTAGATTTTAGCAAACTTTCTAATTGAAATATTTCATGCCTATTTTCTTTACTGGAGATTAACTAAAGTCTTTGTATTCAGGAAAGTGTCTATACATCGAATGCAGAAAAATAGTATCCCAAATAATTGATGAGAGTTTTCTTTAGAAATGGACAAGAGGGACACTGTGTTTGTGTGAGCTATACATAGTGAAACTATCTCTTAAAGTTGAAGAGTCACATGGTCTCCCTAACATACCAATAATGGGTAACAAATAATAAGATATTAAACTGTAAAAATAAGCTGACAAGTGGAATCTATGTGAGGTAACCTAGACAGCTCTGAAAGATACTTATTGTTTGGAATGCAAATTTAGCAAACAATAAAAAAAAGAACATTACCCTCTAAGTGCACCATATAAGGTTTATCAAGTGACTCTTTAAATTGTAAGACAATGAGAAACAAAATACTACAATATGGATAAACTTTCTCATTGGACAGGCTATCTTAATCGCACTGAAAATATTGCAAATGCACAAGATAAGAGCTATCAAACTAATTCTGTACTCTTTCTGTACAAGAGCACCATCCTCTGCATTCATGACTGTTTCATGTCTTTTATTGCCTTTTATATCTTTCATATTTTAATGTCTTTAGTTATTGTCTTTTATAACTCATGTACTTTTAAAATGAGATCACTTAAGCCATAAAAAGGTGCTGAGATTAATCCTCCTCCTCTTAGTGCACAGCTTGTCCCTCATTAAAATACAGAGTATAAATATTCAGAAGATAGTAGTCAAGTCTTATTTAAACATATATTCACCTTTGGAAGTGGGGAAAGAAAGCAATTTCAGAAAATTTGCCATAAGAAATTATAGATTTTAGTACTCATCTGTTCCAAACTCTAAATATACACAGCAGGGAAGCAATAGTCAAAATGGGGAAGCAGGGTTATTTTTGCATGCTTTTGACTTTCTGGTTGGAGAAGTATGCAAGAAAAAATGGAATACAAAAGAAGGCAATGTTTAGATGGTAGGCTCACAAGTCAGTCACTCAGTAGTCTCAGCTAGCGTATTTTGAAAAACTGGATGGAGTCTTTGACTATAGAGCTATAAAACCAGAAGAAGAGTTTTTCTGCCAAAAAACCCCCAAACATTTTTACTACTGTTCTACCCATAAAGCTTGCCAATTTTTACCCCTTTACTGCTCATATGTAACAAAGCCACTTCATTCCCAGACCATGTTGGGGTAGGTGATATGTGCAGCAAGACTAACTTTGCTGGACAGCAGGGACTACTGCACAGATTTTTCATACACTTGTTTCGTTTGCATAAAATCACTGGTTAGAGACCATCATTGTTATAACTGAGAGATTAGCTTTTCAGCTGTACTTACAGAGTTACATAGCTTTTGGTGTAGATGTTAATAGAATAAGAGATAATAAGTTGGTACTCACATCAGGGCTGAAATAGTGATGTTTTTATTAGGCAGATAACTTTCTATTCTGCAATGCAGTAGTTTGAATCATATTACAAACTAAGTCTCTTTGGGGATTTTTCATTAAAATATGATATGCAATTATTTTGACATTTTCCTAGTTCTCTCTTACATTTCTCCTTGTATGTTACTGAAAGGCCTATGTGCTAAAACAATACTACGAGCAAATATTAGAAAATGTTAGTCCTTAGTAGCATACTCTCTGTAATGTAACTTGCAGTAGGGTTTGCTTGTATTTTAAGTACAGTGAAATGCAAAAGTCAGAGGAAATCAGCTATGCCAATTAAAATCAAATATGGGCCTTAGTCTTTTCCTTAACTCCCATAATCCCCAGTGTTGTTTCTGTTCAAGGGTCTGAAGGCTCCACTGGGTAAGAGCTTTGCTGTGTAAGGCACTACACCAACACATAAGCAGACAGTTTCTGCCCTGGAGAGTTTGTCTGTTTAACCATATTAAATTCATCTTGCATTCCCTTTAATGTGACCTTTCTTCCTTTCTTCATTTTATGTGCTTGTGTAATGTACCATGCTGGGGACAAGTTTCTGTGATATTTTTATTTGAATCAATGTTTAAGTGAAGTATTGCCTTTTGGGTCTTAGGAAAGGATGACATTTTTAACCAATACATAATGCATGAATTTTTCATGACTCTGCAGCAAGAAATAGTGTCACATGCTGGCACAGATACCAAGCAGCTTTATTTTCATTTAAATATGTGGACAAAAATCAAGGTTCTTCTGAAACAGAAGAAACACAATTCACTCTCTGCTGTGCCTCTTAGTGATAAGGGAAAAGCAAAATTACTTCAGCAGGAGAACTGGTTTGCTTTTCATTTCAGTCCTTCTGCTTCACTAAAAGAGCAGGTGGCATCTTTCAGACAGCAAGGTGCTGGTGTGTGTTGCTTCTCTGAGGAAAGCTGAAAAAACACTTAAACATCTTAATTGAAAGTACTTTAACTGAATCTTTTACATGGATATTTTCAAAACGAAAGGACCACAAGGGAGATGACTATGGAAAAAATAATTACGGCACACCAAGCTCTCCTCTTGCTTTTACATAGTGAGAATTGTGTTGTGCCCTTCAGCATACGTGCTGTCAGCAGCTATGTGTAACAATGGGGCCATATGTTTTAAGTAAGATCTTGGTGTCAGGATTTGTGTTCATTGCTTCATTTCTCTGCCCATTGGGAGCGTACACCATCTCTATTCTGATTAGCAAGAGGGTTTGCACAGCCTCATGGGAGAGATGTGATGTGAGAACAATGTAAGAACAAGCACAGCGTTAACAGGCAGCTAGAGATGGGGAATGAAGTAGGAGCACTGATTTAGTGGAATTACGTGGAGTGTGAATCAGAGCATAGGTGGGACCCAAGGGATGAATTAAATCCTGGAATGTATATCCTGAAATACATCTCCTGAACTTTAAGTTCCACTGAAATAAAAATAAAAAAGAACGGATTGCTTGTAACTAGAGTCCAGTTTAGCTCCTATCTAGCTCCATATTCTAAAAATTCACTCTATCAGGTTTATAAGCATCTTTAGTCTGAGAAGATATCAAAGATTTTAAGAGATTAAACTAACGGCTGCAAATGGAATCTGGAAGCAGCATATATCACTGTTGATTACTGCTAACCTATCAAAAGTCTAAATAGGCATAATCTTTCTGATGATGTTCTCCTATCTTCTTGTACCAATAGAGGCTTTGTCTGAGTACTAGCCCAGAAAGCCTCTATATGTAGAGATGAAATTAATTTTTCAAAATAGTATTGTGAAAACTATTTTCAATCTGCTGAAATATTTTAAACCATAGTTCTGTCACTCGATCTCATTCTACGCTCTGCCTATGCCATGAGAGTTTTCTCCTGTAAGAGGACATAAATTTCCGGGGACATGTCAAAATGAAAAGACCATTGAGTAAGCATCATCTGTGCTTGTTCATGACTGTTCCTCCACAAAAAAATGCACTGCCCTGGAGCACTATAATCTGGGAGCTTGAAACACAGTAGTTATACCCTCTGTATCAGTAAAGCTAAACAGCCCAGCTGGGTCACCATACTGGGGCAGTTCTGCTGCTCTCAGTATCAGGACTATTACCAGGGACTCTTGGCCTTCCATCTGAGAACAGATCCTTGACTTTAGCTCTGAATTTCCTAATAAAGACATTGCAAGCTTTAGCACTGTATAACAATCTTGGAATTCCTCAGTTTACCAAATGTAGATAACTGGCTACTGAAATACTGGGATAAAGTTCAGTGCTTTGCACAAATTAAATTGCCAGTCTGTAAGTACAAACATATGAAGGGATTGCAGTTAAATCATTGTATGCTGCAACAGAGAACCAAAACACATAGGGCAGCTGTTAAAGAGACAGAAATGTGACCATTCCATTTAGCTGCCAAACTATCTCTATTACTGATTCTCATTTTCTTGAAATACTTCTTGTAGTAGCTTTGAATATCTGCTAGAAGCTGAAAATGCACAGATCTACTGTCTGCCAACCCTACCGTTTGCATGCAGAAGATAAATCACTGAGATTAAGGTCCTTTCTGGTCTTAAAACTGATTTTTCAGGAGCCTATCTGTGTCTTATAAGTAAGTCTTTTCTTTCTGTAGCCAAGTACTTGTAACATACATGAACAATGGAATGAATGAAACAGAAATTCTGCCAGGTGTGCACGGTAATAGCTCTTTTCTCACTAAGCACTCTAGTCCTTTCCCAAAGCGCTCCACTGTGCACATAAAGCCAGGGAGGACTTTTTAGGGAAAGACACCTTGATACCAGCTGAATAAAAGGTAGTAACAATATGAGAAAGTAATTAGTGCAATATTCACACCCTGAGTATTATTTGGCAATACTCTTTCACTCAATCTATTTTATCATGCTGCATATGTCTCTTTTAATATAGGACTTTTAGCCACAAGCACACCATACTGACAGCTTGGTGGATAAAGTGAACATCAATGAGCCTTTCTGCAGCCCATGGATGAGCACTCACTAGTTATCTTTTGAGGCTTATCATCATAAGTGATTTCTGTGCTACAGATGCTGATTTATACTGAGATCCACACTATAGTCCACTTTATTGCTGTCCCTCCAGCTTGAGTAGTCTCTCTCTTAACATCTCTGCATAGCATCTTTGCAGCCTCAGTGAGGAAGGGCCAGTTGTATGTTGAACCTCTGAGCAAAATCCTTGATGTGTTGCTTGTCTCTTTTCCACTCTTCTTGTTCCTCTCTCCCTTCTATCTTCCTTCCCTCCTCAGCTTGATGCTTGATTCCCCAACCAATATGACCACTGTGTGTGTTGTATGTTTTCGCTAAGTCCCTAAAGTGTCACTGGTGAGTTCAAAAGCATGTTCCAATTTATTTTCTCTGGCTTTACCTATTCTTCACCATCAGGAGTATTTAGAAAGGTATACCATGGCCTTTTCTGCATCACTTTCCTCATCTTTGAATGCCTGGAAGCCCCATGATATCAAACCTTATCTTGGTCCATGTTCTCAGATTCCCAAATGGCAGTTAAGCCTCCAGCTTTTGTTCTTTTTAGTAGATGTTTAGAAAACTCAGCAACAAGTATAGTGGAAACAAACACAGAAAACTGATGTTGAGGGTGAGTCTGTCCTCTTCCTGCAGAACATTAACAAAAGCATTTCCTGAGAACCCACCACTTCTGTCTTGCATGTTGAAAACAAATAATAATACTAAAACTGAGCTCTCGTTTCTCAACAGTCCATCTTCTTTACCCTGATAGAATGGCTGATACCTGGCTTTCCTGAACATAGAAATATTGTAACAGTACTTTTCAAAGCCAGACTGAAAACCTTTGATAAGAAATTTTCTTGAGACTGCAGCAGATATTAGACTGTCACTACCTTCATGGGTTTCCCCAGAGATACAAATCAGCACAACATCACTGATTTGAAAGGAAACAGACTGCTGTAAGCCATCTGCATTGTTTGCCAGATAATTTTCTAAAACAGGAGAAAAGAAGAGAATATTCAAAACAAAGGGCCTTCTCTGTCAAGGCAATGATTAACCCCTCTGCTTTTGTCCCTCACATACCCTATCAACTTCAACCCCTACAGCTTTCAAAACAGGATACTCTCCACAAATGGCAGATTTTTAGCACCACAAAAAATAAATCAGGTACTGGTTGAAGTCCTGCAGTTTCCAGATAGCTTTGTAGCAAAAATTAATAAGGATAGCAAAAATCCTTGTAGTTTTCAGTTTGCTCTTTATGATTTCCCCCTTCTTTTAATTACCTCTTTGGAGGTTTTCTTTTGGGAAGAGTAAAAGTGGGAAGGACAGTTGTTTTTCCCAGGAGTGGTTAGAGCACCACTTACCTTCCTTGGAGTGGCAGGGGGTCGGCTTCTGATTGAGGAAGGCCAAGTTTGATTCCTCCTCTGGATATACAAACGTGATTTTTTGAATAGTTTGGAACTCAGCAATCAGCTCCCAGCTAGGGTTTGGGTTTAATGACTCTGCCACACTCTTTGGCCCAGAAGGTCTGGGAGCGTGGGACAAGTTCAAGACCTGAAATTGAACCCCTTCTGGGAAAGTGGATTGTGCTAACTGAGAGACACTCCTGGGACAACCCACTTTAAATAGCATTTGTTTCTAAGTGCGATAGTTCATGTGAAAATGCATGCAGCACTAGCTTTCCAAATGTTTCACCTCAGATTGTACTCTGTATACTGAACAGTCTCAAGCAGTTGCTGGATTTGCAGGATGTGGACAGGAAGAATAAGGACAGAGCAAAAGTTCAGCTGTTCTAATATGTAGGTATAGAAGCTGGATTTTCATTGTCTCCCAGTGCTCCCTCTCTCATTCAGGAGCTGCATAGGGGAATGCATGGGAGAAAGCAAGGCTGTAGCTTCCCAGAACACTGCAGCTGAAGTTTGCCAGACACATGGTGACCATCAGAAGGTTGCAGTGATTAGTCTAGCTATATAAATAAACATGGCTGAGTTCTGACCCAGCAAAAAATTGTTTGCTCTGTGTGACCCTGCTGCATGGAGCATGCTTAGGTCAGTGCTGCATGGAAAAGAAAGAGGGAGAGATTGGATTGAAAACTCTCTCTCCTGCAAAATCCAGGGAGAGTTTTTGTCTGGCTTCTATTTGACTATAGGGGGCAGGAAGAGTACAAAGAACACCTCCCCCAAGGGCCTAAGTGAGTTTGAGGTTTTGCACTTTTCGTGCTATGCTTGGCCTTTAAGCAGTGTTCACCATGGGGGTAGCAGAGTATATGCTAAGGTCAGTTCTTGTGAAGCAATGTGAGGGAGACCTGCCTCCTGAACTGTTCTGAGCAGGGAGTAGGACAACAGAACCAGTGAGTAGGATTCAGTGGGAACTAAATAAATATGTTGTTTGCTCTTTTTTCCATTCCTTCTTTTCTTTTTTTTTTTTTACTTGAACTTTGTTTGTAAGTGAGCCTGGCTCAGCTGAAGTATATTCACAGCCATTCTAGCCTCTTTCAGGAGGGCTGCTTGTCTGCGTATAGCATCCTTCAGGCCTATGGGGCTTTGCATCTTGTATCTTGTACCAAGTACCTCTCCTCCTGCAGCTTATGGATGTGGAACGCAGAGTTGAGAAGCAACCTCGTACTTTGCTGGGAAAGACACTGAAGAGTAAATCGCGAACCTTGACTGATGTTTTGTTCTCTATAACTTTCTTTTTAATTGAAAAGGACAGTACCAATGCAGGCTCTTTTAGCTCTTGTGCTTTAAGGTCAGTGGAGACATTCGATATCACTCCAAGGATTACTGTGAGGCTACCTGAGGGACTCCATATAAATTGGAAAACAGCAAAGCAATGGTAGCATAGGTCTGAGTTTACAGTTACAGGTGGTGGTGCAGAGTCATACTGACACAATTCTGCTAGTTTCAGGACAGAAGCCAATATCTCAGAATGCATTAGAGCTACTTTGAATTAGGACAAAGAGACTGCCTAAGCAGAACAGAAGACAATTCTGTTTACGGAATCAGTGCTAACTGGCATGGACCAAGCTGAAAAGTCTCTGCGTAGTACCACGTTTTCTTAGAAATGCATTTTTTGTGCTGTGAAAATGAACCAGCTTGCTCAGAATGAAACTTATGCATTTACAAAACATTCAGTTGCAAAACTGAGGTATGTCATAAACCACTCTTTCAGACCACCTGGTAGTGTATCTGAAGCTATTATTCTGAAGTAGTCTCCATCAGCAGACCCTAGACTCCCCCATTCTGGAGAATGAAGATTCCAAACATCCTCTCCTTTCATTTTGCTCTCATATGAGGTAGCATAAGCAAAAGGGAATGTGTAGATAAACATGTATTCCAAGATGGGGAACCATAGCAACAATAGCTACAGTAAGACTGAAAATATTTCTCTAATAGGAGATATGAAACAACAACATTCTGAGTCTATTGCAAGTTGCTGAATGCCAGGTTCAAGACAGCTCCACTCTGTCTTACTGCTTTTTATAGCAAAATACTGAAAATGTCATTGCCCTATTTAAAATCTACCTCATACAGAGTGCATAGATAGAAGAATACATATATCTTGTATCGCTGTCTCTATACAGGCGTGTTGTCGGATTTTAATTTTAATACAATGGGAAAGACTTCACTGCAAAGACCCGGTTTTATGGCAGTTTAGGACTTCCCCTTGCTAAAGCTATGGTATAATTTTCTATGTAGAGCTTCATGACAGTAAGGTAGTGTCTAGAAAGATGCCTGGAAAGGGTAGGAGAAAGAGAAGTAGCAAGTTCTGCTAACCCAGAAAGCGTAGGATGCTAGACCAGCTCCACTGCTTTCTGTGATCACGGCTCCCATGGCTCATTTACTGACATAGCATAAAACCTACATGATATACTGCATTTTCTTTTGTATACCTGTCCTACAGTGTCACAAAGTAACAGTATGGTGAGTTTAGGTTATTGTTGGGATTTCCTGTCCTGTGCAGCACAGGCCTTCCCTTTCCTACCTCACAAGCATGCACAAAGTTCACACAGTGTGCATCTAACGCAGGTGCAGAATAACGGCTATGGTTGTGAAAATGGAAGGGTGTTGAGGTGTTGTCCTGATACTGGAATATCCTGAGGCTGGTACTCTCTACTTTGGGACTCCCATGACTGAGAGCAACTGAAAAGAATGCTGTTACCTCTGGTAGCTAATATCAGTGGTGTCAACATTATTGTGTAGGAATGATTCATGTGGCACAGATTTTTAATTTAACAATGCTACATTATGTGTAATCTTTGCTTATTATATGTGAGGGCTTGTCCTAAAACCAATAAATTGTCAACAGTAACTTCTCTGATAAAGTTACATATTAATTTATTAAAAAAACCCCCTTGATCTTCTACTATGGTGCACATTGTTTTTGCCATCATGCACGCACACCGCTACGATTGTGGTCAATATGTAATGAGTCTGTTCATTGTTCACTAACTAGCCCTTTCAAGTTCTCAGCTAAATAGAAACAAAGAGGTTTTCAGGCTGTTTAACTCCAGACACCTTTTTCTTGTATTCTTACAGTAAATGGGTGCATTGACAGAGGCTGAAAATTTCATATGAAGCAACTTGTTAGCCTGCTGCTTTGGATTGTATCCTCACAAGAGGAACTATACCTTCAACCTTCCCCCACTTCTACCATCAGGCTTAACGCTACATTTGTGGTTTTTTTCACCTTTGCATCTTTTCCAATTCACTGCAGCCACCAGAAGCTAATGCTACCTTTATGATCATGACTGCCCCACACTATTATTTATGATATCTATACTTTGATAGGATAAACAGTATTTTGTGTTGTTCAAAAGCAAACATGAATACATTACTAGGCAACACTTGCACAATAGCAGCAAAAGTGTTATATCTTCAGATGTAAAACTTGTTGATCGGTTTAGACTTCCATATATATCTCTTTTGAACAAGCTACTCATATAAGGATTTAGAACCTTATAAAATAATGAGTTTAAAATCAAAATGTTTGCCTGGGGAAGTCTGCCTTATCAAATATTACTTAACAGGGATGCTGATGACTCACTTATCTCTGATGTTCAGCTCCTTAAATGAAGGAAACAGTAAAAGCATAATAAGAATAATACTGCTCTTAAGAAAATTAGCAGCTTCACATATAAACTTTAAATCCCCCTGCATTACTAAAATGCCAGTGAACTCTGGTCCTCAGGCTAGATGTAGCAATAAAATTTAACAGACTGTAAGCATACAGAATGTTTTATATAATCTGCAAATTCTAAATATGATTGATAGGTCTTGAAAAAAGACACACTGTTCCTGAAGTCTAAACTTTTTCGAGTAATTACCTCCAGGAAGGGATGACTAATTACAGTACTTTCTATGCTACACGATATACATAGCAGACAAATACACTGAAGAGTTTTGATTTAGGTATTCTCCATTTGGTAGAAGGAGTTAACCTATTTTTGGAAAGAGACCTATGTGCCTGAAGGCTGTAGGCTGATGAAAGTCTTTGTACTGTGCTTTATAGAATCAAAACATTTTCTGATGCTGCTGTAAGTCAAAGTCAAAGCTTTTGAATTCAATATGATATGCACAATTACTCAAAGTGCAATTAGATTATTATTACTAAAATTGCTATCCCTTTAGTTCAGCACTGCAAATGGTTGACATGCAAAACAGCAGTCATAGTTTCTCATAACACAATAGATATGTAACTTTCAGCAAGGGTTGGACATGGCAAGAGTGTTGATATTTTCTGTTGCATTCATATTTTTATCCTCCTAACCCAACATCTCTTTTCCAATATTTATCATTTGAAGAATATTTGTAGAAGCCTATTCCATGCTCATAAATTAATTTTGTGCTTTCCTAAAACAGAGGGGAAGCCTATTCAAATCAGTCAATGATAAATAGGTAGTGTGAGGGAAAAGGAATAATACCCCTGTATTGCCAATTATCTGTCCATGTGGAACGGATAGTTGTGTGCTTTATTGTGCTTTATTGATTTATCTTTCCCTGAGCAGTATGTTAGGAATTACAGTGTGAGAATGACAGTGTAAAGAATGACAACTAAGACCAGAAGTGAGGATTTTTCAACTGGGCCAAAGAAGTTCAGACCCTTACCTGAAGAAAATCAACCTCCCTTAAGCTACCTGGAAAAATCTGGCTAGTATCACTTGTGTGCCACAGAGTTTCCTGGGCTTCTGACAGATTTTTTATCCCAGAAAACATACTTAACAACTCTTTGGTTCAAAATTAGCTGACCTGACTGATGCCATACAGCAAAATGAGAGAGCTTAAAACGCCTCCTCAAATCATGACCAGTATAAAACTTAGGTTCCCTAGTAGAGCTTGGATAAGATTACTGTCATTTGGTTTTGAATAAGAGGAAGAGGTATTATATTGTATCTGTTCTTGAACACAGTGTTCAGTAGTTCTTATCTGTGAACTATGTCACCTCCTGGAGCCTTACTGTGATGAAAGCAGTGTGTCTGGGCCTGGAACTACCTCCACCCACAACTGCATGTTTAACTTTTGGAGTTTGGAGACCAAAAGTACTCGGTAGCCCCACTGGGTACATTTGTCAAAATTTCCTGTAGAAGGTTTTACAGGTGAGGCAGAACCTACAGAAATGTTGGTTGGGGAATGTATCATTAAAAGAAAGAGAAATGCATTCGTCCCTGTGCCTTAGAGTTGAATAAAAACTCCAGGCTGTGTTTGGAGTAGGTGTCAAGGCTTTGATAGAGAGAGAGCTGCAGGGGTGGCTTCTGTGTAAGGCGGCCAGGGCCTGCCCTGTGCTGGACACAGCCAGATCCAGACAGCTCTGCAAAAGATCCACCACAGGACACAGCAGAGCTCATCAGCCAAGTTGGTGGCACCTCTGTAAAAACACACTTAAGAGCAGAATACACCGATGGGAGAGGGCACAGAGAAGGGAATAAAGGAGCAGTGAAAGGAGTGAAAAAAAAAGAGTGAGAAAGAACAGAGGAAACACCACAGCTAGAGGAGTAGCAGGTGCTCCATGGTGGAGCAGGCACATTACCGAAGGGACTGCAGTCTGCTGAGGACCAACACCGCGGCACAGGTAAAACATGCAACAGAAGGAACTGGAGAGGGAAATTACTACATCTTTGACCACAACCCTCTGTGCTCCTCATTGCCTCTCTGAAAGGACTGAGTGAAACTGGCAGTGATAACAAGGGGTGAGGAGCAGAGTCTGGGAAGAAGAAGGTGAGCCTGGGAAAGAGAGAGGATAGGTGTTTTAAATGTCTGTCTTCTGTTTGTTTGTTTTCCATTACCAAATTAGTAATCAAATACTAAATTCTTCAAATCCAGTCTGGTTTTCACACAACGGTACTTGTTGAGTTGTCTGTCTTTGTTTTGACCCATGACTTTTCTCTCCCATGTCCTCCCTATTTTCTCCTGCACCCTGCTGGGCAGGGGAAGGGTGAGCAAATGGCTGAGTGCCTGGCTGCTAGCTGAGGCCACCCCAGCACACTGACACAAAGACCTTCTAATGCTCACTGACCCTGGGTCTTGAACTGGGTTTCAAAAACAGTTTCCTTATAGCAGAAACCTGAGAAAAGCTCCAAAGGCCATAGTGAAAAGGCCAATGGTTTTGAAATATTTCATAGTCTGAAAACTGGAGTTATTTTTATAACTTCCTTCTGGTGGCCTTAAGCATTTCCAGATTTAAAACCACCTTCAGATGATTTACAAAAGAAAAAGAAAAAAAGGGATGAAACCTCTCCAAAACCAACAAAACAAAACATGAATCTATAGTATCTGAGATTTCTTGGAGAAAATACGGTGAGATAAATCGATTTTAGACAGAGTAGGATGAGAAAGGAAGGCAAAAGAGCCTGAAATGCCATTGTGAATTCTTTGTTTCAGCTGCGAATGAGAACAACTTGCAATAGTTCTTACTGCTTTGGAAAGGAGTTTTATACAGATGACAGCAAATTATGCTCAACATGATAGGCTATACAGACTCAGAAACATTTCTCTTCTGTAAAGGCCATTTATCATCTTGTATTCTTGCAGATGAACTGGTTGTCTTCAATGTTTTATTGCTCATTTGCTCTCCTACGCTAATTAACTACCTGAAAATGCGATTCATGTTTCTCAGTGCTGAGAATATTGTGTAATTGACTGTGGTTTAACTTATTAAGCGTTTCACAGAGCAGCTCTGTATTCTCTACGCTCATAATTGTCTAAACCCCATCTGTAAAATATCCCCTCACTTACTTTCTGTTGATTTCCTGGGAATGTTTCAGGTTTTCACTACTAGTTAAAGCTTCCTATTTACTTTAGCAAGGATAAGATATGTACATTGACAATGAGTTTAGGATTCAAGTGTATTCTTCTAATAGAAGTTTACTGAATTCTGTCTATTACAATCCAGAATACAGATTATAAGCCACTCTAGTGTAATCTATAAATCATATTCTTTTCACTCATTTGTTGACATTTACAACAACTGCTGCAGTCAAGTGATGAATGATGGATGGAATGTTCTGCACTTAATCTGGTTATGTACTGTTGCATAGTGATGCAGTGTGCTGTGAAATGGCTTCTAAGGTGTACCACAGGGGCGTCAGTATTTGCACAATTACTCTTACACATGCCTCAGGTTCCTCATAGGCCTGGATGGTGCCTGGTCTGTAGAAGTGCTCAAGGGGAAAAAGCAAGGATAAAGCTTCTAAATATGGGGTGGCATTTTCATCACAACAAAATAAAAAACATTAATGGGACTAATGCTCCCAAGTCCTTAGAGCACATCTAAATCCCACTCTTTGTGCCCTTGTGGAGAGAATGAGGTACAGTCTTGATGAGAATGCTTATCTCTGGTCTGTGCACTGAAAATAGTTCTAGGAACTGTCTGGGGACAGGCTACAGTGGGATGCCCTTCTGCTCACAATGTTTGAGGAAAAATTTGGTTAAAGGCAGAATGCAAAGAATTTTCAGACCATAAGTGAAAGGCTTAGAGAAGCTGTGGCATATACTATAGCTGGAGAAAGGGAGTGTGTTCCAGACATATTTACGTATTATCAAAGGCAAAGCAAGCCTTATTCCTTAAGCCTTTTAGTCATATTTTTGTCGTCGTATTTTGTCCAGCCTTTCTATGCATCAATGAAACATTACTTTTCACATCCTTCTTGTAGGTTTTCAACTTCATTAAAAGTCTGGAATTTTAATCAAACCAATGGAGACTGAATTCACAGATGGTCATTTTTTCTTTCCTTGCAAACTCCCCAGAAAGATACTCAGCAAAGCAAGACACAATTTATTGTAAGCTTTTTTTGCCTCTGAAATATTCTCTTAAGAGAACTGTGAGAAAGAGGATTTTTTTCCTATAAAGAATGAATATTTGAGCAGGAATATACAACTTTGTAACAGGCATCCAGTTCAGAAGGCCGGATAAAATTCCAAATTCTCCCAGAATTCAGAAAGTATTGCTGATGTAGTTAGGGTTTTCATCAAAATGTGTTTTATTATAAATCATTCCCACACACATACACCTATTGAGGAAACTATTGGGTCCAAGTACATCTCTTTTCAAGTCAACCTTACTGTGTCATCAATGAAAATGGGAATAAACTTATTTCAAATTATGGTGTCAAGACTCAACAGTGTTAATGGTATTTATGATAAGGTGAGAATTTGGAAACTGGGAGCATGTAGAGTCTATAGCATGGCTTGGTCATGTCCCTAAGCTGTTCCCTGATCCTCCATATGGTGCTCCTGGTGCTCTAAGGCATAATTATTACTTTTTGCAGAGTTACTTTTTTTCAGCTCGGTGTCTGTAACAAGGTAAGGACTCAGCTGGAATCCACCATAGTGATATTTTTCTACAATGAAACTGAGGATATATATACAGAGAGGACATAAAAGGGTACAAAACCTTCTATGTGGTGTTAGATTGATTTGGTTTGGTTTCAAGAAAGCTGCCTGGTTCATTAAAATATCATCTCCAGGATTATCATAGAACCATGGAATGGTTTGGGTTGGAAAGGACCCTAAGGTCATCTAGTTCCAACCCCCTGCCATGGGCAGGGACGCCTCACACTAGACCATGTCGCCCAAGGCTCTGTCCAACCTGGCCTTGAACACTGCCAGGGATGGAGCATTTATCACTTCTTTGGGCAACTTGTTCCAGTGCCTCACCACCCTCACAGTAAAGAACTTCTTCCTTATATCTAACCTGAACTTCCCCTGTTTAAGTTTAAAACCATTTCCCTTTGTCATATCGCTACAGTGCCTGGTGAAAAGTCCTTCTCCAGCATCTCTGTAGGCCCCTTTCAGATATTGGAAGGCTGCTATGCCTTATATGTGCTATATTATGTCGTAATACTTATACTGTGTAGAAGTGCCAGGAACAGGATTATTAGTGAAGTGGGTAGCTAAATTGTCTGACACGCTATACATTTCCCATGCATGCTTGATACTCTCATAATCATTTTTATAGTCATTTCCTGTAGTAGGGATATATGTCTCGGTCTTTACTGATGGCATCTGCAGGCAGTTCTGTTGATAAGCTTGGCAAAGGTTTAGATACATTTTGCATGCCTATCTTACCTCTTCTTCTATTCTTTTTTATTTTGTTTGTTTTTTACCTCCTCTCCCCTCCTCTCCTGTTTTTTTCCTTTCCTTTTCATAGGAGGACATTTTCAATGGCTGTGTCTCTGCCTTCGAGAAATGGAGTAAGAAGAAATACTTTTTTTGCCTCTGACTATTGATAATGCATTCCTTTTGTCCTTTCATTATCCATATGTTTTTGGAGCACAGTGTGTTTGGACAGCCTGCAAATTTCACAGGGATAATTCTGTCATTAAGCATAAATTTTCATCACTTCATATTACACATGCGCACTTAATCCACGTATAAATGGCTATCACACATATTAGATTTGGTCTTGTAGTCAGCTGTTTCTTTGGCACAGCTGCCCTATTATGGCAAACAATCAGCATTGTAACTATAACTTAAAGTTTAGGTTGACCTGGGTCCTTTAGATAATTCTATCTTTTATTCATAAGAAGTCCATTTTTTCCTGGGCACTATTGTTGGTTTTTCAGTTTCAGTGTTTTTGAGGGAGTGTTTGCACTGGGTACAGATAAATTGCTCTAAGCAGAAAACTTCAAAGGTGTTTGGCACCTGTGTGGATTAGTATGTGGGTGACATGCTCAAATTGTCTTAGATACCTGGGTCAACTGTTCTCAAGGATTTACTTACATTAGGGAAATGTACTGCAGTGCATTTCCAAAGTTTTTTAGCAGTTGTGGTTACTGTAATCTAAATAGCTCTCTGGGACTTGCCTACTGTTTAGTTGGTGCTGCTAATGTGGAAAATGAATGTTTTTGCTGAACATTATAAATCAGACTATGATCTATGCATATCTGTGACTTGGCCCTGAGATTCAGCGTTTCACATGTTTCTCCCTCTCATTTTAGTGGAGGTTAGGTTCTGCCATCAGCAGAAATGTTACAAAATTGCTCTAATGCTTTAGAAACACTTCCCAGTGGTCTTATCTGATTGTGCCCTTGATATGTAATCCTTCCCAATAACTTGAAAGAGAAAAGCCTACCAGTTCATGAGTGTCTAGAGTGGCAGTTCATACATATATGTGCCTCATACGTATATATGTGTTCATACATGTACATATACACACATATATATGCCTCTGTGTGTGATGCTTCAGATTCTGCAAAGTGTTTGGTAATACACAGAGATTAAAACTTCTCAGTGCTTTCTTAAGTCAGACTGATGAGAAAAAACCCACACCAGTGAGATAGTGAGTATCCAACTCACTATCTGTTTCTATCCCAAATCTTGGCTATTTGAAAAATACAGGAGAAGTAAAGACAGCAGAGGACTGGTGGAGTAAGTTACCATGTTATTAGAAGAAGAACAAATTATTTCTGCTCTCCTCCTCAACTTTTCCATCAGCTTCTCCTAGAAAACAGCAGTGGGTTTCTGAGCTTTTGCTTTTCCTTGATTCTGTCATGTTATTTTTGAGATAATTCAGACTGACTCAGTTACCCTGCTGTCAAGCCTGAGAAACTGCACTGACTGCACTAAGTGTGCTCGGGTGGGTGTTACCATAGCAGGAGAATTTGGCAGCATGGCTGTGAAAAGGAGCTAGCAAACAGGATTGAATATAACTTGGGTAACAGGGAATAACAAGATGTGAAAATCCGCTCCAGCCTCATGCTTTGACCACTCGTTCATTCACTCCAACTGGAGTTTTAATACTACATACAGAAAAACAAAGTCCATTGGCACCTTGAAGGCATGATACAACATGATTTCTGTTCAGCTGAAGCATTGTCCCTACCCTTGCCTGGAAAGCTGCAGTATTAGTAACTACTTTCTCCTCAAACAGACAATATTTCTAAACATATTGTTCCCTCTCCAAATCATAGCAAACTCTAGAGTATGTGAATTTGTTTCACTTCTCCGGGAATCTGCCGCTGGAAGTGGTGATTGCCTGCATCCAAAGAGATCCCAAGGATAAATGCCAGGTTCCTTTTCCTTATCAGTTTCTCAGCTACAAAGAATCACTGGCATTCGACTTCCCTCCTTCTACATTCTTCCCACTCAATGTCCACCCACTGTTGTCACATTACTGGTCACCACATCCAAATCTCTGTTTATCCCTGTGTTCTGAAAGATTTTTAGTATAAACTCTAATCTGTTCTCATGTAAGCAGTGCAATGGTTCTTAGTGATGCAGGTAAAAAAACATGCTATTATTTGTACCAAATCATTGATTTCTGGAGAATTAATCAGATCCTTTTATAAACTTCTATAAATAAAAAGTTTTGCTTTCCTACAGCTCCAAGAAACTAAAAGTATTACATGTTACCATTAGTTTGTAGAAAAAAAACAGAATAGAGAAAACATATGAAGGCACTTTATTTTTCTCTAAAGTAAAACAAACTCAAATAACTGTCTTTAACATAAGATTTAAGAAATCTACTTGCAAAAGCTTGCAAAATCATTCTAAATTAAGTACATTATTCATCCTGTTGTCTTCACCATCCTTTCTGTGGCTATACAGCCTGAAAGAAAAGGACCGAATATGAGGCACAGTGTGTCTAGAAAAAGAAGCTTTAAAATAGTACTTGGCATTTTCCAGTTTATTGCACTGAATGTTAATGCACATTGGGAATTCATAAACATAGAGAAATGATTTAGTCTTCCCTTCCTGTATAACAAACACAGCAGGACAGAGAAGTGCAAAAATTGATATTGTTGTTTATAGCCAGGATCCATTTATGCGAATACTATTTTAATCTCAGCTAGCTTCTTGCTCATATTCTAGGCTCTACCTAGATTCAACCTACGAGGAATGGCTGGGTGAAGCACATATAGGACAGCTTTAGTTTATCTTATCTTGCTCAGGTGCTAGTATGCATGGCCATGACTAAACAGAGATGAGGCCACGGTCCCAAGCACTGGCGTGTGATTGACCACTATGCTCCTCTGGGGGTCATGCTCCCTAGCCCAGTTCTAGCCAATGCCAATTAGTGCTTTCTCAGGGAACAGGTTTGGGACAGCAAAGGCCCACAATGGCTCCCAGTTGGCACTGCAGTCCTGGCCTCTCTATTTTGGGAAATGAAGAGAATGTGTCTGTGTAGACGTGAGCTATGCTGTGACACTTGCCCTCAGGGCCAGCACACAGACACAGCTTGTTCTACTTACTAGCATAGGGGTAGCCCACGTCATCCAGTTTTAGCTATATGAGCAAGTCCACAGGGTCTCTTATGGGCTCCCTTCAAATCCCACTTGCTGTGCTCCCTGCTTTGATACCTGAATTACAGCTACCTCTATTCAGGTAAGACTGTGTGCTCTGCCCCATCTAGTTAATTACAGCACAGCCTGCTGCAGCAGAATGAGTAAAAATGACCTCACTGATGAGGCTGCTGGCTATGTTGGGAGCTCTATTCTGAGATGTTTAAAAGGGAAGAGGTGCTAAAACATGTTTTGCCTTTCCTTTGAACTGGCATCTCCATTTTCAATAGAAAGGAAGCATGAGTGATGTACTTTCTCTGTATTTGACAGAGCTAATCCCCAAATTGTCTCACTCTGCCAAAGCTACCATGGATCACCTTCGTGGTACTTGTCACGGAAATGCAAAAACTCTTTCAAGAAAACAAATTCAATATGTACACACACATGTACATATATATATGTATGTATTAAAAGTTACTGATTGCCCCTTAGTCCTTTCTGATTCCCCCTTGCTGGTTTTATTCACATTTTTTAAGGAATGTCACCCAAAACCATTGTTGGAGCAGTTTATTTGTCATGAGGGTAATTGACTATCAGCTTCCTTGTCTTTTGGTTTGACTTAGAATTTTTGGAAAAAAAATTAAAACAGATGATTTTTTGACATACTAAAAACTTGTGAATTTGCCTAAGAAAAAAATCTCTGTGTCTGTATGCAGTGAATTCATGTGATTCTAGCTAACTTAAACAACTTGAAAGACATCTCTGGCAGATGGGATGGAAAGTTAAAATATAAAAGGAAGCCAATGCTCATTCATATAAGAAATATAATCGCTGCTGTCAGGTAACATGCTGTACAGACAAGTGAGTGAAATTCCAAAGTAAAAGAGCTGCTCCACACTTTCTGTGGAGCAACAGACAGACCAGCACAAAAAAATAGCATTCTAGCATAGCTTAAATCATGTGTCTTTAATCAAGGCCTACCAGATAATGCAAAGGACTCGTGAAAGTTTTGTTATACAACATTTTTTTCTGTTCATGGTAGAACATTATGAAAGCATTGATCATGTCTTCATGATAAAGGGACATCCTGCAGTGTCATCCAAAGATATCCAGCCCTGCAAGGTCAGGACGTCATCAGCCAGTGGTCTGACCTAACCAGCTCTGCTCAAGTGCAAGGTGTGTTAGCTGGAGCAAAAAACCCCGAGTAATGTGACTGTTGTGCTTCCCAATCTAAGCTGGTTTGTATGACACAACTTAGCAGAATGTAGACACATTCTTAGGATAAATCTTCAGCCTTGCACAAATTAGGAAAGGCCAGACTTATTCCAGTTGACATCATCTGAAGATTTAAATCATGTTTTGTAATTAGGAGACATGTCTGGATTTGAAACATAAGCACCCAGTGAATTCTCCCCATTCCTGAACTGCAAGCTTTGCCAGATCCATCTTGTTTGGATTCTTAAATGTATTGCCAAATTTTCAGTGGAAGTAAAGGAAGTTTTATTTTCTTTTAGCATTTAGAGACAGTAATTAGGTTATTTAGGTATCTAATCAGCATGACTTTGCTATAGAGAAGGCTGAATGCATTAAAAACATGAGAGAATGAAGATGAGTTTTCTGTTTAGTATTGTTCTTCCACATAGTATTTTTAAAACACAGAATTTAAAGTCAAGTAATCCAGAAATCTCAGTGCTATACTCAAACAGTGTAGAGAATTACATGTTTGAACTGGTTTTTTTACATGCTTTCCCTCATTTTAATATGGTACCTAGCAGCAGTTGTGAAAACACCCATGGTGTTCACTGGAGCAACGCCTAGGAAATAATAAAGAAGCTTTTAAAAATGTATTTGAAGTTTGAGACCTGTGAGAATTCAAAGCTCTTCACTGATCTGTATAAACATGAAACTGAGAACTGCCAACAGGTTTATGAAAAATGAAAAATTAAAAATGTCACTGCCAACTAAACAATAGGCATATAAGTGACAGTAGCTTATGGACTGGACCCTGGAATTCCGTAGCAATGGGGTTAGGTGTTACTGTGAGTAGAAAATCAATCCGTACGCTTTCAGCAGAAATAAAAGGGCTTGAAAAATTCACAACTTGAAGTAAGAAAGCATTTTATCAAAAATTCTACCTGTAACATCCAGTAATTTTTCCTTATTACAGCATTAATAGATCCCAGAATCAGAATTGTTAAAAATGCCCTTTCCTCTTCTCAGTCCGTCACTGCTTTGATTACATAATTTTTTTCCTATTCTTTGTAATGGCATATGACATTACAATGGTTCAGAGTCACTAGTCCATTTCTTGCTACAGAATCATTTTTGTATGTTTATCAGACTCCAACTGGCTCCCAACTAAGGCAGGGCCATGAAAAAAAAAACAGATTGTTGTCAGTTGCCCTCAAAATTATTCATTATGGCTATATCTTCAGTCTCTTACCTATTTTGTCTACAAGAAGACTCAATGGGTTTTGATGTAGCTTCTACTGCAAGCCTATTCTTTCCTTTCCACAAAAGTAAGGGATAGTCTTAAGAATGTAAAACGTGATTCACTTCCATCTCCATATATCTTATGATCCTTTCTCTCCTCTTCCACTGTATCAGTAAAGAGATGAATTTCTCTTCTTACAGATCACTTACAGAATTTAATTTGTACTTTTATCTCAGATGAAGTTTTTAGTATTCAGAATTAGCATTAGTCCTAGAAAAAAAAGCCTGCTGGTAATAACAACAGCAACAGTAATGTTTTACTCTACACAGAATCATATGTAGATAAAGATACACCTATACGTAATCCAACAGTCTCTTCATTTTTACTGTTATGTACATTGCTGGCAAAGTAGCAATCATATTACTGAGAAAGTGCAAGTTTTTATATTCTGTAACATTGTTCTGTAGGTTTGCAAGCCTTTTTGGAACAAAGAGGCTTCCTGAAACCCTATGAACAGACCAACTGCCATTACTCAAACTCATACACATAACAGAGTACCAAGCCCTGTATCTCAAAAGAGATAACTAAATAATAGTATTTCAGCACTGGAGATTGTTGTACCCTGTAGGGGTCTCTGGCTGCAAACAACCTGTCATTTATGGACAGTGCTTCCACAATACTCTTATGATGGCTGCATTTAGTGTGCTTATTTCTACATTCAAAGATCAAATAGCTTCTGAAGCTACTAAGCTTATAAAAAAAATTATTTTAGTTAATCTTATGCATATGTTTGAGATGTCTGCAAAAAGAAGCACATCGGATGCACCACACAAATAGATTTGTTAAAAGCCAGCTGTTAAGCCTAACCAGCAGGGGCAGTTCAACAGCATCCTTTAAAACAATGGCCAAGACACCACAAGCATAGAAGGCCGGAGCTGATCATTCAATTGCACCTATCAGCTGGAGTTTGGGTACCAAAAGGGTACCCAAGGGGAAAAATGCCACCCAACAAGAGTCCTTTTGGAGAAAAGTAGGAATAAAGAGACACTTCATCTATCTCTGGTGCAGTGCCCAGGAAGGGCCATCCTTGGGGATGGATGAGGCTCCAGGAGCTGCCTGATCCTCAGATCTCAAAGACCTCCCTTTGATCATATTCTCACTTCAGAGGAAATGAGCAGGAATGATTTCTCAAACTCACGCTCTTTGTTTCTCTCTTTTGTATGGAAACTTCAGCTGGGGACAAAGTCTGAACTCCATTAAACATTTACAATATTTTCAAACTCAGTGTACATCTGATAGCGCTAAATTTGTATCACATTAGCCAAACCTTAACAGAGGTTGCTATTATTGTATAAAATTGCTATTATTATTATCCATTTGCACTGGATTTTTAAATCAACTGAATACTGCTCTGACAACTGTGAAATTATTATCTCTGTAAAACAAGATGAAGATAATAGTAGTCCCATGTCATGCCATACACTTTCATGGATTAGAAAAGATTTCCTAACAGTCCTGTCCTTCTCTTACTTGGTCCTGAAACTGATTTCTTTTGCACAATGGCAGGGGTAGAATTGTAACACTGCCCGTTGGAGCAAATAAAACTGGGACAAGTTCACTGTTCAATCTACCTGAATTTTTTACTCTACCAAATACTAGTTTAACCACAACGAAACCCATCTGCATTGATTCTTGCAGGTTTTATCCTTAGTAGTATTTTATTATTATCTATTATTATCATTTATTTATTTCAAGAGGCAAGAAAACACTAATGTTTTAAAAAAAAGATCAACAAGACATTAAAGCTTTAGGTGGTCTCACTCATTTTATGCATGATACAAAGCTGTACAGAAAAATTCTATGTATAAACCAGACTTACTCAACTCTGTAAAACTCCAGCAATACAATTTTCTGAGTTTCAGTCCTTACATATTCTAGTATTTATTAGTCTGTGGCACTAGTAGTCTACAGGTTATATATAGTGCTTTTTATCTTCAGGGAAAGAAGAATGCCAAATTGTTAATTCACAGACATTTCTTTTCAAGTTTTACATACTTTTCTGACACATGATTATTCTGTGATATATTAAAATGTAAGTCCCTCCTCTTTTGCTTTTCTATAATTTAAATAATTACCTGAATAAAGCATGTGAATTATGGCTTTCACGTTTCTCAGTTCAATCATGCTAATTTATCTTCTGGCAGAGAACTTCAAACCAAATTACTGTCTCATTCTGAGACATTATGTTAATAAAAGATATTAATTACTTCTTAGAAGGCATATTTCTTTATCCAGACCACAAATTTAAAAAGAGGTTTGCCTGAAAAGAACTCTGCTTTAGTTCTCCCTCCCCTGACAAGCTCAGAATTTCTCTCACTCACTCATACAAAAAAAAAAAAAAATCCTTTTTCTCCTTCACTTTGAAAACCTTCCCATCTATCTCTTCTGTATTCTCACTGACCAGTGCTGCCATCCCTTTCTTTAATGTCATTTACGATACATTCACTTTGAAAACTCATCTTCCTAGCTTTGAAAATGTACATGAAGATTTCCGGTGTCTAATCAAAGCAAATGGAGAATACAGACTATATTCTATGCTATTTTCTGTTCCACTAGAAAGGAAATCCTTTCTTGTTCAGTTTCATATGCTATACCCAGCTGATAAATCAGGCAATTTTAGCTACAGTTTTTATAGAAAAAGGGCATGCAAGAAAAAACTAATGAGCAAAGGTGCTGAATGCATGTCAGAGGTTTTACACAGCATGAATTGCTCACCATTTAGGAAGAAAATCTCTTAAATACAGTAAGCTGTCGGTATGTCCGGGAAATCATAGCTGGATCAGTTTTGAAAAGCCAAATATAAATACAAAACACCTGATGAAGTTTGAAAACCTGTTTCTTCTTTTCTGCTAGGGGTGTGGAGGAGAGTTGTGATTTTTTTAGAATTATTTATCTTCACATCACAAAATTTTCTACATGTTAACTTGGAATCTTAATCTAAAACTGTCCTTTCATTTGACTTCTAAAGAGTGTTCACTGCAGGTATGGAAAAGAAGTTTTGAAACTTGAAAATAGGAAATGCGTTTTCATTAGAGGCAAGCAAGGTTCTATTTCCATCAGTAATACTGTAATGAGAGAAAAGGCAAATTAAAGTTCAAGGTTTGTGGTTACCCTCTCACAAGGAATTTGGGAGGGTACGTCCATTTATGCATGTCGTGTAGGAACCTTGTTTACTCTAACCAGAACTATTATAATCTTCATCTAAGGGATAAAGATCATTCATCTGTTCTATTCCACCACCTAGGAAAAAAATAAAGTATAAAAAGTGTAAGCTTTCGATGTTGTACCAATGTTCTTCTCTAAAAATAATGTTTTATAATGGAGACAAAGAATCTTTTTTTAAATTGATATTGAGATAATTTACCATGGAAGACACAGGGCAAATATTTATTTTTTTTTTAACCATTCAGTGGAACATTGGCAATAGACTATTATGGCTGCAGATACTGCATCAATTCAAGAGGATTTATCATGGTCTGGTTCTCTCACAATAAACCACAATGACAGAAGGAAACTAATTTACCTTTTCAAATAATGTGGCCCAGAGGTGCAAAGCAAGCAGCAAAGAGACAAATACATTGTGTTTTCAAATTATGCTGGAGCAACTTATATTAGAAAAGAAATTAGAAGGGCCAGATGCTAAAAAATCATGATCTCTCATTTTCCCTTCACTGTCACCCAACATTAAATCATGATCTCTTGTCCTCTGGTTTGGTTGGGCACCATTTAATCTCTGCATTTCACTTATTCATACTCCTTCCAAGCAAAGCAGGCACTGGACAATACAGAAGCATCTATTTGTGTTGCCCGTATTTGTGTCAGTTTTATGTTTCTTCATAGTCTTTCACTATGTGAAGTACTTCTACCCAAAGGCAGCAAAAGCCGATGTGTTTCCTACATTACCTTTCATCTTTTAGAAGAGTTTCACCTAATATTCTGTACTTTACTTAAGTATGAATTCAAATGCTAATTGTGTTAGTATTCTGTCAGCCTTGTGTATTAATTCTAGGCATAACTTGGATTTCTCCTGGAGTGAGAACTTCTTTCTCCTGGCTGTGCCATGGGCACTGCAATAAATACACATTTCCTTCCAGACTAGGATCATTAGGTTCTGAAGCTTAATACTGGGCATGTTACTGCACTGAATAGTAAGACTTGAGTTAAGAAGAATGGGAAAAAGTCATATTATCATACTTTATCTTGAGATCAATACAACTGAGGCAAATACAAGCAAGCAGAGTTCTTCTCCAGTGTAAGCTCAAGTGAAGCTTATTTGATCTTCATGTTAATTATAATTTTAATTTAAATTCTTTAAGTTAATTTTAATTTCAATTCCTTTCTACTTTCTGTATTCTTGTTCAAGAGTCACTTGTAACAAAGAAAGGCTATCCTGCATGTTTAATTAGTACATAGAGATAAAGGTTCATGCATGTATCCACATATGAGAAAACAGACACCGAGAGGAAGGCAGAAGCAGACTTCACTGTTACCACTTTGTGTTAAAAAAATTTTAGTAACAGGACAAGGGGGAATGGCTTTAAGCTGCAAGAGGGGAGATTTAAATTAGATATTAGGAAGTTCTTCACTGTGAGGGTGGTGGGACACTGGCACAGGTTGCCCAGAGAAGCTGGGGCTGCCCCATCCCTGACAGTGTCCAAGACCAGGTTGGATGGGGCTTTGAGCAACCCGGTCTAGTGGAAGGTGTCCCTGCCTGTGGCAGGGGGTTTGAAACTAGGTGATCTTTAAGATCCCTTCCAGTCCAAACCATTCTATGATTCTATGATTCTATGATTTTGGCAGAAACTTCAAAGGAGATTTTATAAAGCTCAACTCAAATGTTTATTTTAGAGAGCCGAACTTATATGATGAGTGAGAAATAATTTTCAAAAGACTGAAATTTTGCTCAGGTGGGGTTTTTTTGGTTTTTGGGTTTGGGTTTGTTTTTTGGGTTTTTTTACAGGACACCTCAGAATCATGTATAGGAACAAACATTAGAAATACCAGAGAAATATCTAGTGAAACAACATCATCCATTAATTGATCCAAGCATCACATAACTAGGCAATGTACAGAGAAGATGTTTGGCAACCTTAGGTAATGTCCAGGGAGAAGTGGAGCCAACACCTTACACTTACTAGGAAAACCAGTATTTTAAAGTAAGGAATGATCTCTAATGATGAGTGTGCTCTGTGTCAGACATCTCAGTGGTGAAAATACAAACCTGTGAGATTAACACAAGATCACATAGTCTATAGAATGAAACAGCCTTTTAAAACAGATCAATGTTAGAAGATCTATTTTAAATCTTCCTTCTGACCACATTTTGTAGATATGCTAAAAGATAGTACAGAGGAATGGAAAAAAACCCCTCCCTTAAACACATAGTAGTGATCTGATTGGAAAAGATCCTGAATGATCCCCAAACCCTAGAGCAGGCTGAGAAAACAACTAACTGCATCCTAATCTCTAACTCGCTAGCATCTCCAGTGGGGCTGAGGCCAAAATTTAAAGGCTTATTTAGTTCTTCTGGATCTCTGGGCTTTCAGCTTTTTCCCCATGGAAGCCAGTCCTCTTTATTCATCTGGCAACACACGTTACAGTGTTTTGATATCTCTTCTAGCTTTTCATTCCCATTCCTGTGTCTGGAGTCTCCATGTACTGAAAAAGTCTAAGAAGTTTTTCACTTCTAATTCACATTCAGAATATTGTTTTACATTTCCCACAGAAGCAGCTTTCTATCCCACAGTGTGAATTCTAAAGCACTGGGAATTCCAAACCATGAGAAGCAATGTCAGTATCATTCAAATGCACCATCCTGCTTTCTTACTGTCAGGGCTTCCAACTTTACCATGGAAGTTAAACAACGAAAAATTCAGCCTTTTATCCTGGGTACTGGGTACTACCAGGTGTGCCTGCCAAGGACCAAATCAGTAACAGTCTCATCCTGATCCCAGATATATTATGTAAATATGGATTAGCTCTATTGTTATGGTTTGTATGGATTTGCTCCATTAGCATAACTGAGGCAATATATTCACAATAACTTTTTTTTTCTTTTCATATATTCATTTCCATTTCCATTGTCGGTCATCAAGATGAAATGTTATAACTCTGAAATCAGCCTGTCACTTATATAATTTGAAAACCTACTTACTATAGAGCATGCAAGCATACTACTCCTACACACATGCACTCCTAGTCAAATTAACCTTCAAGTCAATGAATATTTAATTTTTACATTATTTTCAGCAACTTATCACTCCACAGTAAAAGTGTACTGGATAATAACATAGCTGATATGGTGCTAAATTCTTTGAAGCATGAGAGATGAAGTAAAAAAGGCTGCAGACCAACAGCTACTGTTCTGAATACAAAAAGCACAAGCGCAAAGATAAAAAGACTTTGTCAAGCGATAAAATGCAGGCAGAAGGTAAGGACAGAGAAACTCAGGAAAGACATAAAACATTATTTCCTACCTTGACAGCAGCACTAAAAGTGGGCTAGTAAAGAAATTAAAGCATTGGAGGCCACTATGATACATTATAAACAGATCAATAGCATAAAATGCCACATGTATCTTCTTTCTGACATTTTCAATAACTAAACACTGACCTTTATAAAGAGGTAACAGAGCTGTGAGAAATAATCTGATTCATTTTGGCTAATGTTATAAACCTAAAAGCAATAAAGAGAAAAGTCAAACCAAGAGATATTACTCACGTTTTAAATAAGCTAAAGGCTTTCCTTCAGTAAAAACGCTGTCTTTTTACAAGAGCATTAAAGACTCCTACAGTTCTCATTGGGCAGTTCAAATTTTTAATAGTATCACTATTTTGAGGGGAAAAGGAAAAAACCCGAAACAAAACCAACCCAAAGTACCAAAACCAAACAGAAAAAATCTGTGTCAAAATTACTGTTCCAGCAATATCAAAGCATTTTATGAAAGTCTATTAGCCTGTTTCACTTGTACACTTCCTCACCTTACATTCAGGTTTAAATTTTGACCAGAGCATGTGCCAGTCCTTAGACTAATCCGGAATGTTTCTATGAAGTTCAAATTATTTCTTGGTGTCAGCAGAGAAGTGGTTTGAGACTGTCTCATCTGTCAACTGATTAGTTTACCCATCTCTTTGTTACATCAAACTGGGGCTTTGTCCTCTTCCTCCACAACCTCCAAATTGAGCCCCCCCTCCAAGTGTAAAAACCTCAGAATTTTTCCATGATCAAATTGTCATTTTCTAAGCATCCCCACTGCTACTGTAAGTTATAGGCTTGAGTACCATTAGTAAACTGCTAGAATAAATGTAAACCAGTGTTTCACTAGCTTTATGTAAAAATATTTAAGAGAGACTAAACCCACCAATAACTACAGCAGGGATCAATAGGATGTTCCAGCATTGTTGAGATTACTGGTGTCTAACATTAATTTCCATACTGACAGTATTCACTGTGTTTCTCTAAAAGATTATGAACCGCAGTAAGCAAATGAGAAGAAAAAAGAAGTACCTCTTTGTTTCCATCTGATTGCAATGGTTGACTTATAAACTCATGTAGCTCTTTAAGAAAAGCATGTCTTGCAAACAGCTGGTGTATTTAAAGGATTTCTAAAAGGATTTAGAAAACTAATTTTAATAAGGCACATTCCAGCTAGGTTTTGCATTTGCTTTTATGTCTGCTCATGGAGGAGGGTTATTTATACTATTATTTTGAGTATATTATTCATGCATTAGCTGTCCATGTCATGAATAGCATCTCAGCGAAGAGCTAATCCTGGGTCTAAAGAAGATATACAAAGCTAGATATCCATCTGTGCAGAGATCTGATTGTTGGGATTTATAGTCATGGCATCTTCCCTTACTAATTCTTTCTGTGAGGCTCTAATTCCATATGTTATTGCGCAGGACAGCAAGAGAAAACCTTTAAAATACAGAAATCAACATAGAACAACTGTGAAAAATAGCAGCAATTATAGCCAAAGCAGTAGTTGGCTCAAGCCGGACTATTCTTTTGCGCATTCACAGATAACCCAAGGCTGAAATCCAGCTTAATTATTTCTAGGTTTACAAAAAAAAAAAGAAAAAAAAAAGAAAAAAAGAAAAGTAGAGGGAATGTGTTCTAAAAAGACTACAGTTTGCTTTCTGTTGTAATACTTCAAATAGTTTTATTGTTCTTCAGAGATGTACACTGCCTACCCATGAGGCAACAGTATCTGCTCGACAGGTTATTATCTGATGTCATAGCTTACAGAAAAGGAAAATGTTCTTTCTTTCCATTCTTTTAGCTAGCCAGGACAGCCACATGTTTTGTGGGTATCAAGCAGGAATACTGAATGCATGATAGAGACAGTGGCTTCTGAATTTCAACAGAAAATTTTCTGAACTGTGAAAAGGCTGTAGAAAGAAAGTAAAACCCAATATTATCTTAAGACCCAATATGTTCCTTTCAGTGGGAGAATGGAAAGCCACCATTTACATAAAATTCCCTAAATAGCCTTGCTGATGATTTTTTTTTTCTGTATTTTTTAAGTGGAATTTTAGTTCTACATGCCAAAGGAGATGGGTTGCTGATTAGTTATTTGATCACGCACCAGCAGAACAAAGACCTTCCACTGCCTGCTCTAACTGCTCTCTCACTTTCTCAAATGCATGTCTTTTTACTATTTTGACTTCTTCTGTAGCCTTGTGTAATAAAAATGAAGTAATTTGTCTGGTATGTATTTATATTACTACAATACCAGTCCTCTGTTTTCACAAATTGAATTTCAGTGTGTCATTTCCATGTATGTTACCCTATTGCACATTCCAAAGCTACCCCAAAATAATTATGATGAGATGCTCATCCTAATATAGAGCTGAAACTACTTTCCTAAAATGAAGCTACTTTTCAGCATTCATTCCATGGAACAACTTCCTTTGAAAACAGTAATACAGTGATGTATTTGGCTGGTACTTTACTAATGCTACACACAACATCTGTCCAAAAGAAAAATTCGTGTCAAAATAATTAACAATACATGTCATAGCTCATTAGGATCAGCACATGAGACTATTGCTGCTGGCAACACAAGTGACACACACAAGCCAGCTAGTGGCAAAGGCGTGTCACTCTTTCTAATCACAGAAGAGGAGAACATGAGATCTCTGCTGATCACAAAGTACTTTCTCAATTTAAATTTAGTACTCATGTTGATTAAAAGGTTTTCCACTTTAATCTTACCTAATCAGATAAAAAGACTTGGTGCTGTGTGTATGAGGCATAATCTATGAGTCATAGTAAACTGCTGCTAAGCAGAATGAATGCAGAATACTGTTGTTCTCACACAAAAGGGAGGAAATTATGTTTGTAACTACACCATTCCTTGAAAAGCAGCAAGGTTCATAATAAACTACATAATGAAATAGTATCATATCTTTTTATCGTACATAATAAAGGTAGTGTGAACATGTGATACCTATTTATTAAATGACCACAGTGTTACTGAAGACAGACAAAAACTGTCTCTCTCTTCATGAGGCAAATTACGATAGAAATAAAAAGGTAAATGTATCTTCCTCCAAAATTTCAGAATACTATGTGCAAGAAGGCATGATTATAACTCCTGTAGCTTGATTATAGTTTATGCACAGTTCTCAGGATTGTACGAACAGTCACCTCAGCATTGAACTGGTTACTCAGCCTTACAGCAGTCATGCCTGTATGGATGCAAGAGAGATGTTAAATGTTTGTACACATAGTTCTGTTGCACAAATACTAGCCCAGGTTTCTTGTTGTAGAGGACTGAGGTCATGTCTACATCAGAAAGTTCTTCTGGCAGGACTTTGAGCTGATTACAGCTTGTACTCATTGCACTGGAAGGACAGATACATACTTGCTGAACTGCCTTCACTAGTGCCAAGTGTCCTTGCCTTAGAAGTCCATTTTGGCAAAAGACACAGTATGCACACTTTCTATCAACCCTAGCAACTCTGCTGAGTAGAATTCCTCAGGGACATCATGTAGTGTGTTGTGGGATACCAAAAGGAGCTCAGGTTCGAATTCTTGTAACTCCTTTCCTTCCAGCCCACTATGTTTTTGCCATTCTTTGACATTCACATTTCTGGTTTAGATTTTTCATTATGCTTTTTCATCATTCTGCTTAATCTCTCAATTAGAAACAGGGCCCTAGAGAGATAACTGGCATAGCAGAGCCTGCTCACAGACAAAAACTCCTGGCAGACTCTACTCACAAGATGGCCAGTGGAGCTTTGGTAGACGCCAGGTGGAGTGGCTGATGATGGCAGTGCATGAAAAGGGCAAGATATAGTAGACATTTGATGATCAGCACCAAACAGCAGAGCAGCAGGAAACAAGCGCTAAAGAATGTGCTGTGTTATACCACAGTACAAACTTAGGAAAATCATCAGTGACCCCAAATTTCACAAAGGTTAAAGCATCCTCTGGCACAGAGGCACTGGTCACAACAGATGGAGATTGTTCATTTGCCAACCCTCAGCCCAGATGTCGATTCACTGCAGGCAAGAAGGGCCAGGGAGCTTAGAGGGGATAAAATCCCTCCCTTAGTGCTGTTACATTGGCTCAATTGGCTCTGGCATAGCACAATATCCTCACAGCCATATAGATGCACAACCCAATACTCTCACAGCCGTATGGGTGCACAGCCTTCCTCTTTTTTTCAAATCCAGAATTTGGCCAAGATAGTTACCAAAGATTAATGAGGTTGGGGCTGGAAAGCCCAGCATAGGAACAGATTGTCATTCAGGTGTGCCAGGACTGTGGCAGATTTGAAATAACAAGACACCTGAATTTTGGAAGATGCAAAAGTGTAGTGTATAAGCCAGTTTGACCGACTGCATTGTGCTTTTGAGTACAAAGGAACAGATGAACAGCTACACTGGCTCACACAAAAGGTCTAACTAGCCTCCTGCTACTTCTCTGACAGTAGCCAGCAACAGATTCTGAGAGAAAAGAGGAGATCAGGCAAGCGGTGGCACTTCTCCAGAACACCCTCCCAGCTCCAGGACTTCCTAGGTCAGAGGATTTTACATTGTATTTCAGAGTCTTTGATGAATTCTTTTTGCAGTAATTTGTGCTGTTTCTTTTTGAAACCATGTAAAATTCTAGTATCCACAACAAACTGTGGTAAGAAGTTCTACAACTTTTCGTGAAGTTGCCTATGGAACTACATTGATGAGTTTGCTTGGAACAGTTATCTAATTTAGTCTGATGCTTACTATATTTTATACTGAAGGAGATACAAGAAATTGCTTACTATTTCCTGTTTCATGGCCATGGGACCTCATAGTCTTCTATGACAGCAAACAGACTTATGTAATGTGGATGCTTCATGAACAGCACTAAGTGGGGAAGGTATGCGATGCTGCAGCCTTACAAATATAAAATCTTTTACAGCAAAACCAATAGGAATTCTGGGACCTACATTTGTGGATTTAAAGAGCCAGTGCTGATTTTAGATGGCCATTAGCTTCCTATTGCAACTGACTAGCAACTGAGAGCCATTTGCCTTTTCTTTAAACAGGGACAATAAAGCTGTTGAATGTGTACCAAACAGACTGAAGAATCCTGGCAGTGACTCAGGACTAGCCTGAGCTGTAATGACTAAGTATTCTTATTGCTGCTACTCTATGTTATGTTATATATGTTGTAATATTTGTGGAGTGAAAACTATCTGGATGGAGGAATGAAGTGTAAGGATTGCTGACTTTGAATAACCTGGCATAATTAGAAGAGCTCAACAAGACTGTAAAGATCCCTTTAACAACCAGTCAGAATCACACAGCATGCTGCTTTTGTCTAGTTGTTTGCATAGTTGGCTTGGATTTGGATCTTTCATAACTTGCAAATGCCTGTTATGAATAGGGTAGAGGGGATGTTAGAGCCTGTAAATATGTATAAATAGGAATGTCATATTCATTATTTGAAAACAAAGCTATATCAAATTGTGATAAACAGCGTGCAAACAGCAATGCACTTCAGTGCTTATGAATTTAAACATTAATTCTATTTCTTAAAAAAAACTTAGTCACACTAAGATGTGTGTGAAGTGTTTCTGACACATCCTATATTGTTTCCCACAGCCTAGTGTATGCTTCCTAGCTACTTGTCTTATCCATGGAAGTCCTGTTACACACTTCCTAGACCTCCCACAGCTTTCATCATTCTTCTAATATTTGTTTTGTGCTTTCTGCTTTTCTTCAGCCACATTGTGCATTAACCATTTGTGCTTCTGCATGGACTCAAGCATGCTCTGTCATTTTATCATGCACTCCCACTGATCCTTACTGTTACACTTGACAAGCACTGGGGATGTAAGCTGCCCTGCTTTTTCTGATTTTGTTTTCCTAATTAAGGTCAATTAGTCAAGGGCTCTGAGTTTGAAAAAGGCAAATATGCCTTTCAAATATGTCAAGTGAGAAAAAATAAAGCTATCATGGTGAAAATTTGAAAAGGGTTAGATTTGCTTCAGGGCTGTTCCGCAATTTGGCCCATCACAAATATGAAGGCACTCCTGAGAGCCTTTGTGAGAGGTGTTTGTGGCAAGAGAAATGACTCATATGGTCACCTGGAGACACACCAGCACCAGACTACTAAAACGGAACTAGGTGTTGATGAGCACTGACAGCTGCCTGTTCATGACTTGAGTGTGGGTTCTTGCCATGGATTCTGTGCAGCATTATCCACCCCAGATCTATTGTTTTGAATTCCTCCTAGTTATCTGAAGGGTTAATGTCCCCTTCCTCTCCTGAATAAATGCATCATTGTCTGGTGCTGCCAGGAATCTTTTCTCAAGGTCAGAAAGACTGTCTTCTCTCACTCGTGGCAGCAGGGATCCAAACACAGCTGGAAGTTTTTTGGTAACCAGAAACAGTAAGTTTTGAACAGAAGCACCAGATTATCCTTTGCCTTTCTTCACCTAATAACGCAACTGAAACAGCTGGCGTTGTTTCTTGTCCTTGCTGGCTGAAGAATTATGTTGCTTGCAGAGGTAATTTTACTTTGGAGATGGAAAGCTGGTTTAACCAGCAAAAATCTTAGAGTTCAAGCTAAGATTGAGAAATTGTTATAAAAATTGCTGTGAAAAATCACAGTCTTGAAGTACAATCACAAAACTTAATTATTTACCATGCTGCAGGTCACAACTGATCTTCTAATGCTGTGCTTTGTATTAGAAAGACATTTTGTGTTATGAAGACATGAATATTTCAAGTGTTTCTTGATTTTGTTTTTGTGGAAACTAGGTATGATAGAAAAATAATCATATCAACACTGATCTCCCAAGGTTTAGAAGCCGTGCAGTAAATACTGTAAACAATTAGCAAATCAACATTTTTATTTGTTTACATGCTAATGCCCACAACTAAATGTGCCAGTTTGGGAATGTTGTTCAGAAAACACTTGAGGGAGGAATCCTGCCAATGATAGCTGTATCAACAAACAGCAACAATGACATATGCTTTTACATAATTAGGGTAATTGGCTTTATTCCTTAAAACATAGTTTTGTTCTTATGGATTAATTGACAGGGTAAAAATTTGTGTTATGTTAAATTACACAACCCTTCTCAATCTGAATGCATCTTCTCAGTCTTCACCAAAGATGTAAATGTCTACCACAACCTCACTGAAGTAGCAGCTAAATTGAGCCTTTGTTAATCTCCGAGTCTGTTTCTTTCCAGCTTCTGCACTTCTTTAGCTCCTCCATTCAGTTTCCTGGTGTATTCCATTGCCTTCCTGTCTCTTTCAAATGCAATGATCCACTGCTTGGCCTTCTGTTTCTGTTTTGGTTCCTGCTTCCTGATGCAGTGATTCACCTCCATGTCTAATCTCTGTCTGTTCCCCCACAGTCAAGGATATGAGGCAGTGAAAAGGACTGCAAGGAGAAATTAAATAAACTTGGAATGTGTCTATCTTTAGAAAATATTGCAAAGTCTCTTCATCTCTATCACCCCAAAGACTTTTTATGGCACTAGTTCCTCCTTCTATGTGCCCTCCTACCTCTCTAAAAAAAGCCCAGCAAAAACAAACCAACTGTAAAAATAAATATAAGCAAAATTATGAAGTCAATAAACTTACCAGAAGAAGAGAGATATTACTTGACTTCAAGCAGAAATGGACACTCCAAGAAAGAAGAGAAGCTCATTAAACTCATTAGGAATTTTGCAATTAAGAAGTGATTTTACATGGAAGTTGCCTCCTCAGTATATTACGAGATCCAAAGAAATGATAGGTAGAGAGAGGGAGATGCATGGACGTGAGATTTTAAAGCAGAACGAAGAAGCTGGCAGGCAGAAGGAAAAATGTCAAAGCCTTCTGTATATTCTGGGCCTGATACAGGTATCAGTTTAAATCAGTCTTACTCCCTTGAATTTATTGGAACTATATTATTTGCAACAGCTTAGTGTGAGCCCATCTGCCCTTTTTGCTGTAATTGGATGGCTAAGAAAAGAATATGGGGGCTGTTTACTGATAAAATTAAACATGAGCTATATTTTCTAGGAAATGTCATATGGGACAATACATGTGTCATTTCCCTGTGTGGCTGTATGTCCAGCTTTCCTCTGGACAGCAAGTGGCACATCAGTCTTTGGAAAGGTGCTTCTGCCAGTGCATGATGTTGTAATGAGATTTTAACACAGGAAAAGAAAGACTAATTAGTATCCTTCAGAAATTTCTGGAAAGCACACACATACAAACTTTGACAAAATATCGTACAATCTACTTTTGGATCAAAACATCTCTAGGTTTTACTATTAGGGCTCTGACTTCAAGAGTACCTACACTCTATTTTCATACTTACCACATACTTAGGCTATATTTTTTCATTCTTGTTAAGCATTAGGCTGTGTCAGAAAGCTATAGCATCCAACAGAGCTTGGTTTTATTTCTTTTCAAAATTTCTATTTGGAACTTTATTAAGAAAAGGGACTTGATTTCACTTGTTAGCTTTGTAATTTTGACTGACAAGTGGGGTGACTTTATGATCCTCAGCACCTGCCTGTATATCTCCTATTATGCATCAGTACACTTAAGTGATCATCAAAACTCAGTCATTTGATGTTCCTCATTCTTCTCCGTATAAAATACTACCTGTATATATGCTCTCCCCCTTCCACAGCGAGATAAAGAGGCTTAATCTTCTGGGCTCTGCATGATCTTCTTTTATCTCCTTAGCTGTGTTCCATATAATGAAAGTGACATCACAGGGTGGCTTTTTGCCTCCTTCCGCATTACTTTCAAATTAATTAATGTCCTGAGTTTAGAATGTTTAGAAGGATTTTAATTTTTACTAGGCAATTTTAGTTTGCATACATCATTTTTATCTTTTTCTTGGGATGTATATTTTTAGATCAGTGACCTTTTGGATGCATGATTCATGCTGATTTAATTTTTTCCAGCTGGTACATTTTCACTTAAGCCGATATGAATGTGGTGAAACTGGTATTTTTGCAATGAAACCAGCTATTACACACCTGTGCTCTCAAATTTTTTTATTGGAAATAAATAGATATTCTCTCTTTTTTCTTTTCTCATATTCTCTATTTTTTTCCCCAACATGTGTGTAGCAACCTTTCAGGAAAAAAAAAGCAATAGAAAAAGAAGCTCAAGCATCTGTACACTAATGCTACCTCTCACAGACCAGGAGCTATTCCAAATCAGATATCACTATTTAATTTATTAAGTTAAGCACACCTTCTATTTCTTAATGGAAGTGCCTGAGTAGATTAAATATTTTGTGCATCCATCAGACTGCAATAAGCTCTGCACAAATGCTTTTGGATGCCTTGAATTGTGATCTACGCACATGTGGTTCTTTGACCCACTCTCAAGAGTATTAACAAGCAAGCCCATCAACAGCTGAGCATTCAAACAAAAATAAATGTTATAGCATGTTATTTGTCCACCAAGGAGCAGACCTGAGCTTTTAATGGGTTTCTTCGACAGATGCTATACATACAGTGTGCAAGCAAACAGCATTTCCATGCTTACACAACCAGGCACGTTGTGTAAGCATGTAAACGTGTCCTTTCTGCAATCTTATTTTGTCATGAGCAAAGAGTAGCCTTACCAGCCCCCAGCCCTGGTCCCCTCCCTGAAATTCTCCTTTTCCCCTACAAAACTCATATAGGCATATAGACTCACTCCAGCTTGAGAATTTGATTCACCATTAACCTTCGGAGGAGGGACATGCTTCACTTCCATATTATTTCTATACTCAGAAAGACACCTTTCTACTCCTACATTTTCTGCATAAAAGGGAGAAACATAAATAGTAGCCTGAAAATAAAATAAATAAAAAAAAAAAAAGGAAATAAAACTGTAACAGGACCCTGAAAATTAAGGCCTTGGTAAAAAAAAACATGAGGCTTCCCGGTTCAAGTACAAAGGCAACTTCAAATCATCATTTCACAATCATATTACATGCAAAATTGTAGGGGAGAAAAGCAGTTGAGAAAGATTTGAAATTTTGACTCTCATTGCTGCCTTAGCATAACCTGCAGTAATCAGCAAAAATCGTAAGGAAGCAGCCAGTTAAGGTACCAGTCAAAAAAAGGCTCAGATGTTGTTGATACAAACAGATCTTGGAAACTGGCACTTAAATGTTCTTTAAAAAATTCTATTTGCAATTATATCAACAGTATTCTATATAATGGATATTTTTTTAAAGTTCTTTCAAGCCAGTGTAATGTTCTTAATGGTTCTGTGTTTCTCGTAAACTGTTGTCTGACAAGCTTAGGTTGGTCCATTCTATGGTCTTATTCTATGTCATCCGTAAACCAACAAAAAGATTTAAGTATGGACACCCATTGCAGCCATGACATAAATTGCATATCTTTTTAGAGGACAACAGTATTATTACTTTAAAGATTTACAGATGTTGCGCTCGTTGGGCTGAGTCTAAATGCATAAAGAAGTGTTGATATTATTTTCTGTGAAATGCTAGTAGGAATGCTTCAAGATCAGGTTATACAAATCAAAAGGTAATCAGGAAACACTTCTGTAAATGAAAGTGAAGAGATCAGTTAGTTATTTGGGAAGACACTATTATCTGTGGTCAGTTGGTGAAATAATTCTGAAAATGTTACTCACTGACTCAGATTTTACATGTATTATCAGGATAGTGTTAATTCTGGAAGTATTTAATTACTTGTTAATACCTAACTTCCACCATTAGCTACAGTAGCAGAGAAAATACAGAGGCATTCTTCTGGGGAGCAGAATCTGTCCCCTCTTATTTGATTGATTACTCACATTGTATAAATAGTGAGCATCCAATATGAATAGTTTGCTAACCACCTACAATCTGAATTTTTCTGAAAAACAAATCAATAAATACTTTTAGCAGAAAAGGGGTAGTGGAGAAAAAGAAGCCATCTTGTGTTGTGCTAATAATACTTGCTTCTAACTTTGACTCTGAGCTCACACTGCTCTGCATTATATAAAGCCTTAATGATATCGATGTCATTATATTAATGCAAAATCAAAACAGGTAGTATAGTACAATAATTTAAACTAGAAGGGACTTCCAGAGGTTACATAGTCCAAATGCCTGCTCAAAACAGGATCCAACTTCAAAGTTAGGCTAGGTTGATGTTAGATCAGGTCAGAATAGAAAATAATCTGGTGACCACAATCACAATCGTCCTCTGATACTTTAAAGTTATATTAATTACTAAACACTCTTCCAAATACACCTTAAAGCACATTAGAGTGTTTGTTTTAGAGATTTTAACTTTTGCAGCTTGTTTTTACCACCTTTCTCATGACTGATTAATCATTGGCCCTTCTGTCTGGCCCATGCAGGACAGATAATATTTAATCTTGGTTCTCAACTTCAAGACTTAAAAATCCCCAAAGTTTAACTGCTGAATGTGTTCAAGAGGGCTTCAGTATGGACAAGGCCAAGCAACTTAACAGGAGCATTGCCTAATACAAGAAAATGGCTAAAGCCTAGGGTAAATACTACAGCAATGTCTTGGACTCTTAACACTAAGCTTTCAGACTCCATATCCTAGAGACTTGTAAGTATTTCAACAGTAAAATTAAACTAAAATGTTGGAGTGGAATGAAAATAAAAACAATCATATCTCCACTGTGCAAATGTAGCATCACAGTAGTAGTAGCACCCTGACACTGGTGCTGATTAGAGCTATATTTGCTGTATAACTTTGGTATAACAGAAAAATGGAACTCTAGAAATTAGTGAACTACAGTAAAACACATTACCTAATTAAAAAGTGATAACAGCATTAGTATGAATGACCCAGAATGATTGTTGGTCAAACACCTAACATGAAAACCTTTCCAATATAACATTTTTAAGATGGCAATACAGACACCAGATATTTTATATTTGCATTTATATTCTCACTTCCATGTATTTTTTTAACTGAAAGAATCGATGCTTTGTGAATTATAAATGAGACTAATTTTATAAATCAGAATCTCTGCCATAAAATCTAAGCTGGAGACTGAATTCTGCTGAGCTAGATCATTCCAAATTAATTAATCAGTAGCCCTATAATTAATGATTCTAATTAACAGATTAGACCACAAAGGGATTACCGCATTGCCAGCCACTTACTGTTTGCTGCACACTGGGCAAAAGGGCTCTGCAAGGTTGCTGCAAATCCCCAGCACAGATGGACAGGAGAAGGTGAAAGAGTTTGGGTGCAAGGGATCATTTTCCTCCCAGCAAATGGTAAAAGAGCCTGCAATGAGTGAAAATAAAATATCAGCATTTGTCACTACTGTGATTTAGTGATTTGGTTCTGATCAGGGATTAGAAATGCTCAGGAAGGCTCTCACAGCCATTAGAGCTTCATCTCTGTGTATTCCACATGAGATGGTTTAGATGCTATTATTCTGGTATTGAAACAAAACATGTTCACAGATCACAGCTGAGGAAGAGAAATATGCAATTTCCTATATACGGAGTAAATAGAGGAATTTATGTCTGGAAAGAGAAACATTTCTGTTACTTATGTTTATATGCAAACTTACTTTGCAGTTCTGTTTGTGGTCACATTAAAATAAAATCCCTTTACAGGAAAAGTTTTGAAAAGATTTGAAAAACAAAGGCATTGATTTTGTGTCCTGAGTTTTCAGTCCCAGGTGGGGTCTCTGTCTTCTGTTTGCAGCCAGTTTGCTGGAAAGCTATTGAAATTCAGCTATGCATTTTTAACATTGAAATAGTAAAATTAATTTCCTGAGGTAGCAGAAAATTAATGGGATGTGCCTAAATCACAGTGAGTTTAGTAATAATTTTAAGGACTAAACTTCCCCTTGTTTTCTGTGGGTTGTCAGCAAGAAGTATTCCTCCTCTCCTAAATCTTGCATCATGGCTTTCTCCACCCCTAGTACTAACAGACTCTGTGTAAATAGCAACATTCAAATGACCAGTGAGGAGGTCTAGGGCAAGAGTCATTCCACAGATCACTAGAAAAAGAACCCCCTGAGGGCTATTAAGTATAGAGAGCCGTTAGCCATAACTCAGGAACTGTCTGAACTGCACACAGCTATAAAGTTAGAAAATTTTCTGAGGAAATACCACTAAATGCTTGCTGTGTTCTTTTGGTGTTGTCGGTGACTGAGAAAGGATGTTGAAGTAGATGGACCTTTGCTATAATTTGATATTCATAAAATTTTATAACCTCAACTTATAAACTCAACTGCAGTAAATGACATGGACAGTGGCAGAGTGGGTAACTAGTGAAATACTAGAATTTACAAGAGTACCTGGATTACAACAGAAGTCTGTTGTCCCTTATCACACAAGTCCACTGTAAAGACCAAAACTGAAAAACAGTCCAAGATCCAATATTTAGTTTTGCCAGTGTTAATAGACTGGAATTAAACAAAACTCATATTGTTTAAGGGATAGAACAAGTGGTTCAATTTCTCATACTCTAAATCCAGAAAGATAGTTCTTTTTCCCTGTAAGGATGTTTTTAAAGACTGATATGTTTCTTCCTTCCAAGCCCAGCGTGTATTTCTCATGAAGGACATTCTGGAGAGAAATACAGGTTATAAATATACTGCATGGTGTTACCTGTGTGACAGGTGGACAGAAAGTCAATTACCGAAAAAGTTTACCTTTAAGATTTGAAAAAGGAGGTTTTGTGTGTGTTTCATTAATGGAAGAGCTGTAAAGAGTGTTGAGGGATTTGATTTTTCAGAACAAAGTAAAAGTTAAAAAACTTGCCATGAATTTGAAAAGGCAGCAGCATCTAATCAAATGTCTCTGATTAATTCTACAAAGGCATAACCTCTTTAACCTCTCTCTGAAGTTCAGTTCCAAGAAGAAAAGCAAAACCTCATGGCAAAATCTTGGTAATCTTTGTAAGAAAAAAATCTTGGGAAGGAAATAGCTGGCTGAAAGTCCTAAAGCCCTGCGTGGAAAGTGTTTGTAAAGGCAAATGCTCTGTTCTCAGGTTCACATGATCTCAGGCATCTGCTCCTATAGCTCACTGTCATCATGAGCTATGGGAGCAGACGCCTAAATTTGCCAAAAGGCAGCAAGACAACACGTTTCCAGACCTTGCTGATTAGTAAGAACTGTCTTATTTACTGCAGGTAAAGTTCTTGTGGATCAGCTGCACCTCCTCTTCCATAGGGATTGCAGTTCTGATCCACAGTCCCTATTTAAAACAGAAACCCGTGAAGCAATTATGACTTGCATAAACATGGTTTCTCTGTGGACCACAGACAATTACCAGTAATGTGATAGTCAGCAGAGAGGATGTACCTGTCAGTATCTTCCTTTATTACAGGTTATTTGAAAACCTGATTAAAAGATCCCTCCATTTTGTTTTAAGTGCTCACCACTACCAAAACTTCATTTTCTTAAGAAATCCTTTGCTAAATCTCACAGAAATATGACAAAACACTGCTCAGTGCTTAGGGGTTTCTTCCAGTAACTGAGAACTCCGCTTTACGGGAGTAACTTTGGAAACACTCTGTTGTCATGGTCAATGAACAAAAGAATGTTTGCTCAGACCCTGGGTATGTTTTTATAGTAGTTGTATAACACTAAATGGCCCCTCTCATGCGCAGGACCAAGGTTTTACAATTTAGTTCCTTTCCTAATTTGATTACCATCCGTGACCTAGAACCAAAAGTATTGCACTTTATTCAAAGATTTCATCCTGGATGCAGTCAGAATGTTTAGCTGGGCATTTGCCATAAAATTAAGGATACCAGGATCCACATAATTTAAAATTTATTCTTTTCAGCCTATGACAGTATTTGTCTGCCAAAACTTGAATTTTAGAAGTGTGTATATTCTACCAGTCATCCTTAATAGTCTGTACATTTCATCATTGCCTCAATATAACTTTAGAGACTGCAGACATCACAAGAACCTTTAGCACATCATCATATCTTTTCTCACTCCATTAAAAGAAAGGAGAAAGAATCTGCATATCTGAAACCTGGTTTCTAAGTACAAATCTCTACCCTTCAAAAATACATTCTACCATTGCAAATCTTTTTAAGTAAGTGAGAGTTACAAAGTAATAAAGGATATAGGAGAAAAATTAAATTAAAAGGGATTTAAGTACTACATCCGAGTTCAACACACTTGGATGATTCCTCATGGAACATGTTATGGTTTTTGTCCCATGTGAAAGGAAGCCAAAGCTAATTATAGAACATAGCACTGTGCAAGCAAATAAATCAAGCTTTGCACTGCTGAATGCTCACATCTGCAAATTAACAACTATGGGTCTGTTACTGTAGACTCTTCTCTTACAACAAAACAATAGCAAATCTAAGTATAGTTGCTTATTTTAGCATGAGAAGATGTAATCCAAATAGTTCACTTCACAGAATTCATAGCTGTGGGCTAAATCCCCACACATAGAAGCGTGCCTTAGAAGGAGAGCATTAGCTCAGTATGTAATACTGCAAAAGCCAACTTGCAGTATCTGTGTAAAACCTGCATATACAGTATGTGATTTCAGCACTGGAAATAAAATCTCAAATACTGAGGCTGACATATTATTATATTTCGTATACTATACATGTTGTATAATATGCATTATATAATCTGTATACATAGGGATCATACAAAAAATAATATATAAGGATACATATGATTAAGTTTGTGCATGTTTGTGTATGAGAGAGAGAGAGAAACAAAGACAGAGGGAAAAACATGCAAATAGTCTTCCAAACAGAAATTTCCCCACAAGTTAACACTCAAATTCCCATGTAACTGAAACTGTGAAAAAAGCCTATATACCTATTGCACACTAAAGAACCTGTAGCATAGAAATGGTGCAGACACCTCCATATCTGCAAGACAAGTTGAACATTCAAATTGAAAGATTAGTTTAAGCAATTATACTGGTTGTGAGCTTGCATGGTTCACTCACTTGGAAAAATTGGTGTCAAATTAAATTTTTTCTGTTTGCTAGCAGTAAACATTTTCAGGCAGAAATGGAAAAACACTACTACAATATAAAAAAACCCCTATCCAAATCTGAGTGGAGACGGTTTTAAGGCTAAGTACTGTGGTATGCAGTATGCATTTAGATATTCATTGCAGGACTCTGCTGTAAGGTTCATTTTCCCTAAATTAAAAGGCAGGTAATATTTACTTGCTGCTAATTCACTTGGCTGTTTGTAAGAATCATTCATTAATGGCATTATAACACTTTGAACATGTGAAACCCTCTATAATGTCACTAGCACCATTATTACAGGGACAGAGAATCACCACCTGCAAATAAAATTGGGGTCAGTTACTTTTTCTCTCCCCTCTTTGAAGAACTGGAGCTCATATATAATTTCAACTCTTTCTATTTTCTTCTATAGCTTTGTTTCTTGCCTACTATTATCTCTCAGGTGTAAGCAGGGTGGCATCATAACCTTGAGAGATGATTCTCATCAAGACATTGCAGGATTACTCCAGCTTTTGCCAAACTAATGCATTTAGCCCCAAGCCATAAGAAAAAACACAACCACCCCACCCTGCCACTCACAATCATACTCAGGTGCTTTGCTCCATTGATTTAAATGTCTAAATACCTTTCTGGATTTTTTTTTTTCCTACTAGCAAAGCAGAGATCAGCTGCTAAATACATATGCAGAGTTATCAACAGGATTTGTATAACACATAGGGAAGTCTCTGCAGTCTTGATTCCATCAGTCTTTTTATCCGTATTAGGCAAGATTAAAGCTAGCTAAGATAGATAGCAGAGGAGGTGTTGAGTTGTGTAAGGGCATCATTTGACTTGGGAGAGCCTTTCTGTGCTAACTTAAAAATGGCTAAAGCCATTCATTACACAACACTAAGCCACAGGTAAATGACAGGAACTCAATATCTGAAGAGTGTGTTCTGAGATAATACAGCCGTAAAGAATTAGAAAAACCCTCAGCATTGTCGAAGCTCTGCCCCTTCACAGATTATTATAGTCCTGCTGCTAAAACCAGTAGTGCAGAATTAGGCCACCACTGAAGACTTTAAATATCTCCAATGCATGGATTAGCATATATGGAAGCCACTGTCTTTTATTGCTCTGAATCCAGTTTGCTTACACATGTATCATGGACATCATATTCCTGGAGATCTTCCTCTCTTTTTCTATGAGCTAGACACTGACTGGATTGTATCAAAAAGAGGAAAAATCCCAGGAGTTTTATAAGGGCCTTCTTTCAGCAGCTGGCCACACAAATTAGAACAAGAAGTTAGAAGGAAACAGATTGGCTTGGGTAGATCCGCACTGATTTCCAAGGATCCCTTGCTGATTTTGGAGAGCAAATTAGAAACCAAAAGTAAGTAGATAGTACTAGAGAAAATACCCTTAAATCTGCAATAGGTATTCTTGTGCAGTAAGCCATCAGCATCTGTCAGTGCTGCCGCTGCTCAAAAGACAATGGGGAGTGAACTGTGTTTCCTATTAGCAGTGCCTGAGTTGCACGGTATTTCCCTAGATGACTTGAAAATAGAGTTGGCATATTTTATTTGAATTATGCGGTAAATAACAGTGTGTTTGCAAAAAACAAACAGAAGAAGAAAAAAAGAGGCAACAATCTTGTATAAGAAAAGCACTACACAATGCATTTAGCAATTACTGCACTGTAAATGGGTCCCAGATCATTAGCAAAAAGAGTTTTTACGAAACGTTTCAATTTTGAAACACTGCATAAAAAGATCAGCATGTGATCAGTACCTCATCTTGATCTGCTTTCCATTATTCTTGTACAGGAAAAAAGATGTTTTGAAACAAGACAAAATGCAGTTCCCAGCTGTATTTTGTCATGAAATGGCTTTCATAGCTCACAGCTCTCAGCAGCTGGGTAAATACATTCTGCTTTATGGATGCTGCCTGTTAATTTTGCATCTAAAGCTTGTCAACGTTATAGAACTATAAAGCTTCAGAAAATACCATTGGTGGGAAGTGGAGTTGCTATACTATGGATAATTCATAGGCGACAGATGAAAAGGATCATGCTGGTTCCTCTCATGAAGTATTCCAGGATCTGTTCTCAACACAGACAGCCCATTGATTAAGTAGATAGGTAGGCAGTCAGATGCTTAGACTGTTACTGTACTATAAATGTGCCTGTATGTATATATAGACTTACTGCCAGTTCTCTAGTATGTTTTAAACCATTTGTTTTAAATAAGTTTTAACCTCAGGAAAGAGTTGCTTTAGCATCAGCTTCTGTCCCCTTAAAAGGTACCAGTATTGAAACTAAAAAAGAAATTAAGATTGGTAATGGAACCTCATGTTACAAATAGTCTTACAGATGTGGTTTTAAAATATCATTTTCAAGTATTAATCTTTGTAATGCTTCAGTGTGCTGGGTTTGTACCTGGAAATGTTTCCATGCACCTCAAACATTTAGAACATATCTTTCATGGCATAAGGTGTTGCTGGCAAGTGATACCAGCGTTACTGCTGACTGAATTTAGTTCAGAAATGGAAACAGTGCAGCTGTTAGCATGATCCTACAGTACCAAAGCTAAATAGCTCTCCTTCCCACCTCCCCAAACAGCCTGGGCGGACCTATGTAACTGAAAATGCAATCTACATCAGCTAATCTGAATCTACGCATACATGAAAATCTATTTAGAGAAGGCACCATCCCTTTCCTGAAGTGTACACAGCCAAAAATGCTCTGATACAAAGAGCTCAGTTATCCCTTTCCACCCCTCCATGCTGTCTCCTCCCCACTATGTTCAGCCCAGCGCCCTTCTGTACTAAGATACCACTTCTTTCTCCCTTAGTCCCTTGAGAGTGAGGTTTGGCACTCTGACCCTCTCCCACCCTCCATGTGTTTCTGGCATGCCCATTAGCTTCCATTCAGGATTTTCCTCTGACAAAAGAGGCTGAAGAGCCCTGGCACAGAGAACCAGTCTTAGGGCAGCTTTAAATAATCTCCTGAACCGATGACTAATCAGTTTGAAAAAGGAATAGTAAATGGAAAGAAAGATCACCTGCAGCACAGATTTGGACTGATACCATTTGGTGTCAAACCTAAACTAAGTAATCTTAGCAGCTGCAAAATTTCAAACCAGTTGCAGGGGCTATAAACCAAGTCACAGGACGGAAGGAAGGAAGCATAGAGAACAAGAAAAGATGAACTGTTAAGCTTCTTTTGCAAACACAGAGTTTGATTTAATGTTCCAGATTACTAACTTGGATTATTTGATTCCAAGTGCTGGGGTTAATCAGTGCTTTCCCTTAACAAGTCTGAATGAAATGTTCTTTCCATAGCCTTTGTAGAGATGACATAAAAGTACACAACAATATTAATAATAGGGAAAGTCAATATTATTCTTAATCCACAAGAAAAATATCATAAAGTAGTTTGGTCTCCATAGGAACTACACAAAATCTGGAGCTTGTATTTTGCAGATCTCTCTGTTGTTACCATTGTAGAGCTCAGCCTGCAGCCCCAGACATGACCAATGGACACGCATTGGCTGGCCTAGAAAAGGGAAAAGGGTATGTAAGTGTTGTCCCTTGAAATGGCTCACTTTTAAAGGAGCAGTTGAGTATAATGCATCTGAAGCTAAGGAAACCAGGGCTCCAATCTACTCGAAAATCAGAGATCTACCCATTTATATGCTAAATAGAAAATAGGAAATTACTAATTTGCCATTATATATGCATTTGTTCAGAAGCAGGTCTGATGTTGTAGCTTGCTCTACTGTGTTATCATAGATACATGCCTTGTCTGTAGTGTATGAAGAAAAATGCCATTCAACAGTTTTCCTACTAAAAAAAAAACAACCAACCAACCACAAAGGGCAGCTGGTAAAAGTGCTTAAAAATTTTAACAAGCACTGAAATACCATGGATGTTCTTCAGATCCTTCTGTTTCTTGTGCAGCACTGCCTCTGACGTGTACAAGCTCACATGATATCTGAATTTTCTTCACTGGTTAAAGTCATAAATTAATGAAAGACAGATGTATTAGAAATCCTCCAAAGTTACACCACCATAGAATTTTTGCATGCCTTTGTGTTGCTAGCACAGCTTCTGAGTCTTATCTGTACATATACTAAATGGAAATAATAATTCCCTCTCTCAGCAGTGTGGCAGGGAAAACTGATAACTCCCTTGCAGACTAGGAAGTCTTCAGATATTGTAGCAGGATCTTATAGGCATACTGATAGACAAACCAGTACATTCAAAAGAGACAAAAAATACTATCTTATGAGGGTCAATTATAAATTAAAAAAGATTAATGAATACAGTCAGTGTGCTCTCAAATAGCTTTGCTACACTTAAGCAAAGCAATCATACATCTTTACTTGCTGAAGCTACTTGCACCGTAAAGTTCTATCTTTATTAGGGTAACGGTAGCAAAACGAGACCTGGCAGCTCTATTCTCCTTTAAATCTTCCTCCCCTAGTGTAACTAGAATAGCACTGAAAATTAAAAGGAGACAAGGGAGGAATACAGATGTAAAAAGCAGGAGCAGACATTATTATTGTCAGTGAGAATTAGCCAGTCCATCTTTCTGACCACAAAGCAATTTAATTTGGCCCTTTACTTCATCCATTTTCTCTGATTAATTTTAATGATGTCAGACTTCTTGTCCCTTGGGGCTGGAAGTCTGCGGGACATTGCCCAAGTCTTTAACCTAGGTTCTGTGTCTGCCTCTCTGGTGATCCTGCAGGTGGAAGCAGCTGGAGTACTGACACTTCTCAAACACCCAGGTGATAATCTGACAAGCATTCTTCCTCTCTCTGTGAAATGTGTCATAGCATTAAAGGTTTGAGATGCCGCTCAGCATTTAACAGCTGCTGGCTCTTCCTGACAGCATTAATACAAGATTAGACACAGGGATGTTTTGAGAGTGAAAGATGTTTAATGAAACTGCAGGTCTGTGAGGTTTCTATCAAAGGTGTTTATTCAACCAGAGCTCACATCTGCAAGACTTTAAAAGAAGAATTTATCTATATACAAAGATACCAGTAGCTTGAGTCATTTGCACACAAAATGACTCCACTTGATGTGAAAAGGTTTGCATTTTCTGACTCCTCTTACAGGAAGTCTAATCTGCTGTCACCAACACATAACAAGTTTTGTCTGCTTGAAAAGTTCATTGCCTGTTACAATGACCAAGCACAACAGCTGTGTCTCATTCCTGTGTGTTCCAATGCTTTTCCTTAAAATCACATCAAGAACTACTAACAAAAAAAAAAAAAAAAAAAAAGGCAGCTTAAAAAATAAAGCTTAAAATAACTTTAAAAAAGAAAAGAGGTTGGTGTTTGACCCTTTGTTTTTTTTTTCTTTTTCTTTTTGGATATCTACCTCCCTCTGCTGCTTCTAAGTCTAATGCTCAGGACAAAATTAACCAGACAATAAGAAGTGTATTCTTCATAAACTGCTATATAAATTAAATAGTTGTGAATATATTCATCTTAGTCACTCCCTTCTTTTGCCCAGTATCACAGCCTGATCCTTCAACATATATGTTTACTTCTATATATATGTATTAGTTTTAGCTAATTCAAGTTCTCTGGTAATATGCCTGAGAGCAAGAACTTACTAAGTGAAGCTTGCACACCTCTTTATCCTGACATCTTCTTTAACTACTGACAAATCAGGATCGAGATGTAAAAGTGAGAGGACAAATTTGATAGCAACATGGATTTGTATCTGTTTTCCATGACACCACAGTTTAAGAATATTACTATGTTCAATGCATTAAAAACACACTATCACAAACTTAGCTGCTCTATTCTGGAAACATAGTAGAAAACCACTGAATATAGTTCCAGTAAAATAAGAAATATTTTGTTTTCATATCATTAGACTTTCTACAGGAATGAATGATGATGAAAAGGTCAAGCTAAATTTTCATCTGACACTTAAATATGACAGCTTGCGGTCCCAGATGTGGTTAAAACCAGTTATTTTGTAATCTATTGGAATATAACCCCTTTTCACTATGTAGTGGGGACCAAGCTGCTGTGTTAATCACTGAATTATGAGGTTTTTTTAAGAAAAACTAAAAAGAAATATTTTTATTCAAAAAATGGGGTTTCCATGTAAATAAATTTAATAAATTATTCATTATTGATGACTGTATAATCAATTAATTACTGTATCAATTATTAATGACTGTATCATACTATCAATGCAAAAGGAAAGGGGGGGAAGATACATCAGCACCGTTAGTTTTGGTATTTCCTGACTTACCTGCTTAGCTGCTCTAACTGAGCATTAGTTTAACCATTTTTTTCGTATAGAAAAAAAAAGAAAGGAATCATATGGTCAAGAAATATACCTAAATCTGTCTTTCCAGAAGTGACTGAGATGTTCAAAAAGATATTTTGAGAAGGAGCAACCCAAGTCCTTCAACTCTTGAAGGAACAGCTGTGGAATAATCCACAGATACAGGTAGAGGACTGCCAATATGAATTAATTTAATTAAAGTGAGTTGTCAAATCCTTCCCAGTTAGACTGGCAGTGTCATGGTTTGAACAGCTTGTTCTCTAAGAAAGAATGTAATTTACTTAAAATAACATTGGTGAGGGGAACAAAAGGCTCAAGTCCTACTGTATACTTCTCTGCAGTGGTGGGTGGCTGTTTTTTTCAGTTACTCAGAAAGTGATTTTAAGCCGGTTCAGGCACCTTTGGGTCTCTGAGTACCTGAGGTGGAGCAGCATGTATTCCGGGCTACAAGTTCAGCGAGGAACCCAGCTTTTTCTGTGCTTACACTATGCTGAATGTTTTCCCAACACAGCAACGCTGCTCTCACCATCTGAGATAGCAAACGTCAAGCCCAGCTCAGACGTGTCTATACTGGATGAGATACAGTGAAGGCATGTGGCTTCCCTGGCATATCTAACCCTATAGACATAAAGTTGATTGTATTTCTGGCTTTATTTACAGACAGGCAAAAAAAGAACAATATATTTTGGCAGGACAGGTACAGCCCTGCAAAATATGGTATATTGTATAATTTCATATGAACTGGGAGGAAAATGTGAGAAGATTAATCTTTAATACTTGTGCTTAAAAATGTCTGGGAGAATGACCCACAGGTAGAAGATCTCGTTGTTTAAAACCAAACAAGCTACTTGACTCATTGACTATGTTACTCTGTTAAACTGCTATGTATGCAAAATCCAAGAGGCAGGTGCACTTGGAGCTAGATGTCTAACTCCTACTGTTAAGAACAGAAATAGTCATTTATGTGTGGAGACCCTTGCAACAAGCACCAAAAATCACTTTCTACAGGAATGTGCACCAACTTGGGCATTGTGTCATGCTGTATGTTGTTAAGTATAACTTTTACTCTGGGAAAGAATACCAAAACAAGCAGAATATCACTTCTCTCCAGTAAGGGGTTTTATCTATTTTGTCTTCAGGTGACTTATGGTAAATGATTTTGGAATTTTTAATCTGTGTGTCATTTGTCCAGACGAAATACTGAATCCAATCCTAGAAACTCTAGCCACATGAATAAAATAAACTACTTCTGGAAGTTGTTTATACGCATATAAGCTAGGCATCCAAAAAACTCATCATAGCTGACTGCTTTCGGAATGTAACATCGTTCTTGCAGATTGGAATTACATTGCATCGTGCTGCTTGTTTTAAAAAGTTTTTTTTAAGGTTCTGGCCATGGCAGAGAACATACACTTGGGCAGCAGAATTAAATGTTACTTCTAAGTTTATTTTAGCCAAATGAATATAGTTGCTGGGATTATTTAGATTACTTTTCTCAATGCTCCGTGTATACTTGAAAGAGCAATTTTACCTTCAAACATACATTTCCTTGTCCAATTCATACTTCTGATATACTCACCAGTTATTAATTAAAAAGCAGATGATAACACTCATTTTCATGCAATAAAATCTTATCTCAGAATACCAACTTGGAAAGGACCTTGATGAGCATCTGGTCCAACCTTTCTTGGTTGGCCCAGCACCCTGTCCAGCCTGTTTTCTGCTTTTTGTCCTTAATAAGCCTCCCTTTTTTTTTTTTTTCTTTTAGTTAAGCAAGACTCTTAAAAACCTTTATATTTATACTCAGAGCTCTACATTCATATTTAGGCATAAATCCTGTTCACGTCAGTGGGTCTCAATGGGATTTTTGCCTGAGGTAAGTCTAGAAGATATAGATCTGATGTTCATGCATTTTGACAAAAACATCTTCACACATTTTGAGTTTTTCAGTGCTGACAGTATTGGTCTTGTTTACTCCACATCCTACCAGCTCAGTGCATTGAATATTTAACAATACAGGTGATATGAAGTCCCATTGTCTGACACATATAAATAGCATAATAATTGGAACCAAATCTTCTTCCTTCTCTATAGTATATGTAAGGCTGGAAAATTGATCTAAATTAATGCAATGTCTCCCATAGACGTCAGTGGTAATGAAAAAGAAGCCAGGATAAAGGACATTTACCAATAATGAACCGATTTTTAAATTTTAATATATTTTGCTGCCACCTTCTGGAATTTAATAAAATGTGCATCTCATGTTTTTGTAACATAGGCATAATTTAACCTGTAATAATGTTAGCAATTGCTAACATTATTCCAGAGAAAGAACGTATACATTTCTTCTTTCTTACTTTTTAAATTCTAAACAAGTATGTCCAATTTCCCCTTCCACAGAGAAATGGAATAGCACACAGTCAAAAATGGAACTGCACATTCAAATTTAAGGATGAATAGAGGACAAAAAATTGTGCATCATGCATAACTCTCAACAAATGCCATGAATAATCAGCAGACCAAGCGTTATTTGGTCATAAAGACATATAGGTAAAAAAAGCAAGGAGCTGCTCGCAGATGATACATAAATATCAATTAATCATTTGCAATTGTTAGTTTAAATCCAAGGTTACGTGTTAGAACTTGGGGCCTCTTTCCCCCTAAGTGTGTTGAGGCCTTTGCATAACTGCACTGCTTTTACAATATAACTCTACATAAATAAATAAGAGGCAAACAAGTCCTAAGGCTCTGGCCTCTGTCATACATATTCTCTCCATGTTTCTGTCAGAGAGATTTTCTTCTGCACAACATGTGAAAATGTAATGCATTTGGGGGAAGATTAATATATGCAAATATAACACCAGTACAGAAAGCATGTCAGAAGTCCTTTATTATCACTAAGACAACTGGATCACGTCTTATTTTAGTAAGGAGCAATCAGAAGCATTTAAACTGGAGGAAGAACAGAAATGTCTGTATTTGTATGTGGTCCTGACGTCAACGGTTTTCTTTTGATGCATGAGATCAGTACACAGAAACCATCATGGGGTTTGGTCGCCCCATCACTGCTCATACGGCGGACAGATGAGCTTGAGGACAGCCAGGTTCACATGCTGCTTGGCAAGGTGTCTGGCCAGCCGGGGGCTGGTGAGCTCAACACATGTTGCACAACCACCATTGGGTGAAAACAAAACCGGAGTATTAGGAGGCACAAGCAGCAGGTGAATTACTCCCATGCCACTGTCATTCCTTAACCTCTAAAATTTAAAATTTAAATCTAAGATTTAAATCTCAAGAAGGACATTTTGGACAATTACCCGACTGTAAGAGTGGGACTGATGAACCTGTGTCTTCTGCAAACAGCAATATGCCTGTGGTGGCACACAGGTATGTGTGTATCTTGTATATGGGTTATATGCAGGTATATGCAGGATATGGGCATAAATAATAAATCCTGTGGACCACAGCTGGTTTCTGCAAAGCACGGGTGAGGTCTGACTTGGGTTCAGGTAAGAAAGGTGCCCAGCGGTGACAGAAGGCCTCAGTTCTGAGGCACAGACATGTCTGTCCCCCACTGTCCCTTACGTCTGCGCCGGCGGTCACGGAGAACGGAGGCCTCCGACGTCCGGGACGCGGGGCGGCCGCTCAGCGGTGTAAACCTCGCAGTCATAGGAACGCGGGTGCCCGCCCGCCTGCAACAGCGGCCCGAAGGCGGAACGCTCAGCCGGCCGGTCCCGGGCCACCGCCGCTGCCGCCCGGCCCTTATCCGGTCACTCGGCGCCGTTGCTAGGCGACGGGCAGGGCCGCCGCGGCGGCGGGCCGGAGCTGCCGGGGCTCTCGCACGGCCGGCAGACCGGCGGAGTCGCCGCCATGTCGCGGGCAGGAAGCGGCCGGCGGGCGGCGGAGCTCAGCGCGGTGCAGGTGAGCGGGGCGGCGGGGGGGGAAGGCCGCGGGCGGGGACCATGGCCTGTGGGGCCGGGAAACGGCGGCGGCGGTGGAGTTTGACTGCGAGCGGGTTTCTGCGGCTGCGAGTACCTCATGGTACTGCAAACATGTCTCTGGCTAAAGGACCAGCAGCGGCTGACAGCAGGTGCCTCGGGAACAGCATAAGAGCCATGTCAAAAAACCTGCCCTCAGGCCTTCAGTGGTGTGTGACTCAGTCTTGAATCAGCTCAGATACCGCTGCCTTTCTTAATGTATTTTTAAGCTGTAAGTAAGGCTAGTTGCTCTCAGAACCCATGTAAACGTGCTGTGTCCACGATGTCCTGCAGCAGGGAGTCCAAAATACCAGTGGTTCTTTGTTTTGGACCTGCCACCTGCTTCAGGTTCTTGTCCTGCAACACTGAGCAAGGAGGTCCCTGATCACCCTCCCTGTGCAGGCCTTTTTGTTGTGGTGCTCTTGCCCAGCAAAACCTATGAAAGGGGGAAAAAGTGTCAAATGATGATATTATTGCCAAAAATGGAAGAGGGGTCTGCAAGATATGTTTCTTATGAAGAAGAAATATAAAATAATACATGGATTTTATACACACGCACACATATATATAAAACAAAGGAAAGTTTGGGGAATGATGATAGAGTGAGAACACTGTATTTTACCTACCCTTCACAATAACTTTCAGTTAAATGGATTAATCTTATGTATGTGTAGGAGGGAGAAATTGGTACTGATCTTAAAGAAGTGAGTTTCCCCTTCTATGTAAAAGTTATTTGTGAAACCATTGCAGGATGAGCTACAAAAAGCAATTACTGCTCATGCAGCAAGAGAGCAAGCAGCTGAATACTCAGATGACTTTGAGAGTGACAAGGATAACATGCTAAATGGTAAGACAAAATTAAATATTCTTCCATGTCATTCTTCCCTTTCTTAACTCATTACTAGATCACAGACAATCTTTGTGAGTCAGTAGATTTCATTGTCCAAGATTTTGTGTTTTAACAACTTCTAAATCACTTAGTCCTTTTCTTCCAAGTTAGGAGCAGAATTCGCCGTGGAATCAGTGGTGGTGCCAACCTGCTAGAGCAGAAACTGTTTCCCACAGTTGCAGTGGCCAGTTTTACTTCCTGGCCATAGTGTTTATACCTGGATGACACAGTAGCACACAGCACTGTGAATGAAAGTGGACATGGACAGAGAGAAAGCTGTGTTGTCTTACTGCTTTCCCAGTCTGGACAATCAGCAAATAAGGGCTGCAGGACACACTGCAGAGCATGCTGGTATGCTTGCCTGGCGGTGTACACTAACCAGGAACAGGTTTGATCTGGCTGTTTTTCTTGGGCCAGGATGCATTTGATATTTGATAATATTAATGTTTAGTCTAACGAGATTGGCCAAATGTCTCTTCTTCCTCCTGATATGGTGGAACATATTAAGGGAAATATGAATCTTAAATACCATAATGTATTTTTCGTAGAATCATAGAATGGTTTGGATTGGAAGGGACCTCAAAGATGATCTAGTTCCAAACCCCCTACCACAGGCAGGGACACCTTGGTGGCTTTGCAGAGATCAGAGGTACAGAAAGAGAAATGCTCTGAGACTTAAGTCAGGAGAATGTTACATGAAAAATACTTTTCAATTATAGAAGGTATAGTTTCTGTGTCCCATTTTTTACACTTGTCTCAAATGGCAGTTGATAATGTGCTATTTTCAGGTATTGGGGAAGAACTTAATGAAAGTTATTCAAGTGGTGAGAGCACTAAGAAATCGATTGCTGTTGAGAGTCCCCTCTCAGATGATGATGCTTCACAAAAAGCAGCAGATTTGGAAAATGAAGCTGTTGGTGACTTGTCTTTATACTTCCATGAAAAGAAGCTTCAGCAAATAATGCTTTTAGAAAGTGAAAACATACAGAATGACAGAAAAGATGGTGAAGAAGAATGTTTGAAAAGTCAAAATGAGGGTGATGACAGAAAAAATAATGAAGAGTGTTCAGCTGCTGAGGAAGTACGGCATGATAATAATGAAAGTAACCACTGCGATGACTTGCCTATTCATAAACTACAGAAGATAAGAAGTCAGGAGGGAAAAATACCAATACCAAAGCCACGGGTGCACAAACCAAGAAATGCTTCAGCATCAGGTGAATAGAAACAGTTGAATGTTGTTGCTGTTATTTGCTTAGCCATATTACACTATTTTAAAGTGGTGTAACTTGGCTTATTTTCTGTGTTAAGTATCAGCTGCTTTGGCTTGCAGGAAATTTATTCAATATTCTTCTGAAAATACATGTTTTGCTAACCTCCAGCTGCCAGGGGCTAAACTGAACCAATGTGGGCCAAATAGCAGGAGGTTCTTATTTGCCTTTTCCTTTCAGGAGATGAAAACGAGTTGTTTTGAGTACTTGAAGTCCAGCTCTCCATCAGTGCATGTCCATGGAAGGTGTGGGAGGGCTACAGAGTTGCCTCCTTTGTGTGTGCATAGCACAGAAAGCCATATTCACACAGTATCCACAGCATCCATGTACCCTTTAATGGAAAGGTCCTTAAACAGCCATCTCTTCGCTATGGCCAGTGAAGTGTTCACAAGTACGATGTTGAAATCGTGATGCTGAGACATCACAGTACTGTAATGTAACAGAATCCAGAAAATGAGCTGCAACCAAAACATTTATGAATGATAGACTTCTCATTGTCACAAAATTAAAACTTCAAATGATCTTTTATTTTGAAGATACTGAGCCACTTTGGATATATAGTCAAACACATAAAAAACCTGAACTTTAATTTTTCATTATAAGAATAGCTAATTAATTTTTAATATGAAAAGCAGAACTTTCTGATAATTGACTGTATATACTTTTACAAATTCCAAATATCAAAAGACTTCATATTTTTATCTACTTCCTAACATGAATAGAATTCATTCTGTTTGATGTTGAGAAAAATTTATGACTGGTCATTACTTGTGATGGAAGGTTACAACTTTGAAATTGATAGAGCATGATTAGTGATGTCAGCTCCTTTTTTTCATTCCACGTGATGGCACCAAAGAGCTGGATATGTGAATGTGCAGCTGGGCAGATGACTCTTTCCTGACCGGTACGCCTGTGTAGTTTTAGACTGGCAGAAGAAATACTCCTTTTCTTCATGTGGATCTAAGTAGTACAGTGATACTAGCATATTGTCATCAGTAGTCAACCATTGCAAATTATCTTGTATTAGATAAATTGATCTCAGTCCAACAGAGGAGGTGATTATTCAGAGATTAATGAGCTGTTTCTGCTGCTTTGATTTTTCTTGTGATTTACGGTATGGAGAAACTGTTGGTGCACTTGTAGGAATATTGTGACCTTTTAGGTCTTTAAGCTTCACACTAATTACATAAACATTACTCAGAGGAGTGTGCTGGATAGGCCTGGTGATTCATTTCCTGTGGTAGAATTGTATGAACTAGGACTTAATAAGAAATGCTTACGTGACAATGTGTAGAATTAGATAAGCATTTCTATGTGGATCAGCATGCATAAAGAAAAAGGCACATAGGAAGGTTATATGGCTTGATTTTGTTGGTAGCAGGGCAGGGGGAAGAAAATATGGGGAAGATAGGATTACTAAGGAGGAGGAAGGTGAGAAGCCAGAGGATAGAAATCTGTAAGAAATGTTTACATGGTGGTTCTGCTGCTCAGTGACTGCCTTAGGCAGGGAGCAGAGATGTCATTGAAAAAGCTAGAAACACAATGCAACCCCTCCTCTTCAACTTTGTTTCTTATGATCTCTCCTCCTACCCAGGTTGTTCTGTTCTGCACCATGCAGAACAAACGAAGCATCTTCCCTTTGCATCTTTGCTAGTAGATAACTGGACAAGTGGAATAGCAGAAAGGTTTTCTTACAACAGAGCTGTCTTATATATGCTCTCTTCTAGATTTATGAAAAATCTGTCTCTCTAACTCTTTCTAATTGCAGATAAGCCCTTAAGTGCAGTTTCAATATATACAGGGATAACGATAAATGGAAAAAAGAAGTTCATAGATTGTCTGTGTAGAGATTATATTAGAAGCTGTAAAGCTTTCATTAAACTTTCTGAAAAAGTGGCTGTAACTCTTTATATAGATGTTTGTATGTGGCCTCACTGTGTTAAGAAAGCTGTGCTATTATTTATATAGCTAATTTGACTGAAAATAGTTGAATCTGTTTTGACAAAATAGTGTTCCAGATTAAAATGTCTTTAACTAGACATAACTGAAACTGTAATATTTATTTTCAGCTGAGAATGTCAGCATTCCTTCATTAGATAGCTGTTCTAAACCATCACCTCAACGAAGAAATGTGTCGAGAAAAAGTAGTCCCGTGGAAGATAGGTCAGAAAGAAAAATAATTTCTAGAAAAGAATTTTCTTCATTTTTGGCATCATCGTCCCTAACTGCTAAGAATGCCCAAGCCACATCCAAGAAAAAACTGCTTGCCGAAAGCCCTGGTCCTGAAGTAAGAGAGTATATGTGTTGATTTTTTACCATCTGCATTGGAAACTTGAGAAACTAACTTTTATTTAGCTGACAAAACTTTCAGGGAGAAAAACAGGGCAAAAATAAGAGTGGGAAAAAAAAGTCTTTGCCAGTAGCATTCTTTTTAGGCCCAGAGAAGAGAACATCATTGTTTTTCTTGCTAACTAGAAACAGGATTTTGTGATGGTTTCCAGCTGTACGTGCTGATCATGCATTTATTTCTACAAATGTAAAATAAGATTTATACTTCTCCTAGAGAGTTCTGACAAGCATTCTATCAAAGTATTATAAAGTCAACTTAAATGATACTGATATGCTATGATTTGCTCACTTGTATATCTGTCACTTTCTGATCTCAGGGTCCATGCCTAGAAAGTACTTTACCATCATATTCCATTAATTTTACTTCCCACAATGAAAGATTTGGAGTCTCTGATTTACTGATGTGTGGAGAAGCACCACCTGTAAAAGGTAGAACCTAGATATGTACAACCAGATAAATGTTACCATTTATACCTTAGTAATATGTAATGGTACAATACAAGTAATCTTAAAATCAGCAACATTCTTAATTTCCATTCTACTCTCTTTCAGTATCTTTCTCACGCCCTTGTGTCTCCTTCTGTTCTGGTTTTGAGAATGGCCTAGCCTCCTTGCAGATATGTTCAAATACAGTATCATCCCAGGTACTGAGAGATTTGGTCTTAGAGGCATCCCAGGAATGGAAGGAAGAGATTAAAGTTGGAGAATTTAGATTTTGTACTTTGACTTATGTCAACAGTATGCATCATTGTCTATAAGCATCTTTGAGACTTAAGTCATTTAATTTCTTCTTTTGCAGTCAACATGACTAGGGTAGACCTTTCACCACTTCTTGCACTTTTCCCGCAAAGTGTAATATAAACTGAGTTGTGAGATTTTTTGCCCCCCCCCCCCTTTTTTTTTTTGATTTGTGAATTGCTAACAGTTCTTAGGGGATTTGCAGACCCTTTAAGCAATATCAAATCTGTGGGCTTCTCAACAGTATCCAATGACTTTACCTTTCGTAGTCCCCTTTTTTCAGACTGGTTGCAAAAATCTGTGATCCCCAGGTTGAAAAACACTGGAATAGGCATTTAGAAACCTTTTTTAATTTGCTAAGGGAATCATGCTGGGGGGCAATTTGCTGTGTGCAGGACTGTAACAGGAGGGTAGCATAGACTGTAGATATAGCAAGAAGAATGCTGTCAGTATGGCCTATGCAATATCTGTATGCTTCAGCCTGATGAGATAAAGATAGGACTTGGCTTGAAGAATTTAGTGCAGAAGGGTGAACAAAAGTTGAAAACTCAGGCACTATACTGAGTACATTGTAAATAACAAATATGCTTAGACGGGTATTTAATTTCAGTTCTTTTTTGTATTTTGCAGATACCTTGGTTTTGAGAATGTGTTTAGTATAGTGTGATGGTTTTAAGCATCATTAATAAAACAATGTCTAAGGAGCAAAGGATGAGCATCAGTGTACTGGAACGGGTAGATGCTCCACATGCAGAGACAGCATAAGAGGAAGAGAATAATAAAGTGGTGGTGTCAGGACAAAGGAGGACATAGAAACAACAGTGATACGGAGTCTTTAACAAAGGTAGAGGAGGAAACAGGGCTGAAAAAAATTGTTCAAATGTGATGCTGAAGTGTGCAGGTGTAAGAATTCCAAGCAGACTAGTCAAACTTGTATAGCTTGAACTGTTAAGAAAGTAACTACAGTAATAATACTTGCAAGTTTCGTGTGGCATTTCTCAGGAGCCAAGGGAAGGTTGGTATTTTGTATCCATTTTGCAAACAAAGCCAAACTGACTTGCTTGTGAAGTTCATGCTACAGAGTGCTCATAGTAAATCTGCTGTCACCAGTATCCTGGACACTATATGTTGCAGCTTAATTAGTCATACAGTTTCTGATGCCAACAGTTTACATACAGTTTTACTATCTAGTAAGTGTAAAGTAAAATATGAAAATTTGCATATCAACAGAGAATAGAAAATGGTTCGTCAGAATCCTTCTTGTCACCTAGAGCTTACCTTCATCGTTGTAAATCTAGGTTAAATTTTTTATATGTCAGCACTGATATTCCTTTCTTCAGGTAACTTGGAGTTAATCTTTCATCCACAACTTACATTTCTTTTGAGAATTCCATCAAAAGATTGTAGAAGACTGTAATTTGGAGTTTACCATGGCCTTTTTTGGTTTGTGTCTGAATTGTTTTACAAATTTAGATCTCTGCATTAATGGTATTTCAGATTTGATAAAAAAGGGGGTTTTAAGTATTATTAATAAAGTGTTTCATAAATGACAATTTCACCACTTAGGCATACATTTAATTTGAGGTGATGTTTTGTTTAAATCCCCACCACAGGATCTTTCCATTGTTTCCCTGTGTGTCCCATGCTCCTGAAAAACACCACACAATTAAAGCAGTTTTTGTGACCCAAATTGTTGTACAAACTTCATTAGTAGTTTGCTAGACGTTAGAAGAGCTCTTGCTGTGGTTGCAATGGCTCTTGCTTTTGTTTTTTCTACTAGAACCATGTTTGGGTAGTAAGGCAGATGGGAAGTTTTGCCTTTGACATGCTCTCACATTCTGAATGTTTGCTAAAACTTCAGTTGCTACTCCAGTCTTATATTTAAATACAATACAAGTGAATACTCTTCTTAACAGTCCATATAGTTCTTAGAAGGAAGTATACAGAAAAAAAATAATTATATCAAATTTAGTAATATGTTTGATAAAGAGATGGTTTTAGTACAGAAATAACAATACTTAGAAACATGAAATTCTTGTTAATGTGTCCTCTCAATATTTTTTTTTCCTGTTAGATCAAGATCAGAAGATCAACACCAGTGACTTAAAGCTGGAGGACAATAATAGAAAATCCTCTTCTGTGACAGAAGCAGTGATGAATACAGTAGATGGGGAAACAAAAAAATTAGAGAAGTCAGCAGATGACAGTTCAGATGAAGCGATGAAAACAGTAGAAGAGCAAGTAGTAACTGATACAATACAGAAGGTATTGGTGAATAATCAATCTGAGCATCGGGAGGCAAAGAACACTTCAGAGGACTCTGTCAAGGTATTATTCATATGCATTTTTACAATTGTTTAGAACAATGTCCTAGAAGCATGGTGAAAAGTTTTGTAAAGTTACTGTTGGTACCTTAAACATGCAGACCGCTGTAAAGCTGATAGTTTATCTCTAGCTTCTAGAACCGAGGCTCTGAGAAATTCTGTGTAGTTTTAAGGAAGATGTAGGAAATACTTTTTATACAAATTATTTAAATCAAATAAATGTGTGTTTTCCCATCTTAAAGAAATAACCTTATCCAAGTGAAAACATCAAATCTCCGTTGTGAGGTTAGCAGAATTGGAATGAGCAGTGGACGTTGGCAGAGAATGGAATCCATGGCGTGACTTGAATAACGGATAAGATGCAAAGCACTTTATGCTTTATCATAAGAAAGAAAATATGTAGATAAAAGGAAGAAGTTCTTTACAGTGAGGGTGGTGAAGCACTGGAATGGGTTGCCCAGGGAGGTTGTGGCTGCTCCATCCCTGGCGGTGTTCAAGGCCAGGCTGGACAGAGCCTTGGGCCACATGGTTTAGTGCAAGGTGACCCTGCCCATGGCAGGGTGGTTGGAACTAGATGATCTTAAGGTCCTTTCCAACCCAAACCATTCTATGATTCTATGATTCTATATATATAATTGTTAAAGCTAAGTATTAAAAATAGTGAAAAGAATTGATATAATAACAGGGAAACTTCTTTTTATTCCTTTGTATTTCTAAACTCTAGAGTATATTTTTACATAATACAAAGAAACATTTCTAGGTGCCATTCCCAAAAGATACAGTTATTCTGAAAGTTTGTTTGTTTGATTTGAGTTTGGATATTTGTTTGTTTTTTTTACTTTCTTACCCTGTACTGTACCCTTTCTATATTACAGTGGCTTTCTTGCCTATTTTTCTAACATCATATGATCACAGAATGTCTCAAGTTGGAAGGGACACATAGGGATCATTGAGTCTAACTCCTTCCCAACATTATTATTAGCTGGTAGAAATCTGTTTAATCCTGGTCTAGTTCTGTTATGTAACTCTATAATTTTACTTTTCCTCCGTGTTTCTTAGAAACTAAGTGAAACAAAGGAGTGTGTTCTACAAGTCAGGAAAGCTTCTTTATCTGACAGGTAAGAGAAAGATGCTATGTATCGGACTCTGCAGAGTGTGAGATGCATGTAAGTGCCCTGACAGTGCTGCTTCATTCTTATTTTCTGTCAGCATTATCTTCACTGCTGACAACTAAACTGGAAAACAGCTTAGTAGATGTGGCGTGCTATTCTAACGCTTGCTCAGGGTTATATCAGATCAGATTCCAATTTTTTTGCCAGTGTCTATAATGAGCGTGGTCTACTACCTCCACTGGTTCATCCAGTCCCTGAAATCTTTACAAGTTTTAAGCTGGTTTGTAGATAAATGTGCAAGGGATTTTTAAACGTTCTTTGGCTGGATATGTTGAGCAGTGGCTTGTTTTGGTAATAATAAAGCCCTCAGGAGAAAATGGGCTTTTTCCGCTTTCGTTTCCCCTATGCCCAGCCAAGTACATGTAAAGACAATCACAGTGACTTTTAATATACACTGAGATAAAAGGAAGACAAGTTGGTATCAGCTACAGTAAATGGAAAAGTGGTTGATATGTTTGTGTCTTGGTATTTTTATAGGTCTCTGTTTTCTGCACACTTAAAGAAAAAAGTGAAAGCTGTTCCATCAGCTACACCTGTTTCATCTCAGTATATGGGAACATTAAAGGTGCTGGAGGATAAACACGTGCAGAAGAACACTACAGAATTTGACAAAGCAGATAGTTTACGAGCAGCTGTTTTCCAGGTAGATCTTAAAAACAAACAAAAATGAACAAAACAACCAACAAGCAAAACTATGCATATAAAGGTCCTGTTATAGGAGTCAACACCTTCTATTTTCTTGAGATCAGTATTTCTCAGTATATTCTTTGCATATGCTTACAGGTATAATAATCCTTTTATTCTATTGGCTATGCCTTGTTATCAAATATGAACTAAAAAGCTAGATGTGAGGGACATACCATGTTTCACAATTTATTGTGTCAGGCTATTTCTAGACATATATATTATTTTTCTTTATTTCTCCTTCTTCCTTAATGTAGGTAAGTGTGTAGCTTCAAGTTTCTTTTCCTGCTGTGTTCTATTAAGTTGGCATTCAGGAAAAGTGTTTAGCCTAGTATTCTCTCCAGAAGGATTAATCTATGTGGATTCTGTGTAGAATTTCATAAAGATTAGTTTATGTGTTCCAACAGATTTTTGCTACTAATCTGTGTGAGAAAAACTTTCATTTACAGATACTGTTCATATTTGTATATGTTTAGAATACTTGTTGTGGTTCTAGAAAAAAATTTCGAACCTCAAATCCATGCTTATATTGTCTCCATTATTTTTAAAGGTAAAATAGGCTTCATTTAGGACACTTGCATCTCTAAGCAGCCTACCAAATATTTAGTTAAACCTAGAAAATTTAAGCCTGATGGCTCATAACACTGTGTGGATGCTTGAAGTCTCTTTCTTCACAGTTGGATTTTATTCTCTTAATTATAGGTAGACAATTATAGCGACAATAAATGTAAACAATGTTCTATATACCAAGTGATAAGAATCTTTATTCCATTCTTCCTTTTTTTTTAATGCTTATGTTTTTTGTGCATTTTTTTGAAAGATTTTTTTAAGGGTTTTTTCTTAAAGATCCTTAAGCTTTTTCATATTTTGTATCTATAATTTTAGAACCTTAGACTTTTTTGATCACAATCTTTGTGTGATCACAGCTTGGTCTTCCAAATGGTGTAGTTATTTAAGTAGCACATGGAAGAATTAAGAGTAATTTTGGTGGTTATTATATTGGTGTTGATCTAGTAATATTTCATTGTTTTAACAGAACTTTTTTAGTTACAGCTTAAAAAGACTTCAAAAGTATAAAACTATTCTAATGATTCTTACAGAATTGGTTGGAAATGAAAAAGCACTTCCTACGGGAATCAAAGAGGATTGAAAAGGAGAAAGCTGAAAATCTAAGGAACAATATCGAAAAGGTTTGTTTACGTTCTTGTTTAAGAAGTTGACAAACTGTAGTTCTTTGAAGCGTGCCTACCTGTGCTTTCTGCCTGATTACATCACTCTGCTATTCTAAGGCATCCTGTTTTCTCTAAATAGCATGAGGTGAGTTGAAAGAGTAAATGGTGTGTCCTACTTCTTACGGTTGCTGTAAAGCGTGTGTGGCTGATGCTTCCCTGCACATTTTCATAAGGTATGTTAGAAGTGTGCTTCATAGATTAATTTTCAGGTTTGTTTACAAAGACGTTAGGAGGTGCAACACTTCAGGTGCTAAGTTTTAATTTGTCATTAAATTTGTCTCATGTTAGAAAATGAGTTTGCTCCCCATCTCTATGGAAGACTGTATTTTGATTAGTACCATACAAGATTCTTAGATTTGGCTTTAAAGTATTTATGATGTTTCACTTCTAAGCATTTAACATGTATTTCATATTCTTATACACATATTTTGCAGGAGTAGTTTGTCTCAGTCAATTAAGTTAAATTAAAAATGAGCATAGAAATAAACCGCTCTATGTAGTTAAAGTTTAATTTTGAGTATTACTTGGAATGTTGTCTGCAAATCATTTTCTGTATCGCTCCATCTAATCCTACATTTGATAATGAGTTTAAAGCATACTATTTCAATTATACTTTTATATTTTAGTGTATTTAAATGTAGACTTTTATTTTCATTCTAGAAAGAAGCTGTTAAAAGAGAGGAAGCAATAGCATCTTTTGAAGCCTGGAAAAGAAAGAAAGTAAGAGAAGCAAAGAAGTTAAGGGAAAAAAAGAAGCTTGAGGAACTTCAGAAAAATAAAGCAGAAGAACAGAATAAGGATAAAACTGAGGCAGCACAAAAGGTGATCTGAAATATGTACATAAATGTATATCAGATATGGTTCAAGCGATTATTGAGAATAATTTTGACTAATCCAGCAAGAGGTGGAAATGAACTAGATTCAAAAATCCAAACATGGTAATATTTTAGGAAAGCTCATATTAGATTCTGTTCTGTTGGAAATATGTAATATTTACATTTGCACCCAGACATTTTTCCTATTTCTATTCTGTTAGTTGAACATAAAATAAACTCCATTTAAATACACTGGAAATGAACTGGGAAAAATAATTTATTCTTTTTAGGTATAGTGATACCCATTTCTGAACAATGCTACAAACAAATATTCCAACATTGGAATGTGCAGAAATTAAAAAAAATAATAATACAGAGTAAGTAAGTGGAGTACTGACAAAAAGGTGAGGGGTAAGGTTTCTAATGAATCTGTGGTTTTCTTCAGGCATTCGAAAAATGGAAAGAAAAAAAAATGGAATATTTAAGAGAGCAAAGCAGAAAGGAAAAACAGTCTGAATCAAGAAAGAAGAAGAAAGAAGAGGAACTGGTTGCAGAGAAGAAGAGAGACAACATGTCAGCAGTTGAAAAATGGTACTACTCCATTGGGGTTTGGAATATCATAATTTTCCACATCTTTCTTTATAAATGCAACAGGTCTTCTGTGAGTGCTTGATGTGCTTTTAATTGGGAGACAATGACATGCTTGGGATCACGCTCTTCACTCCCAATGGAGAACAAGTATAACAATGAGAACAAGCTGTATAGCTTCTTTCAGTTTAGTAACTGAAGTGCTTTCCTCTCCAGAAGGCTACTGACTAAGCAGAGATACTGCAACTGAGAAGTAATATTCATTGAGTGGTTGATGAGAAGCTCAACATGAGCTGGCAGTGTGTGCTTGCGGCCCAGAAAGTCAACACTGTCCTGGGCTGCATCAAAGGAAGCATGACTAGCAGGTCAAGGAAGGTGATTCTCCCCCTCTGCTCTCGTGAGACCCCACCTGAAGTACTGTGTCCAGCTCTGGGACCCCCCAAAAAAGAGGGATGTGGAGCTGCTTGAATGAGTCCAGAGGAGGCCACAAAGATGATCAGAGAGCTGGAACACCTCTTATGGAGACAGGCTGAGAGAGTTGGGCTTGTTCAGCCTGGAGAAGAGAAGGCTCTGGGGAGACCTTAGATCAGCCTTCTAGTACCTAAAGGGTGCCTACAAGGAAGCTGAAGAGGGACTTTTTACAAGGGCATGGAGTGATAGGACAAGGGAGAATGGTTTTAAACTGAAAGAGGGTAGGTTTAGATTAGATATTAGGAAAAAATTCTTTACTGAGACGGGGGTGAGATACTGGAAGATGTTGCCCAGAGAAGCTGTGGATGCCCCATCCCTAACAGTGTTCAAGGCCAGGCTGGCTGGGTGGAAATGCACAGTCTTTGAGGTCCCTTCTAACCCAAACCATTCTATGATTCTGTGATTCTATAATGTCTCATCTGATTAGCCTCATGCTTCCTTACTAAGCCATAGGAAGGAAGGTAAATCTTTATCTAAAAGTTCTGTGGAATACAATTTATGAATGTAGATGTATTCAGAGGCAAATAAAATGTGTTTGCTGGAGCAATTCTTTGTTAGTTTTACAAGACGAGTCTTCATAGACTATGTGCAACTTACTATTGCCCACAGAAGTTTTAAGTCTATTTTTTTTTGTACGATACCAAGTAAGGGTGAAAGTAGTACAGAAAAGCTGATGTCATGCTAGAATAGTAGGTTCATTTATACCTTGGTGATGTATAAAGATGTACTTTGAGGACTGTAAATATGTATTCTTGATCATTTATCAAATGTGTAAAATATCTCTTTTGACTCAGTTAATCAGTCACAGATGCAGCATTTATTCTGTTACATGATGATCTCTTGTTCTTCCCTCTCATTATACAGGAATGAAAAAAAGGAAGAATACATAAAACAGAAGAAAGCAGAAAAAATCCGAGAGAAAAGAAAGCAGGAAATACAACAGGCAAAGAAGGAAGAAAAAACCAAAAAGGCTATGGAGGAATATGAAAAATGGCTGGTATTTCTTTCTTTTCACTTTGTCAAAACCAAAAATATTAATGTATTAATGAATATGAACACTGAAGTATTGCTGTACTGTTTTTTCGTGCTGTAATGAGAGAGGCCAGATGATGGCAGCATTACATAGCTAGTTCCCCACCTTTCTTGAGCAAAATGGTAAAATATGGTGGGCTTGATACTTAGCATGCAAGAAAAACATATTCTGCCTACCTACATGTCATAGCATTTTGAATTTCATAATTAGTCTTAATTTTTTTGACATTCCATGTCAGGAGCAACGGTCTCTGAAGGGCCAACTCACCACATCCCTGCAAAGCCAAGCAGCATCACCAGCAGCAACAGTGTGCATATATATTCAAAGAAGCATTTAAAGTGGAGACTTGTATACCTTAAAATTGATGAAGGCACTTGTAATAAGCATATCCATTTACTAGAAAGGGTGGAACTCTGGTGCTCCCAACTATATTTTTCCTGCAGCAGCATACTTTAGTCACAGTTTTTAAGCAGAAAACTAACCTAATACTCAAGTCCTAACAATAAGGCAGTTTTGTTGTTTTTCTCCTTGCTACAGAAAGAGAAACTAGAAGAGAGCATATATTGTTTTCATAAAGACATGTGACTTGCTAGTTAAAGAAAAACTTGGGGGTTTCATCCTCACCCTGTGACACAGTCATTCATCATACTGACTTTCAAGGTTTTCTTAGCTTGAGAGTGCTTCTTCTGTTGTTTTGATTTTTGTCATGATTTTTGTTATGCATCCTGTACATATGGTCTCTGTTGCAATTTATAAGAATGGGATCTTGCAACTCAGCTGGTTTAAGGTCCTTAACATTCAGTTACATAAAACAGTATGTGTTTTCCCTTCTCTCTATTTTCAAACCTTTTTAGTCTTAGGTTTAAGTCTTTTAAGATCTTCTTTGAGCTGTTTCCCTGTTGGAATACCTCTGATTTCTGTAATCATTGGTAGGATGTGTTTTCTTTGGTCTTCTTTGTCAAGTGATTTCCAGCTCAGTTTTGACAAATGGTTAATGTCTAATCTTAGATTATTTCTTCCTTAGTCAGTATTCCTGGTTCCCAAGGAAGGAAGTACTATCCTTTGAGTAGTAGCTAACGCTCTGTCCCAGTATGCTCTGCTTACTGAGACTGTCCTCAATTAGCATAGTTGTACCAAAGCATGAAGTTACCTCTCATTGTACATTTGACTTCCTTGCAGTCTTGGACTCTGTATGAAGGTAAAAGAATTATACCTTTTTTGGGGAATGAAATATGCTGCCTAGCACAGTCTCCCCTGTTAAAATAGTGTATAAATTCATGAGGTCATCACTTCAGTGGGATTATTAATAGAAGTTTTACTAGTTGGAGGAATGACTGGGTCTAAATGGATGGACAGATGCCTACATGAGAGGTACAGTTCAAAAAATAAGCAAGTGTTGGAGGATATGATAGGTACTGAATTGGTTGGCAGAGGAACCTCTAAAATTGTCTCATTTTCAGTGTCTATGTGCAAGTGCTGACTGATGTGTCTCATTCCTGGTCTTCACATTTTTACTTTCAGAAATTGTGGTGGCTTTTGCAGCTAAAACACTTTTATTTGAGACAGCGTATCAGACAATAGGTCTGTATCGTGTTTGGCCAGAATATTATCTCACTTTGTATAGTAACAGAGAAAATACACACCTTCAGTGAACTGCAGGAGAGAAATGCCTGTGAAGTCACAATGTATTATCAGGGCAACTAAGATGATATCTGCCTACAGGTAGATGAACAAGTATCAAATCTGACAGGGCAGAATTGCGTAAGCCTTTTAAGTGTCTTATTTAAAATAGAAGGATTTTGTTTGACAGGAAATAGAATAGGGGTAATATAGTGAGAAGTACTCAACTATGTTTTCATTAACATGCAACAGAAATACATGTGTAAATTTGTCCTCAGCTTTCCTGAACCAGGTGTTGACTATAATGCATAGGTAAAACTGACATAAAAATCTCCTTGTAGTTCTTCTAAAATATAAGAAACATTCTGCTTTTATGTTAATGGAAATTTTGTTACTTACAGTTTTAGAGGTCATTTTGTGAATGTTTGATAACATAAGTGCATAGAGAACATTACTTTTTAAGCATGAAAATAAATGCCCTGGAAAAGGCTATCAACACTTGTAAAATACTAACATAAAAAGGATAATCTTGAGCTGAGATACTTTAGTACTGCAGAGGAAATTTAAGCTTCTGATTTATTTGTTTCTTTCGTAGTATTTGCCTCTTGCTACTCACCAAGTAGTCTTCAAGCTAATTTAGATGTTTTGCTTAATAAATGATAATTTTTTACTTAGTGTCTACACCTGTGTCTACACCTGTTCTGAGGAGTAGAACGTGGAGAGGAACATGTAGAAAGTTTATAATGACGGATCAGTTTAGTTTCTATTATTCTTGAGACAGTAATCTTGATACCTGTTTTATGTAGAGAAGAGTGAGTATCCTAGGTGTAATATGTTCTCCATTTTATGTGGTAAACATTAACCTTGTATGAGTTGATGAAAAGTAAGGCTGCTTTCAAATAATTCTTCAAGATCAATGTAGTAAGTTTAAATGCCCTAGAAGTTCAAATTTTTACCTTGAGATTGAGCATGCTCAACACCTATTTTTGGCATTCTAAAGCTGCTTAAAAACATCATGAAATGATGTACTAGGTCAATCTCATGGATTTCTTGCTTTTCTGGGTTAGAAACAGCTGATGTGCATTATTCATTTCATGTGGTTTAATAAGATCTATCTGAAAATACTTTATATATTGGAATTTTAAGCTGGCATTGCAATGTGTTAGAAATAAGGCTGTTATTGTTACTCCTTTTAAATGTTGTAAGGCTTCTGTGCTATCTAAATTTCAGTTATTACGTGGCAGTCATACTGCTAAAGAATGTGATCTTCACAGAATTTTGTAAGTGAAAAATGTATTCATCTTACTAGGCTATTAAGTAGGAAACTTCCACAGAGAAATCAAGCTATACAATCAAGTCGATCTAGTATATGACAAGCTATAGTTATTGATTTCATCTTTCACTATTTCTTCTCCTTTAAGTTCAAATAACATCTTGTTTATTATTTTAGGGAAGATTTTATCAGTTGTGTCTTGTGAGAATATTAACTAGAATAATATAACATAAAGAATAACAGAATAATAGAACATAAAGTTTTGTTTGTGTCGAAGGCAGAGAATAAGCCCAGGGAATAAGGGATAGGATCATGGGTTATGTGAGACTGCCATTTATCTTGCTGCTGTCTTCAAGGAGCAGGACTTACACTGCAATACAGTTTCATACATGTGAAAATACGAAACTTTTATAATGCTTCAAAATACTGGCTGACAGGCTGCAAAAGAGGAAGGGACCAAGTACAATTGTACATTGTACAATTTGTACAATTGGTACAATTGGTACAATTTGTACAATTGGTACAATTAATGATCTTAAGCCTTTATATCCACATTACATCTTTACTACCAATAACGTCTATGCCAGTTGTTGGTCCTAGGAATGAATGCACTGTTCATGTGCCAGAAAGCCAGCTGCTCAAGGGCCTTTTATCCAGCTGTCAAGTGCGGCACTCTAAGTTATGCTCTGGTCCATAATGTCAACCTTGGTTCCACCAAGAGAAAAATTACTCTAAGTCAGTTAAGTGGCCTGCTCAAGCATGCAGCACAAATCCGCAAGTGTGATACAAAGAAAATTTGCACCCATGAAGAACTCTCCAGTGTACTAAATTGTTAATGCAGATGCACCCTAAGATGCTGTCGTCACAATGGTGAAATGGCAGTCATCTATGTAAAGTAAGCATAAGAAGAATGCTTATTTTATTTTTATATGCTTATTTTTATATTTGAATATAAAAAGTCAAAAATAATATAAATAATTGCTAATTATTTTTGAATGATATGTCTCTTGAAAATTGAAAATCCTCAGTCATTCAGGCACAAAAAGAATATTGCAAGTATCTTGCCAATCCTTCATCATGCTAATTGCCCGTCACTATTTGAAACAATAGAAAATATCATCAGAACCTTGCAGTTTAAGGTATAAGTTAGATAGATATTTGTTTATAATTAAATTGTTTAATTCCCAATTTGTTCTAGTACATGGCAAGTGTGATTTAATAAGTACAGAATGTTACAAAGATGTATCAATGTTCTCATGTAATGAGAACAACATATTTAGCATTGTGATTTAGGTAGCCTCTTAGAGAAAATAAGTGATTAAGGTGAGGCTAATTATATACAAGGCAAATACAGTATCTAATCCACTAGGCTTTCTGTTGGGCTTTTTGCTTTGATAGTGCTCAAAATCAGCCCATCCTTGAGGCAGTCACCTTAATCGTAAATGACATCGAATGTGCAGCCTCTCATGTTGCATTGTGCCATGTGTGACTGAATCCCTGAAAGGGGTGTGCTAAGCTCCAAAAGGTAAATCTGCATTGCATGTTAACTTTACATTTTACACCTGAAAGGGATAACAATAATTGCAACTTTTCTGTTGGGGTTTTTTTGAGGGGATTTTGTTTGGGTTTGATTTGGGGTTTCTTGACACATTTTTTTGTTCTCAGGAAAAGGTAGAGATGAGAGAGCAGCTTGAGAAGAAGCAAAAGAAGTTGCAGGCTGTTCGTGGGTATGAAGTGCCTTCTCCCTGGAGTCCACCTGGGAAAGTCACATATTAAAAGAATTACTGAGCTGTCTATTGCCTTCTTTGAGAAAAGATGATCCACAATGTTCTGACAATGGTAGTCATTATTTCAACAAGAGCTGATTTTCACTGAATCCGTTATAGATGTTGCATCCTTTCTGTTTAGATTGTTACATTATGAAATATAAAAATAGCTTTTAAATTAAAACTGCACCAAGCAGAAAGAGGATTTCTTGGGGCCAAATCCAGTCAGCCGTGTGATGGTACAAAAGAATTAAACTGGAATGCCTGTAATGTAAAATGATCCAGGACTAAGTGAGACTGTAGATGTTAATACCGTAGAATCATAGAATCATAGAATGGTTAGGGTTGGAAAGGACCTTAAGATCATTCTAGTTCCAAACCTCCTGCCAATTCAGATCTTCCATAGATTTCCTGATTCCTACAGGAAACAGCAGTTTCAGAGGCATGTTTTGCAGTTCACGCAAAATCTTACATAAGAACTGCAAGGGCAGAACAGTGGTACTCTCGTGGCAACCTTAGGCACTGATTTTTTTTTCTTTGGAAGTTAATTTAAGGGTTTCTGTGGTTGTTTTTACATGATGAAGTAAATCTTTCCCAGGCACATTTTCATCATTACTAATGAGCTAGTTGCTGTAGTGAATTATTAACATTTCTTCCTTTTTTTTTTTTTTTTTTTTTTATTTTTTCATGGCTATTTGCCTCACTATTTTGGAAAAAATGGCAAGACTACATGTCTTTAGAAATTTTCAAATCTCTTGTTTGCCTACTGTTTAAACTCAAGCTGTTACTTACATTTGTATTTTCTATTTGAATTTTAATAATCACTTCAGATCAGATTTGCTCCTCAAATGTGTATTCTTAAAAAAAAGCAAAACAAAACAAAACCCACAAACCAACAAACAAAACAAAACCAACATCACCAACCAAGAAGAAAACTTAGTCTATAAATTATAGATGTATTTTCTCAAATGAGAATCTTGCTCCTGTTTAGACTGACAGCCTTCTCAGGAAGTCAAAGGAACATTTGGGAAGTAGGCTTTTTCACTCAAGACCTGTGCTGTTCAGAAATCACTGAGATAGTCATTAATTCTGCATTTCATGTAACCCTGGGGCATCTCCTCAGAAAAGGAAAACCACAGGACCAGCAACTAGATGAATTTCTTTAGTTTCCTGATGTTTGTTGTTTGGTTTTTTTAATTTTTAGTGAGAGCTACTGAGGATTTAGAGGTGTTAGTTTTTGCCGTAACTGTTTCTATTGCCAGAATGCTGAACAGGTGAAATTTATTGCTGGTATGTACATAAAGGTGAAAACAGAAGGATATCTATTCTGTCTCATTGTTGAATGTGGACCTATTCGTTAATTTTAGTATGACCTCTAGTTCTGTGAATTCCTAATTCAGACCTTTTGCAAAGTTTGTGACAGACAGAAGCTGGTGCTAGAAGGCAGAAAGAGAAGATGTATTTATTAGAACAGTAGGTAGTAGTGTAGTTACCATCATTAACCTAGTTTCTATCAATACACAATGTAGAGGAGGGCTTATAAAATGTACAGTATTTCTGTTGCATATAATCTATTGGCAGTGTCAAGAAGAATTAGCTAATCTTGACAATAATGGGGAGGTTTCACTAGTAGTTGTGCTCGATTTGTGTACAGCCAAATCATGGAATCATAGAATCATAGAATAGTAAGGGTTGGAAAGGACCGTAAGATCATCTAGTTCCAACCACCCTGCCATGGGCAGGGACACCTTGCCCTAAACCATGTGGTCCAAGGCTCTGTCCAACCTGGCCTTGAACACCGCCAGGGATGGAGCATCCACAACCTCCCTGGGCAACCCATTCCAGTGCTTCACCACCCTCACTGTAAAGAACTTCTTCCTTATATCTAATCTAAACTTCCCCTGTTTAAGTTTGAACCCATTACCCCTTGTCCTACCACTACAGTCCCTAAGGAAGAGTCCCTCCCCAGCATCCTTATAGACCCCCTTCAGATACTGGAAGGCTGTGATCATCTGACAGATCAGATTTGATCCACTGTGAAGAGTGGTTGCAGATTTGATACAGCTTCTAGATTATGAAGTATTTTTATTCAGGATCAAGTTTTAATATATTGCCTGGTATTTTATATTGCATGTCCCAGATTCCAGCTGCCTTTCATGCACCTTGTTCATGGTAGCCCTTTTGTGTATTGGGATTTTTGAGCAGCTGTCTGCTTTCAATTGTTTCTTCCTCAAAAGAAAATTGAACTGGACTGCCTTTTATTATTTTATTTGTTTCTCACTTTCTGTCACTGGGCTGCACATGCAGAAATGTTGTGGCTTGAACATATTTTGTTCCATTGAGGAGTCTGTAGAGAAGCTAGGGACCTTTATGACACCCATCCTTTGATTATATACAGTCTGCAGGTAATGCACACTTAATGTCTTCCAGTGGACCTTATTGACAATAGTGAACTTCTTGCCTCTTCTGTGAGACTCAGGTTTGTGCCAAGAGTCATCACTTGAATGCTGAATTTCTGAGTAGGGCAGCATTCGTACAGGTTCATGCTAAGCTCATCTTTTTTCATTTGGGAGGAGGAAGACACTGGTCAACAAGGGAAGAGGGCAGGAGAGAGGCTGGAGCTTTGGCTGTGTTCCTAGGCCATTTGTACTTTTTCTTGCAGGCTCTCTTCACAGTAATACCCACGCTGAGCATCCTGCACTGCAGTGTTGCAGGGCACTGCATTACCACAGAAGTTCCCAGTTAGGGAATCCTGCACATTAGTTTTTTTGCAGAGATCCAGCAAATACAGATTTTTATCTGGCTTACATCAGGCTGTAGCACAGATATTGCGGAGAAATGAATACAGGGCATTCATAAACTCAGGGTCTGGCTCTGGCTGTTACCTCATGGTAGGTCAGGCATTTCTTTCAGCAGTAGTGATATCACAATGACAGTATTGGCATCCAAAGAGAAAGAATCCACTGCCAACAGAAACTTTCAAGAAGTTGAGAAGATGTCCAGCCAGAGCAGCTTCAGTGGGCAACTGAAGAAATAGGGAAAAATTACAGATACCAGCAGGAGAGGTAGCAGAATTACAGCACAGGCAGAATGCCACAGAACTGCCAACTCCAAATTGATCCACCCAAATTTTATGGAAAAGTACTGAATGAATTCAGGCATTTAGGCTGGAGCAGTGATGTGCATTATTGGTCCTCTAGGCTTCTAGCACTTGGAGCCTTGAACACAGGGTTAGTACGTTAAGAAATTATAGCTATAATATCATGGGGAGATGTAGCAGACAGCAGAGTTTGTTGTTTGTCTGTCATGATCAGATCAGGAGAGTCTGAGGCAATGCATTCAGCCTGTGAGAAACAAATTGCGTCGTCTTTTTTGCAGTGTCTAGCTAGAGGAAGTAAGGCAGGTCCCTATGCTGACAGGCCTGTAGTTGAGGGATGTGCATGAAAAGTAGGGTAGGGGTAGCGACAGAGCTAGAAAAGGGTTTGTCACATGCCTGCACCTAAACTGGATACTGCACTCTTACTGGCTTTAAGCTCTTAGATGATTGGATGGAAGATTTTTGACAGAAGATAGGAGTGGGAAGATGTTGGTGACATCTTTCAGAGGAGTGATATACCCAGCACTCACATAAATTCACAGCTTTTAAATTAGAAGAAGATGCTGAAGATCTGTAGATATGGAAAAACAGTTGATACAACTGCATGTTCAACTTCTATAATACAATTTTGGGAGCTTTGTCTAATTTTACATTGTAAAAACTTGGACATGTTACAGCATGATGCAAACGTTGTAGAAAAAATAGAGCTGAGAAATAAGAACATATGTAGATTAATTTGTATAAATGTTAAATGTGTCTGTATAAACCCTGTTAATACGTTTATTGATGGCAGAAGGAAAATATTTTGTGTTTATTAAAGTGTATTTTAGTATAATGTCCTCAATATTTTCATGAAATCCTAGGATACAAATCTTTATTTAAAGCTTTGATGCATGTAAGTGAGCTAGGTGGTGTCCCTAAGCAGAAGCTATCCTTTTGTCATTGTTAATATGAGAAGTAGTCAGGGAACTGTATCCCACTGAAATTGGAGTTCTGGCACTACAGCTCTCTCCTCCAGGTCACTGACACTCACGTTTGCTTGCTGCCACACCAATGCAAACAAACATTTAATGAACATATGGGTTTTCAAGTAAGAACCTGGCAGTTGATCAGTATCTCTCCTTTTTTTTCCCCGAAGTATTTCGTTCAAGCATTAAGTTGTTGCATTGGTGCACTAAAGGGGCAGGTTGATAAATCATTTTCTATTCCAGTTCTCTCATCCTAATTAAGAAAAACTGTACTCTGTTCTCCATCATGTAATTTTTCTTCCATATCCACAAAGTATTAAGGCCTCTTACCTGGTCTGTATATCATGAGCTGCTATGTTTTACTCAGTTAATTGTGAGTTACTTGAGTCTGACTAACAGGATGAACTAGTTTGAGTTGTGAATGCTGATGCCAGCCTTGGCTGCAAGTCGAGGGCTGGACTTGCTCCAGTATGTCTGTATCTTTCTTTCACTGGGGAGCCCGAAACTGAACATGGTGCTCCAGATGCAGCCTCGCACCAAGATGCAATCTTACACATGCCAAACAAGGGATCAGTTGCTTCCATCAGCCTGCTAGATATGCTTACTGGTGCAGCCCACAATGTCGTTGGCATTCTTTGCTGTAAGAGCTCATGGCTGACATGTTCCACTTCTTGTCCTCTGATACCCCTAGGTCCTTTCTTGCAAAGCTGCTTGCTCTCCTGTTGGGGCTGAGCCTGTACTGTTGCATGGGGTTATTTGGCCCTCGATGCAGGACTTACTTGGGCCTTGGTAGAACTTAAAGGTTCCCATCAGCCTGCTTCTCCAGCTCCGTCTGAAACACCCTACTACTAAGTCAGTCACCTACCTCCCTGAGCAGAAGGATCACATTTTTTTTCACTGTCTATGTACTTATAGAAGCCCCTCTTGTTGCATTTCAAATCCTGTATGAGCTTTAACTCCTCCTGAGCTTTGGCTTTATTAAATCCTTCCATGCTCACTCAAGTAGTGTTTCTATGTTGCTCCTGGGTGGCAAGTACTCTCCACCATCTGTGTGCTTGCTTACTGGCTGAACTCAGGCAGGAGAGCCCCATTCACGCATGCGGGGCGCCTGCCACACTTGGTCTTGCGGTCTGATGAGAATGCTTTTGAAGGTCAACAAACTCTACTGGGTCCCCTTGCTCTCCAGTGCAGTCTCTTGTGAGATCCTGCCAAACATATCCCTGAACAAGCCATCATCTTCTCTCCTGAAGACCAAGGTTGTGGTTCCACTATTTATCTTGCTTACTCCTTACAGGATTGAAAGATTCAAAATCTCAGTAGCTGTCGGGTTTCACAACTCAGACTAGTTCATCCTTGTAACCACGCAGTAACCAAGCACAAGTCCAAAGCACCAATTAGGTCATCAGCACTTCCACCTTCAGATTCCTACTGAAACATTGACTTTTAAAGAACAATTTTTAACATTTTTATAACATTTATGGGTTACATTTTCCCTAATGGGTAATAAAGTAATTGAAAAACTCTTTAGCTTGTAATTTAAGCCTGCGACATGGGAATGTCTGCTCATATTAGCAGATTGCATTCAGGCAGATATGCTATGTTTACAATATAGCACATAATTTTAGCACTTACTCAAAACAGAAGAAAAGTGCTAATAAAAGCTGTTCGCATTGCAAGGTATTTTCCTTTTTTACTACCATTTCATTTATGAATAGTCTTTTCTGTGATGCTTTCATTTCTGGGTAGATTCAGACTAGAACAGTTGAAAGATTTTTCATTAATTCTTCATTTAAAGAAGAACCAAGAACTCCCATTATAGGTTAATAATTTTTCGTGCATAGAAATATAAAACTAATATATATTCATTTTCATGAATATAAACAGGGATGTCCAGTCGTTGATGATAACAAATGGTAGGAGGAAAACACTGTTTACAAGCATCATTAGCTCTCAACAAGTGAAGTAGGACGTTCCACTGTTTAACTCTTTTAATGCCTAGGTGTAGCATAGATGTTAAAAATAATACCCTGGTTGACTTATATTTTCCTTTGCACCATTTAACATGGTGTAATACACTGGGATCCATCCCCATATGCTGCTTTCTAACAAAATAATGAAGGAAAAGCAACAGGGAAAAAAAAAATAGAGGAAGGGAAAATATTGAAGCCGTCCTAAATCTGTTTCGTTTTCTTGAAGAAGCATCTGCAGAATCATGGAGAATAAATAACATTTGGGAACAAGATTTTCTTAGCTACATTTCTTAACATGTTAAATAGTGAAGTATAATGAGGATGTGCAGAGGCAATTTAGCACCTAGTCTGGGAGGCTGGTCATGAAACTTTGCAGGTGGGCAGGGCAGCTGTTCCCATGCTGAAGGCTTTCTGGGACACCTGGGAATTGCAAGTTCTGCTCTCTGACACAGGCAGGATGGTATCCACTCTTCCTCTCCCATACTAGAAATACCTTTTCACTGACGGCTGTAGGCACTGTAGCACTGTAGCAGCAGTTAACTCAGCCAATAGTTATCCGCTGCAGGAACTTTCTAAACTTCCCAGATTCGACTTTTGTCTAAGTAAGTAGACCCTTGTTCGTATGATTTTTATTGCTTAGATCATCTCACTGAAGGAGAATGTTGTCCTTGATTGAAATGGGAGCAGGAAAAATTTATATTGTGAAAGCTCAGGAAGCAAAAGGAAGACATTCAAGCTTTTATTTAAATGTTTTTTGGTCATGGTGAAAGAGAGGATACCAGTGAGAAAATAAAAGCAATCAGTACTGTTGTTATTAAATTTATCATTTGTAGAAATATTAGTGGTTATGAACATAGTGCTGATGCTGCACATGCCAGATGGAAGAATTACTTGCCATAGAGGCTCCCCATCCCAGAAAACATGTAATAGAGATTTAGTAAAAAGCACAGGGAGAATGAGAGTGGTTTTGGGAAGGCAGCAGGAGTTTCAGAACAGCCGCTGTGGTACAGTTGTATCAAGAGCTTCTGGCAGTTTGATTTCACAGTCCACCAGCTACTGTCCTTGCTTGCCATGTTGCCTTCAGCAGACAAAGCTGATGTGCTCATATTCCCCTTGATTCTTCTGCTGACTATGTTGTCAAGCATCCTCTGCTTTCCTTTCTTCTACTGTACCAAATTTCCTGTCTTTCCTGCTTAAGATACTGAATAATTCTGTCCATTCTTCTTGTCATATAGCACCTCCAAAAGAGATCAATCTATTCAAAGAATAAATCTGCCATCAGTTTTGCTGTGCAATTTGAAGTATTATTATAGCCTTAAACCCTAACATCAGCTTGATGCTTATTTTCCCTAAAACAGATGGTAGTGCATCAAGCTGTTAAATTTCACTGCAGCAAGAATGACATTCTGCTTAAAGTTTCTATTACTCACGTGAATCAATAAAATGTAGGAACACTGCACTGGAGAAATGCTCTTTGCAAACAGCTATGCATTTGTAATCTATCCAAAGCAAGGGCTCATGGTAACACTCCCTTATCTTCAAGGGCAAACACTGGGGTTTTTTGGCTTACTAAGTATGACTAGAAAGAGAGGTTATATGCAAATAATATCAGGGAAAAGATAGGTGGAAACAACGAGATCAACAGATCAAGGTTCAATGTAGCAAGTGGTTAAGTGTTTCACAAAGCCTGTCTACTGATTTCCAAGTCAAATATCCTTTACACTATTCTCTTTATGATTCATTTTCACCTTTTCTCATGCAGATATTTGCTTTAAATAATCATGTGCACTGGTTAAAGCAGTCGTAAGAGAAAGATCAGGGAGAGTTTTACCTGTATATGCAATCCTTGCTGTGAGTCTAAGAGCTACGTATAGAAGTAAGATTATAAAATTGGCATGGATGCAAAAGATAAATTGCTAAAAAAATTTAACTGATAAGACTCTATTACTTAAAATTACTGCCACAAGGGAGGGAGATGAAGTCTGCAAGCCTGCAGCCCAGGCTCAGAGCCTCTGCATTGGGTGCCACTGGACCCGATTTCCAGCACACCTTTGCCATTGGGTTTGTATAAAGGTGTCCCAAGGGGCAATGCGATAGAGCTGAATGATGTCCAACGCGATGATGTCTCACCACTGACGGGGTAGAACAGAGCAAGGACAAGATTGGCCAGTGAGGTTTTATATAGGTTTCACTCTTCATTACAGGCTGAATGTCTCTCTTCTGACCTGCCAAAGTTTGGGAAGATGCCTGTGAACAAGCCTCTGCCAACATGTGCCAGAACAGGATTTATTGTGGGCAGGGTATATTATAGTCGTGGCTGGCAAGACACAGTTTTCATGAATTTACACATTTATTCCTTAAAAAAATGGATAATCTGTTGCCACGGTAAAACACTCCGTGGAAAGTAAGTGAGTCTTACTCATCTTTAGCAAAACAGGCAGCCAGGAATTAGCACACACTGCTTCGTCGCTCTTGTATGAGGCCTAGATGGCCCTTGAATACTATTAAGAATACTTACGGGAAAAAGCAAGGATTGTTGTTATGGCCATACTTAACAGCTTAGCAGCTCAAAGACAGATACATCTGCCTTATGAATCCTGAACTTCAGCTGTGTAAAACAAAGCAATATTTTCAGTGTTAAGCATCTGGACTTCCCAGAGATCTCACTTGTATTCATGTCTAGCCATACCTGGGATAAATCAGGACACTTACTGTTCATGGATAGTTTGACACATTTGATGCACGAGGTAATCATTAAAGAGATTCTCCCAGTGTCCCATGGGAGTAGTTAGAGTTGTTATCCCCCATGTTAGACAAATGTAGCTTCTTAACCTTGAAACACAACAAAATCAGAGGTCAGAAAACATGATTTCTTAATTCCCAGACCTGCGTTGTCTCCTGCAGATGTAGCTGTTTTTCTTACAAACTTTTTACTGTGCAAATATCACCATAAAGGCTTCAGCGGCTTTGGATTCTGCCAGGTTAATGTACTGTGTTGTTCTCCCCACACACAGTCTTTGATTGTTGAGGAGATGATAACTCGTATTTCAGATATTTATACTGCAAGGTATTTAAGAGGTACATAGAGGCATTGAACAAAGCTCAGCAACCACCCTGGTGTAACCTGAAAGATGCTCTAAGCCCAGATTCTGGAGGCGTAGTCAATAGCCAACATGGCCCATTTCTTGGAGAAAATTCAGTAGCTGATCATCAGTGCTTAGGGTGCTGCAGATTCATCAGGCTAGCCAAGGTGACACTAACAGTATCATGTTCTACTATGGCTCACAAGATCAGTTCTTGGGAACTTCCATGGAAAATGTGTGCTGCAGACAAACCTTAAACAGGGCAAGCAGAGAAAACCCAAAACATTCATTTCAATGTAGTGTTACCAGTGTGGCTGGCTAGATAGAGGCATTGCTTAGACTTGAGGGGAAAGTCAAGAAATAGAAAGTACCTGAACATACCCTGAAGAGACTGTTGAACCGTCTGAATATGTGTTTGAGTAAAGTATTTATTAAAATGTGTTTTGGAAACAGGAAGCCAGCTACAGACCACAGTCATAGGCTGTATTTGCCCTCTACCTAAACACAGTAACATACCACCTTTTAAAGATGGTGATTCATGAAGCCAAGAAGCATGATGCCCTACCGCACTTGTAGCATGGATGTCAAGGTGCCTCCTGTGACCAGCACCCAACATTCCTCCAGAGCTGCACATCCATCACCAGCAAAAGCTCTGGCAAAAAAGTTACATTTTCACATTTTCCATAGGGTTTAAGTTCCAGATGAAGTAGAAACTTTCAGCCACCCGCTTTTGCGGTTTGGGCTGCTGGATGCCCTGCGGCCATAGTGCCACCAGCCTTGCTCCTGCCTGCCCCTGCCCCCCGCATCACCCCACTCCCACCTCCCACAGCACTTTCTCTCTCCATTAGTCTAATGGCATCTTGCCCCGGCCATAACATCACTGCACAGGCTCGCAAACAGCAGGCACCCTGCCTGCCAGAGACCTGTAAAAGCATTCATTATACATTTATAACTACCCCCCGCTGCCTCAATGAACCGACAGTATGCAGCTTCAGGGATGGAACAAACAAGATGGCAGCAGAGAGAGGTGGCACAGGGCTTGGCAAAGCCTGCTGCAAGTAGACAGGCTTTCTGCTGGTAAGCATTGCTTCTGCTCAGTCGCTTTTTTCCCTGACTCTCACTAGAAATGTTTGGGTATTTCTTGTGGCTAGTGACCCCAGCAAAACAGGGGTTTTTTTTGTCTGGCTCCAAACTTTTTGAACGCAGTCAAAAAAAAATCCCAACACGCTACACTACACTTTGATATGGCATTCAGGCTTTCAGTCTCTCCTGGGAGCCAGACTGCTTGTAAATATCATTATGGTAAATATTTCACATGTGTTGCATGTGGTCCGTTACACAAAACCTTGCGTGACCAGAGACCCAGGCTGACAGGGCAGTCAGGGTCGGCAGCTAACCCAGGCGACTGCTCCAACAGAGCTAAGTGCTGGTGCCGGCTGGTGCTCAACCAGTGAGAAACAAAGCACTTTGAGCAGCTCAGTAAACCCGAAGCCCATATTCAATTATGGATGGAGAATGTATGCTTTGACTGAAACTCTCAAAAGAGCTTAGTTTACTTCTTCTAAGAGGGAAAGCTTCAGAAATATGTATTTCTGAATTATTTTTATTGCCATACAGCCTGGAGTAAATGCTACTGCCCTTCCTTCATTGCCTGTGGGAAGCTGAATTTTAGCTGAAATTCACTTTGACAGCTAATGAGGGAGGCTGCATTAAATGGCAGTGGCAAGGATGGGCCATGGATGGTCCATTACCACCCCCCTAAGAGCAGCCCAGAGGAGTTCCACTCAGATGTCCCTGTAACCAGGATGCAGAGAATCACTCTTTGCCCTGGAGATCTCCTTATGTCAGCATGGTCCTCCTGCACTCAGGCTTGACAGTTGTAACACACAAAACAGTTAGCGTTGATGTTTTGCTGAAGGAGGGTTGATATGGCTAGACCTTGGAAACCTGAACTCCCTTGAACATGGTTGCGCAAGTATATTTGCTAATGAATCTGCGTAGGGCACCAGCAACTGCTTATTTTTCTTCATTAATGCTTTATGTTGATTAATTGGAAAAATAGGCATTGCTGTAGTCTTATAGCAAAGAAGCTTGCTGAAAACAGTAGGGAAACTAGATACTGATCTTTTATTATATGCAAAATGTTTATTCTTGCGTCTGACAGGATTGTGATACAAGATAAAGCATCTCTTATATTAATGTGACTTGTATAGTATACTTGCTAAAATGCCAGCAAATGCAAAGCTGGTTGAAATTGCTTCTCTGAGTGGGGGAGGGGGAGAGGGAGAGGGTCACCCAAGCCTATATGTGATTTACAATGCATCATTTGGAAAGTCTAAATCTGAATTCAGTGTGCTACTGAGAAGGCCTGGTGAAAGAGCCAGCATGCTGATGTTCAGCATCACCCTGGCGAATCCCTTTGGCCAAGCTTAAAGGTGCTCTGCCAACTGCCTGGCCTCTGCAGGACCCTTACATCCTGGCAATGGCACAAAAAGGTAAGCAAGATTACCTGGACATGATTTATAGGGTCATTTGCATTCAGTAGCAGCTGGAGAATTCACCATGTAAATGAGGACCAGGAAGCTGGAGATGAGGCTGTGCCTAGAAAGCACCTTCAGATGATGGGGAACAGCTGTGGCAGCTCCTTCAGCAGTGTCCCAGCTGTGGAACTGAGGAATAGCAAGAACTTTTGAGCTGTATGTTCAGGTATAGTCTAATTCCAACTTTCATTCTTCATGCTGGGAGTTTTGTGATGTGGATCCTGATCACTCCTGACCTGCCTTTTTCTGGGCTGCCTTCATCTGGGCTTAGGACACAGGTATGTTGCCTCATGTGAATGGTATGGAATTTCCAGGAACAGGAGGAGATCTGGGTGGATGATGTTCAGGGAACATGGATACTGCCAGTGCTGCATCTAGGGGATGAGAAGGGAGGCTAATAGGAGGGGCTGTTGAGAAGTGGGATAGGTAGCACCAGTGAAAAGGGTGGAGTGGAAGTCACAAGTCCTTTGTATTCGTTCCCACCTATATATCTTTCTGCTAGACACTTCTGCCAGCATTAGGGCTGTATATTTGGCCATTCTAATTAGCAACAGTCTTGTATTTCCACATGGGTTTCTATATTTATAGAAAGTGTTACATATTATTTATATATTTTTATATATTGTTGCAGTTGATGTATTATTGCAGAGAGGCAATGAGTCTAGGATTCCTGTCGTGTTCCCCCTGAATACACATTATTATTATTCAATCAGTACTTCCAGTGTGATTCCTACATTTCAAAAAGAAAGCAGATAGATGGGAAAGGGACAGACAATCCATAGTAAAAACCTGGGAAGTGGTAGAAAGGAAATATGGTGAAGTAAATCTCCCAGTGAGCCTTGCCAGAGGGAATGCTTGCATGAAAATACACAAGTCAAAAAGAAAAATAAATGCAACAACAAAGGAACCTTTAATGAAATGAAATTATAGAAAAAGTAAGAGAAAAGCTGAATTCTGGTACCTAAACAAAAGCATGAAGATTAAGATAAAAATGTTGGTATAATTTAAACGTGAGTGGCAGAACATGGATTAAACACATGAGAAAAGATTGGTTGGAACTATCACTCAACAACAAAAATCCTCAGGATAAACTTGGCTTACCTATGCTTGCTGCGGAAACTATATAGATAGCTGCTCAGAATGTATATGTCTCCTCTCCAAAAATAGTATTATTGTAGGATTATTTCTGTCATATTATCATATGACATTCCTTAATCTATTTTTGCTAGACATGGTACAGCAACTGTGATGATATCAGATGGTCGTGATTTGGTTGTGATGTTTAAATGTTCTCAAAAGTGTGGTTCTTTGACTGTGTAACAGCAAGCTCAGAGCATCTGTAGTGAAATAGTCTTCTGGAAAATGCAGTTCAAACTGCTAAAAGCACGCTTTAAAATTCAAGCTGGTACTTGGCATTATTAAATTACAGTACAGCACCCTGGAAACTGGCACTGCCACTTGAAAGTAGGATTCCCACTTGCTGAAGTGTTGTTTAATAGAAAGCTTTAAAACTAGAAAGGTTAGAAAATCTTCACAGCCAGGGGAAGTTGTGTGCATCTGTGTAAAGTGTTTGGTAAAACATGGCCTAAGAGACAATGTTCTCTTCTGAAGTGATTTTTCACTCCAAAGGGTAACTTACAAAGCAGGGGTATCCTGTGAGGAAATGGAAGTTTCAGGATCTTCGCTGGAGATGTGTCCTGGGTCTCAGTTCCAAAATGGACCTTGCTGCTGAGGAGTGAGTTCAGGGTACATCAGTGGAAAGGACTGAGCAGAGCATTGTGGAGACTAGCCCTTATGGTAGTCTCTTATTCGTCCTTTAGCTCTTCAAAGCAACTTGGAAGCTGCACACTAATTTTTAAATGTTTAATCCCGTCAGTCATAATTGCATGGGCAGTTTTCTCTGTGCCATCCACATGGTGTTGCCACATAAAGACATTTTGGTATGGGAGCAACAGTAGACATGATGCCTTGTAGACACTGGCATCCAAACTGAGAATGTGCACTTTGCCAGGTGCCCCTCTCCCTCCTGCACTGCATATTATTACATCTATTCAGTGGCAAATATTGAGCAGGCCAGGTTTCAGGTGGAAAACAGCAAGACTTGGTGCACCTTAGCACATCCCTTTCTGACATTAAAGGTGTTGATTTATGTGATGCTTTTCATTTAGAGCAGTTGAAGCAAATTATGTGCCAGCATCTTCAAGTCATTTATATTCATGTCATTCAAATCATCATCTTCCCTGTCACCTTACCGCCTCCAGCTGAACACAGTTACATGCTGGTCACAGGTCCCGATGCTCAGCATAAAAGAACATGTACCTATTTGAATATGGCTGCATGACAGTTTCTCAATGCTTGCATTTTCTATGTTAAAGCATCAGGAAACTAAATTAATACAAATATCAATTCTCAACACAGCACAGGTGGATACGTGATGTCACTGTCTTAGGGCACAAAGGTGTGCTTCTGACACCTTCCTGCTTGTTATGCTTATTGTCCCATTGAAATTAAAGGCATCAGTAATGTGCAAGTAAAATACTAAAGGTATTTTGAATCTGAGCAAACTGGAGGCAATTATTATACAAGGTCATTGTAGAACCCAAGATACCTGACTTGTCTGTGTTCCTCTGTTCCAGTTAACCTCTAGAAGCTATTACCCTCTAAAAGCTATGAAAACAGCTACTTTTTAAAAGCTATTCCAGAGAAATATAGACATCAGGAGGAAATTTCAAGTAGCTAGGTTCCAACATGTTTTATATTCTTTCAAATAAAATGCAAATTAGTTACAACACCTTCTGAATGTTTGATTATGACTCTGTAGTAGAGGAAAACAAATATGAATGGTACTTTTAAAACAAATACCAAATACTGGAACATCTGCAGTTACAAAACCAAAATTTCTACACACATAAAAATTCAGGCAAAGGGATGCTCTGGTTAGCTTCACTAGTCAGACTACATGAGATGTTAGCTGTTGTTTAGCTGCCATATTTTCACTCTTAGTCGTAGTCTTAGAAGTAAAAGTGGTATTTTATTCCACTTAGTGTCACATTAATGTCAAAACATGCATGTTTGTAGCCATTTATAAATAAAATAACCACTAGTGGTCACCTGGGTGACCTAATAGGAGAAAACCAAGAATCTAGAACAGGAAAAAAAAAATAATCTAGTAATCTGTACCACCCAGGTGTATCCAAGTGTCTTATATATTTGTGTGATCATTCCGCCAAGAAAATCCTGCCAGAACATGCACGTTACAAAAATGCGAGAGGGATAATTGTGTCCAATTTTCTGACAGAGAAGATATGCCCAGGTATTCCTATACAGTGTAAGCAAATAATTGAATTACTGGTTCAATTTAACGGTTAAATGATCCAGAACTGGAATTTTGTCCAAACATGTCTCTTCCCCTCAATTCTCTTTTAGCGAGGCTTAGATGTGACTGCCTGGAAGTTATTTATAAACCAGCAAGTCCGTGTTTGGGAGTTTGAGAATAACTTGCCTTCTGTCAGCTGATGAAGAGCAAAAATTCTTCATTTGTAGCTCATGCTCTATTTGTTTCTAATTGGTCAAGCAAAGCAAGTTTAAAGGGGTGGAGTACAGTAATTAGTTTAATGGAAAGACCTTCAAACTGCAGTAGTAGAAATAGTAAAGGATTTGAGTCTAGGGGAGGAAGTAAGAATACGGAAAAATAAATGGGTAAGCTTTTTCTACAGGGCAACTTTGAATTTTCTACCCTTGAAAATACTATCTACATTATTGAGGTTGTTTGAAGAGGAAAAAAATAAATCAGAATCTGAGATGCTGGAGTCTAGCTGGTTAAATATGTATCATGCAAATGCAGATGCCCATTCTACCACAAAGCTGCCTTTCTAATTGTTATAGGGAGTTTAAAAGCTGCTCGGGATCTTCAGACTGATTGAGGGTAATGGTGAGCTTGTGCTTACTGCAAGGAATATTCCCTAATTTTTCTGCCCTGCTGTTTCGTACTAGTCAATTTCTGGAGGTGGAGAGACTCTTGAATCCTGTTTTAAACCAGTGGGGAATTGGGCTCTTTAAATTTATCTGCAGATTAGAACTCACTGCTCTCAGGTTCAGGTCATTTGATATCCTGGCTCCTACACATAGGCACTCAGCAGTACTGATCAGCACTGACAAGCAATCCATAGAGCAGGCTGCATCTTGGAGCTTTCACAGACTTTGCGTAAAGGCCCTGTGGCACAGAATTATGTGCCATATACATGCAGATATTCAGATTGTACTCACAGTTGTTAATGCTGTGGTTCGCTATCAACTCTACTTAAGAACTTTAGTTTTTGGAGGTCATGCTCTCTCAGCTACGAGTTGTGCAAAGTATTTCAGAAGAGGCGATGCATTGCAAATAATTATATTGTGGCTCATGGCCAGGAAATATTACCTGTATATGCTGTTCTCTGTTCAAAGTGAGATTTTTACTGAGAGCAGTGATATATCTGCAGGTAAGATGGGGGTAGAGCCTTGCTTTGCATCAGTACTCGTTCTTCAGGGCTTTATCATGCAGGGTGACAGCGTGTCATATCATGCATGTCATATCGTGAAGGGTGACAGCGAGTTCAGGGAGGAACACCAATGGCTTCTATCCTGTTTCATTTTTTGTTCCTCTACATTATGTCTCTTCCAGATACGTTTTTACTGTGAGGAATTCAGATTTCATCTTTTTTTTTTTTCCTCAGTTATCAGCCACTGAAACGATGGGTATCTGAATAGTTAATGCTGATATTCATCTTTTTTCTTGGGCTGCAGAATAATTTTTTGAACTGAGCAAGGAAGATCTCCACCCCTAGTTATTTTTCAAGCAATCTGTAGGAAAGCAGATGTATAGTAAGTTATACCTGATCTATATTTTGTCTTTACAAAGACTTTCATTTGCATTAGTGTGTGTTAAGCAGGTCATAAATGTTTCCTAGGGAGGTGGGAAGATTTGAAACATGTTCCAAGCCAAGAAGTCTTTGTCTATATTAGCCTTTCAGGACACCACATCCTTAAAGTTGGCTGCTGAACAGAATGCAGTCATTTTTATTGCATCTTTTAGTTACAAAGACAGCTACAATAAATGAATCGTGATGTTAAAATCAATGCCCACCAGTTATATGAAGGAAGCCTTTGGGCAAACCTTGCCCTCTGTTAAGCTGTAGTAGAGTCTAATTTTCTTCTGCAGACAGTGCTGGAGCATGGGGCAGCTGTGGTGCTTACCTGTACCCCTCTTCCCTCTCTATCAGGTGGCCTCCAGCCCCTCTGCAGCAGGGTGGAACCTTCATGTGTTCCCCAGGGTTTACAGAGCTGCAATGGGGAAGTGGGAGGAGGATGTCATAAACGGACAGGATCTCAAGGGTCTTCCTGTGACTGCGATGATGCCCCTCATCTGCCTTAACTAGAGTGGGTGATGTCCTGTGCCACTGTACCACATGTCATGCAAGTGATGTAGGTTGGGATTTAGATGGTGCTCCCCAACATACCCTGTGAGAACATGCCTTGCCATCACGCTTGGCATACCTGGAAGAGGCAAGGGAAAGAGTTTTACCTCATCTTTCTCATTCACGTAGAAACACCTCTAGCCTTGTAAATAGAATGAGTCTAAATTTCCTCTAGTAAAATGCTGAAAATTAAACAGAAATATATGTTCAGGGTAATAGTGTGATACTTCATGAGTGTTCAAAACTCAGTGGAGGTTAGTCTTCTTATGTTTAAAGGGAAGGGAGAACTTTTGTACATTACAATAAAATGTAGCCATACTAAAGCAATCAAATTCTGAGTGCCAAGATAAATAAAAAAATATTCACAGTCCCAGGATGATTGCATAAAATTATGTTCAATACTAGATTTAATACGAAAGAATATACTAATTAAGAAATCCTTTAAATGAGAAATTATTCTTACTGGGGGAAAAGAAAGCTTTTTATCAGAAAAATAATGAAATCTGGTGCGAGTCTGAAAATTAGTGTGTATCCTTTTACTGTATGTAAAACTGACAGAGGAGCAATTTCTGAGCCTCTGATGAATGATCCTTTCTGACCTTCTGAAATGCTTCTCTTCTGAATAAACACTTGAAACTATAGGTCGTTTAGGAGAATTAGGATATACTGCCCTATATGCATGCACAAGTAATTACATGATCTCTGCAAACTGATTTGCCATACACCTGACTTGTGTGTGGGAGTGAGTAAACGGCTCAGTGCACTGATAATGACACTAAAATTTTGTTAAAATTCCATGGAAGTTTTCCAACAGGCTGTGTTCAACCACATATTCAAGGACTTTAAATGAATTCCAGACAGAAACCAGGTCTTACCCTACTACATGTCCTAACTACTAAGCTTCAACATTTTTCTGTTATGCTGTCTTAAATTTCTTTTCTAGTTAATAAGTCTTTCAGCTCCTTTGGGTACTTAAATGCTGTGCTAATGGCACACAACTCCAGAAGGACCTCACAGATCTGAATGGGGAAAAAAGGCAAAAAGGCAGACAGTCTTTAAATTAGATTACTCTGTTAAAGCAAAGTAAGGCTCTAGAGAAAATAATAATCTGTGCATATGGGATGGGGAGCTCACAACTGCTAGTTGCAACTCCCAAAGGTGATGCTGAAGTTGCTGGTTCTTTTTTAAACCATAGTGTATGTACCGTCTGACAGCACCAGTTCAACAGTGCTTCGTGTTGGAGTAGCCTGAATACTGGCAAGGCTTTCCCTAACAGCATTTCATACTGCAGCTGTGTTTACCTGCTGTTAAATGAGCAGACACAACCTTCCAGCACTCTTGTTGAACATTAGGATATGCTAAAGAGAGTGAAAAACCTGTATTTCCTATAACCTGTAGATTTCCTTGTCTGTAGATGGCAATTTGCTTAGCATGACACCTACATATGCGTAGCATGGCACACAGAATCCCTAGGTGAGATACCAGCTAGCCATCAGTTATTGTGTGTGAACCTATGCAGCTAACACAGGTTTCAAACCCCACTATATTAAATCATGACCCTGAACATTAGATATTTGACTAACTTCTAGGTGCCTAGATCCTTTCTCGTTAGATTTCATCACATTGGCAACATGCAGTGGTAGATGCAAAGTGAGATTTTTTTTTTCCTCAGTCTTGCATTTTGCAGAGAGGTTTCCAGATCCTCATTGAGGTGTTAATTGTGATGGCTGGATTGCTTTACTGTGATTTTGGTAAAGGGCTCAAACCCTGACTGTGCTCGAAGACTGAACTTTTTGCATGCTGATAAATTATCTTCTGTGCTATCATTGTTGGACATGGGTTACTGAATTCTGTTAAGTTAAGGAAATTTAATGCTGTATTTGTTTCTGGAATATAGACTGCAGTGATCAGTAGTAGCAGTTTCAAATCCATACTTCTGCGTGTTTTCCACAACAGTGTAAACAACTGTTTTGTCATATGCCAAGCTTGGCATATTTCACAGGCACAAATGTAAAAAGATTGAACTATCCGTTAGTAGATAAGAATCAAGTTCTGTAAAGTTTTAAATAGAAATCTGGAAAAGTTACATTGATTCCCAGGAAATTAGGATTGAAAATACATGCATCATTTAAAGCTGCTGTTAAGTAACTTGTTGCTTAATTGGCTGTAAACTGTTAGCTGAGTGTTCTACATTTGGCCTTTAGTAACAAAGCAAACAACATATACCAGTTATGTATATTAAAACAATCTATTGTAACTGCATATCCAGATTATAGCTAGATTTTTTATTTTTTTTTTCATCTAATAGAAAATAGTTTTGGAAACTCAACTAAATCTTCTTAAATGTATGTGTGGCCACCCACCCTTCTGGACACTGCCTCTGGCAGAAAGAGAGCAGAGCACACAGTAAGATGGGCTGAGGCAAAAATAGAGACAGAAGAAGAGAGTGGCAAAGCAGAGGAGAGCTCCGTTTCATATCTCATCTCTGCAGTTCTGCAGTCTTTCCAGGTAGCAACTGCCATGTTTCTTTTTGAGCATGTGAGAATAAATACCACATATTTGTGGAGAGGCATGGTGGGTTCAGGCGCTTAGCACCTCTTTCATAGCCAATGTGTAGCACACAACCTTCCTTCCTGGCCTCTTTAAACAACTTCCTTGCTACAACTTCCAGCTACACCTTATGAGTGCTTCCTTTCTCAGATATTTGAGTGATATTTCTGCAATTCCAGCAGAGCAACACATTTCCTATGTTTACAGGAAGATATATCAGTATGCCTAAGTCTGTGTATACTTCATATCAGTTCCAAGAAATGTCTATTCTCGTTTATCCAGAGACATACAGAGATCGTGGTGAAGATTAGGTATTTAAGCAAAACTCCCATCCTGAGCTTTATCTCAGGAAGATCTTGAGTTAGATATCTGGCCTCTTAAACTCTTCTTTTTCCTTGCGTATTTTTGTCCAGCATCTCACCAGGATTTTAATAATTTAACCAGCTTTGATTTTAACTTTCCTTCCTGAAATGGTGACTGAAACAAATGGCTTTAGGAAACGCTGTGCTTAAACAGCTGATTACCTTAACGTAAGGAAAACATTCTCCTTCAGGTGGTTGAGCTGGCACTCAACCATCAAGCCATTGTTTGTTTACACCAATTCTTTATGCTTGTCTGACACCTTTATTTCATTTAAACATAAATTTAGCACCACACTTCCTACAAGCAGAAGGATAATGCAGGGGAGACATCACTAGCTGTTGTTAATGACAGCCTATGAAGGTAAGCATTTATTCTGTGACAAGAGTGCAGATGGACTGTCTTGTTGCTCAAATCAGTATTGCGGGGTAATCCTTAACATGACCAAGGACCTTTCATGATAGATTGAATCCAAGGTGGTGTATTCCATTTGCAATAGTGGCTAGAACCTGGTGTGTCACAGAAACATGTAAGGGGATAGATTACGTTGGCTAAATTGGAGCGTAATGTATCCTGCAAATTATGTGTGTTTTATAACAGTGGTAAGACTTATCGAAGACTGAAGTGTAATCTGAGAAAAAGCTTGCAGATACAAAGGAGAAAATTTAGTATTAAATAAAACACAAGACAGATGTAGCTTTTTCACTTCTTAAAAAGGCTAATCAGAACTGTTTAGAAAACTACAAATTGCATTTTTGTCATGTGGTCTGTATTCCTTACAATATTCAGAACAGTGTTCCGTGTTGCTGTAATATCCAACATCTGTAGCAAATCAAATCCTTAAGATTTGTTACCACTTTCTGAGTTTTAACATGTGGAGTGTTTTCATTCCTTGAAAATTTATTTTGGTGGTATCATATCACACAGCTGTGTGATCATAGGAGCTATGAAATTAAATAGAATGTGTTCCTTAATGTCTCCAACAGAGCTTTTAAAGCTTTGGATGGAGCAGATAACATAATGTTGTCTTTTGATATATGAAAAAACTTTTTAAATTCCAATTTTACATTCATTGCTAGAGATATACAGCGATTGTTGCTCCATCAAACAGAACTTCAGCATAACTGATGTTTGGAACAGTCCAGATTTTTTGTCTAACACTCGAGCACATTCAGGAAAATAAGGCAGATTTGATATACACTTCTGCCTTATTCCTGTATTACGCAAGGTAAAAATTAAAATGGAAATAACATGACAAGATCTGTGCAATCCATAAATACGGTTGAACTTTGTGCATAGTAAGACTTTTTTTTTGGTTTTGAGACCACTTGCTTCAAGTCACAGGGTAAAAGCAAGTTGTTTTTAGTAAGCATTGAAGGAAAGTTGATTTATTTTCCTGCAGACTAAAAAAGACTGCAGTGTTCTGTAATTTGGATTTGGTATTTCAAAAGATTTGCTATAGAAATAGCAAAGTTGGAAGGGTCAGTGAAAGCTGAGGTTTGTTATCTGTAAAGCTTCTCTGGTATGTCTGTGATAGAATCTGATGCTGCAGCATCTCTCAGCTAAATTCTTATGTCTGTCTTCTGCAAACAAAATGCAGGTTAATCAATTGTTGACAGCATTAATAAATGTGACTATGGCAAATGTGACCATTAGGAAGCCAATAGGAAAGTGTGCCTAAGAGGACATTTAGAGCATAATTACCTGAATACTTAGTGCTTTCTTACAGCAGAAGTCTATCTATCTGCCTCAGAGAAAGGTGAAATACAGAACTGATTATTTTCTTCAGATCTGCTCCTTCATCTGCTTAATCACATCTTAATTTTTACAATGCTGAGCTCTTTAAGTCTGAGAAGCTACCTGTTAGCTCTCATAAAGAGGCATGAAATGTAACATCATCTGCCCCCAAGATCAGGGCTAACATTTGTCAGATCAACTATGTTGTAATTGAGCTTTGCCTGAAATCGGCTATGCCTCATGGTGTCTAGTCCCTTGGACCTTTCCATTACCTATCCCAAGAGCATGCGAGGAGTGTGTAGGCAACTTACTGGCTCAAGGGATTTGCTCTATTGGTGGTTATCACCCTCACGGAAAGAGCCTGAAAATGGTATCTAGCTGGCACAAAGTTATATCCTCTGCACTCACCGGGAAGGTTGTAGCAACCCAGGTGGAGCTGCCATGAAAACAGCAACGCAGGTCTCGGGCTGCAGGGACTGCCAGAGCTTTTCTCTGTCTCAGATGCGACCAGGTGGATGATCTATTCAGCCTAGTGGCAGAGCTGACTTTTTAGCAGGGCCTGTTGTGAGAGGATGAGGGATAATGGTTTTAAACTAAAAGAGGAGAGATTTAGGCTGAATGTGAGGAAAAAATTCTTTACAATAAAGGTGGTAAAAATATTGGCACAGGTTGCCCAGAGAGGTGGTAAATGCACCGTCCCTGGAGACACTCAAGGCCAGGCTGGATGTGGTTTTGGGCAACCTGATCTAGTTGAAGATGACCCTGCTCATTGCAGGGGAGTTGGACTGGATGACCTCTGAAAGTCCCTTCCAACCCAAACTATTCTATGATGCTATGTTTCTGTTCTTGGCTTTGACAAAATGCTGATTAAGATATGAATGAGTGTGCATGTACATGTGTTCCTATGTGTAATAACTCTGTACTTATCTTGTCCATGCTTCATGACTTTCTCAAAGGGAATGTGTGCTGCTAACAAATATTTAAACCTTTAGTATTGAATAATTCTAACAATCAGAGCTAGCAATGCTTCTTAAAACAAAACCAAACCAAACCCAAACAACCAAAGAAAAACAAATCTTGTAGGCATTGAAGGCACTACAGCTATTGCCCCAAGCCAGATCAGAATATTTTCCTTTACAGAGAGTCTGTTTAGCCCAAGTAAAAGAGTGCCAAGGCTAACAGACACGGGAAGATCAATGGGAAAAGAACAAGGAACATCACTAAATAAATCATTCAATACATCTACTTGAACGATTCCTAGCTTATGCATATGTGTCTAACATAATGTATATTCCATGAGGAAAATGGAGAGGCTACAAATTTCATTAACCAAGACAGCATTAGTAGTCACAAAAGGATAAGAATTGGGCTTATTGTAGGGAAAGAATAGGTTAAAGATGACTTACACCAGATATTCTCATTTGGGTTGGAGCTGGTGAAGTTTAAGCTTGGTTACATAGGCAAATTGCTTCAGCCATCAAAAAGGCTAGTGGTGATCTTGGAGTCTAGAAAACTGTTTTTTAAAATCTTCCCCTAAACTTTGAACATATATAGGAAAAGACCACAGAAAAGAACAGCCAAAGAATTACACAGGTGTCATTGCAAACATCCTGGAAAAATACAAGAACATATGCAAACAAGCAATTTGTAGGGATCTAGAAAATGACAAGGAGATGAGTAACAACCAGCATGGAGGTACTAGTAAGAAGTCATGTCAAGCTGATCTAATTTTATTCTCTGACAGGGTGAAAAAGGTAGAAGCAGTAGGAGTTAAATAATTTGACTTTTACAGATTTTTACGCTCCCTCACCATGTTTAACAACTAGGAAAATATGCAGTAGTTGAGATCATTAATAAATGTAGAATTGGTAAGAAAAATCTGCTCTAGAATGGAAAATCAATGCTTTAACATCAAACCAAAAGAATCAAATATGATTCTTCAAGGACCTTGCATGAGTATAGTACTATTCAGTATTTTCATCAGTGATTTTTATGAAGGAATAATGTTTTAACTATGCAGATGATACTAATTCAAAAGGTTGTAAGTGCATTGAAAGACAAGATCAGGTTCTCAGACTCTTGAGAAATTATCTAACAGCTTACTTGAGATGAATGCCGACTTCAGAGGGACAGAGGGACAAGACTGCCTGGACAGTAGAATTGTAGGAAAGGATTTATGCATTATAGAGGACTGCAAGCTAAATATGCCTGAACAAGTATCATCCTGTTAGAGTAAGACACACCACAGTGGATGCATCATCAAAAATAGTCTTGAAATAGGAGTCTCCTAATCTGTTCAGCACTGAATTCTGCAGATCAAGAGGGGTGTACACCAAATACCAGGGTCCAGAGTGGTGAGGCCCATCAGAGATCAGAAAACAGGTTAAGGGAGTATACAAGGACAGGTTTGGGGGAAACAGCAGTACGTTCAAACTTAATGATGAGGAAACTGAGGAGATCTCAGTTGTAAGTTTTCAATTACGTCAAAAGTTGCAATTAAAAGAATTAAATTCCCCTCCATGTGCTGCAGGTAGGGCAAGTAGTAATGGACTTAAATGATAGCAAGCAGACTTAGACAAGTCTTTAGAAAAGGTTAGACAAGATAGTTTAGCACCGATATTGGCTGGGCACTGATGAGATTATGGCATTCCCATCTGGGGTGTTGATTTAGAAACAGACTCAAGAACTATTAGGGATGACAGTTCTCCCTCCGGGCCAGAAGATAGGCTAGCTGATGTTGTGATGTTCATTTCTACTCTTGCAATTTCTGCTCCTATAAGGCTTTTTTCCATGGTAAAATGTGTAAAAATGTTATCTAATTATGTGGACAATTTGTGTGCTAGGGCCACTAATCTGTTCCCTAGGAAAATGGAAAGAAACCTGAAACAGAATGAAAGAGCTGGACCTAAATGTAGGTAAAATGTTATAAGAGCCAAGTACAAAAAGGAAGCTAGTGCTGGAAATGAGTATCAGTTTGGCACCTTATTGTAGGCAATGTGTGCTAGAAGGCTTAAAATCCAGCAGTTAGTTATGCATCAATCATTTTAAATATTTAAGCAACCTTTTTTTTTCTTTCAAAATATGCATACATCATATCAAGATCAAATACTTTGCTTAAGGTGATCTGTGTTGCTCAGTCTTCACTAATACTAAATATGTATGCTCTACTTTTGGAGAAAAACTGGGTCGTTCTGCAAAACCGAATAAATCCTTTACGTTATTAAATACTTTCTTACCCAGGGGTATCACATTCCTGCATCCTACCCTTTGGCAAATGTCTATTGCAGTGAAATAATAGCTCACTTTTTCAGTAATAAACAAGCAGTTTTCGAAAACACAGCAAAGCACTATATTAGAGAAAGAGGGTCAGGTACTCAGTGGCTTATTAACATTGCCATTGCTGTTATCATTGCCTGTGTGTAATACTGGGCCTTTAATTTGGGGGAACTGAAAAAAAACTTGAGGAGTGCAAGAAAGGTCTGAGTCAACCCAAAACTGTAGGAAGATTTCTACTTAGTGAAAAGTGACACCAGTAATATAGATGTACAGTCATACATTCAAGTGGTATAGTATATATTCACTTAGTAACTGACTGATATCGAAGACTGTTAATAAAGTGACTCAGTAAGTAGAATATTAGGAATATTGTCTCTAAATCTAAGCTATATCAGGGAATGTCACAAACTGCTAAAATTGCCCTTTCCCTTAACATAACGTGGGCAAGAGAAAGAAATTTATCTCTGCTCAGATTGACCTTATTAAACACTACTTTGAAGTCTTTTGGATGTATATATTTAAGTGTACTGTTGATTTTTTACCTAACCACACAGGCAATTGTTTTATGTGAATTTAGATTTTAAAAACCAGTAGCCATAAAGGCCAAGGCAAAGCAACCATCTTAGCCTGAGATTTTCATATATGAATGAATAGAACAAAATTGGGAGCAATCCCTTTTCAAGCAATCCATAGCATATTTGGTCTCAGGCAATCTGAAAGTAATCACCAGTTTAAAGGGCACACACAGTGAAATATGGGCAGCTACTTTAACCTTTCGAGTGGTTGTTGACTCTCTTTGTATTCTTACTGTGTTTATGTGGCCATGAAGAGTCAGTGGCCTGATTCTGCTCCGAAGATTGATTTTGGCTATCCAGTGCCATTTGTCATCCTTTCCCATGTGTTTGTACTGAATTCCCTGTGTAAAGGAATAAAAAGCAAACTTTTGTTTTGTCATGAGCCAGTTCTGATAGAAATGAGACATTTCACAAGAAATGCTGATGAAAATCTTTTCAGTAACCTACCGGAAAGGTAAATGGAATGGAAAAACTATTTCTGTGGAATTTGCTTTCCTGATGAAAGCGTCAACAGTGACTGATAGCAGGACTCTCGCTGCAAAAACAGCACTGGCTCATCAGATTCCTTTCCAAGTATAGCAAATGCCGGATCTTGAGTCATAATGAAGGTCCAATCATCATGGCATAACAATTCTAACTAAAAGTGTAGTCATCGACTAGAGTTAGTTAGATTCCTAGCTGATGTAAGTAAGTGTAATGTCATACTGGACCTCAGCTGAAGAGCACAGTTTTAAAATCTTAGTATCTTCCTAGAAAATCCCAGTGCCAAACTTAAACTCTTGCTCATATGTAGATGATTTCAGTATCTAGTGGTGATTCAAACATTTTTAATTATGCCAAAGCTGCAAAATTTGGCTATAGGATCTATTTAGGAAATGTTATTGAATTACAAAATCAAAATGCATGGGCAGTTGAACTATCAGCAATGTGGCAGGTGTGCAGTTGTTTCGATTATTATAGTATGACCATGTTATCTCCCAGAGCCAGTATTAATGTGTAAGTAGCTACTCTGAGTTTAAATATCTTTGTGGCTATAGTCAGAGTTGTCAGGTGTATTTGTTGTGCTTTGAAAGTCAAAAGAAGAATCTTTTTTTTTACTTCCCAGTAGAGGCGTATCTGTAAAAACTCCTAGCTACCTGATTGGTCTAATGAGTTGTCCTATGCCTCCTCTCAGTATGGCTAATATTAATAAAATACCTAATCACAACCACCACTACTACCTCTGAAACTTTTGGAAGGGGAAGTGCCACAGGGATTGTGCTAGTTTTCTCCTGCTCTCTTCTATCAAGTTTAACAACAGCAATGAGCAGTTTCAAAAGCTAAACATTTTTCCTACTGAGGTAATGAAGCTTTCTAGTTTGGCTTTTTTTTAACAACTACGTTTTTCTTAAATCTGCTTTGTTAAATGTCTCGGTGATTATGAGGCAACTGAGTCACTGTTCCATCATAATCATATTATTTTTCCATGTCTTATTTCTAAGGTCATGTGGGTTAAAACATTTTATCCTGAGAAGTTTCTTGCTTTAAAAGTAGTGACTCCTATGATTTTTATTCTTCCTTCTACAGTCAGGATTTACATTTGAGAAGAGCAGCCAGGATCACCTGCTTTTAGGTACACCAATAGGATTCATTAGCCATTAATTACTTAGGAACAACACAAATTCTGACTTTCTGAAGACACAAACTAGGCAGAACCTGGGATTAATGACATGAGAAAGTCACCAGTGGTTTTTCTTTCTAAGGAGAATATAATGCTTAATGTAACAAGTGCAGAGATATATAGGGAGAAAAGGTATATGAATGAAACAGTGACAGAGTAGTAAGGTACCTTTCCTGAAACTGATGTAAGAAAGTGATTTAACCCTTTTGAGTGTTTGAGCACATTCTGATTAAACTGTAGTTACATTAGAAAAATTACATATAACTAATTTAATCTCATCTTAAAAAACAGACTGGAGGCTGAGAGATTCAAAACTGCAGATGCTCATGAACCTTATTCTCTGTGAAGTCACCTCATAGAAATACTTCTAGTATTTGTTAGATTTTACCTAAAAACTCAAGAACCGGTTCTGCTTGCACCTTGGTTTTAAAGACAATGATTTGAACTCTGTATTTTTTCCTTTGTATGGTTCTAAGTCTTAACATTTTGATTAAGATGGAAAGAATTCACTTTATTTCAGATAAATCTACTCAGACCTATCCATAATTTAACTGTCAGAGCTGACATTTAATGAGATTTCTATTAGATGAGCAAGTGTTACTTAGAAAAATCTTGTGGTTTGAAACAATTCTTACTTGGCCTTTGCTCCCATAGCTAATGGACTTCTTTCCTGGTATATTGCCAAGAAAGTGGCATAATACAGATTTAAAGGTAAATTAATATGAAATGGGACTAAGTTTTCACCAGAATTGTTTGTGAACTGAATTTAGCCTGGATAGGTAGACTAACAGTGCTTCATTACAAGAAGGCTGCTTTTTTAAACCTGCAGGCTAAGTAGAACAAATCAAAGTGGGCTAGCAAGGCGACAGACATGAGCAGAGCAATAGAGCCTTCTGGGTCTAAAGTCAAGGCAAGTTGCTTTGTGGCTCCTGCATGCAGAGGAGTGGAGCTGGAAGTGAAGCCAGTGGAAAAGCATGGAGGGATTTCTGGCCACCCAGAGGGGAGTGGGGCAGTGAAAAGCCACTGGCCTGACTGGTCACATCAGGAAAATGCCCAAAGTGAGAGGAAGGTGTTCTGGCCAGAGCTATGTGTGACGGTTTCTGCAGTAAATTCATCTGGAGGCATTTGTGTGGGGAGATGAAGTTATGCTTTTTTCTTGATTTTTTTTTTTTTTTAATTTTTGTTTTTTAATTTTAATTTTCCTGTTACTGACAGCCAGTTGGTTGCACACTCTTGTCCAAAGGCCATTACAGGCAAGATTTTGGCTTGAGGAGCCCTGTTCAGCCATGGCTTTAATGTGGAGTGAGATTGCTTAATAGAGACATGCCGAGTAACAGCTATCACATTTATCAGACATGTAGTAATTTGAACTATTTCCCCAGTTCATTATTCAGGACTAGAGCATGAACAAGTTAGTGTGAGTATGGGCTACTTGATATCATGTCCTTAAATGAGATGGGAGGAAGTCGGAAAGAGAGCAGGAGCTACATACAGCGCCTAAGCTGTGCTGGTTGAAGCTTTATCATAATGATTGCATATCTGTATAAACTCATCTTTTTCAGCATGAAGAATCTGACTGTACAGAAACTGTTGTAAAGTGCACTGAGTAAACAAGCTGAAAAAGGAAACATTTTCTCTAATCATTTTTCCTTTCAGTCATCTTGGATTTCATTTGTGACAATAGCAGATAAAGCTCTTGCAGGCAGTCTTATATCATGATTTAAATAATGCAAAGCTTGTGTCAAGCCTATTAACATCAGCACAGGCTGGGTCAAACTTGTTTGGCACAATGTTTACAATACTTGAACTGGTATGTATTTCACTTCCATTATCAGGTCGAATGTTTAGCAATAATAATATTTCAGAAGCACCTAATCTTTACTCAGCTTTTTTAGGTTTTTTTCTAATGGGTAAGAGAGCAGGAAACTGTTTGTGTGGAAATTATAGAGGATAACAAAGGATGGTTCTTGATCTTCAGTCAGATGCTGTCTGCTTTTAATCTTTCCCAAAACCATCATTTATTGACACTAAAATCAGACAGCGTAGCAATGCTGAGAGAGTGTTTTCAGCTCCATACCTTACATGTGCATAGATGAATTGCTTTACACTCTACTTCTGTCTAAATAGACACACACATTGCACAAAAATAGGTCAAATGCTACTTTACAACTAGAATGTCAAGATATTTCTCATGAGCTAACCCAATAGTGGCTGTTTAAGAATACACTTGGTAAAGGTTAGTAAGCATATGTAATGTATAATGTACTGCAGCACATTTAATCCAGCAATGGATAGCCACTAACTACTGATAATCCCCCATGTGAGGGTGAGCCATGAAAGACCACTGTGTAAATTAGCACAGATGGCTTCCTGTTGCTGCCTCTGTCTAGTTTGGTGGGAATGTGAATTGCAACTGAAAAAATTGTATTTTCCTTTCCATCTGATGGCATAGATCTGCAAAGAGGACCAGGGCCCTGATCTAGACTGTAGTCTTTGAGTACTCATACAATAAGAATAAACTTCAAGTTGCCTATAGTCCTTCTGGGATGTGACTTAATACAGTAGAGACAAAATCATATAGGAGATGTATGCCATGTCTTCTGTAAATCTTCTTCCACCTTAGGACGCCTGGAGATGTAATAGTTGTTATGAAAACTAGTGCATGTACATCCATCCACATCTTTTGGTGAGTATGAACTACTTCTAAGTGTTAACAGCCATCTTTGATATCTTGTGCTGTCCAAGACTATTGACTCTCTGTAGATCATACTGAATTTTACTTTAGCCTTTAGCAAGGCAAGGCAAAGAAATAAATCTGAAAACGTTGAAAAAGGGGAGATCGTTGAAGTGATTCTGGAAAGTAAAAATGAAATACAGTGTTTCAGTTACAGGTACTTCATACAACAAACTCATTGGAGTGCTTACAGATCTCATATGTGTGCTGTTGCAGAAATGTGCTATAAATAACTTTCCAGAAAACATGAAAGTAAAGGTCATCCTAACATATGCAGCAAACACCTACAGTTTAAATCACTGCAGCTCAGCTTCAGTCAGAGCCACTGTTTTCATGCTGCTTGCTCTCACATACGTTTCCATTCTGAAAATGTGGAGAAAACTGAAATATCAGGGTCTTATAGAATCATAGAATCGTAAGGGTTGGAAAGGACCTTAAGATCATCTAGTTCCAACCACCCTGCCATGGGCAGGGACACCTTGCCCTAAACCACGTGGTTCAAGGCTCTGTCCAACCTGGCCTTGAACACCGCCAGGGATGGAGCATCCACAACCTCCCTGGGCAACCCATTCCAGTGCTTCACCACCCTCACTGTAAAGAACTTCTTCCTTATGTCTAATCTAAACTTCCCCTGTTTAAGTTTGAACCCATTACCCCTTGTCCTACCACTACAGTCCCTAAGGAAGAGCCCCTCCCCAGCATCCTTGTAGACCCCCTTCAGATACTGGAAGGCTGCTATGAGGTCACCACGCAGCCTTCTCTTCTCCAGGCTGAACAGCCCCAACTCGCTCAGCCTGTCTTCATACGGGAGGTGCTCCAGCCCTCTTATCATCCTCGTGGCCCTCCTCTGGACTCGCTCCAACAGCTCCATGTCCTTTTTATGTTGAGGACACCAGAACTGTACACAGTACTCCAAGTGAGGTCTCACGAGAGCAGAGTAGAGGGGCAGGATCACCTCCTTTGACCTGCTGGTCACACTTCTTTTGATGCAGCCCAGGACACGGTTGGCTTTCTGGGCTGCAAGCGCACACTGCCGGCTCATGTTAAGCTTCTTGTCAACCAACACCCCCAAGTCCTTTTCTGCAGGGCTGCTCTGAATCTTTTCTCTGCCCAACCTGTAGCAGTGCCTGGGATTGCCCCGACCCAGGTGTAGGACCTTACACTTGGCTTGGTTAAACTTCATAAGGTTGGCATCAGCCCACCTCACAAGCGTGTCAAGGTCCCTCTGGATGGCATCCCTTCCCTCCAGCGTATCAACCGAACCACACAGCTTGGTGTCGTCGGCAAACTTGCTGAGGGCGCACTCAATCCCACTGTCCATGTCGCCAACAAAGATGTTGAACAGGACCGGTCCCAACACTGATCCCTGAGGGACACCACTCGTTACAGGTTTCCAACTGGACATCGAGCCATTTACCACAACTCTTTGTGTGCGGCCATCGAGCCAGTTTTTTATCCACCGAGTGGTCCATCTATCAAATTGATGTCTCTCCAATTTAGAGACAAGGATGTCGTGCGGGACAGTGTCTAACGCTTTGCACAAGTCCAGGTAGATGACGTCAACTGCTCTGCCGCTGTCCATCGTCTTGACAACGAATTGCGGTAAAGAAAAAAACATTCCTGCATTTCAACACTTTAAAATACATATGTAGTGTGTGATGGCCCGTTTGTACCTATGGATTTGAAAGGGACAAATAATTCGTGCTCCAGTGGGTATAAAATAATCCCTCCCATACACACTGGTGTGGAAGAGGTGAGACTCTTGGACGCATCCCTGCATGCGCCTATGCATCAGGGAGACATTGGGGTTGGTGGGTGCAAGGCTCTAGTGCCAACAGGAAGCAGGGAGGTGGGAATGTCCCATTGTGTGCATTTGTTCCCTGAGCACCTAGGTACTCTGCACATCAGGGATCCTTTTTTCACATGTGAAGATATATTTTTTTGTAAAAGAAGTAAAGATTTGATTCTGCCTAGTACATACTGAAAATATAAGCAACTCAATACTTAGTCAGCCAGGCTGCAATTACCTTTCAGTGGGGTTTAGCTGGAACTGCATATTTACACAAGGAGACTTTTTTTTTATACAAAGATATTCTGGTTTCTTCCATGGCTTGACATATCATCTAGTGAGAAGAGGTTGTTCCAATTTGTTGCCTTCAGCTGATACTTGGTCATATGAAGTACTTCTTATGTTCTAGAAAAGTTTTCATGTATCTCTGAGCATGTCTTAAAACCCTGTCTTATTCTGTTCTCTGTTTTTCTAGGAGAAATGTAGCTAAGAAAAGAGTTTTGGGTGATGAGGGGATATATAGGACACTGAAAGTGAGATGAAAATTAAACATTTCAAACATTTCTAATTTCTGAAATAGAACATCTAACTAAAAATTTGCATTCTTCTATAGCACTTTAGAAGTGTCTAACTTTTACTGTGTATCACTTACCGCATCTATGAAATCTGTTCTTTTTCAGAGCATGGAAACACTCCCGTGCAATCAGCGTATCAGCTAACCTAGTGCTAAAAATGCAGAATGCTGCCTGACACCAGTAATTATCTTCTAAAATAGTGTTATTGCTGAGGTGTTCCTAATACTGACCTTCATTAAAATTCCTTTGAATAAGGGAGCTAGAAGTTGCAATGATTTTATAACTTCTGAAAATTATTTGATTGCTCATGTTTGGAAATCCTACCTGTAAGTAGCATTTCAATGGGCATGAGCACAATACTGTGCAAATGGAAATTTCAGTGTTCTTTTTCAGGATTTCTAATTCAATATAAAAATTTAACAGTATAAACTTATTTTTAATAACCTGTTATTTGCTCACAGCCTTCCAAGTTAAATATGAGAATTAGCTCAATTCCACATAAAGCCTGTGGAATTACAGGTGTCTTCCGATGCAGTTAAAGACTGTTTCTCCTTCATTTTCTCTGTTCTTTGTTGTCATTTCATCATTCTGTTCTGAACCATTTTCCAACTAGAAGTGAATGTCAATTGACTTTTCATTTGGTGTAGCAGAATGCTAAGTAATATTATAAACCTCCGTTCTGTACAGACATGAAGTTTTGGAAGTATACCTCCCTAACTTCTGAGTATAACTCGGGAAATGAAAGAATCTCTCTGGACTTTTTAAAGTGACTGGCTGCAAGGTTTGCTGATAGCATTAATAACGTGAAACTTAAAATGACCATTCTGTATTTATGCTAAAAACATTCCTCCAAGGAATATTCTGCACTTCATGTAATCACCCTTCAGTTTCTGAGCTGTAAGTTTAACTGAACTCCAGGTTCACCAGATTCTTCTTCTTTCAAAATGCTCTTATAGATGTTCAAGAGCCAAAAGGGAATACAAGAACAATGAACAACTGTCTTGTAATTATTTGCATTACATTAATACCTCTCAATATGTACTACGTTCCTCAAGCAAATTCTTCACACAAATTGAAGTATGTTCTTGGCAGTGCTTGATCCTGTTTATCAGTCATGGGCCTAGAATATGAGAAGCACTCTTTTCAAACAAACAGAATTCTATACTTAGAAAATTAACTCTTTTCCTATTAAAAGCAGCTGCTATGGCAGGTGCTACTTATGAGCCAGAAGAATACTGCTTAAAAATTGAGTCTTTTTCATTAAACATAAAAGCTCAGTCACTACTCTTAGAGATAATATCTCTGTTCTCAATAGTCAAGTTATTTGGAAACCATAGATCCACACTAGTGCTTTGTTTATAGCAGAAGTAGGAGGAAGAGTATACTTGCTATCTTGAGAAATCCTTTTTTTATTTCCATTTCTCAATTGGCACTTGGTTTGGAATGTCAGATGACTCAAACTTCTTACTATTGCTATGGGACTCAAACCCAAACTAGCCTGTTTTTTATAGGGTATATCATACTGTGCTCTTAGTAACAGAAAATATCAGGGCAGATTTGATGCATCAGATTGCTTTTCAGTTATTTTTGCCCACACTGAAGATAATGAAGATAATCTTGAATGCAGACTGTTATGGATGTGACAAGCTATTTGCTTGTCCCTGCAAGTGGACACAAATAAGATACTCCACAGCACAAAGCAATATCTCTCTTCAAAGAAGAGGAACATTAAAATCCCCTCTTTATCACCAACTTAGTGCATAACTGAAGCTAGGAGGCTTCTGTGCCTCCCTGTCTTCATATTCAGTTGTGTATTTAGCAAAGAAATTCTGGGATGAGCTTGTGTGGTCTATATTCTGTTAATCTAGATAACTGAATTGTTTTTTCTCAACTTAATATTTGAGTCAGACTTAAAATGGGATCATTCCTAGTAAGGGCTCAGATAGTGATGTTATTTTGCATGTTTTCCAGATGAGTCATTTTTCAGCTTCTCTAATTATGATAGTTAATCAGATTATGATCAACTGCATGAAGCAATCACAGGCTTTGAGCATGAAACCAGATAGCAGTTGTAAGTGGTATTCTTTCTAGTAAAGTGTTTTCTTGGTCTGCTGTGTGCTGTTGTACGTCTTCTTTTTACTCGTCTGGATCAGTATAAGTAAACATGCCTAGAGTAATGAGTGGGTATTAAAATTATAATTTCAGCAGTCTCCCAGGAAGACCTTATAGAGAGAGACGTCACTGCTTTAGGTATAGTAAAACAAAGAGGCTTGTTTCCCTTGGCAGATCTTAACAAAAAGCTATGAGATAGCATCATAAAATCATAGTATCAACCAGTTTGGAAAAGACCGTTAACATCATCAAGTCCGTTACCCCAGGACTGCCAAGTCCACGACTAAACCATGTCACTAAGGGCTTCATCTACACATGTTTTGAACACATCCAGGGATGTTGCTTCCACCATTTCACTGGAAAGCCTGTTCCAATACATGAACACCCTTTCGGTCAAAAATTTTTTCTAATATCCAGTCTAAACAAAAGATCCACAAAAGGGTTTCTGATGGTGACATCAAAGTGATCAACGGAGCTGTAGTGGTAGCTTCACTTAATGCTTCATCACATTCACAAGATTCTTCACAGTCCGGCAAGTATTGGACAGATTTTACCTCATTATCAGTAATAAATGGTAAAACTGCACTTATGTACCATAGTTGTCCTGGTTCAAAAGTAAAAAAGAAATTAAGGGCATAAGAAAGTTGCAACTACCTAACTGATGCTGGAAGGTCAGATGAGGAAATGTTTTACACTTCACTAACAAAGTTGGCTCATAAAAGTTTTCCTTATGCTAGCATCTGCACGTATATGAGAAATAGTTATTCAAATGCTGTCACATAGGAAGACTTAGTCTCATTGCTTAGAAATGATGATGTTTAGAATCTAGACACTGAAGAAGAGCCTTGCAAATATAAGCTACTGCTGGTTTGTGCCTATCTTTGATGCCTCAGGCTATCTTTGTCATTGGCAGCTAAACTGTCTGGAATGCCTGAAAAGGCGTATAACATACTAGAGGAAGGAAGGGGAGAAGCAGTCCATAACGCCTTTTGTTCACTGTCTAAGGTCTGCTATGCAGTCCTCTTGACAGACATTATGATTAAACCAATAACCTAGTCTGGCATCTGATGATAAGAAGAGTTCCATTTCATATACTGTAGAAGTAATTACGGTTAAAATAACCTTTCCAAATATGTGTGCTCCTCAGCTGATGTCTGTTCTTCCCACACCACTGTGTGTTACTGGAAGTTAATATATGCTCAAGATGACCAAGACACCTGAAAGCAAATAGAGCATTGCAATATGTTCCTTCTGGTGCTCCTGCTACCAAACATGACTAAGATTGTCCTGTTGCTTAAAGACTTCTGGGTGTGATCTGCATTTTCAGTAGATGTACAGCACTTGTTCTTAATGCCGGGCTACACCTAGAATTCAAGACTGAATTATGGAAAAAAGTATAAATACGTTTTTTTTTTCTTAGAGGTTCAGAGGCTCACCTACAGATTCTTTTTTTTTTTTTTTTTTTTTTTTTTTTAATTCAGGAAAAAACTGTAAGGCCAAGCTGTGTCTTTAAGGAAGAGCAGTCTCAGACACTGTAGTTCGCACTGATGTTCAGTTACTCCTCTATTGTATGTTAATGTCTTCTTCCTTGAACTTGCATCAGCCTCAGCTGCAGTGCTGGATTGGGCCTAATTGCTGTATCTAAAGACAGTGCAGTTGCAAAGGTCTGGTCCAAGAGAGACAGCTGCAGGATTTGGACACTGGTCACTTACAGAGTGAAGTGAGCCCATTTTTACTATATTAAAATGAATACTAGCTCTGGCTGAACAATCCTTGAATTATGTTGATGACATTCTTAATTTCCTCCTTTCCTCCTCATTTCATCTAGTTCTTTTTCCATCAAATATACTTCTATATTGCAGTGTTTTGAGACACATGTGATCATTTTAATAATTATATTCTCTTCTAATGTGATATCAGAGGAGTTACAGCCAGTTGTTTGCAAAGTAGAATACATCTTGCATTGGTGATATTAAATTTAGCTTCCCTGGGTTAAAGGATCTCAAAATGCTGCAAGATTCCAACCCGCAATATTTTTCCAGGAGGACTTACATTGAAAAAGATATGCAAGTTGCCTTTTTAAAGGAAAAGAAAAAAAAAAAAAAAAGGCACCTGATTCTTTCTTTAATGCTCTTTTGAAAAAAACCAAAATGTCCAGGAGAGTTGGTAAAGCTGCAGAAGACCTGAGTTACTGGCTAAGGTCATTTAAGGTCTCTTAATGGAAGCAGATGTGACATATCCTTGACTTGGATGTCAGGATTTAGGTCTGAAATTATGGGGATTAATGAACTGTTGTCAGGAGTATCCAGGAGTGAATGGGATTTGCCAGTGGGAACCTTTGGGGAACTATTTTACACTTGCTGCTAATCATTCATAGATGCAGAACAGACTTCAGTACAAGCCCAAGCAGGCAGATAAAAGACATGATTTGTTGACTTGTTTTCCTAGTCTTATTGAAGTGAATTATAAGTCATCCAGTTATTAATCCCTGTAAATTAACTAGCAGGGAAGCTGTTTATATTTGGACTTTGAGATAGAGATGAAAGCATAAGAGCAGATCTTTGAGGGGACCCTTATTCTTGGTTGCCTGCACTAACTTACTGATTAATCTCTTGTTCAATTTCCTGTTTCAGTGGAGTCCAGGAAGGCGACTGGCAATTTTGCAGCACTTATAAGTGCTGGTGATTTAGAGCATTGGACTGCAGTGCTAATAACTGTTTAGACTTCTATAGAACAAGTACTATAAATATACCTGTATGAAACAAATTTAGTTTTAGATTCTTCAGGAATTGTTAGATGTGTGTTATGGGTCCTGTAATTCAGACCCTGCTGATTTTTCAGTGTGAAGATAATCAATAGGAGACAAAAAAAGAAACTTGAGAGAGTAACTTCAGAAGACATTAAAATTCCATATGTATTATAATGCCAGAAGACTATAGAGTTATTTCTGCTCATTAAAGGCAAATTCATTTAACTATATGAAGGCAGAGTTCAAGCCATGTATTTCCCTCAATAGTCGGAGACCTGCTAACTTAGGATAAGGCTTTAACAGTATATGTATATTGCACAGTAGTTATAAGGTAACAGTAGCATATCTATTAATTTTTGATCAATGCAAGTGATACAGTTTGAGTGGAGACAAAACATTTATAGACAAGCTAAGTCTGCTTGGATCAGTAACTGACTGACATTGACGGGCACTGATCCATAATGTCATGAACACAGGTCCTTGTCAGCTATTTATAGATTGCTCTCCTGAGCTTGTGTTGTCAAATGCATGAAGCAAACATAAACAACCCCAGCATTCTCCCATTTTCTGCTGCAGTCATCTTAGTGGCATCTTTTACAGGCACATTTTGATGAGATCTTTATAAACTGTCAAAAAGTAGAGTGTGTGGAAGGTACACTTGCACTCTGCTTGTCCTGTTTTGTCTCTGTCATCTTCTGTTATAAATCTGAGAAAGGAATGTAGAGAAGCATACTACCCAGCACCTCTACCTTGTTCAAATCATCACTGGGAGGGTTATCAAAGGCATCTGTTCACATACTGCTTGTGGCCATCAACTGACTAAGCAGCACTCTCACTCATGCAGTCAGTGGTGCCATCTTGTACTAACAGCTGACCAGCAGTTCTCCAGAAAAATAGCTTATACCCTAGGGAACAGCTGGGAGGAAACATTCATGGCAGTAGAGAAATTGGTATTTATTGCTACAGCTTCTGTAATCACAGACACTGCCCCGTTATGTAACAGGGCACTAATCCGACCATTAATTTTTCTGGTGGCAGTGGCATCCAGCAAGATAAGCATGGATGGACTGGATGCCATTTAGTGCTGCCTCTCACCCACCGTAAATGCCAGCTCTGTGTTCTTGCAGGCAGTCCTAGTCTGCTGCCCCTGGCCCATGATAGCCAATACAGTGCTGCTGTTGTTGTCAGATCCATGGAAGCTGCTGCCATGATGCCTGCTCTGGGATGAAAGTTTTCTTCTCCATCTGGAGCCTGCACACCTGATGAGTATTCTGCTGAGCTTGTTACTGCTTATCACCACCCTAACATTTCTAGTGGGATTGCCCTCTTTCAGAAACGTTTAGGCTTCCTTCTGAAGTGGCTTTGTACTTTAGAGATACCCAGATGGGTTGATTGATGCCTCAGCTGACCTCTGCCAAATCAAGCCAAATGCATGAAGAATGTTGTTATTCTTAGCTTTCACTCTAATTACTGCAAATTTTACTGCATTGTGAAATTTTCCAAAGCTAATTAGATGTTGGAATGGAAAAGCCTTCATAACCTTTCTGGGAAAATGATTTACTAACCCATGCTTGTTTCTGGCCAGTAAGATGCTGAAGAAGTTTTGCAAAAAGAAGATGTAGTAGACTTACTGCAATATCAGAGCACCTTTTATGCCAAAAGATATGTTTTAAGATGTACAGTAGTGTCATTTTGGATTAGACTATTTTTCTCAAGATGAAAAAAAGAAGTGCATTCCTACAGCCTAATTCTGGTCAGATGGGATTTCCAAAACCGTGTGGAAGTGTCGAGTGCTCTGAGTACCGACTTCCATCAGCTGCTGAGTTCTTGTCAAAGCTGCTTTGAAAATGCTGTCTGTTCAGCTTGCCTGCACTGGAGAAATTAGGCCAAATGGCCTTCCATTTCTCTGGAGGCTAGAACAGTCCAAAAAGAGTTTCTAAACAAGTTTATCAAGTTTAACTAATTACTACAATAGTACTTTGGAAAAGATGGCATTTCTGAGAGAGTTGCTTTTTATTCTTTAAGAGTTTTGAGGCAGACAGACAGATGTATTGCGATTGCTTGGAGTGCTTTTTGGTATGTTTGACTTCAGGCACAAGATTTATTTCCAATAAGCGCTGAAATATGTTACTAAGCCACCATATTCAAAAGAATGCCTTTTCTGAGGAGCAGTGTCTTTATTATTTGTTTTGTGTAAAACTTAAATCTCCCCTTACTTGTGGGAGATCATTGATTTTTCAGTAAGGAAAAGGAAAGTCACTCTAGTTCATCCAAGGCTGCTTTGTGAAAAATAGTAGTTACAATGGGGAAGAAAAATCTTGCAAAGGAGTCTTGGTTAATGGTTTCTCAGATGTGCTTAAATGAACACTTGCTTCTGTACCTGCTGGCATGAGCCTTCCCACTCTTGAGTGTGAGAAGCAACTGTTCTGTATTACCATCACTTAATGGCTACTTAAGTGCCTGGTCTATAATCTTTGACTTGTAACCTACCATGTTATTGAAATACACATTGAGAATAGGGGAAACATGCATGAATAAGTAAATAGCCTGTCAAACCAAAACTTTGTGCACATTTGCGAAGTGTAAATGTAGCTGGGACCACCACAAGTATCCTGTGGGTACATTATTTATTCAGATTTAAATGTGCATACTGTTTGGCTTTACAGCCTCCCAGAATTTGCAGGCTGGTTTGGCAAGTGGTGCAGAGCTGTGAACACAGCTGGTTGAAATTCCATTTGACTTGCACTTCTCATTTAAGTAAGGAAATGGCATGATATTTTGTTTCATCCGGCAATGGAAGGATTTCTCTGCCTTGAAGGAGATTTGCTATAGTAAGTGTTACTTGCCTGTAAAGATGAAACAACTGTATCATCTTGCTTTGATACTTGATTGGTTCCAGGATAAACCTCTTCTCTCTTTGGGCAGAACCTACCAACAGACAGATGCTTATGTGCTGAGCCACATTTTTCTCATAATTGAAGTGTGCAGTTACACCCATGCCTACCAGAGCAGAAATGTGCCCATGAGTCTATAGTGATAGGATTCAGGGACCAGTTACTGGCTTTTAGGATTGGCTATGCATTTTCTGCAGGACTAAGCAGTATGAAGGTAAAGCAAGAAAACTGAAGTTTAAGGATGCCCTTTGAAAGTACCAGAACTCTGTGCCGTGCTTTGGACAAGTGAAACCAAATCTGCAAAGCTTTTGAGAAATTTCATGAAACAAAACCAGCTTAAAAGATGGCTTGGTCTGATCAGAAGCTGAAAGCAGAACAGTGCCAGGGCTTGCAGCACACTACCTGGGAAGAAAATTCAACATATGCATCAGAACAAGATTTTGTTATGGTTCAGAGATACTTGACACTGAGGGGGAAAAAAAGGGATCTTTGCTGAATCAAGGCTGAACGTGATATAGTCCTTGCCTCCCACTGTAAAAGAATATCTTCAGAAATAATTTTCATCCATTTACTGGAGACATTAAAGGTACTCCTTAGGACATTCTTATGCTACTGAGATAATATTCTGAACAGTAGCTGGTGAATTAAATCAGCACCCTGGCTGCTACAGTCACATCTGTTGATTCTTCTGAGACCACTTTTGGGTTCCTTCTGTTCAGGAAGCTTCAATTATAGCTAAACACAACTCCTCACCACACACCCCTAACCCCTGCCGTACGAAAAACAAACTGCAGTGGGAAGACTAATGGGAATTGATATTAAGGACTAAAGTTGTTTGACTGAATCTTTTGAGCTACTTTATTTTAATCTCAGAATATATATTTGTTTCAAAATGAATTGCTTTTTTGTTGGGGAAAAAAAATCTCTTGCAACTGTTCCTTTCAAGTACAAAGAGTGGAATGTGGAAGCTCTAGATTTGATCTTCTGAGTAATAGTACTTGAAAAGCTACAGGGGCCATTTTTTTTGTATTTATTTTTTTCTTCCACTTTATGCTTAAAGACCAAAGTAAATTGACCTGATTTTCTTTCCTTTACTGAATTTTCTTTTCTGAGAGCATTAACAATTGAATATTATGCTTTCATTTCTGTACAGTTACAAATTTTTTCAAGCACTATTAAAGTCTGTAAAACTTCCTCCTTACTCATTATGCTGCACTTGCAGCCCAGAAAGTCAACTGTATTCTGGGCTGCATCAAAAAAAGTGTGACAGCAACAGGTCGAGGGAGGTGATCCTACCCCTCTACTCCACCCTTATGAGACCCCATCTGGAGTACTGCGTTCAGCTGTGGGATCCCCAAAAGAGGGATGTGGATCTGCTCGAGCAAGTCCAGAGGAGGACCACAAAGATGATCCGATGGCTGGAGCACCTCTCCTGTGGAGACAGGCTGAAGAAAGTCAGGCTTGTTCAGCCTGGAGAAGAGAAGGCTCAGGGGAGATCTTAGAGCAGCCTTCCAGCACCTAAGGGGGAGGCCTTCAAGAAATCTGGAGAGAGCATTTTTACAAGGGCATGTAGTGATAGGACAAAGGAGAATGGCTTTAAACTGACAGAGGGGAAGTTTAGATTAGACATTAGGAAGAAGTTCTTTACTGTGAGGGTGGTGAGGCACCGGCACAGGTTGCCCAGAGAAGCTGTGGCTGCCCCATCCCTGGCAGCGTTCAAGGCCAGGCTGGATGGTGCTTTGAGCAGCCTGGGCTAGTGGAAGGCGTCCCTGCCTGTGGCAGGGAAGTTGGAACTGAATGATCTTTGAGATCCTTTCCAACCCAAATCATTCTATGATCCTGTTCTATTTTCCTCAGGACCATAGCATATGTACGCACAAATAGTGCTCCAAATTCTGAATGAGTTCAAACTGAATCATGCTTCAGATTCTTTTAGTGAAGCAGACATTTTTATAAAAACACTTTGGCATTGACCTGGCTTTAATCCAGATTCTAACATACTTAGGGGGTTTTATTATCAAGATATTAAAAAAAAAATAAAAATGGTAATTTCAGAATATTTATGCAGTTAACACCATAAAATAGATAAATAGGCTTAGAGGAATTTTTGTGTTCTGTATAGAAAAAGTTAAACCTTCAGTGTGTTCTTAGACCCCTACATTTTAAACTTTGTATTTAAAAGTAATTAATCTCAGCAATTTACAATAGTCACTTGGGGTCTTAGAATTAATCTCTAGAAGGTTGTTGTTTTCTTTTTCTCTTTTTTTTTTTTTTCTTTTTTCGAAGAATAGCATCTGTTCAAGAGCTACTGAGAGACAGCTCAAGGAGTGAAGGGATCATGGTTGTTTCCATTGATATATCAAACAATTTGTGATGAGTTCTATTTATTCTTCCATTCTGCTTTGAACTAATAAGTTTGTATGGCACAGGGCATATATGAAAAATAGGTTTATTTCTTCAGTAGCTGGCCAACACAGGAAAAGTACCAAATTTTTGACTTACTATGTCAGCTTAATGATCCTGTGGTGATAGTTCCTCTCCCATTAGCACTTGCCTTCCAAATGCTTTAGCTGCCCAGTTCCACAGCAGCCAGAGTTAAGAGTTCCAAGAGCACTTGGAACTTGGAACACTTGGAAGCAGACCACTTCTTTCTCAGCCATAGCAGGGCTTCGTTTTTATTTGATTCTAGGCAGATGCCTTTTTCAGCACATTTATAGTGCACAATTCTGCATGATAAAACATAGCTCTCTACCCAGTATTTGTCAACCTTTTAAAATTCAAAGGATGCCTTCCCATTTCTGAAACAATCAACAGATCTTCTATACAACATTGCTGTAGCAGCTTCCTTTTATCAACTTCTGCAATTTTTGGCTAAGCTTTAAGCTTTCATTTCATATTTTACTCCTGTTCTTGAATACAGATATGTATATGGTCTTGGGTTTGGGGGCTTTTATTTACAGATGCTTTCTGAACTACATTCAGGTGCTTTTCTAGATCACAGAATGTGAAAAGCAAACATTTGAAAGCCATCAGGAACAAAGAACCTGTGCTTTTGCTAATTCTTTCATACATTGCTCTATTAATATTTTGGGAAAATCACATTGTGTCTGCACTTCAGGATCCAGTTGTTCCTAGACTTTTCATTGAGGTCTCTAAATTAGAAGCTATTATTTAGTACTGCCAAGAGCACTGCAAAAAGTGATCTGGTTTGCTCTTTCAGCACCACTGTGCTTCACAGCAACTTTTAATCCATGTTAATCTATTTATCTATACCACATTCCTTACTATTAGGAAAATTAACAGTGAGATCTTAATTTGACTGCATTTCCATAGTATGAAGTTGCAATAGGAATTAAAAGATATTACAGGAGACTGCAGAATAAAGACACTGACAAAATTGCAAGCCCGCACCATAAACGCACTGAAGTCTACATGTTATTCTACCCTTACTTAAAGCTTCCCTAGCTTGAGGACACCCACCCATTGAGTATACAGTAACTCCATGTGTCCCAAAATTCAATTTACGATATTTCCTCCATAAGTTTTGTATAGCTTTCAGCTGTTTCTCACATGAAGCGTGGCTGAGATACCACCTGGAGTTTCCATGGAATATTGGTCTTTAAGTGTATGATTTAATAAGGCATGCTTAACGGTAAGCACTGAACTTGTTATGCTTCTGCATCAGAAATACTTCAAACTGGATGGGTCATGTAAGGTTTCCATATTATTTCTAATTTCATGAAACAGCTTTTGGCAAGACTCACAAAGAATCACTTCAGATAAGCATATATTCTGTGATAAAACAAAGTCAATAAATGGATGGACTAAATACATGATTGTCTCTTGTCAATAAGTAAAATGAAATGAGAGAGGACATCTGTGACCACAGAAGAATTTAGATAATAGAAAATGGAACACATTTTACATTGGAAGACTTGTACTGAATCTAAAAAGATGGGTCTTACTCTCCCAGTGTTGTTTCTGTACTCTATAATGAAAAATATATTGGATATTATTTTTCTGTAGACAAAATGGTTTTTATTTTGCTGAATGGTAGAATAATTTAGCCCCTAAACAGCCAGAATATGCATCTTGCCACGAAGTTTGTATTTCGAAAACTGGCAGTATGAAAGTACCTCAATTATAAAAGAAATCACAACTGCTTGAAGTTTTAACTTTAGATCAAGAAAAGCCTACTTAGTAAAACAAGACATAAGTAGAGACTACTATTAAAATGTAGCTCAGCACAGGTTTGTGAACTCAGCTTTGGAAAGGATGCTTGCATGATAATCTAATTCCTGGAAAGAAAAAGTGACAGCATGTGTTTAAGTATGTTCTGGACATCATAAATATCACAAGGGGATTTTGAAAATCTGCTTTTAATTTGAGAGTACAATGTTCTGCTTATCTAGTAATAATTTTTGTTATGAATACTCACGTTATTTACTAGCGTTTTGAGTCATAGAGTTAGTACCAGATTCCAAGTCACCACCTGCAAATGTGAAATGAAAGACTATATTTTATAGACTTTACGTGTCTCAGTATGTGGTGTGTTCCTTTCTTCTTAGAGTAATGCTGTGATCACTCAGTTGGGAACCTCTGCTTCACTGGGTGCTTCAGGGGTACTCTCTGACCTGGCACTATCCTTGTCTTAAGTTACCTAGAAGGGCTCACCGTCCATCCATCCTAGTACCTGTAACCAGTGGCTGATGGGGTCACTGTTGGCACCAGGGGTTGTGGCAGACACAAACCTGGATGACGTAAATGCTGAGCCCTAAGCCTGACGGTGGGTCATAGGGAGGATAAAGGTTAATATCTTAGTGTGGGCTTGGAGGTGGATACATCCCCCATCTCCATTCAGATTGCTAAGCCAAGTTGTGCTAAAATTTATTTTAGCTGCCTAACTGCCTGTTTAGACAATCAGCATCCATACAAGAAGGAAAATCTGTTAAAGATTACTTCCTACTCACTTAAACTGTAGCTACTCTGGAGAACTTTTGCTTCATTTTAACACAACGGTAGTTTCACTGTTCCATTCCCATCACCGATAAACAAAGACAAGTTGAACTAAATATCATGGACTTCGTAACAACTTGAAAATTAGTTAAAACTATTAAGTTCTATCAATTGAAATATATCAATTAAAGTGACATAAGGAACATGATTAATTGTTTTAGATAGTAAGATAAGCTATTGAAACTAATGTGTTTTATCTAGCATTTCACTGGTAGCATAAAATAATTACAGAGTAAATCTGGAGGAAAATTGTGATCCACCTAATGCTTTCTATTAACTTTGAAAACAAACCCCAGTCTGTTTCTCACACACAGCTTCCCAACAATACCTACTGCTGCTTCTAGTGGATCAACAAATGAGATACTCCTTACAGAGGAGGATGTTTCAGTTATGTGTGGCAGACTTTATTTTCTTATGTAGATATATTTTCTAGTATATGTATATGCTCTGCAAGAATGACAGTGTATAGTGTACCATCTGCTCATTTCTACTCTTTCCATTTTTATCATCAGTAGAGACTGAAGTTTTTAATTTTTCTCAGTGCTCTAACTGAATTTCTTTTTCTTTTCTTTCCTAAGTCTTAGGAAAAGAGCCCACAGACAGAACTGAGTAGTCAGCAAATCCACATACTCAAGGGAACAAAAAAGACCAAGTGCACACTGGTTACTGGTTTAATACCTGACAAATCTGTCCAGAGACAATGGCTGAGGATCCGTATACACTCATGTAAATGAAGGAACTTCATTGCTTTGAGATGAGCCTTGTAAACCTATTTTCTGGAGAGTCTTTATGATGCAGTTGCATCCTTAGCTTCTATAACTCAATACCATTTTTGATTAATTGTTTATTCAGCTAAGAAATCTTCTTATGAATACTGTTTGGGGTTTTAAGCATACAATAAATTTAAAAATACTGTTATTTTATTCTTCTGTCTTTATATTTACTGAATGTCCCAGAAATATATGATACAAATTTTTCTGTGACTCCCTTGTACGCTTCTGTGCGGAGACCACAAAGCATTTGTCACCAATAGTTACATTTTGGAATAATGTCCTCATTTCACTGTGTTCCAGTGTTAATACCCAAACCAGTCACTTAAGTATGTTCAGCCACAGGTTCCTTATGCTGTCTTCATGGTGTTTTCTGGTCAAACTGTACCTCTGTTTTATTGGAGCTTACTGGAGAGGTCCACTATTGGACTAACCCATCCCGAAGATGTACAGAAGGGTTTGAGGGTTTATTTGGTTGGTTATTTGCTTGCTTTTTCCACCCTGAACTGATCTATACTCTCCCAGACACAGCTACTCTTGCAGTATGGCTAACACCTGCCTTTCTGCTGGACCGACCATGCTGCCAGTAGAGCTCTTCCTGAGGTGTCACACCAAAGCTGTGGCCACTCCTGAGGACTTCAGTAATCAAGGACCATGCCATTTCTTCACTTTAACTCAATCTGTGAAAAGTCTTTTCTTAGGTGCGTGGCCATTACCAGGCTGCATGAACACAGTAATTTTCACAACAGTCAGGTTCTTCATTCCCATTCAACTTACAGTGAATCATCTCTGGGGATGAGCTGTTGTCTGTATATTTTGTTTGCCCTTCACAAAATATTCATATTGACTTTTTTCTTTAGCAAAATAACATGTGGTATGATCAAGAAAAAAATAAATAATTCCACTAGAGTCTAAAAAACAAACACTGACCTTGTTTTCTCATTTGCAGTCAGAGATGAAATCCTACTAACTGAGTGATTGTACAACCAAGGGATTGAGCTAGAAGAGATTGTCTCAGAAATATGGATAGCTGAAAAAGGTAGAGACTAGTAACCTGTGAGATCTCTCTCCCTGTGGCTCTCATTCCAAAAGGTAAGGCATAGGGAAAGCCAATGCGCATCAGAGAAAAATTGCAGTAGTAAAGAGACAAGTCTAAACTGAAAAGAGGGAATAATGTGCAGATAATTTGTATTAGTGTTAAATGCACCTCTAAATCTTGGATACTGTCGTGGTTTAAGCTGAACCCAGGACAGATGCTTATATAAAGCTGTGAATCTTCCAAGGATTATGAATCATGATTTTCATGATTAATGAATCATCATTTGATAAAAAACAAATACCCAGAGGTGTCAAAAACAACCTATCAAATCATAATATTAAAGGGGCTGGAAACACAAAAGATAACAAATATTTTGAGGTAAAGTGTGATTAATCTGAATGTTTTTGGCTAATAAACCACCCTCTCAACTACTGTCCTTCTAATTTATATCATTTTCATGTGATTTAGGATACGGTATTTATGGGTTTAAACTTACACAGGGGAAGTTCGGGATAGATATAAGGAAGAAGTTCTTTACTGTGAGGGTGGTGAGGCACTCGAACGGGTTGCCCAAGGAAGTTGTGAATGCTCCATCCCTGGCAGTGTCCAAGGCCAGGTTGAACGGAGTCTTGGGTGACATGGTTTAGTGCGAGGTGTCCCTGCCCATGGCAGGGGTGTTGGAACTAGATGATCTTAAGGTCCTTTCCAGCCCTAACTGTTCTATGATTCTATGATTTGAGATAATTGTACTGTAGCCTGTCAATTAAAGAAAAATAGCAATTGGAGACCATGGCATAGGTAACAGTAATGTTTGAATTAGCCATAAATTACAATTTTAAACAATCTGAGGTGGGGGGTTTCACTGTTAGAAAATACTGTCACATCAGAACTAGCAGTTAGTTAGTTCTCTTTGCACAAAATTGTCCGGAACTGTGGGACCACAGCATTCTAACCAAACCTGGCTGCAGTGCAGATAGAAAATCCTGAAGAAATCATCTGTAATGAAGAAATTGCTCCACAAATGAATAATTTTCCCATTATGAAAAATGATAATTAAGATTCTTACTAATTTAATCATTCTTTAATTATATTGGATTTGGGAAAGGAGGCATTCTAGTTTTTAACTGTCCTAGTTCATCGATGGCAAATTCTTCCCTACAATATCTCATCATTTAAAGTACTTGGATTACTTGTTTCTGTGAAGATCAGTTCTGTAAATGCAAACTGTTCAGCTACAAATGTTCACCTCAGGAGAAAGTCAAAATTAGCTTTGAAACAACTAGTACATAAACTATGCCATTTCATTTTTTATGAACATGGCATGATTAAAATTTAATTATTTGCATGTTAGTTGAAAGTTAGCAGGAAAAAAAAAAAGCTGCTAGTTTGAATTTTAATGTAAATGGGTAGCCACGGTGTAATCTTCCTGGACAGCAAAATTATTCTACATGACTCCTTTCTGCCCCACGCTGCCAGGACCAAGATTGGGAAAATGGCCAGTGTTGAATAAAAATACCTCACCCGAGATGGGTTCTCCTAGTCTGACAGCCTAGGGACAGGGTCAAGGCTGGAGCTCTCTGGAGCTGCTGCTAGAGCCTTTACCATATTGAACTGTGGCTTGAGGCACCATGGAAAGAGAAAGGGAAAGCACATGTTTTCCTAGGAGTGTAAGTGGTGAGCATCCTGTCGTTGGCTATTGAAGGAGAAAGGAAAGTGCAGTCAGCTAGTAACAGTCTCTGGTGAATTACCTGGATCCTACCAGAAACTGGTACTTCTGTATCATATTGCATGGGGGTTTATGAGTGTGCCAGCTCCCATCAGCCCCTGCTGGAGCCTAAACATAGGTTACAGTACTGCTGACCTGACCTTGCTTCTCCTCTTCTCTCTTCTCTGCAACACAGTGATTAAAAATCACACCAATGACTTAAAAGACAGACTACCAGCTACCAGCATCAAATTGCCCTGAACTGCAGTTTAAAGATGGATTCTTTAAAGACAGTGGGTAAGCTACAGCTTTGCCATTTGTCTCAGTGTGAGTATTATCCTGGAACGAGTCAGGAAACAGGCTGTAATTGGAGCCGCTGTTCTTTTATTGATTACTTTCTCTGACTCCTAAGTGCGTACAGCAGAGGGGAAGGGAAGGAGAATTCAATATATTGTTTTTGTGCCAAACCTAGGGCTGGATCAATCTTTGCACTCTTCACGAATCAGTTGAACCCTGCTCCTCTCAGTCTGACATCTCTGATCTGAGGGACCTCAGCAGCAGTGACTTCTTCCCTTTGCTTCTTGAGGAGGAATGAGTGAGATGTTAGAAAAATGCTTCATAAAGACAAGGGAAGGGGATTGCTGCTACTCCAAGACTGGTATGCAGAATCATAGAATCACTGAGGTTGGAAAAGACCTTTAAGATCATTGAGTCCAACTGTAATATGCCTGACCTGTGTTCCATTTAGTATGGATATGGCATCAGTTTACTCCCTCCCAGCATCACTCTGCATACCCTGACAAAAAAAACCCAAAACAACCAAGGGAGGTCAGGCCAGCAGACACTTGTTTCCTTCTCATCTGCCTAGATGCCACAGGATATATCTGATCTACCCATGTTGGAAGGCAAATTGAGGCTTACATACCTTTCACCCACTGTGCAATTCAGGGCTATGCAACAAGCTAGATACAGATAAAGGAAAGAAATAATCTCTTGTATGTGGCCGGCTGACTGACTGCTGGTAGCATGTCTCTCCCCTGGCAGCCTGCTGTCAACCTGGCATACATCAGCCTCATATTCTGTGTGAGTCTCCTTCGTTAAGAAAAGGAATAGAGTGTTTGAAAGCTCCTTGTTGGGCTCACAGCTGGATTTGAGAACCAGACAAGAAGTTATCTGGGGCTGACGTGGCAGTCTTTGACATGGCTTCACTTCTTAGGAGAGCTCACATCCCAAACAGCAACAGAAGGAAGAAACAGCTGTATTCCCATGGTGCCATATTTCTGGCTTCTCTTCAGATGCATGCCGTCAGCCTGACCCAGGATAGAAATAAACTGCCCACCCTGAAGTCCACACTGGAACTAACCACAGGCTCTTCTCACCCTGGCCTGTGCCTTCACCGGGCGATATTCTTGGGTCCAAAATAAAGAAGCACGAATGTAAGAATAGACTACATAGAATAATAATTAGTAATACCATGTTTGCATTCACTAATAATTCACAGGCAGCAGCCACAAGAATGCGTTTTACTATTAGATATAAATAATTACTAACAATACTAGTTACTAGTAATATTGTTTACATTTTCTTTCCTGATCAATAACATACACTATTCAAGTTCTCTTTCTTACCATATGGTAGAGGGGTTTTCTCTCTTAAAGCTAATTTTCTTTTCCACCCCACTACTTTCTCTTTGTAAAACAAGTCAACTCTTTCCTGAAATCTGATGGCTCTGCTGTCCCACTCTAGAGCAGACAGCCAGTTTTGTTTTCATGCCAATTAGTGATTTTCTGATGCTGACAGACATACGAGAGAGTGATAGATCAAATTAATTCTAATTTCTGAAGTGAGCTGGCATTTGAACCCAGCTAATTTAAAATGTTCTTTCTGTGTTTAGTCTGCTCAAGTAATTTGACTGCAAGCCTGTTTCAGTCCTGTCTTTACAGCTTGGGTGGTTGGGTACATGGAGCAGTGAGACCTAACTACTTGCTCATTATGCCAAACAGATGTAAGCAAATTGGCAGATTATGTGCACGTGATTCCCTATGTTAATTGCCTGTTCTGTTTTACAACAGCTTTTTAGGGCCATGGGGCTGCTCAGCTTACCCTTTCCTGGGGGACAGCTCCTCCTCAGCAGGCCATCTAAGGGCCATCACCTGGAGAAGGGTGGTAGAGAGTATGAGGTCTATCCATCTCCTGAGACAGTTCTCTGTTTGTTTCTATTATTTTCTTGCTTTCCATGACTCACAAGCATCACAATATTGTTTGAATCAGCCTAGCATAAATATGTTTTTAAAACACTCATTTGTCTTTGTTTCCACAGCCACCCTTTCCATTCTCAATTTCTATCTTTCATTTCTCTCAACTTCTATCTTTGCTATTTCATCACGAATTTACTTCCAGGCCTCTTTCCAAGGTATGCAAAGGTATCTGCATCAAAAAATGACTCTTCTTCTGAAGAGTCTGTATGATTTTCATTTTAAATAATGAAAGCCTAAGATTGTTTTTCTGTGGAAATTTGTTTATTTTTTTTAATGGAAAACAGGCACAGCCTATAGAAATTGTTTTAATCAAAACCTCAATGTTTCCACTGAAGAAGTAATGATGAGCATATTTGACAAGTAAACGTAGGCAGGAAGAGAATGCTTTTTCTTTTGACAACATTGGTTTACCATTTCTAGGCTCTTGCAGTTCCTTACACTTTAAATTTACACAATATGAAATTATTGTCAATTATGCTAATCTTTTTAATACACATTCTCAATATTGATAATACTGTAATCTTTAAGACATTTAATTGTTTTCACATTTTATCTTCCTTCAGGCTTGATAGGCAATGAATCCCTTTCCACACTTTCTTTACTTTTAGGCTTTCCCTTATAAAGCATGTGGTCTTAATACAGTTTGACCTAGTTCTGCATCTGTCTAATGAACGTGTTTCTACTGTAGCCAGCTTTCCTTATCCTTTTGCTTTACTCTCATCCGATTCTTGGAGGAAAATGGAAAGTCTTTCCATGGCTTTTCAAAGCAAAATCAGACATTCCACATTCTGGTAGATATCTGTTTTTTGTATAGTTTAGGCTCTGTCGAAATAAGGTTAGGAGACTGCCATTACATATTACTGGGACAATGAAAAACCATTTGCTTTTGAGAAATGGGAAAGCTTAGGAAAAGGCATCTCCCTTCCCTCACACAGCTGTCACGCTTTGGCCTTCTCTTGCTCAGAATATGTGCAGGACTGGAAGGTTTCGGACCATTTTCCTAATCTGGTTCAATACACACTATCAAAAAGGATTTGAGGGTCTGCAATACAAAGTGAAAATGCTTTCAGTGTGCTTTTGAAAGAGTTTGGCTGTGCTCTCCGCTTTAATCATGATGAATTGTAAAGGGTCAAGTCAGTTCTTAAAGAATTAGTAAATGGCAGAACAAGTGCTATGTATATCCAGAGTGATGGAGGCTCCTCTGATATGAGGGCAGAGGTTACTCATCTCTACTGTACCTTGTGCTCCTTGGTTTTATGTTTATACAAAAAAACTCACCCAGATTTCTGAAAACAGAGAGTCAGCTTTCGAAAAACTGATGACTGAAGGAGTGAAAGCATTAACTTTCTCATTAAATGCTAGTTACTGATAACACTTGACTGACCTACAAAAGTCTTAAACAAGAAAAAGGTATTTCTAGAGTGCCTGGGGAAATTATCCATGGCTAAATTTTCTTTAGATTTCAGAAACTATGTTAATCATCTTATGCTTTCAAGTTTCATAATATGGTTCGAGTTAGGGCTGAGCTAGGCAGTTGTTACTTATGCTGCTTGGTCTCATGCACTGCAATAGGCTTATTGCCTGAATGAGAGCTTCAGGATCTAGCATAGAGGTCTATTAATGAGCTGGCTAGCTAACCTGTTTGGTGCATATGGAAAGTGAATAAACCCCAAAGGAGATTTGGAAAACTGGAAGAGCCCATGCTGTAGTATAAAGCCTCAGCTCTAAGGAAGAGGGGATCTTAATATGTATTGCCTTCCTGCTGCCACTGCATACTAAACTCCCTGGTGTACTCTGTATGGCAACTTCAGAAGTGATAGGAGGATTCAGGGCTTCTGTGCTCGCCAGAAGCCAGGACATTTGGCATCCTTACTTCTGCTATCTGTGCACTCTCTCTGGCCAGGAGTGCCTGCTGCTCTCCTTCCCAGAGCACAGACTTGGCACCAGGCAGGGCAATGCACAACTGTTTTCCATTCCTTTTGACAGGACTTCCTTGGTGCTTTCTGGGGAGGAGGATAGCACCTGCAAGAGCTAGGCAAAAAGAAATTTTACCACTCCACATCTGAAAAATGGTTTTTACATATTTTATTTCTATTGCGAGAAGCCTTGAGCCAGCCCTGGCTGTGCATCTAAGAGCCATATTTAGAAGTCTTCTGTAAACTGTGGTAAGGGGTTGTGCGCATTTGTCTGTATACCTCAAATGCTGGAACAGTCATGTTTATGCAATGGGATGGTCCAAAATATTTTGACTGATATTTTGACTTGCGATGAGCAGCAAATTTAAGGGCAAGCCTTTAGCCTTGTCAAAAAGGCCATAGTTCAGAATAATCAGATGTCCATCATTCAGAAGACCAGACATCCAAGTGAATAAAACTCATCCTGCTTCAACCACCTACTTCAAACCTGCCATCCAACTCCTTGAGGTAGACCTCCCAGGTTTGAGCAGACATGCATACACACTAAGCCAGCACTTCTGCACGCAAAAGTCCTACTGAAGGACACAGAAAAACCTGGATTATAAGAAATGGCATATAGTCGATAGTACATAGCATCAGGCTAACTGGCATGTGTCGTGCTGCCACTGCTGTCCCTGGTCCCGGGGATGCAGAAGACAAAGTCTGTTTTCAGCCATCTGCTGATGCCAGCCCAGCACCTTTCAAAGGCACCATATTCACAGCAACAGTAATAACTGCAGGCAGCAGAGGAAAGATTTGGAAGCAGCAGTATTTTCCAGTTAGAATCTCGTGTCTCAAATAATGAGATGCTTGATGCCTGCCTTTTGCTGATAGCTGGCCTACTGCTTGCTTTTATAAGAAATGATTTGCTGATGAAAAGCCAAGCAGCAAAATGCTGAATTTATTTATTACTATGTAATTTAATGTGAAAAGAGATAAAAACAGCCTGTATCCTTGGCTAATGACTAAATATTGATTTCCTAGCAGTTGTTTTATCTTCACCCAAATCATCATTTATTGATGGAAGCAGTTCAGTCTCTGGTTTAAATAGGATTTGCTGAAGTTTATGTATCCTGTACATAATTTGTATGTCTACCAGTAAAACCTTTACATATATTGGAGTAGCTGCATTGTTGCCTAAGTGATATCCTAATAGATCTTTAAATAATTAGCAGTGAATGGGAATATGGTAAATACAATAGGGAGAAGAACTAAGGAAATGTAGTTGAAAATATCATGCAAAGTCATTATATAATGCTATCTTATAGTAATATAATTATAATCTACGGACTATGTACAGTTTCTGGGTTCCACGAGAAAGGATGTACTGACTCATTTGCACCAAACAATTTCTTTTTCATATTTTCTAGAGCTCCTAGCACAAATATGCAAGATATAAATCTACACCACCTCTGTTCAGTGTGTATTAGGGTAGTAAATCGATATATAAAAGAGTGGGGCTGACAGAAGACAAGCACCAGCTGCTGGGCCATGCCAAATGTGGAAGGTGACCCGACCTGGTTGTGAAAGCAACCCAAAGCTCTGCAGAAGCCTGGGGGTCACTGTGGAGGAGCGAGCTGTAGTCAGCCTTTGCACCTCACTCCCTCTGGCCCCTTGGTGTGAGCAGTAATGGCTTTATGCAAACCGGTCTCTCCCTATTTCTCTTACAGTGCAGCTTTAGATAAGGAATTGGTTGGTAGATTATTTTTTATCAATAGGCACAAGGCAATGGTATTTCAGGCCTTGTGGTAAAGCTCCTGGGCTTTGCTTGTTGAGGGAGGCAGCAAATAAAACTGACAATGCTTCAGATGAAAAGAAACCAGAGGAGAATTCGTCCTTCAAGCAACACATATTTAAGCCTTGAAACCCTCGCCCAAAGAGTATAAATTGTTTGAATAGGCTTAAAGAGCCAGACAGGTTTGCTTGGACAGGTTTGTGGGATTGAAATCTAACAATTTTGTAGCATTCAAGAGTTTATTTAATATAGAGGTATTACCTACATCCAGTAGATGTAGCTCTCCAGAAAACATAAAGTACTGTGGGGGGTTGTCATTATATGCCTGCTCTGTCACTATTCTCCCCTTCTCACATCAATTATTCACCTCTTCTGGCTTTTTGGGCTTAAATGGGCCTTTGATCCAGCCTTGTCCAGCCATTCTTACGCTTTAAAAAACTGAACTCACACTTTGTAGGTAATTTTCTCTATGACCTATACACAAGGTGCAATCTGACATAGGCAAGACAATTGATGAAGTAAGTTTGCCTTGTTATCCTACTTGAGTCTCATCTTATGCATATAAATAAGTTAAATTGAGACCATGTTCGGTAGAGAGTTCACGTTTCTGAGTAAGCTACAAGGGAAACAATAAATTGGTGTATGGGGCACCAAGAAGTAAAGAATCACCAAGAAGCAAAGAATACTAAAGCAGAGCTTCATCTACCTCTATAAATAAATAAATAACTAGATAAATAAATAAATAAATAATTTTTTTTTTTTTACACTCTTAGCTGTTCCGAACTGAAACTGCAGATTTTTGTCTTGCAGATTTCAAGAAGAGGAAAGATACACCATCATTGGACTTCTTGTAACATGCAAAATTACTTCTTTCCACTGCAAGGAAGAAAATTATGAAAGGAACGTAAGCAGTCTTATTAGCAGTTGCTCTTAAAAGTAAAATCCTAAAATGTTCATTATTAATGAAAACCATCATGAAATCTCTCCTAGCTGCATTATAATGTGAAAATGTTACTGGAAATAGATGTTTCTCATGAGAAGAGACAAAAGGTTATAGCTTTCCTTAGCAATTTTGTTACTTGCCAGTCACTAGCTCAGTTAGCTCACTCATCAGCTGCCTTCTATCTCTTAGCTTTTTTTGGTAACAGAAGCTGGTAGCCTTCTATATGTTAGCTTTTTTTGGTAACAGAAGCTGGTAGCCATCATCAAAGTCAGCAGTAAGCACATCAGTTTGCAGGAGTTCAGATATAGACACCAACACCAAGAATCTCAAACCCACTGGTACAAAGATTAGAAGTGCAGTTCAGTCTGTTTGTGCTGGGAAAAGCAGTCCTAATAATTTACCTCTTTAATCTGCTTTTCACTTCGGCAACTGTGAAACTGGATAGGCGGAACTTTAGTAGAAAAACGTCAATGCAGTTTCTAACCTGAAATTTTCAACATAATAACAAAAAAAAAGCATCAGTGCTCTGACTTCCCCTGTTTTACCTGTTTTTCTTTGATGAATCAGTATTTTATTTGCTTTAAACAGGAAGCTCTGCTGTGATAGAGTTGTAGTTCTGTTTGCACTGTTGACTGTTCCCTGCTGTTTACATGTCAGTTGTTTTGGATTTGCAGAGATGTAAGGCTGTAAAACAGTCTGTGAAGGACTGTCATTTGTAGATCCCAAGAGAAAAATACCTTCTGTAGCAAAATGGGTGAGTGGGAAGATGGGCAATGAAAGATGAAAGGGACAGCAGGGTATGTCAAAGATACTATTGTGCTAACAGCATCACAGGCAAAGACTTGTGTATTTTGTTCCCCGGGAACCTACCCTTTCAGCAGCAGAGTACCCATCTGCACGAGAAGGGACAAGCAACTCTCTATGTAACAGGGCAAAACAGGTAAGCCAAACACCTTCTTGAGCCAAAGTTCAATTTCAAGGTACACAACTATCAGGAGGCATGTGTGGTGCAGACTGCCTCACCCTGCCTTCTTGTGCTGTCAAGCACCCATGCAGATCTTTCTGCTGCTTTATTGGTCTGAATTACTGGGGTTTGCATAGTGATTTGAAGGAGTTGTTGAAGTTGTAGGTGTAGGGGCTTAATACAGAAATTAACATTTAAGCATTATGCAGCCAAAGACTCTAGTCTCCTTTATAGTACCAAGCTATACATACAGCAAGCTACCATAATACAAACCAGATATATAATCTCGCAGAGAGAGAAAATTTCTGTCATCACCAGTAATATGTCTCAGTGAAGTAGTAAACTAAGCAATAAAAATGACGGATCAGAATTATTTTATTTTTTTTTTTAGTTGAGTGGACAAGCTATATTCTGCTATAGGAAAATCAGAGAAGCCAGAAATGAGCTGTATTGTACACACACAACACATGCATATGAGGTTATGAAGTGTTCTAAGTCTTCTAAGTGTTTTATTAGTGAATAGCTAAATAGTAAACATGAAGTAAGGTTAGAGGAAGTTACTGCCTGATTTTATAGCCTAAGCTAGAAGAAGAGATGATGAGAGACACTAGGTAGTAGTTTATCAAGAATAAGCTGATACACCATTGGGATTTCCAGCTAATTTAAGAGTCAGAAAGGCATGTTTAAAATCAGCATTCATAGCACAGGCACAAGTACTAGAAGGGAAGAGGTGATGAATAGAATTGATAAACCTGCAAGCATTCTTTTCAGGTGTATTTCAAGCTTAGGCTTTTGGATAGCAATTATGGAGGGCATTATTTTTCATTTCAATTTATGTCCTGGTAATCAATTATACATAGAGTTGGATAGCAACCCTTTTGCTTCACCATTAGAAGAAAGCAAGCAAATAAAAATGAGGATCCTGAATGTAATGAGTTCTCTCTCTCCCTTTTTTCTACTTTCAATTCCACTTAACTGAGCTAACCATGTATTTCTCAACTTTGAAGAAAGCAAACCTGCTCTACACATTGAGGCTGCCTTTTTTATAGCCTAATTCTGTCTTCTTTTGTAGTTCCGCTTGTCCTTGCAATTATTCCTCTGGCTTAAGATAACTCATGGAGGAACTCAACACTGCAGACCATAAACCGTGTATCCCTGTCGCTAAAGTTTCACCCGTCTCCTACAGAAGCAGGAATTAGTGTTACACGACTGGGGTTTCTTGACTCCTGCATATCACACTGACTAGTATAAGTTCCATAACAATTTGTGTCGCTGTCTCCCTCTACTGCAAGTAACCATGCAAGTAACCATTATCTCTAACCTTACACTGTACATAGCCTTTAAGCCCTTTGAGATAGAAACCTCACTGTTTTACATAGGTATAGGTGTAGATCATACATATATACAAGAAGCTATATGCAGAGTTCATACCTGTTATAATAGCTCTGCAAAACAACTAAGCAACAACAATATTGTTGGCTGGCCATATAGACAACAGAACAGAAATATTTTGGGGTTTCATATTTTTGTTTTCGGAGAGCTACAGCATCCTAGCATTAGCTCTGCTATTTGTCCACAGCAACCACAACTATACTACTAAGTTAGGTTGGGGTTTGAGTACAGCGCGAAAATCCTTGTTGCCTACACATTGGCTTACCCTTGTAGAAGGATGGAGAATCTCCTGCTCCGTGCAAGGAAATTCAGACACAGAGGCTATAGCTCAGTAAAACCGGGCAGTGCACTGTTCTTCTGGCCCTGTGGTCAGATAATGTATGCAAGCAGTAGCTTTCCTACAGTTTTGTGGTATTTAGCCTTAGGTCTCCTCTGCACCTTATGTGATGTCCCTCTATCCCTCAGACATATCTTCAGAGACTTTGGAGTCAAGGGAGAGCCATACTGCAGCCCACCAGGGAAGGGTTTTCATAGCATGAAGTAGTGGGTGTGTGCTGTACGTCCTGAGAGGTGGCACTGAGAGCATGTTTGAGGTCCTGTCACGGTCCCTGACAGGACAGTGCTGGAGGACAGATAGAACCGTATCAGTCTTGGCCACACAGTCTACTGGGAACAGTCTATTGCATGCGTGCATAAGCTCTGGCTGTGAGAGTGCTAGTTGGCAGAGTCCAAAACAGTGACAAGGAGCATACTAATTCAGTGGTGTGGACTAGCAGCAAAATACCGCTCAGCTTCACTTCTATTCTTGTTTTATTTAGCAAAATAATTGTAATCGAAGGAACTCCCAGCCTATGTATTTCTACGGATAGTGTGGAAGCCTTCAGTTTCAGCCATCTGGCATAGCAAGCTGCACCCACACATAGGCAATGCCACTGGCAGTGAACAGGAACCACATGACACCCAGCAATCGTAGAATCATAGAATAGTTAGGGTTGGAAAGGATCTTAAGATAATCTAGTTCCAACCCCCCTGCCATGGGCAGGGACACCTCGCACTAAACCATGTCACCCAAGGCTCTGTCCAACCTGGCCTTGAACACCGTGAGGGATGGAGCATTCACAGCTTCCTTGGGCAGCCCATTCCAGTGCTTCACCACCCTCACAGTAAAGAACTTCTTCCTTATATCTAATCTAAACTTCCCCTGTTTAAGTTTGAAGACATCACCCCTTGTCCTACCACTACAGTCCCTAACGGTACAAATCCTTGTATTTGTCTGTGCCCTGGTTTTCCCATTTCTGGTACAGGGATAGTAATGTTCCTCCTCTTTTGCTAAAGGTCTCGGTATCTCTGGAGGAAGAAATTGAGAAGCATTGGGGTGAAATACAGACCAGACAGTTAGAATCAGTATTGGTGAAGTGCTATCTTAAAGAGTCTTCATTGTTTCCCACAGTATTATTTCAATAACTAAATTGGAAGTTTGAACAGACACATTTATCTCCACAAAGAGCACATTTAGTAAGGTTAGTAAGCATTTCCTATAGGAAAAGACTACTGGATTTAATCAATCGACCTAATGGAGTTACACTTTTTGCTGGGCTTCTCTGAAAAAATAAGTCCTAAGTACACTGATAACACCAATTTCATGTCTTAATTAAAAAGTCCATAGTCTTCAGCTTTCATTAGAAAGCATCTTTACAATCTTAGGTAAGAAATCTATTTGTCCATGTGCTTGCCTCTTGTAAGTAATTACATAGTTTTCTCTAAAGGTGATATTCATAAAACATATTGTTTTTACAGCCTTATTTTAAATTCCAATTTCAAAATAATCAACCAGTGGTTATATTGTTTTAAACCTCCAGAATGAATGCAAACACAAGAAGCTCCTGCATGGTTCTGCACAAGCAAAGGTAGATGTCCACGCTCAGAAAATGCTCCTCTCTTTTTTCTTGGTCCTTCACCATTTGAAATGATCCCTCATCAAATGCAAGGAAATCATTAGCTCCTCTGTTTGAGATAGAGATGATTAGGCTGCAAAGTATAAAATTTGTTATTTTATGTATCTTTTTTGTATTGTGAGATTTTTATGAAGAAGTGAGAAATTGATCAAGACGTCCCAGTGACTGTGAGAACAGATGAAATCACCTGTTCCTGACAAGGAGTTCCTACCGCATGACAGAAATTGGACCATGAAATACCACATTCTAAATTGAGGTAGATTTTCTGGGGAAGAAAGTCTGTCCTGCTCCCCTCGCCCCCCCACCAACCAGAAGTGCCTAAAGCAGCATTTGCTTCATGCTGCGGTGACAGAGGAGGGGTCGTGCTGCTGCAGGCTCACATACCACCACTCCATCCAGCTCTGTCTTAAAGTATTTATATTTTGGCACAATTGCTTGTCAGCCAGTGTTTTTGTCAGTACAAGAACACTATCACTTCTTATGTGTAAAATATTCTTCCCAGCAATTGCCCCTGCCAGTTTGGTTCTAGTATGAGTAGTATGACTGATGGAGACATAGGGAAGAAATTCACTGCTTCCCATATTATTATGAAGTGGGTATTGGGTTTTGGTGCCCTGGGGTACGTCAGTTCTATAGGCAGCAGGAGATACCAGACCAAGCCTTAATCTACCTCTAAGGCACACAGGATGAGCCAGCCTGAGAGGAACTGTGCCATGGCTACAGTGTCATCAGCCAAAACTAACTGACCTGCAGCTATCATAGCTCTCCTTGTGCCGGTATGCAGTTTCCATGCCCTCAGTACAGGGGTGACACATACTATCAGCTGTCTTTGAGCTCTAGAAGTTGGACTATGCTCAACTTGAAAGGCAGCACACATGTGGCACTTGCACAATTACACTCTGTGGAGTCATCCGCATCAGTGTGTAACTGGGATGAAAGACCACCAAATGTGACATGTGTTGTCCTCTCAGCAGCATGAACAGAGATTCAAAGTGCTGAAAATCTGATTCCTATTTCCCCAGCCTAGTTTTGGGAGCAACCCTCACAATCTGCTGGGGAAGGGTGCCTGCACCTCAGCTCCCGTCTTCAGGTTCATTTCAGTTCAGAACAGCTGGTAAGTGTGGCCATGCTCCACTAGGATGGGCTTGTCCTGAGCCAACATGCAATGAGGGCAAGGCCTGCTGTTCCACCAGCTTGGTTACCTTAAATAAATTTAAAAGTCACAGTGCTTCCAACAAACTTTAAAATCCAGTTGGGTACCAATAGCTCTAATTTTGGAGGATGCCAGTAAATAGGAGAATTGCCCTTGACTTCCGTTTTTCTGTGCAACCTTGAAGGGATAGAAATAGTTTGGCCTCATGGATGTGTAAGCATAAGTTCTGCTGTTGAAAATATCCTGCATAGCAGGGTCAGTAGCTTACAAGAGTTGTGAAGTAGTACACAAATAAAAGTCTGTTTCATATAAAGTCTAGTTGTGCAAATTCAACTGCAGGTCCAAGAGGCAAATAACAGCTCGTTTCTCTTATACAGTGTCAGCAAAACAAAAAAATGTAATAATTTTTTTAAGTTAAATTGTGCCTCCATCATCAGATATGTAATTCCACAGTTTTTAAGTTTTATAGCTTGAAGCGCTCTTCCTTCCAGAGGAGCTCAGTAAAGTCTGAGGGGAAAGATTTTAATGCAAGCATCAATTTTTTCATATATCCCATCTGAAATGAGCTTATGAGGAGTATGTATGCATTATTCATCCCATGTACTGGCTAGAATTAATAACACATCCATTGCTTCTGGTACATTATCAGTACAGAGCTGTTTACCTATATTGCTTCTAGGTGGAATAATGTACAGACACAGGTTTACTTGCTTGAGAACGTGATATGAATTTTAAGGCTGAAATGATCATGGGAATTTATCCTCGAAGTTCCTCAGTTTCCCCGGGCAACACTGTCCTTTGTGCATACAATTGATCTGTGTCTTCATTTGCCCTGGCTTCATTTTAACACGTTTGTCTCACTGCTCAGACTAAGGGAAGAAGGAAAGTCTATAAATCAATTACATCCTGACTAGCCCTGTTCTTGTTCTCTATTTCTTGCTTCTTGAAGTAGGCACTTATTCTCTGACTTTCTTACTTCTCCAGTTTTAGCAGCTTCAGATTTCCTCACTATTGTTGTATTAATTTTCTTTTAAAATAACTTCTAATTTGATATTTTTTAAAAAATTAAGATGAGATGTGAAAATCACTATTGATTGCACAAATAAGCATTTATACTGCAGTATTTAAAATATGGCTCCTCAGCAACACTAACCTGTGTAGATTTACATACATCTCCTGGCTTCTTAGAGCAAAGAACCTGTTATTTGGACAAAGTAGGTCCCTTATTGTGGAGTGGCATTTATAATGATGGTACCAGGTAAATAAGGGATCCAAAGACAAAATTCATCCCTTAAGGTCATTATCCGGATTAATATAAGAAAAATCCCTGAGGGAGTTTAGAGACTATGAAGCAAGGAAATGGATTATACTAATCCATGAATTCAGTGGGTTTTTTGTGGTCTGACAGATGAAACGCAGATAATATTTTCCATTCAGTTATTACTCTTAGTGTTAGATAACATTAATATTTTAGCAATATATGTGTGTCCATTACACATTTTATACAAGACATGGTCATACCAACAGGCAATTATTTCCAACAAACTTAACCCAGCCTTTGCACAGCTCTGCCATAAAATGTATATATAAATAGAAATGCATACGAAACCCATTTGTTACCCTTGCTTAGTCCCTCTATTTTAATTGCTTACGCCCTCAAATCTGTTTTTTTTCTCAGATTCACAATGATACACTTTATGCTCAGTCATAGTCTTCTGCTCTACGTGGAGATCTATGTGGCAGATAGCTCTCCCTTTTATAAACCAGCACCAAATGAGAGCCCAATGTAAGACCCACCCAGAGATTAGCATGGTGCTACTCCCCTTGCACTCCTCCTGCCTGTACTGCAGTATCTTCGCAGCAGAAGTACTCATAAAGAAAGGAGGGGGGGAGGCCCTAATTTAAATTCTATTTATATCTGTTTTGACATCCTTGGCCCAGAAGCTGAGTACCATGCAAAGGTCGTAACAATCTGCCCATAAAATCATTATATTCAATGTTTAATGATTTTATATACAATAGAACAGCTCTAAGAAGACATATGTTGCTACCTCAGCAGAGGCTGCAGTGTGCTGGCTAGGTCACTCTCCTGGGAACTGACGCATTTTGATTGAAATTCTTGCCCTGAATCAGTGACGACATTTCATTTTGGGTGCCCTGCTGCTTACTTGCAAATTCTTCAATGAGTGTTGCTGGTGGTGTTCTTTGGCTTTGTATAAAACTTGTACCTACTCAACAGGAAAAGAATATAATGCTTTAAAAAAAGACTAATTAAAGCACTAACAGGTGAATGGAGAGATCTGGATTCCAGTTCCTATTTCAGGCAAAGCAGAGGCTCCCCTGCAGACTCTCAGTCCAGTGGTTAAAGCCTGCTTATAGGTTCTTTCCCTTAGGGAAAAATGGCGATAAACCATGAGTTTCCACATCCTTCTGACAGCTGGGGTTTGGGGCAACTCTGATAGCTGTTGCTACCTTACTCCTTTTGGTAAAAAAATGCCTAATTTTCCTACAACTTGAAGGGTACTAAATTGCATAGCTGTGTTTGGGCAAGAGCCAAGCCTCAAGGAGCAACTAAGCTATGTGACAGGCTGTGCATGCTGGCTCTTCTACATTCCATCTTCAAAGGGCCATGGGAAAATCCACATCCTGCAGTGGGACACTGCGCAGAGGTCCGTGACCCTGGAGCAGGCACTGACCCAGGCACCACCTCCACATGGCAGACAGGAAAGCAATGCAACAAATTAGCGCACCAGCCTTGGCTCAACATGATGGCTGCAGAGAAAGCTCAGGAAGCAGTAAAATAAAGATACCATGAAATAGACTGAAAGATAATTTGTAATTAATCACTTTTATGCAGGAAGATGCAAAGCAGACTTAAAATTATGGAGTATTAGCCCAGAAATCGTAGCTTTAGCATACACTGTCATGGTTACTTCAAAACTGTCTATATACCACACTTTAACAGGCTTAGAAGGGTTGAAACAGAACTTTTAAACCATTTGCTTTTTAAATAAAGGAAGCTATTTGCAGCAACAATACTTTAGATGAAGGGTTCAGAGTGAACTGTAACTGATACATATGATTGATGTCCATAATAATTGCACGCTTCTATAATCCTTCCTCACCCATAACAGTTTTGAGCTTACATTTTGGATATTATTAATACTCAGATAAAAATAACTTGTGGACAATATCATGTTCTCAACATGGTTGAGAATGAATATATTTTTGTAAAACTGTTTAAGAATGATGGATACTTTCTCCTGCTTGAGTAAACACTAGCTAATTCTCTAGACCACCCTTTCTGTTCATGAAAACCAAAGTCCAAATGATTTCACGGCTATTTAGTGGATGGTGCCAAACACTGCATACACAAAGATAATTTCTTCCACTTGATAAAGATCTGATACCATCCATTTCATTGCTAACGTTTCAGTAATGGAGTTTTGTTAGGTTTTAATTTGTAAGAGAGGACACAATGAATTCAGGAACAACAAAAAACTGAGGAAAAAAAAAATGAGGCAGCTGAAATGTAACTGGAAAGAAATACCACGTGAAAGCATTACGCTTATTTTTATTATAGATAAGCCACAGGGCAGCTTGGAATAAACAGGGGTTGAAATTTTCTTCATCTCTTTAATGAGTTCAAGGAGGCTAAACAAAGACACAGAAGAGTTGAACATTGCTGTGTACGACACAGTAAACATTAAAATTTTATACCTGAGAAAAAAAGGAATTTAACTATTAACTACAGCATGCAGAATAACTGATAAGTTATCACATAAACCTAGCATACTTTATTAGATTACAGTCACTCAGATGTTCTTAGTTATACAAAGGCTAAAGATGGAAAAAGCCCCAAGACAAGTGTATGACATAAAATCACAATAACGAAAAGCACTGTACCATCAAGCAGCCTTTCCAGAGGATCAAAATTATCTGCTGTTTTATTATCCAGGGAGAAAGCGGCAACAATTCAAAGCCTGTGGAGTTAGTAATGCCTTAGACATTTAAGCAGGTCTTGAAAATGAAAATATTGGCAGTTTCGGAAGCGCTCACAGAAGACCTGAGCCTGCATCCCCTGCCCTCAAATGCCACTTTAAAGCATTGCATTTGAGCTGTGTCTAGCACAGAATGAAAGGTAGGGATCTGCAGGGAATCACTGATCAGGTCGCAGGCTCATGATTTTCTCAGCAGCATAGCCACAGCCAATTCTTAAGGAATTACTTTTTACCCCCATTTGATTGGCCAAAATCCACATTTCATTTTAGGTAGTAACTTGACCTTCCTTCACAATTAATCTGTTGTTTGGGTGTTTGTTTTTGTGGGGTTTTTTTCCTCTTTTTTTTCCCTCTAATCTATTTCAAACACTCTGAAGTACTTCAGTAAGACAAAGTCAAAAACCAGTGACATTTCTCTTCATAATTCCCTACCTTTGCAAAAGATGCCTGTGGGAGAGAAGGGGTCTGAAAAGTTTGAGCTTTAGCCAGCACAGCCCATTCCCCACAGATAGGCTTCATTCTCCTGGCAGGCTTCTGCTCTCCCCAACTTCCATATCCAATATAAAAATTACCTGCTCCCACCATCAGTATTCCTGTGTCACAAATCAGCCATTTGCCTTCATATAGCCAAACCAGCAAACCCTGCCTTTGTCATTTAGACTTGCCAGAAGGATTGGGAGGGATGGGAGTATGTCTAACATTGTTAGAGACAACCACAAAGTCTCTCCCTTTTATTTACTTGCAGTTGTATAGTTCCATACTCTTCATGCTGATCAACTCCCCTCAAATCATATCACATGCCTTGACTTTCCTGCTACTTTTCTTTCACCATTTACAAATAAAAGTATGCATTAAAAATGCATGTGTCGAAATGGATTCATCCCTTTGTCCACAACATATTCATTCCTTCTTTAAAGTCAGACACCTTAGACATTGGTAGGTTGTGTGAAAGAGTCTCCAGGGAATTGAATCCTCTTTGCTTCTAGTTTCTTCCTGGCTTTGAAAGCTGCCGACACTTCGGGGTGGATGGAGTCCAGCCGCTGTTCGCACTGGAAGGCCGTGAGGAAGGCCGTCCTGTAGTTGTTATTCATCCAGCCATAGAGAAGGGGATTAGCAAATGTCGAGCACATGGCAATCACGTGAAACACTGTGTAGATCAGTTTGTACTCTTTCAGGTCTAACACCTGACTGTCAATGTCACTGACTAGCTGGAAGGTGTGAAACGGCAGCCAGCAGACAGCAAACACCACAACCACGCACACCAGCATCTTGGTGGTTTTCTGCCGCCGGTGGTGGTAGTGGTCATTCGCTGCCCCAGGACTCACATGGTTCCTCAACTTGGTCCAAATACGGGTGTAGGCATAGGAGATGACTGCCAGCGGCAGCACATACTGGATCAGGAGCATGGAGATGCTGTAGATGGTGCCGTAGTTGAGCTGCCCCTCTCCTGGCCACTTCTCAGAGCAGACCACAATCTTGAAGTCAGGAATGATCTCAATCAATGAGTACTCACGGAAGATGGCCAAGGGACTTGCCAACAGGGCACTGACTGCCCAGGCAACTCCTATAATCAGGAAGCTGATCTGCTTAGAGATTTTGCTTTCCAAGTGGTAGACGATGCAGCGGTGCCGATCCAAAGCGATCACAGTCAAAGTGACAGTAGACACATGCACAGCAAGAGCCTGGGCATAAGGCACCAGGTGGCACAAGACCGGGCCCAGTTTCCATTCACCCAACAGCGTGTAAACCAAAGTAAAGGGCAGGCACAATGTATTCACCAGCAGGTCAGCCACAGCCAGATTGGCAATGAAGAAGTTAGTCACCGTGCGCATGCTTTTGAACTTGATGATCACATGGATCACGAGGGAGTTTCCAATCACCCCCAGCAGGATGATGGAGCAGTAAGCAAAGATGAGGATTATCTGCACTTCAACTAGTGTTGTGCTGTCCTTCAGCTCTGGTTTAGGGTCCAGAGCCAATTCATTGAGCGGTGTGGTGTGTCTTGGCAAGTACAGCTTGGTGAAGAGCTCCATTTTCATTTCATCTGTCTGGTTTTCTTCACCTATTGCTTCCAGGGGCCCCATCTTTGCAGCAGCCTGGTCTAAGCAACAGAGTTGTCTCTGGCAACAAAAGAGTACAAGAACATGTGGAGAAATCAGTCCGCAGTGACTAAGACAAGAAATAACAAGATAAAGCTCCAGCTCTTTCCTCCTCTAACCCACGTTCTCCAGCACAGGATTAAGAGAAGATCTGTCTTAATATATTTAAATTCTGTTGCCCTTACATTTGAAGCCTGATCCTGTAATATTATTCAGGCATGACTCCTGCTGGAAAGTGGGACAGATTTCAAAAGCATTTCAAAGACAAAGTTTGGCTAAGTAAATGCAGAAGGATTAAGATCCTGTTGGGCAGCATATCCTTTTTTACAATCCACTACCTAAACTACTGCTGATTTAGCACAAAACTTCCATTAATACCTATGGGAATTCTACATGGAATGGCACCATCCAGTTATTAGCATAATAATTTTCCAGCTTCTCTTTAATGGAAAGTATTTTCTTTAAATAGTTACTAAATTCTTATAGGTTTATGCCCCTCCTTAATACCAGAGAACTAATTATTGAGATCTTTCTTTAAGAAACTTTCTTTAGAGAAGTTTGTGCCACAAGGCAAGCAAAAATACCACCTTAAAAGAAGTGAAATAATAGCATCTCTCTGAAATGATTGTGTAACCTATTCATGCTGAAATTAACTCAAGAAACAATTAAAACTCAGTTATACATAATATTTCCTACCTGTGTAATGTTTAAGAAAACACAGCTCCTTGGAGGCTGCCAATCAAGGCTTCATTTCTGACTGCAGCCATAAAGAAGAGCAAATCATTCCCCTGCTGATGTCAGTAATAATTTCACCACTAGCATCACAATCACATTTTGTTGCCTTCTCTACACAGGTTGAACCAACTTCTATGCTGCCCTAAGACTTCAGCTGGCATGAATGGATATATGGATGTTTTACAGTTAATTGCCGACTTGGGCTTCAGTCCTATGTAAAACGTGCATGTGCCCATGCAGACTGCCCAGCCCATGGGTGGCATGCTAAGTGAGCACCATGCACCTGGGGACTCTTTGGCTTGACCTGAGAAAGGACTAAGAATTTGCCACTGAGTGGGCTTGCCAAGAAAACACTATTGTTTGGCACTGAGGGGAAATGCAAACGTAGTTACTAACTCTGCTTCCCCATTCACACATTCTCTAATGAAAGAAAGAGTAGAGAAATGTCACTCTCTTGCAATGAGGTGTTGCACAGACCTCAATCCATCGCAAATTGAGGTCTGTCTAAAGTGACAGTCTAGCTATTAATGCCTTTGGCTTCACATGGCTTTTTTTTTTTTTTTTTAAATCAGATCCACTTCATTGTAGGTTTTTATCCCTACCTCTGGCCCCATTAATTATCTGTGAGTGATATCCTTAGGTATGATTTCCTAATTGAGGAAGGAATGTTGTCTACCAGCAGGTAACTGAGCCCTTTGTGTTTGCTTCCATCCCAGAAAATATCCCAAGTAATTTCTCAGTGCAAGCTCTTTTTGCAAAAGCAACAGATTGACTGCATGAACTGAAAGGTGTTTTTTCCCAGCTAAACTGGTCAGAATTATGCTATACTGTTTGGCCTACATTTACTGTACAATTAATAGTGTAAGCCTGAGATGTGAAACACTGCAAGATACATAGCTGAGATGTGCCAGCTGTTCATATAAGCTTACCTTGCAGATTTTAGTAATATAATCAGCTATCGACTACGAGCCTAAGCACGGGTGGCAGGAAGGAATTCCTCATCAATATACCTTTAGTCCACCAGGTTAAACATGTAGGACAGCCACGACAATTTGCACAGCCAAGGCTACACAGAAGTTCAGAACTCCTTCCACTTGTACCTACACCCAAGAATTCCGCTTGCACATATTACTAGAGTAGAGATTTGGTGAAGTCCCAGGACTGAGAGGTGCTCCAAAATCTCATATTTCCAGTGCAAAATTAGAGCAGGTCATATTTACACACTATAGTAGAAGGGTGAGAGGGAAGGCAAATTTCACGGTTTTTTTCCTTCGACATAAATTCAGACAGGAGGATGTAGCTCAGCCACAGAATGTAGTATCCCTTCCTTCCCCAAAATATTTTCACCTGTTCCACTAGTCCCTCTGTATCGATTCCTACTTCCAACTCCTTCTTTTAAGGAAGGTCGTCTTTTGTTCTGCCACTTTCATTTTATTTGTTACTGCCCTGTTTGGGCTGATGAAAGATTTTGGGCTTGTCAGTAAGACAAAGCTGAGGAAGGGAGAAGGGATGACCAGAGTTTCAAGCAGAGATGAGCTGGTGTGTCAGTAAGTGATTAAATAAATTGGACAAGTTTGACATTGTCAGAGGGCCAGTTAAATGAGTAAAGAATCAGCTGCTTTCAGAGCATGGAGGGAAAACTGAGGTGGCATTTGATACCTCTGGGAGTGTTTGGCAGGACCCTTTATGCTCTTTGGAGGATAAACTCTACAGCTGATAGCATTTATTTGCACACCTTGCCTACTGCCCAGCATTGGGGTCTTTTTTCTCAATTTTCTTTTCCCCCAACAGTCAGATCCTCAGGGGCAGGCATCAAATTGCATCTAACTTTCGGCAGAGGAAGGCCCCTAGAGGATTTACATCGGTTCTGAGAGCAAGTAAGCAGAAAGGGCGAAATACGTGATTACATTAGCAAGCAGCATTCCCATCAGGACCGCAGTGCCGGCGCTGGGGATGGGTTTGGGGTTGCCCGAGGGGAAGCTGGGGGCAAGCGTGCCTCCCGGGTGCCGCCGCTGCCCTCCCGCTGCCCGGCGCCGTGCCCGGGGGAAGGCACCACCCCACCACCACAATCCCATCGCTACCCCACCGCCCGCCGGGCGCTGCGGGGACCCCGCCGAGCTCCGCGCTGGCCGCGCTCCCGGTGCCCTGCTTCCCATTCTCACCTCCCTCCCGCCCCGGGGAGGCGAGCGAGCGTGGCTACCGCCGGCATTGCCACAGGAGCCGGTCTCCCAGGGCAGGGCAGGGCAGGGCAGGGCAGTGAGCGGACACCCGTCTTCCCGCGGTGGGGCGGCTGCTCCCGCCTCCCAGTGCGCGGTACGGCTCAACACGGGTCCCTCCATACCTCCTCCGCCGCCCGCCTCTCGCACACTCACCGGGGCGGCTCTCTCCTCCCTGGCGATGGGGCAGCGGCACGGCACGGTACGGCCGGTCGAAAGTTTGGAAGCGGCGGCGGCGGCCCCCTCCGGCAGTGGGGCGGGACAGGGCGGCCCGACCCCGCCGCCCGGGGAAGGGCTCGGGCTCGGCGGTGGGGCCGGAGCCGCAGCCGCCGGTGCGGGTTGGGCGGGCGGGACGCGGCTCCGCCCGCTGGGCTCTGGGAGCGCGGAAAGGAGGCTCCGGGCCGCGCTATGATGAAGCGTCGGCTACCGCTCGGTCAGGAGGCGACACCTGTAACGCTAGGGATGCTCCTCGCTGGTTGCGAAATAGGCTCCTCTGATGACTAAATAAAGAGCCAACAGTTGTAATTCTGCTAGCCCTGCTTAGTTCATTTCCCGAGCCAATTTAATTGTAGGATTTAGTTTTTGGTCTACCAACAGGCATAAATGCGTGACGTGAGTTTTAGTAATTAGAGCACATGGATAATACAACCGCAACAGCCTGCAGTTCTTCCCTCCTCTTACAAGTAGTCAACAGTGGCATTTCACACGTCTCAGAGGTGTTGTTGCTGTTGTGTGCTACTCCGCATACTCGTTCTAGCTTAACATGTATTTTTGCTCCTCCTAATGTCTTGGAGAGTGTAGTGAAACACTACAGATATTTACAATCTGTCCCCCTCAGGATCCCACAGCTAAGGAAAGGCTGTTGTTTACTTTTGCTTCCAAGCTCCCAGAGAAAGTCAAGAAGTCGTACAAGTTCCTAGAAGGTGTTAAGACAGTGAAGGTTGGCTTCCCATGCAAGTGAGAAGCTGTTATTTCCTTTTACAAAGTGATTCTGTGTCCAGGCACAACTGAAATGCTTAATGGAAATGCATTTCCAATAAACAACAGCATGTTTTATTGCTCATAAAAGAGTGGAATTTAAGGACCTCATAAACTCCACCTTGAACAAAAGCCCATAGATACACTAACATCAATGGCAGGAGTCAAGTAGTAAATGGGCTATTCAACATGAAATGTGCTGCTGGCTGATGACCTCCAAAGCAACTGCGGATACTTTTCTTTATGTTCACTGAAGTTTCCATCCTGTAAACCATGACAAACCATGAGTCATGGAATTACAGAACCATATAGGTTGGATGGAACTTCCAGAGGTCTTCTCATCCAGCCTTAAGATCAAAGCAGGTCTGGATGCAGCAGGTTGCCTTATACTGTGTCTTTGGGAGAGTTCTGAGTATCTCCAAAGTAAGAGATACTGCCCTCACTGGGCAGCCCATCCAGGGGTTGTAGCAAGAGAGTTTCCCATGTTCCAGCTTCTACCAAATGCCTCTTGCCCTAGCCCTGTGCTCCTCCTGGTAGTTGTGGGCAGTGGTTGGATTTCTCTTTAGCCTTGGCTTCTTTAAGCCTGAATATACTCAGTTCCCTCAGCCCCACCTTGAATGTTATGTGGTCTATCCTTGATCATCTTGGTGGCTCTTTGTTGTCAATATCTTTCTAGCACTAGGAGCCCCAGACTGGAGCCGGTGTTTCAGATGTGGTCTCAGAACTGGTAAATAGAGGGGAATAGTCACTTCTGAACCTGCTGGCTACACTCTTGGCTGTGTCTTGATACAGACTGTATATTAGACTGTGTAAGTTGGCTTGCACTAAATAAATGAGCTACATGAACTTTAAATCCCAGCTTCCTATTTAAGGCAAGCCTATACATCAGCTTTGGCTGTGAATATATATATGTACTAAGGTGAAATACAGATAGTCTAGCTTAACATCTTAAAAAAAAAATACCTGTTGGACTTATGTTGTTTCTGCTGTAAATCACGCTTATGGAAGTATGGCAGGATGTAAGAAATTTGATATACATAGCTTACTTCTGGCAGTATCTGTTTAACTCTTTACGGTTAGAAAATTGTCTTGTCAGATTCTGTGTAACATAGTTTTTTTCAGAGGAAATAATAAGCATTTCTGCCTGCTCCTCAGAAGTTTACCAATTCTCAGAAGCAAAAGAAAGGTCTGCAAGTAGTACCCAGTCCCAAAGCAGTAATGACTTCTGTTTCAGTCAGAGAACTAGGAAAGAGTTGTCAGTCTTCATCCGTAAATTGGCCAACATCAGATTTGCTGGACTGGCAAATAAGGCTCAATGAATATCAGCAAGGCAGGAGAGGCAGCAGCTCTTCCATCCTGTCTCCAGATACAGTTCTCCTTGTTTCATTTACTGGAATGAATGTAAAGAAACCACTGCCCTCTGAGCACTGATCTTTAAAAGCAGTGCTGTGCTGCAATGCCACTCATTTGGCCCAAACTCTGCCAGTCCTTAATCATGCAGATTTTCCTGGAGTGAGTCAGGTTCTAGGGAATGGAGCATTTTAAAGGACATGGACAGTCCTTTAAAATAAAATGGAAAGAAAAACAGTAATACCTGAAAAGATGACCTAGAGAGAGAATATCTATCCTGAATCTTTTATGTGGTGCCAACGCAGAGATCATATGGTATAAAATTATAGAGAACAAAGATTTTTCTTGCTTAAAATGCCAGAAAAAAAAGTGTTTAAGTAGCTAAAGAATGCATTCTCTACTTATATAGACCTGTGAACATTTTTGAATGCATTTATAGACTGTCATTTTCATTCACTTCCTTTCAGTTTAGATTCAGTCTCACAGGTTCAATTCTCTCTTTTTCACATGCAGTAATAAGAAACAGGCTTATGCATAAACAACTGTAATCAATCTCCCTTAGATGACTAAGGGGATAAATACACGCCAGTGGGGAATGTAAGAAATTGGTAGATATGTGTCAGAACCAACTTCAAGTTGCTAACTTGAATTTGTCTTTTCATTACTAGACCTCAACCAAAACTACTCAACATTTATTAAGATCTTTCTGTCATCTGGAATTCAAAGAGGATGACCAAACATCTATTTGGACTTAAAAATACAAGGAATAAACTATTTTACTCTATTTTTTTGTTGCTTGCATTTTGGACAGTTTTGTCTTCAAACTAATGAAAACCTGTTTCTTCTTAATTCCATTTCTTTTTAAACAAAGATATTTCTGTAAACTCCAAAATGTAATGTGGAAGTTGACACTTCATGAAGGTATTGAAAGTTTGGTATACAACCAGTTTTTGCCACTTCTTTAGAAAAAGAGTTTTTAGATGTTCCTGAGACAAGCATACTCTGCTTATTTTTAGTGCATTCATCATTGAAAATAGATTCTCACATATAGCTGAGAGCTTGAATATCGTACGCACTTCAGTCCTCAGTTTCCGGTAGCTGGGAAAGCAATATATCTCTAAATGGTTTCCAAAGTGAGCCAACGGTATCTGCTTGCTTTACACTTGCTTGTACGTCAGTTAGTTCTAATTCTGGAAATCCTTGGCTGTTACAAGCAGCAATGCCACTCACCCTTTGCTGTGCCTAAAAATTATTCTTGTAATGATTCTGAAAAGTTATGTGTGTTCAAAAAGCTTAATCAGATGGTCTTCAAGCTTAGTTTTGACTTGCTGATGAAATCAGCAACACGTCAACAGCGGATGTGTTGAACGAATTGTCCTTGGGACAAACAGAACTAAGCTGGAAAGGCAAAAAATATTCTTACAGGTGTTCCCCCCTTTCCAAGTCACATTTCTTAGAATGTAGAAAACTGATCATAAAGTTTACATACATTTTCTTCTCCATGTAGTGCATAGAGCATGCAGCTGACTATGCATTACTCAGAAATATATTTTAATGAGCTTATTTTTCAAAAATTCCATAAAGGAGTGGGTTTTTGTTAAAATTTATTACTCTTTTCATGAGAAAAGAACTTTCTCAGTTTGCTCTTAAGCTCAAGGAAATGTGTTATCTTTCAACCCTTGCTCAGCCAGCCTACATTAAGATGCAGATGACTGTTGGTGTGGTTGGCATCCAGGTCCTGAAGAGATGCTTGGATTAATCAATATGGATGTTGATGGGTAACTTATCACAAATTAAATTATTTTGTTGAATAATGGCATACCTGAATGAAGACAGCCCTTCTGATAATGCCATCTGATATGTAATGGCATGTAAAGCACATCATATTCATTGTGAGCGTAAATGAAAGATGCAATTAAACCCAGTTTCCAGTAATTTATGAAACTGTGTCATCTGACATAAAGAAATTGTTTTTTTCACTTGCAATTCATGACACAGTGACATAATCACTAAGACTCAAGTATCTTTCCCACATGTTGAAACTGGATTAATTCTCATAAGTTTTCAGCACATTATTTCAGTTCATTTTTTTCACATTTACACAGAATTTGCAAGCTGGGCTAAACCACTCACTGGCTTCATCCAGAGTCATTCTGTACCTCCGTGTGTCATTTTATAGAATTATGCCATTTGATAACAATGCATGGCATTAAATTAATGGATTTCATTCAGAGTAATTCTGTACCTCTGTGTGTCATTTTATGGAATTATGCCATTTGATAACAATGCATGGCATTAAATTAATGGATTTCATCTGTAAGCACTTTTTGTCCTTGAGAAATCACTTCAATTGCTGAAGAAGTGAAAAAGGAACATTTTCCATACCTATTATCATTTTGAGTAATTTTAAAAATTAAGTCCTTACAGTTTCTTTTGTGCACTCTGTCACAGTCTCAGAACTTCTGAAGGACACCAGTTCTAGGCTAAATGCAGCAAACCTGTAAAGTCCTTTTCTCAAACTGTAATCATATGAATACATGCTAACATCCAGAAACGCTAAAAAGTTTCAACTGCTCCATCTTCTTCCTTGCCGACAAACGAACAGGATACTTCCCATTACAAGTGCAACATCTACAAGTATAGTCTCATTTTTGACTGACGGCGCTGTTTATGAACAAGTTAAGCCTGTCAGCCTAGCTTCACAGGGTTGAAAAAGTGCTCTGATACTTTTACAAAGAGTCTGCCTCCCACTCAGAATCGAATTGGCAGTTTTCTAAATGAACTCTTGGTTTTCCTTTGTTAATTGCCCTTGATTCACACCCACATTTTGCAGAGATTGATGGCATTGTAATTGCTAGGGATATTTTAGGGTGGAGGAGAGGGAATGGGAAGAGGCTTGGGAAAAAAGTGGGTAGAGGTTTGGCACGTTTGGAAGGATAACTGTTCTGTGATTGCACACAGCTACGAGATCGGCAGCCAGAGCACCATCTGTGCACACAGCTTATCCACACCGCCCGGCTTCGGCACAAAGGAATGTGTCAGCTCCCACTTATTCCAGGTCAGCTGAAAGCCTCTTCGTGCTCCAGTGAAATTCTGCAACCATTCCCTGAAGATCTAATCCCTTCACCCAGCACGTCTGACTGGCACAGCCTTCCTTCGGCAAGAAGCTTTTCCTGCAGCACTGCTTTTGCAGGTTGGAGCTGGGAAGGTCCAGCTGCAGAACCTCCCTGCCCTACGAGCTGCAGAACGATCATCTCAGGGTCCTGGGGAATGGTAAGAAATATATGAACCCCCATAGAAATGTAAATACATCTCAAGAGGCTGTGTGTGGCAGTCTATGGCAGAGGCGTTTGCATCTGAGCTAGCTATCCTAGACTTCCTTTGTAGTCAGGAGAGAGCTGCTTACTCTAACCAGAGGGGCTTAAAACCTGGTTCATCCCCTCCTGAAACAGATGCTTATGTTTTGTCAAACGAATTGCATCCTAAACACCATCAACTGTTTACAAAACCTTCTCTGACTATAGCGGGGATCTTGGCAACTAGTCCTTTGTAAACTATGGGTACCTAAACCTCAGTGAAAGGAATTCCATCTGTGGTGATGTGTGAGTAAATTTTCTCACCATCAGTATCTGGACTGGAATCCAGTGTACAAGTAGTTGTTCCCCTCAGAGACCTTTAAACCCCTAGTGTCCATTGATTTCAGGTACACAAATTATACAGGATTTGGGCCTTAATGCTTTGCAGATTTTATTGAATTTGTCTTTACAAAATCTATGTGTAGTAATCTCCTTGTTGTGCACAAAGACTTGTGGGGGGCTTATCTGCACAGGAAACTAGCCAAAATAGCTTATCCAGAAAAGTTCCTGATACAAACTACATTTCTCCTAATTATCATTTACTGTGTTCCAGAACAACATATCTATACAATAAGACAAATACTGTCAAACATGGGACAGAATTAGTTATTTTCATCTGTAAACCCATACTGACCTCAGTATAAGTTCTTGTCATGTTGGAAATTTTGAACTTTCGCACAGCTCTCTCATTTTTTATCGAACAGTGTAGATGATGGCAGGTTTAGATTGATCTGCCATTACCTGAAGTTAATACCACACATCAACAGCTTCTAGTGAGGAGATTCTGGAAAAGCAGATTTCTCTACAGGTTCTGCAGCACAGTTTCGTCAAGTGGCTAGAGACCACTCTGCTGCACACATCTTGTCTAACCTTGGCTTTTCTATTATGTTCAAAAAATCTAGTTTGTGGTTCTCATCAGTTTGCCCTCCCCTTTTATTCCAAAGTCTTCCCTGTGATTCTAGCTTTCCTCCACCATTGATTCCTGCCAGTTAGGACACTCCCATCCATTTCTACCTTCTTTCATTCCGATCACCTTTTTCTCAGCATCATCCTACCAACAAGCTTCTGCACATACCTTTTTCTGCTATTGGTCTCCCCCCTGGGGATGTCAGATGCACTCTTCTCTCTTCTAATAGCCGGTTTTGTTCACCATCAGAAAAGAAGAAAATGGTGTTAATGTCTGTGTGTGAGAAGAAGAGAGACCTTCTTTGTCTTTGTCTTTGCTTCACTACAAAACTTGAGAACAAAATTTGGCACATTGCTTCTTTACCACCTCATTTTTCCCCTCAGCAAAGATGAATTGCCATGTAATTTTGCATTTTTTTAACATTACGGTCCTGTTCTTTATAGTGCAAATATATCTGTCCTACTTAGTGGGAAAGTAGTGAATATCATTAGCAGGAATTAAGATAAATTCTTGAGTAATTTCTGGTAGATTTTCTACCACCTTATGACATTTTAAAGTAATCATACCTATTAAAAAATCAATTGTTTAACTGATTTGCCTTGTCAGAGACAAAAGGCAGAGGCATTGAACAAAACTTAATCTTTTTTTCCAAACAGTCCAGAACATTTTATCTTATACTGTGTAGCTAAGTATCAGCATGACCTTTACACCCTAACCTAGTTAAACCGAGGTTTCTGAAGGAAATTAGCTTTCCCTTAAACCTACCAGGAACAGGGTAGTTGTATTCTCAGCCACCACTGAAAATCCTAACCTCACAGTTTTAAATTATTTGTACTCTGGCAGAGGTTTGCACTTGATAGCTTCTCAGGTAATTATTATTTCTGACCACTCAGCACCTGAGCAGAACATCCCCATGTGAAAAAAAGCAGTCAGTTCTGTATATCAACAGGTTGTTTTTCCCCAGAACCGATTACTTCAGTACCTGACTTCATTCCCTCAAATCTTACAAACACAAGTCAAACTATGAAGGATGCACAAAACGTAGCATAAAAATAAAGTATTATGAGGTTAAAATTAAGCATGAATCTGCCTGACCTCTGCACAAGTCCAAGAATAAGTGGGAGCTGCTGTTGGGAACTTCTATGCCATATTGTCAAGCCATTTTGTGGTTATATACTCTAAAATTACAGAAAAATCAGCAGTTCAGAACACCTTAACTCTCCCCTGCAAACCATTTACTTGCTCTTTTTGAGTCATCTGAGTACCTTCTTCTTGGAAGCATAAGGCCTACAGCTTTCTCCTTGAAATGTCAAGAGCTGCTAAGCAAACCTCAGCTCCTAAGAAGACACAGGAATGAAAAGTTTTATTCTGTTCCCACTGAAAACAGGTAAAATTGATACCAGGTTTGAACAGGGCAGAACAGGACTTCTACATAGTGAAGCCAGTTGGTGTAGGCTGCCTTCAGGAGCTACCAACCTGAAATCTGTTTCTCATAGAAATCCTGAAATTTCCTAACATACATATACCCTTATATATCTCCTCTTTACCTTTACTGCAGCGAAAACATGTTCCTTTTGGAAAGAATACTGAGCATCAAATATTCTTTTGCAGAGATCCTTTGCATTTCAGGGCAGCAAATCAATGAGCTTGAAGACAAAGGTGCATTAGCACGTTCAAACTTCTCTTTAGGCAAAATAAGTCATGGCTTCAACCTCTTGTGGCAGGAGTGGCTCACAGCTCACAGTACACCTTGTTACCAAATGCAGTAGGCATGTGCATCTCCTGCACCTTTATTTGGAGGTGTAAAATTTAGTTTGTTCAGGAAGTCTGCAATAGTTTTACTATTGCAATATTGTAATAAAGTGCTAATATTTTCTACTGAAAAATATTCCCTTTGTTGGCTATACTTCTCTGTGAACTTTTGCACAGCATAGTAGAAAGAAGACTTCTAGTTATGAAAAATATTATAGGACACACTCAGTTCTCTGACTTTTTCCTGATAAACTCAGTAGAACAGCGCAGTAATGCTACAGCACACATTTGCAAATATGATTGCAGGGATATAGTACTACAATATCAAACATTATTTCGAAATAATTCCCATGTCAAATATCACTTTTAATTTATAAACAAGAATCTGAATCTTATAAACAAGAATCTGAATCTTATAAACAAGAACAAGAATCTGCATTGTGCCTGTTTGTGAAAGATATCCATTTATACTGAAGAGGGTTTATGTTAGTAAAACCTTCAATGTATCGTGAAGTTAATAAATAATACCAAGCTTCATGAAGGGGAGAAAAAATGCACAAGCTTAAAAATCAGGTGAGTGAGAGCTTCACACACACTTCAGTTTATTACCATTTTTTTTAAACCTAAGTGAGCTTAGCCCAGAAAATTCTGGTGCTGTACAAAGAAATCTGCCAGTCCTACACTGGACTATTGAACGATTAATTGGTTCCAGATCTAATCCATATTTTTTCCCCAAAATTTTTTACCATATACATGTCTTATACTTTAGAAAGTATTAGTATGGTGGTGCAAGAAAGGCCAATTTAAAGTCAGGGCTTGGATTCTGCTACCCTCATTTGTTTTAAGGAGGAAGGACTTGACTTCAGTGTTATGTAGCACTTTACTGCAGGCTCCACGGCTTAAAAAAGGTGCTCAGTCTGGGGGGAAAAGTGTCGAGATCCAGACTCACCTTCATGGCTGACAACAGCCTCTGGCTGCCTCACTGTCTGCTTTTGACAATGGCTTTGTCTCCTGCAGGAAAATAGTCAAAAATAGACTAGTGACACTAAATGTATGAGGATCCATTACCTGGGATTGCAGAAATAGCTGTAAAGGGGCCAGTCCAGAAGCTCTGCGGAGCAAGCCTTTGTGCCTTCTGCTTTTCAGATAATCACAGGCAGGAGACAGAGTTTATCCACTCCAAACTTACCTGCTGTTTTGGAAACTATGATACTGATCTTGTGACCATTGTTCAAAATTGGAGCTCTTTACTAGCTAGCCTGCAGGCTGTAGTGAACAAGATTTCCAGACTGAGAAGGCTTCTGCAGGCACTGGACTTTATTCTGATATATCCAAATCTGTTTTGCTTTATTGCAGATTCTGTAACATCCCTTCCTTCAGGCTGTTTTGGTTTAAGCTTTTCCACCCTAGGTAGATACGCAAAGGATTGAGTCAATATAGAAAGGAGCCACCCCTCTCACCTTCTCATTGCTCAGAATCAGCTTCTGGCAGCCAACACTCAGATTCGCATAGGATTTACTACCATTTCCGTATACAAGTGGTGGCCTTCACTGGACTAAGTAAAGCGAGGGGAAATCCTGCCTCACCAGCTTTCTGAACTTGCACACGTTATCTATATATCAAAGATATATTTTGCTCAGGTTTTCAACAAAACCTTGACAAGATGCCTAACAGAATTCTGTAGAAGAAAAGAAGTTACCATGGACTGATGCTTATATGAATTGAAAGCTGCCCACAGGGTAGGGAGTGAAGGGATTCATTGCCACTTTTCAGGATAAAGAAGAGTAAGCAGTAGAGTATATTACGGAATGAGTTTTATTTAAGATCTTCCTGAATGACCTGCAGAAGGAAGGGGTACAGAAACATGCCTCCATTTGCAGATGATACTGAATTCCTTAAGGGAGCCAAATGAGACACACACGCAAACACATGTACTAAGGAGACCTAGAAAGGCAATACAGAGCTGAGCGAGTGCAGTAATAAGTGGCATATGGGTTCCTGTGTAGATATATAGTGCATCTAGGGAGAATAATCTAAGCTATGCTGACACAGTGCTGAACTGAAAACTGACAGCTGAAGGTCAGGAAAAAGACCTGGACGTTTCTGAACTCATCTACTCAAAATGCAGCAGCCGCCAAAAATGCCAACAAAATCTTGGGTGTTCTCAGAAAGGATGGTGAGAACAAACCAGAAAATGTAAGACCATATATATGCATCCATATTTTGAATACTGTGCAATCCTATTTCCACATTTTAAGAAGGGAAATTAGAGCAAATGCAGAGAAAAGGAACTGATATGGTTAAAGGGATAGAGCAGCTGCCTTTACATTGAATCAGAAAAGGCTGGGACTATTCATGATCTTAGCCCTCCCCAGGCTGAGTGGGATATGATCAAGGTTTATAAAATCATAAAGGAGCGAGTAAAGCAAATACCGAATTGTTGTTTGCCAAGTCCTGCGGTGTCCTATGGGCACTCACAGAAACTGGTTGGAAAGAAGTTTAAAACCTGCAAAAAGAGTCCTTTTTTAATATCACAGGTCACAACCTGTTCTGCCCTCTGGCATATGCTGTTACAGGAGGCTGCAGGAGACACACAGTACCAGCAAGTTAAAAAAGGCAAAAGCAGACAACTTCCAGGGCAGCAGGTCCATAGAGATGCTAAAAGGAAGAGGCAGGAATGTGTTCACTGGTATCCTCAGTCTGGTGACTAGAGGAATATGAGAGGGATGGACTGCAGACAAGCAGGATCATGAATTGTCCTTGAACAGCATTTCCTGTTGCCACTGGTGGACATGAAATGGATGATTAGTTTGACCCAGAAGGCCATTTTCTGTGTTGTCATGAAAATAAGACCCTGCTCTCCTATGCTAGAGCTTAAAGCTGCCGCTTCAGAGTTATTTCCACCCATTTAATTTTGATTGCATCTCAGTAGGCAGTAAATGGTACAGCATATTTCTTGACTGAAAGAACTGTGTGGCAATTATCAATGGCAGGTATTTTTTTGTTGTTGCTGTTTTGACCATGTCACTTTTTTCCAGTGGAGTCAGGGAAAATACAGGGCTCTGCAAAAACGAAAGGTGAACAAAAAGTGTTAAACAGATAAGTATAAATCTATAGAACTTAAAAGTTATGTAAATCCAGTCAAATAACAAATATGTTGAGCAAAGAGACTGAGTTAGCAGGCACAAAACAAATTTTATTTTTAATGAACATATTTTTAGGGTTTTTTTCTGCTACAGTCATTAAAATTTCTGGATCAGAGTCCAATTTATACAGCTGAATGTTGTTCCAGGGCTTTCTGATTGTTGTATCATGGTGAGCAAGTAATTTTTCTCAGGAATGAGAAGGAGCTGCTCTAATAAAGGTACTGGAAGTTGGGCCTAAGTAATTAAAGAAGGACCAGAAGTTCTGGAGGCTGTAAAACCCCCTCTGCCAAATTGTCCCTCTCACTGTGAGGATTTCATAAGAATCAAATACTGTACCTTCTCCTTACCCAACCTTTTCTGCTGTACTTATTTTTCTTTCCTTGTCCATTTTGTTCTAAATACCCTGCACAGCAGAGTTCTGCTTCCTTTTCCACTATTTCTCATTGTTCCTTCTCCCAACTCAGAGAACAGGCCAAAAATGCTGAGGAGCTCTCCACCACCACTCGCCAGAAGGTGTGTTTATGTTGCAGAAAATACTGACAAAATATTTATTGTATATATTGTTAGCTGTTCCAAGGCATGCTTATGGCTACTTATTTATGATCATCAGGCATCACAACATCTCAAGACAATTTTCAAGTTGCAGTTTTGGTGTCCATTTGCTGTGTCACAATGCAAAGAGAAGAATGCCAAATCGCATCCCCTGGAAATGTGCTATGTTTGAGCAAAAGGTTGAAACGGGGTGCCTATTTGTTTATTATTATTTTTTCCTGGAGAGAAGGAGAGCAAATAGCTAATTGAGACAGTGGAAAAAATCTCACAGACTGGTTATCTGCCACTTGAATTAATGGATGGCAATTTGCTCTGCATATAATTTACAATCTGTATGTCCCTATGTATAACAGCAATAGTAAGAACCAAAATAAATTCTTATTCTCATATTCTCTTACTGCTTTTAAATTTAATTTGCTGTTACTTGCTTCAGCCTTAACTTAACTTTGTCTGTTGTAGCCACATACTTTGCTGTAATTAAGGACAGGAATTTAGTTCTGTTTAAAAGTGCTCTAAAATCCACTGCTTATTTGAAGCACTGTGAAACTTAGAGGATGTCTAGACAGTATATTTAGATGTGTTAGTGTTGAAATCTGGGATCAGATGAGCTGGAGATTGCTGAGGAACAATCTCTCAAGGCAGAAACTTCTCTGTTTTCTTGTTTGACAGGTTCTTATAACAGGTTGGTGACATTGTCCCTGGACAATCAAATCATAATTCTGATCATGCCTGATTGATCTCAGTTGCTTGGCATTTCACATTGCTAGCACAGAGGGCTCACTATGCAGCATGAAGTAAGGAATCCAAATTTGAAAGCCAGTGTTCTGTAAAACCAGGCTAAACAGCTTGCCCCCCTCTCACAGGACTCCCTGCATCCCACAGTGAATTCAGCTGAAGCAACTGCAGCCGTCCTTCACACCTGTTTTCAGTTCCAAGAGGGATTGAGTAAAGGCTGCTGGGATGCACAGCTTAACTCCTCCTTTCTGTTTTCAGTGGCTTTCCTGCACTACATGTTCTAGAAATATAATCATAAATCTTCCTTTGTCATCAGCCCAAATAAATCATGACATTGCTATGAAAAATGAGAGAGAACACAGTTAAGCTGTCCAGGAGCAAATTCAGAGGCAGAATAGCAGCAGCTCTAGTGCTGTAGAGGCCAAAATGTTTATCCCTCACATTCTTTACTCACAAACATCCTCTGGATTAGCACTGAAAACTGCCCTTTTTGGTATCCCCCAGGGGAAAACTCAATAGCATCCAGTATTTAAATCACCTTCAACTCACTAACCTTCAGACTCTCAGTTATGACTGACAGTATCCATAGCAGCGGCTGCATCCCTTAGACCATCGTTGCAGAGACCTGAGTTACCTTACTGAAGTCAAGTGGTGAGCATCACCCCCTCACACATTTTCTGAACTTCCTCCAGCTTTTATATCCCCAGCAGTACTTGCATAGTGCGTTAGGAAGCTGTCAAAAGCACACGCGTTTACATCCTTGACGACACCATGCGAGGGAGGTGGCTGGATGTTGGGGCAGCATCTACTCACAGTCCCAGTAGGTCATACAGGACGTCAATGAGTTTCTTACATCTCTCTGTTCCCTATCTAATCTTGATTCAGTCCAGAGTGGCAATCCCAGCTTGAAATCTAAGGAAAGATCAGTAAAGCCATATTATCCTTTCAATCAGTTTGCAACTTGATTCTCCCTTCTCTTCTCTCTGCGTGAGCCCTGAGCCCCAATTTTTTCAGTCTGTCAATATATACCCATTGTACAGTCATCCCCATGTTCCTTCCTTTGATTTCTTTTTGTCTCCTCCTCTACAACAGCTGTCTTTTGTCATTCTTGCTTTATCTTTAAATGACTGAAGAAATATACAGGCTTTTTTCAAACAGCATGGTTTTTCACATGAACCGTGACATGATGTACTTCTTTTCAGCTGAGCTATTGCCTCTATAAGGTAAGATACTCTATGCATCTTGGAAAAAGAATGAAAAGATGCATCTTAAGTAGCTTTTGTATATAAAGGGAGAGGAAATAAATAGTTCTGTTATAAAGGACCATTAGCCAAGCCATCTGTGACTGCTGAGAGTGTTCAAAAGCAAAACCTATGAGACAGACAGATTGCATATATGCACATGCATGAAATGGCTGTCCTTTTTTCCCAGTTCTTTTTGCTTTTAGGATGAGGGAAAAAGCAGAGCCAGCTTTTCCTATTCTTGTAATGTTATTGCAAGTATCACAACTGTTAATGCTTTCTCTTCAAGCCCCAAATGCTAGCAGCAAGAAATTGCGGAGAAATATTAATTTCTGAGTACATTTTGAGCTCTTCTGATCTCATGGAAAGATTTGAAGCTGCTTCAGAAATACAGCCTAAAGAATAAAATAGAAAGTAAATAAAAAATGCAAGGCTTCAAATCTTACAACTTTTAAACAAGTCTGATGTTTTTCCAACCGGATAAATTTTGAAGATGGGATTTTCAGTACTGTGGATCATAGCTTTAATCCAGTTGAAGGAAATAGACCTATTAGGTGTACTACTTCAAACGCAGGAAAGTGCTGTCCTGACTTTACCTTAATCTTTTACGTTCAGGTACTGTCCTGATTCAAGACCTTTCTATGCTTACAATCTGAGCAAGGTTCTAAAAGAAATTATTTACTTTGCAAAAACCAAAATGTGGAATAGACCCTCTTCAATAGCCCCAAAAAGCTGCCAATCAACTACTGCTGCAGTCAGCTGCTTCTGGGCAGGGATTTTCTCCTGTCTGCAGTTTGAAAGGCATTAACCATTCAGTTGGGCCATTTCCCAGATTGTTTTTCCAGGATGCCTTTAGCATCAGCTTTGGAATAAATGTTCTACAAACTGCCATGCAGTGCACCAGTCTTCCTCTGCAGGAGGGCTCCTGGCTGCTCCTCAGGCACTCAGTGGAGGTCAAGTCTACTTTATTCTTAAATGCCGAGCACTTGTAAGCTATGCTTTAGGGATAACACCTTAGACCCTGTTCTACAACTCTTCCCTTACAAGGGTTATCCTAGTGATTGCAATCTTTCACATTGAAGACAATAATACCTGTAGTTTTTTTCAGCAATGATGATGGCTACTTAAGGAGACATACACTGAGATAAATGCTGGTAGTGGAGGTTCTCTGCCTGTACACTAACAGACCTGCCCCAGACTTTCACATCATCACTCCCCAAGAGCTGTCTATGAACACAGATGTTTGAAATTCGCTCAGACTTATGCTTGTAGCAACCAACAGTGAGATATATGGGATACGATTATTTCTTTTATATTTGTGCTTGTCCTTCCAGCCTTTGGGAAACATTATGTTTGTTGGAGGCTAGGCTTGCCTTTATGGACTCAACAAGACCATTTCTATCCCTTTTCAGAAACAGGGATATTTGGCAGTACTTTATATCTCTTTGTTACATGGAGGTGATCCACATCTATAAAAATGGAGACAGAAACAATTCTCCCAGACTGGGCAACATATCAGAAGTGTTTATGCACTTTATCGTGCAATAAATGATTCAAATCAAAATCAAAATGACTCTCAGAAGAATGAAAATAGCTGAATTCAGTTTTGCAGAAGAAAAAACAAAATCAAGTAAATGATAGCTGTTAAGCATAACATAATCGCCTGTCTGGCAGTCTATATTCAGGGTGAATTCCCACTGGCTTACCTTTATTTGTCATGCAATTCACAATTTGTCTTTCATCACAAAAATGCTTTAGATGACAAAAAACAAAGGAAAAACAAATCAGGAGATAGTGGTGGCCTCTTAAAAAAAGGTTGTACAAAGATGTGATAAAACCCCAGAAGAAATGAGTAATTTTAAGGGAAACCAAGAGTGGCATTTGCCTGACACAAGAATAATTATAAATACAGTGGAATGAAAACAACATAAATGAACCCAAACTTCCTAAGCATGTAACTTGAAGAGTTTGTTGAATACAAAACCATACTGGATGTTTATTCTGTGTGTACTTGGATCTGTATGTATGAAAAATATGCTCTAGCTAGAAAATAATTAAACTGCTACTTGAATAGTAATACCTTCACTTTATCATTCTTTTGAAAAGAGGTGTGTTTTTTCAAGTCACCGTTCAAGTTCACACTTTTGTAACATTTCGTAGCTATGAAGCAAATTTTGAAACACTGATATTTCTGATTTCTTGAATTGCCTTAAAGTAAGACTTTACATATTGTACCACGTTGTATATAAAGCATGTTAAAGAACAGCTTCTTTGGGCCTTATCCCAAAGGAAATTGAAGTTCTTGGAGATTTTTACATTGATTTACAGGGAGAATAAGTCTGTAAATTAGTACAATTAATATTAAGGAATAATAGAATGAAATAAACAGTAATAATTATGCATGATTACTTAATGTAGTTTAGTAGTTCCTAAATGGGGCTATGCTATGCCTTAGTTTCTTAAACTAGACCACTTACACTATGTTCACTGTTTTATTGCAGGGGTAGAACAGTAGGGACAACTTGAAGAGTCACTGATCACTGCTTTCAGAGGAACACTGCATCCCAGTAAAAGATATTAAACTACTTTACAGGACATCACTTCAGGCCTCACAGTGCATTTTAATAAATATGCACCTATATACACAACACATGCAAAGAACAAAATATTTCTAATTCATATGAAAACTCAGATTTTGTGAAGTCAAAATACAGTCAGATAGCTCCTTCTCTCAGTTAATGCATGCTGTTCTGGAAATGTTTACACAGCAGAAATCCTCATCCAGACAGAAATCAGGCCTCTGCCTTGCCCAGAGTAACAAAAAGCCATTCACTACAGAGCAGGAGGTTCAATTGTTCCAACCCAGAAGAGTGAAGATGAAAGGAGAGCTATGGATTGGTTGACTTGAAGGAAATACATGCTCAGCATAGGGCACATGACAGTGAACAGCTGCCTGTGGAGAAGACTGTGGTCCATAAATCATTATCACATTCAGTGGTCCTAATGATGACCACTATCAGGTTCTTTATAAACATACTGCATTGAGCAGCAGGTCTGAAGGTTTGATTGTCCCTCTGTAAAGAGTGAGTGAACTGTTTGCCTCTAGCAGTCTGCAATGCAGAAAAAACTCTGTTATGCACTTCCAGTTATTCTTCATGGCAGAGAATTTGTATTTAGGGATTCAGATTTATAGGCTTTCCAAATGCATGTTAGAGCAATTTAAAAGGTTATCATCTCCAGCTGCCTGTCCTTTCTCTCTGCCAGAGGTTGTTGCTGCTACAGCAGAGGCAATTGAATGGCTGGTACATTATGTGCACTCTTCATGGCTTGGCGCATCGATTTCAGCTTACATTAACTGGCTGGGTTGTGAGCGTAGGTGGCAGAATGCCGTGACTTATCAGCCCTGCTGGACATAGCTGCAGTGGTTAAAGTGCTTATCGGTTGGCACAGGTGATACCCAAATGCCACAGATACTGAGGACAAAGCCCTAAATCCCACCAATGCAGGGTGCTGAGTGTTGCTACAAAGCACTCTTTCCCACTCTGCGGTCTTACTTTTTGGAAGGGGGCAGGAGAAAGAAGCAAGTGACTTTCAAGGTCGCTGTGTTGGTACAATCAGATTACCCCGGTAATCAGGAGAGGGCTAGGCACACTCACATTTAGTGGGCCTAGGAGAAGTCAGCCTGAGAAACTTCCCAGTTGTGAGTTTAGGCAGCTGAAGTGCGAAATTTGGGGAAAAGCCTGGAAAGGATTAGGAAAACTCAGTAATATGAGCTGCAAAGCCTCGCTTTTAAACAGTGTAGTTGTCTGTAGGAATCACACTTTGAGCCTGGAAAAAAATCCCAGAAGGCACCAAGTCAACCAAAAATCAGAAAGAAATTGCAGTGAAAGATGAGTTCTAAAAGGGAAACCCTCCCAGGCTGTCCACTCTTTTAACCTCCCTGTGGAGCCCAGGAGCACCGCAACCTGGAACACATTGTTCATGTATTCACTTGAGTGAAGACGAATGCAGTTTCAACACCTCTTCAAGGGGAAGAGACCAAACGGTTGTCTCCTACATGCCAAAGGGACTAGGTCACCTCAGAAGTGTGCTATTGTGGAAAGTACACATCTGTTCTCTTTTGCCCGAATAACGTGCAGTCTGAGAATTACTAATCTAACAGATATTTTGGGTATTTAGTTTGTGAATGCATATGCATCTCCTTGTCACACCCAAAGATTTCTGAATGCCAGGCAGCAAGAGGCACTGAGGGGCCATTATGGATGCAAATCAGCAGAATTTAAGCACCTTGGGGGTGAGGAAGCAGTTAGAATTTCTGAAATTTCTAACAGCAGTCTGATTTTGAAAGTAGACACCTGAATTTGCAAGTAGAATCCAGGTTCCTTGGTGGATTTGGCCTTTTTGATCTGGAGGTATTTTAAAATGTATCAGTGAATCAGTGGGAGTTAGGGGCTTTGATGTTTTATGTGCCAATTTCCATCTCTAAGCATCTGAATACCTTTCCAAGTCTGGGCCACAACGAGTTCTTTGAACCACGCTAAAATGTGAGGCTTTTTCACAGATAGAAATGACCTTGCTTGATCAGAGAGGTTTTATCATGGAGAAAAAAATGGTGTTTAGTAGTATGAGAAAGACCCTTTGAGTTGGGCATTCCTGCACAGAAAATAAAATTATAGAAGATATCCAGGCATTGTTAATTATATTCAATCCATTAAGTGCAAGCATTACAGAGAAAATCATTTAGGATTGATAGGTTTTTGTATGGCCATCCTTAGTCTTACCCCATGTTTAAAGTAACTCCCATTGATTTCTGTTGACATTAATGGCCCATTAACAGGTTCAGTGGCTCGCAGACTGCTCTTTGCCTATGCTAATCCCCACCTCCTGCTTGTGAAGCTCTTGTGTTCTCTGGATGTTGCTGCTACAGCAGGGTCCAAAGAGTGGGGCTGCAGTAACTACACCAGAACTAGTCCTTCCCAGAAGTAGGTGTGCCTGCCACAGCTTTGTCTTTGGAGATGACAGCAGCAGAAATTCTCATTCTCCAATCTCCACCATCTGGCAGCCCAGTCCTGCTCTGTCCCTTCCCTCCAGCCCGGAAGATACAGTAGATCAAGGGGGCCCTGGCTGCAGGGAAGCAGTGGGACCCTTGTGTCTTGCAGGAGAGGAGGGAGGAGGTGTGTGGCTGCATGGGCCAGGTGCTGGGATGGGGGTGAGTGAGGAGTGTGGCATCCAAGTCTAGGGAAGAGGGGAATTCGGCAGGGATCCCAAGAAAAGAGGCATGGTGAAACACATGGGTGTGAGCCCCTCTACTCCATGTTCACCATAGCCCCTGCAGACCTCATGTAGCATCTCCCTAGCCCTTCCTCACCACTCAGGTGGCCTTTCCTCCCCAAGGGCCCTGGGGTTGTCAGTCTTGTGTACATTGTCAGGATCTCTCCCACAGGATGTAAGCCCCCACAAACTTCTCAACATGAGTCCTTCCCACAGGCTCCAGTTCTTCATGAACTGCTCCCTTCCACAGGGTGCAATCCTTCAGGAACAGACTGCTCCAGCATGAGTCCCTTCCACAGGGTGCAGTCCTTCAGAAACAGACTGCTCCAGTGTGGGTCCCCCATGGGGTCCCAAGTCCTGCAGCAAACCTCCTCCAGCGTGGGCTCCTCTCTCCACGGGGACCCAGGTCTTGCCAGAAGCCTGCTCCAGCACAGCCTTCCCCAGGGTCACAGCCTCCTTTGGGTACCCACCTGCTTCAGTGTGGGGTCCTCCATGGGTTGCAGATGGATATCTGCTCCACCATGGACCTCCATGGGCTGCAGGGGACAGCCTGTCTCACCACGGGCTCCATCACAGGCTGCAGGGGAATCTCTGCTCCGGTGTGTGGAGCACCTCTTCCCCTCCTTCTGCAGTGACCATGGTGTCCGCAAGGCTGTTCCTCACATATTCTCACTCTCTCCAGCTGCTGTTGTGCAGTAACTTTTTCCCCTTCTTAATTAAGTCTGTTGTCCCAGAGGTGCTACCACTGTCACTGAAGGGCTTGGCCAGGCAGCAGGTCTGTCTTGGAGCCAAATAGTACTGGAATAGCATTGGCTCTATTAGACATAGGGGAAGCTTCAATCAGCTTCTCACAGAAGCCACCCCTGTAGCTCCTTGCGCCAAAACCTTGCCATGCAACCCAAATACATTCCAACCCCTCGCCTCTGTGAATCACATATTTAAGAATCATTGTTTCTCACCTAGCACAGCCCTTTGAGGTGTTCCTGTGTGCAAGTGCTCACCATGGAGATCAAGGAGCATGCAATTAAATCCAAAGCATTCTGCCCCAGCACTACCATTTGCCCAACTTCTCCAAGGGCACAATCAATCAATAAACTTCTATGGGTCTGCACCTGTAGAAGTATATTAGCAAAAATTGTTATTCCAGCATTTCAGTCTTCTATTTCTCTGTCACCCTTCTTTGGCACTTTCTGTTACAGAAAAGAAACCCATAATAATGACATCCTGTAAAGTTTACACAAGGCACGTTTATTCTGTGTCTTGCCTTTGTGATGCTATCTTCTATTTGATACCAGGCTTCAAAGCTAAAATGTAATGTTTTGGTCAGTGATCAGCAAGAATGGGGTTAACCATACCCTTGCAATAGACAGACGTTCTTTGAAATTAACCATCCTATGTTGATGAAAATTCTGATTAACAAAATGAAGCTGTATATTTTAGATAGAAATGTATTCAGTTTTTGAATACCTATTTCATTCTAATAAATGTTAGCTTTGCTTCAAATAATTTTGGATTTTGAGGCAGTGGAAGAGGTTTCTGATTAGAAAGATAATGGGATGGGATTAGAGGCATGGGATCAGAGGCTTTGTGATACCCAAGGAAAGACAACTACACACAGCATAGCATGTGTAAATGACACTCACACAGAATAACAAGAGAGTAAGTCAGTGTAAACTGAACTTAGTAGAGAGAAAAATAGAGAAAATACAGAAATAAAGTAGAAAATAAAACTTTATTGCTGCTTCTGTTATAACAGGCTCACTAAAATGCATAAATTGATTCCATTTATAAATTCTTAAATCCCCTAGTCCAGATGAGAAAGAGCAACAATATAGAATTCATGGTATTTGTGACTGGCCTATATTGACAAAGAGTAAACAGCCATGACTTCTAATAGAGCTTCTGTTGCTGGTTTAACATCTCCATGAGAGGCTCATGCTAGAACTTCAAACTGCACAATAAATATGTCACAGGAGCTTAAGCGTCTCTTAACATAAAGTGATTATTATACATCCTCATCTGATTGGTCTCCCAGCTATTCAGAGTCAGGCTTTGAAGTGTCTGCTTTTATTCCAGCCCTACCATCCTTTTTCACTCTTCTGAAGTTGAATAAAAGTTGTTCACGAAATCAGCACCAGTGTCTCTGTGACTGATATGTAAATCCAAAACAAGTGGGGAAATTGTAACAAGCCTTTAGGGAGACAGAGGGGTTCTTTATAGCACTTTCTTGATGCTCAAGCTAAGAGGAGCTATTTCTACAGCTATCAATTAGGAAGGAATTAATAACTGAGGTTATTAGCATAGGAGTAATTCACTTCAGGACTGCAATTTCAGCTCTCATTTAGGCTGGTTGTTACTGAAACAGCACAGCAAAGCTCTCCTGCTCTCAAGTCTGTTTCTATTGATATAGGACTCAGAGAACACTGCTAGCATGAACTGACTATCTTGTCAAAGAGGCCTCTTGTAAAGATTAAAGAGTTTGATGTCCCTAGATGTCTGCTAAATATCTCCTAAGGGTATCCTCAGGCATCCTGAGCTCTGTAGGTAAGCATAATCAAGAACTCTAATGTAAGAAGAGCCTTACATCTTATTTATGCTCACCTATGAACAGTTTCACCAGATGCTGAGATTAATTTGCTCTATTTTGCTAAGAGAGTAACAATGGCATAAGTTTTGTTGGAGAAATAATGAGGTGAAAAATAAAAATCAACAGCAATTACACTAATGAACAGTTATATAAAACCCATTCATTAAAAAGCAGGAAATGAAAGGGATTATAACTCTGCAAGAATTTTAAACATGGGAAAGGTAATACAGTGGATAGCTAGATCTGTTATTAGGTCACAAACAATGCCCTACTTGAGAGGAAAATTAAAGGAATGAAATTTTCCTCCTAAAATTGAACAAAGATTGACTTGGGACTGCATAAGAGGTTTTACTAGTAGCTTTTTTTTTTAATTCCTAAAATTTTACTAAAAAAAAAAATAGGGGCTGACGCATTTCCCATCCAGCCACCAATGTGAGAAAATGCTACCTGCTCCATACATATTGCCAGCAGTAAAGAGTGGAAGGTTACTGGGGAGTCCAAGCCAGCACTAAGCAGCAATGAAGAGAATAAAATATTTTTTGTGAACCATTTCGAGAAATCAAGTTTTGTTATTGCCATCACAGATTGATATAGTTATTTCAAATCAGGAAAGTAGCCTATTAAAAGAAAAAAAAAAAAACGTGGAGGCAAGGTAAAAATTGAAAATGCCTTGATTCACAGGTGTCTGTTTTATTCTTATCCCATTCTTCCTTTTTCTTCTTCAGTAGAAAGCAAAACCAAACCTAGAACTGGGGAAAAAATGAAGTATTTGAATCTGCCATGAGTTAAGGGCCTGATTGAAATTCAAATGAACAAAATTAAAAAACTGAATCTATTAAAGATGGATTGCTTGACTACCAACCACAAAAAGTCTCTGACAGGTACTCATTCAATAGTAGCCAAGCATCATGCAGGTAACTTACCAGTTTACAGCAAGAAAAATTGGAAGCAGTGAAATGCACAAAATTGAAACTGAATATTTGTTTGCCCATATTTTACTGGTTTTCTAATATAGTTGCCGATTACTGGAGGCCAACCTGGCTTTCCTATGGTCACAGATTCATTATTACTGCCTTGCTTCTTAAACCAGTAATTATAACAATTCCCTATAAACTTTCAAATCATCATTATTACATTCATGAAGAGTATCTGAAAGTTAAAATATGACAACAGTACCTTTATGTTGAGATTACTTTTCTTACTAGCTTTGTAGTTGGCTGCTGTCTGAAGCCCTGTGTCCAATTATGTTAGATCATTAAAAAGCAAACAGGTTTGACATTTTATTTTAATAGCCTGACTTAGCTTTGGCCAAACATGGGATGCTGAACTTCCAGGGTATGAACTTTCCCCACCAGAGTATGTTTTGGGAATAATGGGCTGAAGAGTGAAAAAACTGTTGAATTAATACCAGAGTAATAGCCCCTTACTGAATGAATCACATGCTTTCTTAGATGGAAGAAGGGAAGAAAAATCTTGCCCTGTTCTATATTCGGATACATGTAAACATATAGATTATTGACAGCTTAATCTGGGCCTCTTTCTTGTTCAGACTATAAGATTAAAGATTTGTACCCTCAGGAAACTCACGCTTTGTAAACACAGTGGTGCATTACCCTAAGATACGTAAAAGAAGGAAAGGAATTTAGCTTAAGAGAAGAAAATACTGCACATGCGATTTTAGTAAAATCCTAGGTATGTTTGCATGTCAACTCCTCACAGCTCAGAAACCATATTAATGTGTCTCCTCCTATAGGACCAAGTCAAAATAATCCAGAAGAGAGAGACAAGGTTAATCCGATGAGTAAGAAATTGTGCTTCAAAGAGAGATTGAAGGAACTAAGATCTTTTGTCTGAAGGAAAAAATGAAGATGGGTATTTGTCCAGGTGGCATCTGTAGCACATGAGGTTACATAATTATGAATTGCTAGAGACTGAGGGGTTGTATGTGCCCCAAGAGAAAGAGCTGTTTCTCTCCTTCCTACTAATCTCATAGTGGCCACCATCAAAGACAAGATGGGTACCACCAAGATGGATACCACCAAGGTGGATACCACCAAGGAAAAGAGGTAATCTTGTGTTCTTATGGGTGGTAGAGTAGAAATTGACCTTCCACACAGTGCTTGTATTTTTCTAACTTTACAATCTACCACTTAGGAAATATTTCAGAAAAAATGGTTATTGAAAAAAAGAATAATGTATCGGGAAGGCTGAGAGAACTGAGTGGAGGTTCTTATCAGCACTGTTGTCAGCAGGAGGAAACTAGCAAGATTACAGAGCAAAGGCTTGTGGTTTGTGTTTATGCACCTGAGATTTGGAGTTAAAGTACAGGCTGTTGCCCGTAGCTTTATAAGGCCTCTATTGCTAGAGAGCTAGATCATTCATTTTTGTATCTATCTGCCTCTTTGAGCTAGTGTTTTGAAACATTCTCCATGCGTTTTTGGGGGGTAAGACATAACAAAATATTACACTCAGAAGGATCCATATTAATTTTACAAAAAATCAATGAAATGGAGAATATTTCTAGGGTTTTACTGGTCAACAACGTATATGTATGGGGAAGGAGGATGTCTGAGACCTCAGAATTTTTTAAAAAATCTATAATACCATCAGGAAGTTGGGTTTCCACCAAAGCAAACTGAAAGGTGCAAGCAATTTGCTCTGTACTTTTAGGATAGATTTTTCAATTGAAATATAATGATGTATGCTAGGAAATGACTGGAGAATAATATTGACCTGCGTACAGACCAACAGAAAAGTTTAGTGTATAAAATGAAGTGCAAATTGTCAATGTTATAAAAATAGGCAAATGGTAAGCCCCCTACATCAGATCAAAGTAATTATATTAAATCCTGCCTTTACACTGCATTGGCAAGTGGAGTCAGGAAATCTTCATACAATGTGTTTCTTCAGTAAGGGAGTGAAGTAGTGCAAACAGCATTCTCAGAGAAGAGGCAACAGATCAGTTTTGTGGTTTCAGTGTGCAGCTCTGTGGGAAATGTAAAACCTATGCTTTAGAAGTATGAAATAAAATAAAGGCCAGAGAATGATATCCCCTTAGCCAAGCTGCCAAAAATATTTATGGAACTAAAAATCTCAAGAGCATAAAACAATTCATGCTATGTTAATATTTGTACTGGGAACTTTCCATCAGTAAATATATGAGAGGGAATAATCATATCCACCCATCTGCTTAGTGGCTGTTCAACCACAGAAGCTACTACATGTCAATTATTAATCCTCTTGGGGATAGAAACCCTTTATTTCTGGAGGGCTAGTTTACTGTTTATTTTTACTTTTTTTTTTTCCCCTTGTTATTTAAAAATAATATTTTTCTTATACATTTCTAATAGATATTGGCAGATAAATTTTCTTCTCAGTAGCATGTTACTTTTTCTTACAGCTCTACCATCAGCCACATTGCCATTTTCTAATAGAATGATCACGATACATGAACCAATTCTTTTTCAGCTTCTTCAAGTTCTTTTGAGACTCCTCAGTACCTTTGTTGCAATGATGGCTGTTCCACCGATAGTCATTAAGACATATGAACAGCCATGCTGTTTCTTTTTTTGTTGATCAGGTAATGATCTTTCTGGTTCCTGGCACAGCAACAGAAAGGAATGTAGCAAAGCTGCCGTAAAAATCAGAAGTGTCTAATTTAAATATGACCAAAAAAATCTCAAAACAGTGACCATGGCTGCTAGTACTATTACTTTAAAGATAATCAAGCAAGTGATGTGTAACATCAAAGAGAAAATAACTTCAGTGATAGGGGGTCATTTTCTGATACTAGCCACATTGAGAAATCAATCATTTTAGCTGGAATCAAGAAAGGTCATTTAGTTTTTTGTTGCTGTATGGTTCTGCCTTTTACAGGTTAATTTCTGCCAGGGTCATCTTCATTACTAATGACACTGTAATAGCATGGGAGAGTAAGCACATAACATTAAGGAAAATTGTTGCAATAAACACAGGTACTAATTCAACTTACTGATCAGAACTGTCATAGAGTAAAAGCTAATTTAATCACTAAACATGACTCATCATGAGCAACTAACTTTTGCAAATTAATGAATAAACAGACAAAAAAAAGCTTCATATTCAGTTACAAAAACTTTGCTTGAGTTATTTCTGAAAACTGAGGAAAACATCAACAATAAGATTACAACTTTTCATTTCAGTTTACCTATTAAGTCTTTTTCAAAGGGTAGATAAATAGAAATGGTTATATAGCCTGTACAAAAATATGTATCCATGTTTCACTCTATCTTATTACAATACTATTATCTACTAGTATCTAGAAAGCCAAGTGTACTAGAATCCCATCGTGGTGGGCAATGCCATGCAAATGCAAGTACAGCAAGAGACAGTCTCTGTCTCAGGGACATCACTCTCAGTAGATACTTACTCACTACCAAGTAAGGCCAATGACAAAACTAAGATCAGGACCCAGGATGTCCCCTCAAGGTTCCTGTGTTCATCCTGCCCTAGCCCTGACTGGCAACCCCTGACTGGTTTCCCACCATGTTCCTCAAGCTCTGGACTGCAGAGCTAGGCAGGAGGTCTACATCAATGTGGAGCTGCAGGGCATCGATTTGCAGAGATATGAAGCAGTGCTATTGCCTGGAAGGAACTGAGTGGAGAGGATTGAAATAAGCATCTTTCCAGATTTGCAGTGCAGCTCATTCCAGGGTGTTACCAAGGTCAGTGTTGTGGATTGTCAGTGTTAAAAGCACAATGTAGAAGTTCATGTCAAGAGCCTTAGACATTATAAACCTGGTCAAATGCCCTCATACATTTCTGGGAGTATTTCCAGTTGCTTTGGTAGGTTTTGCTTGAGGCTTTATCTCTAATGTTGTATGAGAGAAATACATACAGCATTATGTATTCTTTTTTGATTATTTCCAAACATTTAATTTCAAGGTTTTTGTCCTTCCTTTCATATCAAGATGCTTGTTTCAGTGTGCAGCTTGTGGCTTTCTTTACCTTCTAAGAAGACTGAAAGTGACTTGGACACCAAAAACATGAGGGGAAGAAGAAAGGTACAGATTTTACTCTTAAAAGGGGCTGGCTTAGATCCTGCAGGCAGAGTTGTTTGGGTGAATAGCTAGGTCTGAATGCAACCATAAATGAAAAATTCCTGTGTTCATAAAACTGTAAGTATACAAAACTTACACGCAGGCTAGACCTCCACAAGTGTCTACACTTTGGAGAAACAGAATTGTAGGTGGTCAGCATCGGTAATGATCCATTTCCCTACTGCTTCCTTTGCCATAACTGTCTACTTTTCTACTCTAGAACATAGATGTGAAAAATGCCTGCTGAATCCTGAGGACAGAGAACAGCTAATGAACCAATGGGGGTTTAAGTCTCTTACTTAATGATAAAGGTTTATAAGATCTTAATGTATAACATGCATCATTAAAGAAATATGTAAATTACAGTCTGTTGCTGTTTTCTTGTTTAAAGTAATCAGCACATTTTATTTAAATAGAATAAATACATTTTATGGACATATTTCTAACAGTCACATGTGGTATTTTTAATGCCACCAGAGTATGCTTTCGTCTTTTCCAGGTGGAAAAGGACAGATCCCAGATTTCTGCTGAAGCAAAGGAAAACTAGACTTACAGCTTGGTTTACTATGAACTATAACTATTTCAAACCTATTTGAATATTAGCAAATTCTTTTTCTTTAAGGAAATCATGAATTTGCAGTACCAGAAAATTCCCACAAATATAACATGGTAGATATTAATAATTGTGATATATTTCCAATGGTGTAAAAGTTCTCACAAAAGCTTATGAATCTGCCGCTTTGCATTTCTTTCAGGCTTGAAAACCACAGAATGTCTGAATAGAATCCAGGTAAAAACACTAGGTTTCACCTCCTTCATGTCAAAAGCAAAGGAATAAGATGCAAATGCATGGCAATTTCAAAGCACAATCACAAATCAGTCTCTCGCTGACCAGTTTCCATTGAAATACTGGCCAAGAGCTGAGAATCTTTTCAGATACAATTTACATGTTAAGACTGAAATGAGAACAAAAACCTGACAGATTTTGCCAAGTTTTGGACTGATAACATTTACACTGCTTTGGTGACTATACAGCTTGGATCTGAGAGCTTCTTGCATCAAAGGAACCAGTGCCAACTCTGCTCCTTCTGCTTTTTCTGCAGGTAGGGAAAGTGCTTTGGTTTTTTGCTCCATGTTTCAGTGAGCATCAGCTGTAAAACTGAGATCCAAATTCTGATTCAGATTTCTCTCAAATTTTGAAGTTTTGGATCTGTGGCTGAATTTGTCCTTTCAAATGCTCTAACACATTAGCTAAGTGTTTTCTTAAATGTAAATGCCCAGGAACCCACCACGTACTGGCTGCTCGTGCTGAAAGGAACTCTCTGCTTCATAGCACACAGCTTCTGCAGCCCCTCAGCTCTCATGAGGAAAAAAACCAAGATAATAATGATACTTGTGTACCTGTTCAAATCCTTTTATGCTTTTTACAATTTACGTGTTTATTAAGAGATAATTACATTTTTCAACTTACCACCTCACAGCTAGGTTGCAGTTCTCAGTTTGAAATATTTACCAAGCTGAAAACTTGAGGAAATAAAAGGGAAAGTTTTATGCAGTCTGTAGCTGTTGTATTTGGAATCTTTTCACACTGAAAATCTCTCTTCAGTCTTTGCAATTTTTCAAGAACCTGTCCTGTTTACTTGATGGAGAACTGCAGGTTGATGCCTTCATGAAATAACATTTTAGTCCAAAGTAACTCGATTTTCTGTCTGTCTTGTGCTGTATCTATCTGACATTTATTCAGAGAGGTATTTGATAGGCCCCTTTTGATGCTGCATGCCTCACCTCATCTTTGACCCTAGCATGTTTCAGTTCCATTTCTACAAATTAAATAAGCAGAACTCTCTCCTGTCCTGCTAGGACTGAACCTTTTATTTGCTATTGGAAAGTCATAATAACAATTTTGCAAAGACAGGGTAATAATAAAAAACATTGTGAAATCTGAACGTTGCATAACATGTTCTGCTCCAGATGGTGAAACTAAGCCGTCTGTAAACACTTTCCAGTATTGCTGAGGGAAGGGACATAGTGAAGAAAAGCACGGGCTATGGTATGGACTGGAATTTCAACCCCTGCTTACCATTAACTTCACAGGGGTCATATTTTCATTGTTCATTCCCAGTCCATCATTTCTGGCTTATTATGCAAGATAGGATATAAAACTGTGAAGCATTAAAGTCTAGACAGAATTAGCTTTTTCACAAGCTATCTCTTGCTACTGTGGCACTTGAAGGATCCTATCTTGTGCTGCAGAACTGATCAAAATGCATCAGCATGCAGCAAGGTAAAGCAGGTCAGGTAATGTCTTTAGGGGATATGGACACATCCAAGTTTCTACTTCTGAAAAGCTAAGGTGTATAGTAAAAGTCTGACTCTGTGACCAATCAGGCAAATTCTTTTGGTTTGATTTTGTTTTGGTTTGGTTTTGCTTTATATTGTGGCTTTTTTAATTCTATGGAATAAACTTTGAGCTCATATTTTGAGCCCAGAAAAGCTGCAAATACTCTACATGGTTCTGAACACATATAGGATAAATTAAAAAACTTGGCTTTCATGTGGGCTAATGTCACCCTAGACAGTAGCATCATTTTTCTCCCCACAAGTTTCTGATGTTGATGTCTTTAGACAAGCTCAACCTAGCTGTTGAGAAGTATTAATGGCAGCAGATCAATTATCATCCAACGTATAGGTGTAAAAGAAGCATGTAAGAACCAGAAGAAAAATATCCCTTGTCTGTGACCCCCACCTGAAATCGTGTTTCTTCCCTTATCAGTCAAAGCACTCTCTTCTCGATGCTCCTGAACTGCTGCTGCTGAGTAAGATATTCCCACAAATCACTTCAGTTAGTCATTTCTCCAAAGTAATCATCATGTTGTCAGGAGCTGAATCAGTCTGATTATTTACTGTGACAGATCAGCGCTCTTGCATGGTGTAAGGAAGGCAAGAGAAAATGTTGGCACTGAGTTATCCTCTTGATCCCAGTGGAAGTGAGGTTCCTGCTTCTGCAGCTTGTCAATTGGAGAAATGAACAGGAATCACAGAGCAGGCATAGCCCCAAACCTGCTTCTGCCTTTCAGCAGAAAACACATTCAGCATGAATTTGTGCTTGTGGATTATGTATTATGATCACTAATGTATCATTTTATGTTTACTGTTAAACAAAGATCCTGTCCCAAGCAAAGTAATGATGCAGTAAGTATGGAAAAATAATCATTTTTTTTAAATTCCCCCCTTATTAGTAGCTTCTTTAGAAAGTGTGAGGCCAGAAGCGTGCTTACCATCATAGCATTGCATTTAAATCAACTCTTATCATGAGTGACAGCTCTACACTCCTGTTTCTGCTGCTGTGACTGGACTTCATTTTACCTGTTGAAAACTCCAGGCATTTACATTAAGAGGTACCTGACCTGATTCTCAATCCCCTGCAAGTTACTATTGCACATTAAATCCAGAGGCTGAGACTCCACCACAATTCTCAGACCTGGTAAGTTTTACAGCATTTCTGTTCACTGTCATAGCATGGCAATGCTATCTAAACATAAGTAATGAAAAGTAAACTCTTTAATTTAAGAGGAACAGTCTTGGGACCCTTGTTTAGCTGCTGTTTTCATGTTTCCAATGCTTATGTCTGCATAAGGCAGTGAGAAGAATAAAAGATCACGGACTGAGTCAATACAGTTTTACCAGGCTTGTCAAAAGCTGCTCATCCAAAATTCTTTCATCTAAAATCAAACTCCTAGACTGCAGTGCTTCTTCTCTGTCACACCGTGGCTTTTCCCTGCTAGCACCATTTCAAGGAAGGTCATGGCCCAGAGGGCTTGATGTGGTGAGTCACATTTTTACAGTAACTATAGATACTGGGGCTCTCACCACCACCTCTGATTTTGATGCAGGATGTGCTTCACAAGAAGTTCCAGCAGAGAAAGTTCCTGGTGGAGAGCAACCAGCCAGCACCAAGACCCGACCATAGCACTGGTGACTCCCCAGTGCTGGCATGTTGGTACTAGCACAGCAGGCCACGCTGTGCCGAGTTGTTCATGCATACTACAAAAAAAGGCTTGGGAAAAGCTGCTTTACAGTGCAGTTCTCCTGTGTTTCTGCAGGATGTTCGAGTTTTTGAAAATCTTTCCTCTTAGAGCATGGGGGGAAAAGGTTCGAATACTGTTGTTTGAGGAGAAGAGCATGGGAGCAAGTGCACAGCACACTCTCACTCCTGCTCACAGTGGATACCGTTTCCCATTCTACATTAGGATTATCAAGCTGACTCCTTGCGAAGAGCATCTGAAAGGAAGATGCTCCACTGGTATGAGGCAGACCTGCAGCGCCCGCTTCTGTCCAACTGTGACTCTTCTACAGATCTTCCAACAGTGGAGGTCAGGACTAGGCTGAAGGGTCCTCCAGCTCAGTCTACTGTAAAAATGATAGTGATTTTTCTTTGAGGGCAGAGCTCAGATCGTGTTTGCAGATAGCCTCCCGTGAATTACCCTTTACTATTTCTGTCTTGAAAAGTTTGAATTGCTCTGTAACAGAGTGTCACTGAAAGCTGGCCTCTCCCATTTTTCCTGCTTGTCTGTCACGCTCCTTTAAATGATGCCAAAGCACTAAGCTTAACGTGTGATCTTCATGTAACACTGTGGAGAAGGAAGAGAACAGTACAGCCTTATTGGACAGGGCAACTACTAGAGAAATTCAGGGAATGAAAGCTGTTAAATTAAATGTGCCTCTGGCTTGGAAGGAAGCAATTTAGGAGTGAGGGAAAGTCAGGAAAGGGAAACATTATTAAATATAATTAAGCAGCAAAATAAAACAGGATACAATATCCTGTTTAGGTATCTAGATTATAGATAAAAAAAATATGCTAGCAATAGCAATAAATACCATACTGACTATAATGAGAAGTGTATTTGCTTGAAAAAATAATGATAACAATTTAATACAGTTAAAGATGATCAGCACAGCTCCAATATCTTTTAAAACGTTACTGATAACAACAACAAAGAGGAATCTAGATGAGGCCTTTCACAGACCTATGCACCGAACTGCAGGATTTAATGCTTATAGAGCGTCTCACAGCTTGTTTCTTATTTAGCGGTGTTTATTCTCAGATTTCATAGCACTATAGCCTTCTTTCTGCCTAGTTCCTTGGCTGCAGCTCATTTTGGATAATTATGCTCTGCCTACCTAAATATGTCCTGTTCTTTTGTCTCTCTGTGGGTATTTCTCCTCATGTATGAGCCTGAAGCTAGGTCTGCACAGAAGTCCTTCCTCTGTTCAGCTTCTTGGGCTTACTGGGCATCCCTGCAGGCATCTCTGACATTCGGTTAATTGATTAACAATCAGCTAATACACATTCTAGTCATATTCTGTTCATTATGAGATGTTGCAATAGGGATATGTGTTTACAGATGAGTACTATACACACAGTCTAAGGGCTGGACTTTCTTAGGAAAACACCAGTGCTACATTTTTTATAGTCATTACCAAGGAGCTATCTCTTTGCAATACAATATGCTGCTGAACACCATAGGAGAAGGAGGAATTGTGATCTTTATACGTGACATTTGTGTGTAAATCTGGGATTATTATAATATCAAAAAATAAGGCTATAGATGCTGTTGAATAATAGTGCTTTTGTTGCAACAAGGTAAAGGAGTTCTGGAAGAAATTAACTGTGTATGATACCACTGACAGTCTATAGCATTGTGTTGACCCTTCAGAAACCACAGGCCCTTTCAAATGTGCATGAAAATGTGAACAATCTACTGACATATTTGATCTTGAAGTTACTGTGTTCCCACTAGGGAAACTAAGTAAAACTTTCCTTTCCAATTCTAATGCTTCGTCTTAGACTGGAGATAGCAAATGCAGCAACAAGTCACATGTTCATATGCACTGTACAAAAGAAATGCTTAGACTTTTGATTGATGTTGGGGCACTCCTGCCTTACTGGACTAACTTTATCAATATTATTGGGAATTTATTCAGTGCTTATAAGATTATGACAAATCTCTGAGGAACTTTGCAGCAGGCAAATGAGTAAAACATGAACTCAGAACAGATTTGTTATGGAAAATATATGTGGACCTTGCTATTATTTCTTATCTTTCACGTCTTCAAGATGTCATGAAATCTGCTGAGCCTTTGCCATGTCTACTTTCCATCACATCTCTGTGCAACGAAACCAATTCAATAAGCAAGTCAAGGATTTTTGGGGATGAAGTAGAAAGCAGGCAATTAATGCTTAAACCACCATTTACAATATGAGGAAATAAAATAAAACATTCTGCTTCAACTTCAGTGTTGCAGGAATAGAATTATCTTAGAATTACCTCTGAGATACAAAGGTGGCTTTTACAACAACAGAGACATTTGCCTAGCACCCTAGTGAATGCCTTCTCTATGTAAGTCCTCTCTTTCAGGATTTGAACTCTTCATCCAGCTTGCTGCATGCTACAGCACATCTACCACTATCTGTCCCAGAGCAACCACTTTACCGTGGTGGAAGATGTCCTATATGTAGCCTGTGAAAAATATCTGGTAAAATTTTAAATGTGAGATACAGTATTAAATAGTTATGAAGATACTGTGAAGAATTGCAAGTCTTGCTAAGAACTCTGTATTTTTCATGGTTCAGAAAAATTGTGTTTCCATGGCATTCACACGCCTGCTTCACTGATTGCTTTTGTACTGGCCCGAGGTGCTGCAGCAGAATTAGAAATAATCAGATCTCAATTCAGTTGCTGAACCATAATGGCAGAGGAAACATTTTTTTTCAAGAAACATAGGGATGAGCAATTAAAACCCATGGGAAAGTGTAAGATGTGATCACATGCTCCAACAAGACAAAACAAATTATGTGGTGTTTTTCTCTCAGAAATATGAAAAAAATAACAAGACAAAAAAATGTTTCAGGTTGACCCAAAATACATTGTTGAACTTAAAAGGAAACAATTTCATTCTCAAGAGATTGTTTTACTTTTGGGTGCAGATTTTTCTATTTTTGTATTTAATATAGATTCATTTCAAAATAACACATCTCCAAAATGAAAAAAATTGTTTCAATAAATTTGAAGCAGAAAGTCCCAAGACTTTTTTAAAAAAATTCCTACTCTCTGGCCAGAATTGTTTGTTAAATTTACTCTAAATTCTCAAAAGCTTTGGTCACCTGAAATGATTTTTTCCTCTAAATTTCCTAATCAGTGAAAAGTATTGTCCAGATCTTCCATACCTTTCATTTTTAGTGGATTTATTTTTTTTAGTTAAAATGTGCACTCTAATAAGTAAAATAGTTTGGTAAATATCCTTTATAATGCATGAGATATCATCATAATTTCTTTGCTGCCATACAGTTATCATGTTTCAATCAGCTATGGTTCTATGACCCACTATCACATGAGAAACTAAAAATACATTTGCAGACACATCCTCGAAGAAGGCAGTGTACGGTTCAAACAAGGGACTCAGAAGAGGTACTGAAATATATGTGAAGGTGCAACAGGTGCTTAAACATAAGTACAACTCAGCATATCCCATTACCATAGCTGTTCTAACAATGTATGCTTTGCTAGAGCAAACACTGAAGTAAATTGCTCTTTGGATCCCCCTGAAATTGACCAGTATTTCTCCCTTGACTTCACAAGACTCAGGTTTCTACCTCCTATATATGATGAAGTCACAGGATCATATAGCATGGCAGGGATTTCACCTGCCATGATTTCATTTGCAATGCCAGGGATTTCATCTACGATAGAAAAACAGGCTTGTCTGACAGTAAATTATGATATTGCATAAGGAACAGTGACAGAACACTCCACTCAGTAAATCCAGGTGGAAAGAATACTGATGGCTCAGAAAAACGAAAGGTCAAAAATCTTTATTCAAATACAAACTGTCATTCCAATAGATACTCTTGAATTTTTATGTTTGCTTAGCATGTATGCTTTTCTCTTGGCTTTGGTAAGCATAATGCTGTATTAGTGTTCCTGCAATGGCATATGCATGTGCATATATAGTTGAAGTAATCTCACCAAACAAATGCTCAAAACAGCTTTTCAATACAGCTTCATGACTTATTCATGAGGCATGCTGTTTGCAATGAGACCACAAATAAGACACACCAAAGGAACTTTCTTCTGAATCACTTCTAGTGGTGCCTAATAATTTATACACAAAGCTGTATATAAACACATTTTATGTTATAATTGGGTTTGTACCCAACTATTTCTAGGTGAGTCAGCTAAAGAGCAATAGCAAAATACTTATCCCAAGCTTCACATTTTGCTACTGTGTGCTCCTGGAGATGTACTAACTGTGGTTTTACTCTAGGGATCTGTTTCTTTCTTCAGAGTCAGACTGTAACTGTGATGTTTTTACGGGGAAGATATTCTTCAAGTTTCCATCCTTTGTCCAAATTTCCATCCAAATTATTTACAAAATAGAGTTACATAGCGCTCGGGCTCCTTTTATGTACAAAACATATATTTTTTATATTTATCTGTCAAATGCAGACTCAATCTCTTCCTTGCATAGTCTCCTGGGTTTTTGGGTTTTTGCTTTTTTTTTAAATCTGACTCAATGCATATTCAATCATTAAATGGAAAGCTACCCATCTCCAGCAAAAAATATTGTGATTGCCTCCTCTTAGCACAACAGTCCTTGGTGATTGCAGAATTTTGTTCATTTCTATGAAACCTTATTTTACATCAGACAAAATGGAGTTGGAAAACCAAGATTTTTTTACCTTCTGAGTCCTCTAGCCTTTGAGTGTTCGCAAAACCCCAGTACCTGCATGAAGAAGGCCTGGCCCTTAATGTCTTTAATGTGAATCACAGCCTTAGAACATTCACCTAACCAGACCACTAGAAGTGAGATAGGTCTAAGCTGCTTGGCCTAAGTCACTCAAATACGTACCTCTGATCTGTCTGGTTTTCAAAACATAAACCTGCTGACTGTTACTGAAGAGGAGCTGTCAGTTCTTGAAGACAGTGTGGAATGGTATCCCCAGCACTTGTCACCCAAGAAATGTCATGATCAAAAGACAGGCTGGAATAAAGGATAAAGGTGAAAATGCTGATTCGAAATCTGTGGGAAAGGAATTTGATACTTGTGTATAATACAGTAGAAAAAGATGTGAACTGCCGTAAAATAAGATGGAATTTTTGACTAAATGGTAACTAATCTTTTAGGCTGATTAGAGGAAAAAGTCTCAGTCTAATGATTTTGATATCGTTCAGCACTGGGTTATAATTTTTCAACATTCTTAAGCCTTTTCAATGTTGACAAATAATATTTACTTTCTGCTGCTCTTATTTTTCTTTGCTGTGGTTGTTCTTGTTGCCTGTAGCTGAAAGGTTGGTGCAATTTATTATTACAATTATTTATACTTCCAACAAACTAAAACCATGTCATATGTAAAATCTGCTCTCCTAGGCTTATATACTAGGTGATTTGGAGTAAAGAAGTCATTCATTTTGAAGTACTATCAGGTGATCAAGTCACCCTAGAAGGGAATATTTATTCATTTTTAACAGGGAGGAGGTCTGCACAGCATCACACAAATTTATTCAGATTGAAGAAACTCACTTCACCTTTGCCTTTGTGAAAGATAACTTCCTCTGTCAACACTGGGACTACTTTAGCACTGCAGATCAATGCTGGTTAAGTTTTACTTTCCATGAGCCTCCAAGAGTAACATTGCAGATTCATCTCAGCAGGATGAACCCCATTATACACGGAAATATAGCACAGCTGCTACAGAACATAAAAAGACAGTTTCTTGACAGGCATTTCAGTATATGCCGAGTTAGTGATTAAATGTAGAATAACTTCTTTTAGTAAAGTCTAGGTTCTATTGTCAGAAAACTCGGCGCAGTTACTTGTTCCAGTTCGTTGGCTGATTTTCTGTTCAAATCCAGATTCATCTTTTAACAGAAGCTTAATTAAGCCAGCATGATAGAAGTAAAGGGCAAATGGTCATTTTTTTGGCAATCAAATCAAAGGAAGAAAACTTTCAGAATATAAATATTCAGAACGTAGTTATTGTGAATGACATTTTAAAAGAATAACAGGCAGTGGATTTTGATATCAGCACCAGGCTATCTTTAGAAAAAGAGACCAGGGCAGAGCTGTGCAGAGCTGCCCTAGCAACACAACGCATTACTGATTCCTGTCAGCAGCTGAACACCTTTTCATGCATAAAGTGGGATGGCTAGTCAGGGAAAGAGGGAGTAAGCAGGAACATGATTGAAAGGAACACAAGAGACAAGAATGATTTTTTCTTTTTGTGATTCTGTTCTTTTTAAAACAGGTAATAAGCGTACATAGCAAAAATTAGTAGCCTAAAGCAGGAAAATGATCAAGAACAAGTACTCATTTTCATTCTATGCTTTTTCTTCCTTGGTAAAGAATTACAGCCACAATCCCTGCAGCAATACCTTCCAGTGTATTAACTGAAAATATTTAAGGAAACAATATATCATATCTGATGGTATAGAACACTTCCACAAGGGAATACCATGCATACAAAATAAGTGGCTGGTCCTCTGTACTGGAGAGGCTAAAGTTTTTGTAGTTTTGCATAAATTTTGCCTTTCTTCTTAAAATTGTTCAAATATCTATGATTTCTGTCAATCTGCAATCTGCAACTGTTTCAAATATAAAGTGGGAACTACAGCAACAAACAGACAGGAAATGTATTTCACACCCACAATAAAGAGAGGGAAGGAACTACGGGCATCACTCCCAGGTATAATGTTTTTCTATGGATCAGAAATATCTCTTAGGTTCTTTGGAATACATAAGTAGTGGAGTAGGTCAGTGGAATTAGGACTTTTTAAAAACAATTTACAAGCATGGGTGAAAAACAATCAGAAAATTAAAACTCATAAGAGAAGTTGTACATTGAAGACGATGCACAAAAAGATGCACAAATTATGAACCAGCCCACTGTCCCTCTAACCCCACAACTGAAATATGTTTTCTTTAAATTTTTCCTTCCTCCAGTCTGTATGAAATAAGATCAGGTAAAGGTCGATATCCTAAGAGTCTCAATGGTGGGAAAATGCTTTTGCAACTCTGATTTACATGACGCAAGACCTGTCCAAGTTTTCTTCATTCACTGGGAATAGAGTACTCATGTATTGTAATCAAGAGGTGAAATTGCACTAGGTGAATTGCAAGAGGTGAATTTAGACAAGTAGGTAAGTTTTATTCAAGTATTTTAGTTAATACCACCAATGCAGCCAGGGTATCGTGGTTTTCAGCATGTTTTGCACAAGGTCCCTTGGAACTGCAGATAGTTGATTGGATATAATGGCAGCTACAAGTTTAGCGCACTTCAGTTGTCACACATAAACAGTGGCAAAATATCCACTTGGAGTCCACCACAAATCCACCTGCTGAGCCGAAACAATATCATTATTGTAGGAAGCTCCAGACACTCAAGATGAACTCTAAACCCTCGCTGCTGTTTCTCCAACACATCACAAGTATTTATTTAACAGGTTACTTGGGTCCTACCTGGCTGCAGCAGCTCTCTGATACTTATGATGCTGGGAAGCAGAAAGCGGAATACAGATGTATATGTTAATATTGTGTGAAGTTAACCAGGAAAATAGACTCCAATAACTTTCAGGGCAAGGGGAAAGACAGCAAACTCTAGCCCTAATCCCAGCAAAATACAATGCATGGTGACTGAAGGAGGTACAGGAATCCTGCTCATGCATTCTCGCTGATGGAGAAGGGCAGGACTTGGCTCAATACATAAGCTACCTTGAAAAGGTTCTGATTTAGATCAGAATTTAGACTGTGTTAACTTTCAGAGTAAATGTAATTTTGATTAGAAAGACACCTCTTGTAACTCTGGCTCTTTCCTGTATACTAAGTTAAAGAAGATCCTTTTTAAAAGCAGGAAATACTTAATAGATGGTGGCTCCATGAAAAATTACGTTATCATCAAATAATTTTATTAAGGACTAAACCCAGGAACATTAGCCCTTGCAACAAGTAAGGATTGGTAACATGTAATTCATCATCTCAAAACCAATAAGGGAAATTATGTTAGCAATTAAAAATTAATGCAATCTACAGATAAAATTAAAAGGCAAAATGAGTGAGGGAGGACAGGATACTTGAGTGATTTCTTTCACTAGACTCTCCCTGCAGTAAGTAGGACTTCACTAATGGTCCTCACCTGAGAATAAGGGCTTCCAAACACACTGGTTTTCAGCCATATTATATAGATAAGTTATCATTTACTCCTGTTACACACCTCTAATTTTAATAACACCACTTAGCTAAGAAGGCATCATGACCCCTAACAGAGGATAATGCTTGTGAACTAGCAGACATGGTTACTATCTCTGCCATAGCCATCAATTTGCTAGCTGCCCATGGGCAGAATAACTTTATCTTCCCCTGTCTGGATTTTTTCAGCTGTCTTATGAGAATAATAAAATTGTTGAATGCTGCAAATAGAATGTTATTTCTTGCATTATATTACCAATTATAAGATGCAGGTCTGTCAAAAACTACAGGGCAATTAAATACAAGAGAAGTTCTGTTGTTTTACTGGCTCCTGTGGAGGAAGAAGGAATCTCAGCAGTAGCTTTCTCTGGGCATTGGATGTTTCAGCAAACCTTCAGGACCATTGTTTCAGCTGCTTTGTCTAGCACTGGGTTCTGGATGGAGGCACAGCCATGCTTATATCCTCAGGTGCCTGTCACATGCATGGAGTGGTTCCTCTCATAGCTGATACTACAGGAGTTTCCAGACTAAAAGGCATGAACTTTTAGCTCTATTAGCTTTCACAAGGTGCAGGTGCAGGTTTTGTAGCACAGGTTTTCCCCCAACTCAGAGTAAAAGAGCATAATTGTCTTTGCAATGAAACGTAGCATGATCGTAGGCAAGTCAGCCACCTCCAACTTGCAGACAGCATGATTCAGTGGTGTGCTACATGTATTTATCTGCTGAAATCCAGGAGCGGGGTACTGTTAGGTCCAAATAAGTGTAGCTGCAACCCACTGTCTCTGACCTCCACCCAGATTTCAAGTTTGGTTTGCAGATAGCCAGTTTTAGCAACACATGGGTCAAGCATAATCAGAGCTTGAGAATCTCCAGCAATTCAGTTCTAGACATCTTTAGTGCAACAAACATCAAACAACAACTGACCTAGGGGTATCTGTATCTGCAGGCACAGGGAACATTACTACCTCCTGTGAAATTGTCCAGAGGGAATGGATCTCAGCTGGAGCTGTTGATGTGATGAGAGGAGATATGCAAATGTATTCAGAGATTTTAGGCCCATGTGGAAGAAGGCTCTCATGGCTGGCTGACTGACTGACTGTATCTCCAAGGTTGTGGTCTCTCAGTTGCAGCTGCTCTGGAAAGCATCTCTTCAGCAACCTAATTAGCCTTACCCTGATAGATGATAAAGGGAAAAGCAGACAACTTTTGCCTTGCTTTTTTCCAGGGCAGAAAGCTGTGGTACTCTTCCTCTTCCTTCTGACCCTTGCCTGTGAAAAGAAAATGAAGAACATGGGAGGTGAGGCTGGCTTAATACACTGACCTGACTAAGGCAGCTTTTAGCAAGTATGCATAGCAGCTATGTTGGACTGATGTGTGGGCAACAAGCCACAACCATGTTAATTACTGCTAGTGGACATGTGGGCAGGATGGAGTGCTCCTGCTTCAACATAGAACCAAACCCCCTTTTTTCAATGAATTTAGGATCCTCTGTGACACTGGACCCCTTTCTTCATGGTGTGTTTGGGCAAGAGATAAACTAAAAAACTCTAAGACAGACTGAGAAATGCTGCTGGTCTTAAGGGCTGACTTCATGGTGTTGCAAGGGAAGCACTTGTGTTGAGATTCGTGCTCTGCTGGAGATGTGCTGCCTTGGTGTAGAGCATCAAGCCCAAGGAGCTGGCTGCTGTGACAATTCCTCTGCTCTTGGATTGCTGTGGCATCCACAGCCAGTAGTCCCCAGCAGGCTAGGGTACCAGGGTGCCGTGGGAGGGGAACCAGCAGAGCCTGCTGGGATTCAGATGGAAAAGGCGACAGTCACTTGCAGTAGGTCTAGATGTGGTTTTAGGTGTAGAAGGTATGGCAAATACAGGTAGCTGGGAAGTGGTATGTTTCTGAAATTGCTGTGAATAGCCCATGATTAAACTTCCTCAGCAAGCTTACAGCATCAAATGCTTTTTCCTATGATTTATTCAGAGCCTGTAAAGAACTTGAAGCTTAATCAGAATTGGTTAGAGCCCCTTCACTCTTGATTGACACTGGTGTCAAAGCAAGGACTCTTCTGTCTCCAGCAAAAATGAACTTTCAGCTCACGTCCCCCTCTGAAGTCTCTGCCACGACTGGAGAAGTAGCAGCCTCTTCCCTGTTAACAATTTTGTTAGCTTTCTGTTTGGGCCAGACTAAGTGTTTTCTCACAGGTGACCCGCGTGCAGGCAGTAGCACATAGAGAACAGAGACTTGCTACTGGGCAAACTTTAGGGCATGAAACAGCTTTTCCTATAATTGTTTCACAAGTGTTCTAATAGATACTGTTAAAGCAGAAAGAGCTATTTGTATGTCTGCTGACTAAATAGTTTTAGGTTAAAATCATCATGGGGAATGACAGGAAGGAAGCTGTATGCCTCGAAGCCCTACATGCTACTAAATTACCCAAAAGAAAACCCCACTTACATATGTTACTGGCAACAATCTGTAGCAGCTATTAAATGAAAGACGATCTTCCAGTTACAGTGGGAAATAATGGAAAATATTTCTGGTAAATGTGTCCCTTCTTTTTACTGATGAATGAAACTTTTAATTTTTTTTTATCAAAACAGAAAGTTTCAAAGAAAAGTGTGAAGATTGAATTTTGGATGCAGAATTTTTATTTTAGCAAGGCCTGAATAAGACCTTTACTTCACTGCACTCACCATTTCATAAACTTGCTTGTCATAACCGATCTTAAAATGCCAAAAATGGCTCCTACTCTAAATTACCATCATTTTAGATATATAAACCAGAAGCTTACAAAGGTAATTAAAAGGTCAATTTCTACCTGTGTCTGGGAGCAGGGGAGTCACAGAGTCAAAACTGTCTCTTGGTACAAGAGGCATCCCACTGAATTCAACAGAACTGATTTCAATGAGCCGGGTGACTCGATTCACAAGTGTACATGAATTTGTAGAAGAAGTCTAAGATACAATGTAGACTTATGGAAATGTAAGCAATTTTGGATTGATGCAGACACTTCTGTGCTTTAAATTCTTAAAATGATGAGGCAGCCCCTACAGAGGAAAACAAGCAATTATGTACTTTGATGTCATTAATTTTCACGTAATTTTCACCTGAACCTGGGCCCTTCTGTTTTGTTGGGTTCAAGGCATGACCAAATGCACAATATTCTTTGCTGTCTGAGAGGGATGTTGACTCTCATATCATGGCTCCAAACCCATTCTGTTTATCTATGTTATCTCTTCCAACTGAATGAGAATTCAAGTTCTCTCATCAAACATGTGCACTCCACACTGCAACCCATATTGGCTTGTAGACAAAGAGAAGTACAAAAGTAATTTTGAAATAAATGTACTTGTGACTATGAGACCTTTGTGCTATAGTACAATTCTGCAGGAGCTTCCAGGGACAGCAGCAGCAACGAGGAGGGTACCTGAGCAGTCCCTGACAGCCTTGTACACGTGGTGTCCCTGTCACACAGATTTGGTAGCAAATGGTGTTGTGACTCCACAAAGATTGCTGCTGTCATGTCAAGTTTCTTGCAAGTTCCATTGGATTTTCCTCGGGTTTGGAACGACCTTTTATCATGTTCACCTTTTCCACCTTTCTCTCTTGTATGGACGAGACCTAGCTTCTCAAGTCATGCTTCATATGGAGCCACTGCCTCATGTCCCAGTTCACTTATGTTATATTTTGTTTCCATACAGGAAGATTGATTTCAGTAAGATTAATATTGCCTGTGTATGATTACTCTATTTAAGTCCCACTGCAGATAAATGGAAATGGAGAAATGCATCATATATATCTATACATATATTTATTGTTTCCATCCTAATTTCTAGCCTACAATCATACCTTAGGGATTGCATGGATTTCTGATGTATCTTCCTAGAAACCAGCTCTGCCTCCTTAGAATTTGAAATCCTTCTTTATTATATCTTCCAGTCATTGCTCTGGCAGAATAATGGCATCTAAACCCTAGAACATGTTGGGATTTTTGGAGTTATTGTACCATGAAGTGTCAGTGCATATAGTTTCAAAATACTGTGTATGCAATTAAACAGACAATAACATTAGTTCTGATAGGTTTCACAACTGACACCTCACACGGCACTCTGAAAACGTGTAGAAATTCTGAAGTTTAGTATTAAAAAACCTAGTTGATGGCCAGAAATGTATCATTAAATTGGAAAGGTGCATCATTAAATTAGAAAGGTGCTTTGTCCACTTTTTTGTGGTTTTTCTGATACCAAAGTTAAATGAATGGTGAAACTGAGGTATCCAGTGACATTTTAGATTCGCTTGAGTGTCTAAGACATCTACAAGGAGCTGGCAGGTATGACATATAACATATGGGAGACCTACACCCTTCTGCAGTGGCAGCTGTGTGCCAGGTAGGATACCCATGGCATTTAAAGTGGCATTGGATGCCAATGCGGGAAAAAATATCCTGTCCTGTATTTTTCCATCAATTCATTTGCCATTAGCTGTGATTCAGAGGTGTTAGAACAGAGAGTAATTAGCTGAGAATTATTGTTTGTCCTTCAAAAGTAAGAGATAGTTCAGCTACATTATCTGTGGAAGTCTGACAGACACCAGATTTAATTCAGCCTTTGAAAGTGACACCAAATGTTATCAACAAAGCTGAAAGGATATATATGGTTGGCCATGCTAAAGGTGTGAAGTCTAGTAACTTGGGACTATTCAGTGTACATATTACAGATAGGATAATCAAGGCGGACTAATAGAACTTTCTGAGGAGGGGAGTGAAGAGATGCGATTGTTTTGCCACAAAGGTATTTTGGTAAGAAGACTGCAAGGTTAGGCTGTGCCAATAGAACTGTTTTAATGATCTTCATGTAGAAGTTATATAAATAGTTATTTAGCCAACTAAAATGTTGATGAGGGAACACATAGTTAACAAAATGTTTGAGAAGTAAATTACCTGGTTATATAAAACAACATGCTTGATTGGTTAATTCTTTGGGGTGACTCTCACTGGAAAATATCTTTAGCAGCTATTCAGTAGAAAAGAATAACCATCTGTTTAATATTATTTTGCTTGTTAGTGTTCCTTTGACTGTATTAATCATTAACTTTGTGCCTTATTTTTGGGGGGGTTTTTCTGTCCCAGTTGTACAAACCCACAGCAATAGCTTTCAGGTAGGTATCCAGATATGCAAAAGCAATAGCTGCACAATTTTCCCTGGCTTTATATCCAAATATTACCCATTCAAAAGGAACTTCAATTTGGTAAAATGAACACTAATTTAAAAATTGGGCAGTTTTCAAATATAGGAGAGGGCTCATCTACCTAACTTAAGCTTGCAATCTCTTTTGGTAATACTTTCTAGTCATGATTCAAGTATATTTATTATTGTACTATTTAGATAGCTATTGAGTTGTTAAATAAAATACTGACCTAGAGGCTGTAAAAGTCAGTAAAGTCTCTCACATTACTTCAGTGGACAGTATATCACACTATGATTTACTCAGCTCCAAGCAAGGATATTATCTGTTATTTGATCTGTTAGATATGACAAACCCATTGACAGCAATGATGTGTAGAAATATATTGGTTTTCCTTTTGTTTTTATTGCCTTTATCTACAAGGGTGGTGTTCGACAGCCAGATGAATGTGAGCCAGCAGTGTGCCCAGGTGGCCAAGAAGGCCAAGAGCATCCTGGCGTGTATCAGCAATAGTGTGGCCGGCAGGACCAAGGAAGCGATTGTCCTCCTGTACTCAGCAGTGGTGAGTCCACACCTCAAATACTGTGTTCAGTTCTGGGCCCGACAGTACAAGAAAGATGTTGAGGTGCTGGAGTGTGTTCAGAGAAAGGCAATGAAACTGGTGAAGGGTTTAAAGCACAAGTCTTATGAGGAGCAGCTGAGGGAATTGGGTTTGTTTAGCCTGGAGAAAAGGAAGCTGAGGGGGACCTTATTGATCTCTACAACTACCTGAATGGAGGTTGTAGCAAGGTGGGGGTTGGCCTCTTCTCCCAAGTAACAAGTGATAGGACAAGAGGAAATGGCCTCAAGTTGTGCCAGAGGCAGTTCAGATTGGATATTAGGAAACATTTCTTCACCAAAAGGGTTGTCAAGGACTGGAACAGGCAGGCCAGTAAAGTGGTGGAGTCACCATTCCTGGAGGTATATAAAAGACGTGTAGATGTGACACTTTGGGACATGGTTTAGGGATGGACTTGACAGTGCTAGGTTAACTGTTGGACTCAACTGTCTTAATGGTCTTTTCCAACCTAAACTATTCTATGATTCTATTTATGGGTTGACTCTCCATCAGTTGCCAGACCTTAAAGTTGGCTGTATAAGATGAGCTTCAGTAACTGTTTTTCAAGAGTATATGGACACTCCATGACAAGTGTAAAGACCACTGGAATTACGAGGTTTTTAAAGATAAATTGCCAGGTAGTATCTGTTCAATTATGATAAATCCATTAAGCTGCCATAATAGAGCATAATGACTCTGTAAATAAGAAAAACATCTCTAGGGGGTCTTAACTTTTTCTAGGATTCTCAATTTTCTCAAACAACACTACAAAGATTTTCCAAATCCTGAATTTGTGAATTCATTAAGTATTTCAGATTGGTAGAGAATCAGCTTTTTTATATTACTTTTCTCAGCTCTTTATCAAAATTCAAGACAGAGTAAATCTTCCTCTATAGCAATTGCATTATTTTATTTTTTCTTGCAAACCCACAATTTCCTGCTGCAATTTGAAATGAAACATGAGGATTGCTGAAGTTTTCACATCTCTTTCACTGAAACAGCTGCTACCAGAACAGGTTGTAGCTCTTTGTATCATTTTATCTATAGCACTAATGGCATTAGCTACAGCCTTACAGGTCACAAGTCAGTACCTTCTGTGATTCCTCTAAAGTTGCTAGATGGTAATGATACTGAAATAAGGGAGTTACTAAAGTGAGTAAGTAGCTTCAAAATCATCACAGCTCTATCAGAGATGGGGCCAATTTTATAAGAAGTTCTACAGGTCACAGCTTGGTTTTCCAAACACCAAATGAAATGGTCTGTCATTACTGAGAACAGAAACTGACAGTGTGTTTTACAGAACAGCCAACAACTTCCAGCCTGAGCAATAGAAGAATTAAGTTGCAGGGATGTTTAGATATTATATATAAAGACCAACTATATATAGTTACAGATAATAAAATTGCTACAATTTTGAAACAGACTACTTTGAAAATAGTATCATTTAAAGAACTGCATTCTTCATGACAGTCATCTATGGTATGTGAAACACAAACTATGCACAATAAGAAAAATTAACAGCAGAGGTCATGGGGTAATACTGGTCACCACATACGTAATTCAAACATTTTCAAAATAGTTAATTCTTTCATATCATGTTTTTTGGAAATGTATTTAACTGTCATCAGTTTTCAATATGTGCTGGTATTTAACATTTTGTATTTCTCAAGGGTTTAAAAAATCTAGGTTAGTATGGCTCCTCAGGGGGCAATTTATAAAGAAGTAGAGTAGGAATGGTGCTAGAAACTGCTTACAAGTTGTCTTCTGTCACTAAAGGCTAATTTCTCAAAGTTCATTGTGCATGTTTTGCACAGTGCTCCGCTGGAGCCCTGTCTGTCCCTAGAATATTGAGTCTGTTGTAACCTATTTCATGGCCAGAAATTCAAGCAAGTATACTAGAGAGACTAGAGGTTTTTGTGTGTGTGTTTAAACAATTATCAGATATCCAGTAATTTGCTTCTATATCTTTCCTCACTCTTTTTTCGAAAGGACTCTCAGTGACACCATGAGAAGGCTCAGGTCTCTTTCCATTTAAACTTTTACCTCTAGCATGAATTATGTTCAAGTTGCTTTTGTTTCGGTTAATTCCAAAAATGAGTGGGCAAGGCCAGCTTCTCACGCTTTCTAAAAGCCAGTTAGGACCTGAACTTTAAAACTTTAAGCTTTTCTAATTCAGTTTAACAGTTGTTTTGTCTCATTGCTAGTTGAAGAGTAGGCAATGAATTTTATCTGTTGAATAATGAATGTGCACTAATGGAACACATTCCAAAAGTTTTAACAGTTCATTCACAGTTAATGGCAGAGAAAGCACCAGAAAGGGGAATTAATCTGCCAAGATGTAATATTGAAAGAATACAGTATCATTATAGATGATAATATTAAAATACAGATTATTCTCAAACATGCTATCAAAATTAAGTATCTCATAACTTTACTGCAGCTGAGATCGTAACCATTTTAATCACAGCAGAGGAGTAGTTACCTGCGATTTGTAAGGGTGAAACAGTTTCACCAGCAAGCAATTGTAGGAGGTATCTCAGGATGGAAAGGCTGGCTGTTGGTACATGACACTGCTATTTTTTGCCATAGGCTATGTCTAACCTGAAGGAATAGGTTACCATTTCTGGGTTCAGGTACTTGTTTCAGCTGAATGATGATTCCCCTGCTCCATTTTCAGACAGGATGAACAAGACAACTAAGGAGCAGGACCATAGTGATACTGAGAATTTTCATGTCCTTACAGACTTCCTTTTTTGGGTCATTTTATTCAAACACCTTTAGCTCACACAAAAAGATTCTGCAGGTAAGACATATACAGCTTTGATGCAAACAGGAATGATTACCAAATGTGAATAAAAGACAGCTGAGATTTAATGAGCTACTAGGCTAAGCATTAGCATGTTCACTGTTTCCAGCGGTACTCCCAGGGACTTCTGCTGGTCAGGCAGGTATCAGTCAGGAGCATGGGCAGGCTCCACTTGCCCCAGAAAAAAATCCTTGATGCTGCTGGGTTGCCATCTTCCACCAACTGTGTGTTCTCTCCTTTAGCATTCCATACCTCTGCATTCTAGCGTTTCTACTCTTATTCTTGATTCATAATCATTTTCTTACAAAACCTAGCTGTTTGACATTTTACTTTTCTTATGGCTCTGCAGAGAGTCACACAGTTCCCTCATGTCTTAACAATTTCCTTAGAAGTCCAAGCCAAGGTTACACAGCTGGGCTCCCTCAGGGTGAGGGCCATGGGTCCTTAGCACATACCAGGGTGAGTATTGCAGAGGATGTTGCACAGAGTAGGTTACACCCTGTGGCATAGATACAATCCCTGAAACCAATCATATCTTTAGCTTAATTTTTAGAAGAGTCAGAATTTCACCTGTGGAAGAGAAATGAATCACTTTGTTCTCACTCTTGACCAAAGGACCTTAATAGGAATAAGTATGGGAGATGAAAGACAAAACACTTAAGCCTTTCTGCCTCTGTAAGCACACTGTATACCTTTCTAACCTTGGATAGTGATACATTCTGAGAAATTTTTACTTCAAATCATATTTTTAATATCCAAAAGTTATCTTCACTCCCAAATGCTTTCTTTTTGGTTGCACATTTAAACCTTTCTTTCATATATTTTGCTATTGAGGATCATTTTCTGAAAAGATTAGCAAACAGTTATCGTAATCTCTATGCCTCAGTGCATGGAACAGAAGAAAGAACATGCAAATTTAGGGGTGGGAAGGACCTAAAAGAAATTATAATGTAATTCTCTTCTTCTGTGTTACTTAGCAGGAATGCACTATTCATCAGCTCTCAGGCTAGATCAGTTCCTGCATTTTTAACGTATTGAGTAGTTTACTAAATAGATTATGTATGAAGACATCTGGAGTACTGAGATATTTCTGATGGTTTATGAAAACTGCAGCCTCTATCTTCATAGGTGCTTCTCCAGAAAATTCAATCAGAAATGCAAGTGACTGTGTTTCTTGGCAAAACGTGTGCTCTGTTTCCACGCACCTAAATGCACAGTGGAAACAACAGGGTGGTGATCCAGCAACAGTGATTGTGCAGGTAGAGCTAATACAAACAGATGTTTATTTACCTGGAAGATTCTTCTCCCTGACACCTCATAGCTTGCTCCCCTAGGCTCCCTTCCCTGCCCATCTATAGCACTGAATTTGTAAGAGTTCTCCAAGCATACAAGCCACCGCAGGATTTATTGTCTGTATTGCCATCTTTCAAGGCTTGTCTTTATACATAGGAAAATATTATGTATGCTTTGTGACAAAACTTGAACCTGCAATATACTGGGTGGTAGAAGAGAGGAATTCAGGCTCTTGGGTTTTTTAATCTTTTTAAAACATTGCAATATCAGAACCTCTGCTATGTTCTAAAGTGTGAAAGAGAAACACCTTATGTTGTACAGTGCCCAGTTCAAGCATTTCACCAGTAATGTCCTTTTCTTTCAGTGGTAGGTCATGAAACATGTTTTAGCATGAATTTTTAATTTGCAAGGTTTGGTCGATCTGCTTACTGCAAACCATGGAGCACTGAAGAGACACCAGCAAGGACTGCGACAGGGGGATAGCTTTATTCCTCCTTGTTTCTCAGCTGCAAAGAATGCTACTGGTACTGTAAAAGTCCTGCTGAGTACACTGTGCTCCCTAAATGAGATTACCTTCTTTCACCTACTCTTTCTCAAGGAAATACTATTTTCTAGTGTTCAGTAAGAACATGAAATTATTTTTTTCTTCTTTCATTGTGATCTATTTTTTACATAACCTTTTCCCTGCCCCACATCCTGCCTACTCTATCATCCAGAAAACTCAATACTATGACACACATATCCCCCCAGAACAGACAAAGATCTGAGGCTGAACCTTGCGGCATGCAGTGAAACTGTTTGTCAGCAATACAAATGCTCGCAGAAAGCTCTCTCTAACTTCATGTAAAAGCAATGAAACTATTTTCATTAGCCTAGTCAAGAATAAGCAATGTCTGTTGTCTTTACCAGAACCAAAGAAAAAGAAACTCTTCCTAAAATAGTGAAATTTTTGTCACAAATGATGTGATATTCTACATCCATAATAGACAAAGAAATACCTGAGATAAGATCAAATGAGCTCTTGAAAAGAAATGCAGGTAGCTACCCTACCAGCTCTCTCGCACATATTTGGTAATACTTCAGATTTGATAACATTTCTGTCTCCTGTCAAGTGCTTAAGTCTCTGGAGTCTAAGAGGTTGGAAAAAAAAAGTTCATTTACTAAATGGCTGTGAAACAGTGCTAAACATCACTGATCTAAAAAATATAATTAGATGCATGTGGTTATAAAGACATATTATTATGTAGCTGCTGGGGTGTTTTCACAATGATTTGCAATAGAGAAGAGATTACTTTCATGCCCATCTTTTAAAAAGTCCAGAAGAACTGTCCAGGACACTCCAGTCTTGGAGAGAACATTTAGAGTCCATGTCCAGTGGCGGGTCCAAAAAGGTTGTTGAGATATTGGAAAGTGTCAAGCAGAGTCCTGTGAATGGTCCTAAAGCACCTGACCAGAGAGCAGGGGTTGAGGGGGCTGGGATCTTTTCATTTGGAGACAAGGAGAGAAGTGTAGAAGAGGAGGTGGAGTGGTATCCCTAGTTGCCTGGGGGAGCATTACAAAGATAAGGGACCCAAACTCCCCGAAAAATGGATCCTGGTATTGGCAAATGCCAGAACAATCAGCAGTGCCCATGAGTTGCACTTTGAGGAGTGCAGATTAGATGTCAGGAAAATCTTATTGCAGCACAGGAACAGACTGCCAGTGTGGCTGTACACATCTGTCCTTAGAGGTTTTCAGACATGGCTAGAAGAAGACACACCTGACCTTATTTATGCTGGGACTAGTCCTGCTTCAGGTAGGAGATTGGACTTGATAACCTCTAGAAGTCCCTTCCAACCAACATTTCTATGACAATAAAAGTATAAGAAAGTGCGGTACATGTGTGATATGCTCCCAAGTTTTGTAAATAGTGTCTGGTGTGATTCATGATGTTTTCTACCAGCCTTGGTAGAAATTCTGCTTCGAGCATTCTGTAACCACATCAGAAGATGGTGTCTTCCCCAGTCAGAGTGAGGAAGCATGCCAAGATCAAAAGACTAGAATACTTTCAACATTTTCTCTAGGGATCTTGCTTTAAAAGACCATTCCTTTTAAACAGATATCCAGCCCAGACAGCATCATGTATTTTAACTAACCAGCTTGGATATATAGTGGAGAAAGGAAGAGAGCTTTGAAAGGTTTCTATTCTGTGATTACAAGGAGTGACCTCTAAGGAACAGACCTCAATGAAACTTGGCCTTTCCCTTTCCGTTTGATGACTTGCCTACTGAAAGAGAAATCTATAGTTGTTAACAAGACTGTCATGACTGCTTGCAAAGATCAGATGCTCTGTTCACTGAACCAGGCTTTTTTCCTTTTAATTCACAGAGGCTATTTTGTTAATAAGAATTTGGCAGCATAATAAATTAACTGCAGCATTTCTCTCTCCAACTGCTAAGGGGTTGTGATATATGTTTCAAATCAGGTTCCCTGAGCTGTGAAGTATTTTCTGTCTCACTGGACGGGCCACCTTCAACACAGGCAAAACCTAAGCAGAAAGTATCAAAGAACGTGGTTATGACTTATTTCCAGCATAATAATCAAGAGTTGACAAGCTATTAAAAACTCATTAAAATGACTGTGGTAAGAGCCATCTAACAATACCATGTAATCCATTTGCAAGTACAATTTAAGAGGAAAAAAAGAGTAAATTACAAATGAAAATATTTGACAAATGGATGTATATGGATGTCTTATTTCAGACATTCTTAGACACGGCAAAAACAGAGGAATGCAGCCTGATTCCACTTTTCAATGCTTGAGTAGAAAAGAATCATCAGAGCAAGTCTCTTTCCAGTTTGAGGAGAGAAGCAAATTATAGGAACAACAGCATTCTTCAATAAAATGAAACTCTAAAACATATTTTTCACAATGGAATAGGTAATATCAGAAGTATACCTAATAAGTAGAAGACCATGCCAATTTCTGGCAAGTGGATTTCCTTCCTCTGCCCAGTTAGTAATGGCATCTATCTTCGTTGTTTTCAGTTCACTCCTGCAGCTCGGTCACAGGTTTAAAAATGCACCTTCTGGCACTCATACTAACTCCTGAATTTTTGTTGTTATTATTTGCAGTATTCTCTTGGTATCTATCCCCCTTCTTTCATTTAGCAATCATCACTCTATATCTAGCATATCACAGCTTCTCCCCTTAAAAAGGCCTAGATCACTTCTTCTCTGCAAGCACCTCTACTGCTTATTTCCACTTGCTGCCTCACTAGCTGTGGTGTTTCCTTGCTCCAGAGTCCATGACTTCTTCAGCTGCATTCCCCTCTGCTGAAACGGACTTCACCCATGCTACATCACCTTCTTCCTAACCAAGCCTCACAAGTGGTCATCTTCCCATACCTTCTTTGTGTCTCTCAGTGTCTTGAAGACCACTGACACTTTAGCTTCCCTGGCCTTGTCCGGTCCGCATTCTCCCCTTGCTGCTCTCCCAGTGCATCTTTCAAAGGGTTCTTTTCCACTAACCAACAGGAAGGTAACTTCTGTTAAAAGCAGCCACTGGCTTTACATATTCTTTTAAACAAGGACTTTTGCCAAATTCCTAATTTCCCATTTCTTTTAATGTTATAGAGTTGTTTCTAACTGGTTAGTCTAGATTGTCTGCTGTTATGAATATCAGAAGGGAAAACTGGAGACTGTGACAACAGTGGTAATTTTGCAATCAATAAAATACATGTGTTGCCTCAGTCACCAATTTTATCTTTTGTAATTTACCTTCTGCCTCAGAAAAATGCTCAGCCAGTAGCTTTCATCCAGTCTTCATTGTTTGCTCTTTAATATTCTCTGCATCAAGAGTAGCATCTCTGAAGTTATTAGTTTCTCTACCTGCTTCCTGGCCATGATCAGAAACTATACACTTATTTGAACTTGATGTAGATAAGGACAGAAATTCATTCCTCCTAGGAACTCTTTTCTTTTCTGTTCTCTGCTACATAGATGGGAGCAGCGATATGGACAGACATCCCCACTGATGCAATAGGAGAGTGGTGGGAAGGATATTCTGTTGTACATGTATTTGCAGAGCCACATATCATTCTGGCATACAAGACAGTGTCCCAGTCCTGATGATTTTTGGAATGTACTAGATGCTGTAGGCAAGACCTCTCTAATGTCCCTTGGTAAGTGATATAGGACAGAATGGTCCAGCTTGACAGACACCAGGCTGAATCCTGGATGCAGGCAAGCTCTGTCTGCAGCTAGTACATAGAAGGGATGCCAAGCGCACTGGACCAAGAAGCCCCTTGATGACAGTAACACGTAATTTTTTTGAGCTGCAGCCATGTGGACTGTCCTTTGCAAACACCTTGTTACTACTACTGAAGCAGTGATGAGTGTCCAGAAGCTGTTCTCCCTTTTAAAGGATTAACCTTCTGTAGATGCAAAGATACAGAAAAGCTTTACTTGGCTTCTTGAAGCAGGGTCAGATTTAGAGTGGCCTGGACCTTCATAAGGACCTGGGATGATCCCAGGTAATTTAGTACTTGTTCTTCACTCTGCCACTTCCATGGGAATGGGATGGGGAGAGATTTTTTTTTTCCTGATAGAGCCAGAAGGGATCATCTCACCTGCAACAGGGAATGTGAAGCTTTATTCAAGGTCTGTGGTTCCCTGTGTGCCACATCTGCTTATTCTCCCAGCACGTGCCCTCAGGCTGGGATTCAGCCACTGGCATAAATCTCTGACTGTGGCAGATTGGAAGAGGTATAACAGGGTTGTGGCAGTGGAGCCATGCTAACCTCCATCAAGATGAATATGGCCCTGCAGACCTGTAGGGACTAATAAGTATAGAATGAGGAGACATCAGCAAGCAAAGGGTAAAACAGTGCAAGACAGAGTAAAAAAGACAAACTGTATTCCATTTCATTTTTCCACATTTTTGGGTTTGGATTTTTTTTATGGTGTGTTTTCTGTTTAGTGATTTTATAGCAGCCCTCAAAGGTTTATAATACTATTTTTCCTGGTGTGGGTGGATCTATTTCCACTTCTTTTTGAATGTTGCCTTTTAATCACAAATGCCATTCAGCTGTGCACGGAGTTTAAGCTCTGTGCAAATCCCTCAGATACAGCAGAACAACTTGTTTGTTTCAAGTGAAATCCCTGACAACTTTGCAAGGTGGAAATCTCTGAGGAATGAGGTCTTTGCTCCAGATTTCTTGTAACGCTGGGGAAAACACACCCAGCTCTGACTAGCAAACATCAAATATGGAACAAATGGCCTGGGACTCTAATCTTTCAAACCCTAGCAACTCATACTGACTATAAAGACACCTTGGACTGGATTCCAGGAGGAGGGTTCAATTGACAAACAAAGGTGAAGGGAAAGCAGCAGAGAAAGATGAGCCCTACAAACTCCTTGTTGTTCAATGTCAACTTTATATTTCTACCTAGCACATAGTAGTACCCTAAAGGTACAAGAAGCAGTTTCCAGAACCTTAAACCTGGGCTGGTTCCAGATGGGCCTTGTTCTTGTAGACCAGTTTGAGAGCTGATTCAGGTAATGTGGCTGGGAAGTTGCAGGAGATGCCATGCAGAGACCACACATAAACTCTTTATTCATTGGTGTTGGTGTTGAGCTTGCTGAAATAAAAAGAAAAGATGCTGAGATAAAATTGAATGCAGAATAAACTTTGTTGCTGCCTTCAATACAGTCAGAATTTCATTTGGTCTGAATTGGCCATCTGTGCATTAGAAGAATATTACTAAAAACCCTGTACACAGCAACTGAGCTTGCTGTTTATTGTTAGGGTGTTGATGTACACCTTCAGGTACAGAAGGGATACAAATCCACCTACTACACCCAACAGTATCAATAACGATTGGCTGGTGCAGTCTTATATCACTGAGCCCCTGATGCATACAACTGAATGAGACAGTCTTCCTCTACTTCCACCATCAGGAAACTCCTTCTGGAAGACTTTCAGTTCTGATGGTTAGGCTCCCTTCTCTATTCTCCACACTTTCATTTGTGACTAGTTTATACCTATACTTTCTTATAGCAAGACTATATTTCAGTTTAAGTAATTCTTCTCCCCGCAGTGTTACGGGTATGTCCCATGCTTGTTAGGCTCATGGCCTGGCTTCTCTATCCATTTGGTCATCCTGCATTTTGTTCCATTCAGAGTTGCTTACTCTTGAATGTGGTGGCAAGAGTTATATGCATTTCCCTAGTGCTTTCTGTCATGGTACAAATGGTACCATGGTACAAATACCTGCACATACATCCAGCCTTCCTGCACTAGATCCCATGCAAATGAAATACCCACATAATTGCTGCTCTCCAGCAATTTATCCCTTACCCCATAACACTCATTTACATGCACACCATGCAAATCCCAAGTGGGTAGTGCTGATGTCAAAGGGTTACAGCAGGCTGGAACAAGTTGGGAGAGGGATGCAGTGAGGTGCATTATACTAGAGCAAAAAGTGCTCATAATTGCCAGGTTATCTGCCAATATCCATCTGCCCCTTTCTCTTGGAAGGCATGCTGATGAATCATAGAACTTCACTGGCACACATCACCCGTTTCTCGTGGTCAGCCTGTGATTATTTGGCTTTTTCTTTCCAGTGTTTCCAAAGGTTTCTGTTTAGCAAAAGAGAGTATGTAAAAGCAAAAAAGAGTGCATATACAGGAAAAAAAAAAACCACAAAACCAACAAAAAACTCAAACAGTTTTGTACTCTTTATATAAGAGTATTGCCAAAAACCTTATCTCCCCCCCAACCTCCTTCTTGCCTGGCAAGCTGTTTTCCAGCTCTAATATCTCCAGCTTCTAATATCAGGAAACCAAAATTCTGTAGAGTATGTTTTATCAATATAATGTCCTTCCATCTTCTTGGCTTTTCTTTGTGAACATCGATGTGTTTTTCATGTGTTCTTTTTAGAAAAATGCATTATATTATTTTTCCAACTAGTCAAAAGTATTGAAGCCTTAAAACTTCCACTTCTAAAGTCACAGAAGTATAGCAGCTGATCTCTATAGAAATGCTTGTCTCTTTGCCCTCTTGGCTTTTGCTGTTTTCTGTTACCGGCAGGTTTTCTAAATCAATTCTGAAAAGAAGATAAGGCAGGACCTCTTAAAAGATGATATTAAATATCCCTTACTTTACTTTTCACAGTCTTTCAGGGAGAAGGAAAAGGATAACTAGATTCATTTGCTTGTGTCCAGACATGTTTTCCTTGCTTGGGATTTCTGAAAGAAGAGACGATAAAGCCTTCGTTTTGCACCTATATCAGTGGACTGAAAATTTGACAGTGGCATCGAATGCAAGGAGAGAAAGTGAGAACGCAACTTGTATAACTTAGCAGCTGTCTCATTTCTGTATTTTCTCCTGAGTCACTTAGTTTGTGTGGGCAAGAGGTTATGAGGTCTTAATATAGGTGCTGTAAAGATAACATGAGATAGAAAGGATATGTTAAATTAGAAACAAAAATATAGACCAGAGTAGATTAAACTGTATAAGGAGAAATCAGGTGGACTAGATAGCTCTGAGAGAGCTACTTCTGAGTAATTTGTGGTATATTCGACTGTTTTTTTACCAAAAAGAAATCCTTCACTCTGAGTTGCTAAGGTGATACAGCCATGACAAAGACTAATAACATCCTAGACTGTGCGAGGGGAGGCATTTTCAGTAAAGGGAGGCCATTAAAGACACTGTAGAAAGCTCTAGTGACATTTTACCTGAAATATTGGTACTAGTAATTTAAAAAATTAGTTCAGCATGGAAAAAATGCAGAGAAAAATAAGTATGGAGAGGAGGGAAATTCTAAGTTTTGTTTATTAGAATCTAGAATTGCCTTTTGTTCACCATAGTAGGGGAAATAAATATCACCCAGCAGAATAATGGAATGGGTTCTTTTAAGAGAAAGATACATCTTATACATGACAGCAACACAGAGGCTGTCTTAGGCCACCTTGGAGACCCAGCCCAATATATTGGATATATTTCATTTAAAAAAAAAAAAAGGGGGGGGTGGGAAGGAAGGGAGGAAGGGAGGAAGGGAGGAAGGGAGGGAGGGAGGGAGGGAGGAAGGAAGGAAGGAAGGAAGGGAGGGAGGGAGGGAGGGAGGGAGGAAGGAAGGGAGGGAGGGAGGGAGGAAGGGAGGGAGGGAGGGAGGGAGGGAGGAAGGGAGGGAGGGAGGGAGGAAGGGAGGAAGGAAGAGAGGGAGGGAGGAAGGAGGGAAGGAGGGAAGGAGGGAAGGAGGGAAGGAAGGAAGGCTTTTTCTATGGATATGACCATATTCCATGGTCACAAAATCTGAAATAGCCATATGCTGAAATATAATGAAAACTTGCTGATACTCAACATCTAGCAATTAGACACATCATCATGATCCAACAGGAGTCATAGCTAGGTTCTTCTCCTAATTTTTTCCTAATTCAGGATTTCACAGGTTTATTTGGTGAACATTTTCATCTGTCATTATCTAAAGGAATGTCACTTTTTCTTCATGTACTGTATGTGAACTTTTCCCTGCAGTTAGTTTCCTTGGTTCAGCAATCTTAATGAATTTTTCTAATGAAGAAAAATTAAAGAGCAAAGCTGGCAGAAATAAGATCAATAAATACATTATATTAACCATGAGTGCCTGTATTTTTTATCAACTGCATTATGAACAAGGGTTAACACACTAAGCTCAGTGCAGTATGTGTTCACCGAAATCTAAATGAATCCTTGAAAGCTGGCACTTCCACAGCTGCTGACGTTGGCACTAATGTACTTTGCATTAGTTTGCCACAGCTGGAGATCTTGATTCACAGGCATGAAAAGAATCAAATTTGTTTTCTTCCTTTCTTTCCTTTCCTTCCTTCCTTCTTTCTTTCCTTACTACTTATAAGCCCGTTTGAATCACAGTGTAAAATTGTGGGCCAGCAGAAAAACATTGGCTGTGGAATAGGAGGTGTACAGACCGTTGCATAGAAAACAAGAGAATCAATTGCTAATCCGTTGTTAATAAGGAGGTCAAATTGAAATGCATGTGCACACATAGGACTGAGAGACTATGCATTCAATATTTAGAGTCTCTGGTGGTGATACCGAAATGGCTGAATTCTCAGCTTCTGAATACTAGATCTCAAAAAAGCATTTAAACTTTAAATTTTCTTCCTGATATAAATTAGGCACCTAAATAAAAGTTAAGGCTACAGTTGTTGTATTGAATCTGGGCCATGGTGTACTTTTTTCCTTTATCCTCAATATTGCTGAGGGTGGCAGGGCAGAAGACTCTCAATGAGATCTTTTCCAGTCTCATCAAATGCTTGAAGAAACGCTGAAAATTACTGTGCAGCAGAAAATTATTGTAGAATCAGTTCTTATTAGTCTCTGTTTGAGGATAAAATGGGGAAGGACAGCTAGGGGAGGATGAAAGAGAAAAACAACAAACAGTGCCGGTGCCTTTGCGGGTTGAATGCGACGGATGTATGGAAGGATGCTTGCAATACCTGTAATCAAGCTAAATACAAAATGTCAGATGAAAAGCTATTTGCTATTCTACAGATAAAAAGAGCTGCTTCTTTTATTCAGGTGTGTGTAATAACAGTAATAATAATAATTTGACACACATTGTGGCAAGAACGGTTTCCATACTGTGTCATAACTATCCTATAGTTCTAGCTTCTGTTAACGCTACATAGAAGACATTTCCAGAGCAGAAAATCTGAGTTTCCCTAGCTCTCCCGTTTCTAGCAGAAGCTCCTTCACCTTTCTCCAAGGACCAAAGGGCAGGGAAGCTGTGATCACCTCTCCACAAACTCTTCAGATAGAGGGAGAGAAGAACCAAGATTAATTTAACATCTCTTTGGCAGACACTGGATAACCACAATTCCTGCACATGAAACTGCCGATTTTGCTTATTTTAAGGAATATTTAACATTTGCAGGGACCTAGCTCCAAGTTTGTAACTTTTGCTTTGAAGATCTCACAGTTTACAGAGATTATAATTTTGTTCCATTAATGATATGGATATTTGTCATACTGATGTGACAGACAAGTGTGTGTTCTTTTTGCTTCAGTCAGGTAAAGATTTATCTTAGACTTATGAGAAAGCCACAGTGTAAAGATACATCCTAAATCTATTCCTCAACTTTATCTTGGCCCAGCATATGGCAGTGTACTTTTAGACTGGTTAATCAGAATTCCTCAGGCATTTTGTCCTGTCTAATACAAAAATCATTAATCTTATGTCTGTAAGATACTCTGCAGATCTGTTGTCACTAGGCACACATTGGCTATGTGTCTGCCTGCACTTCGTGGGCAAGAACAGTGCATTAATTTTGTTTGCAAGGTTTTTTCCAGACGTACATTCATTCCATCTGATTTATGTTCCTTGCTGAGCTTTCCAATGGTAGGAATTTCATAGACAATAATTCTAATATATCTACTATTTTGGTAGGAAAATTTAAAGTATGAATATTAAAATTCAAATTATGCTAAAGACTGGGATCAAAGTTACACTTTGAAAAACAAAATAAAGTTTCATCTTTCTGCCAAGAAAACAGATGTTTCAGTATCCTACTTAATTGGAAATGTTAATAAGCTATTAAGTTATGCATTAATTTGCATATATGTCCCCCTACCAAACTGGTATATGCATAGCTACGTACATTTTCACATAACTATATAAAGCACTCACCTACATGAGGATTAAGGTGTGGAAGAGTGGTAGAATCTGGATGCATTTTCTAATATTTTAAGCTGATTGGAAGCAAGCTTTCCACCTTGCAAGTATCTTAAAATTTGTATTCCATAAACATTGCATTGATCTATCAGCCAGTCTGCAAATATTTCACTTTTACCCTCCAGCAGTGTCAGGTTTGAAAATGGAATTTATAACTCACTGCTAAGCTGTGAATTGTGCACCTTGAAGCTCTTCCCCAGGCTCAGGGCTTCCTGGTCACAGAGAGCTGCTTGTTGGAAAGGAGGAGGGTAACAGCACACACATGCTCATAGCTGTTCATATTAAGTTGCTGTTTCTCTCAATTTATTGATTTTAGGCTGACTTATAAACCAAGAAGTTGAATGAAGTAACTCAGTAACATTGCCTTAGCTAAAATCCAGCTAGACACATGATAAAAAATCAAAAGCTGCTGACATCAGCCTAATGGGTTAAATTGTGTTGTATAAGCTCATGTATCTTCCTACTTGCAGAAAGTCTACTACAATGTTGATGGGCAGGACTAAATCATAAATATTATTATCCCTTATACACCAGATAGTGAGAAGGCTGAGGAGTTTTTTCCTATAGAGCAGGCTGGCAGGACACTTGGTTGAATATAATTACCAAGTAAAAGGGTAAGATGGCCTTTATACCTCCACTGATCCAAGACATGCTATAAGTGCACATGTCAAGCCACTTTCTAAACTATTGTGGCCCTTTACTACAAATAACTTAGAAACATACTTCTAGTGTCTGAATTTCAGTCTCACCATGAGTCCACCAGAAGTCAATAGGCTCCATGGTACTCAGTTCCTCTGAAAGTCTGGGCATAGTTTTCAATGGTATTTTGTAGAAAGAGAAGATCAGAAAACAAGTACGAATATTATAACTGGGCACACAAACCCACATTTACACATCGAAGTACTTTCCTTTATATGTTCAAGTATGCTCAAATTTTATAAATGAAGAAAATGGATTTCGTTTAAAAGACTGTCATTCTTTCTTCAGACAGCTTGATAAATTTAACACAGCTTACTAAAAGCAAGGCAATTATGTCTATCAAAGGGCATTGAATTTAAAAAGAACTGAATCAGGCACTTTTAGATTAATGTGGAAATGCAATAGGAACTTACAATCTTTGCTCAAACATAAAGCCAAAGTAAAAAGAGTGGTGTTGATGTTCATCCCTCACAATATATCTGTAACAATTGAAAAGCACAGCATCAGCATATCATATAGTTACCATCTATCATTTGCAAATCCATTTGCAATTTAGCCATCATATATTGATCCCAAAGAAATAGCTACAGGGAAAAAAAAAATGTCCTTTCAGGGAGCTCAGCAATCACCAGTCAGTGAAGTCACAATCACTTCAGTGAAGTGACTGGTCCTTTGCTGAAACGAATCTTGCAAAGAATGATTCAAGCACAGATTTTTTTAAATGCCAAGTAATCAATTATAATAGTTGAATTTCAAAAAGATCTGTTTTGCACATTCATGATTAAGTTAAAAAATCAGGAGAGAAATCATCATGACAAAGGAACTATGCGTATAAAATATGGTAAGTATGTCAAAGTGTGTTTAATTACATGCCAATGTAATGTAACCAATGTATGGTTAATTACATTATTTACTGCAGTCCTTATAATCCTACAATAAATTTAAGATTCTAATTATTCTATTAAGTAAATAATTTTCAAAAACCCTGACAGAAGAGGCAAATTTTTGTTTTGATTATATTGTAATCAGCCTAATGATGTTTCCTTTTCACATCATTAAGCAATAATTGATGGTGCAGTGCAAATAATTCAGGTTAATTCTAAGAATATCAAAATCATTTAACTATTTTGAACATGATGCATATTCCTGTGTCTTGGAAGCAGTGAAGTGAATTTCTGTCTTATCTCTTAAAATAATTTTTAATCTGATTTCAGGTTTTACCTCACTGTACATTCCTCATATACCTCCTCTAGAGTTTCACTGACAACCAGATTGCTGAGAATTCACCTTTATGAATCAGAGCTAATGGCTTGTGCTACCATGAAAACTGGATGAAGACAAATACTCTTAGGAAACTGATCTTTACTCACAGCCTATGGACTGGAAACACAAATTATTTCTATCACATAATGGGACTAAATATGCGGAGACTGAAGAGTGTAAGAGGGACTGGGACATGTACATGCAGCCCCGGCTGGCTGACCTGTTTCAAAACCGCAAGATGAGGAATGGCTACATAGAAACTAACCTTACTTAAGGAATAACCTTCAGAGAAAATGTTAATATACACCAGGTAAAAAATGCAAAGAAGATTCTGAAAGACCCGCAGTCACTGCAGTTTGTAATTATCATGTTCCCTCAGGAACATTTTTCCAGGGTAGGAGTAATGTCTGGAAACATCTTGACCATGTAAAGAAAAATCGCTGAAGCTGCTGGCAAGCAAAAGACAGAACATTCAGTTAGCGCAGCTCATTTCATCTCTCAGGAGTGTGGGTTGCCCTCTTTGCTCCCCGTGGGATGTCTCCCTTGCAGTATGCTCTTTTGGTTAGCACGGTGAATCAGCAATCAAGGCATATGTGCTGGTACAGTTGGCTGCTCCTAGAAATCCTCTTCAGTGTAGAATGGGAAAACGGCTGGAGTCAGAAGGGACCTTCAGACATCATCTGGTCTAGCCCCCCTTTCGTCTGTGTGCTTTTAAGAGTCACCATACAGACGACTTATATCTGTAGCACACTTCTAGCAACTATTAAAAATTTAGCTATATTTTATAAACTATTTATAAATCAAGCCCAAGTGCAAAGTGTAGCCAAAAATCCACCTATGTCCTGACTGGAAGCACAGCCCTAAGAATGCTGCCGCAGAAGTAGGTACAGAGCACCTGGGTCTTGGGCTCAAGCCAAGAGCAGGTGAAAGACCCTTCAACTAACCCAAACATGCTGGAAGACTCAGCCTCTGGATCTCAGCAGGATGAAAGCCTGACAATGGAACACATTCACTGCACAGTCTAACTAACCCACAGTGCAAGGTTAATATTTTACTAGTGAATTTAACTGAATATTATGCTTAATTGACTTTACAGAAACACGTTAGAGTGGAGTTTCATGTGCACAGTTAAAATAAGGGTGCTTCCTAGATTGCCTATACTGTGCCCCTGACACATTATTTTGGTTAAAATTTTGGCTGATTTTGCCAAAATAAGTCATAGGAATACAAAAAAAATTATGAATTGATTTTGTTTCATTTAACATCAATAAAGAGCCCTTCTGTTTCTCAGCCTGGTTTTAAATCTCCTGCACGTGGAGTGCAGAGGAGCAGAGTTGTTTTATTATGGATGGCTCTGAAGACTGCAGTTTCCCAGAGTTGCATATTTCATGCTTTCTATGGCCCGTGGTATCTCCCCAGGGACAGTGCGGTAGAAGACTGCTTCCCTAAAGGAAGCACTGCAGCTGGATATTTGTACCTCATTCTGCTGGAATAATCGTTTCTATTTGTTCAAAATATAATGTTTTCTTTGTTCTGATTAATACTAAAGTGCCCTTTGGTGTTTTAATAACCCTTTTGATAGACAAGAATTTAATCTTTTACGAAGAAGGAAAGCCTGGAATTTGTTCAAAAGTGAGTATACTTTGGTATGTGGGATAAAATAAGACTCCTCCACCCTCAACTTCTATTCCTGTTTAATCGTTCTTCCACACAGGGAGCGCTGGAGTAGGATTAACTTCCAAAAATTGTCAGCAAGAGAGAAAATTCACAGCAGGCATGTTAGCTATGTTTATTTGGATTTATACAGCTGTATCTGAAAATCCTATCTCTCAGCAATTTCATTTTTGTGAGACATAAATCCCTTTTGAACCCATATTCTGTAGCTTTTACTGAATGCAAAATGAATAACACACACTTTTTTTCAGAATCTCACCAAACATTTAGTTTACTTAAATTGCACATCATAAACATCTCCCCCACCCAGACTCCAGAGTTTCCTGGCATCTTATGTTCACCTTCTCACTTGGTTTTCTCTTATGCAAGGCTTCATGGAGATAGAAATATCCTTCAGAGTTTGGGCTGATATATGCAGTAATTACTCTTAGATGGATGCGTGTCAGTTTAAAGTGAAAGTCTTCACGTCCTAGTGGAGAGCAGTCCAGATTATCACAGGTGCTTGAGAGATCTTAAGTTATTCTTCCACTTACAGTTGCACAAAACAATTGTGGGAGAGAGAAGGGTAACAGACATTTTTCTCTCTAACTACACCTTTCCCCAGGTGACAATTATGCCATGGGAGGGACAGGTCAGTTAGAGGAAAACAGGGAAACCTCAGCAGGACAAGCCATAGACCTACTCTTGGAGGTAGCATCAGTATTAATAGCAGTATAGATTTGTGTAAACAATAATGCCCAAAAACTAACCTAGAACATGAACCACCATCCTAATAACTTCATAATGCACAGTAGAGACAGGTTCAGCATAGAACTCAATATAGAATATTCCCATAGAACAGGAATACTATTGGGTGGGGAAGAAAGCTGAGTTGGAACAAGCCTAGTATCTTTGTCAATACAACCAAAACTGAAAAATATCGCCTTGCTTTCTTTGAAGAAGGTAACTGCTTTTAGCATGGGAACTCTTCAGAAAGACCTGAAGGGTTTGAAAAACATGGAATATCACCATTTTCACAATGTCATTGTTGAGGCTGTGATACTTATATCTAGTTGAGCAAGAGTCTTGCGTGTGATATGTGGTAACAGAAGAGGCGTATTAAGTCATAATGTTGAAAGAAACAGCCACCATTTGCAATGATGTATTTTTGCTTTTTTTACATGTCTTAAATGTTAAGTACAAAAGTTCGTAGAAAACTTAGAAAGCCAGGATTAAGTTCATACTTGCTTCAAGCAATGGAGGCTAACTGTATGTCGTGGTTTGAGCCCAGCCAGTAACTCAGAACCACACAGCCGCTCGCTCACTCCCCCCTTTCTCCCTCCCCCCGCTCCCGGAGGGATGGGGAGGAGAATCGGAAGAATGTAACTCCCACAGGTTGTGATAAGAGCAGTCCCGCAACTAAGGTATAATACAAAACCACTGCTGCTACCACCAGTAATAATAATGATTAGTGAAATAACAAGGGGAGAGGATACAATTGCTCACTACCCGCCGACCGATACCGAGCCCGACCTGAGCAGCGATCAGGGCCTTCCGGGTAACTCCCCCTGGTTTATATACTGGGCATGACGTGCTGTGGTATGGAATACCCCTTTGGCCAGTTTGAGTCAGGTGTCCTGTCCCTGCTTCCGCCCGGCTTCCCCTCCTCCCTGGCAGAGCATGAGACTGAGAAAGTCCTTGGTTGGAATAAACATTACTTAGCAACAACTAAAAACATCAGTGTTATCAGCGTCGTTCCCAGGCTGAAAGTTAAAAAACACAGCACTGCACCAGCTACTAAAAAAGAGAAAAATGACTGCTGTAGCTGAACCCAGGACACTGTATCAGCCATGGTTTCTTCTCAATTGAACTAATTTAATAACTCAGTAGAAATCATTCTCCCTATATATTTCTGTTCAGCATCTTTTCTTTTAAGGGCTGATTATTGCAGTTCCTGTGTAAGTAGGGGATGTAAGGGAGACTTCTAATATTTTATGCCTTCCAAACTCAGTTGTTAGTTTCTAATTGGCTTACAGGAAAGCACTAGAAAGGTCAGTTACAGCCACACCAAAGGGATTATTTAGACTGATGTAGAAATCAGTTGATAATTCCCATTGCACCTTCAATTCCTTTTGATTTAATTTCACTTGACACTGCTGCAGGGAAGAACTGGCTCCTTAATAAACTAACTCTGTGAATATTTTCTACATGTAACAAAACACTATAGAGGCTGTTCTTCTTTGCATAAAATATTTAAATATTCCCCAAATAAGGATTTGGATGCAAGCCTTCATGGTCAACATGTTAACCATTGGATCAAAGGGTCATCCTGATGCTCTCATGCCAATGATTTATGAACTTTAAGAAAGTAGCACAGCTTTGGCAAAAGAAACTGAATACCTCCCAAGAACACTCAGTAGTTCAAAGCAGGCACTGTCCTGAGAGGTGAAAACCCGCACCTGATCCTTGCTACAGATGCAGAGCGATCTGGACCCTGGTAAATAGGCATATAATCAGCTCTATGAGCACATGGCTTATTATACTGCTCTCCAGGGTTAAAATTTTAGGCAGCAACTGATTTAGGGTACTGATGATTTAATTTTGTACTTATAAGCATATTATTAATGCTGTCTACTAGAAATCTAAGTCTTTTTGTGAATTAATGTCTCTGTCTCAATCCTTTGTATGCAATATATTGTTCAATAGATTTTGTGTTTAAAACTGAGGTCACCTGCCATTTGATTCCTGGGTCTGTTACTGCTTTTTGAACTTGAGTTAATAATTCACTCTTTCAGCCAGAATAGATATGACGCTGTTTTTCAGATTCATCCATTTCTGAAGGCTCAAGTACATCTAAACCCTAAAGATAGTGTTGATAAACTACAAACTCTTAAGGTTTTCATAAACCCTGAAGTTTCTGAAAGGTGTTTGAAGTACAATTTTAGCTTCAATAAACACAGAATTGCTACCAAAAAATCTGCAAAGAGCAGATTATATCCACTCTCTAATTTGCACTGTTTTAACGGCAAAGATGTAGAATACACCAAGCACCATGCCAAACTAATTTGTCTTGAACCAAATAGAAACACATTGCTTCAGGGGAAATGTTCATTAAAATTGTTTCCATTGTACCTGCTTCCTCAGACACCTCCTACATAATCCAACTTGGTATTTTGCAATTAAGTGAAGTTCTTTAATGCAGTAGCTTTCCTTCTTCTCTCCACCTGCCAATCAAGTCATACTACAAAAGCTTCTTCTACATTCAGCTAGACAGCTGGCTGTAAAGTGCTCACTTTGCTCTTTAAAAATAACGACATGCAACCCACCGTTCTGTATAGTCTGTCATCAGATCATCTGTGTGGCATAATCCCCACCCTGCAATGTCAGAAAGGCAGCATGTATTCAGCTGTCTATCACATTTTTATGCTCGTTAAACCTTCGATGAAGTCAGTGAGCCAAAATAGAATGTGAAAAATAGACCATCCTTTGCAAGCTTTATGAAAGGGTACTCAGTCATTTAAAGAAAAGTATAGCATGTAAGTATGAAAAGAAGAACAGGTATCACAGAAGAGCAGCTATTTTTAGCTTCAATTTCCATTAAAATAACAATCTGCATCTTTTGTTTATATGTTAATGAAATAACTTCTCTGCAGCCTAATGGCCACTTTACTGTAAGTTTTATGCAGATGAATAAACTTGAAACAACCAAAACATTGTTATACCACTAATTCATTTAAAAGTTACAGTGTAAGAAAGACAGACAGCTCTGCCCTTCTTATCAGTGGGAGGAAGACAGCAAAATGCCATCTTGGCTTTCTTCAAGAAATTATACACATACACTGTCTATTGATTTCACATATAATTTTATATATCTATATCAATTCACCCATTAGATCTATAGCTACAGTTACTGCATACATTAAAAATACAAAAATACAAACCCAACGTCATAACAAAGACTGTTTTTCACTATATAAGAGGCACAGCATGACATGTTTGTGAAAACTGTTATTTAATATGACTGAGGGAAGTTTGATATTCCCAAGTGCTGAAGAAAAATCCCAAAATCACTAAAGTTCTTAAACATTCAATGGATTTTTGCCTTAATTAAAAATACATGCACTGTGTGCTCCTGAATTTGAGTCTCCAGATGCACACTTAACATGGCTTCAGCCATCTTTCCCTGCATCCCTGAGGACTAGAAAATCTCTTTCCTTATAATGAAATCTGACACTCATTCATTTCATGACTGCAGTAGCTGTCATAAATGTACACAGGTTGTGAGGCTGCCAAAAAAATCTTGAGAACAGGACATAGTGGCTCAGCCCATTTGACTCAGAGCGGACTAAAGGGACATCTGTGGGCCTCCTGTACCTTCACAGGCGGAAACAGCAAAACCTTCCTTCCAACTAATTATTCCACTTGGGTTTTGTTTGGGTATCATCCCTCCAGTCAACTTGTTAACCAAGGTTTGTTAGCTAGAGAGTGAGTCCCCACCAGGAAGCAGTACCTTGAAATGTGCAGCAGCAGTAACTTCGAGCATTCTTGGCATGGATGCATCAATGCATGGATACTTGCAATAAGAAGTGAGCATGGCATGTTTTCCAGATAATTCACTGAAGATCAGTATTTTAAGCAGTAAGTTTAAGCCAGTAGAAAATGGAGACATTACACCTTAACTATCTACAATTATGTTTAGGATTAAGAAAAGATGTAACGAAAAAAGTCTTCCTCTATCCTTCCTACACAAAGAGCCTTTGCTAGTCGAGAGAAGGTGTCATTGTCACCTTTTGACTGAAATATGCTTTTGCCACAAAACAAATTACACATAAATTAGTGTTCATCAGATCACAATTACAGATAACCCCTTGTGAGCCAAGTGTAATATACAGATTTTAAAGATGACAGCTACTTTCATCTTACTAGTGGAATTGAAGATTATGTAGAGAACTCATGAACACATGCATGGTTAAACTGATGGACAGCCTTTGACTATGTGTCTCTGTTAGCAAGTAGTACTGAAAAACAAGGCTAAATCTCTGTGATGCAAAGCAGTGTACAGCAAATGGGGATGACTGGAGGTTTGCTTCAAAAGCACATTTCTGATCTAAAGTGCTGGAGGAACTCCCATTGTCTCCTTTGTGTAAGGAGCTCAGCTGTCCTTATCCATAAGGATTAAAGGAGTTGATTATAGTATTACAGAAAGAAAAATAGAAGATGCATTTATTACTTCTCCTACTAGCTATATTCAGGCAAGTATTAAGCAAAAAGAGAAAAGCAGTTTTGAAGATTGATGACTGTTCCTCTGATTTTTTTGTGCAGTCAGCATCATTGCAGCATGTTCTTCATTTGTCAGCATACAGATTTGACTATGAGATACGAGCATTTTTCATCTAAGAGGGTATGATAGTATGCAAAGGCAAATGCAGAATATGATTGAAGTGTCCTTTCACACCATTATAGTATGTTTGGTCATCCATGTAATTACTTTGCTGAAAAATGTGTAAAATTTGGTAGTCAAACTGGCACATCCAAAGCAGGTAGAAAAAAGGAAATAGAAATTTTGAGCTAGAAGAGAAAAGCCGCAAGTGTTACACTTTGGGTATGAGAGGAAGCAGATCAGGAGAAAATGTGGAGGATGTAGCAGTTAGACGATCACATGAATGACACCTACCCTAAAGTAGGTACAACAGTCCCCCTTCAAACAAGTAGGCTTGCTTGACATTAACATTATATAACAGAACTATTTTGTGTTTCCCTCAGTTCTCCAAACACAATGCAATAAATACCGTGTGAAAATGTATGCAGCTACACTCCTTCTCAAAACCTTCTCTGTTCAGTGACAATTAGTTCAACACTAACTGCAGCAAAGTCCATCCTAAGCATTGTAATGTACTCTGACACTGATTTTCAGACCAAAAGACATCAACATTTCATAGAAAAGGGCAAATTTATCTTGATTTATCTAACACTGAAATAAATATTCAGTCACTAAGAACACTACCTTCCTCCAGCAATGGCTACATTCTCATGGAGAGCTCTTTGTCACTGGGTTTTTCCCACATTAAACATGGGTTGTTGCTCTGCAGAAGTTGTACTCTGTAGGTATTACAGCAGTCAAAATTTCTAATTATTTCATGTGTATTATATCTTCTTTTAGGCTGCAGGAAGAAGACAAAGTACCTCTTTTTATGCTGCTAGTTATATACATATATGCAGACAGGAATAAGCAGTTGAGCACAAGGAAGACATAAGAAATCAAAACAAAGAAATTTTTCAAGTATTCTTGTCCCTCTGTTATGAATCTGGTATGAAAACAAGAATTTTGTAGTCTGATATGCTCTTTGTGAAAGTCATCACTATTACACAGTTCAGAGAAATATAATTAATTGCTTTAGGCTGCCATTTGTTTTAACTCTGTATTGCTATGATCTAATGCAGCCAGAGAGATGGTTACAAGCTCACATATCTAGAAGGTTCTGCCTCGAAGACAAGATGAACTGTCCTTATGCCATTCCTAGCACATTTGTCTGCTGAATACTCATGGTGGGGACTCCTCCACCTTCCCAGGCTACGTACTCCAATGCTTTGCTATCCTTGATATTAGAAAGGCTTAATGTGTAAACCAAGTGTTCTCCATTGCAACTTAAGCCCTTTTTTTGTCCTGTCCTTAGCAAATATGAAAAACACTTTATTCTCTTCCTAATTACTGCAGCTGCTTATATACTTAAAGATTGTTCTCACACCCTTTCTTCTATTTTCACTTCCATTCAAGCACTCCTGACAAAAATATACTCTCTAAGCATCTGATCAACTTCCCACAAAGATCTAGGCAGTACAAGCAGCCTACACATTTCTTGAAATTTGGACACTCAGCAATGAGCACTGTTTTTCACTAAAAGCCCAGCACGTGCTGAATAGAGTAGGATTCTTTCACTCTATGTAGATTATACGCCCAGCTATACATCACCTTGCAGTGATGCTCGCTACATGGCGTTGGTGACTTGTAATTGACTTAGGAGCCAGAATAAGCTTCAGATCTTTTCTCTAGAAAAATGCCATTTAATTAAATTAGTGAATGAAGCCATGCTTTCATAGCAAAACTTCAAGTAATGATAAACCTAAAATGACTTCTGCTTGGACCTGAAACTTTGCACATGCGATTTTCTATGCATAGCACTTACATGTTTCTATTGACTTTTGAATGGCAGTATTTCTAAACAAACATTTGCCTTTGAAGTTTTGGTTCTACCGACCTAGAACCTGTGTTAAGGCCTTTCTGAAAACCTGAATTTCCACACTGACAGCCTTGCATGGCAAGCACCAAGCCACAAACCTTGTGAAAGTAGGCGTTTCAAAGCTGAGGCATAAGGAATGAAGCTGATACATGAAGAATGAACAAAGGCAGAAAGAAAAAGGCAGGCAATTAGAAATGGATGAATGGGTTCCGTTTAAACAAAGTTCTTACTAAAAGGAAACCAAAATTAAACATGCTGAAAGCTCAGAAAAGGGCCATGTGCAACTCTTCAGTTCGTCTCTTTCATGTCAGCAGTTTTGTCTTTGGAGAGGTCTGATTTTCCTGCTGCCAGCAGGTGCTTTGTAGACACTGCAGAGATGTGCAAATAACATCAAGCTACTTGAGTCAAAGCATTCTGACAGCCCCACTGGTTTGGCAAGAGGGATGATCAGAGCAGTGAATGAGGAGCTCTGTTCTCAATTTCAAACACACTTTGCTTACAAACTATGTGCTGGTGACTGAATTGGGCCCAAATAAATTCTCTATTGGCTGTCTGGTGGCAATTATTACCAACTTGCCGATTTTTCTGTTGATTTTTCGCTTCTGTGGCTTTATTAGTTTAGTGTAATCCTACAGTTATCTCAGCAAAAAGTGTCTAGTTCAGATCCTAGAATCTACACTTATTTATCCATTCACTCCTAGCACTTCTGTAGGAATAAATCACTGAAAACAAACTGCATAGAAAATGAATAAGAAACTTAGTATATGGCTTCTTGTTAGAGAAATTTTACAGCATGAAGATTCATGAAGTCATGTGTCTTCTACAAATACTTAGTCATTAGAATGGTAAGGGACAAATACATTATTCCATTGCAACTGAGAACACTTCTTCACAGTATATTTCACTGGTGTACACTTTTCCTCCTGTTCCAAGTTAACACCAGTTAAAGCTAAGATACAGTTATAAGAAAATCTGAGATGATTCTTCCCTGCAAGGGTTGGACTTGATGATCTTACAGGTGTTGTCCAACCTGATTGATTCTGTGATTCTGTGATTTATGGCTACATATATGGAAGAAGAACTTCAGTAGCTGATAGAAACAATCTGAGCTTAATTTCACAATTAATTAATCATGTTTAAGAGAAAAAATGTGGTTTTATTTTTTTCTTGTGCTTGTAGAAATGATAAATAAATAATCCAAGGATTAAAGTCTGAAACTGACCGAGCTTTTTATTTGAGCAGTAAGAGCAGCACTGGGAATTAATTGAACAATTCTAATAAGACCCCTGACTGCAGAAATGATGTCATAGTGCTCGATAAATATACCATCTCTGTAAAAATACTGAAATTTTACTCTGTAAAAATACCTTATGAATGGTCCCTTCTACTAAAAATTTCCCCCAGCCTCACATCTCCTTGTGCATCATCTCCTTGTGCATCACATCTCCTTGCACGCCTTACCAAGGGGCATAAAGCCCTCTAATTCAGTTCAGACATTCCCAAAAGTTGGCACACCAAAGCTTAAAATTGGAAAATGTGTTTAATTGTCACATTTTCAGGGCTGAACTCTGTGGAGCCAGAGACAGATACATCCCTGACAGCTTTAAGGAATACAAGAGACTAAAATTTAAATTTCCAGAAGAGATTCAGCCCAGGGCATGCTTCCTGGGCTCACCGGGACAGTCGGACTGCAGGAGCAAGCTGGAAGTCTGTCTCCCTGGCTGTCAGGCATCCATCTGCCCTGGTGCTGCTCTGTGCCAGCTCTGCTCCCTACATCTGCTGTGCCAGTGGGGGGGAGTTGCAAGCTACAGCTTACAGACACTCCCAAGCACCCAAAGGCACATGGCCATGTGTGTGAAAACACATAGTGCATGTCTGAATCTGTCTCTGCTGTCAAAATGAAGGCAATGGCCAGACCATCAAGGGTAAGTGAGTTTCCATGGGTCTCATCAAATTCAGTGCAACAGGCCATTATGTGGAGCTGTAATGTCACAATTTCTGAGACTTCACAGTAAGTAGAAGAAAACTTAGCAGCTTATCCAGTTGGCCTTCATCCCAGTTACATCAGTAAGTATTATAGAATGGCCTTTAATAACCAAGGCTTCCCCTTTAGGTAATCAGGTGCATTGGAAGAACAATAAGAATACCAGCAGTGCTCTGAAAATTGATTAAAGATGCCAAAGCCATAAAATCTCTTCTTAATCCACAAAAGAGATAAGAAAAACTCATCCAGAGTACTTTCTAGACAAGACAGAAACATTAAATCACTGAAGATCTGTGTTTCAAGGTTTTACATATTGTTAGGTTGTAGCAGCTCTGGGCATACGAGGCATATTGTGTACTGTATTGTTGTTTAAATATAGATTATCTTTCTTATCCATCAGGTTCTTCTTCCAGACCCATAATTATAATAATAGTGATGATAATTCTTATATCATTATTAGAAAGCCTATCCATTTGGGATAGAGACATGAATAGTCAACATCAAGGGAAAGTTTATAAAACATTTCCTGGTGTTATTACACTCACTCAAGCTCTAAGGAAAATTATCATCAATACTTTTTACTGAACTCTTATCAGCTGCCTAGAGGACTTCACTGTTGTGCAAAATCACAAATAATTTAAGATCAAAAGAATCATATTAGTATGCAAAATTTGTCTTTCTGATAAAATTAATAACACACATAATTAACTGCTTATGAAAGATAATTGCCCCTGAAGAAGAACAGTTAATGTTATATTTATTAAGGAGGGAGAGGAAGCACACATAAGGATTAGTAGTTTAATAAGCCGTGTATGAACTGGTATGGTGAGAAAATCGTGTAAACATGCTGTGTTCATATGTAGATTTTATTTTTAAGAGTTCTAGATTTATATAATTAATAAAATTAGAAAATTAGAATGAAGATTCATGTAATAATTTGGCCATATTTTATTGGTTATTTTATATTTTTGCAATAGTTTTATATGGTAATAATTTTTAATAATCCATTTTAAAATTTGAGATGTGCCTTCAATTATCTCCCATTTGATCATCTATTATCTTGCCAAAGGAAAGGGAAATTGGTTTCTCTGAAAAAAGAGGGCAAATGCATCCCATAGCCTGAAAAAACCCTGTAGTAAAAGAAGAAAAAACAACTCCCAGTCTGCACCTTGAAAAGAAAGCCTACTATTCTAACAAGGAGGAAGAACAAAAATTACTAAGTGACTGTTCTTCAAAAGCTCGTTTCCTACCTTACCGAACTCTACATCACCGCTGTAACTCTCTGACCTTACATAGCACACACGGTTGCTAGGGAGAGTGGTAAAATGAGGATAAATGGTGGACATGCAGCCATTTGTGCAATATTGGGAAGAGCTTTCTTCCAGCAGCCGTTTACAAAGTACAGGGCTGAAAATGGGCAGAAAGCATGCGCTTTTGGGAGAAGAGGAATTTATAAAGTGCTGCCATGCAGCTCAGGGCAAAGAGAACATCTGGTGCTAGGCATAAGAGGGAGTTAATATGATAGCCACCATCTTGCTCATGACATGACATTCCTATGCAGCTAAAAACCACAAATTTCAAGGACTTAAGATAGAGCTGTGTCTATGAGGGCTGTGGCACTGTGCCTAGTCTGTGAGTTGCCAGAGAGGGTAAGCTGTATACCAGCCCTGTACCTGCTCTCAGGCTTCCTCTGACAGCAGACACCTAAACTGGTTTCTTTCAGCTTGTCTACATAGGCCAAAAGTGAAACGCTTCTTCCACCAGTGGACAGAGCTTGTCCTATATTTGGATATATAGGAGTACAACCATACACATGCAGAGTATCTTGTCTTCCAACAGCAAGCACAGGCCCCTTTTAATGAAGCCAAAGTGGCTCCTGAATGAGAGCTCAGTCTATAGTGAAGCTCATGCATAGCTCCTTGCACCTGACGCTGGAGATGTCTTGCCGTGCTGTTATATCTAAAACAGATTATGCAGGTATGACATACTTTGCCACATAAGATACAGCAAAAGGGAACTGCCAAGCACACTGATTTTCTTGGTTCCTGAAAGTCCTGTGACTTTCTCTGTCACCCTCTCAGTCCAACACAGTACAGCTCACCAGACAAGGTAAGAACAGTGTCATGGTCTCACTTCAGACCTTTAATCCTCTGTCCAAATTTCTTCATGGATTACTTCAAATATAATCTCCTTTACCCTCACAAAACCTATCAGATCTTGTTCCCATTCAACCTCGCATTCCTCATTTAGCTGGGTTTTCGACTGCTATCTCTGAGTAGCCTCCGATAGGATCACCATCTCTAACATCTCCTTTTACATTTCGATAAAGCGTTTTGACACCTTTCTCCATGCTGCTTTTCACTTTCTGGTGTTCCCCAGAAACATTAACACAGCTATGCCATTCTTTCCCTTTATCTCCCTATTCAAATTTTTTCTTTGTCTAAATGCCAACAAAGTAATTAGCAACAGTTACACTAAACAACATGCTGGTGGTTATCAGGATGGCTTATCTGAGAACATTTTTTTTCATATCATTTCTTGGGGTTTTTTTTCCTCTTCCATCTGCCCAAGCACATCCTGTATTGCCTGCTGTTGTAGATTTCAAGCATAAGCTGCTAGGGACAGGAACCCCCATTTTCTTTAGATTTTGTTCTGTGCCGAGCAGAGTCAGGTTGCTAGTCTTAAATGATCTCCTTTGTTATAAATTATTATATTTGAAGAATCTTTAAAAATGTGACTAATAATTGAAATAATGCATTCCTTCACAGCAGTAAAGAAATTAGCTGTTCTCCTTCTACTTTCAGATTAGTTATATTATTTCTTGGGAGCCTCATTATGAGGTGCTGTTAAGCTACAAAAGAAGGTAAACCCATCAGTATTTAATCCACACAACAGCCCTCGAAGTGAGACTTGTCACAGTACAAAATATATCTGTATTGTGGGAATTTAATTATGACTTGCCTGTTTCATGGAAACTGTAGCCTAGATACAGAGCCACCAAACTGATAAACATAATTCAATGTTTGGCATGTTATCAACAACAGTATTTCAGAGAAAATTATTTGAATTTATTTATATAGATCATAAGCCTGAAACTAAATTACAACCAAGAATTTTGGCTCAGCAGAGTTCTCTGAACTGTAATAGCAGAGTCTGAGATAAGGCCTGGGTTCTTTCAGACTTCCAGAAAACTTCCCTTTCTTCTTATAATGTCAACCCTACCACTGCACATTTCACCTCATAACAACATTTTTAATTATAATCCTACTTTTTCCATAGAGTTGGACTAAGTGAAAAAGTGCTCCAGGTTCAAAGGAATTGCCACAGGTTGGGAGCAAATGATAAACAGTTTTGTTCTGTTATTTTATTCATGTGCAAGAGCAGATTAAGAACGACTTGGGAATGTCTTCACTTTCTATATAAAATTAAAATGTGACTGCTTCACACTTTTTTTCAGCCACTCATGTATTTTCTGATGGAGAACATCAAACTCCAATTTTCATAAGCAAATACAACTGCTAACTCTAATTGTAGAAAGTACAGCTTTCATTTTTCAGCATCCTTACAAGGAAAGTATCTTCAAGTCTCTCTGGTTGATAAATGAATAATGAATTTAGCTCCCTGTGCCTCAGCAGAGGAAAACACATGATGTGAAAATCTCAAAAATAGCACTAAATTTTCAAATCAAATATAACCATAACGGTTTCCCACTTCTAGATGCCATAGATTAACATTTGAATCCCATGCTGATTTTTAGTATTTACAATTTCACAAAAACAATAAAAGCCCAACCTGTATTTGAAATTCTTGTTTTCATCAAACATCTAACTTGTTCTCATGTAGCATTAGGACCATAGGAAAAAGGGACTAAGCGATAGAGACATAAACTAGGCAGAAAGTCAGTGCTGCTTTGCTCAAAGTTTGTGATAGTATCACCAATGAACTCTAACATGTATTTTAGTCTGACACAATCTTATATTAATTTCTAAATACTTGTGAATTTCTGAATACCTCTGTACAAGTAAAACCCACTTTATTCTTAAATATCATGTGATATTTGAATAATTTAAAAATCAAACTTGCTGGATCCATTTCCCAAATTCAGCTGAGCTACACTCAATGCTGAGCTTGCAAAGAAATAGGAGAGAAAAGTGACTTTTGTTACCTTCACTTTCTTCCCTTTGTTGCAGGAGTATCTTTGAGAGCCTGTTCATTTCAAGATGCTTCAGATTTCATCTGTACCATCTTTGTTTATCTCCAGCAATTATGTACTTATCAGGCTGACTACAAATAATTCAAAGGAAGACTTTGTTCCACTCTATTAAGGAGTTTTCAGCATATCTGACACAAATTATATAGCGATAAAAGCTATATAATCATGCAATTAATTATTCTATTTCCTTGAAAGAATGATGTATAAAGTTTTGTTATTGAGAGAAAAGGTTGGTCGTCTATTCACTGAGCCATTAAAATTATTAGGCATTTAGATGTGAAAATGTGTACTCAATTAGGATTACAACTTGAACTTACAAAAGCCGAGATATTCAATTAGTTGATATCCAGTCTAACACACCTGCTGGTCTTTCCTTGTCTGATCAAGCCCAAAATAATACTATTATTAACTTTTCTTTTCTGCCCCTCATTATTATCTCCCTGAAAAGGTAATACACCCTGTTTAGTTTTAGAATTAAATTGCATGTAGTCACTTGTCATCTTTCTCCACATTTTCACTTTGTTTCACATGATAGGTCTTAAGATTGCCAAACTTACACTTGGGAAAGAGTGGTGAGTGTCTGAATGCTGAAACTTTGTAGAAGTGGTTACCCAATGCCATCCATACCGATCAGACAGGTGGTTGGGATTGCAGGGTAGAAAGCTATTCATGTCAGTGAGACTGCAAAGTTGTAACGTACGCAAGAAATGAATTCTTGCGCTGACAGCTACTCACTAAAATTCATCTCCTGCTAGAGAATCATACATTTAAGCATTTAGCTATTCTGAGACCAAATTTTAGAAGTTTTTGTGAATCCTTGTCCCAGTGCCTTTCCTGACAGAAACCTAAAAAAAAAGCAGTTGGAAAGAAAAATAACTAGAAGAAACTGCCCAGATTCCTGCCAAAAGCACAGAAATACACTTTATTTTCTACTCTGCAAGACACTGCAGTGCTTTTACATATAGTAGAATCTCATTATTTTGAACTTCATTATTTATATCTTGGGTAAGCCACAATCCGAGCTTAACACAATCTGAGAAGTTAAAAAGTTCTTCCCACATCCAGTAAAATGAAAAATAACAGCAGACGCTAACGGGATGCTTATTTCCAGTAAATCTTTGGTTTTTCAGAAAGAAAATTCACTGCTTTCACCTTGTCTGCAAATAATTAAAACTAAAACTGAATTGCCAGCATTAGTTAAAGCTAATTCCCAGATTCCACTGTACTTCAAGATAACTATACTGTTACATTCCTCAAGAATGCACTTTCTCTTCAGAAGAGCAAGAGGTATAATGCTGCCAACAAAATTCCTGTCAAGCTTTGAATCTTCCCATTCCATGGGGAAGTATGCAAATGATGAAATGGAAATTGTTATAAAAAAACCCTGAACCAATAAGAAAGAATAAATTACTTTTTTTTTTCTTTAATTCATCAGCATGAAATGATACTAATATGGAGTCCAATCAAGTTTGTACTATGAGCAGAACTAAGGATCAGCACAATATCTCCTTCAAGAGGGAAATATTTTCAGTGCTTTCAGTTTAAAGAATTCATTCCATTCCTAGAGTCCAAGGTTAGTACAAACCAACTTTTCAAAGTAATAACTAAGCGGAAACAAATCACATATGGCAGATACAAAACCAACATTTAATTAAAGATATGAACATTTTTTTCAGGTATTTAATTCAGGTTCTGAAGAACTGCTCCATGTTTGCTCTTGCTAATTCATTTATAACCCATAGCAGCCTTGGCCTAGGCTAAGAATGCCAAAACCTGAAAATTAAAGTGAGTAACATAATATAAAGTAACAGATGGGAAAAGGAGTGGTTTAAACACAAAGCTAAATCCCACTGCTGGAAATTAAGCACAAAAGAAGGGAAAAAAGCAATTTATTCAAAACACTAAGTCCAGCAACTGAATGGCAAGAAACTCATAAATATCCTTCTGTACAACATTAAAAATAAGAACATCTGTTTTACCATAATTATTACAAACCTGAGGTTTAGTGCAAGCCATTCTTTTTATGTATAAGGCCATCATCCTAATCAACAAAGAAACAGCACTGCAAACATGGGATCCAGCCCAAAGATTTTGTGTAGTTTGAAATCCTGCAGGATTTTCATATCTTTGGAATTTAATTGCTAATATTCTGGCTGTTGCTTTTCAGCCAGCTTCTGTCTGTGGTCATACTTTCATATAGCAGGGTTTATGTAATATTTTTAAACTTGCAACAAATCCAGACAAGGATGGAGATGGGCAGAAGTTGCTCACTTTTTATTTGTGAAAAATATTTTATGATTTTATTTTTTTTTTAAGTGAATCTGTTGTTAAGGATATGTTTCAGGAGATACTGACCTCGACTTTCTCACATGATCCCATACTTTACCACTACTCAGATTTCCTGATCTGGAGCTCCTTTTTCCAGAAAGCCACAGGAATAGTGAAAATGGCTGTTCTGACTTCCATCTGTAACATATTCCATGCCAATGGAAAATGTGGGGCCAAGACCAGCTGTCGTGTCCTGGCTCCTTTCTCCCAGTGTGGACTGTATTCAGGCAGGATGGTGAATGGCTGAACTGTCACCACTCAGGAGTAAAAAAGAGATCTTCCTGAAGAGAGGAACTCCCTGATGTGTGGTGCTCACCACCACACCTACCCTGGGGAAAGGGAGCAGAAGGCCTGAGTGAGCAGACTGCCACTACACAGATTCCTAACTCAGGTCCTCAAGACTGAAAACCTGGCTGCTTGATCCATGTGGCCCAAATGTCCAGTCTTTCTCTCCAAATATCTGCGTTTGGTAAGGATGGGACACATCTGGGCCATGTCCTCGTGAGTGAAACATGCACTGTGATCCAAGATCTCAAAAGCACTTCTTGATGTCACAGTGTAGACTTTAGGTCAGTGGTGTTTGTTCCAGTGGCCTCTTGGCTATTCTTAGCAAACACCAGAAAGAAACACATAATGCAGCTGATGCTCCAGTTTTCCAATGAAGCATCAACACTGACTGTTCTCTACTTACTCATCACAACATTAACTTAGGTCTTTCCAGACTTTGATCAAAGAGCGGAGGCTGAGCAGCAAGTCCATTTGTGTAGTGAACTGTTTTCTACCTACTTATGGGTCCTCTGGTCTGCCAACACTGTTCTACCTAAGGCTAGTTGCACATGGGCAAATGTGCTCAACACCATGTCTTGCCCTGTGGCTGATACCTGTTCCTGGAGGCAAAGGACCGTATCAGTTTATCTAGCTATGTTAGCAGATAGATGATGTGCCAGTCTATCTTAGTATTCAAAGCAATTTGATTTTGCCTGCAGACAGCTTTACAGTTAATTTCAAAAATGTGTGCTGATGGGTGATTTATTCTTGCATGTGACTGAATTACCTAATTGTTCACTTGGAAGAGTTTGTAGATATTAATAAGGAATACATTTCCTGTGTCATCAGAAATAACACCTTTTTCTCCTCCATGCTTAGGCTGCATCTTAGAGTGGTTATGTTTCTTGATTCCACCTTTTGTTTATTGGTCTCTGTGAGACTTTACATATGAAACTAGTCTTGCTGTGAGGTGAGCCACTGTTGTCATTTCAATTACCAAAGAATTGTTTTTCTAAATAACTGAGGATCTCTTGTTATATAGCTTTTTGGTTAAAATCTACATCAAAACATCACAATCATCTGTGTTACTTTTGTTATCCTCATATTCAATGCACAATTAGTAACCCTTTCAGTGATAAACATCTTCCACAGCCACAAAATCTTGGTTCACATTAGCTGAGACTCTGCTGTCTTTCCTTGTTAGGGTACTGTAGGGTGATGTAGCACCATGCAGAGCATTGCACCTACCCAGCTTTCCCTAGGACCTTTGTCCTTTCAGGGGTTTGCATGTTTCCCTCTGAAGCTACATCTCATATCCAATATCCCTTGGGAAGCTGCTGCAGGGACTTCCAGAAGTTTCTTCCTCGGTGAAGACCTTGTTGCCTACCTCACTGTGAGTGTGCTGTTGCATTACCCATTACGTTGAATCTGCATCAGGTTAAGCCAAATTTGTGTAAGGACTAAATTGGACTTTAGTCAGCATTTAAAGGGGGAGGAGAGAGAGGAAATACAGGTAGAAGTTGTACATGTTGCAGCTATGCCAGTGGTGGGTGATGTGAAGATGGTGGGAAAACAAACTGTGGCAGATTGCTTGGCTGAAGAGGTCCATTTTCATTTCTTGATTGAAAGTCCTTGCAGATGAACAAGGTCTGTCCTCGAAAGTATCTCCATGTCCAGAAGAATATGAGGAAAAGGTGTCTGTCTGTGTTATTCTGGTCCCTGCTTTAACCTTCTAAAATGAGTTTTTCAAAATACCATACTTCTAAATGAGAATAAGATTATAAGATGTAGTAGCATAAAAAGGCCTTCTCTGTGACAGGGGAAGAAATGCAATGCAAAAGAATTTACCCATGCAAAGACAGTATTGACGGTTTAAAAAAATAAAAAAACCATGGCACATATATTTGCATATCTAGTGCAGAAAAGGTTAAAACCCTAAATACCACCAACCTTATCTAACAAATAGGTTTTATTTGCTATTCATAGTGTCTTTAGGGATTCCTCAAAGCTGCCAGAGATCAACAGTTAGCTCTACTGTAAAGTACCATGTAAGCATGCATGCTATACAAACTGTGAAAACAGCTAATCCAAGTGATATCTACTTCCCATTTTGGTAAGTATTCAGATTGGCAAATTCCATAAAGGCCAAGGAGGCAGATAATGTTTGAGATTATGTTGTTTCTGTGTGTGTACAGATTTTCCTCTTTGGTCCCAACAGATTTCCTACAGATCTCAATTCTAAACCATTTCTGTTAATGAATCATATGGTAAAATTCCCTTATCAATGTTACAGTTATGAAGCAGCAAACCCAGTCTGGCACAATGAATCATAATACTTAGTGCCTGAAGAGGTAACTCGCAAAAAGAGAGATGTAAATTTCAGAATCACAGTTACAGAATTAAGATTCCTAACATCGCCCCCTCCTGCTTTTTTAACTGCACCAAGTGCGAATTGTCTTCAGGTCAAATCCTGACAAGGCAAAGCGGTGTATGCTCAGTGTAGCATGAAAACCACCACCCTTATTATCACAGAACCCATTTAAAGTGAAAAAACGAAAAATGTCAGGAAGCTCAGTTTTACCAAAGAAAGAGCAACTAATTTTAAGAATATTCAGGGCTGAAAGGTGCTGTTATAAAGAAGGTAACATTTGCCTCAACAGAAGCTATGCCTCCCTGCATCGGTTCATTATCCCCTGTATATGCTACTTCAAACTTATTGTTATTTACCTTCAAATATTACCATTTGTTTCCAGCCAAATGAAAATTAACTTCAGACTAGTTCTTGCAACCAGTAAATAAATTAAAAGGAAGTAAAAATTATTGCCAATGAAAGTCTCAAAAATGTGAAGGCCATTCTGAGGGTTCACAAAGGAACTACTTTTGCTGATTTATTTTTACTGCATTATTAGTTAAGATGGTTCCACTGACATTTTTTTCCTTCTGTGAACTCTGTGTCCTCTATTCTTTTGTGCTTCATAGGGTCTGAGTGGATATGAAGAAAGTGCATGGCCCCTGGGTGAGTAAGCACTCTAGTAGTTCCAGTGAGGGAAACAATGAACTATGTCCACCAGCTTCCCTAGAGTATGTTACAAAAGTCATCAATTTATTTACAACTGTAGCAAGTGGTGTATTGGGCTCAGAAATAAGTTCTTCAGCTTTGTGACTTAGGAGTGAAACATGCTCTATGAAGAGCTTTTTCCAAGCTTGAGATTTATCCTCAATTTTTTTTCCACTCTGAATTTTCTGGAACTTTAACATTTGAGAGCAAAATTCTGCTCCCCTCCTGATCTGATCTAAATTATTCATAATTGGCTGGAGAGCTACAGAGAAGAGCCTGGGCTTATTTGCACCTCTGTCTGCCAAGAGCCAAGGAGAAGAGCTCCGACTCTGACATTTCCTGGCATAAGATGACAACCGTCTCCCTGTGCCAACATCAGTTTGAGATGCTCTGGAACAACCCAGCTGTATCCTCCCCCAGCCTGCTGGCTTGCCAGCTCACATGCATCAACCCAGCCACTGTGCCAGCTTAGCCCCTGTTGTCCATGATATGACATACCCAAGCTTAGGACCTTCCTTTACACTCTCCAAGAGCCATACACCATTTCAGACCTATGGACTAGCATCTCTGACTTATACAAGTAAAAAAAGGAATGCTGAAGCCTAGCCCCTGCAAACCTGAAATGCCCATATTCTTCAGTGAAAGTGCCAGGATATTTCAAAAGACCTGCTTCGTCAAATCCTTTCCTGTCTTGCTATGGTCTACATCCTATAGTAAGAATAAGCAGCAGTGACACCCTCATTTTAATTGCTGCATAGGGGATGTCCCTTTTACGAAATTATTTTTGCAACAAAATGTGAGATTGGACCAAAGAAGCAGTATAATTGAAGCAGAAAAAAACCCCGTGGTGTCATGCTTACACCATTCAATAAATCCATATGATTTGGAGATAATCCATTCTCACTAGAATATCTTTTCAAAGGGAATAGATGAAATAACATGTCCAGAGTTTATTCTTCCTCATATCATCAGTGGACTCTCTGGGTTTTTTTTCTTTAGTTCTTAGCTTTATAAGTGAGAATTGAGTGTATTTTAATAAAACGCAACATTTTATCTAGGAGAAGAATGATTTTACTTTAAAGATGAACCTGAAACCTTTTTCTCCTGCACAGATCACTAGAGTTCAGCATACTGAATCTGTCTTCTCTGTGAAGGGGTCAGAGTCAGGCTCATTTGTCAAATAATCTTGGGAAAAAGAGGAATCCCAGGGGTTTAATTCAGTCTTACCTTAACCTCGCAGGAAGCCTGACCAAGCCCCATCCTCAATGAGCCATGGAAGCAGACCCTCCTTGCATAATTGTGCCTTCAGCAGAAGCCTGGACTGATCTTCTTAATACAACAGATTCAATACCTTGAGTATCACAGCAGTGACTTGAGCACAGAGAAACCCTGGATGTAGCTGGAAACACATACAAGAATACAAGATAAAATATATGTTAGTGACTGTTACGCAAAGCTCCTATAGGGACTTGTCTTTCAGTGGATGTTGTTTAGGTTCACACAGTGATATCTATTAAATGTTCTGCAGGTTTTAAAAGAGCCAACATTTTTCTTGTTGTTTTGTCTTGCTTTCACAAGATTAATTACTGGCTACCCGTTACAGCATATGTGCTAATGTGCTGGGTTGGCAGCAGTGTACGAAGGAAGCCTGCCTCGACTGGCTGAATGAGCACCTTTGCAGACTGTAACATATAAAATGGAAGTAAGTTGTGTCTACAGCAACAGTGCCTTTTGACATACCAAATGCCTTTGTATGGAAGAATTTTGCAGAAATAGGTTTGCACTGACTCAATACCGGTGCACTCAGCAGACCTTACAGCCATATCACTGCAGCACTGTGAGGACATGATGGACAGTATAACAGGCAATCTCCATCTCACTGCCCTGCTGTAGTTCCCAGGAATGGCTGGCGTCAGCCAGTCATGGCATGCAGGCAGGGTGGATGCCAAACGGGGCTCATGCAGGTGTGAGTGCTCATGCCCATCGCTTCAAAGGCCTCTGGCAGGCCAGCACAAGCATCAGCATCATCAGAGATGCTGATTTCTCTTTCTGGGCTCAGCTCCTGGCTTCTTGGTCTAACATGGGAGAGAAGTGCTGCAAGGGTAGTAAAATGGCTTCTGTATAATCCTATTTAGCTGACACCAATAGTATCACTATGAATATCTAGAACATGCATGTAGGATTTTTCAGGGGAGAAACAAGAGAAAACACAACAGGGAGGAGAAAATAACACATCCATTAAAAAAAAAGACGGCAGTAAAGCTGTTACTAGCAAAATTTTGTATTGGTCTGCACATCTACACCTCTGAGTGCTGAAAAGAATGAGAAGTAAAATGATAGGCCAAAGGGTTTTTATGTATTAGTGCCTATCAATTTTCTTATTTAAAAAAAACCAAATAAAGTATTTAGAATGTCAAAGAAAACACTATATTTAGATTGCAAAACTTCCTTATTTCGTGTCATTAGGATATTTTCAATGAGTCTTACATATTAATTTTCTACCATATAATACTACTACCTCTCTAAAATTTCATGCTTTCTTGTTGCTCTTCATTCTCTGTTCAAAAGTAAATATTTGTTTTCTGCCCTTCTCTTTCCTTTGTACCTTTATAGCAAAAAAAATCTGTGCTCAAAACACAAGCAATTGATAAATCATTTACATGCAAAGGGGAAAGATTGCCTGGGGAACACACTTAAAATTCTTTTTAGCCAAGAGGATGCTTTTCAGCAGTCTGAAATACTGATTCAGAATAGGTGATTCCTGTCATAAACATTGTTTTTCTAAAAATTATGACATTTTAGCACACCTGTGATCCAAAGGGAAGGTGTTCTGAGGACATCCTATCCAACCATCAAGATCTCTATTTCACTGTGATTGGCATTGTCATTAAGTTATAATACTGTGTCTCAGTAAAGGGAGAACACTAAACTTCAAAAGAAATGCAATAGACGTCACTACAAAAGAATAAACTTTGCTGGAGCAAAATGTCTGAATTCAACAGAGGCTGCTGCTCAAGTACAGTATCCACATTTGATAATTTTAGTCAGAGAAGGAGCTTCTGCTAGTGAATCTTCACTGGAAGTTGTTAATTGCCATCCTACCACCCATATGTCCTCTTTTGTATTATTCCATATAGAAACTCTGCAAGGAGAAGGCTTTGCTTTGAACTAGCCACTGACATTTTTATAATGTGTGTGTTATCTGTCATTTCTGTTTGCAAGACCACAGTGGAGAGTGGGAATAAACTCCTAAGTCTCCAACATAAAGTTCTAATAAAAACCTCTATGGATGCTGAAGTTCTGTACCTTACAAAGGATATTCAGAGAACGGCGCAGATATTTTGCTTTATCAAAACATGTTAGAAAAAAGAAAAAAAGTAAAATTATACAATCCACTAAACAGGGGTTTTGATAGTCCTGATTCTTTCATAGTGTTACTAGCTTTCACCTGCTTCTGAGAGCCTGTGGATGACATAAATACAGAAATATACGTACAGATAACTTCCGAATTACACGGCAATCACAATACCTTTTTTACTGCTTCAAAGATTTTTATCTGAATCCTACTAAGTCTTGCTTAATGATTCTTCTATTGACAAAGGGTTGCCAAAGTCAGAGCCAACACCATGTATTAATAAATAATTAGACTACTCAACTGCTAATTACAATACTGCATTGATTAAACTAACTGCTTTGACTTTTTTACTGTTTGTATCTAGAATCTTGGCCCTGTACATTCTTTGTTGTTATATTTTTAAAAATTACTAAGCCAGTTATGTGCATCTCTATGTCTGTATTTCTACCCATAACAGTTAAGTGATTAGAATTGCCACAATTTAAATAGACAGTCTACAGTGATGGCCCACACAAAGGAAATAAACATCAGTTACACATCATAGAAGCAGTCACTTAAAAAAACTTACAGCAATCAAAGGACAGATCAATCACAGACCAAATTAAGCCTTAGGAATGAGCAAGCAGACAAACCAGTGGTATCAGCTATCTCTAATGTGGTCCTGGGAGAAGTTAGGCAAGCCAGAATGAAAGCTATTGCATTCCTGACAGTGGGAGGGGAATGTTAATGATATGTCATTCCCTACAGGAGTCACTGGAAATGGATCTCTGTTATCCATGCAAAGCCAGCATCCCCATGCAAACATGGATTCGTCAGGCACTTCCTGAAACAGACTTTGGAGGAGGAAAACATGCAAACAGGAAAACAAGAACCAAGGAGGGCGGAAGAGAGGGCTTCAAGACTTTTTGTCCTACAACAAAATCTACTCCTTTGAAACATTTCATAGATATCGACACCCCACTTCCCCAAGAAAAAAACAAGCAGACAGCAACAAATGGCTAAACACTGGTCTTTCTAGAAGCAGCTTAATTACAGCAACTTTTGATTAATGTGATAAATAGCAGCACTGGCAGAATCAATAGTTGCTAGAGTTTCTTTCATGTATTTTACATAAAGAATCAGGTCTCTAACACGAACCTCAGTTAGAGCCTGTTGCTGAAATCAATCCTCCCAGTTAAGAAAAAAGAGAAGTCAGGTATGAGAAAAGGAAAACAAAACTCTTACTAGACCCTTGGATTCCTCCTGGTGGAGAAGCTCTTTACCGACCCCAGTGGCAGGCAATTTCTAGCCAAGAATTTTTACTGACAGCCAAGCATATTTATCGACTGCCCCACTGTGAAGACCAGCAAAAGACCTAATAATAGAGTTCTCAATACATATCCCAGGAGCTGTCTGGATGCTTAAAACTCTAGTACAGGAGTTTTGAAAGGATTTGTCAGGTTTCTTGGCTGCCTCTGATGCCGTGGTACCATAGACCTGCTGAGGCAGCCCTGCATACCCTGCCTGCCCCTGCCCAGGGCTGCCCTCACCTCCTGGCTCCCAAACTGAATTGTGTACGAGATGATTTTAAAACATCCCTTTAAATGTCAAAGCACTTTCCCCAGCTGAACATGTTACATGGTAACGCATTATTTCTCAGCCTTTGGTCCAAAGCCAGACAGTGCATTTGATGGTCAGTGTGGGAAAAAGAGCAAGAATTTTTTCCTTCTTTTTTCCCACTCTGCTTTCCTCTGTAAGTAGAGCAATTACTGCCATGCACCAGACAAGACTTTCCAGCTGTGGAAAGTCCCACAGGAGAAATTTTGAGGGAGAAAATGCCTCTAGAGCATTCTGCTAGAGGGTTGCTCTCTGTTTACTGCCAACACAGATAATTGACACTTCGTGAAAGGCACTACGGCCTCAGGAATCTCACCCATTCCCATATTCTGGTGGAAACATGATACCAGGCCTGGCCATACCTATCTCATGGAAGTCCAAATACAGGAGGAAAAAAAGCATGGTGCTAAAATGGTGAAAAAGTCTTAAAGATGTTTCCAAGGAATCCATTAAATGCTCAAGATGTGTTAGGCTTCTGACAGTGGCTATCCGCATCCAGATGAAATAGAAGTGCAGCTGCTAGAATATCAGAATTGTATGATTTACAGAATGGTTTCTGGGATGCTCCAGCCTTGTGCTCAGTCTTGATTCACTGCCTATTTCCTGGCCAAAGAGCAGTGCTCAGAGCCACATTTGATGTGTTTTTCTGAAGGCTTCTTACCATCGGACCGTGACAACCCTTAATTAGGAGGTTTTTAGTGGGTTTTGCCCAAAGCCACTGTCAAAATATCTCAACACTGTTCTCTATAATGATGAGAGATACCGCAAGATTTTTTCATACAGATATATATATTCACAAATACAGAAATATCATCCAAGTTTCTGGTGCTTGTAGCTTTGATATAGATTGCAAAGCCTTGTGATAATATTTGATAGACATTATTTGTCACCATGTGCCTGCACTGAGGTCCCTAACCCACCCATCAGGGACACCACTAAGAATTTTAAACCACACAGCAAACTGTAGCAGCTCCCATCCCTAGCAAAACCCAGTTGGGCAAAACCATGTTTTCTCCTTCCTCTCCAACTATGCAATCCACACACACCCACAGATGGACTTGCCTTCCCTCAAAACCTCCTGGGATGAAGGCTGGATTCAGTCCAGAAGCAACAGACGAGGAAATGTTACTGACCAAAGTGCAATTTTTCTCCAAGTTTTTCATGCTGTGTAAATCCACTCTGAGACTATGTCCTGTTATTTAGTAAAGGATGGCACTAGATGCTGCAGGATACCAGCAAGAGGAGAGGAAAGGAAGGTGCATCTAGGACTAATAGGATGAAGAGTCCTAGCTCCCACCTTCCCTTTCTCATCCTAGACATAGCTTCAAAACTTCGGAGGCAGCAGGAAAAATGAAGTCCAGCAGTAATTTGCAAGAGAAATACAATTAGTGCATTAAGGTTATTTCACTAAATAATCCCTTTTGCTCCATCACAATAGCGCCTTCCCTGACGTCTGCTGAGAAGGACTGTAAACTCCACAGGAGGCAGGCTGAAAACCACCACTGAGTGTTACACAGTGGCTGTTTTTCTTCACAGAAGCTCTGTTGGCACACTGTGCCTTTGGAGTAAAGGGGTGAGCAGCTACCACCCTTTTAACCTTTCTATGAAAGAGAGGTTGAGGAGAAGGAAGGGCTGCCAGTAGGACATCTGAGCAGTTTTCTGCATCCCAGGGATACTGAGGACATTTTCTGTTCTTGTTTTTTGTTTGTTTGGTATTTTTTTCCCCAGCCTAAATCGCAGATTATTTTTAACTCCTTAACTTTGAGGTGGTGCTATGACCACAGTTTACCTAACTTCGCCATCTAGTGCCTGAGCCCACAGCACTTGCTAACAGCAACAGAAGCCTAGGGAGAGACTAGAGGGTAAGACATTTAACAAAGAGAATATTACATCAAATCTGTGTTGTTTTGCGCAGCAATCTTGCAGATCAAATCTATGTTGTCTTAAGATAAGTTTCTTCTTCAGTCTGTTAGCATAACTCCACACTTAACTCTATTATCTTTGTTGGAATACTTCTTTTAGAGGCTGTACCGATTTTGGAGAATTAAAATAATTGAATTCCATGTCTAGTGCAAAGAAGGTTTCAAAGCTTGTGTGGAGATTCAAAGTGTTTTAAGGGAATGTTTCAAGAAGTGACTATGTTCTTGCAAAAAGCTTTATGATAATGGCTTTCTTCACACAAAGAAAAGGTACTAAAGACATTATTCTTTTTTGTGCTGATTATCCTTTTTCACAGAAACATTGGAGGAATCATGGAAGAAACTGTCTGAAGAAGTTCATTTACAGATACTATCATTATAAATATATACATTATAATGATTATAAATCATTATAAAAGGACAGTTCATCTGTCCTTTATAGGATTCTACATACTAACTCTTCCTGTGACTGGCATCTGAATCTGAGTTTTCTCCAGCAGCGCTGCAAGTTTTCTACGTCACTTTTTGAATGATTGGTTTAGCCTACTTTCAAAGTAAGATCTACTAAATGAGCTACATGAGAACTGATTTATCATAGCTACCTACCACCTCTTCCTCTACTGAAACACTGAAATAGATGCACTTTAAAGGAGAAAAACAGATTACAAATTCAGCAGAAAGAATGTAAAAGCAGGAGACAAGCTGTCCTCAGACACAAGATTCTAACTGTGATTGGCACAAAACCTTAGTATTTAGTATATTTACTAAATTTTCATGTTTATTTAAATTTTATATTTATATTTGTTTAAACCTTAGTATTTTAAAACTGTGCATTTATTTAATCCTTATTATTGAGTATATTTATTTATTTAGTAAAAGGCACAAAACCTTAGTATTTCTGAGCTGCAATGAAAACTGTTCCACTTTGTTACATATTTTCCATCACAATTACAGTAAAATATGTGAGTGACCATGCAGTCCCTTCCTGCAACCCAGTGACAAAGACTCCATCCATCCATCCATCCATCCATCCATCCATCCATCCATCCATCCATCCATCCACATGTCCCTGCAAGAGCGAGTTAACCTTCTCACTGGTTTCATGTTATGAATCTGTCACCTGGAAGGGCTTAGATACATTAAATTACAAGCAGCAATAAAACCTTAAGGGCAAAGAAGATAAACTCAAAAAAACCCTGTTTCATAGAATCACAAAACAGTTTGGGTTAGAAGCAACCTTAAAGATCATCTGGTTCCAACCCCCCTGTCATAGGCAGGGACACCTTCCAGTAGACCAGGTCCAATCTGGCCTTGAACACTGCCAGGGATGGGGCAGCCACAGCTTCTCTGGGCAACCTGTTCCAGTGTCTTCCTACTCTCATAGTGAAGAATTTTTTCCTAATATCTAATCTAAATCTACTCTCTTTCAGCTTAAAGCCATTCCCCCTTGTCCTGTCACTCCATGCCCTTGTAAAAAGTCCATCTCCAGATTTCTCGTATGCCCCCTTGAGGTATTGGAAGGCTGCTATAAGGTCTCCCCGGAGCCTTTGCTTCTCCAGGCGGAACAAGCCCAACTCTCTCGGCCTGTCTTCATAGGAGAGGTGCTCCAGCCCTCTGATCTTCATGGCCTCCTCTGGACTCACTTGCCCAGCTCCATGCCCTTCTTGTGTCGGGGGCCCCAGAGCTGAACACAGTACTCCAGGTGGGGTCTCACAAGAGCAGAGGGGGAAGATCACCTCCCTCAGCCTGCTGGCCACACTCCTTTTGAGCTCTCTTTTTTTGATTTTTGGTCTCCTTTTTTGCTCCTTTTGAGTGACTATATGAATTCGCCCATTCTTACCCTATGGCAAATTTGAGATTCAGAAGAGAAAGAAGGAGAGAAAAAGAGAGTAAGGAACAGGTTGCACACCTTGCATGCACATCTGGGTACAGGACCATACTCAAGCAGTTACCAGGGAACCATTAGAGTACTGTAGATCCACATGCTAGCTTGGTTTATGGCTACTGCCCACGTAAGCAAGCCGTAAGATAAACAGACCTGGCATTAAATCAATGAAAATTATTTGCAACTAGTGGGAGGCAAAGAAAGGGGCATGGGCTTTGCCTATACCTTGGACTAGGACTCTAAAGCCCTTTGCTTTCTAACAGAACATGGTATCAAACGGTTTTCTGTAGGATAAGATATTAATAAGAGTTAAATCCTGTGGGCCCAAAAAAATGTTTGAAATAAAGTTCTTCCACCAAAGATGGAGACTGCTTGTCAACGGAAGTGTTGATTAATGACCTGTTGCAATCAAATATTTAAGCCATTCTTGTCTAAACTGCATAAAGATAGAAAAAGAATTATTTAAAAAGCCCTATGTGTTTCTTGGCAACAAATTATTTGGTTTGGCAGAGAGAAGTGCATTTTCATAGGACCTCTAATGGAGCTTAGCAGGAAGGTAACACACGTAAAAGTCTTCTGACTTGGCAGTATGAACTAAACGGCAGCAGGTTGATGAATGATAACATTACATTTATTTTCATATTTATCTAGTACTTACATTATTTATATAGTACCTTGTAAAAATAATAGCACTTGGAAGATTTTCCGCAACAGAATCCTAAGAACTTACAGTACCTGTGGAAACACAGTCCAGTGCTGCATCAAATTGTTCAACAGGGATTTATGCCTGAGAGGAGCCAGCCTTCCCCTTGGCCGTAAGATACTCTTTGCTTTTTAATTCCATGAAATTCTGGAAGGCTAGGGAGCAAATATACATTTCCTCTGTATTTCCTTCTCCCAGTTCTTGAATGAATAGATTGTAAATAATCTTCCAAACGGTGCAAACACTAGACTTCACTGCACTTACCATGGTAATGATATGGTAATTGTATGGCAATGAACACATGATGTGATCATGGCTATAAATAGTGTGTGATCACAGACACAGCTATACACATGACCAAAGCAGCAAATCTTTGAAAACAGATCATTAATTTCCTAATATTTCCTCCAAATAAGTCACTCTCTGGTATGTGAATATACATATTGGTAGTGTTATAAGGCTTAATGATCTCCCATACTTATCAGTAGCCCAATCCCAGAGCAAAGGACTTGGGAAGAAATCAAACCTTTGATTACAGGAAGGGACTCAACACTAGAGATTCCTTAGCTCTCCCACAACAATGTACCTTAATGAATAGATATCACACATTAAGAAGACAGACAACAGCCAAAACTATATGTCATATCAGTCTTCCAGATTTTGTAAGTTGTGACTGGAGGTGTTCACAGGGGAGACAATATATAATGAAAGGCTCATGGGTTGAGATAAGGACAGAGAGAGATCACTCACCAATTACCATCAGGCAAAACATACTCGACTCGGGGAAATTAGTTTATTACCAACCAAATCAGAGTAGGATAATGAGAAATAAAACCAGATCTTAAAAACACCTTCTTTCCACCCCTCCCTTCTTTCCAGGCTTAACTTCATTCCTGATTTTCTCTACCTCCTCCCCGCTGCATCACAGGAGGGTGGGGAATGGGGGTTGTGGTCAGTTCATCACATCATGTCTCTGCTGCTTCTTCCTCCTCAGGGGGAGGACTCCTCACACTCTTACCCTGCTCCAGCGTGGAGTCTCTCCCATGGGAGACTGTTCTTCATGAACTTCTCCAATGTGAGACCTTCCCACAGGCTGCAGTTCTTCACAGATTGCTCCAGCATGTGTCCCTTGCACGGGGTCACAAGTCCTGCTCCACCACTGACCCCCATGAGCTGCAGGGCAAAGCCTGCCTCACCGTGGTCTCCAGCACAGGCTGCAGGGGAATCTTTGCTCCAGTGCCTGGAACGTCTCCTCCCCTCCTTCACTGACCTTAATGTCTGCCTTATTCTCGCATATTCGGTCTCTTGCTTCTGTTGTGCATTTCTTCATGCTGTTGTGCCCTTTCTTAAACCTGTTATCCCAGGTGTGCTACAACCATCACTGATGGGCTCAGTCTTGACAAGCAGCGGATCCATCTTGGAGTTGTCTGGACATGGGGGAAGCTTCCAGCAGCTCCTCATAGAAGCTACCCCTGTAGTCCCACCTCTACCAAAACCTTGCCATGCAAATCCTACAGATAAGCAAACTTTATATGTGAAACATTTTCACCAAGCTTGTGAAAAGTAGTTGAACTCATGCACTAATGCTGATTTCAATGAACACATAATTTAAAATTTAAATTTTTAGAATTCAGATTTATTTTCCACTGCGTCAAAGAAGATGGTGATGCTTTCTCAGTCAGAGAAACCAAAATATGGTCTGTGTATTATTTAAATTAATAACAAATTACATAATTAGTAGAAATAGTATTATGTTACAGTTTGGGAAGAAAGCAGGAAATATCGACACCTCAGGTGAAATGCAGCAGCAGAATGTAATTAGTCATATTGGTTTCTGGCCAAAAGATTAGATTTTATATCGATACAATTATTAAAATTTTTAGTAAGTGATAGCAACTGGCAAAAAATTTCTAATTGTATCCAAAAGACAGCAATAAGGATGTTTGGCTGTTGCATGATGTTTTATACCAGGCACTGCATTTTCTGAAGTGCTGGGAAGAAGTCTCTGTGATGGGTCTCATGTCAGGTCTCAGGAGATGAAGCATCTTTTGAAAATCCAGGATCCATCCTTCAGCCACTCTGTTCTCCAGCAGTAGTCTGACTGATCTGTGATATCTGATGGCAAGAAAAAAGAAGCCCTGCCGGCAGAGGCGTGACAGTCCACGTCTTGGAACTGTTTCTCAGTCTGCTTCACCAAAGCAGGGCTGAGGAGCGCTGGGAGAGTACACAACAGGGCTGGCAAAGAGCTTACACTCACACAAGTTCTTCAGAATTAATTTATTTACAACTTTTTCACTGATAGATTTCTCAGTTTTCATTTATCCTAATAGATTAAGATGTAGGCTTAAGCAAATGCTTTCTTCTGGAACAGATGCTGGGAAGATAAACTCACAGTATGAGTACTGGGAGACATTCCCTGCACAGCACAAGGTCCTTCATTTTTCCTTACCCAAAGACTACGGGTCCACTTACTACTTGCTGAGTCTTCATTAGACCTGGATGGTACTGCTTTACAGACTTCAAACTTTTTGGAAACACTGATGTTGATACATCTTACCAGCTTCATTTTCTTCCTGTATTTGCAGCTGATTCTTTTAAAGACTTTTCTTCAAACTAAATGCATTAAATGCAAAGGCAACCTGTGTAACTGATGTAACTGCTATTTTTAGTTGCACTATGAAGAAATCTACACTGTAAGTGTTGTTGTCAATATTAAAAGCACACATAAGATTGGCTTTATTGGAGAGAAATCAGATGCAAAAATATTAATGGTGGTCTAAGTATCACAGGATTAAACATCAAAATGTGTAAGAGTAGATCAGGTATTCAGATACTGATGCATTGTCTTGTCATTTTTTTTTCCCTCAGAAATACAACTTTAAAAAAAAAAAAAAAAAGCCGTAATGAATGCAAAATAATGAGTGTCCCGCCAGAATTTCTTGAAAAGCTTTTGTATAGAATAATCAGATTGCCTTTATCTATTTGAAGAAATTAAAATTCGCCCCATGTGAGTAGAAGCTTAGGGGGTTTTTTTAGTCAGTATTAGAATTTCAAAACAAATTACTCAGAGCAGTTATCCCTGCTGAATAACTCTCCAGCTTTTCCATGAAGGTGGACCAAAATTCAGAACTAATAGACGCCATTTCCCCAACTCATAGCTCTGGGCAGCAGTACTAAAATGTACTAATTTGAACTAACTCTGTTACAGTATTTCAAGAAGAAAGTGGGGGGTTTTTTTTCCCCTCTTTGGCAGGTTATTTTAAGATGTCAATTCAAACTTTTGGCACTGACGTCAAATCTTTCCTCAGAAAAGCTGTTCCTATTCTCCACTGGGCTGTTAAATGTAGAAGCAATAGACTTCACTCTCCATGAACAGTGATTTTTCCACTACCGTATTACTATAATTTTCCACCATGCTCTTGACAGCCTTGTTGGCTCTGCCTTGCCAGAAGAAAGGGGCCTATTGATTTGTTTTGTCTTGATAACGTTTTCATGAAGAAGGAGGAGGTGGCCTTCAGTGCACACAGCTTGCTTTGGAGCAGAAAAGAGAGGAGCAGTAGCTGTAGCTACACTGTGAACACAGAAGTAGCTCACAGCTGTATATTTCATGGGAAGAATAAATCTAATAACAGTAATAATAAAAATAACATCAATGTGTGCAGTGACATTTTACAATGCAGGATGTTTTTCAGGCCAACCTTGACTCTAAGCATCCCCATGTGACAATAAAAAAATGCTCCTGAATGGTCCCTATCTGGAAATGTCCTATGAAGATGAATTAGGACCCATATCTCTTTTCACAGACTGCTATCTTACTGCAACAAATTCCTCTATTTCAGTGTGCCTCTTTGTACAATAATGTGCTGCTAAATGGCAGTCACACTTCATAAGCTCAGAAACGTGAAAGTAGTAATATATCAATATGAAGCAATTATTAGAAAAATGCACAATGCAGCAATCCTGTTCTCCATGTTTAAATGTCTCACTTCTCCTTAGTGCCTTAACCCAAGGACTGAACTGCAGTGGTACTTCAGGTAATCCCAGCTGGAGCAAGGCACTCAGGGAAGGTGAAGACTTCTGTCCTGAGCTGCGCAGGATTCAGGCTCTGTGTCCAGCAGCATTTCCTGTGCAGTGTAAGTTGTGCCAGCTATTGTGTCAGCTCAGGACATTGGGAAAGCAAAATATTTAGAAATGGGATGTTATGTCAAACTTACCATCATAAATATTTGGGAGGAGACAGCCAACTGCTCTGCTTTCTCTGTTTAGCCAGGAATGAACCTGACATTTGGGATTTTAAAACCAGTTAATCATGGCTCCAATCAGTTTTGATCAGTAAGCAAATATTTAATCCCATTCCATCTTTTGTATTGCTTTTATAAAAGCAGGAAGCAGATTTTTAATGAGATTTTTGTTGGTTGGATATTTAGTTTCTAGAGCTATTGTCTTAGAGGTCCATGTGTGCTGACAAAGGTGAGCACAGTGAGACTCCCAGGCAGTGAACTGCAACATCAGTCCAGGGGAGGTGAAGATCACTCTACTATTGTTTTCCCCAGACTTCCAGTCCTAGAGAAGGCTTCAAACAGCAGCCCTAAACGAGAGGATCCCTCATCAGAAGGCATTGACAGATATTACAGGAGAGACTGGACTGTTTTAGGCTTAGATCTCTCAGAAAGGCAGTTTTTGCTGAACTTTACATAACCAGGAGCTCACAGTTAGCTCTTGTGCAAGGAGATGTGTTTTCTTGTGTTTTCTTGCCGCTGCATATGCACAGGATTCAGAGCAGTTGGCAGGATTATATGCTTACGATTCCTTTCCTGCAACACCAACAGTTTTTGCCATCTGTATGTGAGCTGCCTTAACTTTAAAACATTTGGTATTCTAATTGTCTCTGGGAGCTGAAAAATGAGTGAAATGTTAGCCTTTGTAAATGAGCACTTTCCAGATCACTGTACCATGAAACAGTTACTGAAGCTAACTGGAAAAAAAGAACGGAAAGGGTACCAGTTCAGAAGTTCAGGTGAACTTAAAAATGAAAGAGTAGATGAGTGAAAAACTAATCATACAATTATGCTGCAAATGTGTCATTATGTTCTGTTAAACCAGTACTTCAGTGAGACAAAAGGCTCAAAACTGTGCAAAAATAGCCTTAGAAGAAACCACTTCTGTTCCAGACTCAGTTTATACACATACTGAGCCTGATAAGAGTTTGCCTGAGCAATTGGTGCGGGAGGGGGCAGCTGCCTCAGAGGGGGCAGCTCGTTGAGGGGCCAGCTGCCTCAGAGGTCCTTCAACAGTGAAAGCCTGTTGTTAGCCCACCTTGAAAATCAGCTGTCATTGGAAATAGCTGCATGGAGAGGCCAACAGGTGATAGCTTCACAGAAAGATGCTTGCAATGTTAATGGAAGATGGATTTTGATTTGCATTTGTAGCACAGCAACACTGGCTTGAAGTCAGTCAGCTCCCTAATTCTTAAGGCCTGGAAATAAGCATGCAAAATTGTAGGGTAGTTAGTAAGACTGCTGGGAGAAGTAATACTGTCAGAACCTTAGAACAGGTTCATCTGTTCTTCCTTTCTCACTCTTTTTTTTTCCCTGCATTAAAAAGACTTATGACAGAGGATGATACTCCTTTGCCTGCTGAGGGACCCTGCATATTGATGCTGCTGCTCAATTATCTGTGAAGCTTTTCAGAAACCCTCAGTGCTGCAGCAAAATTTAGCATGGATTAGCTTCCAACTACAAAAATCATAGGTGGAAGTTTCGTTCCTTTATATATGGAAGAACAAATACATGGATATTTCTACACAAAATCATAGCAGTTTCTTTTCCGGGTATAAATAATTGCTGATAACTTGATGTAGGGGAGGGAGCTAACGATTTTGCAACTTGGCCCTGTACCTACCACACTGTCTGCCTAATCTTTTGGCCTTGTTCATGTATTCAGCCTTACTCCTTCGATGTTGAACTCCTTCGGTTTGCTGAGAATATGGACTAGGAGAGGAGAGAAGTGACAACAGTGGATATTTTCATTTGAAATCTTGTTTCTAAGTTGTTGCAGTATTTGCAGCACCATAACTTTAGAAAGAAAAACAAAGGCTTGGGGTTAAATTCCGTGGCCTGTTTCAGTCTTTTTAAGTTACTGCAGATCAAAAACCTATGTAGCCACTATGAATTACACTGGCAATGAGCAAAATCAGCTATTGCCTTCCCCAGAAGTTTAAAGCAATGTCTGTAATGGCTTCACAGTTTTTTGGCTCAGGCTGAGAATGCTTAAAATGACAACTCCACACCTAGTCATTATATAGCTCTAGTCTAGCAGCTCTCTTGCACAGAGCTCCCTGGGAATCCTGAGGTAACCTCAAGGGTGTACTCCTTTTCCAAGAGAAAAAGAGCACCGTGCCAGCTCCTCAGCACCAAAGACATTTTACCTCCCTGTAGGTCCTACAGGGCAAATTACCCATTGCTGTCAGCTGGGGCTTGGGGCAGATGAGGATCTGGGCAGAGGCCTGGCTGGCTCAACAGCTTACAGCTGAGCAAGGGTGTGAGCAGGATCCTGCACTGGGCTGCTTTGTTTCTTGAGGAAAAGAAGACACAGAAACATGTTTTCTTATTGCACTCAGATGATATATGATGGATGTGTGCTGTTGAGAGCTCTGTCAGGTAAGGGAATACCAATTTTATGTTACTTTTTTGAGTTAGCTTTGACAATCCTTGTAGTATGCTATTATACTTTAAATGCCCCTGCTTCTTATGATGACTAGGCTTTACTGGTGTTCTAATTCCTACCTGTACTGCTTGCCAGCAAGTCAGTTCTCACTACCATTGCCAGTGAAGAGCATTTTAAGTGACAGTCTGGTTCACAATATGGTCAGACTGGCAGTTAAATTCTGGTTGAGGAAATCTTGTTGATGAGGGCGATAGGGAAGGAGAGAAAAACAGAGTTTGTAGTTGAGTGGTTTGAGCACAAGTAGTTTACTTGCTGTGTAAATTGAGAAATATGGATGTAGCTGAGAAAGATGGAATGACCGTGCTCTGCTTTTTTCTTTTATGGTTGCAACTCTTAAGCTGCTTTCCTAGTCTATTATGCTTGCACCTGAAAGCTTGGGCTCTGGTGTGGGAGGCAGCTATACGGAGAAATAAATCTGAAATGTAATCCCAGAATATCCTCCTCTGCCAACACTGAAGGGTTCTTTCAGTAGGTGCAGAGAGCTCTCCTGCTGGGAAGGAGAGAAAATGGTCTGCTCTAATTTTTTTGTTCAACTGAGGGAAACGCTGCGGAAAAATAAAGCACCTGGGGAACAGAGGGAAAGTAGAGAGTGGCAAAAAATCCATATATTTAGATTCTAAGATGAAGAAATGAATTATATTCCGCAACACTCTAGCTGATACTAACACAGTGGTAGCTGATTAGAAGAGGAAGCATTTATGTTAATGATCTTATTTTGTGATTCAATTTTCTTTCAACTTCAACCATCTGTTTTAAAATACATGTTTCTGTTAGGATGCTAATAAGTACACATGGTTTAATGCTGCATGCTAGTCACCAGTAGCTCTCTCAGATTTAAATGTAAATTGTGTTTTGCCTGAATCTGGTCTGCTAGATCTGGTACCTCTTCGAATTACAGTTTCTGGGAAGTGCTGAAGAGAGGGAAATGTTTATGGAAAGATGTGTTCACGTGTCTTTTCTGCTTTATTTGGAAATAGTCTGTGAAAATGTAGCTGAATTTCATAACGTTTGGAATTGGTTTTTTGCACTAGGAGGTCCCATTTATAGCAGGCAAATGTCTGGTTTTCTTCATTAGCTGCCACATGGCAGCTTTCATGATTAAAGGTGGCACTGTTTGGGCATTTCCTTCATTTGTAAGTGTAATTTATCTGGCTATAACTAAATACAAGTCGTTTCAAAATGGGAAGTTAATTTGTTGGTGTAGCGTGAAGTTTCCTCCCGAGCAAGGAATAAAGTCAGCGATTTTTGAGCAGTTTAACAAAGCTCTTATCAAAGGGGTGATGGTGAATGCTTTGCATTCAGGATTTGTGTGAAACTATTAATACCTAAAACCTCCAAGGGCAATAGCACAAAACTCATCTGACAGCAGAATTTTTCAGCCACTTCACACTCTTTCCCTCAAACCAGAGCGTTAGGCACAAATGTAAGGCTTTTCTGCTTCTCAGTAAAAGAGCTTGTGTGAATGTGTGTGTGTAAAGCATTTATTTATGCAGCTGTTCAAACCGATGGCATGGAACAGGCAGAGAAAAGGAGTGAATGCGGGGTCCTCAGCCCCCACAGGTTTTTTTTGGTAGCCATGTGGATTACCTTCTCTTTCCTCCTAGAGCCAGTGAGAAGCAAAGAACACAGCCGAATGTTGAATTTGGCTGGTTCCAGGGGATCTGTATGACTCACCTCTGCTAAAATTAGCTAAGCTTAATTTGTAACTTGTTGCTTTGTAAACACAAAAGAAGAAATAGCCAAAAAGACCAATCGGGCATCAAGGATGGTGTTGATTTTGTTTTCTATAAGACACACTTGAAAATTAATACCACTTACTGGTATTTCTGATGAACAGCTCACAAGATGAACTGCAGATGAACAAGCTGCAGTATTTTGTCTCTCTCCCTGGGCTCACCTTAGCCTCACTGCTGCTGAGCAATGTGTGAGAACATACAAACCCTAAATAGAAATTAGTGCTGTAGGTTGGACTCCAACTAGAAAAATCTCTTTTTGTTTTATAGCAGACACTGGTCAGTGTAAAAATGGGAGTTAATGTTAACCTTGTCATTTAAGCTTTCCCTTCGTGGCAGAGATAATCATGATTAGTTTAACTGGATTTAACAAACTTCAATAAATATATAGTTTTAATATTTATATCTTTATTGTAGTTGTTTTCATGTGGAGCCTTTCTTTCTCTGAAGTTGGCTGTTGAGATTATAGTTTTTTCATCTGAAATGACAGCTGCAGTAGCCAGGAGAGTTATAACAGGTTTTGTGCTACTGAAAAATAGACACATCTTCCCAAAATAGTGTTTCTTTTCCCTTAAAAGAGTGACCATTAACCAAATTTTAATTTATTTGATTTCATAGATGGACGGTAATAGCAGATGAAGAATCCCTCTGGATTTGCATTTTTATATCTTTTTAGTACCAAAAAAAAAAAATCATCATGACTAAGTTCATTTTTAGTGTAGTATTAAAACTTAATCAGAAACGACTGTCATTAATTCTGAATGTTATAAATCATATACAAGTTTTAAGTCTTAAAGAATCTTATTTGCAAAGAGGATCTTCTGGATCTTCTAATCCTCATTCCATCTGTTTTGACTAATATAATTAGAATGAGTATTTATAGTTTGTCATGCTCACTATGGGCCTTATCCCAAGAGAAGCCAACTGTCTGGACCCACGTGGAGCATCATTGACATCCTGCTTCAGTGCCACTCCTGCTTTCTCAGCAGCCGGCTTTGGCCAGAACTGTTTTGTCTCTCTTGTCCTGGCTTTGGTTATATGCAATCAGTGTTTCTTCCAAGCATGTTGCAATACCAGCATATTGGAGTTCTTTAGGTGTCTGTGTTTGAAAATGATGGTGTAGCTGCAGCAGATTTTCCAGGACATCAAGCCTGCAGAGGCATGCCTGTACTTAAATTTCTTTGTTCTGGGCCTTATGTGCATACAAGTAATTGCATGGCTCAGGAGGCATGTATTACATGAAGTAAGATACAAATGGCAGGTGCTTGTGTCTTGCTGTGGTTTATGCCAGTGGCCACAGGTGGGGAGGAGGGAATGCTCATGTGCGCAAGAATGTGGGAATTTAACACCAGTACTGAGACCTGCTGTTTAACTATAGCTAAATTTTTTCCACTTGAAGTGTCATCGCTCCCTTGAAATATATCGCTGCCACTTGATAATATATAATGTTGGTGAAATTGATAAGAATTCTGCTTTTGCATTTGGCATAGCCAGGGGGTTGCAAATCATCACTAGTAATGCCTTTGTGAGGAGAGATTTGAAATGGAGGAGAGATTTGAAATGGATGCTGGTGGGAAATAGAAGGGGACAATACACTGGGGGCACCTAGTGCAAACAGGACAGTGATGGTGTAAAATTGGTGCTGCTGCCTCTGCAATATATTCATGCAGTCAACAGGAGCACAGAAACAAGCTGAACAGCATATTTCAGGTAACTTCATCCAAGCGGTTTTCCTTTTACTGCTTTTTACAGTCTTACAGTGCAGCACTATGCCAATAAATGAGATTGATAGCAGGTCTCCTGGAACAAAGGTGCCTCAGCAATTGTTTAAGACAGCTTGCCAGTCTTCCTGGGGCTTGCCAGGAGCAGGCTATGAGCCTGATGTGATTCCCTTTGGTAGCAGCATTATCCTGAAGACACTGGGAGCTTCTGACTGTAAAAAGACAGGGGCACATGTAGTTCTCGAGTGGGGAAGTTTGAGGAAGAGGATGGCAGGAAGATGTCTGCAATGAAGAATAGTTCACCTGATACACCATTATCCCCAGTCTGCTCTTGAGTTGTCCCTAAGAAGGTGGGAGCCGTTGCTTGAGATGAGGTGGATGGCATTGCATGAGTAATTCTGGTGGTGGCCAACTGCTGTTTTTCGGGAACAAATTCAAGGTAGTCCTAGGCTTGGTAAGTCTGAAGCAGTGCTCTTGTTGACCAAGGCAGGTCAAATGAGATGGGGCAGGCATCTTCTCTGGGTTCATGTGTCTCTGCTGTTGTGTTTGACTGATGGCTCTGCTCAGACTACTTGTAATGACAAATAGCGATGGTCTTGGGAAGGTGGGAGGAAAAGTAAATGGATGAAAAACACCCACTGAGTCCTGTGTTCATCAAACCATGTGTTTCTTAACTTTTAACAACCACCTGAAAGAAAATATTGAAACTTGCAATAACCATCAAAATCACGCACTTACTGCAATATTACCAAACTCCTGAGACAGACCCCTCAAATAGCACTAAAATAATATACAGCACGCTTTGTAGGTCTTGTTAAAAATTTATTATTTGTCTTCTGATTTTTGCGATGCCAGAGTTCCCCTGAGCCATACTTACAAGTTTTTCTTTGTAACTAGCTTCAGTAGGAAAACATCACTTAACTTGTTAGACTTTTTTTTTCAGCTCCAACAGCCAGACTTCAAAGTAAACCCCAGGATAAAGAGTTTCAACAAATTGGTGAAAGCTGGTGGTGTTGGTGTTTGAATCAGTGATTAATGTGTTAGAAAATAGAAAGGTTAGTTCTTCCGTTTAGTAAAATAAGGGGCAAGGTTACTGTCTGTGAACTTCAGTGAATAAACAGCTGTATAACTTGGTGAGTGGTGTCAGGAAAAGCACAGGAGTAAAATTGGCCATAAGTAGTAAACCTTGGTTGCAAAATGTGAGAAAGTCCTAACTCAGACAAGTGAAGCTCTAGGATAAGCTCTTGCCATAGTAATTGAACAGTGGTGGTCATCTTCTAAGAGGAGGATGACTTGGATCATGGAGGGAATTCCTCCCTGAGCATTTCAAGAGTGTTCCTGGTCTTCCCCGGTGGTGCTTATTTGAAAAGAGCAAAGCACTTCTAAAGCAAGTCCAAAATGTTTTAACTTTAACCATCTCACTTCAACTCCACAGTAAGAGGCTGTGAAACTTTGAGATGTAAACCAATAATGATCTGTGCAGTACTCCAACTCTGTATCTAATAAAAGGCCTAATTACACATGTTAGATTGAGTCTTTTGTTAGCCCCATAATGGGATGCTGACCAGGCATGGTTTCAGAAGATGTAAAAAGGCCAAAGAAAAATAATTTGAATTTGTTTAATTCTAGCTTTTTGTTTGTTTGTTTAATTCTAGTCATTTCTCTGTCTTCCATTCCCCCCCTTTTCCGATCATATCACATGATTTTCTTTGCTATAACTTGTGAGAGAAGAAACAGGATTTGAGCCATGACCTCTAAATGAAGACCTGTACAATCATTTCCTACAGATTATAGTCTAGTAAAATGCAATTAATATTTTGATGTGACTCAGAAGTGACCTTTCCCAGTCTCCAGCATCAGGCTTGCTCTCACAAATGCACTGCTCTGGAAAGCTGATGTGCTTGCTGGGTGTACTAAAATGAAAAATATGAGCTGATTTCTCCCTCAACCCTACTGAACTATCACAAGTTAATGCTAAAAATGGTGCAGGTCTTCAGACCTTCAGGGTTGAGGTGTGCTGCTTGCTGGCATGCCAGCCTACTGCAAGGACACTCTTGCACTTTTCCGCATTACGCCCTTCACTGAAGTCTACTCTCCTCTACACAGACTCTACCACGCTACTAACTCCTCACTCCCCCAAGCAGTTAGGCAGGGGTGCAATTTGTGACTTTCTAGATATAGTATGATGAGTACACAGGTGTGATTTTATGTGCTGTCTTGAATTTAAAGATGTGAGACTCAATTTAATTCAAGGCAAGTTAAGGTTAAAGCAAAAAAAAAAAAATGTATTTATGGAATTCAAACAGCTCACAGAGGCTTTTGAAGTTGCAGGACAGAAAGGAAAAGAGACTGCATGAAGTCAAGATGTTACATGATGGAATCTTTAAAGGCTTCTCTTCCCACTGCCCAGAGAGACGCAGACTTACCTGATACGCACTGCCAGGACTCCTACTGTGCTGAACATCCTTTGTCCTTGGGCAGCAACCGAAGGAGGTCTGCTCGAATTGGGGGCAGGGGGTTGCCTGATTGTTTCTCACCCCCTTGGTTCATGGCTTGATGGGAGAGAGGGATGCAAGGGTGTCCTTCAATCTCAGGCCTTCCTGCTCTCACAGATGTTATATTTCCCGACTTAGTTACCTTCTGGAAATGCTGGTGGTGCTGGGCATTGCCAGCCTTTACCATCCCCCATCCAGGCAACTAACAGAGTTTGTTCAGCTTGTCTTATGTGCTTTCTAGTTTCATGGCCTCATGCAATAAAGGATGGGACCTCTGGAGGTCTCTAGTCCAACTCTTGCTCCAGAAAGACCAACATCTAAATCAGATCAGGTACTGGGGATCTTTCAGGGGGGTATCTGCAAGGACAGAGATTTGACATCCTCTCCAGGCATCCTCTTGCAGTGCTTAGCCTCCTTCCTTAGGGGCAAAGGGAAAGAAAGAAAAGGTAGTTGGAATTTGCTCCTATCCACGGCCATTGCTTCTTGTGCTTTCACTGTGCACCTCCAAGAAGGATTTGTCTGTCTTCCGTCCAGCCCTCGCCATGCTAGCTGTAGTGGCAGCCAGCCATCAGATCCTCTCTCAGCCTGCACTTCTGTAGGCTAAGCATGCTCAGCTTCCTCTGCGGCTCCTTGTGCATCGTGTGCTCCAGCTTTCAACCACCGTGGTAGCTCTCCACTGAGCTCCCTCTGCTCTGTACTGGGGGAAACAACCAGTGTTCCAGGTGCAGCTTCGAGCTATGGGTAGCAGGTAAAAAGCACTTCTCTTGCCCTCTTGGCCAATTCTTACCCAAGCCTTCATTGCCACAAGGAGGTACCACTGACCTGTCTACCTGCCTGCCCTCTTCTGCAGAGCTGGTGCCCAGCAAATCCTGTGCTGCATGCACAGCCAGCATGCTGCAGCTACCCAGCAGGACAGATTCTGTCTTCCCGTTTATCATGTAATCCTCTTCCCCACATGCTGAATCCCATTTTGCATGAACCATGTTTTCATCAGTCACATACTACATGGCTGTGTTGATAAGATTAGTGCCTACCTCTTGCTAAGGATGACACTTGACAGTAAAGAAGTACTCCAGACCGATACTGGGTGATTTGGGATGACTGAGCTCCTCCATCCCTCTGTTGGCATGCTATGTGTAAATAATATGCATTTGACATAGAATTTTTGTATACACTTGATAACGTTCCCTCAGTAGATCAAAAAGCTGTGACTTAATCCTTATCCTAATGTAGCAAACATTTGACAAGTTATTGCTTAAGCTGAGTACTATTTATAGGTTGTTTTATTATTTAGTTTTGAACTCATGGTGACTAATGATAAAAATGATATTGTACAACCAACAAGTATTTTTAAATACTCTCTGGTAGGTCTCTTCTAACACTTCAATTTTCATTATTTTTTTTTTCCATGAAGTAAAGAGGGGGGAAGTTTAAAACAGTTGTTTTTTTCCCCTTTTAGGGGGCAAAAAAACCCCACCAAAGAGCATATTTCTAATCCAATGCCTCTTTAAAGAACAAAAGCATAATAAAATTTCAACATTGAAATATCAGTTTGCTTATCTGTCAGTGGGGTTTTGCCAGCAGTTCTGTTACTGAGCTTCCTTTACATCCTTTTTCCTCTGAAGGAAGATGGTTGAATCAGTCAGAAATGTGAACACGTTGCCTGTGGGGAATTCAGTTTGTTATGATTCAGTGAAATTTTTCCCTAAGCCGGAACAAGTCTCAGTTTGTCTTACCTCCTTTTTTGAACTCAATTTTTAGCCTATTTTAGCTGTATAAATAGACCGAAGATGTGCAAGTATGGTCCCAGAGCAATGCCTCCACAGTGACAATATTACCTAAACTATAGGATCTTTCCACCAGTAAACATGGCTGTCACCACTGTGATGCATCCATCAGGATGGGAGGACCTTTTACCGATTTCCTTAACAAGTTAATGGAGGGTAGATGGTAGAGAAATCCTATGGGATAGACCCTGCCATAGAAAGCAATGTTGCTCCTCTTTCCTTGCTGCTTGCATCTGATGAGTAAACTCCTCCGTGCTACAGCAGCAGCTGTCCTTTTCCACAGCTGGAGGTACTTCAAGCCTGAGGAGGCTGGACTTTGAAATGGGGAAAGGAAAAGATACACGGGGTAGGCTTTGCCCCTCAGGATATAACAGCTTGAATAGGTCTCCAGTAATCCATTTATGGCAGACTAAACGTGTAGGAGGGGAGGCAAGTTATTAAGGGCACAGAGCTAGGACTCACCAAGATTACTTGCATCAAAAGGCTGCATTTGCGATACCCGGGCTAAAACCTACCCACAATATCTTTTTGGCTTGTGTAAGTATTCCTGATGAAATCTGAGGGGCAAGAGAAGTGGGAGATGGTGCCAGTGCTAAGGGCTGCCCCTTGGGAGCTGCTTCCTCCTCCTTTCCAGCACAAGCCAGCACTCTGAGCACAAGGGTGCCCTGCAGCACCCATGGGTGTCTTGTTTTTCACATCGTAGGCCACTGCAGAACTATAGTTCATTTGTCTGAGCCAATTAAGTCCAATAATTAAAATGCCTTTTTTTTCTCTCTGTCAAACGAATCTCTTAGGCGTAGTGTTAGAATTATGACTTTTCTTATTCGCCTTATAAAAACTCATTTTCTGTGCCTGTGTGTTGAGATCCTGGTTCAAAATAACAGGAGTGTAACAAAAGAAAAGCCAAGCTGTTCTTGTTGGAGAGAAGCCAGGGGAGGTAGTCAAAATACAGTGAGAACTGATAGGATCTGGCCACCTTAGTGCCTTGAAAGGCAGTCTTAATTTCTTTTTAAACCTGGAAGTTAGCTAAATCCTTACCTTATGAGCATGCTGAAATTCACTGTATGGCTGCAAGGGAAGGTTTTGCATGTTTACAGCCCTGTTTGCCCATGGAGTTTCCACTAAGGCAGGAGGTCCTGTGGAGCTGCCAACGGCTGCCATGGGGACCTGGTGGTGCAGCACCCCCAACCCCTGCTCAGGAGGGCAGCACCCTTCTCTGTGCCCTAGGTTTCAGCTGTGTAGGTTAGGATACCGCTAGTACTGTCCTGTCCCTTGGCTTTCTCTGCTCAACTTGTTGTCGACAGCAGCAGCAGAAGAAAAAACTTCCTCAAGCCAAGCCTTGCTTCTTTTCGCTTTCAGGAGATGAAAACGTAAGCGTATGTCTGAGGTTTATTAGGTGTGCACACCTTTCAAAACCAGCTGTTACTTTAAACTCAGTTTGGTACTGAGTTTTGGCTGTGGAGGTGTTATGCTGAATGCAGACTCTGGTCTATCATAGCTGAACAAAGCCAAGGCAGACTCAAGACTGATCTTGTTGCCTTGCTGTGATACACATTCACTTGGAAAAACTGATGAATTAGTTGCAGTATAGAGGCTTTGTTCAGTCAAAATCTGTTCTGAAAAATTGCTATTAAAGTGAGCGCCTTTGATTATGATAGCATAAATAAGTGCTTTGGAAAAAGAAAATGGAATATTAAATAAGCTTATATTCACAGGACAATCTGGTTCTTGAAACACTCTCAAATTTCTCACTTACTGTCAGGTACTGCAAAGTTGGAGATAAAAGTAACCAATATTTTTAAAATTAGAATATCTTTCATAAAGCTGTAAGTTAATTTAATAATCAGCCTTCATTGTCTTGCTAATTTAAATTACTATTAGTTGTCTTGTCATCATAGGCTGATATGAATAATGACTGTTCCATATTGTTTTCAGTCAGGTACCTTGCACGTATAAGGATTCATCACGAAATCACATTTCATCTTTCACATAACTGCTACTATTAGTGCTATTACTGAGCTTGGCTGCCTTCAAAGCCTAACTTGAGCTACTGACTTTATTCCCCTGATTTCCATTAGGATTTAGTCTGATAGGGATAGCACAGTCGTATTTGAAATTCAATTTAATGATAACAACGTTTTGAAAGCAGTGTTGGTTGAAAAGTAGAAGATGGGTTTTTCCCTTGTCAGGCTTGTGCCCGTGTTCTTCCCAGGCAAGGTGCAACATGCCTTTCCAGTGCAAGTCAGCATGTGGTGTGAAACTTCCAGTACCAAAAAAAAAAAAAAAGAAACAGGAGTAGAAATTTCTAGAAGAACCTAACATTGAAATCACAAAAATGCCTCTGCTTTTTTCCCATGTTGCGGTTTAATTGCTCAAGACTTTAAGATCTGATTCCTATAGGATGTGATCAAGAACTGGCTTTAATGTTTTGATAGAATGCTTAAGAAATCAGTGTCTTCATTTTGCTCTCCAATATTTTGATGTGTATCTACTGGAAAATAAACTAGTTGGCGCATTAAGAAAAAAAAAAAAAAGGCTGCTTCACCGCTAACATTAACATTCTGTGAATTAAATAGTTGTAGATTTATCTCTTGATCCCTTATTAAATTAGTGCTTAGTCAAATATTCATATTTAGCTTTCATAATCTTTTCTCAAATATTCGTCCCTCCAGAACCACAGTCCCTTTGATGCTTTTCTCTGAGCTCCATGTGAATGTCTTTGTTTTGGATTATTTTTCCCCAGAGGTAATAGTTTTCATATTTTCAAGCCAAAAAATCATGTTGCTGTCTGTCCTGGAGCTGTACGTTTTCTTCATTGATGACTGGAACGTTTCCAGGTTGAGGACTCTGTAATTCTAATAAATAATGCATTTATTTTCTCATATAGGTCAGGACTTAAGACACGTGTGTTGGCAGTTACGTGCACCAAATATTTATTTCTGGTTTGGGTTGGTGTTTGTTTTAAATGTTACTTGTTTGCATCCCCTTTGGTTCTCCACTCCTAACTTACTTAGCAGAACAATTACGGAGACTAAGATCTACCTTGAGGGCTGGTAAGGGCTTTGCAGGCCCTCTGTTATCTCCTTCAGCAGGGGATTTGGGATTATCCCAACTTCTCTGCACCCTGCCTTTTTTGCAGGCAGAGGTTTGAAACTCTTCCCTTCTTTGAACTTGGTGCAACAGGGACTGTGTCTAACCAGGTCCAGGTAGCCTAATCTAATGCCTCTGGGCATCAGGGAGCATTAGACAAGTCCAAAAAGATTGGAAGCTGAAAACGAATGAAAACATAGAGGTAAACAAATTCATGTCTTTATGTGCATTAACTTGTTAATGTGTGCATTAAAAATAAAAATCCAACTCTAATTGGACATCATGCAGGGATGTACGTGAAACTATGTAGAGATAGCATTGCAGACCCTGCCCAAGCTAAGCAAGTGACTGGTAGAGACACTATGTGATGGGGACAGCTCAGGCAGGCAAAACTCTGTAGGGTGGAAGGGAAATCTGCAGGGAAGGAAGGAAAATCACTGTTAAGCTTTCCCTTCTCCCATAAACAAGAAAGCTCTTGCCCTACTGTAATAATCCTTTGTCTAGTTTCGAAAAACTTTGAATACCATTTAGACACTGACCACACAGAAGCAAAGTTTACAATACCAAAACTAAATACCTATTTCCTTCTGTTACAAATTCTGTTAGGATGGATGGCCCTTCATGAAAACAGTTCTGGAGAAGGGATTCCCAATCTGCTGCTAGAGCTTTTTGATGAGAGTAGCTAACGTAGATGATGTAGAAATCTGGGTATGCCCTGGGTTAGGGAATGCAGCCTGGGAGCATTGGCAGTGACCTGGGCTTGTGCGGTCTGTGCCTTTCTGCATCCCTACCTCGAAATCTCATTCAGAAAGCTCTTCTTCTCTTTGGAGATTTTTACCTCACATACATCTGCCACCTGGAGATCAACTTAACTATGAACTTTCGTATACTTCCTACATGCTTCACTTCAAACCTCCTCTTGCAATCCTCTAGTTCATTTTCAGTAGAGATTTTAGCTGTCATGGCCTAAGTTTGTTTTACACATCCTCCGCTCCCTGTATCTCCCAGAACTGACCAGATAACAACACTGAAAGTTCGCCAGCTGCTTAGTGACTTGTGTTTGCACACTTGAAATGATTCTACACAGATACTGTACTACCAAAGTACCTGTTTATTAGATACATTAACATAAATACATGCAGTGATCAGGTGGGACTATTTTTCCACTGAGTAAGTATCTTCTTGCCAAAGAACTAGAGATGTGGTAGAAGCATCATACTCTCCCTTTGTAAAACAATGTCTGTAAAAGATTACCCATCATGAAAAGAACTGAGATTATGTTTGATACTTAGCAGAAGTCTCTATTGTAAGCTTCCCACAGCACTCCTGTTGCAGGCTCTGTTAAGGGTATAAGAAAACATAACTGGTGACAGACACAGTTGAGGTGGGAGGAGCCTGTGTGCTAGTGATGCTGAATCCATACTCAAAGTGATATGCTGGTACCTTATGTCAAAAGCACCTTTTGAAGGTGGACATAGTCTACTTGGACATAGTCTGGAAACACACAAGAGGAGAATGCTTTGATACCAAACAGTGTAACTGAGAATGGTCAGCACTGTTTTAAGTAAAAGAATCCAAATAGATATGCTGAGGGGTGTGCTGGGTTTTGGATTTCTTTTTAAAGAGAAAACGATATGAGTTGACAAGGGAAGAGCGGCAAATAGTTTTCACTTAAATACAGTATTAGACTGAAGCCTGTTGTGGAAGAACAATCAATGACCAAGGTCAAGTTGGACAGAGCTCTGAGCAACGTGATCTAGTTGAAAATGTCCCTGCTTATTGCAAGGGAAATAGATTAGATGACTTTTAAAGGTCCCGTCCAACCCAAATGATTCTATGATTTTATGACACAGAAAAATATCTGATGGGGGGAAAATGCCAAGCAAGGTCCACAAAATATTGAAGTAGCAATGAAGTGAAGAGAATATAAAGAGACATGATGAGAAAGGCAGTACAGTTTGGAATACAGTTTGCTGAACTGCCTTGGAAATTAAGCCAAAAAGAGCAAATATATGATATAGTGAAAAAGTTTATTATAGTTCACTTTCAGGAGCTGTAATACATCTTAGTCTTATCTACACTGACTAAGATTGTTTGGCTAGGATATTATCATTTATAGTCAAACATCTGCTTCTCCTAGCATTATGAATCCTAATAATCCAACAAGTTTCTGAAAAGTTATGAAGCAGTTATCCACGTAATGCAATTAAAAATGTCTACTGGTACTTAGATCTTTATCCTTTTTCTCATCTTCTCAGCAACTCTCTCTCATGCAACAGTAATTAAAATGCCTTTTCTTTTTTTAATGAATTGTTAAACTGCCAAAAGTAATTTCATTTAAAGTGGAATTTTGAAATGTTTCCCAAAAATCTTTCATAAACTCTTTCATAATCTTCCAAACAAGATACTGACATGAAGCTTCCTTGTGTTATGGTCATTCTCCTCTTCAGGCTGCTACTACATTCTTCCTCGGTTAGATGCCTCTCCTGTCTCTGCTGGCTCCTGTTGGACAAACCGTTCACTAGGGTGTGAGCATGTAAAATAGGAATCTCTCTACTCTGGCTGACAAAAAAAGGAAAGAAAGAGGCTTTTAAATTGCTGCTGGCTAGCTTGTAATAATGAGGCTGTTAAAACCCTGGGGGATGTCTGATCAGGTTGTCCTCTGCACTGAATGCTATCCCTATCCAGAATTTTCTAACATCTTGGAAGTTCAACATGTATTTACTTCTTCCTGAAGCAGTAAAGCTGCAGAACTAATACAGAGTGAGGAAGGGCTGTGGAAGGCTTAGCACCAAAATAAGAACCCTCAAAATATGCAAAATTATTTTTCTCAGTTTTCTTTCAATAATACAGTATTCTCACTATCCCAGTGGATTGCTGAAAATTTAAGGAAGAATGGCTTAGAAAAAGTCAGGTCATACCTATACAGGAGAGCAGCTTCTTTCCATTATGAAATACTGGTATATCATGCAATTGAAATGGATTTAACAAGCATAAATCCAGTATGAAATGGAAAAACTGGCTTTTCTGGCCAATAATTCTAGGTTAAGGCAGCAAAAGTTTGGCAGATGCTCTATTACAGGAGGATTCTTGTGCTATCCTTTCACCAGCCCTAAAAGCAGCTATGCCTGCTTGCTTTTGTATCAGGGTTTGAAATACAGGGGAGGAAAACAGGAAGCTGAGCTTCTGGAAGATAGTAGCATTAATCAATTACCTCACTTTGTACAGAAGTATGCAAGCGTTCATTAGATGCCTGCCATGACTGGTACAGTATGCACTATGCACCCTTACCCCTAGCATTAGAAAAGCCTAAATAAGCATCATTGAAGTGGTTTACAAAAATTACAAGATATGATGCTTTTAAAGATTCCTGATCTACCCTAGGATGGAAATATTTCACGTTGTTAGATCATTAAGCACACACATTTGTCCAAATGATCCCTGAAAGACTTTTTCTGGCAGACAGACATACTTGAATCTGCTTTGCCCCCAAACTCTCTGGTGAGAGCACCTAGCTCCAGCTCCTCTCAGAAACTCAATACCTGTGGTTCACCAGCAGCACAGCTCTACAGGCACTGTGAATCGGAGGCTGTGTCCCTCCTACAGGTCAGACAAAGCCAAACCAGGGCAGCGAGCTCTGCTAATGCCCAGCTCTTTCCAGTTCAGCTGTGGAACAGGACCAGCTTGTGAACTCTGCTGTGCAGGTTCACCAGAGCTAAAAAGAGTTGAACTCCACATGCTTCACAGCCCTCTGGGGTCTTCCTATGGTGTTACACAGTTATTCAGTAGTTACTGAAATACACACAAGCTTCACATGAGGTTGTGAAAGAGAAGCAGGGAAGTACAGCTGATGGCTATTAATAAAGACAAGCTGTTACCAGTAAGTAGAGCTGGTAGGTAGCTTTGAAATTTCTTGAGCTCTGAGCAAGAGGAGATATCAAGAGCTTAGAAAACACCCTCTGTATGTGGGAGAAATCAAGTATTTTTGCAGTAAAGTACTGTGCAGATTTAAACTTGGGAAATCCTGATCCAATTTATGTTGCAAGGTTTGGCACCTTGTGGACTTTGATGCCTTTCTGAAGATGGGCTTTCATCACCTATTATTGGGCTTGCTTCAAGAGATGTAGTGAAATTCAGTGCTGTATTTGGACTGCTGGACAAAGGGGGTGATGTGACTCTTTCCTCCTGTCTTAATCTACCACTTTCATAGCTTAAATCCTTGACAAGGATGAATGGATGAAACAAATACAATTTTGTAGCTGAAATATGATATAGTAGCTAAAAATTATATGCTTTTTTTAAGGAAAAAATATGTAGTGAAAGTTCCATTAAAATATATGCATTAGTGTTAGAGTTCAGGTAGCTTTCTCTCACGAAAGTTGCTTTAGATAATGGATATGTGGTTTTGGAGGGCAGGCGCTTGCCTTTTTTATGTTTTTGTCTAGTTCAAAAAAAACCTCAAAACCTTTAATCATAGTTTTCACGGTAAGACTACATGTATGAGAGCTGTGCACCACCCCTCCTTGGAAAGCTAGTGCTACAGATGAGCTGTCATCCATTTTCTGGCATACCTCTATTCCTGGTATAAAAGTAATATATTAAAAACCAAACATCTCCTTGGATTGCATGAAGAATTTGAGCTTTAGTCATAGTTGTCTACAAGGCAGAACTGAAACTGGGCATTTAGACCTTGTTGTGTGGTCCTCAAAATATGTCATCCTGTAGGCATCTTGAGTTTTATCGTACTTGGTTCTTTGTGCGTGGACCCAAGCCCTCCTGTGCTTTATAAGTTTGTGAGGCATCTCCTCCTCAGCCAGAACCACTTGATTCCTGAAAGATTATGACAGCTTCCTGCCCAGAGTCCAGATAGACCTTCTCAATAGATGTTATTCTGGCTAATCTTCCTGATCCTCTTTAATTATGCTGAAGGTACATATGTTAAAGTACCGACCAACAAACACCACAATGATCCTTGTCACTTAAAGAAAAAAGGCAGACTAGAGGAAAGCCAAAGGTCTCCTCCTTCATCAGTCTGAATCTAACCCACTGCTCTCCCTTTTTAGGAGTGTGTTATAAATACTAAATTCTGCCTGTGAAAAGGTACTGGGAAATGGGAAGAATCATTCTTCCCCTCTTTTGCTGTTGAACATGCAGAGCAGAAGGGACACATCAGCATGCGGGGCAGAAGGGCTCTTGCCATAGGGCCAGCTGAGGCACTAGGCACAGGTAGGGAAGGTCCCATGTGCTGCTTCAGGAATGCTTGCCCACCACAGGACATCCCAAGATCCAGGAGTTATGTCCTCTCCTCAGTACAAAACACAGAAATCAGTTTTGGCAGAAAGGAATAGGAATAGAGAGCTGAGGTGGAACACACATCCAGGGGGAAATAGGAACCTCCAGCGCCATTCGTTTTAGAACAGCAATTTTCTTCTTCATTAGAGTAACAACGTCAGTATTGCAGCCCAGAGGTAGGCTCCTAAATCATAAAGGAGTAAGATTTAAGATGCCTCTTTTGTGTTTCCCATTGATTTGATAGGCTTCCTTTGTTCAGAGAGCTATTTTATCCCTTGAAATGTTTTGACTTCTCCTAAAAAAACTGTGTAACTCAGTGAATACTCTTATTGACACTCCAGTCTTTTGCTCTTTGCGTAACACATAGAGATGCTTCCAGCTTTGACAAACATCATTTGACTCAATATTTGGTTTTCATACACTAGTGAATATTTCCCTCTGCAGGAAACTGTAAGTCAATAGCAGCCACAGCCTCTGTCACGGTAGGAAAAAACGTTTTAGGCCTGAAGTGGTAAATCGTATAGTTAAATTTACCAAAATGCGTACTTGTTTGTTGGCAAGCTGCCCTAGTCGTATGGCCATGTTTTACATGAAGTTTTCCATCAAGGTATATATTTCCATTGACTTTCACATAGTTTGGTTTGTTTCTTCTCCCCAGTGGATTTTGACAGCACACAAATAATCTGCCTTTATCCATCCAGACTATTTTAACACTGGTGCTTACAAATATTACCCTCTTTTGATTGCAGAGAGGGTCATCTTTCATACTCTGCCACAGCTTTCTGGGGGACCTTGACTTCCTACTTAAGCTGAACCGTAGCAAACAGACCAGCTTCTGTGAGCCACAGTCTGCCTTTGTAGATGCTTCTGGTTCCTGCACTGCTTCATTTCAGTTTCTGATTGTGTCAATTTTGTGTCAGTCACTATTTTGTGACAGACAAGCTCCTGTACCTCAATGCTTCCCTTTATGCCTTCTTTCTGAAGCACCACAGGTTTTCAAATGCAGGGTAGGATCACTAGTGTTTGATCTACAAGCCAGTACTGCACTTGGTGGTTATTACTGTAGATTATTCACCCCTTTCAAGTCTAAAGCTTTATCAGTTGGCTTAGTTAAAAAGCATCACTGCATTCTCAAAACATAAGACTGGTGCAATCTTGGTTTTACAGGCTTCTTTTTGAAGATACTGAAATGTCCTTATACTTCCTGAAATTTCAAGCAGTACATACAATTTTCTTTCAATTCCCATGAGCAGGTATTTGCATTCCAGAGTCGAGTCGCAAAAATTCCACCTGGTTTGACATTGTTCTACAGCTGTTATTTATATTTTTGGAGACAGAAAAGCTTATTTTCAAGAAAATGACCAGCCTTGCAGAAATTAAGCCCTTCAGTAAGGAGAAAGTTGTGCCAGTTGGAAGGAAGACCATTTAAACAAAAATTAAACTACTACTAAAGCATACTTACACAATTCTTGTTAATTAATGCTTCTCTGTGATAGTTTTGCAGTGCCTGTACCTTTGGAAAAGACCTGCCCTCACCCCGGTCCCATATGCCTGGAGCCATCCTGCTGGCTTCAGCACTGCTTTCATGAGGCAACATGGGCTCTGCCTCCTGAAGTGGTTATTTTTGTTACTGATGCAGCCTGCAAGCAGTGAGGAGGGCCAGCCTTTCTGCTCTTGACTCTTTAAGCTGGAGAGTTCAGCCACAGACAATTTGGAATGGCTACATGTTGTGGTGGCTCCTAACAGCCAGCTTTGTTAGCTGGTGAAAACCTGGGGGGTCGAGGAAGGAGCTCTGACTGCTTTAAACCTTCCCTTTTGTTGGACGCTTTGGGGACTATTAGGGCTCTTTGTCACTGCAGGGAAGTTGTATTTCAGACTGCTCCATCATTACCTGTTTTCCTTCCTCTTGTTACCCATGAAGCTGAATACTAAATAGCATGAAGAGATGCTAAACTGGTCGTTCTTTTTTATGCACAGTAACTGTGCTAAGAAACTCACTGAAAGAGAAGGCTTGGAACAGCTGACTTCTTCTGACTTGCTTTTACCTTGAGTGTGTATTAACCTAGTAACTCCCAGCTGACTTTGTCCTTGTTTCCTGTTTACAACAAATTCCCATTTAGTAACTCTTGCTTATTATTATATAGGACGCTAGCTCTTGGTGACAAACAGCCTTAGCTTCCCCCCACCCCATCTACTGTTTTTTTCCCCTGTAAAAAAAAAACCAACAACCCAGGGGTTGGAGATGGAGGCTGATGCCCTGAAATGGGCTTGCTCTGTAACATTGCCTTTACCATTTGTCACCAACCACAAGGTAGTAATAATGATTCTTTAGAGAAAAAATAAAGGCAAACAGATGGAAAATGTAACCATATGAATAAGGACCATCTTCTCTTATTTAGGGCAAGTTCTTAATGCAGTGGGTTGAGCATGAAGGAACTTTGTCTCACTGAAGTCAGTGACCTTTGCTTTCAGAGGGACTTCTGGTTTCTACACCAACTACAGAACAGGATGGTATACAGATTCACTTGTCAGTTATACAACAGTACTGTAAAATCACACAGCACCATGTTTTCCCTTTGTCATAGTATTTATAGAAATACATGGTTTTATTTTTCAAAGGTTAATAGGCTCCGGTGAGACTTTTCTAAATATGAAAAATATGCTTGCAATTTTGCACACTGATTACATTTTTAATGATGTGTTCTAAATAAACTTCAAAAACCATAAATTAACAGCTACTGAGTGCTACTGCTGCTTCAGCTGCTTATTCCTTACACCTTTGTTCTTACCTGCAAAACAAAGACCAAATTCTGCCTGAGGGCTGTGTTTGGCTTACATCCACCAATAACGCATTACACTCAAACATTTGACTGTGGTTTTGTACAGTCATGCCTGTTGGGAAGATCGAAAATAATTGCCAAGGTACACACTTATGTTAATAATTATGGGAGTTGATAGTTTGTATCAAAATTGCTTTTTGCACAATACTGCTTCACAGATGGGAGCCCAGTCAGAAATCTGAGCAAGGATTTTGCGCACTGAAAAATACAATCCATGTCTTTCTACAGTGTTGGCCAGTACTGCCCTTCTGTTCTGGGGTAAGTCAGCTCTCCTACAGGTACTCATTTTAATGCTCTGCAATCTTTGTGTAGCTTTTTGCACCATTCCCTTGAGTAGCTAACAATACCAGTTCTACTTAGCTTTGGTTGGCCCAGATCTCCATTAGAAGTATCACAGAATATGATCAAATCTTTCTTGCACATGCAAAAAGTCTACCATATTTTCAGGTGTCATTAAAGAGTTTTGTTTTGGCCTCAGGGACCACTTAGTTTAAACAGGAAGCAAAGCAAGCCCCTCTTCTTTCCTCCCAACAGAGCTTCTTCGGAAATTATAACAGTTTAACAACTTTCAAATGCGACAGAACCTATGAAGCAAACTTGTATTTTAAAAATTACTCTTTCAAGGTTTCACTAAGCCACTTCCTTACCCTTCCTCTTGTTCAACAAAGCACCTGCACTGGAGCTTCTGGCCAAAGCTTGCTACTTAAGAAAGCAAAGCAAATCCTGCAAAGTAACTTTGTGAAGGTACCATGTGTAAAAAATATTATTTTCTTTTACACACACCAAATACTAACAAACAGTGTAAATTTAATTGAAATGTTAATTCAAGTACAGAAGTCAAACACATGATTTCAACATTAAAAATTACAACACTAAAAGCAACTATAATGTAGCTAATATCAAATGCAAATTAAACTACTGTAACTACACTGAAATTAACATCAAAGAAGACAATTTAATATGGTCACCAGCATAGAGGTGCTAACAACACGAAATGCAACTTAGTGAGCTGTACATGAAAGTACATGTAATTTGTATGTATCAAGATTTTTTTTTTTTTTTTTTGCTCATTTCTGTCTCAAAGAATTACCTAAGGTATTGAAGCTTGACATTATGACTAGTAATACATCTTCTGTAGCCTGATGGTAGGTTGACGTCAAAATAGGCCCTTCAAAACACTACTCCTCTGTTGATGCAATGCTGTACCAGAAGCTAAGATGTTACTGAGCACGTTCCTCCTATAAAATTTTGCATCAAGTTACAGAAACAAATCTGAGTATGGTATTTAAGTTTCATACCGTGCATGTTTGTGTATGAAAAGGCAGAGCTGCCAAGGTGGTGTATTTTTGGTTTTTTTGTTTAATGATTGCTTAAGATTTATTACCACAGAAGCTGTAAAATTTGTGTGAAACTCAAAATACAAGAGTTAGAATTGTAACAAATTATTTCAACGCTAAAAATAAACTATTGTTTTATAAACTACTAAAGCTAACAAAAATCTTTTAAATTACGTTAAAACAAAACTAATCAAGCTATCCAAAACAATTTAACATTCAATGTCACTAATCTTTAAAGTGAAATGTTTAATGCACACATGTGTTTTAAAGAATTATTCATCAGTAAACATGTAATGTGAATTTCCAGTGAATGTATCTGTGTAGTTGGTGGTCTTTTTTCTTTTGTAGCAAGATCTGAAGCAATGCATCCTGAACTTTTCTTCTTCAGGGCAATTCAAGCCAAATAGGGTGGACAGTTGGCTGCAGAAAAGAGGGGGAAGCAGGGAAGAGAGAGAATGTGGTTTCAGCAAGCATATTGAATTACCTATCCAAGATGGACTTAACTATTAAGGAACTTAAGATAATAGTGTAATGAACATTTTCACAGTCTTACGCTAATTCTGAATTCTTCCCTTTCCTCTGCACCCCTAATACTAAAATCAACAAGAAATTATATATCATCAGAAATGACCTAGATAAAAAAAAAAAAAAAAAAGAGAGAGAGAGAGAGAAATTAAAAATGAGAACTTAATCATCTCCCTCCCCCCCCTCCCCCCAAAAAAAACCTTATACTTTAAAAGCCCCAAAATTCTTTGGTACAGAACTAAGTATTTTCTCAGGATATCCTGAGAGATATATATATCAGAATATATATATAGATGTGCACACACTTTTAAAACCAAACTTTACAATGACGACCCTTTGTTTTATCTCCACTGAACACAAAATATTAATGAAGACAAAGTTAATGTGCATATTAGATCACTGTTCTGAGTTGTATTAATTTCTTACATATATCATACATACCATAGCAGTATTTTCATATTGTATATTTAACACTTTAGTTCAGAGTGTACTATCAACTAAATACCAAGTTCTGCCAGACGTACTCCACTGGCGTCATGAACGTACTAGAAAAGGGCAGTAAATTCAGTAAATACCTGTTTTGAAGTGACTGATTCTACTGAAGTCAGTCAAGTCATTTCATGGATAAACATAGCCCAACGTTGTTATATTTATCTTACTCTTTTTCCCCAAGTTATCCTACACAGTCATAGATTTACAAATTTATGTTCCCTGTCCCTAAGCAGCAGCAACAGAAAAATAACAGAATCTTCAGGACAAGTCCTAGGTGACTCAGAAGCTTCCAGCAGTAAAGTTAACACTGAGTATGGATTTAATGCTATTTTCAAACTGACCTATCAGCTTTTAAAAAATGAATCTCACAACACTCAGAAAAGATGGTAATCCCCATTTAAAAAAATGGAGAGAGGCCTCAGAAGTGACAGACATCTACACTTAAATGCATCTACAATAGCATATTTGAAAAAAGGGAACGTTTACCCTTGTAGCATTAAAATGCAGAAGGTTAAAAATAACAGGTTTTACAAACTGGAGGAGACATTAGTCTTTTACATAAAGCTGACTACCCAAAGAAATAGTCTAGGTCACCAGTGTAGTAACAATCCACTGCTGAACATAAATCCAAGTTGGAAACACAAATAATTCAGAAATGACTGAAAAATTACCAAGAGCCATTTTAGGAGTAAAAACCATAACCTTCCTTTATGTTGCAAAATCCACATGAACATCAGACTGAGTGATCCATCAGCAGGTCTATAGCAGCAGAGTTGCCTCCTTTGAAGCTAAGACAGTGTCTCTGCGGGGTGAAAAAGCCTGCACCAAACACAATCCCAGGAAGTTTGCTTGCCTCTACTATGCCACTATGCTGCATTCATGGACAGCAAAGTTACATATGCTTGTCCAGGGACTGTGCTAAAAACCATTATGCATAAATCATCTGATAAATATTTAAGACTTTCTTCTTAATTCATACTTCTAAATTCATACTTTTAAGGAACATCTTATACTACATTCTAAGCCTTTCTAAAATTCACTAAAAAAAAAAAAAAAAAAAAAAAAACCAACACACCAATCATCACTTATCATCTGTATTTGTTAAACAAAGCCAGTGACCTTGCACTAACAAACAAGAGCTGGTTGGGGATATGAAGGCTGGGGGCAGCCTTGGCTGCAGTGACCATGAGATGATGGAGTTCAGGATCCTGCATGAAGGAAGCAGGGCAGTAAGAAGGACTGCAACCCTGGATTTAGGAGAGCTAATCTTGGACTTTTCAAGGACCTACTTAGAATCCCATCGATTTTGGCTCTAGAAGGTAAGGGCGGGCTCCAAGAGAGCTGGTTAAGATTCAAGCATCACTTCTTCCAAGCTCAAGATCAGTGCATCCCTATGAGTAAGATATCAAGTGAAGGGGGCAGTGTGTTGCAGTACCATTTACTATATACATTCTCTGTAGCAAACTGGAATTAAACTGTTATTTACGTGCTATACTTATTAAAATGCTTTTTCTTAATTCAGAGATTTATCAGTTTATTTTTTTCTTTTAAATACTTTCTGTTAAACACTTTTAAATAATCTCTTTTGGCTAAAAATAAATTTCTTTAAATTGTGCCTCAATGAGATGCCACATGGGATAACATGTGTGAATAAACAGAATATCCTATTGTGGAATACATGTCTAAAAACTGGCAGATGCCCAAAACTGAGGAAACTTTACCAAAACTTCTTCCCTTCTTCTCCATCACACTCAGCACGGAGAGAACTCCCCAGGACTCAGCCCTTTTTTACAGAGAGTATTATCTTAAGGACCGGAAAGAGGTTCTGACATCTTCTGGTATTTCCTTAAACTAGCGGAATTCTACCAGCAGTAAGTGAAAACAAAATAAAACAACAACAAAAACTAAAAAACCCCCACAACCGTTCTCAGAACAATGTTCTGCTTTTCCAGGCTTCAGATGTTTACTCCCACTAAAGAAAGGGAGGTGGAACTTCTGCAATTCAGAGCACATCTATGCAACTTCAAGTTCTCTTCTGCCTATACTTCAAAGAAAGTCATCTGGATGAGTCAGTTTGAGTCCATAAACTACAAAGCTACATTACTGATGCCAAGGACCAGAATGCTAACTAACATCTCCTAGTTTAGGGCTGACTCTGAACTAACACTGCTTCTAGAGCAGAGGTGGAATAGTGTGTGTGGTAATTAGCACAACTATACAATCTCCAAATTGGAGCTGTGTCACATCTAGTCAGCCTCCAGAACAGACAAGAGTAGGAATTCTTATACGTTTTTCTAACTGGATACCACATTTAACAGCCAAGCACCATTTTGCAGACACTAAGGTGCTGTATAACTTCTAAAGACACAGATTTATTTGTGTTGAAATTAGATTCAAATTAATTAGTGAAAAAGGTATTTCTTCTACAGGGCATTCCATTGGGTTTTTTTTAATTCTGTTCCCCTCCCCGAACATTTATCTTTTGAACTTCAACATGGAGCTCTGCTCCCGTTCTCACAAAGGGACATCCAGACATGTAATTTCCATGTATTTAAACAAGCCTGACTTTTTTTTTTGTTTTACTCCCTTGATCTGTTCAGGATTTATCCAGTAAGACTAAAATACAGCTTGCTTTATTTTCTCCAAGCATCATTTTCAAAATATTCAGGCGACACCAAGTGGTTAATTGTTGTACTGCTCTCCGTTCAGGACTATTGTATGCAGTAACCACCAACTATACTATTATGCGGAAGTAAATACAGAAATATGCATCACGAAAGAAAAACCCAAAGAGTATGCTTTATTAATTCTAACAGTCCAATTTTAAAATTCTACCAAAGCAGCCCTTTCTCATTCACTTACCTTAGTCTGCTTATATGCTTTAAAAAGAAAAAAAAAAAAAAAAAAAAGACATGTACACATCATCGAAAATTAAGTGGGGACAAAAAATTAAGTTCCTGTAAGAGAAGTTACTTACCAGAAGGAATTAGTCCCCGCCACCTTTGTAAAGTCATGCTTATAGTAAGTTGCTTCCAAGAAATGCACTCACACTTTTCTCAAAATCACTATTCAAAAAAAAAAACACCTCAAAAAAAACAAACCCAAAAAAAAAAAAAAAAAAAAAAGGAAAAAAAAGAAAAAAAAACACCACACAGAAAAAGGAAAAGAGAGGGGGGGAACAAAAAAAAACCACAACACATGCATCCCTGCACCATCACTCAACATGCCAAACCATGCAACGCACTTCAGTGACAAGGAGGGATCCTCTGTCACATCTAGCAACTCTTCCTTCTTTGGCTGCAGATGTTTCAATCAAAATATTGTGTTATATTAAGTTGGAACACAAACAACTTCTGCAGATTAGATATGGAAAAGAAATTCTATTTCTAGACTCCTTAGGGCTACTTTTCAGTACCATGACAATGCCAATTGTGAAAAAGGGGTTTTATCAACATGAAAGAGGTGCTTCTTTCAAGGCCAGCCATGTATGTTCGCTTTAAAATATGGCTCTGCCTGCTCTGTGCAGGACCAAATTCTCAGAAACAAGAATAAGGCCATCAAAAGTTTCAAAGATAACAAGACAGCATTACTAGCACTAGGCCATTAAGTAGACAGCTTTTAAAAAACAAACATGGGATCTGGGAATTCCGCTAAGTAAGAACTCCTCACATTAACTGTGATCATGTGGCATACTGAAGCGTTTTTTAACAGCTTTCAAATACTGTTAATTTAAATTCACCTTAAAATATTTTCCCTACAGCACTTGTAACTATAATTGAAGAGATAAAAATCCCAACACATACTTTCTTCATCTTTTTAAACTTGTTTGCATGCTGGATTTGACCATAGCTGTGAATAATCATTCTCCATCCTTTTTTTTTTTTTTTTTTTTTTTTTTTTTTTAATTGTTCTGGCAATTCTTTCCTGAAGAAGTATAGGACAGAAAATACTGTTTTTAGATAATGCTATCTGTAAGCCACAGAACGGGGAGGTCAGGGGAGGTCAAGCATAGAACCATTCTTCTCCATTCTTCTTTCAAATAAATTTTCAGCACCACAATCATCACACAGATGACTTTTTACCTAAGTCACCTAACATGTCATCTAGTTCTTCCTTATAAATCATTACAGCACGTAAATGTAAGCAAAAATGACCTTAGCATTGCACTGTATACATGTTTACACAATGTTTCTGCAGTGCTCTCACCTGATGGTCCAGACTCAGCTGACTACACAAGAAAGAATTCTTCTGTAGACTAACTTATCTATATAAACATACACACAAAAGCTAAGATATATACACAAAGAACACTTGAAAAGTAACTTTTCCAGCTTCAGTTCTTAAGAACTAATGGGAAGTGTTTATGCTTACCTAGATGTAGAAGTGTGAACTGTGCTGCCAATTCCTTTGCACCTTCTACTGTTGTACAGAGTTTGTCTGGCATGAAAATACTCTGGGAAGCATCAGCGATACCAGGAATAAGCACCTTGTACACCAAGAGTATTTTCCCATCCTGAGTTGTGGTTGAATACAAGTAGTATTCTGGCGGTGCCCAATTATTTTTATTGCAAAAATAATCCAGATGCATTGCTGCAGAACTGAAGTGACTGGATTTTAAAGAATACACGCTAATTGGAGTAAGCTTTATTCCTGGAAAAAATGGGTATGTACATCTTTCAACTTCAGTGGGGACTGGACTGTGCTGACCATTCAGATGAACTGGAAGACTCACTGGTTTCCCTAAGGATTTTTGATGACCATCTTCTTTGTTAGGAAAGCCCAAGAGATTTTCAGAACTGGGACTTATCTGACCATTAAAATGTTGCTTCCAAGTACTTTCTTTGTTAACTGGCTTTGCCAGCGTTACCTCAATACTGGCTCCATCAATGCACTTTCCATTCATTACAGACATAGCAGCGACTGCATCATCTCGATGGAAAAAATGAACAAAAGCATAATCTCTCAGCTTCTTTACACGTTCAACTATTCCTGGCTTGAACTTGTTGAATTCAGCTTTAATAGTCTCCTCTGTAGTAGATATCATTAAATTTCTTACATATAATACCTTAACTTTCTGCATTGTTTCTTCATCAACTTCCTTCTCAGGGTCTGCCCAGTCTACTTGAATAGTATGACCCCAGAGCTGGAATGTTCCTACAGCAAAGCAATACAAAAGTAAGGAATACGCAAGTGAAACCAAAAATAATTCTTAGCAATTACCTCTAGAAAAAGCAAACATGATGCATACCACATTAAACTGGTTTGTGTTCCCTGCATCTACTTAAGCAAAATATGTAAAATATTGTTACTTCAAATTATTAAAGAAAATAAGGTGCAAAGAAAAAGTTGTCTTCTACTTGTTAAACTCTTAAAATTATTTTCCAGTAAAAGATTAGAGACCTACTTTCAAACATTTTTACAACGCATCGATAATGCCACTCAGGCCGCTCAAAGAAAGTAAGGGACACATCCCTAACACTGTATCTTTTAAGCTCATCTTTAAGAGAATTTGTGTGCAGGGACAGCGCATGCAAATGAAAACTGGATGTGTGCCCAAACAAATACATATCTTGATGTAAATTACAGTAACTTGAGTTTATAAAACAGATGTCTGCTCTTTCATTCTCAGAACTGCTTAAATTTCGTTTTCTTAATAAATAAAACCCAATGACAACAAAAAAAAATGTTCATGAACCAAAACAAAAAAAAAATCCTCTTCAGCTGAAAGGCACAACAGTTTTGTAACTCTCAAAATACCTTAAACAATGGAAAACAGAGATGATCCACCACTCCATGCAATATGTAGAGACATACTCCCCTGAAACCGCAGTTGAATTACAAATCGGTTTACCTGGGATAAGCCGCCTTCTGGCCATCGCAGCTGCTCTGTGAGATTCATATTCTACAAAAGCAAAGCCACGATTTTTAGTTTTGTCAGTGGCATTTGGATAAACAATGACATCCACCACTCCTTCTGTAACTTTTTTCATTTCATTCAGTATTTCTTCTTTCTTCTTTTCTTTCGGAATTGCTCCAATAAATAGTCTGCAGTTGTCCAAGCTTACACAGACGCCAATAAATTTCCCTGGACGAATTTCGTAATTGTTAAGAATCTTAATGGCTAGCTGGGCTTCCTCTTTAGTAGTGTACATCACAAAAGCATAGCCTCGATTCTCACCACTGAATTCCATCATCAGTCTGAACTCGTAGATCTTCCCAGCTCTTTCAAAAACAGGAACCAATTCATCTTCATACATGTCACGGGGAATCTTACCCACAAAAACTTCACATCCACGAGGTGGTGGAGGACCTTCCCAACCTTAGAAGAAATTGTCCAACAACAATCTTAGTACAAATAAAGGCAGGCACATTTCCCCCAGACTTCCAAACTGAAGGTGGGAGTTACTTATTTTTAGTTTCTATTTAAAACTAGCATATTGTCATCCAGTATTCAATTCTTATTTTTGTTATGTTTAAATAAAAAAAAAGTCATGAGCCCACAATTTTTATTTAATTCCATCTTCTGTTTTTTTCACTGAAATCTGTATGACAACCCACTGAACCCAGCATTACTTAAAACACAGGTTTGTAAGAGTCTACATTTAAATAAAACTTCTTCATGTAAGAATCAAAGAGCACATAATCTACTCATGAAAAACATTTTAACAGAATTGGGAAACTTTTGCCTTCTCACAGAATAGATTTTCCTCTATGAACTGTACACTAAGAACTACATGGTACACAGGGAAGCAAGCAACCAAGGCATCACAACTGACATGCATTTGCAGCCACGCTGTCATGGCTTACCCAGGAAAAGGTCTGGCTGTGTTCCACACAGCATTCAACATCTTTATGACTTTCAGCTTTATAACGATTTACAACCACTTCAGCTGAGGTCTGACAGGACATGGCAAGTAATACAGTTTGCAAGCTAGAACTGCAATCACTCACATTATGCCAGTCAGTTGCCCACATAAAAAAAGCATAAACCAACAGTACACCATTTAGCAACTCCGAAGACAAAAGCAACTGCATACCTTTATCGGAAAAAGGGAAGGAGGCTATGCTTGATGGCATAGGGAAGTCATGACATTAAATAACAATGTTAATTTATTAACTAGACAAACCATTATCCTCAGCCTGGTAACCAATTAAACTGTGATTCTCACTAACTAAAAGCCATCTACCATTCAAAAAATCCCCCTTCTAATTTTGAAGCTGCATGCTAACTTAGCATTACAGCACATTACTGCTAACTGGCAGGAAGTTACAACTCCTGACTTAAAATCCCATCTGTGCCACATTTCCCATGAGCAACACATATGTAACAGAGCCGACATGGAAATGGTTAACCAACAGCATCATTCCTCAAGTAGATACCAACTGAACGAAAAGTTTCCTTGACCAGATACTTGACTGACCACTGGTCAATAGATTATGAGATTCCTTTTTTTGCAGTAATTCAAGTAATCAAACTTCAATCAAAATTTTTAGTTCTAATCCTCCCAGTGTTAGTGAGATCCATGCTACCTCAAATTTTCTTCCACGTTATTGTAATGACTTACATACCTAATGACACCATTCTGTCTGCAGAGGACCCAAACAAAGCAATGAAAATCCGCTTTCTCCACTTCCCCACCAGCCCCCACTCAACAGATACATTTTCCACACGTGACATAAGCTGAACAATAACTGTGCTAAGGTGGGGAAAAAAAACATACATTTTTTTTAGGGCAATTTTGAACTAGATCAGCTGCTTGCTCTGGATAGCATGCCAGTCAGGAAAAAAACCAAGATGGTAAACAGGAAACAAGAGCTGACAGAGACTATCTCCCCTGGCAGCAACACAAGCTTATAGAAACCACATCTTAAACAAGCAAAATTAACAGTAAAATTCTTCATTTACACATGGTTATTGTAATTTCTTACAAGCCATCTAGTAGTGGTTACTGTCAAGATACAGGATGCAGGGCTACAGAGATTTTCAGCATGATTCAGTATAACTCTCCTTACAGCAAATAAACTCCAACTTTGTCATCTCAAAAGAAACACTTACCTGGTGGAGGCCCACCAAATTTTCTTTGCCCATTTTCTTGAACCATGCTGTATCCAGTCTTCTCCATCAGGGCAAGTAAAGCAGCCTCATTCTGAGTGCCACTTCGGATTTTGCCACATCCATTTGCTGCAGCTTTATTTTCCTCATGCATATCTGCAACAGCTCCAACAGAACATTGCAGATACTTCAGTTCAGGTACTTCTAAGTTCTTATATGTATACAGAAGCTACCATAGCACAGGAAAACAATTTATGCTATACTTGCCTATTTACTGTGACTTTGCTTAGCATAAGGCTTCAATCCCACATCCATCTACTATTGTCTCTGCATTTGTTTTCAAAACATTGTTCTGTACTTGTGGTAATCTTGAACTTTAACCAGCATCTATATGTTCTATATTCAAATTTTCATAAATTGTATCACAACTCTTTTCTAAGTATGCTGCCCTTCAACTAGAATAGTGAATTATTTCATAAATCATGTTATCACAGTTGTGTGGAGACCTATATGCTACTTCAAGTGACAAGTTCCACTTTCTTATTACTGCATTTTATAGAAATAGTACTGATTTTAAAACTGTATTTTAGTACAAAAATAATTAAGGAATACATTAAGTCCATGGCTAAATAATATAAAGAATTCAAAGAATTAATGAACGAAAGTAATTTAATTCAAACCAATACATAATAAAACTAGGCAGAACTGCCTGACAGAACAAAGGGGTTGAAATAATCCCACTTCCGGGGTCCTTATTTTCATGCCTTTATCCATTTTCACAATTTCCAAAACTAAAAATGTTTACCGATACGGTTGTTGCTGCTCTAGCCACCATTTCTCTGGCATGCCAAATCTTGTACAACAGCTTTAGGTTTCTGTCATTCAGGTGATGGGAAACAAGCACACTAAGGAGCCCATTCGGTAGTTACCAACTCTACTAGTCAAGCCCCTTAAAAAATTAACTTTCAAGTCAGATTTTTTTTCATGGCCTCTTTTTCCTTTCACCCAATTTGTGTCTTCTTTTCCCAAGATTCTCTGCTTTGAGATCAGCAATACTTAGACAAGCAATCTTCTTCAGTAATTCAATCCTTTGCAAAAAAAAAATTACCACCAGAAAAATAAGCTACAACTTCTATTTGTTCTTTGATGACCCTTATGTTTTCAGCTTGCTTTGTCTCCAGGATCAGGCTCCAATAAATTATGACCTGAGACATCAGCAGTTTATTTTTTCCAATAAAAACAGTTAAAACCAGTTGTTTCTTGTCAACTCACTGTTACTTGCTGAACAAGACTTCCTAGGTAAGGCCTCAACTGATGAAGTATCTGGAAAACAGAGAATAAAGGAAACTAAATCAAGGACAGTAAAGAGCGCATAAACCTTCACATGTCTCTCCCTTCGCTAAGCTTCCACTACTCAAGGTCCCAAGAAACCAACCATCTCAAGCACCACAGCAAACTCAGACTAGTTGCACTGAACTGAACAGTGCCAAAAGGGAGGGAAGAAGAGTTCAAGAACAGTTAAAATTGCATCATTTTTCTACAGCCTGAAGCTGAAGCCACCTTCTCTTCAGCTTATCACTTCTAGTGCTTTTGCACTAGCTAAACTATTACTTTTAGCTTGATGATCCAAATGAGCACCATTATCTACATAAATTATTTATTTTACTTGACAGCTGACTACAACTCCCTATCACTAGCAGAAATAAAAATTAGTAAAAATAAAGCCACAGTAATGTACCAAATATTATCCCACCTATCTTTATATAAAGGTTTTCAGATGATTGCTGGTCACACTAAGCAAGCTTTTACCTCCATACTCAAAAGAAGAACCACCTCCACAGTTGCTAGTCCTTTTCAGTTACACATTCCACTGAAAACTACACCAGCACCTACAAAATTATTTTGCATAATTTAAATTTTTAAAAATATTATATACTCAATTTATGGAGTGATTAAGCCCCTTCCACTGCCACATTTATGCATATTATGCAATATCCTGAGGTGGCCTTCTCCCTACACAACAGCTCAGACATTTCAAATGTGCTTTGAATCAAAGTACTAGCACACTCTTTTCACAGCAGCATTTACATTACATTATAACAGACTTCACATATCCCTTAATTAGAATGGGGATAAAATAAACAACTATACTTTTTTCCATCCCAGAAAAAGACGACTTTTGGTGCAGATACATGTATTTTGTCTTTTCTATCAAGCTTGTACTCATTTTGGGGCAGGAATCCATGCAAGCAACCACTCTGGATGAGTTTATATGACACCTATCACTGGTCGTTAAAAAAAGCCAAACGCCAAACAACTCCCGGCTTCATCAAAACGAGATTCCAGAAAGGAAATAGGGTAGACCACAAAAAAAAAATCACTGACAGTCAAGAGCAGTAACAGCACCACTCCTATCCACCACAAATTGCATTCCATCTCCTTTCAGCAAATTAATGTACTGTGTATCACAGGCCACATGCTGCACGAAGATTCCGCAATCAGGAAAACACAGCAATTTCAGGCCTAACAGGTATGGAAACAGACAACAGAACTGGAGCAAAGAAGTAAATTAATTTTCCTTTTGTCCCAGTGAGTTCAAACATCCAGTCAAGAACAACATTACCTATAAGATCAGCAAGCGGACAAAAGATAAAATCGTGGGAGTTGACGAGATCGCCCTCAGCCCTCCCACAGCGGTGAAGACGCACTAAGGAGCTAAGACGCGAGACCAGTGGAGGAAGCAACCGAACCACAGATAGGCCCCAGAGAGCAAACGCCCCCTGAGGAGGCAAAACAGCACATGGGACAGCGAGAGGGAAGAGAACAGCAGCCCCGGCAGTACCCTGCTCTACTGTGGCCGACTTGCACGTTGAGGGCGACCGCCGCAGCCCTTTCTCCACACGCCCTCGTCCCTCACGGCGCCTCCGCCTCTCCCCACAGCACAGCGAGGGCTAGAGCGAGGCCTGCCGCTATCCCCAGAAGCACAATGCCGCGGCACAGGACCTCCCGGTGCCACAGCGGCAATGCAGACCTGCCCACAGAGAACAACCCCACCAACACCGCCCGGCCCCGTGGCCGCCGCTTTCCCTCGCTCTGCCCCCGCCCAGCCAATCGACAGGCGGCCAGGGTGCGCACGGGCATAATTGACAGGCGGAAGCAGCCAATCGTAGCAAGGCGGAGGGCGGTGCGAGGCACGCGAGCTTTTGAAGCAGGCGACCGTTGGCTGAGTGAGGGAGTGCTGGCGGTGCGGCTGTGGTGGCCGTGGAAGGCGTTGGAACGGCGCGTGGTGGCGGCGCCGCGTGAGCGCCCCCAGGGCGGGGGAGCGCCGCCGCCTCAGAGCCCCTCCGGGGGGCAGTGCGCCGCGACCCACCTGCGCTACGAGGGGAGGCTGTTTTTAGGCTCACCGTTAGCGTTTCAGAATGTGGCTGGTATTATTCATAGTCATAGAATAGTTTGGGTTGGAAGACCGTCGCAGGTCATCTAGTCCAATCCCACTGCAGTGCGCAGAGACATTTTCAACCAGATCAAGTTACCCAGAATCACATCCAGCCTGGCCTTGAATGTCTCCAGAGATGGTGCATCCACCACCTCTCTGGGCAACCTGTGCCAATATTTTACCACCCTCATAAAGAATTTTTTCCTCACACCTAGCCTGAATCTCCCCTCTTTTAGTTTAAAACCACCACCCCTCGTCCTATCACAAAAGGCCCTGATAAAAAGTCTTTCCCCATCTTTCTTGCAGGCTGCTTTTAAGTACTGAAAGGCTGCAATAAGGTCTCCCCTGAGCATTCTCCAGACTGAACAACCCCAATTTTCTCAGCCTTTCCTCATAGGAGGGGTGCTCCAGCCCTCTGATCGTTTTTGTGGGCCTAGATCCAAAGTCCAGGGAGAAAAGGAGAAAGGAAAGAAGGAGGGAAAGAAAACAAATAGGATCACCACCCTGTGGATTCAGTACCGTCTTCTCGGCCAGCGAGTTGAAATCCTCTCAGTATCTTTCTGTTATAGCCACTCTTAAAAAGTGTGTTTTGGCCTTCAGGATATGCTCTGGTGCGTATTTGTGCTTTGGGGAGCATTTAGTGTCATGCAGGTCCATGTTTACCAGTAATACCTAAGTGAAAAAGGTCTGCTTTCAATCCCTGTTGTTTTATTTAGTATTTTAATCCCTTGGAAGGTGAACCATGTTAGCTTAACAGCTACAGGCACTTGTCAGGCCAGCTGCGCTGGCGGCCTTGCAGTTTCAGCATAGCTCCTGAACTCCCATCAAAACTCCTTTGGGGTCACAGCTGTGCAGCTGCAGCATGGTACTTTGATGGGCACACATCAAATGCACCTGGGTCAATAAAGATGTATGGGGTTAGTTTGCGTTCTCTTCAGTTTGTTGTCAAAATGTTACGGTCCATTTTCCCCATCTAGCAAATAAAAGTCTCTCAAAGCCATCATACTTTCAACCAAGACTTCTTCCCCTCGCTTTTCCAAAGCTTTAAATGCTCAATTGCACTTATTGTTAAGGCAGAGAATCCCAGAAATGTTATCTTAGGGACATGCAAATTCATCTTTATTATGAGTATGTTCCAGAGCTTTTAGCAATCTAGTTTTAAATATGTACTGCCATAAAATTATCACATCATATTAGACATTTACCTATTCAAGTTTGCTTATTTTTCAAATAGAAAGTTTATTAGGCTTTTATTAATAATGGCATGAGATGCTAATAATGTATTTTACAAATTATATGCCTCCATTTAAAAGTTCTGATAGCAAACATACTAAAGCTATCACCTTAAAGATTAAATTATACCACCTTTTCATTTCAGGTGTCATCTTGTGTTTTGACTGTATGTGAATCAGCCACATTCTAATAGGAATGAATTTGGGGTATATTAAGTTAAGTTTTGGGCGTTTTGACTGCAGCTCAGTGTCCTTTTACCTTGCAGAGCGCTCACTCCCTGGCAGAGAACTCCATGTGTCTCACTTGCTATTGCTGGTGGAAAGTACTGAAAGAATGAGGACAATGATCTCTTCTAAGTGGGAAGAAGGGGGGGAGGGGGGGAACACCACCAAAAAACCCCAAAAAATCCGAAACAACAAAAACCCAAACAAAACACAAACAAACAAAACCCACCTACAACTCCTCATCATTTTCTTTGTGTTTCAGGTAACCAACATGTAACAAGTACAGATGACTTCCTGCTGCTCTAGGGTAGAGGAGCTGAGCAAATGCTCAGCTGGAAATGTTAACCTATTCCAGCACTTAACAGCAGGTGGTTTCAAGGAAAACACACAGCTATGCCACCAGGTTTTTCACTTCATGACACAATATGAATAAAAGAGAAAATAACCAAAAAGTATTTGATGCCTACATTATTATCTCTTATAAAACATCAAAGTCAGACATAGGAACTGAAGACTCATTTGGTTTACTTGCTGACCCCTGCCTCTCTAGAAGAAATTAATGATCCTTTTCTTCCTTTGTTGCTCACATGCTAATTGGGTATCAGAGTTCTTACTACCCCACTTGCTGCTGCTTTTCGCTCTCTGACACTCTAATTGTTCAGTATAATTAGGTTTTACTAAGAAGAATACTGCTTCTAACCTGTATTTGTCTTTGATTTTGCTGTGACTCGTGATAAAGCCTTAGATGGATATTTTTATTTCTTTTCTAATAAGACAAGATTTGCAGGGGAATATGATACTTTTCTTAAATCAAGCAGTATATCTGACAACTTCAGGTCTTCAAAAAAGAGTTCGCACACCTGAAAACTTCTCATGGCTAAATCAAAACTAGTTACCTCAGCACTCTCTGAAGTATTGCTTTTCTTGTATTACAACAAGCAGGAACCTCAACAAGCAAACCCCTCAGTCAATCTCCCATTTTAATGTTAGGTTTAGTTACTTTTAACCTTTAACTCGCTGTGTAATTCTGCCAAGTTGGAACAGTTGTAGGGGATAAACGCCTCTCTTCAGGTAGGCATTGCCCCCGGTAAATTCCACCTTGTTTTAATTTCTTTCCCTTTCTCTCACGTAGTGTGATTGCATTGTGCATTCAAAAGACATACCTCACTCATTTAGCAGTAGCCATCATTTGGATACCTGTGGTAGGAGGAGAAGGACGATTAACATTTTAATTCACATTTCTAGGAGTGACAACTGTTGACAGCAAAGGGACAGTTTCTTACCATTGTAATTTCTTTCTCACCCCCCATACATCTGTAAATACCACTCATCCAAATTAATGCCATATTTTAATTCTTTTATTTTTAACAAAGATTTACTAAAGGATGGGAAAGAAGACCAGGCCCAGAACAGTGTTTGTTACTGATCAGAGTATTTAGTTCTTTACTGCTTTATTGAATCAGTACCTTAGTACATAGCTGTTTAACTTTTAAACCAGATATATAGAAACTTATTTCAGGATTTTTAGCAAGAGTTTCAGCATAATTTACAAAAAGCATTTGGCACAATTTCTGGTTAGAAAATTACCTTAAATTGCAAATAATGTGCAATTTACCCTAAAGCTTTATACAGTTCCTGTTAACACCGAGTTACTTTCCTCACAAACATCTTTTTGAAACTGTCACAAGTCTGATGGATGAGGAATGAGGACAGAGTCCTTGCCAGGATTATGCCATTTATTCCTTTGGCTAAATTTGAAAATGTGAAAGAGGTCTTTTTCTCACATGTTTTATTTTATAGCACTGCACCAGACAGTTGCTTTGCTTTTCCTTCTAAGTTATGTTAGGTAGCTGTAACACAGTAGTCCTTGATGTTTTTTAACTTCTGTTTCATTGGAATGCTAGCAAGCCCCAGCATATATATTCCTGGAGTGGGCTATTACTGAAGTTGTAATATACTTTAATAGAAGCATAAGCTTTTTTTGCCAGTGTAAATTTTACTATGGCCTAGAGCAGGAAAAGAGGGTATGTAGTATTTCTGCACTCTGACAGGTTTGATATGTAGGTAGTGGAAATACTTTAAAAGGAAGCAGACGTCCTTTGAAGTTTAGACAAAAGTCTCTGTAGAAAACCTAGACATAATAGGATTGTAAATCTAATTATAGTAAGCTGTCTAGAAAGACTTCATTTCAGTCAGTCCATTTTATTTGGTGTTTCGTTTTATCAAGTAGCTGCATTGCCTGTTTAGGTAGGATCCTCCTAACAAGGCATCCCAGTGCCTAAAGGGTCTTTTTTCTTGAAGGGTGCTGTTTGCTCTCATTCAGCTTTCTGCCTTAAAAGAGTTGGGATCTTTTTAATCACAAAATTATGAAATCTGATATCGCTGAAATAAGCATTTGAGGGAACAGAATATTAACTGTAGCGAAATCATCATACAAAATTGCTTTCTTTTTTTGTAAAGCACTTTGAGACACACATACGACATGATTTTAACATGCAGATATGCAGTGAGTATAAAATAATGCATCCTGAAGCATCTTCTGTCTTCACTTAGATGAGTGAATATCAACAATTTCACTGATGTAAATTGAATTAAATCCACTTTAAGCCAATATTGCTGATTGCAGAGTGATGTAAAATGTGCATAATGAAGTATATAAAATCACTTCTCTTCATTGCCTCCAGGATGATTGCTTTCTGCTCCCTCCACATCTCACTCTAAAAACCTGGACCCTGCCTCACAAAGCCATACCTTCAATCACTGAGCAAAGCACTGTTGTCTGGCAGTAGAGCCAACCCCCAGAGGGAAGGATCAGATAAGAACTGCTGAAAAAGTAACACCACAAAGGGATGGTGGAAGAAGAGGTGAATGTCAGGAAATAGAAGGGAAAACAGGACAGGAAGGGGAAGGACCAAGGGAGGTGGAGAATTCTGTCCTGTGGTACTGTGGTCTTTTGGTGCTCCACTGTTACAGAATGCTTTCCTGTCTGCTTTTTAGGCAGATGTTTTAAACGAGTTCTGAAATGGCAGTATTCTCCACATGTCTGTACAGCAGTAGTTAAAGAGGTTTGGCAGTTTTAGTGCTTCTGAAAGTGGCCACTGCCCCAGCAATCTGGAAACCAAAGTTTTCTTTCCAGAAGGATGTGAAGCACAAAGAACTACGGAACACGCTCCCTTCATCACACTGCTGGTGTCTCCATACTCACCAGAGGCCATAGAAAGATCAGAGACAGTCCCCTCTCAGTAAACTTCTCAGGTTTTTATTTCTTTGCAAACATTGTTGGAAAATACTTGGACTTTCAGCACCTTCTGTGAAAGTTAGAGGATGTTTCAGCGTCAGAACCAAACAAGCATCAGACATCAAACTGTGAAGTCTTTGGTCATACCTGATCCAACCTAGAAATTAACTGGAAATTTACCAGGGAGGCTACAGATTTTTATATCACATTACTTTTCAAATATTTAATAATTCTGGAAATAAGTGACATTGAGTGTAACAGTGGAGAACAGGATTTAATCTTTACTTTTCCTAGATTTAAATATTTAAAATACCTTAACTAAATATTTTAAATACCTTAACTGTAGTTTGAAAAGTAGAAGGAGTCCACTCTTTCTTTAGGCTGTTCCTACGTGGCATTGAAGTCCCGCTTATTCTGAGAATCCTAAAAGGCATCAATTTATCAAGCTCACATCCTTTTAATTTATAATCCAGCTGCTGTGAGCTGCTAACTAGCTTTTAAGTCAGGAAACTCTGGACTGTCAATGCCAATTATAGTTAAACTACTTACGATGCTTCCATGTAATTTTCCTTATATTTTTCCTGAGGCTTTAAAGATACAGTGCTGTGCTTCAGGCACAATTAAGAAAGTCTGAAGCAATGTAACGTGTGGTTTTATGTGCTCCTTTCATTTATATTCTATACATCTTTTTATATATTTTTACATTATATACATATGTATATATATTTGTATATTATACACACATAGAATCCCATGACTTATCTTTGAAGTTTTTTACAGGACTCTTTAAGTACAGCTAAGAGAATGATTTCTAAATGCTTTTCTGTATCCAGCTGTTGTCGTTTCCACAAACCTAGTGCCACAGTCAAAACTGTGATGAAAAAGTAAAACAAGAACCACTACATTGTGGACAACTATAAACAAAACCAGTGTTAACGCAGTTTAACTGTACCTTCCTGATTTCCGGTTAGATGTTACATTAGTGAAACAGGAATTCAAAATCAACATTTCTAAACCTACTTAGCAGTTACGTCGACTTAGTAAGTATCTGATTTACCCATTCTTTAAATGTGAGTGTCACAGTTAACTCCCATATTTGCTGGAGATGGCGCATTTTCCCGAATGGAAGAGAGCCACTAGGTGGGAGTATGTTATCTTCACAGGAGGCTTGTCAGCCCCGTGCCCCGTCTGGTTTTGTTTTGAAGTAGCTGTGCAGCTAGCTTTTCCTAACGTCGGGAAATGCAACATTGTCCACACCATGCCGAGCTGGCGATCGATTTGGAATTTTTTCGATGCTCGTGTCCACACTGGACGCTGAGGAGACACTGCTTTGCTGCTGCTTCAGCTCAGGAGCAAAGCCAAGTGCAAAGGCTGACTAGAAGTGCCACCCTTCAGAAAGCAGATCTCTTACCCAAACAAGCAGCACAAGCACTCCGCATAAGCTAGTTACGTAGAAAGCCCCAATGACCCAGGCTAAAACAGATTCAGAGAATCACCTTGCTAACATAGAAGCTAATAAATAATTTTTTTAAAAACAACCTTGTTAAAAATATATGAAAAGCCAGGTATTTGCCAGAGAGAGAACTGGCAGATGGTGCAGAAAGGGCCTTTTGAAGAATTAGGCTGTTTGTTAGGAAAAAACAAACAAACCCCCCCCCCAACCAAACAGAAAAACCTCCAAACAAACAAACAAAAAAAGAAAAAACCCACCACCACCACCTTTTTAGTAGCAATATTCAATACTAAAGTAATAGAGAAGTTGTCAAAGCAAGCCACTTCTTGTTTACAAGCAATAGAGCTTCACAGTAGTCCTAAAATGAGGGGTCAATAAAAGGCATTATAGGACAGATAAGTAAACTCAGAGTAACAAACTGGCAAGGCTGGGTGTATTCAAGTCTAAGGAAACTCCAGGATGGCATTCTTGGACTGAGAGGTATAGTGTGGCATAAGTTTCTAAGGGCAGCCATAGCACTAGAATGATGGCGCCAAATGAGCCAATTTACAAATCATTTCGTAATTATTTTTTGGGGAAACTGCAAGAACTCCGAGTTCCACATCAGGAATATCTGAGTTGTAAGACTGCAAGGAGGAGAAAATGAACGCAAAATGATTATTCATTGTTCCCTGTCATACAAGAGTGGGAGGGACAGCTAACGTAATCATCAGGTAGCCAGTGCTTTTTCATGTCATAATCAATCTTGCCATAGACCCTTTTGGAGGCCAGACACATAAACTGAAAAAGGGAGTAAGACAAGCTAACGTAGGGTAATAGTATTAAACATGATGAAATGAATGCAAGCTTTAAAGCTGGAAGTTTGTGAATTGTTGGTTATGGAAATATTTGACAATGTATCAAGACTCTTGTCTGTACCAATACCCTGTCCCCAAGGGCTCACTGTTGCTCATTGGTGGAGAACAATATGGGGCTAAACTGACCTTCGCATATTGCCAAGCTCTTTCCTATGATGCCGAAAAAATTGGCCCTCGTGTATATGGCTCTCAAAGATAGTTAAGTTGTTAACAGCTCCCGGTTGTCTTGCTGCAGCTCTGGATTGAAAGTCAAGTTTTCCTGAAGTTTAATGGGAGTAGTTGTGATCAGAAGATCACAGAAGGCAGCTGAAGAGTGCATTGCCTGGACCAGCAAAAAAGAGAGATAGAAACACTGGTGACAGATTGTCCACAGGCAGCTGTCTGAATAGTTTGAAAAACTACAAAAAAATTTAAAAGCTGCCCAGTTTATGATCTGTAAGATTTTTCAAATTATAGTTCAGTGTAAAGTTCATAGTCACCGGGGGTTCATTTCTGAACATTGTTATTGTATTTCCTTAGGTACAAGATTTTGGGGAGGTCAGGAAATGGGTGGGAATACGTCATACTTAATCTTGCTCTCTGTGAAGCCAGTGACAAAGCTCCTGTTGATTTTAGCTGGAAGAAATGTAACCCAGTGATGCTGTTGAAATAAAGAAGCCTCGAGTACTACATGATCAGTGGTAGATCTGGTGGATTACTGAGAATCTCTCGTAATGGGGTAATTTTTAAATATGCAGTGCTAGTAAAGTGATTTTTTTTTATCTATTTTTTTATTAGACTCAAATGGTTTTTTTGTATGAACAGATATCTTGCTCACATCCCATGCTCCCTTCCTGCTCAATTATACAGTAAGCTCACAATTCGCATCACAAATCCAGTGTCTTTCCCATAAGAACAGACTTGTTGCAGCACAAATTTGTATTTAACTGCAGGGCTAAGTACTGTCTGTAAGAGAGCCTTTAACACAAAGAGTATCCAAGCTGAAAAATGCAAACTAGAAAGTTAGTGAGGGAAAGTAATCTCTATAACTGGTTTGGGTGGATAGTTCTAATTTGCTTGTAAAAAACCTCTTTGCAAGTCATAAAAACCTCATTATAATTTTGAAACACATTTACATGACTATGCATCAGGTCTACCACCTATGCAGTGCTCAATGCTTGAACAGTAAGAGTTACTGGAATTGCTCAAAGACATCAGAAATTGAAACGCTTTGTTCCTCAGCAGAATTTCAGTTCATCGGCCACACAGAATTACTACTTTCTTCAGGCTAGTTTTTGAAAAGACATTCCCAGTCTACACCCTGTCTGTCAATATATGATGGAATTGTCATTCTAAAATAATTACTTGTACAACAAAGTGGTTCTTTCTTAATACAGTGTGGCCAAACCTACTTGCTGTCAGAAATTGGGAGTAATAACTAAAGGAAAATAAAAAGCTGTCTTTAAATGAAAATAAAAAGCACGTAAAGACAGCATTTTTAGCAACTGTCAGTGCTAAATGGCTGACATACTGGATGAAGAGATGGTGTTTTTGCTTCTATTTGCCAAGGCCATATCCTAGTTTATTACACATTTGGATTTCCAGAGGAGGCGAGTTTTGTGCATGTCCTGAGCTTGATAAAACTGAAGAATGGGACATCACAACGTGACTGTGGGTATCATGGGCTATACCTTCACGTATACTTCAGGCATTGCAGCCTTACACACTTACCAGTCTGAAGTGATTCTCAGTCCCGAGTGAGGCCTTCAGGCTCCTCTTCCAAAGCTTGGGAAGAGTTAGATAACTTTGGGAAGGACTCCTCAGGAACTAGCAGAGCTGGAATGTGTGCAAAGTAACTGGTGAAGAAGTCTCGGGATGGAATCTAAACAACCGGGGGCATACCTGCAAGATTCAGAGCTCTTGCTTCAGGTGAGCTGGTATGACTGCAACACAGGGCAGGGATCCTGAGCTGCTAATCTGTTCAGGCTCCAGAAGTGACAGAGCTGCGATAGCATAGTGCTGAACCAAACATCCTTCTTCCCCTAGGGCGAAATGCAGTACTATGTTTCTCACAGCTATGCTGTTTCTGGTTCTGGAGGCAACCAAGTCATCCTTGGCTCCAGGCTACTGACACAGTGCACTGCCAGTCCTTTAGACAGATCCAGTGAATGTGGTTGAAAGCAGGTGCTTCCCTCCCCCTGAACATTCACTTGCAGCTGCGTACAACCTTGTCTGCAAATAGAAATAGCAAAAGTTACTCTGTTTAATATCTAATGCTGATCTTTCCAGCAGGGGTGCAGGAGACCTCTCATTATCTTCACACCCACATTGCTTCACTTTTGATTAGAAATAATTACTAACTTTTTACCTGCTGTGTGGCAGTAGCAGACCTACCCCTCCCTGTATTTCCGTGCAATACTAAATGGAAATGTGCAGGTACTTTCTGCAAAATAGCAAGGTGCACATCTGAGCTGCATCTAAGACTATGCAGAAGCAGAAGGTGGCTTGGCAAGTTTAGCAGAGCATACCCCTTCATTTGCATGTATTCTTAATTATATAAAACAGTATACCTCCTGAGCCTCACAGAAAACTCTGGTTTCACAGGCAGGGAAGTTGCCTTCTGGTAAGGAACCATGCATTCTATTTATTTGGTATGTCCAATGCAAGGCTGGACTCACAACCTTATGCAAATATTAACCAAGTCTTGCAGCTGGCCAGAAAACAGAGATGATCATTGTCATCATCAGTTATAGAAATCGGAAAGAATTTAAAAAAAGAGAAACTGTAGGCAATAGTTAGAGAGGTACAGCATTCACTCCCTGGTCCTTCAGCACGCTTAATGTGCTCTGCTCTTGCAAGTAAAGTAAACTAACGTTGTCTGCCTTCCCCCACTTTCACTGCCTCGTTCAGGCCAAGCACCTAGTTATAGGTGTGATGTAGTTGCAGGGGATCCAAATCACACTATCAGAGAGCAGCCGACTTTTCCAATTCACAGATACGCTATAGAGAAGAGGCAACTACTACAACAAGGTCACAGGGCTAACTAAATTTCCCTTACAATCAGGGAAAACATTAAGAAGATATAGAACATCTTACAGAAAGTTTTCTACCCTATGAGACACAGAGGGAGTAAACATAAATCACCAGTTTTGTCGCAGGCAGAACAGCAGTACTGCAAATCAATGTAATTTTGATTTAAGTATCCTAAATATCACCCCACTTCCCCCTTCTCTCACAGTCTCTGAGCACTCAGGGCCGTATCCTGTACATTCCCTTGACTTCAGAAGCAAAGCTAAGCCCCAAAACACAGCACAGAAATTATGTCAAAAATAGCCCTGAAATACTTCTAGTGATCTATTCCTACAGCAGAGGAGATCGTTTATTTTACCAGCAGTGTTCTGAAAGATTTCTGTAAGGCTTACAGGAGAGTGCGGTGCACCACAGCAAAGCCTCAAAACTACTAAGCTTTTGTCTTCACTTCCCATCAGTAAGCCCATTCATGATGGTTAAGTGCTCAGAGGAGTCAGGGCCTAACCTATTACAAAGCATAAGCATCAAAGGGCTCCTAGAGTCACCTGTGAACTTCTTTTAAAAGAAATTCAGTGGATAAAGGAGATGGTAACTAATGACTGTCTAATACAGTTCTGTATCATTCAGTGGTGTCGGATGCTTTAATGTGAGAACATGCAATAAATAATATAACACCATATCATTCCTTGAGATCACAGTTCTAACATTTGTTGCTGCAGCTTGCTTTCTGAAACCTCTCTGGGTGATGTCAAGTCACACACAAGTTTAATTCCCTCTTCCCCACCCCCTCAGACTTGAACAAGTATTGCTATGATTTTGTTTTCATTAAAAGCCTCAATGGTATTTATATGTAGCATTCTCCTTCAGCACAGGAGGACCCAAAGGTGAAATCAAGCAGCAGATGACTGTTCGCCACAAAATGAGTAATCATTTATGTTCCAAGCTAAAATTAATACAAACAGAAAGCTCACTGTTCTGATGTCTTCATTTAGCAACTTTCTTTTTCCTTTTTTTCTTTTAAACACAGGTTTTGTAAAAATATTTTAAGCCTTGTGGATGCTCATTTTATTTTTGTTTTCTTTGGAAAGCCTGAAGTGAAACATCTATCCTTTTAACTTGAGATCTTCACTACCTGCCTTTCCCAGTGGCACAGGGGTGATTGTTATACTCCTCCATTCCGTATTCTGGTTTAACCACACAGCTTTTCGAAACAGCCCCACAACTAAAATAAGTTGCAGCTCTAGATTTACACTCCTCATCACCATCACTTAGTTACTAATGAACAGTTTCATTTCTAAGCACACACACTTCCAAACAGCTGAACTGCTGCACAGTTTTCTGTGTTTATCTTATTATAAGTAGCTCCTTCATTTCAGTGACATCACAGTTGAGCTCAAGCCTGAAATGCAATGTTCCACCTAGGGCAAGTGCTTATTTTTACTCACATAATTACAGAAAAAGAGTTGACACTGACATTTACCAAAATATTTCAAAGCACAACCACCACCCGCTGAGCTGAACATGAGAATTCATGCCTGCTAGTCATGTTTTTCCCCTCGGAGTATGACTGAATCGACTCATGCCTGATCTGTGACAAAATTTCCAGATCTCTCCTACAATTATAGGTGGTAGGAAAAACTCCTGAACATGCAACTGAACTCCTGCACCCACATTATTACTTGCCTTTGGTGAAAGGATACACTAAGACGTTCTAGACTATTTCATAGGATTTCATAAGCTTAAAAGTTTACATGAAAGTCTACTAATGGAGCTGGAAGTCTCCAAGGAACTGCTTTTGTTTCTTTCATAGACACCTGTGAAAATCCCAATTTAGTCCCCCAATCTAATCTGGATGCTTCTTGCTCAACAGCATTAGCGAAATGTTGGTCTTAGAATCATAGAATCAACCAGGTTGGAAAAGACCTTTAAGATGATCAAGTCCAACTGTTACTCCAGGGCTGCCAAGTTCACCACTAAACCATGTCACTGAGGGCCTCATCTACACACTTTTTGAACACTTCCAGGGACAGTGATTCCGCCTCTTCCCTGGGCAGCCTGTTCCAATGCCTGACCACCCTTTTGGTGAAGAAATGTTTCCTAATATCCAGTCTAAACCTCCCCTGGTGCAGCTTGAGGCCGTTACCTCCTGTCCTATCACTTGTTACTTGGGAATCAACCACCTCCTTGCAGGTAGTTGTAGAGAGTGATAAGGTCCCCCCAAGCCTTCTCTTCTCCAGACTAAACACCCACAGTTCCCTCAGCCGTTCCTCATCAGACTTGTGCTGCAGACCCTTCACCAGCTTTGTTGCCCTTCTCTGGACGCGCTCCAGCACCTCAGTATTTCTCTTTTAGTGAGGGGCCCAGAACTGAACACAGTATTCAAGGTCCTTAGATACTGAAGCTAAAGCAGGAACATTTCTCTGCCTTCCAACAATCCCACTTGTGATTTGGTTACTGGTCATGACCCCGCTGTTTATTGTATAAGCGAATCATAAGAATTACTGGAATTCTTATAAATCCCAAGTAAATAAAGGGGAAAAGAAAAGCCCACCTGTAATCAGACACCATGTAGCTGCATGTTAGTGGACTGTTCAGTGCCCTACTGGGATATGTTAGAGTAATGCTATAGCATTATACTTGATTTCAAGAGGCCGGTAGACGTTTTTAAATGAATAAATTCTATTTATATAATTACAGTAATGACTACAGTTCATACCTTATGCACAGCAAGTAAAAAAAACCACACTGGAATTTATGTAAATATTACTAATGCATACACTATGAAAAAGCAATTAATGTTAATTAAAAAACACCTTAATTTTAAAAGTTTAGCAGAAACAGTTACACTGAGCATTGCAATTTTTGAAAGCATAAGAGAAGTTGTTCACAAGGATCCAACAGAAACTGGTACGCAGCACCATAGAGCTGGGCTGCAGGCTGAATGTGCGCCAAAAGCTGGGCTGGAATCCCCTCTTGGCCGATGGCAGCAGCAGTCAGGCTGCTGCTTCCTATGAGCCTGGAATTTCACCCCAGTCTTTACATTCTTTGTCGGTTATAGTGGAGCAGCCAGAAGAAGAAAGATGGTTAGAGAGCAGCCAAGTAGACTCACAGTTCAAGAATCCCATCTTCAAGCAGCTGTAAGGTCTAGGGGAAGAGAAGGGGGTTTATAGCACAGTTAAAATGAGTCTCTCTAAAAATGGGGAAAGTGGCCGCTTCAGTAGTGGAGCTGATGACAGGATATTGAGCACCACCCACAGAAAGAAGCAAATCTAAGGTTCAGTCCTTGGTGAAGACACTGCCGTATTTGCCTTTGACTAGAAAGGAAGGCAGGCACAGCACGTGAACGTGTAAGTGCATGTATAGCATGGAAGGCATTCCAGGAGCTGAACAATTTCTCTGCATTCATGAAGACATTTCTAAGAAATAAATTAGCAAAGGTTTTTAGTACTCAGATTAACTCAATTTCAAATCCCACAGTACACATTCTCAGTAAAGGATGAAACACCAGCTGCTGGCTTGAAAGTGAATACTTATTTGCAAGAGATGAGTATAGAAAGACATATCATCTTTCACCAAGAGGCATTTGTTTTAAGGCAATATCCAAACTTACAATAAAGCTACCATAGAAACTGCTCCAATGATGCTCCAGTGGATGCTTTACGGCACTCACACGAGTCCCATGGCTGAGGGAAGGTAGGAACTAAATCAGCCTCTATCCTCTTCCTCCCTATCATGTGCCCTGCACTGCTGGAAATTTCTGATGTCTGTACGTTACTGGTTCTCATAAAGCATTCTAGCTTCTTCCTGTATCCCCCTCTGCAGCCATTTCTATTAGCCACACTAACCACTCCCAGTGGCAAGGAAAATGCTCAGGAATTGCCATCTTTCCTTACCACTAACCCAATTAAAGAGTTGTTCAATATGGTAGCAAGGGTTTATGCAATTAATGTGAATAAGAGACTTGTGAACATTTCCCAAGAAGGAAATTACTGTGGCCAGTCCCAGCTGTGCTTCTGCAGCACGCAGAACCCAACCTAGGGTTAGTTTTCATTCTTTGCTATCAAAGAGTCAGTTTACTTACTTGTATCTCCACTGAAGAGTATTTTAGGGACAGAGACAGTAACTTCTGAATACTTACTACATCTATTGAAGGAAGAGGTAAGTGGTTTGTTCTCAATATCCATCACTTCGTGGAACTCCATCATCCATTTTTATTAATAGTTGTGGCACCTGGGTATGTAGCTAAGAAATTAAGGAACATGAAGGATATTACCAGAATCGCATACAGCGAAAGGCAAGGAGCAGAACTGCATCATAACCCTACTTTTTCATGATTTAAAGGTGTGCTAAAAGGTACCGAGATTTTCAGGAAATCTATTATTTGGCTTACACAGTAAGCTATGCCTTGTGTACTGTGTTCTAGACAAAGTTGTATTTGAAAGTGGCACACAAGGTTAGGAGACTTTACACAATGCCGATGAGTAATCTGTGCTTTCATAAATACAGTAGTATACATCCTATATACACGCACTGGCTGCAAGCCTCTGGGAAGGCTGTTAGCCAGCCATCCACAGAAAGAAGGGAATGAAGATCGTGGGCAGCGTGGTGGAGGGTGCCAAGCCGAGGTAGAATATCGATGCTAATCCCACAAGCACTGAAGCAAGAACGCTCCTCTGGTCCCGAATAATCATCTTCACAGTCTCACAGAACTGGAAAAAGAAAGAAAAAGAAGAAAAAAGGAAAAGATAAGGGTTAAAGAGGAAAGCTTCAACCGGACAGCTGGAGATGCCCACTCCCTCCGTTAGATCGAGCAGTCGCTACCCTCGCTCTCCCGCGGGCCGGGCTTTGGCTCCAGCCGGAGCACTGAGTTGCATCCGAGCGTTTTAAGAGCACATTAATTGTCTTACGAATTCCGCCTCGCTTTCCTCGCCACCTGAAGCCAACAGAGCCCCGGCGACGCGCTGGTCGAGCAGCGCCGCCGCAGCGCCCGCCCGCTGCGGGGGAACGGCCCCGGGCAGCAGCCCCGGGGGTCCAACGCTCACTTAAGTTTGGGGGATCGAAGCGGAGCGCCCGGGGGGCCGCCGCCACCGGGAAGGGCTGGGCCGTGCCGCTCCCGGCCGCCCGTCTCCCGGCCGCTGCGCGCCGTCGCGGGTCGCGCCTCCGCGGGCGGAGGCCCGGGTTGTACCTTGTCGGTCTGGAAGCTGACGGGGGCTCCGTATCGGCAGTAGGTGACGAAGTGCTCGCAGTTGTTCCACAGCAGGCTGTAGGCCGTTGCGCCCACCAGCTTCTCCGCCCGGCGGGCCGCCTCCTCGCTGCCCAGCACCTGGTCCTGGAACAGCCGGTCCATGTGGTTGACCAGGATGCTGCCGCCGTAGGCGAAGTCCTCCACCGTGTCCACGCGGATGCTGGCTGTCTTGGTGATGACGCCCAGGATAAGCCGCTTGTTGGTCACGACCTGCTGGATCTGCCGGCGGTCGCCGGTGAAGGCGGGCAGGATGTCGGGCATCAGGTGGGCAACGCGGTTCTCGCCCAGGTAGATGCCGAAGTGGATGAAGAGGGTCCGGGGCACCTCCAGCAGGTCGCCCCGCTTGAAGCAGCTGGTGTCGTAGTAGCCGGGGGCCGGCGGCGGTTCCCCGCCGGAGCCCGCGGGCAGGGGCCGGACATGGACGAGGAGCAGCAGCTTCTCCAGCAGCAGCGAGGCCGCCTGCGGCACCGGGTTCTTCATGGTCAGCGAGGGGAGCGGGGGCAGCCGCCTAACAGCCCCCGCCGCCCGCACCCGCTTTTCTAGGCTACCGGCCGGGGCGGGGCAGGCGCCCGGGCCAGCCCACCGAGGAGCGCCCGCCCCGACGAGCCGCCGCGCTTCACCGGGTAGCCCACCCGGCGCCCCCCAGCCCGGTCCTGGCTCGGCCGTCGGGGTGGCGCGGTGCCGTAGCCCGGATCCTGGGGCTGGCCGCCGCCCGCAGCAACCCCCGTCGCTGCCCAGGTAGAGAGGGGCAAGACAAAGTGCGCTCAGCGACCTTCACCCGCCCGGGGAGCGCAGAGGCGGGCTCCCGGGGCCGCGGCCGTCTCGTTCACCTTTCCCTGCTGACGACACCCAAGGGGCTCCGGGCAGCCGCCCGCTGAGGCCCGCGGGGCGAAGGGAAGGAAGGGAGGCGGGGGGCTGCCGCAGTGCTCGGCGGCGGGAGAGGAGCGCAGCGGTGGCCTCGGAGCGCGCTTTTCTTGCTCGGAAGAAAACAGGTTCCTAGGGAGTGAGGGAATCCACATTTAAGAATTAACTCGCCCGGCTGAGAAAGAGTGGGAACAGGCGAACAGGCATTCCCGCGCGTTTTGTTTCATGCTGATCCATTATGTAAATGGCTAAATCCTGGCAACGGAGCCCACAAAAGAGCGGCCCTGTCAGGCCAACAAAGCCGTCCCATCCCAGGCTGGTGAGGTTCGAATTCCCGCCCCCTCGGGGACCGCGGGATGATGGATGGGACAGACATTCATCTTACCTGGAAGATGACAGGGCCCGGCGAGGGGCAGGGCAGGAGGGAGGGGGCCGCATCCCCGCTGCCCGCGGCTGTTGTTCGCGCCGGAGACAGCCCCGCTCGGCGGCAGGGGAAGCGCTCGGCCCCGTCAGAAACGCGGAGTGAGCGGGACAGGCGGGTGGGAGGGCTGCTGGAGAAGTGGTTTGCTGCAGCACCTTCCGCCAAAGCGACGGCCCAGAGCTGCCAGCTCGCCGGCAGGCAAGCAAGGCAAGACGCGCGGTGCCAAGTATAGAAACGGGCAGCGAGGATTGCTGGTGTGGAACAGCCTGTGCCTCTCCCCTGGCAAACCCTATTGGAACACTAACTCAATTTTCCTCTCCTCAGTGACTTTAAACGCAAGAGTCCGTAGATCAAGAATGAGATGTCTAGGCTGCAGTCGAGCTGTAGAACCCCTTTGGTCATACTAGCAAAAGAAGAGAAAAAATTCTCCATCTCTTTCCTTTCGATCAGGGAACAGCTCTGGTGTGAGCAGAAAGGCAAAGTGGATGTGAAGGATCCAGCAGCTGAGAGCTTCCTACCACCATGGATACTGAAACCAAGGTTTCAGGCTGGATCTTATGCACAGGGAAGATGAGGCTTATTAATGATCCAAAGCAAGTTTTCCACTCCTCTGCGAAGAAAGTATTTCAGGGGAGAAGGTTACCTCACTGCTTGCCAACAAAACCCCATGGCTGGTGTTACCCTCCTGTTTCCTCCTGCTTGGAGCAGAAAGCAGCTTCCCAGGGAACTGAAGGCTATCCTTACCTTGCTTCGTCTGCAATGAGAGAGACCTGCCATAACCTCATTTGGTCGTTGATTACAGCCCAGCACCCCTCACGAGAGCGATCAGGCACTCAGGATTTTCTTTGGAGAGTCTCAGCCAAATTTTTATGCAACAGAGGCTTACCTCAATCAAACCCCCTACTTCAAATTGTGTCACTTACAAAAGAGAAAACACTGCATAGATGTGGCTTGTGATGCTGGTAGGAGCTCTGACCATTAGCCACCAGCCCCACATAATTGTATAATTGAAAGAGCTTCTTTCAGAATCCAGATGTTTAAATGTATTTGGAAGGTTTGAAGCTTTTGCTACTAGTAAATAAAAATGGGGGGGGGGGGGGGGAGGGGCTTTTGTAATTTTAAACTAGTGCATATTTTTTAAGGGACAGGGGAAAAAGAAAAGATTAACCCCCCTCATCATGATAAAAGGTCTAGAAAGGTTCCTGTCTCCCTCCTGCGAGGATAAGGACTGGTTCTGCCCTGGGCTGCCATCTCCAGACACCCACCTCCCCAGGCTGTCAAGGGAGCGCCTGGATGGTCGTTGTTGAAATAGGTGTTAAGAGATGCTTCAGTCCTACAGTTCAGATTTCTCTCCCCTGCCCAAAGGAAGGTAGAGGAATTCAGCTGAACTCACTGGCAGACACAGACAGTTCCCAACGGGATCTTTTACTTCGAGGCACCCTTTGTTTGCCTTCTTAATGCCAGCTAGCTTTAATTCCAAACACACTAGGGTCCATTTCAAGTAAATCCAGAAAGGAAACCAGGATGAAACCAAAGAAGAGGAATTGCCACGAGGAGGAGACTCAAATTCTTCCTACATGGGAAGGTTTCAAAGAACTAAGATGAGAGCTGTGACAGTTCTGCAGTGTAACTTCCTCATACCTGGGGCACTAAGGAGCATCTTCTCCCTCCCCCAAAGACTACTCCCTCACTCTCAGGCTTCGACAGAACAAGCATAAGAGGCATTACACAGCAGACAGGTCTCTGGAACTGCCTCACTCCTCCAGCCAATGCACATCCCCAGTGACATCCACTCAAGTACTGCCTCACCACTACTTCGCAATGGTTGTGAGCACTGCTGTCTGCAGAGCACTTCATACAACATCAAGTCATTTCTGAATGAAGCCATTCAGACTCCTGAAAGTGAGCCTGCAACCCAACACTTTCTGCTTTCAAACCTTAAGGGCTGCAGTCCTATTACTTGCAAACTGCCATGATGCAAAATGAAACTGAAAAGGTATGCTTACAGTTATTTTTCCCCTGCTCTGGTCCCCCATATTTTAGTGAGAAAATGGCTTCATTGGTGCTAGCTAAACTCAAAATACACTTTTGCCTCAAACACCGGCACATCCTTTATCTTGGGTCATTTCTGTATAGTAGGTTTTGTACCTTTAATAAACAAATTGCAGTGGGAAAACCACTCTGAAATATTAAAGAGCAAACATTGGCAAAGTATTTGCTTGGACTGTTAGCTGCTATAGAATACTTTAGTGATAAAATCCATGATTTATTTTGGAGAGTTAGGTGAGATGCAGTAAGAAAGCTGTGAGAGGTAAGATAATGCAGCCTTTGTTTTGTAGAGTGGATGAGCCACAGCACAAAAACATCTCAGGTAAGAGGTATGAGCCAGTTTCCATTGCACTGAAACTCATATAGAACCTTATTTTATACACTAGGCACTACTATCTCCATCCTGCCCTCAGAGCGAACACAGCAGAGAAAAAGCACGAAAGAGGCAATTGAAAGGGTAAGTTCTTGCCTGCATGAGGAACAGCCGTGGTTTAACAAAGCAGGCAAAATGCATGTAAGTGACTGAGGTCAAACCAATGCTGACTGCATACACACTCACCTTCGAGCACAATTTACGTTTTACCAAACCTCTCTCAATTCCTCAGCCTCTACTGTAGATTAAGAAACAAATGCAGCTTTAACAAGCTTTCAGGTCAGCTGGGACTGCTGGAACAAGTATAGGTTCATGAATTCAAAACATGTTAAGGAGGTCAAGGAGAGTAAAATCCTTGGATAGGGATTTTTGGAGGCTGTAATTTGCAAGAAAAGTATCTGAAAAGCAATGGCACCTGGTTTAAGCTGGTGCACTGAAAGAAAGCATGTTTCTGAAGGATGGTTTCACAGCATGCAAAAGGGCAATTCCAGAGATAAAATAACTCCTTTGTATTCCCACTTCCAACCCATTGGAACACTGTACCATTCTTTTCAGCTAATTGCCACTTCCATTGTAGAGCTGTAAATGACCAGCTCTCCAGAAAATAGTATCACTTACTTTTTCAGGTTTTGTATTTAACAAAGACCAGGGACAGAACAGAGAAAAACTGAAGGGAGAAGGGAACTAGCAAGACAATGCATTAAACTGCAGGCAAATGAAACAACCCCGAAACAAAGAGCGTTTGAACTAAGTATCACTCTCTTCCAGTGGAAGAAACAACACAAGTGACTGCAACAAATTTGTTCTTTACACGTGTTCACTTTTATTCAGGAATTATTGCATACACATTTACAGAGTCACTTAAGCAGCATATTGAGTGAACTGCAAGTACTTACTGTAGCCCTTTTTATTCTTGTAGGATATCCTTGCTACTGAAGTCTACCACTTTTTCATTTCCTCTCAATACCTTTGTCTGTTTTACTAAACTAATAGGCTTCCACATTATTAACAAGAGTTTTCTAACCAACAAGGACTGTAAACATAAAACCAGCATGCTGTTTTCCCCTTGAAGTTATTAAGCTGGATATTTTTCTGCAATGAAGAAATGACTCATTTTTACAACTAGACAGAATCATGCTGTATACACATATTGTACTTACGACTCGCTAAGAGAACAGTATGTTTAGTTGGATAAAGCATTAACTTATGATATCTTCAATGCAAATGAACAAAACCACAGAAAAGGTGGGAACAATTCATTGTATAGTCCTCATTAGCAAGCAGGAGGCTAGGAAATTAATATTAGTGGTAGCACAGCTACAGATATAGGAACAGGTATTTTGGTGACAATTTTAAATACTTATTTTCATAATTTTATCTCATTTGTCAGTACTAACAATTAATAGTCTCCTCAAAATAAAGGAAAATACTGACTTCTGAATATAAAATGCCTGAACATATGGAGTAATATTTCTATGGCTTCTGCAGAGGAAATACAGACAGTTGTTGGGCCAGAACTTCCACCCTCATACTGTCCCAGGAGGTATGATATGAACTTTTAAGTCTCTGCTTACAGGTGAAGAAGTTTAGGAGTACCCCAATTTGAACATGCTAGTCATATTGTGCAGGAAGGGAAATGGGGAGGTGATAACTGGGAGTCAGAAGAGAGACAGAGCACGCTGCATTCAGCATGGTACTCCTTCACAGCAGGAGACAGACCTTTCTGTGGGAAGTCTGTGGACCTTTCTGTGGGAAAGGCAATGCAAACGACAGTCAAATGAACTTAATCCAGGCAGGACTCTGCTTCACAAAATGAGGACTTAACAGCCCTGAAACAAAACTAGGTATCCCCCTTGCTACCCAACCCCTCTTCCTCCGTGCGAGGATGGCACCATCACAAGAGAGCACGAGCAGGCAGACTATCCTTTCCTCATCTTCAAGTTTAGTCCCATACCAAGATCTGCGATTTCTTACTAGTCAGTGCTTTCAATAGACAGATTAATTAGTAAGAGATGTTGGAAAATATAATGAAGTCTGTCATTAGCTGGACAAAGTGCTGGAAGTTTGGTGGAACACCACCAAAGGTCAGCATTTATGACCAGTCACTACCTAACAGCAGCAATTTTAAGTTTCTTTTATTGCCCCACAAGGAAAGCTGCTCCCCAGTACCAGACCATGCTGACTTCGCAGCAATGCACAGCAGGTTACCCAGCCTCACTCTACGCACAGGACATCTGACAGGACTGCAACTAGATCGGTCCATTTAATTTTCAGATAAAGATTGACAGAAGTAAAAGAGAAATGGACTCAACAGGAGGTAATTTCCATCTCAGAACAAAGCTTGTCTTATAATTAAATGTTATGTTGCAATTTGATTAATTCTGTTTTACAAGAAATAAATTAATTCTTCATCCAATGTATTATCTGGACAGGAAATGTTATCAGTCACAGACAAAGCTATTAGTCTCGTATTACTCAAAACATTTGCTGATCTGTGCCATATAGCTAAGCCTCTGAGAGATAACTGTCACTAATTTCTACTCTTTAAGAAAAAAAAAAAAAAATAATCTCAAGAAGCCAGTTCTTGTTTATAACATGTTTTGATACCACTCAGTGTTAAAAGCATATGTATTAAACACCTGTTACTCTATCAGTGATTTTAAATCAGGAACATTTTTAATCTGGAAATCCAACAGCATCTGTCCAAGTGCTTTGCCCTGTAAGAAAAAGAACAAAACCAACATTTCATTTTATTATCGTAAATATACCACCTCTGTAAATTAAGTTCTTAAAAATGGTTTAATAAGGTATTTTTCCTATAGTCAGGGTGAGAATGAGAATTCATTATGTTTTTTAAGTTTTATGAATACTTATCTCTACATATGCTTTTAAATAATTTTGGGGTGAGTTTTTTCAAGCCTTGGATTGTAGGTTATCCAAACTCCTATTTATCTTTTCCATTTATTTGGCCTTCTCACTTGTGAGTAGTATAGTGAAATAAGAAGAACTATACAGTTGAATTTTCATGCATATAAACTTGAACAGACTGAACAGTTTCTTCAACTTACTTGGTACCTAGTACTAGAATCAGTTTATTTGGGGTTCAGTTCTTCTGATTCATACATAGCATCATCTTATTTTGTGAACAGTCATCTTGATTATGCTGAGTTTATTTGTACACATAAGCATTTCTCAGCCTATGGTGGCAGAACCATGCTTTGCTGTAGCCACAGGATTGCCACATTAAGGGATCTCATCTTCAGGTTTAGATGTTTTCAGGTTTCAAATATTTAATACTGAAATCATACACTGAAAAAAGAGAGTTTCAGATTCACACAGTATCATCAACACGAGAGATCTATCCATCTATTTTTATCTTTCAGATTTATATTAATTATCACTGTTTTAACTATAGGAGTCATAGGCTAAGCTTGAGGAGCTCTTGTACAGTTAATGGTTCCTGTATGTACTTGGAAACATTTAATCAGAATTGTCTAGTAATTCTGCATTCTCCAGAACCTGGCAGCCTTTTCTGAGAAACTAATTTTGCTGGTGCATCTAAGAACACAAGCAGCACACCATAAAGACCTTAACTGATTCAAAGACTCTCTGAACAGTTCCTTGTACGCATATTTTTCACCAAATATTCTAAATAACTTTCTACTTCCCTGATTCTTTTAAGGTTTAAAAACAGCATAAGTAGATGATGTCTATAAACAGGAAATTAAAAGGAACTAAAGAGTCAAAGCTAAAAGCTTAGCAGTTCCAGCCCAAAAGTTGGTTATAAAGAGACTGTGTAATACATAGATATAAAAGATAACTACACTAAAATCAATGCTTTGATACATGCCTGTGGGTCACTTCTTAGAGATGCTATGCCACCACCACCAAGGGAATTCTTCATAACAAAATTTAATCCATGGATTCCTGGCAACTCGTATCTGCAAAATAAAATCCACACATCATTTCTCAGGAGATTTTGTAAGAAACTCTTGCACAGATCATCAAGCAAAAGACAGCATGCAACAATTTCATGCTACTGATGACACCCCACTTTTGGGTCAAGCCTTCCCTGCCTTCTTGCTCCTTCCCCTTACTCCAAATCAACAGTCCTTAATAGTTTTACAGTAGTACTACAGTTTTACAGTAGTACTATAAAGTAATCATTCTAGTCTTATTCAAGTTCAGAACTCATTTGTTTCTCATGAGGTCGCTTTCTACCTTTCCTCCCGCTCCCCCCAAAGAGCTGAAGCCCACATAGAAAGCTCCGTAGACAAGAGGTTCAAGATCTAATATGAACTCTGAGAACATAGTAGCCAGAGGGAAGTATTTTTAATATTTTCTAGTTCTGTTACTGGCAAGTACAATTACTTAATTCCTGGAACTCACTTTTGCTAACAAAGGCAGCCAGCCCTTTGGTAATGCGTCCTCTTTATTACTGAGAAATAACTATGAGTCACTAGATAGAACTCTTTTAACTACAGATGATAGCAAAGTACAGCTACACTTCAATGCTCTCTTGGAGCCACGTACTTTGTTCAGATAAAAATTTATTTCAGTGTTACAGACCTATTTTTCTGTTCCATTGCCACTGTAAGCATTTTTCCATCCTTGCTTTTGACTGGTGCATTTCCAATTTGGAAACTTTTGTAGAGGTTTGGAAAATGGCTCTGTGGTTTCCTAAAAAAGTGGTTTCAAATTCTATTAATAGATCTACAGCATGTTTCCATTTGCACAGATTTCCAGTGTTTTGTCATCTTCCTTGTGTTCTTGTTTTTCTTTGGTTTTGGTTTCCTCCAATATTTTCTTTGTCTAAGGACTTGATACCTTTCCTTTTTTTCCATAGGAAAGGATTTAATCAAAGGATTTAATCAGCAAGACATGAAGAACAATTGAGAAAGATGATATCCTATTCTTGCTCTGTCTCAGATGTGTGACTGCTGCAATGTGAATGTAACTTCCTCCAACACCACTTAATTTTTCTTTAGTCACCTATCTGATCTTCATCTATTTAGGACAGATTCTTCAAATCTACCCTCTGAAATAGCTGGAATTTCTTGCAGTGCTCTTGTATTGATGATTCTGTTACTCTGAGGATAATCTTTTCCAGCTCCTTTTTAGCACTGTAAAAATTATGGCGGTTCCTGCTATTCACAGCTGTGTATGCCCTTGTATCTTGGGCACATGACCCAACTTCTCATGTAAGGAGATGATTCTGCCAAACACTTTAGTTCTCATTATGCTCTTGCAAGCAGTAGTTGTGGAGCGTCTGCACCTGTCTGCAAGGCAAGAAGTTTTCTCTGTTCCTTGTACTCTTTCACTATGTCCTGGTGTTGGCTGGGATGGAGTTAATTTTCTTCCTAGTAGCTGGTGCAGTGCTGTGTTTTGGCTTTAGTCTGAGAACACCACTGATAACACACTGATGTTTTAGTTGCTAAGTATTGCTTACTCCGATCAAGGACTTTTCAGTCTCATGCTCTGCCAGTGAGGAGGGGCACGGGAAGCCAGGAGGAAGCAGAGACAGGACACCTGACCCAAACTAGCCAAAGGGTTATTCCATACCACAGCATGTCATGCCCAGTATAGAAACTGGGGGAAGTTACCCAGAAGGGACCAATCACTGCCTGGATCAGGCTTGGTATCAGTCAGCGGGTGGTGAGCAACTGTGCATCACTTATCACGACAGTCCTTTCTGGTGCCCAATGTGGGGAACGAAGGGTTGAGATAACGACAGATCTGACCAGAGTGTGTCTAAACAAATTCATTATAAACATTCGCTGTATTGGTTTAATAGTCACTGGTCACAACTTGATTTACTTGCTCCCAAGAGCTGTTGCACTTGGTCTCAGAGCTGCGTTACGTAATGCCTTACTCGCAGTATGCATTCCCTGCAGTGATGTTTATTATCCTTGGGGCCTGGCCTAAGATTATCACTTCGCTGTACTTTGTAACACTGGGTTTATGATATGATAGAATTGCTGGTCATGAAACTAATCCGATATGTGTAGTCAGCATTGTTGTCATCTCTGTACTTCGGGAGTCATCTATTGGGAACTACTAATAACTACACCTTTTGCCTTTTCTCCTCGGAGATACAGCCTATGGGGGAGACATTTTCCTACATCTTCCTTCCTTCTGACATCTTTGTTCTCCTCCAGGCTGACTGCAGTAGTGTTTGAGAATTTTAAAGGTTTTGAAAACCAATACTCCAACCCTGGTGACAAGCACTGCAGCCACTCCAACCCCCAACATTACCACGCTCTACTTTAGTATTGTTAGTTGTTATTAAGAAGAAAACTGTTGTTTGCATTGTTGACCTTCCTTCAAAACATTATCATGCTTAAAGGCAAATCTAGTAGGAAGGCAGGAAAGTTTGATTAATCTAACAGTGCTCTACTAGGAATACAGGAATACAAGGAATAAAGCAATTTCCATAATAAGTCATCTACATAATTTGCTAAATTTAATAGCATAACCAACTACATAGCAGGATCAGAGGACCCCACAAAATTTTCAAGCAAAAAACCCAATACAAATTACCAATAATCACATATCATGAAAGCTAGAGACCTACACCAAAATACTGTACTGTAAATTTTACTCTGAAAAGCTAGCAAAGACTTCCAAGCAGCAAGTGATTTCACAATTGGCAGATCTCTCCACAAGAACTAGACTTATGGAATACATATTACAGAAGTTAATACCTCGGCTCTCAAAAGAAGTTTCATGAAAATCAATCATTTAAACAAATCAGGAGAGAAAGTGAAGAGTGTACAAAAGCGGAAGCAAATGAAAAAGAGTGGAAAATTTCATTTCACTTTCTGCAGTAATTCTGGCAGAGGGAATATATAACGCAAGCAACAGATCTTAATTTGGAACATGTCAGAATGGCACATTCACTTCAAGTACTCGGAGGAGATATTTACAGTAAGATACTCTAGCTAAAAACTGGGATTACAAAATAATATACAAAGGTCAGCATTTTCAATATTTTAAGTCCTGGTTGAAGAATCTGAGCATTCAAAATATTTCTGCACAATAAATACACTCCCACAATAAAAAAACCCAAAACCACCACTATAACCATCATAACAGTCTTAAGCAGCAACAATACATTAACCAAAATGTTGACATGCATTTATTCAGCATAATTTAACAATTTAATTAACTGAGATCTAAAGGAAGAAAATACCATCTAGTTGTACAATTAAATCAAAAGTTTTAAAAGCTCCTTTTAAAAAGCACAGAAAACAAATAAATCCTTCAAAGAATACCAAGTCTGTGACAGGAACCAGTAAAACAAGGAAAATTCACTGTTCTAGCTGAACTTTTACACTTATGCACAATGGGGTGCCTACTTAACTACTTCCTTTAAAGTCCTGTCCGTACATATTCAAAGAAGTCAGGTTTCCCTGTAAACTTCCTGTTAAAATGCATAGAAATAGTAATGTCATTTAAGCCAAGGAAAAGATAGAATTCCTCCCATCAGAGGAAAGCAGGAACTGAGTCCGTAGGCTTAAAGAGGTGTTTCCATATGAGATATACTGTAGAAAAGTATTTTTTTCCCCAATAATAAATATACTTACAAAAAAAAAGCAATCTAGAAGCATCAGTATCCACATTTCTTGTTCTTTAGCTCTTAGTAAAAGTACCCCATAAGAAGAAATTATCTGTCATTTTTATTTCTGAGCACTGGGATGCTCAAAACATAAAGAAGATGACCATATTTCAGAAGATGAAACCAGCAAATTCTCAGAGGGTAATTTTACTATCCTTCTTAAATGACTTTTCACTAAATGAAAAGTTTCTTATTCCATATCTTAAGATTATCAGATCTGTTACAAATGTACTCTACACAGGGTAAGAAGCAATCACATGGGTTTGGGATTTTAGGATATGGGGGTGAGTGGGTTGAAAGACCATATTTTGTTACTATGTTACCTGAAAATCTGGAAGTTTAGGAGCTTTCAGTGTTCTCTATCAAAATAATCTCACCTTTTCTCTGTTTAGTACACCTATTTAACAGCTTTAATGAGAAACAGTGAAAGGCAACTGATTCTGTAGTGACGCAGAGCCATGGCTGGTATGGTTTTAGTAGCAAAACTAATATATATTTCTTAACCACTCATAATTTAAATAAAAGAAATGAAGGAAAATGAAAGAGTAAGATAACTCTTTTTATGACAGTTAAAACTAAAATATAAAAAAGTAATTTAAAAAGAAACTATACAATCTGAAGCACATGAGCATAATCCTTATAATCCTGACTATTTCCACAAAAGGATTTACTCTTTTTCCCTAGTAGTTTTTCAATTCACTCACAGAGCTCCATTATCACATCATTAAAGGAAGCCAAACCCAGGAACAGATAATCTAATTAATCAAAATAAATTGGCTTCATCCAGACACAGCAAGTTTAAACTTTTATTTATGAACATAAACAGCATTAAGGAACAACAATGAATCAATTTCTAGAAGTATCATTAAGAGGCTTGACATTTTTGATCTCTTCCCTTCTCTGCTCTGTTTCAGAGGAAATTCAATTACATTTCTCAGTATCACAATTTATTAGATACATAGATTTGTTAGCACTTACGAAACAGTGGGTGAAATCTGCACTGAGCCGCTTATGAAGACAAAGAACAGCACTTACAACTCAAAGATCAGGGGTTAAAACAACTCCAAGCTCTCTCTGCGCTCTGTGGTGCACCCTTCTGACTCAAGCTCTTTGAATGAGCAAAAGGACACTTAACAGTTTATCCATTACCCATGGAAATATATAATGATTTTGGCAGACTCTCCATATTTGCAGAATAATTGACTTTGTTATCAAAACATATTTTAGAAGACTAAATTGTTTGTTGCAATAGTAAGCTTTTGTTTGTTTTTGAAGAGAGGAAAAGATTTAAAATCTGTTGACTCTTTTATTGGACATCCTTAGGAGAATGAGCCCTATTATCCTACAACATCCTACAATAACAGCGTATGTCTCATTCGCTCAGTAAGGACCCTGAGCATCAGCTGAAGATACCAGGAAACCAAAAATGTTACATATGCTGTCTGCTGGCAGACAATATTCTTTTGCAGATGAATACCACGTACAAGTGTCCTGTTTAGAATGTATTTTCTTTCATATTTTAAAGAAGGAAATTAACTGTGCGTTTGGGTTTTTTTCCCTTTAAATTCTGGCTTGGTATATATGGCAAAAAAAATGGGTAAGAGTCGGGTAGTGAAAGGAATACTTTCTCTCAAGCAAGTGAACTTCACAGGATGAGGCATGTGTCTGATGGCTGTGGTAGCGCTTTGGGGATTTCAAACTGCCGGTTCTGTAGTGGCTCTGTGGCTTGGGAAGCTTCAGTTACTAAAGCTCCTGCAGTCTCCAAGTGGTTAAGGAACAATGGAAAGTTACATTTCTCAGAGGACATTAGAAGTTATTTCTATCTGGTAGGGACATTCTGTACTGGAACAGAACAAAGAAATAGCCCGAACAATAGTATGTTAATTCTGGGAATTTAAATACCTTCACTAAGGTATTTAAATTCCAGGAAATGCCCAAGCTCATGTTCTTTTTTTAATGACTATTGCTTACATTATTATTTGAAAAGGCAAAGAAAAATACATAAAAAATACTGAAGAGGTACACACAGGTTTGCACTATTTATGTAAACAAGCTACTCACCTTGTTACTAGTTCTTCTTCAGGTTTTTCTTGCTCTAAAAGGTGTTGGAAGTAGTTCTCCAGGGCTTGAGCAGTTAAAGTCTTCTTTAGGTATGGATAGTAGAGGGGATGCCGTGCTATCACACCTGTTAGGTATAACTGGTGTTAGAATAGGAGTTGTTAAAACCAATTTGTATTTATGCTTTCAAAACTGATCTGTGATCCTCCTTTTAACTGAAATTGTACATATGGATCCTCTTTAATGAGCTCCTGAATAAAAGCAATAGTATGACAGCTTTCCCTCTATCAGTAGAGAGGTAGTGTGGAGCATGACATGAAAGAACGCTCCCACACTAAGTGACTGTTGGACTTTTTCTGTCTGCAGTCCCTGCCGCTGCAAAGACACCTGAAGAACAACAATGACATCACAACAAACAAGCCGCAGGCAGTTCTCTTCCACTAAATGGTTTGCAAGACTTAGAAAAGTAATTGCAATTTACCGTAACAAGGCACCATCAGTGACTGAAGGTTTGGTCCTTGCCCCCTCCTAAGCATGAGATCCTGATGTAAGTGTGAGAAGCTGCAGTTACTTTTTTATTGCTGTAAATATGCTTTCATAAACTTGAGGTTAACTTTATGCTGAAGCTGAGGCTCCACAGCAGGATTAGGAAAGCAGATTGGTGTCACAAGAGTCTTTTTATCTGTAGACTTTGAAGCCAAATTAATCTTCAAGGTCAAGTTTGTTGTTGTTGTTATTGTTGTTCCTTAATAAAGCAGTAGTGTCTTTATATCTGAGGAAGTCTATTAGCTATGCATCATTCATGATTTGGCAATACTACATTGCAACAGTGGTCAACCATGAGTAAAGAAAAATAAAGGAAATAATAAGTGATAATTATTATTATTAATCATAATAAACAAAATCATAATAAATAATAATTCCTTCATTCAACCCAAAAACCAGTTTCACAAACAAGGAAAAGAAAACTATATCCCTAAATATAAATGAAAGTTTTAGCGTGACAGCAAATCAAACCCCAAACGCACCTTTAATTCATACTGAGCTTTGAACACCACACGCTCTCATCTTCCAACAAGTAAGAGAGCCAATTGTTGCATGCAGAAGTAAGGAATAGAAGGAATTATTAAACAAAGCAAGAAGCAGCACATCAAGGTAGAGAGACTGCACACTTAAATAAACCATTTGGATTAACAATATAATAAAAACATTCTCTTACATACAAGAACAACTTTGGTATTTCCTAACACTGTTGGTATTTTAGCCATATATATGTCACAAAATTCATATATGGAAATATTATACATGATCAGACAACCAAGAGACTACATTACACAACATATCCATGAAGGAGTATCAACTGACATGTAAAGGAAACCTTATAAAGGCATTTCTTAACTTCATTTCTTAACTTTGCAGCCCTAAACAGAGATTTGTCTTTGCATGTATTTTTTTTTTCCCCATGACATTCAAGTATTTTTTCTTAGTACCTCAGATTTCAACAGCTGCTGAACATAAAACTACCGGTATTTCATTACTAAAATCCTTGTTTCATACAGATTATTTTTTGTTTCAGCACAGAGAAAATTAAAAACACCCCACAAAAATCAAGTGATATGAGAGATTTACAAAAGAATAAAAACAAGAACAACACTTGATACTAAAACTTATGTGAAAATCTTACATCACTTCAGAAAGCAAGAAAAAGAAAAATACCTATGTTTGCAGAGTTGCCTTTGTCTCCACTTCTTGTATAGGCAAGATCTTCTAAGCGGTAAGTATGCGGACCGCTTGGCAGATCTATACAACATAAAAATGAATACATTTCATGATAGGTTCAAATAATAGTACCTTTTGAAGTAGTAACTGTCATTTTAAGTGTATACTTTCTGCACTGTTTGTAGTATTCTTGAAGACATTTCTCTAAAGCTTTCTTCCCACAGGAACATCTAGAGAACAAGAGGTGAGGCTGGAGGCTAAAACAAAATTGATCCCTCTTGCTCCATCTCCCAAATCCCTATTATCTTTTTATAGCCAAATGCTGTGGCAGGTATCCTCTCTTCCACCACCCTTGCATATGAAAATTCATCTTGGCCTTTGCAATGTGGTATCTCTGAAGGATGCATAGCAGCTACCTGTCATTTCTTAACTAGCTGACAACTTTTGTCCCCTTAAATCTCTCTGCTTCCAGTGCAGGTGAAAAATACATGTGGTTGCTACCATCCTGATAATTGTGTAAGGTCTGTTTATTCTGACAATATCTGTAGAGAACAGTCACAATTTAAAATTCCATTTCAAGACAACACGTCTCTCACTTTCATAGCTACTGTTACAAGTTACTTATTCAGCTGCATAGAAGAAATTCAAGATTACTTTTTCAAATTACTAATTTTGTAAATATCTTTGTATTTTCTAAGAAAAGGTCATAAATGTGCTATAGGAAGCCAACCTTATTTTTTAACTTGTTGATGTGTGAGAATTGGAATTTCAAGCCTTTAGGAACATAAAGACTGTTGTGTTTCATTGAACAGAATTCATATTAGGTATTTTTACCAATTTACATCAATACATCAGAAAAAGTAAACCCATTCCTGCCCAAATCCAGAACAGTTTATATGTGAGGTTTGATGGTTAAGTTACACAGCACAGACCTCTTGAAATCACTGATTACTAAGATTAGTAGGCTGTCACCATTTAACTTCTGTTCCTCAAAGCGAGAAATGAAGTGCTCACTTTGCCACCGAGTTTCAGTTATTTGCTGATAGGACTTATCTGCACTCCTGACTCGTAATAGGCTCCTTACCCCTCAGTTGCCCTCCTCTCTGACCCCTTCCTGTCGTTTTCTGATCCTTCTGCACACAAGTGGCAGCTCTCCCCTCTCTCTGCTCTCAGACACCAGTAGGGGGAACATTCAGAGCAGAGAAGCAACAGCCTTCCTGCTCTGTCACAATTTCAACCAGAAAAGTGGCATGAAACTTACTAGAAAATATTAAAGATTGAATTTATTTAATTGGGGAATATTATTTTTGATTAACCATCTCCATTGAGAGAGGATCTGAAAAAGTCCAGCTAAGCTCATTGTTAATTTTGGACAGGACTACCACACTTCATACACCAAGAAATCACACTATTTTTAATAATTTCATTCAATATACAGTTAAAGAAAAAATGCAGTGCTTCTTCAAAGGCTGAAGTATGACAATGTTTAAATTATATAAGCTGTAGAAGTCTTTTCTCCATCAGACATTTTACACAGACAGTCTTTGACAGTCTCTCTTTAAACAAAACCAGTTCAAGACAGTGTTCTGGTGTTCTCATTATTACCCTAATTGATTTATCTTTCATGATCTGTTTATCAGGAAATTGTTTTCATTTAATAAACATCTTAAACAAATCTACAAAAAGAATTCCCTTCAAAGCTAGGGCAAATGGTAAATTCAAATTCCACCCTTCCAGAACCACATCTAGCAGCATTTTTGAAATCCATTTTCACATATTTCTCTTATCTATTCAAAGACAACTAACAGTCCCTCACACTTGAGATAACCATGAAACTACTTCCCTCCTTAATAAATGCTGACAGAAAATGTTTTAGCAGAAGTTACTCCTTTTACAGTGTAGCCCATTTGTCTACTTCTCATCCATGCTGTCTGTGGCGTTAAGGCACAGAAATAGGTAAGTATTTAGTCACATACAGAAAACATTTATTTACAACTAAGGGCAAAAGTTTAGAGATCCTTCTCAGGGGAAACAACCAGAGGAGCTCTGCTGTCCCTCAAAAGTGGGGTTTGCTTGAATGAAGACTGAAGAATTCAGTACTTAAATGCTGATGTCAGCATTTAAGTCTTCTCGAATGGTAAGAAGGCAATGGGAAGCCTAATAGATTTTTGTTTCTCCAATATTTAGCATTGTAGTCACCTTAGGAAAAAAAACAAACAAAACACCAGGACCTTTGCTAACCCCTTTATTAAACAGAAAAAACTTGCACGGCTTGATGGTGCGCATCCCCCACTGCCCCCCTGGATGCTCCCAGGTATCGGAATGATTCTGGTGTGACAACAGATTTGCAATAAACGTAAGAGCTGAAAACACATTTCAGAGTTTAACTTGTTTCTGTGCGACGCACGAGTCATCACACTGGAGAGATGTTTGAATAGATGGGGAAAATAAACTCATGCATGGCAACCAGGCATCCACTGTCAGTGACTTTCAAACGGTGACATGCAGAGTCATATGTATATTTCAGTAATTCTCTCTGAATTACTGAAACAGAACATTCCCTAAACTTATAATTAGTTCTTACACTATTCTATTACCAATTTTGAGAAATATTACTCACCTGTATCTGGAATCCAGAATAAATCTTGCCATACTGGTGCCTTCACGTCAGTAATTTTTTTATTATACGCAGACTTAAATAGCTTAATTACTCTTTCAGCATCAATATTATTTTTAGAAACATTTCTAACAAATTTTTAGCTACAGTCACCTGACTTAGATTTGAAAATACCTATCTACAGCTTTAAATTAATTCTCCCATTTCTCTAGTGAGCAGGAATAAGGTAATGAAGGCTCTGTTTGGACCAAAAGGTAATTATGAAGTGTGCTATATGTTAAGAAATACTGTATATAGTTCTGTCATTAGAAAGAATATAAAAATTTTCCAAGTGTCTAACACTTCCAATAATCTGTAACCTAGTACCTAGCTTGTAAGAACAACTCTGAACACTTTTCACTGCTGACATCCTGACCCACTCCATTCAGCTCACTGGTTTGCCCTTCTCAAGTTTCTTTTCTTTTTGCAGACAATTTGCTTAGACAAATCTAACAGCAACACAGGAATTACCATGCTGGATCATTAGCCTTGTGTGTTTTCTTTAAAAGTCACCAGTTCCTGGCGGATCCCATTCTTCATTTTGTGAAGGCTGCTGTATGGAATAGGGCCAAGTTTTAATTATCTAAATGCTAAGCATTCTGTAAGTCTGTCCTCCATTCTGAACACATCTATTTTGATGTAAGGTAAACCCAACTATTTCCAGGATTAACAAAGTAAGATTGCAGTATACTTTGAAACCATGTTTCAATTTAAAGTCAACATTCCAACCATCTTCAGTTGTGTCTAAGGCTTGGGCTTTTTGAATAACAACTTACATACTTGTTAAAGTCTCAAATACATTTTATACTATGTGATGCTAACCTCCTTTGCTTAAGTATTTTACAATGGACTTAAAATATATTTCACAGACAAAATCTAGCATGTGATTTTCCAGGACAAACATACCTTTCAATTCACTGCTAATCTCAGGTGGATCAAACAAAACAACCTCATCTGATGTAAATGTAAGATCCTCCTCAAATGTCTCAACATGCTGCCCATTTAGAAATAGGTTGATCTGGGAAAAAAAATAAATAAATCCATTTTCAAACCATCCAATTAGAAATTCAGTGCAACATATAAATAAAGTATATTTCTAATTAAGTACTGCTTTGGTACATTTTCAGTAACAACTTTACAAATAAGATTCTGTTGTTCCCTTTTAAACAGTCACAAAACAATAATGATCCATTATAAACATAAAAGGAATCTTCATCTAGGGAAAAAAGCATAAAAAAATCAAAGAAATGCTCTATCAGGTTTATGCTGAGACAAAAATATGAAATAAAAGAATGCATGCTGTTCACAGCATGCATGATGAGCTCTTCCTACCCCCTCTCTCAAAGATATCTGAAAACATAGTCAAGAGTTCTATTTCATTAGCTGATTGAACTATTCACTTAAGATGTAAGCAAAATTTCTCTGGATAATTGTTATAGCACAATCATGTAGAAGTATTAACTGCATCCATTTCATCTGTATTGGAGGATTCCCAGTACTAAAAACTCAGACATACAATCAGGTTACACTGCCACAACAAAACAATGTACACCAACTTAGCTGCAGCAGTTATCAGTGCTGAGCTGTCAGCAAATGCAAGATAGTGCTACTCAGCCCTCTTTCTTAAGATTGTTCTTAGAGAACAGCTAGCAGTGACAAAGGCCTCCAATGCTTATGCAATGGGAATATTTAACAAATTTATTTTTTATCCGCCCCCACCCAAAGCTGTTCTTGGCTTCAGTAGGTTTGCTGGAATTCTTCTCCTTAAGGAAAAGTTGTAGGTTACTTTTTAAACATGGAAAAAAACTACTGCTTGCACTGTAAAACCACTGGTGATCTATGATACAACTGGAACAACTGCATAAAAGTAGTGAGAACAACAAACAAGATGTCGAAACCAAACTGACACCCAGAATGGTGTTATCAAACACAAAACAAAAGAACCCACTGTGGTAATATTAATGTATCTGCAAATCTCCTTATGGAGCATTTTTGGGTTTAGGTCAAATGCTGAACTAGAGCAAGTAGGCTCTTTGTACCTGAACTTCCAATCTAGAAAAGCAGTTAATTCATACCTTACGTACTCTCTAATCTCTAGCTAGGCCACCGCTGTTAATACATGGCTAAAATTTTGAATTAAGGACTTGAATCACTTACACCCCACTTTTACGTAACCTTTAATATTACTGCAGTACAACAGTGATGGTCACATGACGTTTTGTTAACAGCGTACCCATGCACTCATCAGATTAGCTACATAGAGCAGAGATTTTGATTTTCTGTATTGAAAAGAGTAGATGAGACACTACTTTCTTTCCCTGCCAAATTAGGTTACTATTTAATCTCAGCAGCATTTTACCAAGTCTGGAACACAGTGATAATTAGTAAGGTTACATTTAATCTGATGAACAAGAGTGATACGCTAAACTTCCATGAAGATAATAATTTAATATTAAACTTGGCAAAGACAAACCATTCATATAAAGCAAAATACAATAATAAGTACTTGAACTTCTTTAAAAGACAAAGTGGGGGTTTTTTGTTTAATGCTTTTTCACTATGCACAGTTTATGAACTTAGTTTTAATAACTAAATAGCATCTCCTCAGTAAAATGAATCTTGAATTTTCTCCCAATAATGCACAGTACTACTCAAAGAAAAATACAACATCTGAACCCATTTGTGCTAACCACTATATGGAAACGAAATAGTCCTTTTCTGAAAGGCTTAGAACACTTAAATTGATTGGTGATAATTGTTTTAAAGTTTGGTGGTGGTTTTTTGTGGGGTTTTTTTGTTTGTTTGTAGGTTTGGGTTTTTTTTGGGGGGGGGGTGGTTTTTTTTTTTTTAAATCAACTGATTTTTATTTGTTCCTCCCCTCCTTCACTTGCTGCCTGTGCTCCTAAGGCTTCCCTTCACCACCCTAAGCAGAAGCCTGTTACAAAACCTGCAGTCTAACACAGACCAACATTCTAGCCTTTGGCCACTTTCTTGATGGTGAATGAGTGAGAAAGCTCTTACTGAGTGAGAAGCACCATTACTAGGATGTCTTGGCACAAGATGCATGCAACAGCTACAAGATAGCTAAAGTTACTGGAAAAAAAGGCATATATGCAGTTTTGTCTGCAGTCTCTAAAGGATAAAATCAGTATCTGATGGCATTCAGAAAAGCAGAAACAGTATTTATAAATCCAAAGATTTTACATTTTCAGTAAAACCAGTTTCCTCAAGTTTACCTTGAAGATTCAATCTAGACAGAGGTATGCGTGCAACGGAAAAGTAGTACAGCTCTAGCTCAGTGTTCCATCTCACACTGTAATTTTTCACCTAAGACTGCCTAATCATCTGAACCATAACTTCTCAGACTTAAAAGAGCTACTGTTATGAACTGAATAGGGCCAGAGAGATAGGTGTTACTTACAGGCTTCTCCAGGATACTCATCACAAGAGTTGCACAGGCTTTTGTAATTTTACAGGTTTTGCAATATAGGCAAAAGCAGAAATTACTACTGCTATAGATAGGAAAAGGACCAGCTCTCTGTGAGTAAAAACTATGTGAACTAGAGGAGATTCACTGATTTTAATACTTCTCTCCAGTAGCAATACATACAAAATGTAGATATCCCAGAAAGTGAGATGTGTCCAGGTTCACAAGATAAACGTTCAACTGTAAACACCGTCTTTAAATAGGGACCTTTAACTCCCCCAAAATACATCATTTTCATAGGCATTCTTTGCAAATGCAGTAAAATAATTCAAACCTACAATTCTAGGACCCTGAAAAGAGATGTTCAGTTTTGATGCAAGACACTTCAAAATTCACAGCAATTAAAAAGCAAGGTTGGCAAATTCAACTGTTGTAAAACGTTCTGTGTGAATAACATTAGTCTCTGGAGACGTATTTTTTAATCAAAGTTACCAGAATACTTTGCAGTTTTATGACTTGAAGTCACCAAAAAATGCCAATGTCAACAGAATCTTTCAAATGACTTCAAAAGAACAGAGCAGGCTCTTACCTGAACATTGCTTTTGGGGTAATAGAAGAAAAATGGCTTCAAAACTGGAGACCTAGATGCACAAAACAAGCAGCATAAATGCATTTAACCAGAAATTAATGAAAACGTCAGGCCATACACCTGCAGACAAGTCATACACCAGACAAACACTATAAACAACTACAGTTTCTTGTCCAATCTCCTATGTAAGACAGACAGACAGGAGTATTTGCTTAGGGACAGGAAAGTTTTAGATGCCTTCATGAGTATGGAAAAGTGAATATATCAATCAGCAGCAGATTTTAGGCATATGTAGAAAATACTGCATCAAACCAGGATTTTTATTGTTGGTTTGTTGGGTTTTTTTTATTTTTAATATGCTCAACATTATTCTGTTCACCTTGCTCACGCAATGGGTTCATGTTTTGTGGGATGGTCCAGGACATTTGACCTCACATTTCTAGGTGAAGTGGGCTGGTACAGACACAAATTTGCTGTGCCTACATTCCAAACTAACAGGTACAAAAGAAATCTCGTCCAGAAATCTGCATGTATTAGCACATGCCTGAGCTACTGCTCTGACATAAAGTCACATTTCAAGTTCTCCCTACAGCTCACCAAGCAAAGACAAGCATATTGTTATGAGCTGATCTGAGACTTACATAACTCATATTCAACAATTCAATGAAGAATTCCACTATTTGCATACTTACCTTGTAGCACTCACTATTAGCTTGTTATCAGTTATTAAGCATAGCGCGCAACAGAAAGACTAGTTGCTTCTGTGGTTGGTATTCAAGGTAGGGAAGCTTGTGATGGTGAATGGTAGGAACACTACCATCACACATTCAACAAGTTAATGATCAGGAGTTAACTTACACTTTGGGGCGCCCTCCAACAATTCCAGTGAGTCCGGGTGCTGGAAATGGAAATTAAATTCACAAAAGAACGGTTAAAACCATCTTCAAAACCCTAATGTAGCTTGAATCATTTCTATAAAGCACATTTAATAGATACCGGGAAATATCTAGCAAATCACATACATTCTCATAAATTAATAAAACTGAATATTTTATACAACAGTTAAAAAGGCAAACATGTAAAAGGTACTATGACTTCTAATAAAAAAAAATAATTTCAAAATGTGCAAAGTACAAACTAAATCTTTAAGTTCTTGTATTTCGTATACCAATACAAGTCAGGCAATACATTTGACAGAACAAAGAACTTCGCTTTGGTGGTTTTGTTGCTGTTGTTTTATTTAAAGAGAGCAGAGAAACAATTCTGACCTGAACCATGGTGTGTTTTAATACTTACTTAGTATGACTCTGCTTATCAAATTAACTTGCATCTTTAGCATTTTCAATGGCTACCTTTGCTTTTCTTAAGGTGCTGGGTACTGCAGATCCCATACTCTCTCTTTGATACATAGGTAATTTAGAAGCTTAAGTCACTAGCATGATCCCAGATTTGCAGTAAATCGGGACTGTGATTAGCCTCTTGTTTATTCTCAGTATCAGGTTGCCAGGCTTTACCATCAAACCCATCTACCGAGCTCTATTTCTGAAACAAACACTTCTGCTCTCCTCATCCTGAGCATAGCTTCTCACCCTTTTTTCTGGCATGGAGCATGCATAAAGCTCCATATAATATTGCAGGGGAAAGAAACAGTAAAATGCATACATTGAATGAGTCTAGGAATTAATAAGTGCGTTAAGCAGTCCCTTAGAAACAAATGCTGTGGGAAGCTGCCCACATGGTATATTTACCCAAATTAAGCCTGGCTAAAATGGGTTTCCTGCTTCCTCCAAGTGTGAATCCCCTCAGTTTGTGCTCCAAACAGACTAAAAGCCATGTAACCTTGCTGCTGTGGTACTAAGCTCACACTAATAATCTCTACTTCTCAGCAGACTCTTTTAGCTTGGAATCAGTGTCTTGGTAATGTGGACACATATCAGTGGCAGCACGGATGTACGACACAGCATATATTACAGAGTCTTGCCATATTCACATTCATTGGAAGTGATTTCCCTGAAATAGTGATTAACAAGGGTTTTTTTATTCAAGTTTTTGAAGATGGATGCTGTTACACAGCCCCTGTCTTGATCACACTGCTCTGTAACCACAGACACATTTGGAATCAACAAAACTAAAATTCAGTACACATCTGAATGACTGGAGGTGGTAACTACAGTAATAAATCTGGCATCTTTTGCCTAAAGCTAGTCCATAATCGCTCTGCCAGCTTGGCCACTGTGCTAGTACAGTACTTGCACATTATAACTAATTCACAAAATAAACAGGCTTCACTGACTATACTTTTAGCCAGAGGCTGACAAAACCAAACCAACTGACCTCAAATAACAGCAACTTTTAGAAGGTGCTACAGTTGAGAACAACCAGAAAGGATTAGGGGTGTTAGTATTAACTCTTTCCCCACAAAAAAAGCCTACGTTGTTTTTTAGTACAGGAAAAAAAGAATACCTTCAACAAAAAAAACCCCACCCAACCCCCAAAAAACAACAACAAAAGCCATGAACCACCTCCCTACCCAGCAAGTTCTACTGCAAAAAACATGGAAGTGGATAGAACTTAAAAGAACCCCCTACATTAGTGTTACAGCACTTTAAATGATCCAGTGAAGATTGAGCCCTATACATATTACCCATGCACTCATTCAAGCATAAAACTGCCATTTCACATTAAAACCAACTGCACTTACTTTACTGACTTGTGTGTCTGATTTGTTTATTTAGGTTGTTGGGGGAGGAGGCTGGATATGGTAAGGTCATGTTGAAAATATAGGTTCATAAAGTTAGTTAATTTAAATTATCTGTGGATTGTCTCATGGCCCACTTCCTGCTAGGCAGCTGAACTGCTCATTAAGGATACCAGATTTTGCTCTGACACCAATTTCAACTTCCCGAAAGCTCTCACTTGCCTGCTCTCACACAATGGAACTTGGCTCCTACAACAAAGCAGTTCTCTAATCACAAACAAGCAAACAATCTAAGAGCGACCACTGCTCACACCTCGTGGCTACAATAACCTTCTACTGCTGCTTGCTACTGCTAGCCTTTCAAGGTTCTCTAGTATAAGCCTCTGTAACAACAGATCTGTCTCTTGAGACAGTACAGCTACCCCTGCACATAAATGCAATTGCAGAGCAAAGCTACGCCAGTATCACAGTTGCAGTGTTAACTTCTATCTTACGACTATCTAATCCATTGTTTATGTTAACAAAAGTAAAATGGGAGAGCTTATAAGTACAATTTAATTTTATCTATATGCAATTCCTATTTAGGCTTCAGGCAGGTAAGATGAAGCAAATCTTAAATTGATTATGCCTTATAATCAATGGTTTGCTTGTGTCAACAGCACTAGAGCACACCACCTCAATCCAGGGCTCAGATCCCTATTACACTTCTCCAATAAAACAAGACAATAGAAGGTGAAGCACAACCAGGTAAGAGTGGACTTGTCACTGGGGCAAGACCTACTTCTGGTAAGTTAAGTGGTCTCCTTAAATCAACTGTTGGCCCAAGACACCTTCTTTAACAAGACTTCCTTATGCTGTACTTTATGCTTACTTTGCATTGCTTGCTTAAGTACCTGTGCAGATGTTCCCTTGCCTCCTTTCTGGAACACTTATCTTTATCTACAATGACACAAACAATTTGTCATACTTGTGGAGAGTATCAATCAGGCTGCGGTATCAAATCAGTAAGATTATCAGCTAGATTGAAGCTGCTGATCTCCTTTCCCAGAAACTTTACATGACCACTGTTTGTTATCAGAGCTGTATTCATTAGTTCCTCAAGGCAGACAGAAGTATCACTAGCGCAGTGTCATTCTATCTGACCAGTCACCCTCTTGAACAAGTTGCTTCATTTCAAGTTGATGAACAACTCACCAGCACTATCTGCCAGATTCTTTGTCTCAGGATGGCACAAAACTGATGCACTACAAAATGGGCTGAATGCTGGAGACCTTCCTTTCAATCCATTTATATTTTCTTCAACTGTAGGTACAATATTTGTCTGGTGTAATCATCGAACTGAATATGATGCTATTTATTCTGCTTCAAGTGTTTGACCTAAAAGCCTGCCATTTCTGAGAACATTTTCCTTTGCAGTGCCTGAGGACCTGGCCTGAGAACTACAAATTCTCCAGGTGGCTGAGCATGTAAAAGCCATGAGTCAGTACTGGGGATTACACCACTTGAGTTCCGCTGCTTTCATTAACTCCCAAGTATATGGCATGATTAGAGAAATGTCAGACACTAAGTCCATTAAATTATTTCTAGGTGACTCAGCACTGGTATAGGACCCTTCCTTTGGATTCCGTGCTTGAAGGTTTGAATCTACACTGAATCTACACATCAAAGAATCAATTATTAGTTAACAAGTGCTTGGTTTTGGTTAATCTGCACAATTCTTCATACAGTCTTATCCTGCCTTCATTTTATGACTCCTCCCTCTAGCCTACTTTCCGTCTTACCCATTTTCGGCCCAATTACCTTAGAAAAAAAACAGACTATCATCATTTGTGTGTACATGTATGTGTATTTATATGTGTCAGGTTTTTTCCTTTGTGTCATGTCAGCACAACCGCAAGACCCCATATCTTAGGTCCAATGGCAAATTCCATCCAAATCTGAAGGATGGAGTACATTAACACCCCATGACCACCCTGTGATTTGACAGCAGCGTAGTAACAGATGTGCATGTAGGTAACACAAGATGAAGCCCGCTTAAGATACACTCCTTGACACAGTAGTTCCACCATTTCCAATTCCCCATGTGTATTTTCTCTCTCCAGCTGCCTCTCAATCTTCTTTATTTTCTCACCCTACAAAGCTCATCCAAGGATGGACTTGCAAATACCAATACTTTAAAAAAACAAACATGTATGATATGCTGGAAAAGACAGCGAGTTTCTGAGAAACTTCATGAACAGTGGTAGCAGGCAAACAAAAGAGTACTGGGAAAACCAATGCTGCTCTTAGACAGGGCTGCCACAGCTCCCTCCTCCTCATCCTTTGTCACTCGCCTTCTCTCTTCCCCTCAACCAGCCGTGGTGTTCTCACAACCATTTCAGGATCCACTGAAAACCAGCCCTGGCAAAAAGATGCTTAAAATCAGCCCAAAGAAACCCCTATTCCAATATGTAGAACCACCATGTTCTAATACATTATAATCTATGCCATAGATATGGCACACTGTAAAATGCCCCATAGCAGGAAAAGCTCTGGTTGGAACATGCAACCAACCTATGAGATGCAAATTCCCAGAAAAAACAAACTTCATTCCTTCCAGCTCTCATAATTCCCCAATGGATTTTCTGATGGTGGAAGTGTTATGTTTTGCCACCTTAATAGTTCCTCTACCCTATTCAAATCCTACTTTAATGGCCATACCCAATTTTGGCTTATTGCTTCTTATTCTTTAATCTACTTCTGTCGAAAAATAATAGGTATTTCTATAAAAATCTGTATATTTTACAACAGAATAAATTATGCAATATACAAAAGAAAGACGCTAGACTACATGAAACATCTTGTAAAATGTTTTAGAGTAAAGAAGCATGAAAAGGCTCCAACTTGTGGAAACCTGAAATGCTTTAAGTACTTTAACAGGTGACACTTCCTTCTTTGAAACTTCAGAGTTCCAAAATACAATGACTCTTGCTCACCAACTTACCGTTTTTGACTTTAAATAGTTTGTCCCTTTTGTTTCCAGTGACTGAACCAAAATGTTATTAATGTATTCACTGCATATTCTAAAGAATGATATATATATATTTCCATATAAAAAACAGACTTCAAAGACATCTACTTCTCAAGCTTTAAGAGATCAAACTAGACAAATCTGAAATCTCAGGTTTTATACTCAACAGTTCTTACAGTACAGTTGAGTAGAAGTACAAAATGCAGACTATCTGTTTTTACAGGGGTCAGTCATAATTCTTAATTATTCTATCTACGTCCTCTGAATACAGCAGATAAACTATCTTCTGCAATATTATTCTCAAAAACTGGGGACTGCAGTAAACTGTTAGAATGAGGACATTTCTTGAAGTATCTTCCAACACACTTAGGACATCAGTCATAATATTTACATATACTCAAGCACTTTAAAATCTCAAGTTGTATTAACCAGCTGTCATCTTAGTGTCAAACTCCGGTCATTTTAATGTGAAATAAGGGTCAGCACATGACTTCAGCTATTATTAAAACATTTCTTAGCTACTGAACTCCTATTAAACTATAAATGCCAGTTTCCCACAGCAAGGCTTTTCTTGAGCCTCTTCTACACTACATTTTATTCAGAGTAAAATATCTGAATCAAAGAAGACAAAATGAATACACTACATCAACATAAATTATTTACATGCTAACCATGTGGCTGACCAGACTGTATATAATCAAGACATTTTCACTTAGTAGTACAAACCTGGTCTGTGATTGCTAGCTTTTAGGAAGTGAGGGTGAATTTCTTTAGTCTGGGCAATGCAGAATTGCACTGAACTCCCACAGGCTCCTACAGATTTAAAAATCTGTGTGTCTAGGATTCTTCACTGTACAGAAAGCACAGAAAAGCTCACTTTATAGCACAAGAAAACAGCTGTGAAGACCGCACTATTAAGACTGCACATTGCAGACACATTTGAAATCTTTGTTTTTTTCAGGAGACCATACACACATAAACCCAAACTTGCCAATTGCTGCTAAAAAAAAAAAAAAAAAAAAAAGGCTATTATCAACTTTCACTGGATCGAGAAATAAACAGAAAGTATACCTTTACCAATTAGAATTTTACCAAACTCAGGTATTAATCGTAAAAAAACCACAAGATTAGGTGTGTCAGCATACATATATTTTTTAATAGCTTTTATCCCCTTTTAAACTCCTCAGAAGAGCATAATCCAAATGAAAACTGACAAAGTATTGAAACTGGCAGACTAAATACCATGCTCAACAGAAGTTTACAGTAAAAGCCTTCCATTCCAAACAGAAAATTAACAACAAATCACTCCCTAATGTGTGATATGTCTATATAAATTAACTTCAAATTCTTCTCTAGTCTTAAGAATCTCATCTGCAGTTTTAATAACACTTCAGAAAATTCTTGTGCAAGTACGCTCATGTGCCCTCTGGTCTTCAACACAAAACAATGGGAATTTAAAAAGGATTAGAAAAAAAATATTAGGGAATAGCTATGAAAATCTCAGTCCTTCACTTCCGATTACGGAAGCTTTTTAAAAGATGCCACCTTCCCAAACTTCTCTTTTGCAGGTCTAACCCCTTGCCTACATTGCAGAGCACAAACACACACATGCTTCAGCCCATTCCAACACATAGGTAGCATTCCTTTCAGAGGATGAGATTTCATAAGAAATAGGAAATTTCAAATCAGCACAATGCCTTGAGATGTCTTTCTATTCATTATCAAAAGTAAAGATCTACCATAAATGGGGTCGTGAGGGATAATCAGCACTCTCAAGTTAGACAGCATCTCCTTTTATGTGGCCTAAGTTTTATTATCCATTACATTTACATACACACAAAAATGTATCAAAAAATATTTTGAAAAAAAGCTGCAAAATAAGGAAAAATTAAGAAATACTGACATCAAGACTTTAAATTCACTAGAAGAGCTAAAAAGCACATCTCTGACACAAGACCTAACAACCTAAGTTTTAAATCTCTGCTGTGAGGAAAAAGGAAGATCACTCCTCAACAAAATTGTTGCAATATGTTTTTTAATCACAGGAAGAAAAAGAACTTCTTTTGTCTTATTGTTGTTCCCTGCAGTGTCTGAAAAAGTATAACTAAAAAAATTCCCTCAAAAATTTTGATTCAAGTGACTTAAATTCAGCCCAAGCAAAAGCCACCAAGCTAGGCTTTCAGTACTGGCCACTAAAGAAATTAATACCTTTTTTACCTATAATTTGTAATTCTCATATTATGATACTATTACCAAAACAGAACTGCTTGCCAAACCTAGCTGAAGGCTCCACAAGTAGCAACTACGAAGCTGGAACAACCTCATCAAGACTGACAGTGCTCCTGGATTTTACCTCAAAAAATGCATTTGATAAACACAGGTAAATCTAACAGCCTAGGCTTGGTGCTGCCTTTCTCAGATATATGAGTACTGGAAAATCCCATGGACTAGAGCAGGAGCTCATAGGACTCTCCGCCCTTCTTTTGAACCATTAAATCTTCTTTCCCTATCCCTCTTCTCCTCTACTACCCGTTCCTAAATTTTAGCCAATCTGGTTCCCTTAAATAATGGCAGGGTTTCTCTCTAGCATTTCTTTCAGGAAAGCAAAACTGACGACTCCAATTCAAATTCTTTTGTGGTTATGCTTCCTTCTGCTTCCTTCCACTATCTCAGGAAACCATCTGTAAAGCAGAGTACCTTCCAAAGCTACTAGACATTAGAAAGCTTAGTGGGTGGTGTTTGCACAGCTTGCTGAAGATTCTTTGATGAAAGGTGCTATACATGAAACTTATCTGTACAACTGTCCACACATCACTTACAGTAACAAACATGAACTGCAAGAAGAATATAGTTAAAAACAATACTCCATAATCACTAGACACAGTCCAAGTAACTGTTCTTTGTTTCTTAAATGCCAAAAAAATAACGGAATTTAGTGTTTAAGTTCAGGTGACATCACCGTGCAAGACGACAAGAACTCCTTTCTCCTTCCTGCTCATTATGAAGGATTTGTAACTTGTTCCTGCTCTTCCTCAGTTTTTCAATAAATGACTCCAAAAGTATGGTCTTTCCCATTGCTGCTCATTAGCAGCCTTTCTACAAATTTATTTATTATTTTATTATGATTTTTTTTTTTTTTAAAGAGAATAACTGCTACAATATATTCTAAAAAGTTTAAGCTGTTTCTCTAGGAAACAAAACTAGAACCCTTACCATCATTCATGCAGACTGCCTAACTTGATTCTACACTGTTTCACCGTGAAAAGCCCTGATAATGTGAACTGAAAGCTTGCCAGCCACCTTAAGACACAGATGTCCACATATTATGGAAACTCAATTTCAATACTGTACATACTCCACCCAAGCTAGGTACTGCATTTAATTCTGTGAAGAATGATGGTGAAAGGGAAAACTGAAATCTGAATAAACTCAGCACCTTCAGAGTAAGACAGTGCTGCACATTGGTGTAACCATGGGCAGGAAAACAAAGGCTACTGAAGAAAAGGAAAAAAAGGCAGGAAAGGACAGTAGCAGCAATGGAAAAATAAAAGAGTGTCAAAGTAACAAAAAGGTGGACTTCCAGAGATTTCCTTTTATCATTTTGCTAACGTCTACAGGTTGCATTTCTACACCAAACATAAATACCTTCTGAAAACTCACAATTTCAGTATGCACAGTGAAATGAAACTGAACCTGACTAAGTTTTGGGTGCTAGTCATGCCCATGGAAGAAGAAAAAAGTAACTTTAAAATTCTTAGAAGACAATGTGAATATTTACCCATGCCAGTTCCAGCTGGTGCAATCTCTCTGGAGAATATTTCTACAGCTTCTTTTTGCTTATGGTGTACAGCAAGCCAAATAACAGCTTCCCGAGGACCCTGCTTCAAAAAAGTAGACATTATATTAGCTTAGATGCAGAACATTGGTTAAATTTACCAAACTGAAAAATAACTGCAGCTCAGCACTCAAGTTAGATTTAACTGAAATATGTAGTACTCACTGCTACGAGCTACAACTTTCATTCACTAACTTTTCATCCAGTATCAGTATAATTTTCTGTTAACTTTTCATTATAAGTTTTTAATTTGCTACCATGAAATCAGCTATTGAATACTTCAGACTGCTAGGACACTGTGCTGCTTCTCCAGTGTTCTCAAAGAATCAAGTACTAGAACTAACAGTACTTTATAAGAAACTAAATACTTGGCTTCACTCAGCAGAACTGGCAAACAAACTCTCCTCTTACTTTAAGTGCACTGAGAATACTTTAGGGTCAAGTCAAGAGCCAGGATTACTTTTCTTAGCATCAAGAAGTAAGCAGATCTGCTCACAGAAAAGAATTCAAACCTAATCCTTGGGAGTTAAATAGGAAAACATAACTTGTAAAAGCCACCATGTTTCCAGAGAAAAGAGCAGACCTCCTCTGAAGGGAAACCCAACCAGTACTCTGTTGCCTACTCTGCAGTCAACTAAGACACCCACCCTTGCACATGAGCACTCTCTCACTTAAGATTTTACTTCTCTACAAATCTCCTTTCTGCTACTGTAGATCTACTGTTGGAATTAATACACTGGCAAAAGCCTTAGAATGAACTTTAGGTCTCACTGAGGGCAAAGACGGTATTTATTCAAGAATCTGCATCCATCAGTAAGAACCACCTCTGGTCTGCCTTGAATCTAAAAATATGAAGCCTGCTCACAATACAAGTCTGTCCTTAAGTGTCTCTTACTTGTTCCAGAGCACAAACACAACCATTTCCATCATACACATGAAATGGGACTGCACAAGGCATCAAGAGCTGGTCAGGAGTTTCTCACACACTACTGTTCAAAGTATGGAGTTCTGCAGCAGAGTACTTCTCCTCTCTGGTAGTCAGCTCTCAAAGTCAGCTTTTTTTTGTTAAGGAACACAAACTTTCTAAAGATTCTGTGGTAATGTTACATGAAATTCTTGGCTTACTTAAATCAATGTAAAATACAAAGGAGTTTGACTACAAGATACTACGGGATTTCTTCCAGTGTTTATATCCTTTTACATGTAAACAGGAAAGGATGCATTTCATGAAAGCATGAAAAAAATACCAAAGTTTATTTGGGTTTTGGGTTGTTTTTTGGTTTTTTTTCCTACGGTTCTACAGAACTCAGAGCACTTCATACCTCTCTAAATGCCCTGTCTAAAGAGTTCTTGTAGATTTGGCAGCTGTTCTACTAAAAATGTAGAAAAATAAAGAAAAATTGCACATATAGCTACTTAGGATACTGAAAAGGGCATTCTCCTGGATGAAAGGAACAATTGAATTTTGGAAGATCCAAGCCTTCTGAATTTATGCCTGATGTTTGCTATACCAGGAAGTGAATATACATGACTAAATAACCCATTTTTAGTTTATTCCAACTTTTTCCTTACATATAATAATTTTGAAATAACATTTTTCCTGCTAACGTAACATTTTCAATGGATTTCAGCAAAAAAGCCTATTTCTTTACAAATGCAGAAACCAGTGACACTTCTGAAAGCATCAGAGACTAAGTACTCAGCACACAGGAAAGATACAGATGCTGCTAGAATTCAACAGTGCCAACTTCAAATTGTTGGCGGTTGACGTATGGAGCAAAAGGGACACATTTTATGGTCAGATGTAAAGAACAGAGCCAAGACTCCTTAAAGGAGTCCTCTCTCCTCTAGGCTAAGGAACAGCATCACCCTACACAGCACCAAATTTTTCATGACTTAACACTAAACAGACAGAGGAACCCTTCTTCATGCTAACGGCATCAATTAGCTAATACATAGGAACACAAGAGAAAAGATTAACACCTTGAAGTTGTTATGATATGCAACAGTTGTTGTTTGATCACAAATTTAGTTCAGTTCATCTAAAACCACATCTCAACCTTCTTGATGTATGTTTTGATGTTTATTCATTACCCAAAGTCAAATAGGTGTCCCTGATTACAAGAACTAGAATCCATGTCAAAAGCAATTCTAAAATTAATTTAATCAATTGTCAATTGACACAGATAGCAGTGAAGTAACTCTTATGCCTAACAAAATGGAAATTTACTCATTAGAATTCTAGTAAATTTAACAGTATCATAACAAAACAAACTGTATTCCACTCCCTCCCTCCCACTCCCAATTTTAAGACTTGACAAGACATTTTGAACTTTTTTTTTTTTCCCCCTCTTCAAAATAACCTAAGAAACTACATGCTGGAGCTGAGCTCCTAAATTGCCCATCTTTTAACTCTTAAAATAATTCTTATTTTAATTGCCCACAATTCTGTAAAGCTGCATTGTTTAAACACACATAAACCAGATGTGAAATCTGAGTACTAGCTTTTGAACTACTGATGCCTTGTATATTAGTACCATTTTCCTGTCTTTATACAGCACATTTTTCCTAAAAGCAACACTGTTGAACATGTCAACATTCAAAAAATCTCAAGTCAATTTGAGGAATTTAAGTAACTTCAGCAATGTAGGAACATGGATGTATTTCCTAGTGGCAGCTGATGAAATGGTGTTTATCATAAATGTTGTAATACACTGAACCAAGTGTTCTGGCTACTGTAAGAGTATCCCAAAGAGACCGTTATGTTAACAGACTACCAAATCCTCTATTCCAGCTCAAATACATGACAAAATCCCAATAAAAACAAGCTCCATTATGCCAGCTTATATCAAGGCAGGAAAACTTCCTGACTTTATCACCGGTGATCACTGAAAAGCCAACAATAAAGGGCCTTCTTGGTTTAATATGTTTAAACCTAAGTCCTAAACATTCATGAAGTTGACAGATGATTTTTCTGTATCTCCTGTTCTAGTGGCATATCCACACAGAGATACTCTGAAGTACTGTAATGATAAATGTAATTGCTTTAATCTTTCTTAGGTACCCCTATGTAGACATACTCACAGGGAGACACACACAGTTCATTTCTCAGCCTCCAAGATCCCAGCCTGGAAAATACCTACCACACTACTATGATGTACAAAATCCTGCAAACCTGGTTTACATTTTTACTAGCTTATCTCAGTACTTGCGTAGGCAAACCCTAAAATAAAAGTTTAGCAGAGCCAATGTAGGAGAGGTTATATTATTCCAGCAGATCATGTATCATAGAATAGTTAGGGTTGGAAAGGTTGGGCAGGGATGCATCACTGAAATAATAGAAATTTCCTTCTATGAATACAGAAACAGATGTCCTGATCAAGATAATATAAATAAGAACCCAATCAGGTTTCCAATTTAAAAGTTTTACTAGATTCTTGTAAAATTGTTGCTACACAGAAAACATGCAGCCATGTCCCACTCAACAAACGAATTTAACCATATTTCCAAAGCTACCACAAGATTAAATTACTACAAATAATATTTAATAGGAAATACTCTTGCCGAAAACATAATTATGCATTCACATCTGCTTCCTAGTTCTAAACTGTACCACTTTTCTTCCTTGCCCACAGATCCAAAATTATTGGATCACAGTGGTCTGTGAAAATAATAAGCTGAATCACCTGTTCGGAGTGGGTGAATCCAGATATAGAGACTATTTTAAAGTCATTTATCTTACAGTATCATACTTAAAACAAAAAATAGAAAAAAGTTATATTTCATCAAGTCTTAAGAATGTGTTTTAAACACATTTACGATGTGTCTTAAACTGGTTAACAAAGGGTTAGTAGAAGACTAGAATACACAGCACAGTTTTTACTATATCAAACTCTAGTATCTGATGTACTATTAATAGATATCTTTCACATGAAACACATCCAGTATTTCTAAACCATGAACTCATTGATGATGTGACACTGTCATAACCTCTTCTTCCTCTACCACAGAAAACAACAGAGCAGGAGATACTAAAAATTAAATGTCACTGGGGTTACTCAGTGCTGATTCACGTCCCCTTCTTGCTCATGCGGGGCTACTGCTGCTAAAGCAAGCTATTGGAGAGGCAAACAACAACCACATAAAGAGGTGGGGAAGACTGAGGAAGGAGAGGAGGCAAGCATTTCTTGATTTCTCAAGGATACCTTTTGTTGTCAGGAACAGTCAAGACCCCACACAGCAGCTCAGACTACAGCACACAGGCCTACATAAGCATGGGATACACAGTGATTTTACATTTGCAAAGGCAAACTTTTGCACCCAGTTTGACAGACATGTATGAGGTGTACAGCCACACCAGACATCCGCACTGAGCTCCAAATGTTGTTCAACTTATCCTGTCTTGGTATTCATATACATACTTACTTCTCTGCTCTAAATTTAGATGGTAGAATCTTCAAAGCAGGAACTGTTTTCCTACTGTATTAATATACTGCTTAACATAACAGTGCTCAAAACCAGAACCATGTTATTCGCAACCCAAATAACCATGTCTAATTTGGATGGAAAGACATGGCAAGAAAGAGCATTTAAGATACTACATTATTTCTATACGAAGCCCCAACAGGCACATGTTTTTGTTAGGATTCCACGACTTTGTAATTTAAATGGAAAAGCAAACACCACTCCCCAGCCCTTCTGGAAAGCAGCTACTATGGCTGCTTTCCAGATAAAAGCTCCTCTGGTTAGTTTCTTCTGAACTGCTGGAGGAACCAGGTAAAGGGGAAAGGCAACAGAGTGATTTCCTGTATTTCAGCCTTAGCTCTCACATCGTATTTCAGGCATATATGGGAAGCACATATAATGGAGATAACATCTATTTAGTTTTAATGTAAGACCTGAGAGTTGAGGCTGAAAATACAGAAAATAACTACAATTACTCAATTTCATTTGGAAAATTTGTATAATGTACTGTAAACAAGACAGAATGAACAGTAAGGAAGAAGAAACTGCTCTTTTTCAAATCATTATTCACTCTATACAAGAAGACAGAAAACTTTCTATGTAGCAATTTAATTAAAGAATGTATTACAATGCATACTCATAACGAGCTGATATGAACAGAACACAGACAAGTTCAACATCTGGAACACCTGCTCCTGTTTCAAAACTTTGACTCTGCAATCTCTGTAACATAGTTAACATTGCAAGGTTTACAGTCTTGAAAGGAAAAAGACCACATTATAAAGCTCATTCCTCAAGAAGCAACTCTTGCTCCTGTGCACGATGAAACTGAAGCTCAAGCACTAAAATGAACAGCTACCGATGTAACTTGCCCAATTTCTAAGAACACTTAATTTCTATAATAATATGTTTGCTGTCTTTCTCATGCTCTCTCACGTCATGTTCTTGTTTCCTATACATACAAGTTATCAACTATTTTAAGTGCCTGCACTCCTAAGATCAACTTCAGAGCTTTTGCCACATGTACCTTAAGAGTTTTGCAAGACTGCCATTGCCAAAGAAGAATTAAATGCTACTGTTCTGGAACACACTAAACTGTCTAAAAATTTAAAGTGCATGTAAGTGACGACAAGATTTACAGCCCTTTTCCTTTAAAAAAAGACTTTCATATCCTAGACTAGGAAAACAGACCATGCATATCACAGCTGCAGTGGCTATGGCCATCATTCATATTCTTACATATGCATTTATTAAGTCACAAACTACAATGCAGAATTATATAGTCGATAATTGTTTCACAAATAGAACTCACAGTTAGTTTTAAAGTTGCAGAGGCAACAGTAATTCTGCCATTTCCTGACTCTGCAATCTTTATAACGTGGTCTTTTAGAGTTACACCTAATGCAATTTAAGTCTACATCACGAGAACTTTTATAAGAAGATATTTCTTTAGACGAACATGAGAACAGACTACAACAACATTTTTGTAAGATTTCGTATCAGGGCTTCTGGAAGATCCAATACTGGAAAGACCTTGTCAGTGTTAATTTTATACACTAAGTAGTGACACTGAATTCTTTGCAAGATGATGGGGTGAAATTCCCAAGATGATAGTGACTTCCTTTAAAGTTGTGGAAAAGATAACAATATGGAGACATTAAAAGAGGTCAGTAAAAGTTTAAGAACACTCCACTGAATACTTACACCATCTATACTCCTTCTAGCATGAGGTCCATATGTATCTTCAGACCCTAAAACCTGTATGTTAACTGCACTGTAATCTTCATACCCAAGCTGACTGAAAATAAGACGAGTCCTGCAACAAATGATTTTTATTAGTAAACTGCCTTGAAACAATTACCTGAAGAAGTCCTGTGTGGTCCACAGGAGTTAGCTTTGTCATGTAAACTGGACTATGAATACTTTACACTAAACAAACATATCTGAATACTACAAATCAAGCGATTACTGACAAGGAAGTCATGCCTCTGAATTTATCCCCAGGTTTCAAACTGAGCCTTTTGTTTATTCACATTAGTTGAAAGATGACAGGCAAAGACAAATAAATGGATTTCAGCTCTTACTTTTATCTTTAAAACAAAGACATTTTGAAATGTAATTACAGATATGCAGTCTTCCTGGTTTTCATACCAGCAATTCAGTTTTTAGCTCTGTTTATGCTACAAGGCATTACAAACTACCAATAAATACATGAGGAACTACCTTGTTACATCACAGGCACCAATGCAGGGGGGGGGGGGGAGGGGGGATCAAACTGAAGAAGGAACTTCTGTTTAAACCTTAAAGGTATTTACTTGGGATTCATGAACATACAGCTCAAATGCTGAAAAGTAGATCAAGTTTTTAAACAGAACATTTCTTTATTATTTGTGCCTTTCCAGTCTGGCATTAAAAGCCCTCAAACTTTCTATAAGGTTATTTCCACCAAAAGCACATTGTGTCAAGAGCGCCAAGTTTGTCCAATCATGATTAATAATGGGGATGAATACTACCTTCTTTTTATACACCATGAAAACACACATTGCTTTAAGAGAGCCAGGAATTAATACTGGATTTTGACAAATACTGAATTTGGGTTAAACAGACTGTTTGCTACAACTCTTATCAAAACCAGCCCAACACTCAAACACTAAAACTGAAAATGACTCCTACAGTTTTGAAAGCATAATCAAATGAAGTCCAAATCCTGCTCCCTCTCCCTTCCCCCCCCCAAAAATAAAATAAAAACAAACAAACAAAAAAAAAACCAAAAACAAAAAACACACAGTAAAAAAGGTGACAGAAAAGTTTTAAAAGAATCCAACCATTAAAATCAGTCCAACTTATCAACATGTTGCAGACTGGAAAAGTAAGCTAAATGCTGAAGCACCTAAATTGGTCTCCCAATAATCTTGGTCTGGCGCCCTTCTAGATGTATAAAGATTTTGTCAGTTGAAACACTGGAATTATGTTAGGATGAGAAAAATATTTTGCATCAGTGAAACATTTTGAAGACACTTTTAATATATCATCGTTGCAAATATTAGCAGTATGGAGAACCTAAACAGAAAATATAATTTTCAAACTGTTCTAAAGAGATGAAGGTGGTCCACGTACCACAAATAAGGTGGCCATCTTTATGACCACCAAAAGACAGATACTTGATTTAAGGTACCTAAATTTACAAACCATGTCTGTAGTAAATTATTTTAAGTTACTTATCTACAAACATTACCTTCAGAGATCCTAGAGTTCAAAATACATTCTGTGGGTAACTTTTAGCCCTTTCATGTGTCTTGGTAATGCAAGAGAATACCATAAAAAATAAAAGGACACCAAAGACTACTCCAAAAAGACTTCTTCACACACATACTGCCAAATTGCTCCTGCTTTTGAAAATGAATAAACAAATAAAGGACAAGCATGCAAGAAAGAAGTGAAAGAAGTCGTATTACAAGCTGCCAAAGCTGCTTGATGACTTAGGCTGCCAACTAGATTGACCTGTATGATTGAAGCACCTTAAATTTGTGCACCTTATTCTGTACTCGTTGCCATTACACTACTGGACAGAGTTTAACCTGTAACAGACTGGAAGCTGGCTAGCTGAAAGATCATGTCCTTACAACATTCTCTTGCAACAGGAAGTGGTGGAAAGACTGAAGTTATAACTTCCTAAAGAGATGTAGTTGCTGGTAGAACATTCTCTGAAGGTGACCAGAATAGCTTAACTCTTATTCTATGTCTGGGTTGACATAGACAAATCTTTCAAAGATGCTGAATAAATGATTTCACACATTAAGCTGTTTAAGAATGTGTTTGAGATGGAGAACATATTTATGGGTAATACTGTTGTTATTTTTAACACACAGAACAAGCCACAGCTGCTGCAGGCATGCCTCATGGGCTAGAGGCCACTTAGCAAGCCAGTTAACCAGCCTTTGGCTATCTCACATCAGCCCTCATCTGAGGATTACTCAGGACAGCACAGTAAGCAGGCTGAATTAATTTGCTAGTAGTCACAGATGCACTAATCCCCACAAGCTGTTTCAATCAGAGAAAAGATTCATGTAGTCTGGTCTGAAATAATGTCCAAGAGCAAACATGAAAGGGACAATATACCCCCTTTTTTTGGTTATGTTTTGTTGGTTTTTTGTTTGGTTGGTTTTGCGTTGTAGGGTTTTTTTTTATTATTATTCCTTGGAGACTCTAGAGTCCTCTTTGTATTTAACAGCTCTTGAAAGATTTTTTCCTTCACTGATTTTCTTAGTAGCTCTTGGACACATATACTTTTAGTATCCACACGACTCTTAAGGGGTTCCATAACTTCATTACACATCCTGCAATAGCCTACTGTCATCTGCTGTGCCTCTCGAGTGAAATCACACAGCTCCTCCTTCACCACAGTACTGTACATGGGCACATGAGCAGTAAGTCACACCTGGCATTTCTGACAGGTGTCTATCCTAGTGTACTTGCTGCATAGGCCTGTAAGAGGATGTAATAGGAAGTTTTATAAAACATGGCACAAAGAGATTGATCTCACAACTAGAAAGGTTGGAACTATTGGAGTAAATGCTCAAACACTTTCATGAGGATATGGAATCGTATTTAAGAGGAATCCCCTTTCACCCAAGTAACAATATGACTAGAGGTTTATCAGTCTGTCTTACAACTGTAAAATTGTTTTAGCAAACAAAATCATTAGTCACATTTTACCAGGTACTAAGATAATTTTGTTTAAAACACAAACTGCCTACATTTCATAGCACTAAGATTTTTAATCAGTGAAAACTTCATAAGGGTTTCTCTCTGGCACCTAATAAATTTTAATCTGAAGCACAGCTTTTCCATCATTAATTTGGGTTTCTCTCTACTGTCCAGCCATGTATTTTCAACAATATTTGAGATCTTTCTTCCTCTGTCAAATGTAACTGAAGTGTAGTTATACATAGAAAACATGTTCCCTAAACAGGCTACTTAAATCTTGAAATGTCCTCTGAACTGCAAGATTATAATCTTCTAGGTTCTTACAAGGTTAATATGATTGCCATTGTATATCACAGTTCTATTTTCATCATCTCTGAAAAGAAAAAGCCCAAACCCCTTCCAAGACCCAAATACTAACCTCTGCAGAATACTTTCTGCAGTGCGTTTTCCTTTTTGTACCGCTTTTGGACCTCCCACTGGACAGACAGCAGTAGCTCTGAAGCCATCAAGGTAAGTGGCATTTACCTAATGATAAAGGGATTATCAAATTACACAGGATTCAGTACTGATATGCTATAAATGCTCTCTGACAATCATTCATACATTAAGGAGCAGCAGAACAGCAAGGAGCCATCACCATCATCACACAAATTTACTCCATTATTTAAAATTGTATTGGAGGAAGAGTCAAATCTGCAAAACTCTTGAACTCAGAATCACTTCTCATTGCCATCCTTAAATTTTCCTGTATTTATCATTTTTGCTACATAGAACACTCTGATGTTGAAAAGCTGAATCATCTTTGCGAGTAAAATAGATCAGATGTAAGTTTCCTGTAAGTATTGAATATGGAAAAATATCACATACATATGAACACACAAAAGAACATGCTATGCATTGCAAACATTTAACTAATAGGCATTTTACTAGACTTCCAGTGCTATAGCTGCTTAACAGAGCTCTAATACAGTGAAAGTAATAACCATAATGCATGGCCATAAATGGTAAAAAAAACTATTTCTGAAGCTAAACATCTTTTAGAAATGTGCTTATAATTTACTTTGAAAATTTTTTGTTTCAAACACACCAGTTATTTTCAGATTAAAAAGACACACATATTCCCAGATGCAGATAATGCATACGCAGACTCAGAAAAATGAAATTTATTATTCCAGCATTATGTAATTTGAACTGTTGAACTAAAAATTCTGACGAAATGCAAAGAGCTGACAAGACAATATTGTACTGAAATTGTAAGCTGCCTACCAAAAAAGAACAAAAATCAATGCTTCATTAGATGAAAGTTCAGAAAAATTCATGTTCAGATTACACTCCCATAATACTTTTAAAAGTAACAAACCCTTTTTTCATAAAGCTGATAAAGAACTGAAAAACCAACTAAGGTCACAAGTAAAGTGACCTGTGGTGTACTACTGAATTCTAAAACTGCTTTGTCAGTATGCTTTAATTACAGAGCCTTTAGAGAGCTCTTCCATTCTGACTTTACAACTCACCAAAACCAAACCTGCTTTGGTGACATTATTATTTATTTTTGAAATACTGCATCTTTTAAAAACTGAAACTCTATCTTACATAAAATGGGTTTTAAAAGTGTCAGAAATATTTTAAAAATGCAGTAAAAAGTTTCAAACAAAATTATGCTCAGACACACATTATACTATTTAAACATAAACATTAGCACAATTCCCTGCTTAGGTTAACTCACTTTTGATACGGCTGTGCTAAGCAGTTAACTTCTGATCTCAACTTTGCTTTTGTAAAAGACAGTTTTGACACTAGTTTAAACAGGAAAAGGATCCAGCCCTACTGGTACTTCACTAGACCTGTATTACCTTGTCATCCATTCAGGGAAAGAAGACCATTAGAAGACTATAGACTAGAAGGCAGACAGACAACTTCACAATTTTACTGGCCATGCAGTTTTCTTTCAACAGAGGATTTCAGGAGATGATCTGTCTCATTCTTAGTTGCTCTCTTGACAGATGTAGTTACTCATAACTTACATTTTGAAAACTACTTGGCAGATAAATTTCACAATGATATAGAACAAAATTAACACACCATTATAAAAATCTACAAGTATAAAGCTGTTACTGGGCTAAGATGTTTTGAGAATTATTTATTATTACTACAAAAGAACCATTCCAGCCTTCTCAGGAGGTTTGTGGATATGCTTGTTATATAAATTAACATGGTTTTATGCATCAAATAATGTATTTCTTTGGTGGGGGGAAGATGAGGATTTTAAAGTGGTAACAGTTTATGGCAGAAAACATTTAGCATTTTCTTCAAAATATAAAATTTTGTAAATCAAAAATGCCTTCCACACAAAGAGGTAATACCTTATAAAACGCTGAAGGAGGTGATCCTTTCGCTCCGTGAACTTTCACTGCCCCACCATCAAAACCTACAGTAGTTAGTTAAAAATAAGTATTTAAGCTTCTTCAATATAACTTGAAAGACATTCTTCTGTGATATTTATTAAGCAAATGAACTTAATTAAAAAGCAAATCACCGATAGCTGCACAGCCACAGAAGAGAACCTTTCACAAAACAATCCTCCCTGCCTTAGAGACCCAAACAACAAATTAGTGACTGAATTTATGACTTCAATGAGGCTTTTAACAGAATGATTGAAATGTTTATTCACGTACTTACAAATTAACAAAGAAAGCAGCCTTAGGACTTCAAGCCCAATAGTTATTCTCCACTTCACATAAAGTTACTGCACATACACACAGAGCAAACAATTTACTGTAGTTGGTTGGAGTGGACTGCAGTCCACTTGGTAAAGAAACAAAACAAGAGAGATGAAAAACCAACGACACCTTATTTGCTGATAGCTTATTAAATGAAGGGACAACTTAACTTTAGCCTTTTTGTCAATAACAGAAACAGAACAGCCTGAATGTATGTTCCAGGGTAACTAACTACCATGTTCAGTATTAGGAATATTAATGCCAAAAGGAAACTGCAGAAAATTGCCATTGTGGCATCAGGTTCAAGCTTGAACTGGAGAAAATTAATAGACACAACTCCTTGAAAATCAGCAGTGCAGGATCAGCACCTCATGTCAGACAGAATCATAGTGTAGCTCATCTGCAGCTAACCTGAGCTTGTAAATATTTAGGAAGCAGTTCAAAGCTTTACACAAATACTCTGAAGAGATCAAATCAGAACTTATCTGAAAAAGTGAACATGACTAGCAGAAATTTTACACATCACTCAAATAACATCATCACTCTCTCTGCAAGATCAATATAAGATTAATTTAATTCTCAATACAGAATGATATCCCTACAGTCAGAGTGAAAACCTGGAAGAGTTTCATCCAGGTAAAGGAGTAATACAAAGAAAAAAAAAACCCAAAACAAAACTCATAGCATAGCAATGAGAGTTTTTGTCAACTTTCATTGACAAAAAGAAAACAGAAGCACCTCTCAGTTCAAACACTGCAAGTAATCCAGGAGGACAATAAAAACAGCAATGTAAACAGCAAAAACAGATAGCTTGCCTGTTTTTACTGGTGTACATGTCAAAGCACTTCAAACTAAAAATATTTAAGAAATCTGCCCGTTTTCCATCTGTTATATTTCTAAGAGGGCTAACTGAAAGTTCATGTGGAAGTTCATTTTAAGTTCAAACATGTCATATCAGGTCATTTGCAAGCTAAAAGTTCATAGGAAGGTTAGGGTTTCTTTTTTTTATTTTTATTATAAAAACTAGTGCCTAAGAGCAGCAAGCTGGTCTCATCAGACTGCCATTCGGTTATGTTGCATGAGCAGAAGGTTCACTGTACAATTTTATGGTACTTTTTATTATTGATGCAAAACATTTTTGATGCTACAGTGTTTTGAGTTTTATCACAGTAAGTTTTTAATTTAAGATTTGAATTCTTCTAAGTTTTATAAAGACACTCAGCATACTGCCACAGATAATTTCCATTAGAATGAAAGAATATATAATACAGATGGCGTAAAAAACAAAATTCAAGTGACCATAGCTAAACATTTTTTCCAAGCTGCCTTATCCAACCAACAGATCTTCAAATCTGTTAAGCCTGAGGTTTTTTGTTTGTTTTGTTTTTAAAGCTAAATCCAGAACATACAGACCTTTAGTCTACTGGCTTTTGAGAGTTTCAAGAATAGTAAATGGACTTTTTCGAACAGACACTCTTTGGTGGAAATCCTGTACCTCAGCGCACTTTTACCACTTAAGAATATCCACCTAAATGCCTAGGAAAAACACTATTACCGAGTAGTGCTTTGAAAGACACAACTTTTCCATTGTTACTAACATTTCAAATGCCATATCAGAAAACCTGTACAAAACATACTTTTTTTTTTTTTTTTTTTGAGCAAAGAAACTGAGCAGCAGTTTAAAAAGAATACTGAAATTGTAGTGGAGCTGCCTTAACGTTGCTTACACAGAATACAGTTTAAAGACTTGGTATGTGCAAGGCATGCATTAAGAAGTAAAGCAAAAGGAGCAGTGATCAAAGATTTAAATTAGCCAGCCAACAGGATAAATTAAGAGCATGATCAGAATTTCTAAAGGAATTTCTAGCAAAAGTCATTGAAAGATCAGTTTAATACAGTATCACACTCTAAGGAACTGATTTAACAAGAAATATGCAGAGAAAGCATGGAAATTAAAGTGCGTGCTCTAGTTGATAACCCAGTTCATTGACACAAATCTCTTAACATGTAAGGGAACTAACCTGGAATTTCAGTGATGGAAACTCTGGAAAAGTCACATGTGACATCTGGTAAAAGATAGCGCTGAGGATCACCCAATTCATACACCAGCTGTTCAGCTACAGTGCCGAAAGAGATTAGTCCCCCTGTGTCTGGTGGTTTGGAAAGAATAAAGTCTCCTTCGGAGGAACATTCTATGATTGGAAAGCCTATGTTGTGCCTAGAATATGAAAGACATTGAAAAAAACCCCATAAACACAAAGGGAAAGTGAAAAGAAAAATGAGTAACATACCAGAATTTTACGGTAATGACTAATTAAATAAAACTGATCAAGAGTTGTAACATATCTAGTTGTTTCTGAAGAAATATACATAAGAAAAAGCACTGAACAAACTGCTCAACCAAAATAATAAGAGGGCACATTTTATTGCCTGGCAAAGGCTGCAGATGTAACAACAGATACCAATAGTAAACAAATAGTGGAGAAGGGAATGGAGAAGGACACTAACAAAAATAGTTAAAGTAAAAGGAAGCTGAAAGAATTAGAGAACTATGATTAAAGAGGTAAATTCAGAAAAGGCACCATGATTGCTAATTGTAGGCTAGTTTGGCTATGGCGAAACACACAGCATGAAGGTGAAGACATGTAAATACATCCTGCACTCTGAATTTGAAAAAGGCAGCCAAAGCAGGAAGAACAGACTTTGCTGGAAGTCACAGAAATGAAGGGAAGTAGGTAACAGGAGTAATCACACCTATTACAGACAATTTTACATGTTAATAATAAATTATATACAGAAAAGTTACCATCAGGAAACAGAAAGATGTATGAAAATTAAGATCTTCAGCCCAGAACAATAAAAAACAATGAACAGAAAATTATGAAGCATAGCAAAAAGAAAAGCAGTAAAACAGAAAATTACAGACACGTTTGTAAATGAAAATATTCCTCCTCCTCACATTCTCACCAGAGCAATATAGAGAAAGTAACCAAATAACTCACAGTTTATAAGAGGCACATGCTGGTCATTACAGTAGGAGGGCAGAATTTAAGGGTTATGTGGATGAGATCTAGATATCTGCTTTCCCACATAAAAGGCTTTTATTTTATTTACTGAGAATTTTAGCAAAAGTGAAAAAAAAAATGAAGTACCTGAAAATTAAGACAGAGCCTTAATATTCTAAAAAGGCTACCTAGCTCACTCCCCTCTCACAGGAAGTGTCCCAGAGACACAAGGAGTTAAGGCGATACAGCCCCTTGCAAAAGCAAAATTGTTCTAAAAAGGTCCTAATAATGAAAGGTGGTGAACATCACCATTCTCATTAAAGTCAATGACCTTAAAGTCCATTGTACACACTTAAAAGTTAGTCCATCCCTGAAATTAATTATTTTTGGGTGCTAGTGGTAACAATGTGCTGAACATACAACCAAATTGGTTATCAGCAAAGGTTAGATGAACATAGTTTGTATTACATAAATCCACAAAGTTTTGAAGGAAGTAAGTAAAGAAACCAGTGAACTCTTCAGTGACATTTGTAAAAGTTCATGGGAGTTTGAACAGATTCCTTATCATTGGGAAGCTTCAAACATAACCCCGTTATTTAAAAGAAGGATTATGAGACAAGCTCTGTTACCAGAGATCAGCAGTTTTAATACTGATAGTGTACACAACTTGCAAAGTATAGTAGCTGGAGGACACCTAGAAAAGCCCAAGTCAAATCAGTAAAGATTATATATACTTCATTAGACTGGGCTTTGAAACTATTTAAACCACTAAACAGATACAGGTAAACAAAAAAAACCCCAAAACCCTCACCCTGCTGAATACAAAGAATTGAATGGAATTAACAATTCCTTATGCCAATTATTCTAGGGTTGGCGGTTTTTTGAGGGGAAAAGGAGGGAGAAAAGATGGCTGCAAGCAGCATATACTATTCAACATTTTAAAGTCTGACACAGAAAAAAGCAACACCCAAAACCCCTCTCAATTCCTGGCCCTGAATATTAATGTAAAGTAACAGACTGACATGTCATTGTCCCAATTTTACAGGTAAGGAGACATGTACAGGAAGCATCACAATTTGCCTAGTGTTACATAGCGGGATCAGTGACTGAACAATAATGCTATAATTAAGAAGCTTTTACTCTGTTGGTGCCATGCTTTTGTGCTTTGACCCTACCATCTGTCTTAAGGCAAGAAGAGCACCAGGTACCTTGCCAGCAAGCCCAATGCAGCTTATTTGAATCACCTACCCAAAAGTGAAATTACTTCCACCAAGACAGATTACTCAGTGCAGTCTATCCCACTGCAGTGACAACTGGTACCCTTGCTGCAGCCTACTTTGATCCAAGTCATCAGCACATGCTGCTCTTACAATACATTCCTGCACCTCCACCCCAGCGATCTTTGTTCTGAAGGAAGAAGAGGTGAACTGTAGACACTCAACTTTCTACTCTGAACCACTGAGTCTACAAACATCAATTTAACTTCAGTTTGCCCAAGCTCCACTCTCAGAAGACCTGAACCATTAAAAAACAAAAACCAGCAGTATACTGCTAAGGCAAATAGAGAAATTTCAGCCCCTAAAATGGTTAAAATCTGGCAAACACTTAAGTCATTAAAAGCAGACGAATCATGGAAGAGAGCAGATAAACAGCATCAGTATAAACAATACTATTATTCAGGTCCCTTCCTACGCAAAGGGAAGGAGAGACTCTGATCTTCCTTTATTTTAGGACCATCAAAGTCAGAGGATCTTTATGGTGGAATTTTTTATGCTGCCAGAGTTGCTGGAAGGAGACCATTTAGGTTCGAACGTACTTTCTGCAACCGCTTCTAAATGGCCTCCAAGGTTGAAACATACTTGCTATATAAAAATGAAATTCAGTTCTTACCACTTAGAGCAAAGTGTTGACCCAAAGCTTGTAAGAAAGTCATAAGAAGGAGAAAAGCCATTCTAACACAAAAAATAAACCTAAACAAAAATCCAAACAAAACCAAACCCACCCACACCTGACCTCCCTCCCCTACTCCTCAAAAAACCCCCAAACAACCAAAACCAAAGGTGAAACCCAGAATGTTCCTAGAAAAGGCATGCTGACACAGCACACTAGCATGTCCTAGCACGATAAGAATTTTTAGATATATTTAAACCACCCTGAAATCCAAGACCAGGAAGGTCAGTGAAAAGAACACTACAACTAGTGACTTACTATTCATTCATTTCTTTCATTATTACTCTGTTTCAACAGTTAGCAAAGATATCAAGGAAGACTTTTTCCTTTTGTCAGAGATAAGCGTGAGGGAAGTTTCCTCCTTAAGGTACATCACTACACAATAAACTTCCCTGAATGTTCAGTTAGTTGCAGAAGTTGCATGTTCTCCCAGGTCACATCAACTCTGAAAGTTTCCCTCACTTTTTAACAATTCAAAACATAGAGATCCAGTGAATTGAGTAAGAAGCCCCTGGATTCCACCTGTACTGCAACTGGATGACTGGGAAAATACATACATCCTATACTGGCTCCTAGCAGATGCCAATAATAACCTACATTAACATATGCATGCCTAAGAAAAAAGGTCTTTTGTATATTGTTAAAAGACATTAATTAATTTTCAGCTTGGAAACAACCTGGGCTAAGTCACTCCTATGGCATGATTCAGTCAAGTGACAGCTACTTAAATTTGTCATTAGAGCTCACTAGCAGCAACAGCTCCCTGGATGAAGTATTCTAGCACATACCAGCAGTACTTTGATCACACCATCACCCCGATTTGCACTTCCACTGAAAGAAGTAACTCTTTGCCCAATTCACTAGTAGGTTTTGCTGGATGGCTACGCACCACAGGACATCTGCTCTGTAACATGCCAACTTTATGCTGGCATAACCCACAGCCACATTGTAGTTTTGTACAGTGTAGCAGGGGAGTTAAACTGCAGACCTATGAGCTTGAACTTCAGCAGCAACTACAGTCATGGCATCCAAACTAGCAGAGAGGCCAAGTGGTTTTCATAAAAGAATTGCATCAGTTCAGTGATAAAATCCCCTAGTAGAATGGGGCAATATCAAGCAATGTAAACAATTCTGAAAAGAAACTACTAAAATGAATTCTAATCAAATTATATGATAGTGTAATTAATAAAACGCTAGAGAAAAAATTATTAAATTACTATTTTAAAAAACATTTTGAGTAGCTCTTTTAGCACAGAGTTCAAATACAGAAGTAACGTACATCAGTTTGTGAAAGGAGACGACAACTACCATTCTTTCATCCAAAACATGTTTTGATTTGCATGTTTGGTATTTAAATAAATAATAAATTATATGCATTAGTAAACCAGAGCACTGAATAAACATAAGCCAAGATTAAACCTCAGAAACCCCCTAACAGTTAAAGCAGGTCCTCACTGACTACAGCACAGGGATAAAGTTCTAAAATAGGTTTTGTTGCTCAAGCTACCTTCTCATCAACCACCCACAGCTGCTGCCCTACTCTAATAGGAATCAGGACTTAAAAGAGTCTCCTGTCAGTTCTCTGCCTGCCAAGGACTTACTCTTGGATTATTTTTTTCCACGTAAAATGCTGGTTTTTCTTCTGTTTTGGCTGTCAGAAATGTTACAGTTCACGGGCATGTCACAGGTGACAACGAAAACTGTCTAAGCAAAGATCTCTCTGTCTACTCTGGGATAATGCACTATTCAATCTCTGATAGCTATTGAGATAGCCTTCCTTCTTGTTTTGCCACATATCTTACACCATTTGTATTACCAAAAAGGTAAAATTCATGATCAGTACTGGGTCCTCTTTGGCTCAAGAAGAAAGATACTGAAATAAAATGGGTATTTCTTCCCTCATAAGGTCCCAAACCCCACAAGTATCTCATTCTGGCCACTACTGATAGACCGAGACTATTGGCAACAATAGATGGGACAGCTAGTGTAGTACAGTAACTTGCACAGGAAGATGCTGCAAGAAAGAAAACAAAAAAAAAACCCAACAAAAAAGCCACAGCAATGCACATGACATGGAAGTGAACCAGGGTCCAACTAGGCTGTGGTATGAACTTTTAGCTTTACAGTTAACACTGTTTCCTGGGATGTGACTCAATGAATGTCATGCTGAGGGCAGCTCTAAGCTGACCTTCTCAACTCCCTGGGCATGTATTTTAACCGCAATGCTATTAAGTAAGAAGCAGAAACTGCTACCACTTTTAGCAGTGTTTTTACAACTAATTCAAAACTGCTAACATGAGTCAGGCAAAATCAGCACAAACTTATAGGCAAGGTATACACATCTCTTTACATGTAGGTACCACCATGCTTCCTAACTTCTGCTGCAATTCCAATTTAGGCAAAAATTATTGCATCACTTATCTCCTCTGAGTAGGGCATTTCAGAGTATGCATTGTATGTAAACTCTTCATGCCTAGGCAATTTCAGGCCAATCAGACCGGATGCCGGGTGTTTTCAGCTGCCTGGAATAGATGGCACTAGAGAGAAAAAGGCATTCCACATTGCTGATTGGGACTCACATGCTGGATTCTGTTCAAGTCCCAAATTAAGCAATCTGGATCCAGCCCTTAAGAAACTACAACTATTGACTTACCCTTTTGGTCATTCCAGGCCAGAGGATAATGCAGTCTCAACCATTGCACGCTCTTGGCTTAGGGCAAAATGTCAGTGTTTATCATCTCCTCAAAATTATTCTACTGATCAGCATTAGTTTATTCTTGCCTGCATTTCAAAACAAAACAAAACAATGTACTAATCACCCACTGGCACTAAATAATAGTAAGAGACAGTAATGTCTGGGGTTAAATGAAATTAAATACAGAGCTGTGCATTATCAGTATAGGTGTGGCATCACAGTTCATGTTTGCACATTACATGAATTCCCTATGGAGTGCTGCACACCAGACAGCAAACAAGGAGCAGTGATGTATTATCACTTCTCCTGGCCATATGCTGACAAATATTACTACACAAATAGCAGAAGTGCTTTTTTTGATAACATTTATTTTAAATAAGTCATTTCAGAATGCACATTAGTCGTCTATAAACTGTGAACTAATAGTTTCTTGCATTTTCTCTGCTAAACATGAAAGAATCCACACAAGAGGCAAGTCAAGCAGCACTCCCCTCACCGGAAAAGTAAACAGCATCTATCCCCTCTACCTGTCTGCCCATTTTCATGGAAACTGGACAAAACTTCACAGCTTCAAGATCCCTGCCTTCAAGTCAAATACATTAAGGAGATACAGCCAGCACAATTAAAGAAATCCCAATGCCTTAGGTCAACAGATAGAAACCAACTAAGTTTAGCTTCTATCAACTAAAGTAACTTGGAGAGTCACAAGTTGGAACATGTACTTTACTTGTTTTACATTAAAAGCTTACTTTACCAAGACAACAAAGAAAAAGAAAGAGGTTTTAACAGCTAATCATTCAATGGCCACAATACACCCACATGAACATTCCTGGGGCTTAAAGAACCTTTTTGCAGTGGAATTAAGTTCCCAGAAGTGGTATGCATCAAACATTCCAAGAAAATTTAAATAAACAAATAAACAAACAAACTCCCACAAAACTAAAAAATTATGTTGGATGAATGAAGTGGGTCTAATCCAGTGCCTCAATACTCATAAAGACATGATAATATATACATGGAATCTGAGCTCTGACTTGCCTGGCTTTACTCAGTTTAATATAAAGTGCTCTTGTTTACACAGCTGATTATTTTTGCTTATACATAAACCATAGGCAGATAAGGTTTACAAGTCTAAAATTTGATAAATTCTTCCTTTTCTGTTTACAAGTTAGAAGAACTCACACCCATTAGTCCTTCTTAACAGTACACTTGCACCTTTTTCAGTAGCTAAACACAGAACAACAATGTGTACTACTGTTCTCGGGAAGAAATAAAACCCAAAGAGAGTCAAAATATGACCTGAGTCTAATCATAACCAAACCTACCCTCTGCAATAAGATGTGATGAAAAGAGACAGACTGACCTCTTCTGTTTAGCCACCAGAGACCAGCATAAATACTGTGAAAGGTTCTCTTAAGCTCTAGTGTAAAGGTCCAGAAAACATTTGCAGAGCTGAATGGTAAGTAGTCTCGGCTGCAGGAACACACTCACAGCAGTGGGAAATTTATATGTGAAAGGCACTCTAACAACTAACACAGAGATTTGACTTTGCTTCTTCCCCCGCATTTAATGACTTTGTTTGGCTGATGTGGAATTAACATTATGTATCACAAGCACTATGATTTACTGAGATCTAAATTACACACACTTACTTTCAGGAGACGGCTAAAAATGTAGCTTTTCCTACATGAGGGAGAAATCATTAAGAGAGCATACTCAAGTAACTTCCGCAAACTCTGTCAGAGCTCTGCTGACCTATTGGCAATACAAGTGATGGTGGTGGCAGCAAGTATTGCATGTTTTGGTCATTATTAAGACTATAAATTACTGTATTATTGTGCACTATTACACAATGCATTATCTGCACATATTGAAAAAAGTTTCAGATTGTCTAATAACAACACACCCATGCCATAAAGCTTCTTTAATTTAAGGAGTCAACAGGTTACTACTAAGCTATCAAATGGAAAATGTGTTTTTCTGCAGACCAAAAGTTTTCATATTTCACCTTCATGCATTTGGCCTAAATAAACTAAACAACTATTTACTGGGGGGGGGAAGAAAGGAGAGGGAAGGGGAGGGGAGCAGCAAAGCTCTAACAGGTCTCCTCCCCTCATTCCTTCCCCCTGTATCCTAAATGGATGTGCTGGACTTTAGTCCACTTTAGTCAGTCATCTACTCTGCCTCTCCAAATATAAAATTAAAGCTCACGTTATCTTGGTTTTGACTAGTTTCAGGAATTTATCATACAGGCTGACATGCAACATGCTTTTATTTCAAGAATTTCAACAACCAAATGTTTAAGACTTATTGAATTTGCAAAAAAACCCACTAATTTTAAAGCACCATGATTAATTCTTCAGTAGACTTAACCTGAAAGTAAGTAAATTACTGTTATATTAGCACAATTACAATCCTGCATGGTTCAGAAGGATACATATAGATCACGAGGGACAAGGTAATAGAGCAGTATTAGGTGCTGACCTTCTATACTGTTTAGTAACAATACAAGTCAGGACCAGTCAGCTTTAAGCCACAAGACTATGATTTTAGACATACTTATATGATTATTACATATACACACAAAAGTATTAAGTATGCATATCCAGTGTATGTATACATGTCTATAAAATTAGATACTCCCACACTAGTAGCTCATAGCTTAATAAACTCAAACTTCTCAAACTTTTTTTTTTTTTTCCCCAAACCAGAATGCCATTTCTCAAAGAAAAATTCTTAAAATTAAAGAACTACCAAGCATTTTAATAAAAAAAGTAGCATTCTCCATCTGTCTTTTTCTTTCATTCTTTTATAAAGCAAGGTCTTATGGAGTCATAGTTACAGGAGATTTTAAAAAGTTTCATGATGCAGCACAGTTAAGTCATCAGGAAGCACACCAGAATTGGAATAAAATTAGCAGTTATAAATTTCCAAACTGAACAGTGCCTTGTTACTGTAAACCCTCTCATGTGACTTCCTATTGAACACAACACTAAGAGTAAGTGCAGTTTGTTCAGAGCTAGCAGCCAGACAATAGGTGAAAATAAACATTTGACCCTGTTTCTTTCAATGCCATCTGTGCTTTCACCTGTACATCAACAATGCTGAGGAACTCAGAAAAGCAGAATACACCTTTCAAGATCACACGCTGAATCAGAAGCAGTCACTAAAGGAGAAGAAAAAAATCATGGCTGCCCTAGGGAACTAACTCAGGAGAGTGGCTCTTCAGATTGCCGGGCCCAGTGTCCTGCTGGTTCATCCACCTGGACTACAGGTTGCCTCCAGTGGCCTCCATCCCAGAGTGACATTGAGAGCAGGAACACACAGGATGAAAACCACACTTCTCTCCTGCATTTCTCCCACTGCTCTTCAGCCCTCTCCTCAATCATGTAAAAGCAGCACCGTCTTTTACGTGACATGGCACAGAACAAGATTCTTCCCTCTCATCCCAAGGAAAATAGGAATAAACTGCAGCCAGAATCACTCATCCTATGTAAAACATATTCCCTGACTATTTTTAAACTAGTCTTAAAAACAAGTTGGTCAAAAGGAGGCTACATTAGTCTTTCCTCAGCAGGCAGAAGGACTTACCTGTGTGAAAATCCAATTCAATAAGACTGAACACAACATACATAACTTTCTGGAAGGACTGGTAGCTCAACACATTTGTGGAGATCACATCATACAGCAGGAGAGGACTACGGTATACATTCATCTCTACCAAAGCAAATTACATAAAATTTGTGACTGAACAGTAGGCAACTCTGATCTAGCTGATGGCTGATGCATATTGCCTGTTCCATCACAGTAATACATGAAAGCCAGTAACAAATCTTTAAAAAAAGCAGATGATAAAAAAAAAACAACAAACAAAACCAAAGAAAATCTAAAAGGCGGGGGGGGGGAATCAAAGGGCTAATATTTTTTTCAGATCATCTGCTTAAGTTAACAAAGAAAGCCCTCAGCTGGCCAGAAAGGAAAACTGCAATAGGGAGAAGAGACCACAGAAGAGTAACATTAAGGTGGAAAAATACCAAGAGGCCCATATTGCTTCTTCCAAAGAATAAAGTAGAAGCGGTTTTCACAACACACATATAGCAGGAAACCTCATCTTTGGTCCACTACAGACATACGTGCTGACGTCAGTTACCTACCAGTCTGGTACTGCATGCCAATCAGTGAATATTCCGCCTGTACATTGAGCACCACATTCAATGAGATGACCTGCAAGGCTAGGAAAATGACATTCAAATAACTAAATATCCTGTAAAATCAAGTTTCACAAATCCAGCTTTAAAAAATAGAACAGTAATAACAAGGGAAAGAGTTAAAAGGAGTAACTTTTATATGAAGAATCAAATTAACTTCCTGGGAAAAATTAATACCTAGAGGATTATCTAAATATGCAAAGCCCATTTTTAAATCAAGAGGTAAAAGATCTCACTTTAAATGTGAAGGACAGAATGTATTATGATTACGTACTATGATTCTCAAATCTTTGATTGTGATAGTCCACAAACACTCAACAGAATTACAGGGAAAACCCTTATCTCTATCATCCCAAATTCAGCAGAGCCAAAGTTTCTCTCCACATTTATTCGTATGTAAAAGGAGATCCAATCACATTACAACTAGGTGTACTCGGGTTACCTACACAATCATTCATTTTTATGGACTTCAACACACTCAGATTATGCAGAATATTAAACTGAGCGACAGAATTTTACCCTATGCTTTGTGCACCATACTCCTAACCTTAGGGCTTACAACTAGGGTTTGCAAATGGAATATTGACACTGAGCTTCTGCAAAACCATATAATGATGCTGACCTCTGAGTGAATCTCCCACTATGCATCTTTGAGGATAAGACCTGCTACCATCTCAACTATCAACAGTGACGGCAAACAGAAAAAGCTGGGAATCACTGATCTATACTGTAAGATTTCATCTCTTGACACAAAATAGACAGGAAGAGAAAGTTAAGCCATTTAATAAAATCATTCACTCCTTTCCTCACTTTGTTATTTTAAGTTGGTTCCAGAATGAAGTTTCTATAATTTCGATTCCAAGCAACACTACTAAGCAAGCCTTAAAAAAGAACCCAAAACCTAACAAAAACATTTAAATAAATAATTTTAATAATAACATGCAAAATCACTGATTAAAACGTTTAATTACCCTGACATTATGATACGAAATACAAATTTACCCATTTCTTCTTATATCATTTACCTTCCTGCAGCTAGCAAGTCAAATTCATCCCTATTCCAACCAAACTAGAAGAAAAATACGAAAGTGTTAAATATAGAAACATTTCATACAGTACAGAAAACTGCACATAGTATGTTCACTGCTTTGAGTGACAATGCACTGGATATATTTTTACTTAACTGCAGAAATGTAAAGAACAATAACTGGCAGAGGCTGTACATGGATTTGAGTTGCTATACAGTAAGTTCGTAATAGAGCTCTGATGTTTTCTGATTAACTAGAAATTATTTTTCCCAAGTTCAAAATAGTGCAAGCAATACATTCATTGTTTCTTATTTAGAATTTGGCAGAAGACTCCTTTCAATAAGTTAAATAAGGCATGCCTACAGTAGATCAAACACTGACAGCTATTTCAAGGATGTGAACAGCTAGGAATAAAATAACAGCCCACAATGGCAATTACAAATGGGAAAGTTTAATTCTCAATTAGGCAATGTTTGACATGGATGAAGTCAGGAGAGTATGAAGTTTTAGAAAGGATGTTTGTAACTAGACACTAATGCATACCCTCTTTTTTTTTTTTCCCTCCCCTTAATATGCACCAAAAGAAACGCTTGCATATTTCAGTGTGTGGTCATTCACAGAAATGTATAACCTATTCAAAATACTTCAGAAAACCACATATCCTGCTTGTATAATTTAATGAAATTCAAAGAATTTGATAAATGTTCCACTGAAATTCAACTACTTAAAATAACACTGCTCACCCATTAAAAAAGACCAGAGTTTTAGACCACCTGATGTGCCTCCCCCCAAAACCAAAGTGAGCTCTACTATCGCCACCTTGTGGTAAAGAAAAACATAGTTTTTCTTAACCCTGCAGATCAAATTTTGAAAGGGGGGAAGGAAGGAGTGAAATGCTGGTGAAACATGGTAAGATTTCCTTAACTTCACCAAAACACTTTCCAGCTTCATGATAATCAAGTTCATAAATATCCCTGCTATAAGTTTAGAAGTGAAAACTGGCAACTTTTCATGCATGTAAGGAAAAAAAAATTAAGGTGCTTACTATTTTTAATTTAGTATCTACATTTTAATAAGAGACAAAAACTGGCTGACAGTGATTGCTGAATGTTCATTCAATTAAGTTCCTTATCATGTGGGAATTAACTTGTACTTACAGAATGAATGAGAGGGCCTAATACAATCCCACTGTCAACACATCTTCCTGTCACAACAATATCTGCTCCAAGGTCAAGAGCCCTGCTTATTGGTCTTGCTCTAAAGATGACAAAACACAACAGCAAGTACTTCATTTTTTAAATTACTACTTTAAAAAAAAATAAAATAATCAGTTTCCTGCCACACACAGGATAAAAATCACTTAAAAAAAATCCTGTAGGAAATCAGCAAAATCAATTTGTCATTTTGTATATACACTAAGATTATTTTAAAAAGCAAATATCAGAACACCCTATCAAATACAGGTACTTAAACGACATAATTGAAACGCTTGTCTTGATGCTCACAGAAACTGTCTTGAACACAGTGCATAGAGGGTCACTTCTATCATCAGTAACAGAAAATACTAAGTGTTTTTCAGAGATTCATTAGTAGATGAGCATATAAAAAGACCAATATTCTTCACAGACAAAGCTTGGTGACTTTCCCCTCCAATTTCAGACCCTTCAGGTCAATTTCCATAAGTGTTTTTAGAACTTGCAATATCAACCAACTTCAAGAACATCACTGTGCAGTCATTATTTCTGAAGCAACTCAGACCACAGATTTTCCAGATTCTCCAGGTTGGAGTCAGCCCAGTCAAAATTTGTCAGGCTTGAAAATATTCATCCACGTGAACTGCTTAAGTTTATACTCTTTAGTGAGCAAGCTTTGACCAGAGTGCATGGCTTCTGGCTTCTAAACCCATGCTATCTGCCGGATCCTTCTATTCTTCATCAAACAGGCAGCTTGAAGACACAAACCACATAAACCATGTGCCTCGAAGAACAAAAGCAAGAGCAACATTTTTCCAAAGTTTCTATACACATGGCCCTGTTTTTGTCAAGAGGTAATTCAGAAGACAGAAGTTTTTAGTAATGTAAACATTAAGCATGGTGGTTTGGTTTGTTTTCTGTTGGTTTGGGGTTTGTTTGTTTTTCCAATACTACATGAAACAAAGGATACTAGCTAAAACAACAAGCAAATATACAGCATACAGAAACAATTTACACCTCTGGGCACAGTGTTAAGTAACACTCATAGGTAAAAAAAAATACAAATGGGGTTTCTGCATACATACATATGGGACACTGATAGAAAAACTGTGTAACTACCTTTAGAAAGCAGTAAATACAGCTGTTTGGCTCGTATTGTTACAAACGCATGTGAACTTAGTCCACAGAATTCCTAATCGCCCAAATCAGGAGAGACAAAAGAAACACTTCAGGATGATACCCATCTGAAAAAACTGTACTTGAATCAAGAATCAAACTGTAAACATCATCAGATTTAGGGAATGAAAAGTGAACTATCTACAGAATTTACAGATTTTACCCAATACACTCTGATGTTGACTTGTTTTACAGGTGCCTATATATATATATCATTTGCTTTACGAATAAGCATCCACTACTGACGATGTCAAAGAAAAACATAACTTACAAAACAACTCATTTAAGAGGCTAGTAATAGTGTTGTGTGTCAGTGCAATTGAGATTAAGGGAGATTATGAGATTTTTCTCATAAAGAAATACCGCTTTTATCAGAAAACCAAGAACATGAGTCCACTGTTCTAGAATCTGTTAATGAAGCAGAGGTAATGGATTTTTAAAATACCCCATCCTCATACTAGCCTGCTTTTGTCCTTTCTGCTTCGATGTGCATTGCTTTTTTAATTTGTAATAAATCATAAGCCACCAGAATCGGAATGAACACTCTCTCGCAGTTGCAAATCTTAAATATCATTTCTTAGATTTCATGTTCAGTTACCCATGACCTGCAAATGTTGCAAGTCAAAGTTTAACAAACAGAAAATCCAGCTACAACAGAAAACACTGAAGAAGAATTTAAAAAGACTCATCTATTAAAAGGTTTTATTTTACAGAGATAAACATATGCTGTGTTAGGTACAGCCATACCCTGTCATGTGCCACTGATGCCGTTTAAAAGTGCAATGATAATAAGAAAAAGAGCACAGCAGTTTTTCCATGCACATTGATGTAAAAGAGGGGGGGGACTATGTGCAGACTTCAGAAAAACACTGAACAGAAAAACAGGAGGCATTACGTATATGACATGGAGGATGGAAAACCAAAACCAGGATCACCAGAATCATCAACTGGGAGAGATGCTGGCTTTTGAGAACACCTGAACGCTGCCGAGTAGGACATCACCAGCAGACACAAAGAAGCATCATTCTATTTCGAACTTCTCAGGCCACATCTAGAATACTGTATTCAGTTTTAGTCCCTGTTGTACAAAAAAAGCCATGGACAGGCTGGAGAGGGTACAGAGAAAACTACAAAGACTATCGAAGGCCTGGGAAGCCTGCTGTATGAGGAGTGGTTGAGAGAGCTGGGTTTGCTAAGCTTAGAGAAAAGAAAGGTCAGGACAGACCTTAACACCATGTCCTAGTATTTAAAGAGTGACTACAAAGAAGATGGAGACTCCATTTTTACAAGGAGTCACATGTAAACTACAAAGTGTAATGGGCACAAGTTACTGCTGGGTACATTCTGACTGGGCACAAGAGGAAAATTTTTCACAGTGAGAATCATCAGCCACTGGAATAATCTCCCCAGAGAAGTGGTGGATTCCCCAACACCGGACACTTAAGATTCAGCTCAACAGGGTGCTGGGACATGTAGTCTAGGTCATGCTTTGCCTAGAAAGAATGGACCAGGTGATCCCTGAGGTCCCTTCCAACTTGGTATTCTATAATTGTCCCATTTCTCAGTCCTTTTCAGAACCTGGTAAGGTTCTAAATCAAAAGTTTATTTACAAGTTACAAACAAAATTTTTCTTCTGGTTGCCTGAATAATGCAAAGGCGAACCTCACATACTAGGTGGTTGTAGTCAATGTATAAAAAGTATTTTTCCATAATAAAAACAACTTGTTAAATAACTCACCCAAGATATGCATTTATGCTATGAATGCTCTCTGGAAATTGTTTGCCACTCTCTAAATCAGTGATACCAGCTCCTTTTAGGTTCTCTTTCTGTTAGAAAACAGAACACCACATCAATGAGTATTTTGTAATTATCTGCTCCAAGCCTTTTATTAGTATCAGACAACAGGTCCACTTCATAGCAAGTCTAAGCAACATATAATCATTAAAATTAGCAACAACACAAATCAGTTGAATGGCTAGAAGCCCTAGACACATTTTTAACCACAGTTTTCCTGCACACTGAAAAGTAAGTGAATCTTCAAAGAATCTTAGTTTATTCACAGATGATCAACTAAAATGAACTGGTATATTCCCTAGGCTTTTAAACTGTCTTCAATTGCTGTAGAACTGAATAAATCAAACCCTGCAAACAGAAATTTGTTTGCCATAACAGCAATGGTGGCATGGCCAGAAAACAAAGCTAATTCTGCAGCTTCAGGTACCTGGAATACACTGTGTTTCCAGAGAGGGAGGTAGGTAGGGAAGGTGAGCATTTTTGATCATGTCTTGGTAGCTTGGGAAACCAGTGGATCCAGGGGCCAGTAACTGCGTAGACTCAACACCTAATGCTAGTTACAGGGGGAAACTATAGTGTGGAAAAAAAAACTCCATGTTGAATTAATTTGGTATTCTACTGTAATCCTCCAAACCACAAGTAACATTTCCTAGTTTAATTTATGATGTTTGGTATCAACAGTAGAAGTTGTCTGCAGACAGTAAACGCTGTCTCTTTTTGTTCCTGTAAGTTATGTACTGACAATAGCACAGAAAATCCATTTCAGATCAGAAACATCCATGCCAAGCTTAAATAATGACCATTTTACTGTGATACCAGTAATGAAATTCTGGACCGTGAATGCTAAAGTGATTTCAGTAGGGTAGAAGTTTCTTGAAAGGAAGTCCAAGCACTGCATATAATTTGCAAATAAAGAATCTTAACTTGACCATCTTCCACATTCAATAGCATGCAAGGAATAACAGAGCCTATACAGATAAATAATTTTCCAAATTAAAAGCAGAGATCTAACCACAGTGCAAACCTATCCCCTCTTAACCACTATCAATGCATAAACTGATTTCACGGTATCTTTTCAGGTATGGACAACAGTTTTTGCAGAACCAGACTTCATACATAACGCATCGTCCTTTCAGTCAAAAAAAGCTATATATTTCATCTTTCAAGTTTTGTTTGGGTTTGTTTGGTTTTTTTTTAAATGTTAAAACTTTAATACTCCCACTTAACATTACTGGCCATAAACTAATTACTTAGAAATAGAAAAACAGCTACCTGTAAACAAAATTACATCAGGAAATGCCTGTAAACTGCTTAAAACAGCTAGAAGAGATGAACATTTGAACATGTGGTAACTACATCACATTTAAGTTCAAGAGTTTTAACATTCAGGATTATTTAGTTTAGGCAGAAACAGTAACATCCTAGTTTCTCCTGAAGAGCAAGCAGCCCTTAGATCACATTCAGTTCGCTTCAAAAAGATAAACAGCAGACCCAGTCTTATAAAATTCACCCCCTACACACACCAAATATAGATGTGCCAAGAATTCTTTTCATGCATAAAAAAAATAAAATGAAGAAAGAATTTTTAGATGCTTTTAATGGTAGAAAGCTACTGCATAAAGATACACAAAATAAGCTCCTATAGGACAGTAAATGTCATCTTCATGCTATATAAACTAATTTCCACAGTGCTACTAAGCCTTAAGACAAAGGACAATACCTCACTCATTAGGTCATCTCCAGCAACAACAGCTATTTTCAAATCAACATCTGCTTTCTTCACCACCTCCTGAAGGGCAGCTGCACAAGCAAGTGGATTAATTCCACCAGCGTTACTGATGACACGAACACCTAAACAAAAAAGACAATTCAAGTTCAGCAGCATCAACAATCACTTATGTTTAAAAACCTTAAACCATGCTGAAACACAAACAAGATATCATCATTGCAAGGTGTCAGACATCTAATGGAGTATTAAAATCACATTAACATGTGAACCCCCTTAATCTGTGAAAGAATCAGAGTCAGTCAATGCAGAATTGTTTACAGAAAAAAACCTGTTATACTTCTCACCTTTCCTTTATACATGGAAGGAGAAAGTGACCAAAACCACACACGATGAGGCAGGCAGACAGCATCAAAATAACTCCTACAGGAACAGTATTTGACACCAGTCATTCAAGAATCCATGCTCTCCAAACAACTGCATTTTAGCAGAAGTAGCATCTATCTCTATGAATTCCAGACTGTTAGCAAGGTATCGGGTACGCAGAAGTGATTCCCTTTCTCCTCTCAAGCTCAGAAAGCTGTATAGTCATACTAATGTAAACAGAAGAAAAGGTATCAGAAAATACCTGATGTTCTACAACTACATGGGAAGGCTGAAAAACTTTTACATTGCATTGAAAATGTCTAGCTCTGATGTTTTAAGAAAGACCTGCAAAGGGATCTTCCATTCACAAATTAAAGCTACAATAATATATGGAGATGTATGTACACAGTTATAATTATGACAAACATTTCAAAGGAACCCTACTTAAACGGCACCATCAGACCTGCACTTCATATCTATTAAGATGGGATTTTTGCTGATGCTTAAAATATTATTCCTCGAGGACAGCAAAACACTGGGGTAAGACCCATCTGTTTATAGTAACAGAAGCCATACAGAACTCATCTAAGCAAGTGAATTTAATTAATATACAAACTCACGTGAAGAGTTGCCTACCTTTCCTGTGAATATCTTTTATATAGGGAGCCATGGCAGCAGAGACAAAATCTGGAGTGTAACCTAAAACCTGAAATAATTAAAAGCTGTAACCATTTGTTATGGTTAAGTCAATCAATCCTTGGTTAAGAGAAGAGAGAAAACAGGGAAGCACAACTAGCTCTCAAGATGCTTGGATAATGCTATGGAAAAGGATGTGAACACTTCTATGAGATGAAACTGAATATATAAAGGCCAGGTTAAACAGGGCTTTGAGCAACCTGGTCTAGGGGAAGGTGCCCCTGCCCATGGCAGGGGGTTTGGAACTAGGTGATGTTTAAGGTCCCTTCCAACTCAAGCCATTGTATGACTCTACGAAACAAATACATTTAAGTAAGAAGTACTCAAAAGCAAACGCGTCCCCATAACCTGACATGTCCTAAGGAGACCCCGAGTGCCATATGGGCCGGAGGAGAGCTCGGAGGCACCGGAGCTTGCCTGAGCCAAGCCGGGCATGCCGGGGCTGAGCGGCGGCTACTTACGGGAGACCGGGCTTTGGCAGCCGTCAGCAACGACATGGTCATCTCGGAGAGATAATCGAAGACGAGGAAATCCAGCTTCCCTCCGTACAGCAGCTGCGGCACTGCCGGGGCAGGGAAGAACCGGCCGTCAGCACCGCGGTACCGCGGCCCGGCCGCGGGGCAGCGCTCAGGCGAAGCGCGCCGGCCCGGCCCACCCCTGCTCTCGGCGGCTGCCTTGCGGGCAGCCCGCCCCCTCCGGGCGTGCAGCGGCAGCCCCGGCCCGGCCGCTTACGCAACGGGGCTGTTTGCGGGGCTAGCAGCCGCCGCCCGCCCTGCCGCGGGCCTCGCCAGGCCTCGGTACCCCACAGATAGCCCCGGCCGCGAGTCCCCGCCGCAACCCCGCAGGCCGCCGCCTCCCGGCCCCACGCCGCCGCCTACCTGCGGCCGCCGTGTCCCCCCAGAAGCCCGAGGCGCAGCCGATGCGCACCGCGGCTCCCGCCGGAGGCTCACAGCCGGCGCTGCGCCGCCTGCTCCAGCGGGGCGCGCAGCTGACGGACCCCAGCAACCGCGGCCCCCGAAACCCCATAAGAGCGGCGAAAGTCATGGTGGCAGCTGCCGAGCGAGCTGCAGGGCACCGCCCCTGGCTGAGGCCCGGGCCCGCCCCGCCCCGCCCCGCGGCGCGGCGCGGCCCGCCCGGCCCAGCATAACCTAGCGCAGCCAGCGGGAGCGGCCTGAGAGGCTGGTGGGGTCGCATAGGGCCTAGTGGGACCGCTGGGGAAAGGGATGGGAGAAGGTTTATAAACCCAAGTTTGCTGGGGAGAATGACAGGAGCTGGAGAGTTCCCGCTCGGCCCTGCCGATGCTGAGCGGCTGTGATTGATCCAGTCAGGCTGTGCCTAAACGGGGCATCTGGTTTCTGGTTTTATTCTGTCCCACGCCGGACATGGATCGATGGCAGGCGGGTTTGGGGCTGCCGCGTCACGGAGGTGCTCAGGGTTAGCAAGGGCACCCGTGCCACTTCTGGAGCAACACGTGTGGTGTGTGGGGTTAACCATAAAGTGGAAACCCCGGTCAGGGTTAGGGTTAGGGTTAGGGTTGTAGTAATGTCAAAGGCATGTCATAGTCTGGGTATGAAATTTTAATGAAACTCTTTCCTTCTCCCGTAAATAAAAAGCGTGTTTATTAAAAAATAAGGCTTTCTGTGGGAGTACACATCTCAGTGCTGACAGAAAGGGTTTTGCAGGTCCCAGATTGCATTTCTAGTGAGTGGATGTAAGGTAAATGTCACCAAAAGCAGCAAATTCCCCAGTATTTGAGGAGGAACGATTTCGCAGTCCTGGACTCTGCATTGGGGGGCTGTCTTTGAACTGCATATTAAGGGGATAAACTTATTATAGAGAGAGACTTTTTAGCAGGGCCTGTTTAAATAGGACAAGGGATAATGGTTTTAAACTAAAAGAGAGGAGATTCAGGCTAGATGTGAAGAAGTAATATTTTTACACAGAGGGTGGTCAAATATCAGCACAGGTTGCCCAGAGAGGTGGTGGAGGCGCCATGCCTGGAGACATTCAAGGCCAGGCTGGATGTGGTTCTGGGCAACCTGATCTAGTTGAAGATGTCCCTGATCACTGCAAGGGCATTGAACTACATGACCTTTGAAGGTCCCTTCCAACCCGAACTATTCTATGATTCTATCTCCACAGAGGGCTGATCACATAGAGGTACTTCACAGTGACCCCCTTTCTACAGAAAATCCACATCATTCATCTGGTATGACAAGGGCTGTGACTGAATTGCTCTTGCATGCTATTCTAATGCAATAGCCGCCAGGCCTCCCTTAACACATACGCTTTGATACTAAGTGGTTTTCAATTATCTCTTGCAAATGAAACAATGATAAAATCGGGGGTCTTTGCAGGAATGCTGAAAAATACAATGTTCAGTGCAACATTGACAGTGCTAAGTATATGATGACAAGAGGTGGTTTTACAGATATAAAAAGTAGCCATGTTGAAAATGTATAAATATTTCTGAAAATTGTCGAAGTGTCCAGTTAGACTAATTTCTAATTGCGGTTAGAAATAATGCAGTTGAGAGAAGATAGAAAAAAGTCATGATGTGGTTTTAGAATTTGGTTCTTAGGTGCAATGCTTTCCTATTGCAAAAAGGACATAAAGCACCCTTCTAACTTTTTCAGTGCCTAAGAAGTGATGAACAATTACTATCCTAAGTTATTAAATAGGCAGAACCAAGGAGGTAACAGAGAAAAGTTGGTTCCCTACACATAGAGAGGACCTAACTTTTGATTATTAAATTTTTGAAGCATTTAGTTATTATGTTGAAAGCTTGCAGGTTTTGAGTTCCTATAAACTAGTAAACATACAGATAAATCACAGTGGGGAAAAAAACCCAACACAAAAATGTGTTATGTATACATAGCTGACTCCAGGTAGCTTTTTCCTAAATATGTATTTATTGTAGCTCCTTAAAGTAAACTTTGAAGCAAGAAACAGAAAGAGCACTGTCTGATACAAAATACACAGCTATCAGTGTACCCATTAAGTAAAGACAAATGCTTTCTGTAGTTAAATTTTGAAGTGGCTTTCATGTGTGTTTCAATACACATTGGAATACATTGCAGCAACTTACTGTAACATAGGAGGAAACACGGCTAATCCTTAGCAAGTCTTCAAATGGTCTCAAATCCAGAAGTGAAAATAAAATGCCATTTACCTTGGCTGAAACTCCATAACCAACGTGCTGCAGTCCTCACTCACTTCTGTGCTTAAACATAGCCAAAATAAATGCCAATCACCAATGAACATCATCATTTATAACTCATGAATATAAGTAAAGCTCCTGCTGAAATGGGTTGGGACAAGATTTCGTGCTGCAAAACTGAGTTTCTGGATACGAGAAGCCAAGACGACATAAACAGTGTGGACCAGAGGCCAGTAGGTGGCTGTGTTTCACCACCACCAGCACCCGCCTCGCCTGCAAAACCATCCCTGGCCCCACAAAGTGTCATCTACTCCCGCCAGCACCCCCTGTGCCGTCTATACTGTGCAGAGGGGCAAATGTGACCATTTCGCCCTGGGTGAACAAATGCAATTTTATCTATATTAAGATATCAACATTCACATGCACGTGTGTTCACTGCTAGAACAGTTTTGGAATCTAGAGGGTGCTTTATTCTTTTATCTTTCAAATAGGTTTGTAGCATGGATTTTGGCAGCAACTGCCCACGGTGCTGTGAAGGGCTGGGTCTTGCTTCGTCAGAAACCATTTTAAGGCCCTTAGGGAGCCTTAAATGCAATTTTAGAAAGTTTGCAAATGATGTTTATTGTGTGTGTGGAAAAAATAAATAAATAACGTATAAAATACTAGTACACAACTGTCCTGGTTTCAGCTGGGATAGAGTTTATTGTCATGGCTTAAACTATGACAACACCTATTAGCTGATCTGACAAAAACACAAGGGAAGGATTTAGGACTGTTTCCATACTGTTTCCATTATTTGCAATGGTGCACTGAAGAGATGAAGGGGTCAAAACCCATATTCTGTTGGTTCCCCCATCAAATTTGTTTCTTACTCAATTTAGACTTGTCCATAAGAAGGTTGAAGCTCCAACAGAATAATCCATTTTATTGGCAAGAGTAATTTATACACTCCATCTATTCCTTCCGTTTGATTAGACAGATTATTTTCTTAAAATAAAGACTCTGAGTTTTCATCATCATCATCATCATCATCATCATCATCATCATCATCATCATCATCATCATCATCATCCCATCATGAGCAGTAATGATTAGCTCACGCCCTATCATTTCATATGTGAGGTTAGGATTGTATTGATGAAAACAGAGGCAAATTATTTAGAGGCTCTTTTCCAGGTAGGCTCAGGAAACAATGTTCTGTCACAATCAAGTCTTAATTTTGAGATGCGGGCTTTAGGAGATTTAACAAATTTTAGAAACGGTTTATTGCTCTTTGAGGACATTAGGTGGCACTGTGTGGTTATTGATGAAACTCAGAAGAAACTACAGTCAGTAACAAACCTATGCGAAATTCGTACTCGGAAGTGCTAGTAACACTTGACTGTATTGTGGCCTATATTTGGGATATAGGTCAACAATAATAGATGCTATAACTCTGTCACATAATAGGAATCCATTTCTTAATGTGCAACTTTTGAGAGTAAGCAAGATTCTGAATTCTTCTCATAAACCTCATAAATTATGGCTTAAATTTTGATGCTGGAGAAACAAAAAGGCTTCAGAGAAAAAAAAAAAATAAAAAAGAGAGTATTTTTTTCCTGTTCATGGCTCAAATGTACGTCAGTCTACGATCCAGTTTCCTTCAGTGACGGTAAATACTTAGATTTACTTTTATTATGCTAGTGCCATTGATGTTTCAAACAGAGGCCTGTGCTTCCTTCCCTCTAAACAGATTTGTGCACCAGCACAGAGCACAGATGATGTGTAAAAGAAATGTGAAATTCATTCTTCTACTACCATCACCCTGAATTAATAGTGTTCAGAGCTAATCCTGGAAGCTAATCCTGCAAAAATGTATAACACAGAGTACATTTTTCCAAATAAATACATTTTGCATTATTTTTCTAGGATTTTCCTGACAGTCAGGCTTCCTCTGATTGCTTAAAAAAATACAAGAAAAGTATTTCACAGGCCAAGATTTTACTGGCCTGAAATTTGCAAATTTTCTAAAATGGCATTTAAACACTGTGAAATATACTACAGTTTTGTTGTATTTCCATTAATGTCACTGTAAATAAGTTCCTGTCCAAACCAACAGTATCAGCAGACACCGACAAACATTTTAGTTTAGTGAATAGGCTCTGTTTAGTTTATTAAGGCTCTGTCCTCTCAACTAATTACAAAATATTCAGCAAATATTTGAATTTATTACTTATCTCATTCCCACAAATTAGTGTGTCTCTGTTTAACAAATGGAGTTCACTGCTCTTGCCCTCAAGGTAAAGTATACATTGCAATCTCTCTTTTGCAGACGGCCTGAAAGCCAACCTTTTCTAGTGAATCAGCAGTTGAAAATGATCTCTGTAAATCAGTAAAGGGAGAGAATTTGCCATGTTTCATCTTATACTCCCATTTAAAGCACAAACAACTCAAAGCTCAATAATGATATTTAACTCATCCCAACACATGGTTTGGGGCTTTATAGTATTTTAGTAGATGTTTGGCATGTCAAAGTGTAACATCCTACACTCTGGGACTCAGAAAAACCTCAGCTACGACAAAGCAACAAAATATGTAATCTTCTGAACTATACTGATTTTATTCCTTTATATCCTATTCCTGTTGGTTTTAGAGATATGTTCTCTCTTAGTTCCTTAAGATTTGAATGAAATTTAAATAATTTTTTTTAAGTGTGAAAGTAAGCAAGCACTAAACAAAAACACTATCAGATTTTTAAAACGTAAGATAATAGCTCATCCAAACCATCAAACATCTGGCTTATGGACCTGAGGTATTTTCAGAAGTACTTTGATGATGAGTTGCCTTGATTTTTGGTCTTTTTAATTGTTAAATATTTTTGAAAATTTGTAATAGTATTCAAAATCAAAATAAGAACTATGTATTAAAGTGATGATGTGTTAGCTACATAAACACTCCTTGGTTATTCTTTGCAGAAATCAAATGGTCTTTTACATTGCTATATTGTGTACAAAAAGTAATAGGAAAAATGACCACAAGAACAGGAGTAACAAACTAGATGACTTTCAGCATTCATGCATCAGTGTAATATCCACACTTAGGTTGAAGAAACTATAGTATCCCATAGTTATTTAAGAATACATTCTAAGGTGAGTGAAAGCATCTTTTCTGCATTCATGGTGTGCATGTAGCAAAGTATCCCATGAATTCTTTCCAAAATGGAAAGCTCTGGCTGACATGAAATACATAAATTTCTTATTTTTTCTTCACTCAGTTTTCAAAGAACCAAGTATTTCCAGCCTGTATTTTAACTGAAGTATAGTGAATATCTGTACTGGTGTCACAACTGAAAAAGAAATTAAAGCATCTCCCATGCAGACCAACTGATTTTTGCTGACTCACAAATCCTTCAGGCATTTCACTTCAGGAAGGCTGAGAAGGAAGTCTGTTGCACAGAATGGACTATTTTGGCCAATTGACAAAAATGTTGTGATTTACCTTTTGCCCAAGTATTGAATATTGAAAGAGAAAGAGAAAGATGAGTTACAAAACTTTTTCTTTTTTCATTTTCACTTTCCTGCAGTTGTTTGTTTAGCGCACCAGCAACATAGCTTCAATACTAGACAGATTTTTTGTCTTCTCTGTTTCCCATCCTAATTATCACTCACTTATTGATTGACCTACCAAAGGGGATTTTGCCCACTAATCTGTATAGTTTATTAGTAGTACAAGGAGGGTGATGCGTATTAGTGATGGACTGCAAAGCAGACAATTTTTTTGATATTTACTATTGGGAATTTTTCAACATTTACTTTTGGTATTTATTTTTAAATAAGAAAATCAACTTCTGGACCACCTGGAGGAAAAAAAAAAAAGTGAACACTTTCAGTTAAAACAATAATAAACCCCCATTGGATATGTTAAAATGAATCACTAAAGAATTTCTTAAATAATGTAACTGAGTTTTCAAGTTAGATTGTTAAGTCATGTAAGTATGAGTCATAATTTAAAAAACAGTTATTTTTCCAAGACAGCCATGAGAATACTCTGGAACTAATATTCAGGAACTAAGCAAACACAGGCATATTTCTGATTTGTATTTCTGAGGGAAGATTTACCATGAATAACGGGAAGGTGCTGGATCGTCTCCCAGTGTCTGTTTGATAAAAATGCTAACCAAAATTGAGTTATTGAGTTGGAGAAAGCTCTTTTTAAACAAATAATGATTCACCTTCGCTATCTACTCAAAAATAAGTTGCAAGAAAAAAGTAAACTGACTGAGAACTCTTCATTCCACCTGCGCTGCAGTTGTTCCTCATTTGTTACCAAATGAGCAAATAGACTTACTGGAAACAAAAAGCTGTTCAGAAAATCAATGTAGTCAACTTATGTTGGACACGTCTCAAGGTACAACTAGGTCTCTAGCACATTTGTTTGGTAAATGGGTCAGCTATTTTGCAGCCAAGATGATCCAAGACAAAATTATATGTAAGGAAGGAAAAATACTGCATAGCCATTCCACTAAGAATACATGTTTTTTCCAACTTAATGAAAAGCAGGAACAAGTTATTTCTAAGTCACGCAAGGTAAAACCTTAAAAGAAAAGGAAGCACATATATGAAGGATTAATTATTCAAGGCTAAATCATGACCATGTAATCAGTAAAGCAAACAAAAATTTCCTGAGGTTTAAATATTTACATCTTCAGCTAAGAAGTACAAGTGGTTGCAACCATAAATACAACTGGGCAACACTAATAAATGCCATACAGATATTTTATACATCAAAGGAATGTTTAAAATCAATTCCTTCATGGATGTAAATATATGTAGTGACAATTTTGTGTATCACAAGCACCTCACTGAAAATTCAGTTTTCCGATTCCTAACCCATTTGTAGACATAATGATCCTTTTGTTTTATCAACTCAACTAGCTAATTCTCCAGAACAATTAAACTCTACTTACACATTGAAATTATTTTATTGCAGCCATTTTAATGTTTTAATTGTAAAATGTTAGGCATTTAATGTCAAGATTAACTAAGGTATTACTGCAGGTGTTGACTGTTGTCATCTTTTCTGACTCGTGAAATTCTTGCCTAGGAACATAAGACAAATTTTTCCCTATTCTGTTACCAGAAATTCTACTGAAATTGTTTCAGGACTATACATATGACTATTAGTGACAGAAGCAAAGGGTGTGTTCTTTACGCTGTTAAAGGATGAGGGATACTTGGATTGTGTCATATGGTTCACCTGTCATGTCATGAACACTACGTGCCTATCTGCACTCTGAAGTCTACATCTGTGGTTGGAGCATGGCCAGTCAGTATACAAAGTTCTTACCAGCAATGTACTCATGCTATATTGTCATCTAAGGGAAGCCTGGCAGTTCACAGACACTGAAATTGCACCTTCAGGACTCTCTGGATCCTGTGTCATGACCTGCAGCCAGTGAAGCAGCAAAGCAAACTCAATGTGTGAGCAGCAGTGGCAAGGAGATTAGCATGTTAACAGCACTAATGAAACAATAGAAAACACAATAGCAGGTAGACTTTTACCCAGTTGTATTTACTTTATCTTCACTCTTTAGGAAACAGAGCTAATCACGTAAAAGGTGAAGCCATGACCTATTTCTGTCAGTAAGGAAGCAGATTCTGCACATGACCCTTTGAAGTGGGCAAGTGAATGAATGCCAGATTTGGAAGGACAGACTTCTACCATGGGTCATCCATTGGAAAGGACTTTTGGCAGCCTGGCAGCTAACTCACTGGTCATCAGTACAGTTACTGGAAAGCTGACTCTCCCGTGAACAGTGCTTCAGCTTCACATAATTGTCCCATAAATTTGATTTTTGGTGTCATAAATACTCAGATTTTCTTAGAGTAATATGTGGCTGCATCCTTAAGCATGATGAGAACCTTCTGGTTGACCAGATGTTACCAGATGAAAAGAGAATATACAGGTCAGAAACTGTCCATGTTTTGGGGCGTAATTATATCTAATTTTATAATAATCTAGCTTATATAGAGTGTTTTTTTCTGTGGACTTTAAATACTATTAAGCAAAGTTGAAACATTGATCCCACTGTACAGAGGTGAAGTCAATTTACCTGAAATCACAAAGTCAACCCCAGTAACAACTGATCTAGGAGTGACCCCAGTCCCAACATTCTTTTCATCATTTGGTCAAACATGTATTGAGTCAAAAGCCTCATTCAACATCATCTCATCATACATGATACTGTACAGACATAAAGTAAAGATTTCTCTGGAGAAGCTACAGCCTAAAGATCAGGTGCAGGACATGCAATTAAAGCTATTAATGCTATAATATAGATAGCAAGCAGAAGCACATACATAAAATAATTTGTCTGGGATAGAGGCCATAGCAGAAGAGGGAGCCTGTCATCAATCTTGTAGGTGTATTGAATAAGACAGATACTGACAACATTAGTTCCTGAGCAAGGAAGCTTTGACCAAAGTCATTCAGAAGGACTCTTTGGGTTGAAGGATAAGGAAGATTTATATTTTCATTGTCTGTGAGAAATACCACAGGCTTCTTTTCCAGATGTGCTCCTGCCCAACATGACTTCATACCTTTCTCTGCCTCTGTTTTGTCATCTGCAAAATAGGGAAAATAATGCCAGTTCTCTTTGCAAAGTACATTGAGACCTGTGGCAGGGAAGTGCTACATAACCACAAAACTGTATTTATTGTCAGGCTATTGACAGTTGTTGTACATAATTCAGATAACTACTGTGGCTTTTCCTTGTGCTGTTTAAGTGAAACTTCTACCAGCTCCCATCCCGGAGCTATGCATGGGTTTCTTTATGTAAAAGTAGCATCTCCATGCCTCATTTCACCTTCCTGCCTCCCCTGAGACCTCCTGGCTGGAGCAGAGATCAAGCAGATAACTGGGAAGCAGGTTCTGAAAATGGGAGGAGTAAGAGATGTGTGCAAATTCTGGGAATCCACCTCAACCCCTACCCCACCTCCTCCTGCCACCTCCTACTGCCCGCCCCCAGCTCCAGCCTGCTCCCTTAAACTGCTGCCACCCTGTGCTGGGTTGAACATTTTCGGCTGCTGACTGCACTGACTACACTGAGCAGTTGGCAGTGCCCAGTGGGACAGACATGATGGTGCCGAAGTTACAGAACTGGGCTGCCCTAGGGCCTTTCCTCTCCCTGCTCTTTTCTACCAGTGTGGCGGTAAGTGAGGAGACAATGTTAAAAACTGTGTCAGCGCGGAAAGCACTGTTGGAGAAAATTCACTTAAAATGGTCTTCTTTCTTCTCTTCAGTACATTGCTACCAGAGAAAACTGCTGCATATTAGATGAACGATTTGTAAGTACCTGAACAATTTTCTTGTATTTTAAAAGTCTAATTAGAGCTTTCCTACACTGATTATTAACTACCATTATCACCTGATCCTCATTGTTATTTTCAATACCTATTAAATGCTCTGTGGTTAAACCTGTTACTTATTAATAGCAGTATACACTTGGTAAAAACATACAGGAAGCTGCACCGCTGATGAAAGCATATATCCAGAAGGCGATACAAGTAATAGCATGCACTGTTTTCTTGCTATGTGTGCAGATAGTGTGGAAGTAAACCACCTCTGTAAATTCAAATACAGCTGATAAAGTGGCAAATGCCTGCCCTTTGTTATCCACACCTGTTTGTATAAGTAGTGCCTGAAAGTTCCCTTGCCCAAATACTCTGCTTTCCTTTTGTTGCTCCTGAAACATTGCCTATGATTATTCTTTCCTCTTTAGGGTAGCTACTGCCCAACAACCTGTGGCATTGCAGATTTCTTTAATAAATACCATCTTACTATGGATAATGAACTGCAGGAAATGGAGAGAATTTTGCAGGAAATTGCTAACTCCTCAGTAACAGCAGATCATTTGATTCAACACATTCAAAGCCTCTATCCTCCAGAGAAGCAGACACTACCAAGTGAGAATATAAAAATAACTACACAACTGATAAATATAATTTATATACTTCCGTTGTTTTTTTAATTTGCCTAATTGCAATAATTTTATACCTCTCTTTTACAGATTCAATTGAAGATTTCACTAAAAAGTCCAAGAAAATAATTGAAGAAATTATCAGATATGAAAACACTATTTTCACTCATGAAAGTACTATACAGTAGGTATCTTTCATTCCATTTTATACCATTTGACAATCCAAATTGTTTTCTTCCTGTTCTTTTATAAAGTGCAGCTAAGGATCTCTCAGAAGGGGTTTTTTTTGGTCATGTAGACAATTGTGCCCATGCTTTCATTAGCAGCTGCCTAGAAAGACACAGAAGAATCATGAAGATCACATATTGCATTCTCTGCTCGTCTGCATAAGCCATTAATTGTGCAAGAAGTTCAAAATAAGAATGTCAGGAAGCCTGTCAATATTTTTATTAAAGTTTCTTTTGCTGTGCTAGCTAGCCCTAAAATCTTTTTCATGACCTTTGGAGATTTTATTACTATGAGTTTGTGCTGTAAAGCATAGTGTGTGGAATGTTTATACAATCTAGCTAATACTCTAGCTAATTTTGCTGCATACGGCCATGAAAATCAGCTCAGTTACATCAACATAAATCATAAGCAACTGTAAACTCAGTGGTAGTCTTTTGTAAACTGACATTGAAAATAAAATTGAAAACATCATTAACTTTTCTAAATCTTAAGGATATGTTTTTTTGATCTCAATGTAGAGAAATCTCCACTTTTTTAACATTACATCAAAGATGATTTAGGCATTCTTACACTTGCAGCAGTTTATTTACAGCATTTATGTTTTACAAATGCATCCATGATGTGAGCTGACATTTACTTTAGGAGAACAAAGGAAAACCTTCCATAGCATAATATTCATACATTAATTACTGGTTTGAGTTTTGCAGATTAGGGTCTGGTTAAGTTAGCTTAAGGTTAAGTGTGTGCTTTCCTATTTTGGCTACTTTCCTCAACATTTAATCAGTGCTCATAGAAGCACCCCTTTTTACAGGGCTATATATAACAGCATGCTACATAGGTGAAGCATGCGTGCATGGACATGTGTATTACTTATTCAGAAACAGCTGAAACAATAAGCCGTTTTTATGTCTGTCCAGGCAGTTGACAGATGCACATATAATGAACAGCAACAGAATCACACAGCTGAAACAGAAGATTGCCCAGCTTGAGTCAGAATGTCAGGAGCCATGCAGAGACACAGCCGAAATACAGGAGACAACTGGAAGAGGTACGCAAAATGCTTCTTGTATGGTTGAGGGTTTGTTCAGTTACAAGTATCGCCAGCTGGCATCACAGCAATGAGTTATTTGTAATCTTACAGGCTGCAGATTTCTGCAAAGATATATAAAATTGCAAGTTATGAAAACAATGCCTGGATCAATACAAGCACCAGGTAGATGTCTGCAAACAAGGCATTCAGATGGGACAGAGTTCTTGTTTGTTCCTTTGGCCTTTTTGGCCAAAATGTGATTATCCCCAAATGTATGTTAAACATGTGGGACGTGAGTAGGTTTTCCATGGACATAGGACAAAGAGAAGATAACCCATTATCACATTTCTACTGAGTCATCTGAAAAAAAAATTAATTATTCCATTAGCTCCAAAAGTGCCTTTTTTGTTGCTGTAGAAATTGATGCAATGACTGTATTTTATATTTAAGTTGCTCAACCTCTATGTGAGACTAAACTCCTCCTCATCTTACACAAGTCCTGTGACATTCAGTAGGATTTCTTATAGCATGGGGGTTGGAACGAGATGATCTTAAGGTCCTTTCCAACCCTAACTATTCTATGATTCTATGATTCTATATGGACTAAATAGCTAGTTTTGCAACAATGACATTTAGATTAATCGTATTTCTTCTATTAAGAAAGCTACAATATCAAATAAATATGAGGATAGAGCTGTAGCTAGATAAATAACGATCCTTTGAATATCTTTTCTTCAGATTGTCAAGACATTGCAAATAAAGGTGCCAGAAAAAGTGGTCTTTACTTTATCAAGCCTCAAAAAGCCAAGCAGTCATTTCTAGTCTACTGTGAGATTGACTCATATGGCAACGGCTGGACAGTATTACAGAGGGTATGCCGCTTATGTGTTATTACCACAAGCAAGCTTATTGCATCAGCATTGTCTTTATTTACCTACATAAGATACATATATTTTTTACTGAGGTTTTTGGTTTTGTTTGTTTGTTTGCTTGTTTATTTTCCCAGAGACTGGATGGGAGTGAGGACTTCAAGAGAAATTGGGTTCAGTACAAGGAAGGATTCGGACATCTGTCTCCAGATGACACCACCGAGTTCTGGCTGGGTAATGAAAAGATTCATTTAATAACCACGCAGTCCACTCTGCCGTACACCTTACGAATAGAACTGGAGGACTGGAGTGGCAAAAAAAGGTATGTGCTCATGATGCTTCTAAAAATGACAGCTGAAAACCTACTGCTCCTGTTGCTGTGTCCATTTGTACAGTTTTCTGAAAAAAAACTGAGTCCTTAGACTTGCTGCCATGCATATGACACTGCTTTGGCTCCTGAACTCACTGCCGTGACAGTGGTCACCATGTGTGACCTGTTGGCAGGCACATGTATGTGTCTGAAGGCCATGTGCTGGCAGCCCTAGTTTTTTTGGCAGAAGGAATCTGTTTCTTCTCTTCAAGTTTCTTCACATGGGACATGCTCTCCTTCTTCCCACCAAGAATTTCCTCATGACCTAAGGAAGCCTTAGCATTACAAACCTGGGAGATATATATATGTGGGTTTGTATAATGTAGATCATTCATACATCACTGAAGACTAGTAGTCAGAAAACATCTGATACTGGAGCACAAAAGTTGGTTGGATGTGTGTCATTGAATTGAGGCACACAATCATGCAAAACCAATTCCTTTCAAAGACTAGGATGTCATAGATGCCTTTTCTGCAGTTCTAACATGTATGTACTGGGAATGCAACCTTCACATATTCACCATTCTTCTTTGTTAACAGCACTGCTGACTATGCTGTATTCAAAGTGGGAAGTGAAGGAGACAAGTATCGACTGACTTATGCCTACTTTATCGGTGGTGAAGCTGGGGATGCCTTTGATGGCTTTGATTTTGGAGATGATCCAAGTGACAAGTCCTTTACCTATCATAATGGCATGCGGTTCAGTACCTACGATAACGACAATGATAACTTTGCTGGCAACTGTGCTGAGCAAGATGGATCTGGATGGTGGATGAATAGATGTCATGCTGGCCACCTCAATGGCAAATATTATATAGGTAAAGTATCTCCTAAAAACCTGTAACCCAGGACACTGCATTTCAGTGACAAAGAAAAATGGGTCACTTTCATTGAGTATGTTTTGTCATCTAGATTTCCCAAAGCTGGGGTAGGCCATTCTTTGCAATAAGTGATAACACTAGCAGTAGGAACTTATGGCTGGTCTCCAGCCCAAAGTGAGAGAATCAGTCCTGACAGAAGCAAACTAGGGGGAGAAGGGCAGTAAACGGGGCCTGTTAGCATACCCAGGGATGCACATTAACTATTTTAGAAAGCAACTAATGGTTTTGCTCCAACTGGTATTTTTTAGATGGTGTGTACACATCCAAAGATGCTGGTCCATCTGGATATGACAATGGCATTATCTGGGCAACCTGGCGTGACCGGTGGTACTCCATGAAGAAAACTGCAATGAAAATCATCCCATTCAACAGACTGTCAGTAGATGGACAGCAGCACAATTTGGGCAGCGCCAAACAGGTTAGACCACAGGACTGAGGCAATATTTAATATGACAACAGAACATAGTTAATTACTTCAAACACTGAGCATGGACAGCTGAAGTGTTAATTCCACTGCATCTTAGAGAAGGTGGCTTTGTTTACCATTTTGTCACAGAAATATTTGTACTTTGATTTTATTATTACTGATTCTTTTAACAGGTAATTAGATGTATAGTCTCGTGATCAGAAATAATCCCCTGCCTTCATGCACTTTAAATATGTATGAATGCTATCAACATGTCATTATAGCATTATGTACTTTTTTCTTTAGAAGAACATTAAAATGCTCTTTTTTTCTGTTGTAGGTTGGAGACTCATAAAGGGACAATTCCACAAAGACTGGTCGGAACAGGGAAAACAGATCTATTATCTCTTAGACACTGAACTTACCTAACATGAAAGAGTTCAGTTTTGACTGTAAAACACCATTGACTGTAAAATGCCCAAGCCTCTTTCCTGAGCAGTGCTTACCTTTGTACATGGTTATTTTTTTCTGTACAAATTCTCAATAAATTTTTGATTATTACAAAAAATTTGAACTTCTGTGCTCTACTGTTGGCCAAACAAAACAAAGTAAAATTTATGATTGTTGGAGGGTAACTGATCAAACATGTAAACTCGTACCCCTCATTCAGTCATTCCTGAATTGCACACCAGTACTTTCTGCTTTTTGTTTAGAGGTGAGTGTTGGAGCTATTTCTCCATAATGTGGCTGTTTCCAAAAGATTTCATTCTATTTTCTGATGAAACTGATTTGTGACATAGATCAAAATACACAGCAACTTGAAAGAAGCCTATTTTGCTGCTGACGGCTACTTAACTGAGCTTACAATGAAGTAATGAATATATTTTAAATTAAGAAGTGTTAGGAAGTATACTATCAATGACCAAGAACAGATATTTTACTCCAGATCAACAAGTTTCTCAAATATGACTGAGAATAGAAGTTTCATTTGCTTTATAGCACATACTATTACACTACCAACCTGAATACCCCCTTTTTATGCATGAATATTTGAAGATAAATCTAACGTATCTAGTGCCATTATCCAACAACAACAACAAAAATTGCAGCAGAAATTCATTGTATTTTACTTGCATTTTCTTTTTCTAGCTCTGGTATTAATTTTCCATGTGATCCCCATAAGCAAACTTGCAGCACAGTTCAAGAACAGCAAAGAATTTGCAATGCTGTCTGAATGTACTCACTCAGGATATCTGACAAGTGCATTTGAGGGGTGCATTAGCAAATCAAATCAGATTTATGGATAAATTGCTCAACAAAAAACATCAGAGCTAGAATCTCTACCTCTATACCTCTATACCTCTATATCTCCATATCTCTATATCTCTATAAATATATATCTATTCATCTATATATCTATATCTATATATCTATATCTCTATATCTATGTCTATGTCTGTATCTATATCTATCTCAAGTTGATATATTAAGAAGTGAAATACAAAGTGTATCCTGGTCTTTATTTTTAGCTACCAGTGAGAGGCCAGAAGTTCACTTGGTATTTCTGAATAGCACATTCAAATGCTGTATTTTAAAGACAGGGAGACATTACTCTTATAGATCTAAGAGGCAGTTTATGCAGCCTCAACACTTTTCCAGGTCTGTAGCAAGGCTGATGCTGAGCCTTTTTCCCTGGATCTGAGACTACATAGAATGATAAGTTTCTGTCCCCATGTATTTTTACTGAGGTTGTTTTGACTTTGTTCAAGTTTTACCCTTGAGCCAAAATCTGAGAGGAAGGCAGGTTTCTCAGGAGTAGGTGTGAAGAAGCCATTGTGCAGCTTAGGGTCAGCGTGGGGTTAACAAGGGTTTGGGATGAGGGACAACCCCTCCACACCACTGAACACCATATTTGCACAACTCTATTGCACTCACGCAACCAGCCATGCTGCTGGCTCATTGCCAGCCTTGACATCCAATTCCTCACCAGGCAAAGCAGTTTTCCTGTGAGTGCAGTGAGTCCTTTTACATGGTTCCTTGTAGCTGAAGCAGTATGTGTAGAGAGGCCTAGGGGAAGGATGTGAGCTGAGGGTTGGCAAGACCTATCTCATCCTGGTTCTTCAAACAGCCACTTGAGTGGCATTGCCTTCCACTTTCTGTTTTCAGTTTAACCTACCTATGACATAACATTAAGGTTGTTATTATTTATATGTTTGCAACATGGAATTATAAAATACTCCTTTCCCCTCCATTGCTTTGACTTCTGTATCCACACTCTGCTAGGTCTGAACTGTGATTGGCCTTTCCTGGTTTAGCTTTTGGACGCCATGCTTTATCTGATGAGAATTTGCTGTATCTACACACATTTCACTGGTGTGAGCTGGCATTTTATAGGTTGCTTACTAGAACGAAGATTGGCTTTTTCTTACAGTTGATGTGTTGATTGGTGTCCTAAGTTTTCACAAATCATTTTAACCTCTTTAGAGAGGACCATCTGCTCCAGTGGTCAGGAGGGTTAGAGCTATCAAATCCAAGAACTCAAAAAAGTTCTGTGCCAGAGTTCATCGGAGAGTCTGCAGGATCCCAGTCTGCAGTTACATTCTCTGGGTCCTGAAAGAAGACTGAAAACGCTCATACCTTTTGGATGATAAAGGGACTAGGGCACCTCCCATGTGAAGACAGGCTGAGAAAGCTGGGGCTGTTCAGCCTGGAGAAGAGAAGCTGCATGGAGACCTCATAGCAGCCTTCCAGTATCTGAAGGGGGCCTGCAAGGATGCTGGGGAGGGATTCTTCATCAGGGACTGTAGCGATAGGACAAGGGGTAATGGGTTCAAACTTAAACAGGGGAAGTTCAGGTTAGATATAAGGAAGAAGTTCTTTACTGTGAGGGTGGTGAGGCACTGGAACAGGTTGCCCAAAGAAGTTGTGAATGCTCCATCCCTGGCTCCATCCCAGGTTGGACAGAGCCTTGGGCAACATGGTCTAGTGTGAGTCATCCCTGCCCATGGCAGGGGGGTTGGAACTAGATGACCTTAATCCTTTCCAACCCAAACCATTCTATGATTCTATGATTCTATGATTCTTTCTACTGTTGCCAATCCTGTAACCATCAGAAAGGGGCCTGAAAAGATCTCCTATTTCTTCTGACTCTTAGAGAATAATACTCTGGGTATTATTTTTTTTTTTGAGGAAATATATTGCAATTTGAATTAATGCCCTTATTTTGTAGCTGTGCTAGAATCACCATGCCTGGAAGTGTTCAAAAACCGTGTAGATGAGGCCCTCAGTGACATAGTTTAGTGGTGAACTTGGCAGTCCTGGGGTAATAGTTGGACTTGATGATCTTAAAGTTCTTTTTCAACCTAGTTGATTCTATGATTCTAGGATTCTATGATTCTATACTGGGAGGCCATATTTCTCTTTTCTAAATCAGTCTTTACCATACATGACCCTCAGACCGTTATCTATATTACTTATGGTGAAAGTTGTCTGTATTTAGGCAGGCCTGCCACCGTCTGAGTTTATAAAAGTTCATTATAGGATTTGGTGGCTATAATGAGTTTGCCTTTCTCTCCTACCTTGTGCTTGCAGTCATTCTTCCAAAGACCACTGTAGCACAAAAGAGAAGAAAGTGGATGAGGAAAGGATAGAGGCAGAAAAAAGCAAATAGTGTGGATGGGCTGGAGAACTTGATGGGTCCCTCAGTCCTTGGGACATTGCATGAAGAAAATGTAGGACCAGATTCTGGGACTGGCTAGTAACGAATTCAAAAGAGTTAAGTAGTCTGAGGAGCATATGAAGAGAAAGTGGAGCTGAGAGCTGGGGCTGAAGGAGACCGGAGTCTAAGACAAGGTATCTAGAGGAGGGACATGAATGAACAGGAAAGAGGAGGAGAAGGCACTGCTTGGGAACTGATGATGGTGACTTGTGGTAGGACAGGAGGCAGGGACAGTGCTGGGCAAACAAGGGCTGGCTCACATTTAGGGTGCACAAGCTGTACTTAAACCCCAGATTCCCAACTATTATTGTGGCAACCTGCCAAGAGCGGGGCAGCTGAAATCTGTCCTTTGATGATGAATTAAAGTTAAATCCAAAGTTTACCTCGCTCTTGGCCTTTAGCCTTCCAAACAAACACAGGGAGAAATGATTGGATGATTGCAACAGGAAAGCAAAGGTACAGGCTGAAGGTCAGGCCCAGATTCAGCCCTCAACTGGAAATCCTGAGGAGCTCCTCCTTCACCTCAGCTTCACCCAGAAACCCCTTCACATGAAGCAGGAAACACCTCTTAGTTTACCTAATGTTTGTGGTTGGTTATCGGCTTTTTCCAGTCCTTCTAGCCATGGTGGCCAAGTTTTACTTGGACCAGAGCTGAAGTTTTCCACGTTTGAAGGTCATCAGAGAGCTTTGTCCTCCATCAGGGTTTGTGGAGGCCTGGCATATGCTTGTGCCGTGTCCAGTTTTACACTGGTAGCTGGTATCTGGGTCACCACCTAGCAAATTGTCGCATCCTCTGTGAGCATGGTTGGAAAGGCAGAAATTCTTCTGCTTGGTGTGCTCTGACTACTGTTGATTCTTAAGGCCTATTAAATTACCAAAATAATGTTCAGACATTATTGAAGATCACAAAATCAAGCTCTTACAAAATGGGAAAAGCCAGAACTGACTGACGTGTCACATCTGAATTATGAAGGATGCTTTAGTTGTTGCATAGGTTGTAATGCATGTGAGGAATAAGACCAGGTGGGGCATAGTTGTCTCTTACTTACAGCTGTTACCCTGCAAAATTAGGTGCTATTCCTGCCCTCATCACTTAGTTTCTGTGGGACCAGAGGCAAGACACTCTGGTGAAGCACTGAGGTAGCTGAATGATGAGCACCATAGGAAAATCCATGAAGCTTTAAACAGTCTGCAGAGCATCATCATACAATGGAAAGAATGTACAGCTCTGAGCAGCTGCTTGCTGTCTTTTCTTCCTTTAAGCATTTTATTGTCTGCTGAGCTTTTTATAATTCTTCCACAGAATTGCTGCATCAGAGTGAACAAAACCGTGTAGGACTTGGAGTGGGGAAGCATCACCAATCTTGCCCAAGCTGAAGTTAGCAGCTGAGGGTTTTGGTGTGTAAGAATATTGATTGTCTGCTTTGAGTTCAGGAGCTGCCTTATGGACATTTATCAACCAAAGAACACAGCAATGGCTGGCTGATCTTCAAACTGAACAAAGGTAATATGTGGTCTGTTTGGACATTTGTTACTGAAGTTATGTGGTCTGTCTTGTTGCTGGAATAGAAGTTTGTTGAATCACAGCATTACTAGCACTGCACTGGCAGTGGGATTACTAGCACTGAGATTCAACAGATGACTTTACAGAGCATGTTGCAGGGAATTTATATGAACAAAACATCTTGTTTCAGAATGTGTGCAGATAAAATAAGACTAAGCCTTAAACATAATAGAAACCCTTTGTAATGCAAAACCAGGTCTTTGTGGTGTAGGTGTTAATCAATTTAGCACCATCTTAATGAGCTCTTCTGCTACCTGAGGATATGACTCGGGTAGATTTAGATTATACATCAGGAAAAAAATTCTTCACTATGAGGGTGATGAGACACTGGCATAGATTACCCAAAGAAGTTGTGGATCCCCCATCCCTGGCAGTGTTCAAGGCCAGGCTGGATGAGACTTTAAGCAACCTGGTCTAGTGGAAGGTGTCCCTGCCCGTGGCAGAGGGTTTCGAACTAATGTGATCTTTAAAGTCCCTTCCAACCCAAACCAGTCTATGATTCTCTGATATTGGTATGAATTAGATTTAAGAGGTGTTCCCTAAATAAGCATGAAATACAAGGGCAGCCAGGGGAGGAAACAAAGGGTCCTATTCATGTCTCTGTAAAGCAGAACATGGTAAGATGTTGCAACCTCTAGATGATGAAGAGTTTTTCGAATGTTGTGTGGTTTTAAAGAGCCAAGAGAGAATTTTGTTCTTTCGACTGATGAGGGCAACATGTGCTCTAAGCAAAGATTTTCTTGCTCATTCCTGATCACTGTGGTGGCAACTTTTGAGATGGGCAGCACCTCTCAAGTGTGACAGCCAGGTGCATCTCTCTCCAGCAACAGTAAGGCTATCGAGCTCACAGCAGCAGCGTATAATCATCAATTACCACATACAAACTATACCCATTGTACAACCATTTAAGGAGGCATGACTCTTTAGGAATATTTAATTATGCTTAACATCCATTCTGGGGCATTTTCAAGTACCACTCTACTGTGCTCTTCATAAATTTGTGTTCATTTCAAACAAATCCTACTTGATAAAAAATTATAATATACCATTTGTGTAAGAGAGAGCATAGTGTTAAACACATCGTGCATCATACAAATACCTGTAAAGTCCAGCTGTAAAAACTGATGTAAACTGGGCTCTACACTCCTCAGGAATTTATTTCAGTTGGTGACCACATGGTCACAGATAGAATGTATCAACCTTTCTTAGACCAGTACTTGCCTTGGAAAGGGCAGTGGATTTCACAGCAGTGGAACAGTCACACAGAAAAGGCAAACCAAGGACTTCCTGTTTCAAATATCAGCTCTTTGATTATGCTAACTAAGTGCCCGTCACACAGTGTGTGTCTTCCAGCAGGTAAGCATTGCTGGATTCCACTAGGTCCTGCATACATCTAAGTTGAACATCTAGTTACGAGAAACAAAGCTTTAGACAGATTTTTTTTTCCTGGAATACATGGTGTTGTCAGCATGTTGCTGTTGTACAAACTTATCCAAAACTTGTGCAAGAGGCCTTAAGTAATCACCTAAGGGGGAGGGGGACATCTGGCATGTTTTGTCTCCAAACAGAAGGGAGCATAATGATTAATCTCAGCTTCACACTAAGGTTTAAATTGCACCCAGAGACTGGGGGAGAGCATCCTTTCAGAGTTCTGCTTGCTCTTCTCCTGAAGATGATATCAGTGAGGATCCTCTGTGTGTTGCTGTGCCTCAGCTTAGCCTGGGTATGAATTTGATTCTTTTCATATCTTTCTGTTTTGAAGCATGTTCATTAGATAGATAAATTTTGGCTGTCACCTAGCTTGTAAAATTCAATGCACACACATATACACAAGCTTACTGTAACTACTTCACTGCTGGATTTTCATCAGTAGTTCTTGAGTATTCAGCTCTCTAGTTTTGCTCAATTTGTTTTTGCTGAATCTGCCTGGCTTCAGGAGCAGCATATACATTAAGATGAATTTATAGATTCATAGGTGATGCTGTAAGTCTTAAAAGTAATTGAGTGGACACCTGTGGCTTCAGTCAGCCAGGAATTTTCATATTTATTAGGGTGAATTCTGCTCTCCTTTGGATGATACTTCAGCAGGGTTTTCCACCTACAAATGACATACAATACCTTTGTTATAAAATACACATTAAAACCCAAGGATTCCTGTGGCAGCAACATCAGGTTAAACTAGGGCTAAGTAAGAAACAATTTTTAGGTAAAAGGAAACAGATAGACTTGATTTTCAACTATGTTAATATAACCTTGCTTTTTTCTCATTGAGGTCTCAGGCCATGATCTTATATTAGATTCTTCATGTTTCTCTTTATGACTGTCTTTTGAAGATTGTGCATATTGTAACAAATGACAGAAATTATAGAAAGCAGATGGGACAAAACAGAAGCAGTCATATTGGAGCTGTCAATGCCAAAGGGACACAAACCACCTAAAAGTAAAGTTTTTATCTGTTACTTTTAAGAGGCCAGATCCTCAGGATTAATCAAACCAGAGTGAATCTGCCAATTTTAATAATGACATTCCATTATCATTTAATAAAGATATTCCAGTTTAATAATGACATTACTATTTTTATTATGATGTTATTAGCTTTCTTGGTCTTTATGCCAGGAAAAAAATGGCTACAAGCTTACATGTAGCAACTGTGATTAAAATCAGAAACACTAATGGGAAAACTCTCTTTATATATATATACACAACTTAAGCCAGTTTTGTGGAGACTGAAGGTAGTAGAGTGAAAACACAAATTTAGCAATATTGCAGTAAATGGAAATAGAACATAGATTTTTAAAGTATTTGCTTTAACTTAACCAGTTTCAATCTGATTTCAAGTCAATTTTACATTTACACACAGAACACAAAATTTTTGTGGAAATATATTACCATGATATATCTTGAGCATCACCAGCTCCCTACATAGCAGCATTAATTTTAAGAGATTAAAAGCTTTATTCCAACAAAACAAACAAAATCATATCTTCCAAGAAATGACAGGAATAAAATCTTCGCACTGTTCAATGTGATGCTTTCCAGATGGCTGTAATTGCCACATGTCAGCTGTGCCACTGAGTGTCTGAGGACATCAACATTATACTTCTGTTTTCTTGGGAGCTGTTTGGTTAATCTTGGTTTTACTTTTGCCCTTTTTCCTGCTGGCAGGCACAAGATGGAGAGACTACCTTTGAAAAGGAAGGTGCAGGAGTGCGTGGTCCCAGGATTGTGGAGCACATGTCCCAGTCCACCTGCCAGTATGAGAAGAACTGGCCCATCTGTGCGGACGATGACTGGGTGAGCAATGAGCTCTGAGGGCTAAAGTGGGGCCTATCAGCAGGGTGCTCATGGACCTCAGCCAGACTGCTATGATGGGTGCTATGCAGCCAGCATGCAGTTGGGACTCAGGGGCAATGGGTAATGCTCCATGTCAGGGCAGCTTGGAGAGATCTCCTGCAGGAAAGAAAGGAAAAAATTAAGAGAAAGAAAGAGGTGGAAGTTTGCCAGGGTGCAGAATCAGAAGAGAAAGTAGTCTAGAAAAGAAAGATGAAATAAAAGAAAGCTATACCTAGAAAAAATTAAGAAGGATTTATTTTTAGAATTTTGATATTGCCACTTTTGTAGTAAGAGAAAGGTAAGAGAAAGGCACCAGAAAGAAAGATGTGTGACAAAGAAAAATAGCTAGAAATAACTTACACTTCACTACTTACTTTTTAGGAAGTCAGATGACAAAATGTTCAGTAAAATTCATAAGGATTGACTGGATGTCTTTATGTATAAGCTGTTCATTAGTCTCTCTCCTGCCTCATACATCTTTGTCCATCTCTATGCTACATTTGTTTGATGAAATCTTGGCAAAGAGCTTTAGTCTGTAAGAACATTAAGCTTTTCCAAGGAAAATTTTGCTTAAATAAGTTGTTCTCTAACGTGCTTGCTCAAACTGGACAACAGACTTCTAACAGCAGCCTTTTGGGAAATACATATATATATATGTTTATTTCACCCCTGTGGAACAGAGGAGAGGGAAAACTGAAGGTTTACTTGTTCTTGCTCCCCACTTACAGCAAGTTTCTGAGGATGCGCTTCACTGATTTCATTACACCATTGCCGGAGGCATAGGAGGTAAAGGATCAGCCTGCAGTTAGCTTGCTCTAAGTCACACAACTTCTTGGCGAAGTTGTTGGATGAATAGGACAGGACATCTGAAAGAAACTTGCAGAATCTTGCCCTAATTTTTTTTTTTTTTAATGTGTTTTCAGTGTTGGCCAGAAGTCTGCAAATGTAATGCTAAAAAAAGGCTTACTCATGAAGATTTTAACACGATTATTTCCATCTTCTGATTTTAGGGTACAAAATGTCCATCAGGCTGCAGAATGCAAGGACTGATCGATGAAACAGATCAGGATTATAGTCACAGAATAGACAAAATCAGGAAGCTGCTCTTAGAAAATCAAAACAACTATAAAAAATCAAATCGGATAGTTGTGGAAACTGTAAATGTTCTGAAACCAAACCTGGACAGTGCTCAGAGTGAGTATCTTGCACCTAGTTGTATTATCCATTGCTGAATTACTTTTTTTTTTTTTTTGTGCATAAGCAATATGTAGTGAAAATATACCATAGAATCATAGAATCATAGAACAGTTAGGGTTAGAAAGGATATGCTGCACTGGACCTTATTAACAAGACACAGAATAACCATAGTAACTAAGACTCTTAACTGCTAACTAGTAAAAACTAATGTATTTTTTCACCTGTCCAGTACTGTGAGAAATATGTTCTTAATTACATGTTTTAATTACTTATTTTAAAATACACTACCCTTTTAGGAAAGAAATCACACATGCATAGCTGACTGTGAGGCGTTTCTGTTTCAGAGATTGATGATGATTATGGTCGCGTGTCAGAAGAACTGAGACAGAGAATTGTGACATTAAAGCAGAGAGTTGTCACTCAAGTAAACAGAATTAAAGCTCTGCAGAGCAGCATCCAGGAACAGGTGATGGAGATGAAGCGCTTGGAGGTGGGTAGCTGCTATGTAGTTTCCATTCTTTCCAGGGCTTAGCTACAGAAAGAGGGTCTATCCATTGAGCAGTGAGCAGTGCTCGCTCCAGAAGAACACTTGATGCAACTCCCACAGGGTCTGACTTGCTGAGGCAAATCCCCAAATGAGTTGCTTTCTGTGCAGCTTGGTTTTCTTTTCCTGCCATGTGGGAATGAGTTGTGAGCTCGGGAGGGCTCCTGGTCCCATTTCCTACTTCTGCTCTGAGACAAGCAGCAAAGATCTTATATCTGCTGATAACTGGCTCTGTCTGGGGTGTTTCTCCTCCTGTAAGGAGTTGCTGAGCAGCTAGGATGAGGGGGTTGTGCCCTGTCCTTCCCTGGTTCTGCCACTGCTGCCCAAGCCAGTGCTGGCACTAGAGCCCATGTTCGCAAGTTGCAGCCAATTCTTCTGACAGTAATGAAAGGAAAAGCCCTGACACAAACAGTGGTTTTGCTCAAAAGCCCGTTTTGATCCCCAGATCAGAGATCCATCTTTTGAATCATTTAGGAAAGTAGTGGTAGCCCCAGGATGGCAGGCCTCACAGCAGGGCCATGACAGGCTCTGGGACAAGCCCAGTGTCTTCCCCTCTCCTTGGAGGACCCGTTTCTGCCCCGGTCCCTAGGGAGTTGCCCAGCTCTACAGCACTCCCTCCAGGCCCAGGAAGACACCCCTATGTACCAAGAATAAAGGGAGCAGAGTTTGGGAACGTGCTACAATGCACTTCTCCACGGAGTTCATGTGCACTGTGCTATTGCATGTGTTGCATTTATTGGAAATAAACCCAGGGATGACTTCAAAACTGAGCTTTGGAAAAACTCTGCTGTAGGTGGGAGGTGCCAGGACAGCTCCCACCTTTCCCCCAGTGCAGTTAAAGGATACACTTGCTTGAGAAAGTCAGGAAAGCTCCCTAACCAAATTATTTCTCTCTGTTTATATAGGTGGACATTGATATTAAGATACGAGCTTGCAAAGGAACCTGTGCTAGAAGTTTTGATTACCAGGTGGACAAAGAAAGCTATGACAATATCCAGAAGCAGCTTACCCAAGCCAACTCCATCAACTTGCACCCAGAGCTTCAAACAACCACCTTGAGCACACTGAAAATGAGGCCAATTAAGGACTCAAATGTTCCTGAGCATTTTAAGCATAAGCCTCTGCCAGAAATGCAAGCTCTGAATATAATTAATAACATCAGGCAGATGCAAGTGGTATTAGAAAGATCAGAAACAGACACAAAGCCCTCCCGAGGCGACAGCGTGTATCTCACGGCAGAATCAAGGGGGGATGGACCTTCACACACCAGCAAATTAGTTACTCCTACTCATGGGAGAGAAACTATTAGTCTGGGAGACAAAACCTCCTCTACTGTTCATAGGTGCACCAAAACTACCACCAAAAAAATTGTCACTGGCCCTGATGGCCCTAGAGAAGAAGTAGTTGAAAAAACAGTTTCTTCTGATGGCTCAGACTGCTCCTATTTGCAAGGGGCAGGAAATGTTAGAGAGGAAGGGAGCATGTACCACGTTGGTGGGACAGATGACTTCCACAAGCTAGAGAGGTTATTCCCTGAGCTGGAGTCCTTTTTTACCCCTGACTCTGCATCTGCTGCTAGTAAGCACTTTGGTGGATCTAGCAGTGTTTCATTTAGCAGCCACACAACTGGTACAGACAGTAGCCACTTAGGTACTGGAGTATCCAGTCATTCAGGGACCTATGGGGAGAAAGGCAAATTTACAGACTTAGGAGAGGAGGAAGAAGATGACTTTGGAGGACTTCACCTTCAGCCATCTGGATTCCCATCTGGCAGTGCAAGTCACTCCAAGACTGTAGTGACCAGCGCTTCTAGTTTCAACAAGGGAGGCTCCACTTTTGAAACCAAATCACTAAAGACCCGTGAAATAACTGAGGAGCTAGGTGGGGTGCAACATGATCAGAGTGCAGAGGATACCCCAGACTTTCAGGCACGCAGCATCAGACCATCAGGAATGAAGCAAAGGAGAGCCAGCACTGGGAAAGGTACACAGGCATCACGGAAGTAGTTAATTGAGGTAGTGGAGCCAAACTCCATCCGTAATCAAACTGACACATTGGTTTCAGATACCGTAGTACAACAGTGTGATGTTAAAATGCAAACACTGTGTCTGTTTATTGCCACCTTGGAAACAGAAAGGAAAATATTTCATTGATACTTGGGTATTACATCATAGACAATTCACAATTTAACATGTATGTAAAATTTTCTTTTCTGAATTCTTTTTAATGTTGCCTGTCACTATACCTAGTGTAGTTCAAGATATGTTTAACAATTTTCTTCAGAGCTATTGGTACTTGGATTCCTCTGAACCTTTTATTAAATTTTGCTGATAACTCCTGTCAAACCAGATCAACTTTTTTTTTTAGACTGTGATGATATCCGCCAGAAACACACTTTTGGTGCCAAAAGTGGCATTTTCAAAATCAAGCCAGCGGGATCGAATAAGGTTTTGTCAGTTTATTGCGACCAAGAGACAACTTTGGGAGGATGGCTATTGATCCAACAGAGAATGGATGGATCAGTGAATTTTAACCGGACCTGGCAAGACTACAAGAGAGGTTTCGGCAGCGTGGATGGCAAAGGGCAAGGAGAGTTCTGGCTGGGCAATGAAAACATACACTTGCTGACTCAGAACGACACTCTCCTTCGGGTAGAGTTAGAGGACTGGGATGGAAATGCTGAGTATGCAGAGTATATCATACAGGTAGGGTCTGAAGCAGAAGGGTATGCCCTTGCTGTGTCCTCCTATGAGGGGACTGCTGGGGATGCGCTGATAGCCGGCTGGCTGGAAGACGGCACCGAATACACGTCCCATGCCCAGATGCGGTTTAGCACCTTTGACCGGGACCAGGACCGCTGGGAGGAGAGCTGTGCAGAGATGTACGGGGGTGGCTGGTGGTACAACAGCTGCCAGGCAGCCAACCTCAATGGCATTTACTACCTGGGGGGCCACTACGACCCCAGGTACAACATTCCTTATGAGATCGAAAATGGTGTGGTCTGGCTGCCATTTAGAGCCTCTGACTATTCCCTCAAAATTGTTAGAATGAAAATCAGGCCCATAGAAACCTTGTAGAAAGACAGGCTTTTAATATATGTTACAACTACAAGTTGAAAGTATTTTTTACATATGAATGTGCATAATGTACCTTTACTCTGTGAATTTGAAGGCAACTGGGCACATCTGTGGCTTAAAAAATAAACACTGATTAATAATCAACAAAACAGTTCTTTCACCTTATTTGCAATTGACAAACCTTTTCAGGGAAATGTTGATTTTATACCTCTTTTTATATGAACTTTGTCTCTGACTTTCACAATAATAGAATCATAGAATAGTTAGGGTTGGAAAGGACCTTAAGATCATCTAGTTCCAATCCCCCTGCCATGGGCAGGGACACCTCACCCTAGACAATGCCGCCCAAGGTTCTGTCTTTGACAGATCACACCTAAATTGGAGATAAAAGTATTTATAATTTGAATTATTTATTTTGTTGAAAAGTATTAAAGAAATAAAATAATTAAGAAGTATGTTCACCAAGAACTCCTGCCTCCACTACCACAAACCATCAAAGTCTGATCAAGTTCAACAGTCACACTTCTGGGCTGTCTCCTCACATTTCAATTTTGAGGGCAGCACAACAGCATCAGGAGTCAACTCTCAGGCAGAGCTAGACATGGTTTGGGTTCTCGCTTTTGCCACAGACCTAACATGGAGTACAGTTTGATAAATGGCACATCCATTTTAGGACTGACTTTTCAGGACCTCCTAAGCTGTGGTTTTACAAATATGGACATAGGCCTTCCATCCCATTGATGAATTCTAGGCAGTTTACCATGCATACTGTAGCTTCAAAATAAGACAGTTCACGGTAACTCACCAAAATACAACTCTCAAAGCAGGCTATTATTTTCTAGTGACCACTAAAAGGTTATGAATATAACCAGCACAAGCAAGATGAGCATCATCTGGATGGCTACAGTATATATTTCCTTGGTTTAGAATGTTTCTCGGCACATGTGTCAAGCAAGGATTCTTGTACAGATAAGGTGTTTAAATGAGCAACTTAGTGACAGTGTACAGTAAGATTTTTTAGCAAAAAGCTGGTGCATAGAAAAACAGTTATATCGGTTACACACAAGTTATATCAGTTCAGCACAAGAACATGTGACATAAAATTATACAAGTATTTACTCTGTTTAATATTTCTGTGCTTCTATTGAGAAATAAGCACGAGCAAACTTTCTTGCCTCCAACCTCACTGGCCAGTATGTTTCATACCATTTAACAGGATCACTAAATACTGGCAAAGCAGCTCACTTTGAGCCTTTTCCCAGCGCTTCTCAAACACAGCCACTGTCTAACCTTTTTGGAGAGTTTGCTGAAGAACAAAGACATCTTTACAGCCATGTGCAGAGAACCGTCTGTGCTTTTGGAAAATGGGCTTCTGCTTTACTCCTTGTAGTTTTGTTCCCTAGCCTCAGTGGTAGCCTGCTTGTGGGAATGCTGAACATTTGCACTCACGTAGTGAGATGCTGCTGTGATATCTCCTCCTTGCCCTCCTGGACTCCACGCATTAACACAAGAGGCTTCAGATGGGATCCATCTATCGCTAGTGATCTGGGTCCCTTCCTTCATGGAGGAAGGCAGTCCCCTCTGAAAGATGTTCGATCCTGCCTACCAGGCTTGGGAAGTCCTGTCTTTGGGACAACCTCTGCTCCCGGCTACAGAGGGAGCATAGATCACCAGCTTCAATGAAATGCACAACCTCCCTTATGATTGGAGTCACTAATTGCTCTAGTCCCACAAAAGTGATTGTGTGAAAGACATACCAGTCAGGTCTTCTAATACTGTATTTTATTGTGTGATCAAAGGATGTTTGATATCATCATCAACAACATAGACAGTGGGATTCAGTGCACCATCAGCAAGTTGGCAGATGTCACCAAGATGAGTGATGCAGTTGACGCACCCAAGGGACAGGATGCCATCCAGCGGGACTTGGACAGTCTCGAGAGGTAGGCCCATGTGAACCTCATGAAGTTCAAGAAGCCCAAGCTCCTACACCTGTGTAGGGGCCACCCCCACTATCAGCACAGGCTGGGGGATTGAAGGGATTGAGAGCATCCCTGAGGAGAAGGACTTGTGAGTACTGGTGAATGAAAGACTGGATATGAGCTGACAGTGTGCGCTTGCAGCCCAGAAGGCCAATTGTATCTTGGGCTGCATCCAAAGGATCATGGCCAGCAGGACAAGGGAGGTGATTCTGTTCCTCTATCTGCCCTCTGAGACCCCACCTAGAGTACTGCATCCAGCTCTGGAGACCTTAGCAACCAAAAGACATGGACCTGTTGGAGAGGGTCCAGAGAAGGGCCACAAAAATGATCAGAGAGATGGAACACCTGTCCTATGAGGAATGGCTGAGAGAGTTGGGCTTGTTCCGCCTGGAGAAGACTCTCTGAAGATCTTATTGCAGCCTTTCAGTTCTTTAAAGGGGCCTATAAGAAAGATGGCGAGAGACTTTGTAGCAGGGCTTCTTGTGATAGGATGACAGGTAATGATTTTAAACTAAAAGAGGGGAGATTCAGGCTAGATGTGAGGAAAAACATTTTTACACAGACAATAAAATACTGGCACCAGTTGCCCAGAGAGGTGGTGGATGAGTCATCCCTGGAAACATCCAAGGCCAGGCTGGATGTGGTTCTGAGCAACATGATCTAGTTGACGATGACACTGCTCATTGGAGAGGGGTTGGACTAGATGACCTGTGAAGGTCCCTTCCAACCCAAACTATTCTATGATTCTATGATTCTATGATATGGGATGATGGAAGAGATATTAAGAGGCACAGTATGTGAGCCAGGTCCTAGGAAAGGGCATATTTTATCCAGCATACGGGATTTGAACTAAGTGACTGGTGACTTACCCGTTTGTTAGATAATGTCTTTTCATTTTATTCCTTCTCAAATTGTTACACAGGTAGTTATCATTATCTTTATAATATAAAAGAAAATTACTATTCCTTATTTAGTGGAATGTGTTCGCTTCTACCCAGATAATTCATAAATACGTAGGAATCATGTGAATAAAACTTTAGTTTTAAGGCTTTATTTAGTTTTCAGAAAACATTTTAGAATAATCCTCTCTCTTTTCAAATGTGGTATAGAAGTCCTTTGTAAAAGAGTGAAACAAGTTGGGATTGGGGTTTTTTTATCAGTGCGATTCTATACTAGTTACTTCTGTCTTGTGAACAACTGAAAAATGGAACAAAATACACTTGAGTTATTTTCATCAGACACATTTTGATTTACAGTTGTCATTGCTTTTCACTTTAGGTCACAATATGCTCATACATACATATTTGGCTCTCATACATAAAGACAAGCCTGAATACCATGCCTAAAAAGATAACCATGTACAAATATTAAAAGAAAATCCCTGATTCTGTACATTTTGATAATGGTTAATGTGGAAAGTATGGCCTGATTTTCATGCTCATCTTTTTCATTGAATACCATGACCCTTTCCAGTTCATCCATACAACACCATCATCTGTACCATGTTTTGCCATATCCCAGCTGTAGGTCCCTCCCCAATAGTATCTGCCATTGGGGTTGGCTGAGTGGCAGCGGTTGTACCACCATCCACCACCGTCTTCTTTGGAGCACTGTTTTCTTGGATCTGTAGTTAACCTGATAAAGGAAAAAAAAAGTGTTGAGAATGACAAATGAACTGTAAGCAAACAGATCAATGGAGTATATACAACTGCCCCCGTACTGAAATTTTCAAACCATAATAAACATGTAGTGACAGGACAAGGGGGAAAGGCTTTGAGATGACAGAGGGGAGATTTAGATCAGATATTAGGAAAAAAATCTTCACTGTGAGGGTGGTGAGACTACTGGCACAGGTTGCCCAGAGAAGCTGTGGCTGCCCCACCTCTGGCAGTGTTCAAGGCCAGGTTGGACGGGGCTTTGAGCAACCTGGTCTAGTGGAAGGTGTCCCTGCCCGTGTCAGGGGGGTTGGAACTAGGTGACCTTTGAGGTCCCTTCCAACCCAAACCATTCTATGATTCTGTGATACTATGACTCAGTATGTGTTCCTGGAGTGAGTAACAATATTCCTACTTAAGCAAGACAGCGTCCTCAGCACATGGAACTATTAATATACTGCATCCAGATTTGCTGATTTGTCTATGATAACATAATTCATGGAATCAATAAAATTCAGTGTGCTTGCTTCTTACTTGTTTGTAAAGCAGCACTAACATAATACGTAGTTTTACCTGCCCTTGGCTATGTCAAGAGAACTGCATGGACATTTGGCTGGTAACTTGCAGGGATAGAACATATTTTAAGGTACTACAAAATGCTGTGAAAATGAACAGCAACTTAGAGAAATATATACTCAGCTCTATTATTTTAAATGTCTAATGCAAATACATACCATCCATCATTATCTCTGTCATAAGTACTGAAGAACATGCCGTTGTGAATTGTCATTGTCCTGTTTTCTCCATGCACCTGTGAAGCTCCTTCCATTAGCGCATTGCCTGCATTGCCTTTGTAGTTACTAACTGAAAGCTGGTACTTGTTTCCTTCATTCTGTATGGTGAAACCTCCATAATGAGCTGATACTTTATTACCATTCCAGTCTTCCATTTCAATTAAAACTTCAGTGGGCCCTATTTTGGTAAGCTGGCTGATCTTGTCATTTCCAAGCCAATATTCACCTGAGAAGCAACAAGTGAGAGCTCTGTGAAATAAACTTCAAATATACTTAAAGACAACTTTATTATTTGCCTATAGGTCTGCCTAAAAGTGGATTAGTTAATTTAAAAAAAAAATAAAAATCAGCTTACAAGAAAACAGTTTCAGTAAGAAGAGCTCTTTGTGTTTCATGTTCAGTGTGTTTTACCTGGTGTATCACAGTAGTTCTTCCCTCCACTGTTCGCGACATTGCCAAATCCTTTTTTATATTGATCCCATACTCTTCCGAAATTAACACTGCCATCCTGGCGGTTCTGAATCAAAGTCCAGCCTGCAGGAGCAACAGTTTTTAGATTAAATTGCCATTAAGAAAGGAACATGAAACATTAAGATACAGCCCTTTTATCTTCATCTCAAGACAAGCAGAGCATATGATTTCCTTGAAACAGGTCTGAATTTTCACTGTTTACAAGCTCAGCCTTGCCATTCTTACTCACACTTAACTAGCACCTTGCTTCATAAGGAAAGGTGGGAAAAGCAGAACTTGAAGGACTGACCTGGTCTTTTGCCTAACACATGGTAGCAGGGTAAGGAATGAACCCGGCTGTCCTTGTCTGCCCACCCAGACATTGTCCATTCTAGTCACAGTAAGACACGTTTTTATTTACCAACCCTATCCCAGCAATTTATCTCCAGTTTCATTATAGAAGTATCCTAATGTGCATCTGAAGACTGAGAAGACTTTTCAGAATGAGTCAATCAGACTTAAATCTCAAGTAATTACAAAACTCCATATTAGTATTTGTAAAATGCAAATTACTAAAATGATTTTTGTAACATCCATATTAATTAATATTTTAACAACACAGTTATTTCACACTAACCTCCGTTATCTGTTTCCATGTCACAGTACACTCTGTATGGTTTGACGAAAGGATCTGGCTGGATGAGGTACATTTCGGATGTCTCACCTCCTTTTCTGATAATATCCTCACATTCTGAGAGAATAAACCAGAGACTGTTACTGAAAAAGCTATGAACTTCTCCAATGATCTTCTTATCCTTTTGTTTGATGATTATAAGAGAACAATTTGAAATATATATGTAATTCTACTTTCATTTTGAATTCCGTGACACATAATGTGACAGAGTCAGGGAAGAAAGAACAGTTCACTTGCATTGTTCTACTTTTCCAAACAGGAATTTGTAAAATTCCTGTGTGAATTCCTGTGAGTGATGGAAGACTGTATACTTTCCAATGACTTTTTGAACTAGGCAAACTTGTGAAAGAACCTTTCTTGACTAAAAAAAATCAAGGGTCACAAATGTATCGCCTCCACCTTATGAAACCCTGAAGGACATATTTCTTTAAAATGCCACTGGCCACTAATGAAGCCTGATCTTGGGTAAGAAGATCTTTGGTCTGACCAGTATAAGCATCTGTGAAAGATTTTTTGCATTTAGGATCACCTTCCATTTTTTCTGCTACCCTAATCAACGACACAGACTTCAGAGCACATTCGAACCAATTGGATGATGCATCTATCAATTTGCACAGTGATATAAATGGCAGAAGTGATGTCATTGTAGTTGAGTAAGTACCTTTGCCTGAAACCACTGGAATATTGCAGGAAACAACACATGGGGAACGGCAGTAGTCCGCCTGGGTTGCAATGGCATTTTCCAGTTTTTGTATCTTTTTGTGTAAAGTATCCACAACTGAACGAAGGACCCTGAGGCTAGACGGAATGTTATTGTCCAGATTATCCTTTATATAATTATAATGCAATTCCACTTCTGTGTTGTACTGAGAAAGTACATCATCATTGTCTAGCAAAGCAAAGAGATAAAAAGCAGATTAGTTTTTGACATGTTTTCCAGTTATGAAATAATGAAAAGCAATCTATAATAACAACTTGAGAAGCCACTTCTTTGCTTAGTGGGGAGGAAGGATAGGCATTTCTTTTGCTGATGTTTCCACAATGTATAAATCTATGCAGAAATTCTCAGGAAAGTGGTACATATGTATTGTTATTTCTTTGCTAACTAGTACATTTATCAGCGGTGCTATATTCTGCCAGAGAACTATAATTAGCTCCTTTCCAGGGAGCCATGGTGCCAAGCCAGGAGCTGCACATAAAGGGATTGGATGGACTTCGGAAAGCAGGCAAGGGGGAAAACATGACCCTTATGTTTAGCGCATCATATGAATCTTGCCTTGGTATGAGATTCATTCCTTTGACTCTCTCAAATGATTCTTTTTTTAAGATTTAAGAGGACATGGTTATGGAACCCTGCTTTGCTAGATATTCCATTGCAGTTTTAATTTTTTTAAGAAGTTCCATTAACAAGTAACAGTAGCAATACCGATAGAACTGAAATAGCATTTACACTAGTAATACATAGAAATAGCATACCTCTTCTTTGTTTTTGTCTCTTTATCAATTTATCATCTAGAACATTCACGTATTCATAGAAAGTTGTAGAGGTTTCAGACAGTTTGCTCACTTTGTCCTTTAGATCACGAACAACTGATTTCACAGTTTTTTCCTGTTTTACCAGTGTAGTTTGCAGCTCACATCCAGTTGGACACAGCACTCCCTTAAAAAAAAATAAACAAACAAACAAACAAATAATAAAGTCAATATAAAAAGTTTCTACTTCCATCAGCGAATGACTGAACCTTTGAATGCACTGAATAGTTAGCAATGTGAGACCAGATAATTAAGTATCTACATAAGGACTCAAGACATTCAACTTCTGCAAAGAAGCTGCAGCTTGAAGGTCAGGAAGGAGCCCTGAGTTCCCCATCAGGATTCTTCTGTAGAAGCTCTTAGGAAAAGTCCTCTCTCTTCACACTTTTTCGGTCCATATCTGCTTTTCACTTTTCTGCCCTACTAAATGTTCACAGCATTAAGCCACCTGAACTACGATTAAGCCTATCAGGAACTACCTGGTTCCTGTGCCATGTTTATATCTACCCCTTTTCTCTTTCACTATCCTCAGAGAATCAACCATGTTATCTCTACCTTGATATATATATATCTCTCGTGAAACAGCCACATGATTCATTTAAAAATTATCACATCAAGAAGCTAGGCACCATTGCTTCTGCAACAAGGACACTATCAAGGACAGCAGTGTTTTAAAATGAGGTGGGAAATTCTGAGGTCCTGTGAGAACCAAAATACCCAGGGAGCAGTGGGTCTCTACCACAGCCGTGTATTCATTAAGCTTTAACAGACTTCATTTGTTGGCAAACTCCACACTCAAATTTGCTCTCAGGCATTAAGATGTCTCTTAGCACTGTCACAGCTTGCATTTTCCAGCAGAGAGCACAGCAATGACTACTGCAAGGCCGCAAGGAGTATGCTAGATCTCAACATGCTTGCACACTTGTACATAAGAGCTGGGGCACTGACTGAGGATAGACTATAATTAGTTTGAAACAGATTTTAAGAAAGACATGGGAGATTACTTTTTTGGTCTCTAGGGTTCCTTGAGATTATCTGAAATTCAAGCCAGATTAAAAAAAATCACTTCTGCAGAAGTGCTTTTAAGTTTTTTTGTCCTTCTTAACAGTTACCTATGCAAAATCACATGGAAAGTATGGGCTAACCCACAAATACTTCCTTTCCTCATTTGCAGTTCAAATCTCATTGCCACCATTGGTTGTCTGACTCTGTGACTAATCCCATGAACTCTGTGGCATTACTTTTCTGAATGCAATCCTACCAAACTCAAACAAAATGAAGCAAAATTGGGCTGCTTTAAATGAACGACCATCTCTTATTTGGTGAAGAAAACTCCATATCGGGTGCACTAGAAGAAAAGGACAGTCTCTTATCAGCAGGCAGACACCTACCAGCTCTTCTAAAGGGTGCTTGCAGCCACCAGCATCAGGGTAGATGATACGTTCTTTCTTGTCCCCTGGCTTCACCCGCTTTGGGGGCCGGGGCTGGTATCCAGTTCCACTGATGGGAGGTGCCACAGGCCGGAGTGTGGGGGCCACTTCCCGCCTTTTGTCCAGGGGTCGGTGGCCTCGAACCCCAAGCTGAGGGCTGTCTTCCTGCAAAGCCAAGGGGAGAGGAAACTCTGAAGCTGAGATTGCTATTGTAAAATGGGATGCACGAGGTGGAGGCATCCGTTCAGCACTCTTTAGTATTTTAAACAGCAAGGAGAACCATGGAATGAAATGCAAAAAAGCAATAATGGAAATATTATGTTGACATTATCTAAAAGTCATTGCTATGCCCTCCCTTGTAAGACTAGTCACACTCCCTCCACCCTGACATAGACAAACTAAACAGCCTTCAAACCAAAGCAAAACAATATTTCAGTAGCTCATTCTGATCAAGGAATAAAGTTTATATAGTTCAGAGCCACTAAGCACCATGAGTCCATGTAGTAGGATACAAAAAAACCCCAACATGTTCTTGGGGTTAAGAAGAATATTCACCATTATGTTATCAGTGTCCCAATTTTTCATCAGGCTACAGGAAAATTTGTAAGGTCTCAGAAAATCAAGCCACAGCCAAATACATTATCAGGTCTCAGACCACATGCCAGGTACTAACTGATGGAATTAGGAAAAGCATTCAATGCCATCTCTCGGGCTTGGTTTTTAGAGCTTGCTCTGATGCACACATTCCCCAGCTCTGCCAGAAATGGGAAAGTCTAAGAGGCTGAGCAAGGAAAACAGGCCTGGCGCCTAAGCAATTGTTGAAATTAAACCATTTGAATTAATAGTTGTTTGAACTACTGAATCAAAATCTTCAACAATCTCTGATTCCACTCTGACTTAGCTACAAATAATAAACATTTTTAGGGAGCCAGGATCAGAGACTTCAAGTGGTTTCAAAAGTAGGCAGCATACAAATCACAAAATTCCTGAAAATTATTTAGCATGGTAGTATTATCAGCAGTAAACACATAGACACAAATGTTTAGATTGTATAACAGAAAATTATCTCATTTTTGATTACCCTGACCTATGTAATTTTTGCAGGGATTTTCAAAATATAAAAAAACATACTGAGATTCTAAATTATATTTCCCATTAAACATTTTACTTAAAATTATATACAGGTTAAACTGTTATTTTAGATTGATCCTCACTGCTTGCCTTTTTGTTCAACAATTACTACCTCTCCATTTCCAATATAAAGCTATGTGAACTGGCAGTTGATTTTTTTTTTCAACGTCTACTGAGTCGGTAGAAAAGTTTTTACTGTCTTTGACACAAGACATGATTAATTACACATTAATGCTACCCATTTGCACCTGATATTAATTGTCTGTAATATCAGACATGAACATTGCTAAATTAATACCCTTAACTAAACTCAGCTAAATAACTAATCTTACCATTGAACATTCTTCAATCCCTACAGAAAAATAAAATAAATAGGAAGAAAATATATCCAAACTGAGAAAAGAACTATTGTGCAGTTACAAATACATGAAGATATAATACAAAGGTTGAACACTATGAACACTTAAAGCGGGCATAAAGAATATGCACTGGATCATTTTTTCCCACAGCTTCAAACTTAGCTAACTCATATAAGCTAAGTCATGCATATAATTAAACGAATTATTATTATTGTTATAGTAATTATAATCATTATTATTGCTGTTATTATTATTGATGATCAGTATTACAACCTCATCATCATAGTCTGTAGAGGCCTGGGGTTTAACAGAGGAAACACAGAGCAGAAGCAGCAGGAGCGGTTTCATGGTGCTGGCTTGCTTGAGCAGCTCGGTGACCTTCTCCCACCAGCAGCTCTGACAGGGAGAGGTCCTCTCTGTTCCTGCATATATAGGAGGCAATCCTCATTTCCAGCTTCACAGTGATAGGACCAACCCTTCTGAGCAATCGCTGTATGTTTGTTAATATTCAACCATTCTCTTCACCGTGTGCCGGAATGCATTTGTTATTGAGCAATTTCTTTGGACAGATCTTATCTACATGTCCCAGAGACCTCTGTTGGTGCTGGCATCAAATAGATGTTAAAATCCTTAAAAGTACCTCCTGCTCAGATTACACAAGGTTACAATTTTCTCAAAAATCACAAGTCTTTCAAAACAGCTGAAAAGGTGAACATCAAAAGAAAAAAAAAACATCGTCAGATCTCACTGTGATGCCTCTTTTTTTTTCTCTCTCTGCTGAAATTTTGAATATTTCAGAAATACCATTTAAATTTGAATTAAACTCACATCATACAGATTGCTACATTCTTCTGGTGCCTGATAGGTATGCAAGTGTTTGGGTCTTTTTAAGTACAAGAGCAAAAAAAGAGTATATTATGTTATTACATAAATAATTTTGAATGAAAACACTGGTTTGATCTAATTAAAGCTCAGATGAATTGTAAGCTATTCCATCACTTTTGCATTATAAATTAACCAAAATAAATAAATTTTACACATGAATTTGCTGTTTGTATTTTTTTATATATACAAAAAGTATATCTGTTGAATATTATTTACAGTTTTTTAACAATCTTTTAAAAGAATCCAGCATTAAGTTACTTATAATCATAGTGGAATACTCAAACATGCTTTCTGATGCTTTATAAGAGTATGACATATCACTGCTCATATTAGCAGACTTCTAACATTTTAGTGTCTTTATATACTGCGATTTTCTCGTGCATTATAAATGATCATAATGCATTGAATTAAATAAAATGTGCTGGGTGAGGGCCAGCACACTTTTCTGAAGTCATTCATTTTGGTGTCTGAAGACACAAAGAGATGCAAACCACGGGCTGAGGTTCCATTACAAAGATCAACTTGATGGAGTGGGAGATTTTATGGTAAGTAAAGATGAGAACAGCTAAAATTGCTTGGTTTGGGCCTTTCTCCTGTATTTGTGCTGTTGTCAGAATTCTTGTAAACTATGGAGATTCCTGAAATATGAAAACTATTTAACCTGACTGGTTTAATTATTAAACAGCTTGGACCAACATCAGCTGTGGCTCAAGGAGCTTTAACTCCACTGAATTTGATCCCTTGCAGGAGGACATCAACAACACTTAGGTTTGGAAGAACACAAACTTCTCCCTTCAGGCATTAAAGAATTCTGCCTAAAGCCAAAATTGACATCATTAGCCTATAATTTCTAAGATGTTATCACTGATTCTGGGCATGTCCCAACCTTAAATGCAGTTTTCCCCCCAGGTACCTCTGAGGGAAGTTCAGTCACCCTCATCTTACGTATAAGGAAGGGACATCGTGATGATGAACCCTTGCCCAGCGCTTATTGGTAGCTTGCAGTATAGCAGAACTAAAAGAAGGCCTCACTAGTCCTGAGCTAGAAACTTACTACTAAATTATCCTGGGTCAGTCCAAACGAAACAATTAAATGTATGATATTTGTCCTAAATCCATTCAGAAACCATCGCCATGTTCTGCAGTAACTTATGGTCTTCTTCTTCAGGCATTAAGTACACTTTGCACCCCTATGAAGAAGCGTGGCTGTGCCTGTGCAGAGTGTCAGGGACCTGATGATGGGGGTTGGCATGGGAGCCCCAGGCTTGCCGCAGAGTCCCAGACAGGGAACTTCCAGGCTCCATCTGCCTTCAGATGGGATTTCCCCTTTGAAACTTGGCTTTTGACCCTCTCAGCTCCAGTACTTTTCATTGGCTTCCCCAAGAGAGTTGGGTGGTTGTGTCTCCCTGGGGATTTACTGTGAACAACATGTGTGTCATACCACCATGGGTTTGTGGCTTTGTGTCAAAGGAGCAGATGCCCCAGTGCAGGGATCCCACAACCGCTCAGGTGGTGAGCTGAGGCCTTGTCTATGCTGCAAAGGTTTTGCCTGGAGTTTTATCAGCAAAAAATGGTCCAAACTTGAACCGCATACAGAGCAATCTATACTGGCAAACATGCGTATATAGAAAAACGTTTTGGCAGCAGAACTTAATCTATGTTAGCATGCTGGTTATGAGATGTGATTTTTCTCTCACGCTTGCAACCAAATGCAGTTAGGCTGACACTTTCTAAGGATTGAATGAAGCCTTATGAACAACCATGGGTTAAATTGCTTCTAAAAATTATATCAAAATGGCTTTCTTTTCAAAAAAGGACACCTAATCTTTATTCCTTCATATTCCTTCCTCCAACTCATATGGTTAATGAGAAGCTGTTCCCGGAGTTAACGTGTCAGTGGTACCACAACATACCTACTATTAGGAACTGGAATAATACAATACAGACCTGGTGGTGTTCCAGGACATCCCTTTGTACAGTATTTTTGTACTGAAAAGGCACTTACTGGCAGAGGCGTATGTGTGTGTTTGGAGGAACGACTATTTGCTTGCTGCCCCTTGTGTTTGTTGTGCTGACGTGTTTGGCAGTGGTGGAACCCTCTTTACACAAACCCCTGTTGGGCAAGTCATGGTCACTGGATCACAACTCTTCAGAGCTGTATGCGCCCTCTGAGGTGTTCTTGGGGTGGGGGAACAGAACCTTCTTGTGCCACGATGAGACGCGGTGCTTACTAAATTAAACTTTAAAATAGCAGTTGATTTAGAAATGTCCTTTTAAACAACTAGTGTTGTAATAGTGCCATACTTTGAAAAGAATACTTTAAACTTCAATGTTGATCTCTGCTGAGATGAACATCCCCATTTCTTGCTTTTACTGGTAACAAATATTACTTCAAAGGTTTTTCATAAACGAGAATTAATGCTTTATTCATGTTCTGGAAGCAAGCAAGTTCTTAAACATTAACGAGTGGGGCTGTTCACTTTGACCTTAAAACAGCACTAAAAGCACATGCAACTTATTAGTCACCTCCTTCTAAGCAGCGATTTATAAAAAATTACATAGCTTATTATTTCTAGAATTGCAGTTGTAGCTGACATGTAAGAAGACATCACATAGCTCCATATAATGAAGAAAATTAATAAAGTGCATATCCTAATTAATATTGCTGACATGATTTATTGAAGTTCTGGGACTAAATTTCACCTTGGACTAAATCTTCTGTTAAAAAATTAAATTATTACAGAGATTAATTTGTCCCCTGATTTTCTAAGGCTTTACAAGGACACCAGGAAATAAACTGAAATTATAAATTTCTGAGAGGAATGATTACTTGTAAAAAAAATTAGAACAACTCCAGGGCCATGTGCACACTAGTAATAAGACCAATAAACAGCATATAAGAGCGAAGTTTTCTTGGAAAATATAAATGGATAATTATTTTTTTTGGACTTCTACAAGAGTCTGTATTTCAAATTTAGTTTCCTTTAAAAAGGCAGTAAAAATGGGCCTGATTTCTTTCAACAGACAATAGAAAGAAAAAAACTGTATTATGACACTCTATGTTGCCAGAGATTAGCCCTTAAACCATTACCACACATCAAATCACCAATCAGTCAACTGACCAAACAGGCACAGACTACCCTCTGTAAACTTAAAAACCACCAAACCAGTTCGAAATCCCTTGCCCCCAAAATCTCCTTTTAAACCTTGTGTATCTTCAATCTAGCCTCACCAGCCTGGGAGGATGCAACAGATCTTGCCCCATTTTGACACACCACCCCATGGAGTTTGCACTTTAAGCAAGGACAGATGATGCTCCTCCTCCTCGAGGTGCTGTGCTGGCCTTTACCCAAGGCTCTGAAAGCTAACAGGGATTACCAGAGGGACTACCAAAATAGGCCCTCATATTAAACATGAAACCTGGCTCACTTGGCTTGAAACTGAGCTGGCAATGTTCCTCCGCTGTTACTGGCATAACATAACTGACACCTCTCCCGCACTTCAACCCCAGACCAGGAGCTGGTCTCAAAGCCAGTGGCACAAAGCCACTTGAGGCACATGCCTAGCTGTCACCGTATCTTAAATAACTAAATATAAACTACCAGTGCAGCCAGCAGAAAGGACCCATCATCTCCAGAACAGATGGTCATTATGTCAAGCAGGCAATTTGTGCACCAGAAATAATCACAGGTTAATTCCATCCTGTGGCTAATCGAGAGGACAGGTTTGAGCCGAGTGGTGTTGCAGTGGGCTACATTTAAACCAAATCAGTTTGCAAACTGTTCAGGCATGCAGACAGATGTAGTAAGTGGCTAGATAGTGGTAAAGAAGAGCAATGTGGTGGTGGGGCTGCAGAAGATGCGTTTGCCAAATCCCAGCTCTAGCTAGCAAGGGCAAGGCTTCCCAAGTTAAAGAACAAGTGAGTATATGTGAAGAAAGTAGGTGCCAATTTGCACATATGCATTTGGTTATTCTGCTTATGAAGGCAAGTGAAAAATCAGCTGCAGTATCCAGATACATTTGGAAAAGAACTACAAGCCCTTACACAGCATACACCTTGCTGTGTAGGAGTTGCCAGCTCATAAACGCACTTCATTCTCCACTAAAAGGAGGTCCTGTGGACCTACACTAAAGATACTTTCTCTAAAAGGCCAGGTATAACGGCTAGCATCTGTTTCTTTCGTTTAGGGGTCGCATTTCAGCCCTGGGACAATTTTCCCACATCCCCCTCATTCTGCATAGTTCCCTGAACAGAATTTATCCTTGAGAACCCACGAAGAACACGACACCTAAAAGCTGTAGCTGCACGACCCAAAGCAACTGCAAAGGCCAAAGATTTCTCCAGAATCAGGCTGACCAGAGGGCATCCACTCCCTCAACGCGGGGAACCGCTGCATAAACAGCACCGAATCACCCTGGGGCAGGTTTACGAACCCCCAGGTGCCTTTCACAAAGCTGAACATCGCTCTCTCCTGGCCGCTGCCCCTCACTGCAGCCCTCTCCCCGCGCCCGCGGGACCGCACGCTCCGAGAGCGCCTGCGGGATTCGAACCCACGACCTCAGCCCGACCGGCGAGTGCCGTAAGACCCGCCCCATGAGGCCCCGCCCCCGAGCCTTTGTCTGCTCCGCCCCTCGCTCGCCCGCTCGTCTGTGCCTGCGCGGTTGCGACGCGTCACTTCCGTTGCGGCGCGGGGCAGGTGCCGGAAGCGCTTCGGTAGCTGTCCCGGAGCGCGGCGGCGGCGGCGTTGGGAGCTCGCCGGCGCCATGGTGGAGGTGAGGGGCGGGAGGGGGCTCGGCTCGCCCGCGCCGCCGCTGGGCGCCTTGTGCCCTCCCTGCCTCGCCGTTGAGGCGTCCCGGGAGGGACTAGGGAGTGTTGCCGGGGCGGTGAGGCGGTTTGGGCCCGTGAGGGTGCCGCGCCGGGCGGGGACCACCGAGCACCACAGCGCACCCCCCCTTCGAAATTGGTACGAAAGCGCCGCTGTGGGGATGAACCACGGTCGTCCCTTCGCCTTCCCAGCCCCTGCCCGCCTCGCCGTGGGGACAGCGAGTTGGGTGCCGGTGTGAAGGCTGCAGGGTGCGGGTCTGCGGCGGGAGTCAGCAGCAGGCAGCAGTTTTGCTTTGACAGACTTACGCCGGATGCGGAGTTGGTGCTGGTCTGGGAAGTGGTGCTGTGAGGCACAGCTTCCGGTGGCTTACTGGCTTTGTCAGCTAGCCAAGGAAATGGAATCTGTACTGTGAGGACTTGGAAGTGGAACTGGGGAGAAGGCCACTGGTTTTACAGGCCATGGAATAGTTACTGTGGGGTGAACATCATGCACTTCTAAAAGCAAGTAGTGTTGTCAGGAGCATGTAAGAAGATGCAGACACTGCTGCCCCATGCAATGCTATCAGGCTTCTTTTATGGAAGAGCATTTGTTAGAAAATATTCATAAATGCTTCTTCCCTACTGGGGAGGTGTTGTATTACTGACTACTGATGTGGTGATTTCAACAGCTGCTATTGTTGAACAGTAACTAGCTGCTATTATTCTTATCTCTTTATTCAGAGGTATGAAATTCCTAATCCTACTCCAAATGCTTCGGTTTTGGGGTTTTTCCTTCCACTTAATATCTGGAGCTTGTAGGAGTTCATTGAGCCAGAGCAGAAAACTTTGTGTAGATGCTACGGAGTTAGGAAGTTAATAGCCACTGCAGAATGGTTTGATGAGTGGACAAACAACTTCCAAGGCAGGAAAACAGAACCTACAGATAACTTAATAGGGAAAGCACCTGTGTAATGTGTCTTAAAGGCTGGGCAATTGAGTGATATCCAGTGCCAAAAGTTATTAATGTAGCTTCCAGTTTGTTGCTATTGTTTGTGTGACATTGTCGTGGTTTAAGCCCAGCTGGTAACTCGAGATGCACAGAACATAGTCATGCAAAGAGTTTGGGCTTGTACCTAAGTGAGCAGGCTCAGATTTCCAATGATTTTTTTCTCTTTTTTCCATTGGGAGGAAAATATTAATAAAAAATGAATTGTGCTGTTGATAAGGAAATAGTCTCTATAAGTTAATAGCTTTTTAACTCTGCTTGTTAGTTCCTGAATGTGAATTTTAAGTATGTTTTGCTTATACTAACAAGCAAAAATTAGAAAACAGGCTTTATCAGGTTGGATTCCAAGTTTTCTCTCAGTAAACTGTGCCATGCTTATGTAAAGTGCCACTGTGCACAGAAACTGGTGATTGCCCTTGTTCTTTTTATGGTGGTAGTGAAATAAAATTTACAGGAGTGTTTTCAGAATTGCTTATTTTATTGCCTACTTACAAAAACAGAACTGGAAAGGATGAGGGGGAAAAAGTTTGCACACTCATGGAGTTGTCATATAGATATCAGTTTTTGGCTTGCTTTTCAAAGTCTTGGCAGTTTCCAAGAAAAGGAGCATTATTTTGAGTAAACAGTGAATTAAAACAATTAACAGATAAACTTAATTTTTTAATTTTCAAGAAAAGTGGTGTTTTCTGTGAACTAAATAGTGCTACGTTACCTCATGGTACTGAAGTCTGGAAATTGCTACTCTGTTTAATTTGTGTTTCAGTTTTTCATGTAATTGTGTTCAAATGTATTTAAATGTTCTTTTCTTTCTCTTAGGAAGTGCAAAAGCATTCTGTGCACACACTTGTGTTCAGATCTTTGAAGAGGACTCATGATATGTTTGTAGCTGATAATGCCAAGCCTATCCCGTTAGATGACGAAAGGTAAGTACTAAACTCAGGCAAGTTTTAACCTATGTCAGTGATTGCTTCATCCAAGTCAGAAGTTCAGATGCTTCTGTAGAGTTAATAGAGTAGTCTTGAGGGAAGAAAAATATCATAGTTGTAAAGTAAGTTGTATAAAACCTCTCAAATCTTTCAAAACTTAGTATCAACAAAAATCTGAGTTTATTCAGCGTTATGCTTTACTCTCCCAACAGTCACAAAGTAAAGATGGCAGTCAAGCTACGTACGGAGTATGGCTCAGTATTACACATGCCTACTCTTAAAGAAAACTTGAGAGAGAAAGGAGGCCCAAACACCGGGGATCCTTATGGACAAAAACAGTACTCTGGAAATCAAGGTTAGTTTGCTCTTAGGAGTATGTTTGTCCTTTGTTTTGTAACAGCCTCACTGATGTAAAATCTGAAGAATGCAGTCCAGTGTTAATGCGTTGGAAATAAATGTGGAAATCAAAATACTACTTTTTTTTTTTAATTGTTTTGTATTTTCCTTGCTAGGGTCCATAGGAGGTAAGTGATTCAGAACAAGGAGAAAGTTTGTTTTAACAAAGGAGTAACAGGCTGCTGTGAAATTTTTACAGTGATTCATCAGTAAAAAGAACAGTTTTTATGGTAGCATTAGTGTGTGCTCTACTTAGGTGTTAGAAAGATGAGTAAGGTATTTCTCCTTTTGACAAGTTTGTGATGGTCAAGGAAATGTGTTTTTGTTGTTTTTGGTGGGGTTTTTTTTATTTTGTTTCATAACATTTTTTCGTACTTCCTTTAGCTCTGCAACTATGAAATCAGAGAACTATTTTAAATCTGTAGGTTTTTTTCAACCTGTGTTTGGTTATATATGAAATCTGTGTGTAATAGGTAGATCCCATATGGAAACTTGCCTTCTGAAGAGTGCCAAATACCACCTAATTTTAGTTGAGATTTCTGTTTTTTTCTCAAGGTACTTTATTTGGAAGTATTCTGAAAGTGAAATATGTTGAGAGATAATTAAAAATCTTTTAAGAAAGAGAAAAACCTTTTTCTTTTCTGATACCACAGACAACCAGTTGTCTTTACTAGCTTACATTTCAGACACCAGTGCTATTTGTGTACTTGAATCCTTTTCCATGATAGCTACTGCAAAAGGCATCTTTGACAGTGTGAAGATTTTTCTCTTGAGAGTCCCTCTTGATAACAGGTAGCCTCACCATTTTAAGAATGTTTTGGTTTTTGCATTTTGTTTTTTTATTTTTGAGTTCTATAAAACAGAGATAATCGGAACAAATGAAATGAAAATAAAATTGTTTGGGTAGTACATTAGAAGTGATTGTTGGTTTCTTCTGCTGCTGTTTTCCTTTATTTCCTGTTTGAGTGCATCATTTGCAGTGCAGTATGAAATGTAATTATTAATACAAAATTTTGTTGCTCTTCAGGACAAGAACTTGAATATTTGATAACTGGCACACATCCATACCCACCTGGGCCCGGTAAGTAAAATGCTGTGTGTGCCTGGGTTTTTTGGCTTCCTATAGCAACATGGTATCCTCAATCCTAGCAGGGGCAGGCTTTCTCTTGCTGTGAATCCATACCTCATAGTAGCGGGAAATGCAATTTAAATTTCATAGTATTACTTTCATAGTATTGATGCAGAGAGTCTTGTGGCTGATTTGTAGGAGGAGGATTTAGGCACAGACGCAGTGTCTTCTCACTGAGCCTCTGTGGATGTGAGCTTGCTGTGAGGCAGCCATTCATTTCTATGAGATTTCACCTCCTGTGGTAACATTATGACAAAAATGTTCTAGAAATCTCCTCTTTGATATTGTGGTCTCCTTTCTCTGGGACACTTTGCCCTGAGAAAGAGACATTAGAGTCTAATAACTTGTGGTGTTTGGTTTTGTTTGCGCTTGGAAGGGTTGTGTTTCTGTATTGTTACGTTAGCCATTGCTAATTATCACTACTGTTTTGTTATTTTTTTCAAGGTGTGGCTCTGACAGCAGATACTAAGGTCCAGAGGATGCCTAGTGAATCTGCAGCACAATCCTTAGCTGTGGCACTTCCTGCTTCTCAATCCAGGTACTGCTGTGTTATGTCATTAACACTTTTATCTACAGGGATTTCAAGGCAAAATACTTAAGTCTCGGGATAGGAGCTACTCTAAGTATTTTGAATGATCTAAATTATGAAATGTTTAAAGAAACTGCTTTTAGTGTGGTCAGGCATCATTTTTCTGTGCGCTTCTGTTTACATAGAAGAGAAAAAAGTGAGGCTTTGTTTGTGGGTGTCTTTTACCTTGACGTGGTCAGTCACAGGAACAGGTTGCCCAGAGAGGTTGTGGAGTCTCCATTCTTGCAGGTGTACAACACTCAACTGGATGTAGCCCTGTGATAACTTATTGTTTGGTAAAAGAAAGTTGATTCCAATTCATCAACCATTTTCATTCAACTTAGGTTGGATGCAAATCGGACAGCTGCTGGTGTGGGTGATATTTACAGGCATGCTGGAATATCTGAGCGTTCACAGCCTCCTGGGATGTCCGTGGTGAGTTGCACATCTAATGTGAAAAGTACATAGTATTCACCAGATTGCCTCTGGATACATTTGTGTGTTGTGTGGAGATCTCCTGACTGACTAAATTTAATGAGTGTTGAGATGTCAGAGCAAGAAGGCTTTAGGTTGTAGGGAAAGAAGTAAGTTATAAAACGTAAGAGTAACCTTCCTTTTAACTTGCAGGCTATGGTGGAAGCTGGTGGAAACAAAAATTCTGCATTAATGGCAAAGAAGGCTCCAACCATGCCCAAACCTCAGTGGCATCCACCTTGGAAACTATACAGAGTAAGTTACAAATGTGCGACGTGAACATGCGCATAAAAGTAAATGAATATTTGATGTTCTATGAAGACCTCAAGGCATAATTTTCCTTCTCATTCACAAAAATGAAATCAAGTGAAAAGTGATCACAACTAAGTTGCATACGTATGCTTCCTTAAATAACAAAGAGGTTAGATTACAAACATCTTTCATTCTATTTGGTAAATTATTTTCTGAACATTGTGAATTTTACCCTTATTTATGAAGGTGTAGCTGTATTGTGATAAATCTGTTAGAGTTTGTTTTTTCTTTTCTAGTCTGATTCTTTGGTAGAGGAACTCAAAGGCAAAGTGTAAAATTTGAAACTAATAACGTGTTCAAGAAATACTGTTAATGCAATGAAATTGTCTCCAAAACACTTAAAGGCAGTCACTGAGTCAGCCAGACTTCTTTTACTTGATATGAAAATGGGGAAAAAAAGCTGAATACTTAAATTACAAATTATCTCTGTGGTTTAGATTGCTTGACTTCTAGTCTTGTTTTTGAATTACTCTAAATTTGCCTTTTAATTTTCTTAGGGAGTAATAATAGCCATTCCCCCCAAATCTGATACCATCTTCAAACATTTTGGTGATGCGTATGGCAAAGGAGCTGAGTTGAAGAGAAAATCTCTAAGCATGTGGTTTTGTTCAGATCTTTTTAACTCTTCAAGTGCATCTGTTTGAACATGTACTTCCCCCCCCCCCCCCCCAAGGGGCTGATTCTTACTATCAAATTTAAGCAATTTCATCTTTTGTCTAAGAAAAAGTGAATATTTTAGGAATGTTAGGCTTTCCTGATACTTAAAAAACCTCAGGCTCTGGTATCAGAATTGTATTGGTTTAGCACTGTTCATCTGAATGTAGCACCATGTTTAGATCTTCAGAGGAGTCCTGAATGCTGTATTAGTCATGAATCTTAAATTACTTTTTGAGATTAAGCTTAAAAAAACCCCAAAACCAAAACACTTAAGATGAAAGGAATATATAGGTTTTCTAAATACAGCAGTATTGGAACGTACTCTCTATAAAAATCAAGGCAAATGCCACTTGAAAAAAGTGTCACCAAAATAAACCCATGAGAGATGTAAGGTAAACAAGTGAAAAATGCCTACTTGTTAAGGAACGCTTTCTTTTCAGAGAGACTGTAAGTACAATTCAAGTAACTGTACTAATTTTACATGTAAACAGTTTTAGTGGAATTTTGCTGTCAAAATCCTTGCTCAACATGACACAAGCTTGTTCAGAAATAAAGCATAGCTGAAACTCTAAACGTGGGTTTTCTCTTACCTGTTGCTTAAGATACACAGTTTAACTGATCTTCCTAAGCTTGATCATTTAAGTCATTTGTGAAAGGTGGAAACCTAAAATAGGTCAGATAAACTATTTCTTAGATTTCTTCCCTGGAAATGCCTATTTCTGTTCCTAGACTAGGAAGAAATCTAGACAGTTATCTCCAATGTGGCTGTGGTCTCACCTGCTCAGAAGAATCCACTTTAGCTTTCTGAAGTATTTCTGCCTAAGAACTTTTGTTTTGTTTTACATCTTTTAAAATGAACTGTGTGACAGTACATGAAATATGACATCCAGTGAAAACAAATATGGCGTTTGATTTTTAGCTGTTTGACTTCAGAGAAATTAAAGACACAGAAAAGCTGCTGTAAACAAGCCATGTGTTGGTAGATCTTTCCTTATGAGATCTGTTTCCAGCATTTTGTTACCAGAAAGTTTCTAATATATTACCCCTTATTTGGGGAAAAGGAGGTGGTGGTGTGCTTTAGGAAGTTGTTATATGGCAATGTGATTTAATAGCCAAGATTGTATGTAATTGTTCTTCATTTTTGTGTAAGTGGTATGCAGCAGCATAAGGAACTTGTGCTTAAGGACAGTCTTTCTCTGCAAAGCCGCAAGTGTTATGGACTTTCAAAGGATTTGAAAAAGTTGCATATAGGAACAGGGTCTTTCTATATTGCAAATTCCCCAAGCCTGTATGACTTGTAAATTTTCAGTAGTTTCTTCGTTTAAATGTAAATCAAGCTCTCTTCAGATAAAATTTTACATTTTACTTTTTGGGGAGTATGCGTTTCTTGGTGAGTACTAACAAATTCCAGTGTTGGGGAATGAAAGTTACATTGGCAGATGTATATTATTTCTGATTTAGAAAAATTTTTATTCTTTCTAAAGGTTATCAGTGGTCATCTGGGCTGGGTGAGGTGTATTGCAGTAGAACCAGGAAATCAGTGGTTTGTTACTGGCTCTGCTGACAGAACCATAAAGGTAAGAGGTTGGAAGAAATAACTGACAAAGTTAGGGGCGGGGTTGGGTTTTTTTCTTGTTGTTTAAAAATGTTTTCAGCCCTTGGAAACAACTTCTTGCAACTTCTCATAGAATAATTGCTTGCAAAAACTGCAGAACACTTTTTTCTTTATGGCCTAGCCATAAAGGATTTGTGGAGTACTGCTACTTCTTGAGATTTCATTTATTACATGATAGTAGCTGGAGAGGAAATGTCTATGTTACTGTAAGTTTTGATTTACAATACAGCAGGATCACTTACATCTGGGCTGTTTACTCAGACTGTTCCTGGGTAGCTTTTAGCTGTCTACCTCAAAATACCTGTTCTGATGCAGATCTGGGACCTTGCTAGTGGCAAATTGAAGTTGTCTTTGACGGGACACATCAGTACTGTGCGAGGGGTGATAGTAAGTGCAAGAAGTCCGTACCTCTTTTCTTGTGGAGAAGACAAACAAGTGAAATGCTGGGATCTTGAATACAATAAGGTAAGCTAGTTTCTTTAATTTGAATTAATTGGTAGTGGCAAATATAAAAATCAAAGCATTTAGAATATTCTTTCAAATATCAAGTTAGTGTTTATGTGGTTTTTTACTCATCTAGGTTATCAGGCATTACCATGGTCATCTCAGTGCTGTCTATGGTTTAGACTTGCATCCAACAATAGATGTGCTGGTAACGTGTAGCAGAGATTCAACAGCACGAGTAAGTATAGCATTGTTATGTTTTAACTGAGAGGTGTCTGTGTGTTTCAACATCTTCCATTTGTAAAAGTTAATACTTAACAAAAGTTAACATGAGTCAAGATGAAAACACTAAGATGATTTATTTTAGCTTTTTCTTCAATTGTTGATAAAACTGAAGCCCGAATACACAAAAATGCAGTGTTACTTCAAGATAAGGTTTTCTTTCTTAATTTAGTGGGTAGACCTCGTAGTGTATATATAGGATTGCTTAGTATTTAGAAGGGTAGTATGGTTTTATAGTGACTTTAAGTTATCTGTATGTCTAGAAATTCAGTGGCAGGCTTCCTGCTTCCCTTGCAATTTTCCAGCTGAGGCAATTGTGTGATGAATTGTTGGATGAAAAACTACAACCTAAATACCCTTGTTTAATCTGTAGAACTATGGCAAGGAATTCATGTAATCAATGGCAATGCCTAAGATACATTGTATGTTCACCTGTTACTGACCTCTGACGTGCTTACTGTGAATTCATAGATCTGGGATGTAAGGACGAAAGCCAGTGTGCACACACTATCAGGACACACAAATGCAGTAGCGACAGTGAAGTGCCAAGCTGCAGAACCACAAATTATTACAGGTATAGTGGGCATGGCTTCACAAGTAACATGATTGAAAAACCTAATAATTATTGTATGTGTTCATTAATTATGCAAGGTTCATAATGCAATCCTTGTTCATTTACTTAATTTCTCTTATTAGTTTTCTGTTGAAAATAGTCAATGCCATGGTTATTTCATACTCGTAATGGTATATTTAAGCAAATATAGCTGTACATTGCCTGAATGTTTTTCTGCACTTTCTTTGTTTCTGGTGTTTACATTTTCTGTTGTACTATGAAGTGAGGCTTGCCTTTTCTGTGATATTTCACAGTTCTCCCAAATTCAGTTAAGAAGTGTCCAGTACCATAGTTAAATATTATGTTTATCTTCTTTCTCATTACGTAAAAATCTGGCTTTGCTGTGTAACTTAGCTCTTTAATTTCAAACTGTGGAAAAAGACTATTACAACCCAACATTGTCCTTGTCTAAGGTGGCATTTAATATCATATTTTTGTAACAAACATAGTATTTGTCTCTTTCACATAGAAAGTTTTGGCTGCCTTTTCAAAGTAATAATAAAGATAGAATCAATATGATGGTTTCTGCTATTTTTTATTTTCTTTTCACCGTAGGCAGTCATGATACTACCATACGGCTCTGGGATTTAGTGGCAGGAAAAACTCGTGTTACTTTAACAAATCACAAGAAATCTGTTAGAGCAGTAGTGCTACACCCAAGACAGTAAGTTTTCCTCATTCTTTTACACTTTCACAGTTCAGAACATTGTGTGGTGACAGAAAGCCAATGTGAGTGACTATTTAGAATGGTAGGGCACAATAATGTGGAAAACTAATGAGCTTTGAATGCTGTAAAAAAAAAATGTATATCTCAGTTCTCAAATACCTTTTACTACATTGATTGTGCTCCCCAGGCATTGGTGTACATTAGCAATCCTGAGAATGTCTTACATCCCACAGAATTTCTTATGTATGTGCCTTTGATGAAGTCTGAAATCGGTGACACAGTAAGGCTAATAATAAAGATGTAACTGAATGATGGTTAGCAGAAAGTGAAGTAGGTTTGTAGAATGGTACATGTGTGAACAATGCTAAAGGAGACAGGGATTAATACAAAGTGGGGGTTTTGAATATGTGGTTCTCTGCACAAGACATTTCAATCTAACTGGTCTGAAAAAGAAACTTGTATTTAGTCTTTGAAGCAGGTGGTGTTGGAAGTGCTCTCAATTTAGAGGCTATATTTTGAGGCATCAACAGTTGCCTGTTTGGATAAATCCCCAATAAAACAATGCAGAGAAGGTATTCACATAGAACTGCAGTACTTCTGCACCTCTAATATCTTAAAATTAAATTCTGTGGGTGCAGAAATTCAGAATCTTTAATATGAGTAAATTTTGACCAATCTGTATGTCTTAAAAATTGTGAAGGTCTTATGCTATGCCTGCTAGCTCTACCGGAGAAAAACCTGTAACTTCTTGTAACCTTGTAACTTCTTGCACATGTTAAAATAAGGGAATTGATTATTTTAGGGTAACTCAGTAAAACAAGTTCTCTTTCATAGTTCACTGTTTTGCAGTTCTTTATTCTTGGTTGCATAGTTTTGGAAGACTAGTCAATAGTGGGGTTTTTTTGTTTGGGGTTTGCTGCTTTTTTTTTTTCACTGGTAGCTTTGCTGATAATGCACTTGTACCTGAAATTTTGCCAGAATAACAATTGGACAAGAACTTAATGTGCATTTTTAATATTTGTTTGCATATTAACACTCTATATAGCATAGGATTTATAAAGTGTAGGTACTCTGTGAGACAGAAAGAAAACGGTAGAAATAGGTAATTCATGACTTCATAAATTTGCTTCATTTTATGTGAATTAAAAATGTCAGAAAAGCAGTTTTAGTATTAGGTGACTTTGAAGCTAGCACTTAACAGCAGTTTCAATGAAGGATGTTTGCTATTCCTACAGCTATTTTGAAATTTAACATACTGTGCTTATTTTCTTTCAGTTACACGTTTGCATCTGGCTCTCCCGATAATATTAAGCAGTGGAAATTCCCAGATGGAAACTTCATTCAGAACCTCTCTGGTCACAATGCTATTATCAACACACTGGCTGTAAATTCTGATGGTGTTCTGGTCTCAGGAGGTAAAAATGAGAAATACATGTTTGCATTTCCCCACTCCACTCCTCTACAATGGCTGGAGATCCTTAGACAAAGGTGCTAGCTGAGCTCTCCTTTATCTGGGCCTATAAACCTGCTACAGCATACAACTTCATTCCATAGTCAGTAGGGCCACTTTTATCTTCCTGGATGTTACTGAGCTGCATGCAGAAAAATATATTTGAAGTTACTTTTAATGTGCTGCAGGGAAGAGGTTTCCTCTTCTCAGTTGGCTACTGCTGCAAGGCTCCAGATTTCATCCTCTCTGATCTGATCATTAGTTGTCCCCTCAGGAGTGGTGTGGAAACTGGAAGCTGCCTGGGAGACATCTGGTGCTTTGCCTGCTCTCTGTTAGTAACAAGTTGATACAGTGAGAATGGATAGAGCATATAAAAACATCTTGCCAAAGCTTGCTGTACCATTTAAATCTGAACTCTTCCTTGGTGTTTGTGCAGCACAAATGCACTGGTTCCGTTGTCTCAAAGTTTCCTGCATGCATTTTCTGATATTACCTTGATCTGTTCAAAAGATTGATGGCTAATCTCCAAATTTTGTTGTGAATCAAACCCATGTTTACTCAGCCATATTATGTATTCAAGCATTTGGAAATTAAAAAACTAGCTGCTTGGCTTCAGTGCTTATGGGAGAATTTAGTGTCTATTGTGATACATCAATTTAATTCTTTCAGTCAGAAGCTTCCAGAATTTAATAATCATCTGATACATCAGAATATCGTTAGTGGTCTGTGAGCCCCTGATGTCTTGGAGCTATTAGTTTATATTCATGTATCTGTGTTGGAGTAGGAGGAGAATACCAAATGCTTACCATGTCTGATCATGAATAATTGTATGGAAGAACACTTACCTCATTGCAAGTAGCGTTTTTCTATATATTAGTTACTCAAGCACTGTAATAAAAATATTTTATTGGAAGTATGTGTTACTAAAACTATAATTTATGAAGCTTGAGTTCTATGTTTGTACAAGACAAAGCACATATGTAGATGTGCAGTTGCTGGCTGGCTTTAAACCATGACAGTAGACCACCTTTCAAAAAAGCTCGTCACTAAAAAAGCTTTTAGAAATCCCAATAGGAAGATGGTGTGTTTTTAATGTAGGTGCTGTTATAAACAGGGAAGGAGTAAAGTGTGTGGAAAAAGGAAATGCTAATTTTACAGCTTGAGAGCTGAGCTCTAGAATAACAGTTCAAGTTTGCATGGGAGGTTAAACCCAAATCTCTGAGGTCCTAGACCAGCCACTTAATTACGAGACTGTCGTGGGAGAGTTCTAGCAGTCAGAGGAAAGTGAATTAAGAGGCCAGACTGTATAGTTCCATATAACTTGCAGAGCGTGGGCTTTTATGTCTCAGTTTTGCTTGTCTAATCTTTTGGGTAGTTGTGAACAAGGATGGGACTCAATTCATGGCATCACACATGATAGCTTAAGATGGGTTCCATGAGTTTGTATTATACTTACAAAAAAACATTTCTGTGTTTGTAACCAAAGAATAACAAAAAAAAAAAAGCAGCAGTTCAGTTACACTGTGGAAATGTATTTGGTCCCTCTTGGTCCCATTTGATACAGTATGTCCTGTAGGCTAGGGATGTGGAGTTAAGATGGAAATGTGCTAAGCAGGAGTTGGAAGAGAGCTGATAATAAGTCAGCTTACCCTGGTTATGTTTTCAAGTATTTATAAAGAAGTTGATGCTGAATTAAGATGAGGCTGCCTTAGGAACTGTAGAAATACCCTTCTTGGTTTTTTTTGTCTAGCTGGCAGTTGTGGAGCAGTTTTTAATACATCTGTTTTGGCTAGATAATGCTTTGGGAGGAGGTTGTTTGAAACCAAAACTGAAAAATTGCTTTGAGAGCATCCTTCTGAATACAGAGTTCAGATTACTATGAATACCCTGTAGCTGATGCCAGTAGCAGTAATACTGTTAGTGGTTTGAACTGGATTTGAAATAGAACCTCTGCAAACATTAAGCTATTTCCCTTTACAGGCTCCTTACTGTCTGTGATCTGTTTAACAGGATGATGTCTCTGTTCAACTTTACTGGAGCTACTGAACAAGGAGCTTGATACTCAGAATGCCAGTCCTTGCTGTGCTTCCAAAGCAACTTGCTTCAGTTGCCATGTGATGTAGTGTATCATCTCTCTGGGTTATCTGATACAAAGCTGGATGAGATTCTGAGGAAGCTTCTATCAGCCTTAGACAAGATCAGCCTTTCTTAACTAAGAAGGGAACCAGTAGAAGATAGGAAACCTTGTAGGCTCTACTGAGCTATTCTACATAAATGTTGTAGCTGATATATTGCTGATGTATTAATTAGTTGCTCATGATATTATTTTTAGAAAACTAATTGAAATTAACTTGTTAAAAATACTGTGTGTGTTTGTTTCAGCTGACAATGGTACGATGCATCTTTGGGACTGGAGAACTGGATACAATTTCCAGAGAGTACATGCAGCTGTGCAGCCAGGCTCTTTGGACAGCGAATCAGGAATATTTGCTTGTGTTTTTGACCAGTCAGAAAGCAGACTGCTAACTGCTGAAGCTGATAAAACCATCAAAGTATACAAAGAAGATGATACTGCGGTATGTCAAAGTGGCTTTTTAATGTTATGCATATCAATAAGAGACATGCAGAGACTTGTGTAATCAATTTTATTGAAGTTTGGAAGCAATATGCATGCAATAACATTAAGAGGACAGTAGCTAGTTTCTGCACTCCTATTTTTTTATTATATGCTATAGTACAAATAAGTGTCAGGTCTGTCAACTCTTCTGCAAAAGTCCTTTGTGATGAGGTGTAGAGAAATCTTAATACAATGATGCATACTGCATTTTGAAGCCAGTAGGGGACTGTGTGTGGTTGTATTGATTAAAACGTGGGAATTTGAAAAAAGATTACATTTGAAAGATTTATTGTACTTCTGTGTATGATCTACATTAGCTATTTGCCTTGACAATTTTTAGAATTCAGAATAGTCTATTTCTAAGCTGTTATTCTCAAATCCAAATCCATTTACTAATGGAGAAGACAATAGAATGTTATATAGCTTATCAGCATATGTCTTCAATATAAAGGATATAAGGATTTTTATTAAACCTTTAAATTTTTGCATTGAATTAGACTTGGAACAACTCTTAGATGTGAACGAATAAGTAATGTTTTATCCATTTTTGCAACTGGGCAGACTGTAGACTCTGGGGCATCTGCCAGTACTGATGTTGATACTGCTGGAAGGACTGTCTCTGGAATTCATGTTCTTGTGCTTTGATCGCTACAGTATTGTTTCTTAAATGCCATTGGCAACCTGATTTTTGTCCTTGTTGCAAAAAAACCTCAGAGAACAAGTTTTGTTACGTACTTCAGACAGTGGGATGATATGAAATTTCATATAGGTAAATTAATTCCATAGTAATTAGGTAATTACAATGTTACATGTGTCATAGAGCATATATACTGTGTGAGTAACATTTTAAACTAAACCCTAATTACAGGTGAATTTCAAGTTAAAAATAAACCTTATGAGATTTTTCTTTTTTTCTCTTTAGACTGAAGAAACTCATCCTGTCAGCTGGAAGCCAGAAATTATCAAGAGAAAGCGATTTTAGTGTGGCAGGATACTTATACTGTAATTTTGTTTTGGCTTTCCTGAGAGCATTCAGTCACATTTTGTTCTGCCTAGAACAGCAGAGCAGGAAGTCAGCTAAGTCATTGCTATTTCAACATGTTTTATAATAAATTTTATTTCTCTTCCCTTTTGTTTTTTTTTTTTCGGTGTGATCCCAGCAAACCAGTTGCAGCTGTTAACTTTCTTTTTGTGGAGCATGTATAGTTCATGAAAAGGATAGATGTGCAGGTGCTTACTTTTTTGTATGAATCTACTGAGTGTAGGTCTAAAAATATTTTGATGAGCCAGGTTTTCTGTAAGACTGTTGCTTGACTCCAAAAGTTAATTGCAAGTTCATACATAGAAGCCATGTACTGGGAATTTCTTGATTGACACTTTTAGATTTTAGACCAGTATAGCTTACTGTACATATGCTAATTGTATACTGCAATGGAACAGCATATATACTAAATTAGGGAGTAACTGAGTAATCAAGAAAGAAGCAGGACAATATAATAATAATGTAGTTTGCTTTATAAATGCAGCCACTGAGCATTGCCAGTGCAATGAAGTAGATCTTCAAAGTGTTTCTTTCCTTAGGAAAGCTTTCATATGCAACTACTAATCTTAACTCATTTCATTTCAGAGTGGACCTTCTGTAGCAAGGACCACTGTCAAATCATATTGTTCACCACCACCGTAGGGTTAGGACCAGTTACTTTCTTTGTAAATCACCTGTTTGTTTTTTCAGTTATCCAAAACGCATGACATTAGAGTACAGTTAACTTTTAAAACTGAGGTCTAAGAGGAAGAGCTCTTAAGTCATTCCAGCCTTAATTTGACATGTTGCTGTCTGCCCATGATCTTCTGAAGGAATTTAAAATACACATTTCTGAAAGATAATTTGTACTCCTGAAGGGACAAATCTTTCATTGTGTTTACAGTCACATAACACGCAGTAAACATATAAGCCTTCTTGCTACAGGTTTTCTGTGATGCTCTAAAGCACTTTCTCTTCATGGGGGACAAAAGTGTTAAGTCATCAAGCCATTCAGTTGCTGGGTAGGTGCTGAGAATTGTTCTGTTGCTGCGGCATTGGTAGCAAGCAGTTCACAATAATTATTTCTGTTCTCTGCCGCTCTGACTTTTTTCAAACCTGGAATTTATGTTACAGAAATGACAGTTACTTGCAATGTAACTTACAAAAAGCTAGTAAAACTAAGTGTTGTTTAAATTACAAGAATTTTTGTCTTGTCTTTTATGATACATAGGAAGTAATGTATTTATAATTTGAATTTTTGACAGTATCATTTTAAGAGAGTCCATGCTGCATAAATATCTGATTTTTGGTTGACAGCTATTGTCTGAGGCATCTTTACAAAAAAGGGTATTTACAAGTTGGATTGGTATTTACAAGTTGGATTAAACATCTTTTGATAATTTGAATTTTTGTAGATTTGTTACAGCTGTTAGAATTTTAATTAACATAATGGGAGAAAATACAGGTCATGACTTACGTGTATTTTATACTGCTGCTAATGCTTCATTCCAGAAATCTATGAATTATTTGCATTACACAGAAGTTTCTTGCACGCACTGAAATCCCCTGAAGGTAACCAGAGTGGAGAGCAATAATGGACTTGAAAAGGGGTGGGATTGTTGTGGGCTTTTTGTTTGCTGGGTTTTTTGGGGGGTTGTTTTGTTGTGGGTTTGTTTTGTTTTTTGGGGTTTTTTTTAAGTGTCTATTTCTTGTGATACTTTGGAGTCAGGGAGAGGAAATCAGAGGTTTTGGCTCACAGTTCTATCACATCTCCTCTGTAGTGGCACTTTCCTTTAAAAACTGTGTTTATTCCGCTGTTTATTGCTTTGAAGAGAGATCAGAAAGTCTCCTGCAGAACCTCTGCCCTGGTTAAAGATCTGGTTTGCAAAAAAGGCTACTCACTGTTATTGAGAATAACACTTCTTTTTGGTTCTATAATATGCTGTCCCAGTTCTAAATGTCTGGGTTTTTTTTAAATTGTATTCTTTAACATTTGATTTGCATGTTCATTTCCATCCCAGCAGTGTTTTTCTTCCACTTGACAGTAATGTTAATAGCATCACATATGTAGTATGACACGTCAAGATTATCACATTTCCTTTAAGTGCTTCTCTAGCACAAAGTAAGCCTCGATGGTGAATTGTGATACACAGTTGTGTAGGATATACAGTGACAAGGTGAAGCAAAAGAGGAGGATCTGGTCCATTGGATGTATTTTCCATTATTCTGGAAAGTGTCATGCTGCAATGTCAGTTAAAGTAATATGAGCCTAATCTCAGAAAATAATTGTCATTTATTTCATAAAATTTGATTTCTTCTGTATATGATTATATCGTACACATTTCTACCACAAACCCTGAGTTTTGTTTTATACTGTACATAATTGCAGAGAAGTAAGAAAATGTTTTTTTGTTTGTAACATAATTCAAAAACATGTAATTGGTAAAATTGATAGTTTTTAAGATCACTCTTTGCTGTATACCGAAGCATACAATGTAAGCTATGCAGCTAGAAAGCTGCCATTTGCTGGCAGCACGTAAGTTGCGTAGGACGGTATGTCTTTGGCACCTTAAAGGCTTACAGAAGTAGATCTTTAATAGCCAATTTCTTTTTAATCCTGTTAAATAAAAATGAAAGTGCTGTGCCTGATTTAAGTGACAGCAATTTAGCCATCAATAAAGCCTTCAGTACGATATGGTGTCTTTTTTTTTCCATTTGGAGTTTTGTAGTAATAAGAACGAAAAATAACTATGTATTGAAAGAAAAAGTTATTTAGGATTAAAATGGACTGTTTCCCATAGTACAGTAACAAATACTCTTGCACATCAGCTGTAATGGAGGGATTAGCAAAACAAATGCAGTATTGTTCATTAATTTTCTCTAACATGTTTAATTTTGGTGTGTCTTATGGGGAACAAATTAAAGGGGTATTTCTGTCTGTGGCACATAACTGAAAATTTTGTTGCAGTAAAGTCAATGGGAGTTTAGCATTGATTTTTTTAAGTCAAGATTTCACTCAGTGGGGTGCTTTGGTTTTGGTTTTGCTTTTTTTTTCCTCAAGTGAGTTGGAGAAACCATCGAGTCTGGCACATCATATATGTAAGTATCCACACAAGGTGCGGGGTTTTAATTTGTGCACAAGATGCATCATTATTTTTTAGGTGTGCTTTCAAAATTATTAGTATACCAAAGAAAATGGTGAGGATTTGGAAACTGATGAATGCCAGTAAGCCTGGTCAGCTGAAAAACGTGAACCTGCAATCTTGTTCTAGAAAATTTAATTCTAGATTAGCAGGACTTGAAACTAGCGTAAATACGACTTTCTGTGGAAGCTGTTCCATAAGCAGAATATGCAGTTAGTGAATCACTTCATTCCTTTGAAAGCAGGCAAACAGCTAAAATGAGCTTGGGCACTGGATGAAGAGAGAGAAATGCTTCTTGACTTGTTTTTTGTCTGATTTGTAAATTGGCAGGCAGGGAGCTAAATTTCACTAGTAGTCATTTAGGTAGATCTTGTCACTTCTGGAAACTCCATCTGATGCTTCTTTAATGGCAGCAGCTGAGAAGTAGTTTTCTGGCTTAGTAGGACAGAAGTTGTCTGAAAACTAGCAACAAAAAGTTGAATGAAAAGCACATGGCCATCCCTGACTAAAGATGATCCAAGAAAAGTATCAGCATTTTTCAAGTCAGTATCAGCACAAACACTCACATGATGTTGGAAATTACTTGAGAGGTTTTCCAGTAAAATGATCTAATCAAGACAATTTTCTCTTTAGTATGTATTCTACAAATTCCTATAAAGCAATGCTTAGGTATTTTCGAAGATGTGTGGAAAAACTCCATAGGGTTTGCTTAAAATGGGAACTGTGAAGTTTCTAGATGTGGACTTGCCTTTTTGCAAAATATTGCCTTGAAACTCTTTTAAATGATTTTGACTTGAGGGAATTGCAGGGTCACGCCTTAGGTGTTAACTATTTTCCTATTGCTGCTTGCATTGAAACTGTTGTATCAGCTTCGTAATGTTTAGTTTTGAACTTTGAAGTCAGTAACATGTTAACTTCCTTCAGGTGCTTTTTTTTGTTGTTGTTGTTTGTTTTTTGTTTTCAGGTTAACTCCCTTCACCAGGCTTTTGTTAGCCTTTCTTTAGGTTTTTGCTTTGAATATAAGTACATAATTCTCAAATGTGTATCTAAAGCATGGATTAATTGGGGCACTTGCCTGCAAATTAGACCTCAACAGTACAAAGAATAACTGAGCTAATTGTTTGTCTCCAGGTAAGCAGGACTGAAATCACTGATAAAACTACAGTCGAAAATGAGAAATCTTAAGTTTGCACAAGTTTGGGAAAACTGTATGGTGCTGGGGTCTTTTCTTTCCTCAAAAAACCCCACACCTTACACTTGTGTTTGAGAAGTGCAGGAAATGTAAGTGAAACACTTGTTTCTGCCAACGTTTTTTGCTTTATTTTTAGGGAGAGTAAGTGTCCTTGCAAGACGTGTCACCTTTACTCCTTCTGCTGCAGTAACAACTCTTGAGCTTTTGGATGCTGCAAATGTTTGTGGAGTTTTTTGGGGTTTTTTTAGCTGATGCATTGCTAGGAGGAGGGCTGAAGGGTTAAGCCCTCCAGAGCAAGGGAGAATCAGTGCAATATCGGTACGAATTATGGATACCAAGGGCTACACCCAGAGAACAGAGAGACCTCCTAGAGAGCAGATAAGAAAGAGCTGTAATTAATGGAAATCTCTCAGGGAGGTGAAAAGGACAGTGGAAAAACTAAGACTAGAGGAGACCAGAACTATGACATCTGAAAGAAAGTATTTGAAAACATGCTGCATTTACCTAGCAGGCTGGAGGAAAGGAGATATTTCTGGATTAGATGAATGCTGCATGGGTATAAATGAAGGAGTGGGAGAGAATAGTGTGCTAGTGTGGGTGCAGGCAGTGGTGGAAGTGAAAACGTGAGCATCCAAATGCAAATCTTTTTGACAGCAACTTACAAATGCATTTCTAAGAAAGCGCTGGCATTGCATGTATCTGCATGGTCCAGTACCGTCCTGCTCTGAAGTGTGGCTGAAGATACTGTAGAAAATTGTAGCACATGAAAAATTGCAGAGCAATGCTGAGTGAGGAGTCCAGAGGGTTTTGCTGTTGCAGTGGGATTTTTATAAAGGAAGCACTCGTGAGTGCAATTCTAAACAAGACCTTAGAGTAAAGCGTGAAGAGTGAAGCCAAGGTTTGCATTGTGAATAGCTTAAAATATGATGAGGCTGATTTTCACAGCTGATTGAATGTAAGGATTGCCTTACAACACTAAGTTTGCTTGTTTCTGACATGCCAATGGCGTGCTCTAGAATGAGACGTGACTTTATAGCCATGAAGTATCACGCTGACAGGATGCATTGCTGTTGGGACACTATCGTGATAAATAAGGGCGTAGTGTATGCAATCAGAAAAACTTTTTTGCTGCATCCAACAGCGCTTTTCTTAAATAGGTAAAGACACTATGAATCATAACATGACTTAACTATTTCCAAGTAAATCGCCTTGACAAGCAAGCTTCCTGCATTGACAACTAGAGATCTGCTCTCAATAAAGGAGCAATATAGAGTATGAATAGAAAAATTCCATACAAAAATTTGAACATGGCTTCGGCTGCCAGATGAGTCAAATTTCATCTCCTGTACGTATATTAATTCTTTCCTGCTCATTCAATTTCTTTTCTTCCCATGCAACATGGTAATGAACATGCTGCTTTCAAAGAAAGCTTGGCAATGCAAACCTATGGGGATCAATCAGTTCTGTTAATGGCTTTGCTCTATTTTGGAACTGAAAAACCCAATGAAGGAGTTTTATTATTCCATGTTGCTCAAAATCAATGTTTAACAGGAAATTCAAAAGTAACTAGCGACTTGGACTCATCATGGTAGCTAAATGAAATAGATAAAAATGCTTGCTTCTAACTAAGATGAATGTAGTGAAATGCAGTGTATTTCTCTTCCTGAGCAACTCCATTTTGTTAATTTATTTTTTAACTTGTAGGTGAGCTTTTAAATGTCCTTTAATCACATAAGGGAAAAGAAAACTGCTCCTGGTGTTTCTCCAGCCTTAGTGGTGTTGGTACATGGAGTTGTCAGGTCAATGATGCAGTTTTTCTCCAGCCATTAAAATAGGATGACTGTGCTTAAAACAGCACAATGTGTTTCAAACTTTCACACGCTGAAGAAAAGGTCCACATGCTTTGTGGTAACATAGACCTGTGGTCTGTGGCAGTGTGTTTTGTAGTGTTGTGTTCTCTCCCACAGGTTTCAATTTCTCCTTGATTTTTTTTTAAGGCAAATGTAGCCTTTAATGGGGAAAACACTGCTAAGAAATTGGAAGCTATCTCTAGCCTGTATCTCCAGCCTGATTAATTATGACCTGGTAACTCCTTTCTTTTTCCTTTCCCTAAACTTGTTCTGGCCTTCTTCCATCAACAGCATCCCTGCAGAGCCTGCAAGATCCTCAGCTGTTCTGGAAAGCTTCACACTGTCCAGTTACAGTGTGCAGTGCTATGGATTGCTCTTCCAGGTCTCCACGTGGCTCTGCCTCACTATATCAAGCATGGAGATTGAACTATGTGATGGGAGCATTTTGTGGTGAGAAATTGTTCTTGGAGATGGAGGAAACACTGACTGGATAAAATCTTATTTTCTCTCCTGATACGCAACCTGGTGTCAAGAGATGACTGTTCTCCCTCCATCCTCCCAGTTCTTCTCACCCCATTTGATTTTTCTCGAGGGATCCTTCTAGTGATATAGCACATTGTGTATAAAATATGCCAGTGGTTGCTAGCAACGCCCCACACTGGTTTTCATGCAAAATCTGACAACAATTTTCACATTCTTGGCAGAATAAAAGCAAATGGTAAAGGCTAAGACTGAATGAGTTGCATGCCATGGAAACCTAAACCAAAGTCAGGAAGATGTTCAAGTAAATCATATCCGCAGGCTTTTTCTCTTTAACCTCCTGTTAAAGAGAGCATCATGATCAGTTCCAGTTTATTAGCCTCAGTTTACTCTAGGATAAGTTCAGACTGATCTGAGACTGTCCCAGCAAATGCTTTGTATTGGTGAAGCTGAGTAGGGGAAGATGTGGTGGAGAAACGTGAAAATCCCTCCTTGTGAGGGGACAGTGTCTAGTTTTTCTCTGTTTCACAAAGTGCTCTTAATTTCTTAAACAGCATAAATAGTTGCTATGAATAGTGTAGTAAAAAATCCCTAGTGTTGGAGGTAATACAGGTCTCTAAATTATGGACAGAACTTCTAAATTGTTTTAAAATGGTGGACTCCAGAATATCCTGGGGCATGTAAGGCTCACAATAACATGCTATCTCTTGCTATAAAAAAAACAATAGACAAGAAGCCACTATCAGTAATGGTCACAATTAGGAAATGGGAGAACTTTCTGCTCCTTAGAATCCACATCTCAAAAAAAGAGAAAAGCCTGAATGTCAGAAAGGGTGGTGGGGTGGGTTCGTGTGTGTTTAGAAAAGGAATGGCCAGAGCATAAATGTCTGCATGCTGTTCTGTAAATGTATGCTTTACACCCTGTTTATACTGAGGCAGTTCATTTGAAACCGATATCTGTGTGGAGAGGTGCACATTGCATGTGAAAAACAAAACTGGTGATTAGCTGTGGGGGACACCTTACAATTAACCACCAGGAGCCAGCACATGTTAAAATAACACAGCTGTTGTAACTCATACCTCAGGGCAATACTGTGTTTTCACGCTGTCCCAGTTTGAAGACATATCAGTTCACACTTCTTTTGCAACTCGGTGTGTTTCTCTGGTGTAGACAGGACCAGAGGAATATGTGGTGGAATTTAGAAACATTCCCGTATAGAGAATACACTTTGCCAAGAACAGGAAACCTCATCCTCTTTCATCTTTTCTCTCCCATGGTTTTTGTTGAAAGGTTTTCCTGTACTTTCTCACATGCAGTTCATGAAAGTAATTTCTCTCCCTCAATAGAGTGAGAACCAAATTAGTATTAAGCAAGAGAAGGTAAAAGTAATGTTCCCTGAGACTTTACCTGGGAAAGATTAAAAAGTATTAGCTTCACTTTTTTTTTGTTGATAAGCAGATATAAAGTAGATACAGTCAGCTAAGCCTCTTGCAAAAATGCATTTGATGTCTCAGCTCTTAAAAATCATTTTCAGTGCTTTCAGATTTCCTTAAGCTGCTATAATTTCTCCCTGTGCCAGGGCTGAGTGGTGACTGGTCTGGGGGCTCCATGCATCCTTGGCATAGACTATCTCAGGAGAGGGTACTTCAAAGACCCAAAAGGGTATAGATGGGCTTTTGGTATCGCTCCCTTGGAAACAGAGGAAATTAAGCAGCTGTCCACCTTCTCACTGGCACAGCAGAGTGAAATTCTGCTTCCCTCCCTCCTCATCTTCAGCCTGCCTCTCCACGGAGGTGGTGGGCAGAAACCCAGCCACAGCTGCTCCTTACCCAGAGCTCTGCCCCTTCCTCCAGTTGTACCCAAAGCCTCTTTGTCTCCTATTTGTTCATGAGCAGAATAAAAGAATAATCTGTTGTTTCCTTCACGTGCACCAGCAACCATCAGGGAGGTGAGCATATTACAGGGAAAACAAGGCATGATTTTCTTTTCTCCCTTTGGTGCTTAGAAGTGAGAAAGGGATCTCCCACTGGAAACACTGGAGCTGTGTTTATAGAGTCATACCTTCTGAAAGTCACTGTGGAGTTTGTAGAAACACTAACTTTAAAAGTGCTTTGCTGACACCTTTGTTGTTTCTCTTGTCTGAAAGCATCACAAGGATAAAAATAATGTTGGTGATCTGTCGTTTGCCACAATGAGCACTGAGTGTGGAGTTACATTTTCACATGCTTTCCTACGAAGAGGTTTTGTTTTTGTTGTGTTTTTTTGGTTTTTTGTTTGTTTGGGGGTGTATGTGTTGGGGTTTTTTTGGTTTTTTTGTTTGTTTTTTAATTTTGTCTTTGAAATGGGACAGGGCAGCATCACTGATTCAGTCCATTGGATTTCTAGATTTTGTTTGGTGAGATCAATGTGGTCTAGAGACAAAAAACTGTACAGATGAATATAGAATGTAGCTGGCTTTGCTCACTGCCTCCCTACAGCAATTACTGTCCCTAGCAAACATGCAGCCTGAGCGGTAACTGGGCATGGCAGAATGGGATCCTGCTCCCATACCTATGATGATAGGACTGTATGACTATAGTTCGTTGCAAAGCTTGTTCCTTATGAATTGCATTGTCTCTGGTGGTTGCTTGGGTGGTTTTGATCTAGGCCGCTGATCCAAGATGCCAACGTTGATATATTTTTGCTGTTAAAAAGCCTGTAAAATGGTTCCCACAGGACTCAGGGTGGTCTAGTCCTATCAGCCCTGTGGGCCATGTCCCAGTTTGGAGGTTTCCTCACAGGTACAGAGGTAGATCCCACCTGTGCTCTTCATATGTGTCCCACCTCTTACCTCCCTTTTCCTATGGATGAATGGCAGCGACAGCAGCTTTGGCAATGCAATGTCAACTATTTGCATGCGTGCCCAGCTGTTTGGGCTGTTTGCTGCTGCCTCATCCATTCCCTGTCGTCTCTGGGGAAGGGGAGGTAGGCCATTGAAAAGCATGCTAGATCCATAAGGGCGCTGCTGGTGGCCTGTGCTACCAGACTTGGCTGGGGAGGTAGGCTCCTTGCAGAGCTCCAACAGGCACCTGGGAGTGACAGTCTGCGGCCACCAAGTTCGCAAAGTGCTGCTGATGGGCATCATGTCAGACTTACACTGCTTCTGGAGCAGCATTTCTTCTGGACTCCAGAACTGAAATCCTGGAGCCTTTGACTTCTGGCTTCAGTGGAACCCCAAGACACAAATGGCCAAGGCTGTTGTGTCTAATAGCACAGCTTCCACTCAAAAAGCTCAGTCCTCTCACTCTTGTCATTAAAAATGCGAGATCTTTATGCCAAACCATGTGTGCTTCACAACTTAACCATCTACTTCGCATGATGGACATTGAGCGAGAAAAATAAAGCATTTGCACATTCCTGAAGACATAAAATTTGGGAAGCTAAGTTTGCAGCTCCTATTTCACGTTCTTTTCTTCTCATTTTACATGAAACATCAAGACAGCAATGCTGTGAGTTGCCCTGTTTGTGTGTGGCAATACTTGCTGCTGCATCCCATAATGAGAGGAAGAGAGGAAGTGTTGCTTGTATATGCTCTGCTCTGAAGTGGTCTTTGCCTTGCCAAAATCTCTTCATTGGCATTTTCTCCCTGTCTGGCTCATCGGAGCCATGCATTTATTTTCCGTTAGTTGCCTCAGTTAAAATGATGCGTTTCTTTCTTGTTATGCTTAAATACCGCTTTTTAAGTGAAAAAATAACACACTTGTTCAATGGTCTGATAAATTGTTGGAAGACTATTTGCTCTCTTTGCTTCATGCTCTTCACTCATTTTCCTTCATTTTTTTCTTTGTTTCACTCCTTTTCTTTGAGCCAGCCTTGCTCACCCACACACCAAGTTTAATGTGTTTCCATGTACTTTGTGCTGCACATACAAACTCCCACTGTCAGCCCACATCTGCCATGTGCTCTCTCAGGGAGAGCCCAGCTCACCTGTGTGCTGGGAACAGGACACTGGAGGCACCAAGGGCAAGAGGATCACAAGTGAAAAGAGCACGGTGTGGTTAAGTAGCAGTATTATTTTAAATACCTGTCCCAGGTGGTTGCCTGACTCACTTTCCATCTGTCTCTACATGTTCCACATCTGTTTGAGGGTTTTGCTCCTTTAACAAAAGGAAGTAGGGGGAAAAAAAAAAAAAAGAGTGAACAAGAGTATTGAGAAACAATGCTGAAGTGAAATCTTTCATATGCTCTTTGTGTCCTATAAACCCACCACAGAAGTAGAACCATAGGATCAAGCCTTCCAATTTTCATACTGTAAAGCTTCCACTATCAAACCCTTCATTTTTCCTTTTTTCACCCTTTGCAAACATTTAAGCCAACAGATAAACCTTGCCTCATAGCCCAAAGGTCAATAAATCCACCCAACATACATCTATGGGGAAATTAAAAGGTTACATCGTTCTCATGGCTGCATTTTCTACAATGTCTTTCCTCTGCTAGTACTTCTGGTCATAAGTCCTTTGCAGTGAACTCTGCAGTTGTCTTTGTGCCTTGAAGCTGTACTAGTAATAACAGGGGAGTTGATTTCTGCCATACTGAGCGGTTTCCTTTCTCAAAGTGTATTCAGTTACAATCAGTTAATACTAATTGAGATGGGACAGACAGAGAGGGTAATCTAGGCATGCTGGGATGGGATGTTTTCATTCCTTTTAAAATGTTCTAACAGCATTAATGTGCTGCTGCTTTCTTTCATGTCCTTCCCCAGCTCAGAAAGTGATAAACCATGGGATCAATGTTTGTTCTGTCTAAACACCTGTTTAAAACACCAGTTTGAACCATTTTCTTATTTTTGTGCCCTCACCTTTTCTGTATGTTTCTTCAAAGAGGGAAAAATCCCCAGGCTGGGATATAAGCACAAGTGTTTTGTCTTTCTAATAGAGAGGTCAAATAACATTAAGTGGCTTCTGAACTTGGGCATACAAAAACTCCCCACATCAAATGGCTGTGTTAGGTCGAGGTTTTGAAGAGAGAATTGCATCTCCCAGAGCTCTGTTGAGCCTTTTTAATACCTGAACTGATGTGCGGGGGAAAGCCAGGCATGAGTTCACAGAGGAGCGATTTAGCAGGAAATCAAAGCCTCCCAAGAGAGAATCTTAACACTTTCTCCTTCCCCAGGAGATACTTACTTTTGCAAAGGAATCTTTCCTCTTGGGGACTTGCTCACCCGTTATCTGCAATAGTTTGATGTCTTCAGATACCCCACATTGCTGGTTGTGTCAGGGTGCACAGGAGAATGGGCTGCAGTCCCTGGGCCTTCACCCTATACCTGCCTGGCCATGGTGCCCCAGCCTGAGGCAGCTGTCAGCAGGAGCCTGCCACTGTCCCAGCAGCTGCAATTCACTGCCCGGTGTATTAATACAAATTGAGGTACTTAAGGTTAACTCATGGAAGTGTGAACTGGAGAAGCTGAAATGCTGGCCTGGGTCTGGTCCTGTGGCTGTGGGGCAGCAATCCCTGCAGTGGAGGGGCAGAGAGGAGGGAGAGGCAAGCTGTGTGCCACTGCCGTGATGGTTAGGCATCCTCTCTGAACATTTTTCTCTGCCCAGCTTACTCTCTCTGGTGCTCAGGTAATCACCCTTGTACTCGTTGAGATGCGCTTCAGTGCATTTCCCTGTCCTTAACCATTCCACTTCACAGTTTGTTCCTTGTTTCACGATTGATTGTGTTTGAAATTGGACATGGAGACATGTACGAGCGGAAAACTAAAGGATGGGTCCTGAACTGTGCTGCTACACACTATTAACAGCAGGGCTAGCAGTCAAGCGAGTTCACTTGGCTATGCCAAACCCAGATTAGACAGTACAAACCCTGACAATTTGGTATCATTTTCTGAATAAATTATTCCAAGTCTATTTTCTAGTGGGGAAAGAAGACTGTGTTTTGGGAGAAAAGAACAACTTTCTTTAGCTGTTGAGCAAATACAGAGCATCTGCCTTATATGCCTTATGCATATCCAAGGAAATGTAGGCAAAAAAGGTTTGTTTTGGAACTTGGTGGATGAAATCCAGTCCCTGTGGAGTATATGGGAGATTTGCCATTGACTTCAGTCAAGCCAGCATTTCACCTGATACTTTTTACATATGTTTTTATATGTTATGATAATTCATGAATTAACTAAAACAATCTCTGAAGAGAATATATGAGGATTGCCCTACCTGGGGGGGAGCAATCTTCGTTTTTGGCTTACTATATGGGTTTGTGGGTTCTCGGAAAGAAATGTGAATGGGAGAGTCTTAACTATGTTAACGATACATACTTTATCGTTTATCTCTCTTTTGTATAATCCATCAATGGCAGCATTACACAGAGGTTAGCTGAGAAAGGAACACAGATGGGAAGAAAATGTCTGAAACCAGATCTGAAGGGGGCTGAGGTGATGTTGTCTGGATGGGGGTTGTAACCTGAGGAGAAAGAAAAGAAAGTATCTTGCCCTTTGAGCAAGTTTGTCTTAGGTTGTTCCAAGTCTACGATCCAAAGGCCTGGTTGGGTTTCCAGTCTTGTTCTGGCTGGATTTCTAAATGCTCAGAACCACGTTAGCAGCCAGGACAAATTTTTTTCATTGTTTTTGTTTGTTGCCTGGCCAGGAGAGATTCTGATGAATCCTTCTGGAGACAGACCTTGCCATTTCATCCAGGCCTTTGCCTCCCAACTGCAGGTTTGTTCAATATGTTGCTTACAGAGATGCATCTTCCATCAGATCAGAAAGTGATACCCATGGAGCTTATGAGCTGGTTTTATCCCCCTATGAGCCTGTGCTCCACAGTCTGCTTTGGCCACCTCTTGCCTTGGTTTGAACATGTTAGTTTTGGCCCAGGAAGCTCCAGCAATCCAAGGGAGCTAGTCCTTTCCTGGCCCAGCCACCAGCTAGAGCTGGCCCTCTGCCTGGAAAGCTGCTAATGTGAGAGAGAAAAGGGGTAGCTAGAGAGTCATTTTCTGTTCAAGATCTTTGACTTGGAAACTTGCTTTTTCTTCTTGGTCAGATTATCTTGAGTGGGGTGAATAAGTGGTTTGGAGTTTAGGGAAGGAGAGAGAAAGTATGAAGCTAATGTCATACTATTTTCTGCTGCAATACTCTTGTTAGCAGGCAGTTGGGGGAATCCTCTATTATTGTAACTGTAATCAGTTTAAATATTCAGTGAAGTAGGAAGTGGCCACCCAGAGGAAATAAAACTATAGCTAATGTAAAGCCTGTGTAAATCAGAGTGTTAGAAGATATTACAAACAACTGGTAGGAGAAAGATGCTGGTGACTGCAGAGCTCGGAAGTCCTAAGCCTTTGCTGACAAATCCATGTTGCCCAGCTCAGGTGTGGAAGGAGTAGAGCTGTTTGGGTGCTACCGTAAGCAAGTAAATAAGCTTGTTTTTTCAGAGCCACTGGCGTGTCTTCCATGCCTGTGATATGATTAATTCCCAACCACAATAATTTACTTCCACATCACTGAGAGCTGTTTGTATTTCCAAATTGATCCCACAGTTATGATTACTTGGCTGTTATTTATGCAATTAAAAAGGTGTATTTAAAATTATTAAGAAGATTTAATTGCTCATTGCAGAAGACTTGCATCTGTTTATTAGCCTAACAGTGTGCAATTCTGAACGGTCTGGGTTTTTCATTTCCCTGGTACACTATCGAGTCCTAACTTCTAGGTGGTACTTCTCCTATAGTTCTGTCAGGTAATTAATCTAGGCAATAATGACATGAAATTATTGCAGTAAATAAAACATTTCAGATAAGTGCAACAGTGATAAGCAAAAAAGCCCATGGGGGTATTTCAACTCATTCTGATTTCCTTTAAAGATTATCTTGGCCACAAAGTACTATTATTCACCCTTGCAATATGAAATTTTCTGGAAAGCTTTACCACAAGTTCTCTTATATCATATTGTGTTATAATAAATTATCATGGTTTGGATGATGTTCTGGTTTAAGTCTGCTCTAAAACAGAAGGAAAGAAAGTAGCCCAAAATAGCAATTAGAATAGAGGTTTGAGGGTCATGAATTCTGTTCTATTTCTGTCACTAGTTTAGGTCCAAGCTCAGAATGCCTTGAAATCACAGAATAACTTTCATTGATTTCAGTAGATTTTGGATCAGGTGCATTCAGCCTAACCTTGGACAACTCAGGTGCCTTCTGTGCTTGGGAATCAAACGTGCATGCTCTGCTTTACCCCTCTGACAAGATCGCTATAAAGCTTCATTCATTCATTCACGTCTGTAGAGAGCTTTAGAACTCACAAACGGATGCCACTTCTAAAGTACAAACTGTTATTTCAGTGTAGATTAATTCAGTTTACCTTCCCATCAGCTGCCAACAATCTGTTTAGTGCAGTGAAATCCTGACAGCCTCTGTCAACTACTGAAAGCAGTTCTTTCATGACAGAGAGGAAAAAGAGGAAAGGCAGACCTGAACTCTTCCCCTCACAGAGAACGTCTTTGTCTATGAAAATAAAAATCCTGTCTGTCATTTCCAAGGGCCTCTTGTAAAAGAAATGCACATTAAATTAAAACCGCTGTTATTTTTTAGATTCTATCGCAATACGGACCCCTCCTGGTTCTTGATGAAGAGTGAGGTGAAATATCGCACGACTGAGCTACAGAGAAAACAGCAGGCTGTTCCAAGAGTGTAAGCCAAAATGAGCGTTCAGAGAGAGATCACCATGTCATGAGCTCATGCTGGCAATGTGTTTTTTTCTATGGGTGTAAGCTGAGAGTTGAGCCTGAGAGAGAGCCTATATTGAGCCTCGCAGGAGTGCTTTCATGTGTGTTGTTTTCTTTAGCATCATGAGGAAGTTGTGAACTGCTCCCAGACCTAGAAAAATTCCTACAGCCCACAGCAAGTCTCACCGCCTGATGGTCTCCTCCCCTTTCCTCACCACCACGCACCAATAAACTGAAGATGGAGCCAGAGATGAAACTTCCAGATTTTACTGGAGGACAAAATCATTTTGCCCTGCGTAACTATTTGAGTTTCTGTGTTGGTCTGAGACTCTTGCCCATGTTCATTGGAGATATGGTGGGCAGACGTAGCAATGTGGTGGGCAGGGGCAGGGACATGGTGGTCAAGGCTGGGAAGCTGAAAAGCAGATTGAGGCCTCATGCAAGGCAGGCACGGTGTGGAGCCTGCTGTCCCTGCATGGCAGCAGGGAGCCCTTGTGTGTTGTCCCAGCAGCAGCTCTTCCCTTGCACAGCAGGGGCCCCAGGGTGGCTGTGGCATCCCTGAGGCAGATTCCCTCCTAAAGACCAGCCGAGAGGCCAGCTGCAGAAATGGTCTTTCTCTGGTTCTTGTGAAGGGAAAATGATGCCCTCGGCACTGCCCAAAGTCAGCAGAGTGCCCAATTTCTCTGTATTCTGAATTATCATCCAAGTAATTACTGTGCTGCACAGGGATGATGCCATTTGAATTCACTAGGATGTTTTATGCCCTTTTCAGTATTGGTTTTTTCCTTCCAGATGTGAGCAACACTGGGATAGCTGGTATAAACATGTTCCTCCCTGTGCCTGAGGTCTGCTTCCAGCAGAGTGTAATCCAGTGCTCATCCATTTCTACACCTAAACATGTACAATTCCTTTTAAGACTGCCATATCTTTCTTACTGGCAAAATCTGAAAAGCACAGCAGGGGTTCTTTTCCTTGATGCACTAAACAAGACTAGTAACTCTTGTTAGGAAAAATGTTTTTAAAAATAGGTGTACTCTTCTAATCCCCAAAGTGCAGACACCCAGTTTTAGAGTACGACTGAGGCTGGAGGGAAACCCAGCATTGGGAGGGGCTGTCCCCAGCCGCGCTAGCCCCAGTACACATACTGTGACAAACGAGTTTAGGAATCCGGTCTCATTTTCCTGATGGCATTGTTCAGCAATGGGATGCATTTTGTGTTATTCTGAAAAAAGCAGCTGTAAAGCCTTTGATGCAGGAATTCGGGAACAATGTGGTCAAGCCAGGCACAGACGCATGGCAAGTGCAATTGAAATAGTGAGCTAGGCCTACAGACATTTCTTGCCTAAAATTAGCTGTTTGAATTTAGTCTTCCTATGATATTTTCTTTTTCCTGTAGCCACATTCTAGGGCATATGTGTATAGGGATTTAGATGAACTACCTTGCTCTTACAAATGCCCAGCAGTCTTCCTTTTCCCTATAAATGTACTACAGAAGTTTATCTTAAGCCTTTCTTAAAGGCTTGAAGAGCCTCTCCTTCCCATCCTTTTTGGCTGAGCTCATTCTGAAAAACAAACACTGATTTCTGTATTTACTGCTGAATGATATATGGAAGCATTACAACCCATAAACAGTTAAAGCTAACATAGTCAAAAATGTGAATATTCAGGAATATGACTAGGAGACTGAAAATACATTTAAAAAGAAATTTTGTTGACAGTTCTATTTTGGGGAGCAAACTGCTTTGGGTAACAGTGCAATCTCAGTGTTTGAAACTTAAAAACCACTGCTGTGACGCTGTGATCTCAAGCATCTCATAGTTGGCATTCCAGCTACCAGAGCAGAAGATACATAGCTGAAATTAGTAAAAGCCTGTGTTATTTTATTCTTGAGCACACCAGGACAAAAAGGTCAGTGGTCAAATAGAGCTAGAACAGGCTGGGGAAAGCAAGCAGGGAAAAACAAGCCTGAAGGCACTGCCTTGGGATGCAGGAGGGGTATCACTTTCATTGCTGACACCCTGTGTAACTGCAGGCACATTGAGCTAGTATGCAGCATGGAGCTTTTCACCCCAATGTATTCATATGCTGTTCACCTGCCTAGAAAATCTTTTGTGCAGCTGACAGTCCTTGAAAGAGGTGTTGCTGAAATCAATACACATGTGCCTGGAGAACTATAAATAATGAAGCACCTGATGCTCTAAGATACTAGTTTGGCTCTAGGGACTGTGACGGTGAGACAGTTGGGGCTTTTCCGGCATATAACTCACTCCTTTGGTCTATTATTTCAGGCTGGGACTCTGAGGGTGGTGCTATGACATTTCCAACTGAAGAGCAGGGTCAGCATTACCTAAGGACTCTCTGTCCATTGCAGGATGCAAAATGTACCCTGTGGACACATAATAATATCTGCGTGTGGTCCTCTGTGGAATGGTGATAATGGACCTTCTAAGCCCTGTAAAGATTCCGTAAAGATAAACTCTGTAAAAAAGGATGGTCCTCATTGGAAATGAGGAAAATTCAGACATTGGAAAATTCAGTGAGAGCCCTGTAAAAATGAGATTTCCCCCTGCAGACGTGGAGTGGCTGGAGGAAGCTGGCAGAACTGGTTTTAGATGCAGCTTGTACGTCCTAAATTAAAATAGGCAATCAGCTTCTGTCTCCAGCACTCAATTTGGCTTACTTTCAAGCAAATAGGATCCATTAGTTAGGATTTGCACAAATGTGTTTTCACACACAGTAAAAACGGGTGCCTATCCAAAAGCTGCTAGGTGCTCCACTACCACTTACTGAAATGAAATGAGCAGAATTAGCCAGCAGCAGTTTACTGCCAGCTGCCAACAAAACCAAACCTGCTACAGGAGGTAATGCAAACATCTGCTCCCCTATGGCTTCTATGGGGTTTCACCCTGCCCAGCTGCACCTCCAGCTGACAAGTCCCTGCAGAAAGGCATAGTACTGCATAACACGTGTGCCCTGAAAATCAGCAGGTCAGGGCACTTGCGCACTGGGACAACGAGGAGTGCTTTGTTCTTGTGTATTTATAGCCTTGTCTTAATAGGCTCTCTAAGAAAACAGGCGAACCTTTTAGGATCGTAATTGTGGTAGTGTCAGTTGGAGCACAGGAGCCAAGACTCAGGCATCCAAACTCCTTATGAAATTATCATCTGGAAAAGGAGTGAAAAGGCTCAAAAACTGCTGGTGAATTAGTTGCTTTTAGCATTTGTGTGTGTGTGAGAGAAGAAGAAAATAGCCAGGGGCCTTAATTCACACGCGGATTACAGTGTAATTTACTTTTAAAAGCAAAGCCCTTTTCTGATTTACAGCTATTTTAAATAATTACTTAGCTCAAACCGGTAAGGGAATGAGCTGGCATAGTGGCTTAACCTATTAAGATCCAGCTTTATGTGTCGACCCTCTCTCCTTTCAGTGCCACAAGCCTGAGTGCTCAGCACGGACTTCGAATGATGAAGTGATAGCAGCAGGTTTCCAGATCTTAAGCCTGCTGTGTGGGCTGCTCTTCTGTGATGAGGGCAGCTGCCCTGGGAAACTGGATTTTCATGGATGTGAAAGCCAGAAAGGAACAGTCTAATCATTTAGCCTGACTTCATTCTACTCGGTAATTCCTGCCTAAAGCCCTGTCGTTTGTGGCTGAAATAGAACATGCCTTTTTGCCTTATTTTAAAGACTGCAAGTGACAGAAAATGTATTCTATCCCATGTCATGCCATTGCAATCGTTCTTGCTATTTGCATCTTGTTTGTAGCTTGAGTTCTGTTAACAGGCTTTTAGCTTCCAGCTACTGTATTTTGGCTTGCTGGCACCAGCAGTGCTGTGCACAGTGTTTGGCAATGTTAACATCGGATAACTGACATCCCTGAGGAGAAATCTGGGAACAGCAAATTCAGAGCAGTCTTCTACTTGATGATTTCTCATGTCTTCGGATATGGTTGTAATGGTTTTGTTTTGCTTGCTCTCAGCCAACTCTTGTTTTTCAAAGCTTGAAAGTTTAGAGAGAGAGATTTTGGAAGTGTAGGAAATGCTATGGTATTGTATCCTGTAGATGCAGAATAACTTTCCTAATGCTACATTCGCGTCCCTGAGTTAAAAGGCTGCATCCAGATGAAAATTATCCATTTATCTTGCAACTGCATCTGGTCACTGCATACTTTTGCTATCATCTGCAGTTCAGACAAACATATCAGATAACAGGATTTGGTCCTGTTTTGTTTCTCAAGTCTGTTCTTATACACACATAGAATTTAACTACTGGATTTGATTGCAGGTTGTGATCTATTATTGTGTGAGAAGAGTTGATAATCTAGATAATTTCATACATTTTGTGTGAAAATTCAACACAGTAGTCAAGGGAGGTATTACACCAAGGGAGTATTAAATCCAACCTGGGATTATGTTTTATCAAGCTTTCTGGAGCTCACCTCTGAGTTTTAGAGAGGCCGCTAAGCTCTGGATTCAGTGGTTGCAAGCAGATGGCAAAAGACAGCTTTATGTGAAATGTAACCCATGTAGTGGGAAGTTCTTGTGTGTTTATTTCCGTCCCAAAAGGGTGAACCCTTTGCTGTCTTAGAGGGTTTGTTTCAAATCTGCATCAGCTTGTCAGAATGACAGACAGCAAAAGGAAGAAGTCTCCCTTTTGTTTTAAAGATAAATTCACAATATGTGAATAGTGATATAGATTGCAAACCACATGAGGAAGTCAACAGCAATCAAAAATAGGGTCTTTTACTTTTGTATAAATCCCATTGCTAGAATAGTATGAGCTGTGGCTAAGTTTATAAACTAAATGTAGATATATATTAAAAAATGGTTAGAATGCCAAAATCTGAATGAACGCCTATTATAGAATCATAGAATTGTTTGGGTTGGAAGAGACTTTAAAGCTTATCTAGTTCCATCCCCTCTCTCATGGGCAAGGACACCTTCCACTAATCAAGGTAGCTCAAAGGCCCTGTCTTATCTAGCAGTATCTAATTTATTTCTGTTAATGTTTATTTTCATATTTTATGTTTTCTAGAAATTTTTTTCTTAAAAAAGTATCAGTTTTGTGTTATGAATAACAAGAAATGCCTTCAACCTGCAGGGGAGAGTGGGATTAAAATAACGTGAGTAGAAGAACATGTTCAAATTTTCCAGGCAGATACAAATATATTTGAGCAGTCATCTGGACAAGTGATGTGACACTCGTTTTGAAGCTGGGAAGGTATGGAGTAGAAACAGAACAGGCTTGACAGCAAAGAGACTAATGAAGATCCATAAGGCAGAAATACAACATCAGGACAGATGATTAGGCCTGGCATATGAGATAAGTGAACTAGAAATAAAGTTGATCTGAAAGTATTGATCTGGGTAAACATACTTAGGTGGTTATATCTGAGTGACAAATTCTCAAATAATTACCCACAGAAGGCAGCAGCAACATCCACTCCACAGGAGGAGCAAAGGCATCCAAAATACATCTGGAATGAAAGTAAGAAGAAGCCACTACTGCTCTCTGTCCCATAGCCCCATAGCACTCAAACCAGTCTTTCCCCAAAGTCTTTCCTACCTTGGAGGACAGACTCGGTATGTTATTTCCAGCCAGATTCTGGCAATTACATGATTCTTTATCAGTGAAGGCCAAGCATCTGTTCCACAGCAAAATGAGTTCTGCAAATTAGTTTGTGATCAAGAGTGAAGGGATGGCTACCAGAAAAACCAAACAAAACCAAACAAAAAACCTCTTAACTACATCTCACTGTGTCTATAAGAAAACCAGTCCTATACATAGCTTTCTTTTATAGCAACTGTGACCAGGCTTCATTTGGTCACCAGCAAATCTTTTATGCAGCTGACACTCCTTCAAAGAGGTGTTGCTGAAATCAATATACGTGTGCCTGGGGAGCTATAAATAATGAAACACCTGATGCTCTGCAGAGTGAACGCTTTCTCCATACATCACATATTCCAGGCTGAATATCTGTTGTGACCCCAGCCAGTAAGGCTGTGGGCAGACATCCTTTCTTAGATCCAGCTGCAACAGTTGAGGATATTAGTGCTTCCTCACCCCACAGTTTTGCCAGGAAACTGGTTTATATGCGATCTCTGTAATCCAATGTAGGAAAAAAAAAATCACTGCGGTTAATGGAAATCATTGTTTCAGTGTTGCTTAAACTAATCTTTGTGCTTAAAAGTAAGCCCACAGAAGATCAGGGAACACCACCTGGTAGGCAGAAATGGAAGTGTGATGCCTGCTGGCTGAAAGGCAGTAACTAGCAGCTGAGCCCATACTGCCTTCAAACAGCACGGGAAATAATTTCATGGAAAGATTTATTTTTTATTCCATTTTATTTACTTCAGCTCTGTCTGGAGCAGTTCAGCCACTCTCTGCCCTCAGCTGGCTGCTACCGCCCATCCGATGAGTGCTGGAATGGATCCTGTAGCGCTCCCACCCTGCGTCAGACCCGAGTCAGCTGGTTTGGCTTGAGCTGCTGCTGCTGCAGAAGACGATGTGCAGTGAGCCAGGTAGCTGCAGAAGAAGGAAGCAGTCATGCTGCTTTACCACCTCAGCCATTCCTGTCTTCAGTGTGGGAAGGTCACATCTCAAGCTGCCGCAGCTGTTGCGTGGGCAAGGCAATGTTTGTAGGTAGAATTAACTCTAATAATGATGCACCTTCATGGTTGGAACAACGCTATCTCTGTTTCAGTGATCTTTTGTGCCCTAGAATTGTACCACAGCTTTAGTTTGCTACAGTTTAATTCTCCTTGAAGGAAAAAGAATTTCCAATTAATCTGTGGAGGATCAAGCTACGGAAAATATTGATTTACAAATACAGGATGATTAAAATTGAGCAGCTGATGCAGTTATCACCTTCCAGTTTCCTTCCTTGCTCCTTTCCTGGAAGTTGGGTCTGTGCCACAAGGGCAGCTGAATTAGCATACAGAGCTGCTCTGGGAGCACCAGAGTTCTCTGCCTTGCACAGTTAGCAGAGCGAAGAGGAAGGGCTGGAAACTTCAGTGCTTTGAAAGTGGATTCACATGCTGTCCACCTGCCTACCGAGTCAGAGGTGGCCATCTCCAGGAAAGGGATGGGAGAAGTAATAGTGACTGCTATCTGACTGAGCATGCTGGCTCACAGATCATCCCTTCTAAACAGGCATTTAGTGAATTCTAACACACATTCCTTTCCTTCAAACAAGGTTATGCTTCTGTCCACTTTTTGCACTAAAAGACTTGGTAGATCTGAGGAGCTGGCAAGTGTCTTCACTAAGAGAGAGACCTGTTGAGGATGCAGAAGGTAGCTATTGCACTAAAACTTTGCACCCTTGCTTCCTTCGGGATAATGCCACTGGGGCAGCTTCTCTCCAAGTCTTACGTGATGCCACTTCTCTTTTTCGTGTAGGTCACCATGTCACTGAGAAGGAAGGGAACAGCAGGGTAGCAGGAGACCGCAAACATCTCCTCAAGATTTAGAAACTTCTGTTTGTGATTTGTGGAAGAAATGAGGTCATGAACATGGTAAAAGAGAGGGAGAGAGAAAGCTTAAGAAGGGAACGGAGGAAAGAAGAAAAGGCTCAGAGAAGGCAGAAAGACGAAGAAGGTGGAGGAATGCTTACAAGGCATGGCTCACGCGCACAGTAGGCAGAACATCAATAGTGTCCCAAAGATGTGGTATTTCTGGAAACATGCTGTAGCTGGGCAGTGCTTTTGATTTCACTTGTTACAAAGCTGCTAAAGCACCCTGGTCTCACAAAATACACGACTACTGCCAGAACCACAGATAACTACATCCATCTTACCTTTTCCCCACTATCTTCGTGCGTGCTGTATCTGCATACAGAACTTTGCTCTTTAGGCACTGCCTGACCTTGGCAACAGAAGGTTTTGCTTAGTGTTCCAGTGAATGTGCCTGATTGATTGAACATGATTCACATGTTTTCTTAGTGACTGCATGGGCTGCATGGGACATGGCTGTTTTTCCAAACTTGCTGTGATTCAATGGAATTCAGGCATTTTCATGCTGAACATCTGTGACTTGGGGAGGATCCATGTGTTTTCTCAATGAATATGAATGAAACTGGCAAGGGCCTCAGCGTTTCCTTCTTGCTTCTATGCTTGTAATTATCGTAGTATATAAATATACAGAGACTTTCTCAGAATGCGCCTAAGAAGATTTGACAAAACCTATCTTTTGCTCAGCCCTGTCTCTCTTGTAAGGGAGGCAAGTCAGATGCAGTGGATACGATCTTGAGTGTCTCCTCTCCTGTGCGAGCAGACACACACGCGCGCTAAGACTTCCTGATTTACTTCAGAATCCAATTCTCCCTCTTACTTGGATATGTGGAATTGTTAGGTCCCAACAGTGTTGGAAAAAACACTTCTCCCTATGTGGATACATCAAAGACTGTTACAGTGGCTTGGTCCCCTCCTCAGGGAACCAGTGCTCTGGCAGTGGGACTTGGGTAGATCTTCCATGACTTGAAAAATGGCAAACAGCAAACCAGCTGCCCTCCCTAGTGCCCCTTTGTAGGAGAGGACTGAACTATAGCAACTTCTCCTGCTACATTATTGTCTTTGCCCTGATTTTCCTTGTCTGTCCTAGGATGAATTTACTTTTCTATGATGAACTGCCAGACTTTTGCCATAAAGGTGAAATTAAGTTTGGTGAAGGACCAGTGGGAACAGCAAGAGACTGGTAAATGCTGAAGTATTGTACTTAGCTTTCATGGAAAGATGGATGGTTGGTACTTACCATTTATATGATGCTGTATATTCTCACTGCCACTGAAGAAATAATAATTCATCCTCAGATCATTCCCAGTTAAATATAGTCAGAAGGGAGTCAGAAATAGTGAAAAAGGAAAGAAATTCTGGTCTCGCTGAAGCTGATGAAACTTTCTACTTAAAGCTTATTTATAGTAAATGCTTCCCTGCCGTGCCGAGCACTATTTACTGACCTAGTGCTAGGACAGCAAGCAAGCCTTTACATGGAAAATGAGGACCAGATTATTAAGGTGAGAAAATTCCTTGCTCAATTGGGCAACTCCGTTTATCGTCGCACATTTCTGTCCCATTTAAAGTCTCCTTCTTCATGAGGCATGCCACCTGCGCAGGCCACTGCTCTCCCACCCTCAGCAGCTGATTCCCCGAGGGATCAATATCGGCGAAGACCCCTCCGAGCTCAGGGCGGCCCTGGAGCAGCGCCGCGACATCCAAACCCTGCGCGACACGTCCACGCGTGGGGTCGCCAGCACCGGGCGCGGGGAAAGGGCGGGACGGGCTATGTCCCGGCAGCGCTGCGGGGGGCGGCGGGGCCCGGCGGGGCGGGGGCTGTGCGGGGCGGTAGCGCTGGGAGCCGCCCTCCCCGCCCCCTCGCACAGGCTTGTCCTACCCGGCACCGGCGGCGGCGGCGTGCAGGATTTTCTCCCGCGGCGGCGGGGCGAAGCCACCTGCCCGGTGGTGGCGCGGAGCGGGCTGCCCGCGATGCCGGTTTAGCGGCGGGGCATGGAGCGGCGACGCATGGAGCGGCGGCAGCGGAGCGGCAGGTGCCGGGGCAGCGGTCCCCCGACGGGGGGGGCGCTGGTGCTGCTGATGCCGCTGTGGCTGTGCGCGGCGGGCGGTGGCGCGGCGCCGGTGTACAACCTCAGCCTGGCGGTGGACGAGGGGCTGCCGGCCGAGACGCTGGTGGGGGACATCCGCGCGGGGCTGCCGCCAGGCGCGGGACCGCCGGGGGGGTTCTTATTGTCGGAAGGGAGCGGCGAGTCGGCGGTGCTAGCGGACTTCCACGTCCAGCCGGAGACGGGCGTTATCCGCACGGCGCGGCGGCTGGATCGGGAGCGGCGGGCGCGCTACAGCTTCGCGGCGGCTACCCTGCGCGGCGAGGTGGTGCAGGTGGAGATTGCGGTCACCGACGTGAACGACCACCCGCCGCGCTTCCCGCGGGACTACCTGCAGCTCAACATCTCCGAGCTCAGCCCCCCCGGCACCGCCTTCCGCCTCCCGGCCGCCCGCGACCCCGACGCCGGCCGCTTCAGTACGCAGGGCTACGCGCTGCTGGAAGAGGGCGGCGCGGCGGGGGAGCCGCCGCTCTTCCAGCTGCGCTACGGGCGGCCGGAGCCGCTGGAGCTAGTGCTGCTACGGCGGCTGGACCGCGAGCAGGCGGACGCGCACCGGCTGGTGGTGGAGGCGTGGGACGGCGGCAGCCCGCGGCGCCGCGGCCGCCTGCGGGTGTCAGTGCGAGTGCTGGACGAGAATGACAATGCGCCCGCCTTCAGCCGCAGCGAGTACCGGGCGCGGCTGCGGGAGGACGCGCCGCCGGGCACCTCCGTCTGCCGCCTGCAGGCCACCGACCCCGACCTGGGCGCCAACGGTGAGGTGCGCTACTCCATCAACCGCCGGCAGAGCGACCCCGACGGCTACTTCGCGGTGGAAGAGCGCAGCGGCGTGCTGCGCCTCCGTCGCCCGCTGGACCGCGAGGAACGGGCACTACACCGTCTGGTCCTGGAAGCACGGGACGGCGGCGCCCAGCCCGAGGTCTCCAGCGCGCTCGTCTCCGTGTCCGTGCTGGACGTGAACGATAACCGCCCCGCCATCCGTCTGCTCTACCTCACCGAGAGCGGCGGCCCGCGGGTCTCCGAGGGGGCGCGCCCCGGAGACTATGTAGCGCGCATCTCCGTCTCAGACGCGGACGAGGAGGGTGAGGAAGAGGGCGGCGGCGGCACCGCGCTGGCACTGCTGGGCGGCGACGGCGCCTTCGCGCTGCGGCCGTCGGGCGTCGGCATCTTCTTCCTCTGCGTGGCGGGGCCGCTGGACCGCGAGAGCCGCGACCTATACGAGCTGCGGCTGGTGGCCACGGACAGCGGCGCGCCGCCGCTCTCCGCCGAGGAGCCGCTGCTGCTGCGGGTCGCCGACCTCAACGATGAGGCGCCCGCCTTCCCGCAGCCCCACTACCTCGCCACCGTCTCCGAGGCCGCATCCCCCGGCACCGCCGTGCTGCGCCTGAGCGCCTCGGACGCGGACGAGCCGGGCTCGCCCAACGCGGAGGTGCGGTACGCGCTGGAGGGGGACCCGGCCGCGCTGGCCTTGCTGCGCATCGACGCGCGGACCGGCGCCGTCAGCACGCGCGCCCGCCTGGACCGGGAGCGGCAGGCGGCGCTGGAGCTGCGCGTGGTGGCGCGGGACGGCGGGCGCCCGCCGCGCGCCGCCGCCTGCCGCCTCAGCGTCCGCGTCGAGGACGCCAACGACAACGAGCCGCGCTTCGAGCGCCAGGTCTACCGCGGGCGGCTGCCCGAGCACGCCGTGCCCGGCCGCTGCCTCCTCCAGGTGAGCTCCGCCCCGGGCCCGGCATGGTGGCGCGGTGCGGTGCGCGCCGGTGGCACCGAGCCTTCGCGCGCGCCACCGGCGCCCCGCGCGGTCGGTGAGCGCAGTCGGTGAGCGCAGTCGGTGCGCGCAGTTGCTGCGTTCACGGGGTTATAACCTCCGGGAGTGACACTAGAAGCGTGTTCCTTATCCTGGGAAACCTATAGAACGGGTAATGGGCATAGAAGCTCGGGTCTTCAGAGACACTCCAGCGTTGGCTCTCCCAGAGAGTTAAACTCCCCTGCTCCTCAGGTTTCGAGGACGTGAAATGTTTCTTGGAGCAAAACCAGTAAGACCCATCTCTGAGGGTGAGTGTGATCCACATGGAAGCAGGGAGCAGAAGCCAGGCACTGTAACGCAGAGGGACCTGAGTGGGTTTTTTTGTTTGGTTGGGATTTCTTTTTCCTTAATTTTAGGTGCTTCTGGGACTTCGCGATATTTCCAGAGCTTTCTGCTAATCATAGAATCATAGAACGGTTAGAGTTGGAAGCGACCTTAAAGATCATCTGGTTCCAACCCCCCTGCACCTTCCACTAGACCGGATTGCTTGAAGCCCCATCCAACCTGGCCTTGAGCACTGCCAGGCATCCATAACTTCTCTGAGCACCCTGTGCCAGTGTCTCACCACCTGCACAGTGAAGAACTTCATATTAATGAGGAGAATCAATTCACTCCACCTTAACAGAAACTGATTAATAGAAAAGTCATTCTACTTGTACATTAAAATAAGCCCTTTATTCTTTGCAGGTGTGGTTGAATGGAGGCTTTGCAGGGCCAGAAGTTGCCAGACAGCCCTGTCGCTTTTACGTTGTGAGGGCATTTTGGAATATCTACCTGTAAACTGAGCAAAGTCTTTTCCACCAGTAGCAAATTCACAGCAGTTGATCCTAGGTGGAGGTACCAGTCTTTCAGAGTTTGTGCAGAAACTTACATGGATTTGGGGGGAAAGTGTGTTTAAAGAGACATTGGGAGAGCTGCAGTGTGTTTTCTCAGTACTTTTGAAGAAAATTCATTCTGTCTTTATCTCTGGATGGCCAACTTGGTTTGTTTTAGATCAGGGTGTTGTGGGTGTGAACATGGGTGCAGGCGTGAATGTCCGTGGTGCTGAAATGCAGCAGGATGGAAGCCATGGGGGTGCACTGCCACAGCCTGGAGCATGGCTGGGATTGGTGAATAGTGATTTCTTTTGCTTTTGATTTAACCAGATGGAAGCACCCTGAAGGATTCCTGGAGCATTTTAAAGAAAATAAACCATGATTGTGGCTTTACATTTTTTTTCTTGTGGGTTTTGATACACTAATAATGTGGATTTTCTAGCAGGTTAAGGGTGTCATGTACTATGGATACCATCCATGGTGTACTGGATTTTGAAAGTGTCACTGTGCTGCTGTAATCCTGTTTAGAGAGCAGAAAGACGTAGTTAGGTCCTGGTGGCTGAATGAATTAAAGCCAAAGGTGAACAAAAATGGGACACTGGAGATGTGTGTAGACAAAGAGCAGATGAGCATCGCATGGACTGCCAGGGAAGGAAGCTGGTGTTTCTACTTGCAGGTTAATCCTGGACCATCATAGTGATGTCCAAGTTTTATACTGCATGGTAGAGTAGGCCTAAGCTTTAAACAAACCCAGCTTTTAAGCTTTAAACATATAATCGAATCATAGAATACCAGGTTGGAAGGGACCTTGAGGATCACCTGGTCCAACCTTTCTAGGCAAAGCATGACCTAAACTAGGTATCCCAGCATGCTGCCCAGCTGAATTTAAGCGTCCAGTGTTGGGGAATCCACCTGGATAATCTCCACTTCCCTGGGGAGATTATTCCAATGGTTGATCGCTCTCACTGTGAGCAAGAAAAGCTATCATGAAGCAGGTGGCTTCATTTAAGTGGCTTCAGGAGCTTCAGCTAGTGATAAGAATGAAGAAAATAGGTTTTGGTCTGGCCAAGTAATTTTCAGGGTCTGTAATATGAGTCATGTCTCTAACTGGGCTCTTGAACTTAAAAGCTAGCATGGAGAGGGGGTAACCACGGACTGTGTTACTGTTGCTCCTGGAGAACTGGAAATGCACCAAGACACCAAAGGAGGCTACTCGTGTCTCTTAGCTTCCTCTGCTCTACAACCCAGAGGGCGGCAGAAGAGGACGGAGGTTGTTATCACACATTTGTGATAAACATTTGTGCTCTGTTTAGTGTTTGGATCACAATCATAGTAACTGGATGTCTTCTAAAGCTTCCAGTCTTTCCCCTCTGTAAGCAGAGGTGCTCTTGCAGTAGTGCATCACTGAGGTCTTGTTCACGAATAACCTTTGCTAGGGGACCAGCTGGTGACAAACCATTGCTCTGTAGGTGGCGTCTCGAGCTTTCTGCCCTAGTGCTTTGCTGTAGCTCTGCCTAGCCAAAGTTTATCCACTCATGTTCTTGACTGCATGTTTATAATAGATTTCTTTCCTTCTGGTAAATCTTTTACTCCTGCTGTGATTATTATTTAGTTTATCTTCCCCTCCTCCATAAATCTAGTCCATAATGTGGGGTAGATTTGTGAAGTGGGCCAACTTGCATTTGTCTGTCTTTTGCCAGTTTCTCCTGGTCTGTAGGAATTCACTCATGAGAAGCATTAACTGTGCACTTAGGAGACATAGTTTTCAGCAGTTCTGGAAATACTGCTTTATTCCAGGCATATGCACGGGCTTTTCTGTGTTGACAAAAGCTCTCCTCCCTTCCAGTGCAGATCGACCAGTAAGGGAGAATTTGCATCCTGAAAAATCAGTGGGATTTGTTTGCATCAGCTAATATAAGGAAGAAATGTGGCAGTGTAATAATTGCATTGGTGGGGAAAATAACGCAGGTGGAGATCAGAAATCTGAGCAGGTAAATGGGAGAAAGTCTAAATGAAGAAAAGGGAAAATCAATGGGAAAGTAGTGGGTTATTGAACATTGGAAACTAGGGCAAAAGTATGCAGTGAAACGCGTAAGCAGATTTTTGAAGACACTGACAGCTTTTTTCATGTTTTTGTCCATTTTTGGATAATAAATTTCTAGTTTATTACCGGTTGTTATAGACACACCTTTCTTAAAATTTAAGCTTTACTAGTGGGAGGATTAAAAAGCAGCAAACCAAAAAAAGATACAGGCACAGGGAGGAAAAGGTGAGCACTCTTGGAAGAAATTGTAGACCAAGGCAATTCCACTAAAGTGGAAGCAACAGAAGCACTGTGTGTGATGCGATGTTAGCAGATGTTTTAGTAATGCTTTGATTTTTGCAGATATATCAACATCCTGTTTCTTCATGTAAGAGGTACTGTATGTTGTTTTTGAGTGGTCACTGGTCTTGTGGATGACATTCCTTATTCAATTGTTATAATGAACTTTCACCATAATATGAATCTATTTCCTTAAGATCTTCAGCATGACCTAGAAAGGTGATAAGATGGAGGAATGTGTGAGAGCACCTTTGGCTTTCTCCTGTTTTTCTTACTACACCTTTCACCCAATTCTCAAGGACCAACATGATTACAAGTGCGTGTGGGCTGTTGATCCATGGTGATGGTTATGTCCTATTTCTGCACTCTTTGCTGTCAGCTTTGAAAATCCAGGTGCATTTAGCACATCTGATGATTTATACCTCTGTGATGATTGCACCTCTGTGACCTAAGAGTGAGGAGTGTGACAGATTGTCTCTCTTCTGAGCCATTCCCTTAATCCTATGAATGAATTAAGGAATAAAGCTTCTCTGTAGACCTGCCTTGCTAACATAGCTTGAATTCTAATTACAAATCTTATTTTCAAACTTTTTTTGGTGGTAGCAGTGCTTCTTAATATTCACTGTACAATATGTCTTCAAATTATAGTACTGAGTTGCCAGGTTTGTCAGGATTTTCAGTCTTCTAGCTGAAGCAGCAATATATTGTCTTTCTATCCTCCTCCCCCACCCCTCAACCCCTGCCATGGAGCAGGCTGAAACTTGACATAAAGAGAAATAATTCAGCACATCAGGTTGGCACCAGTTCTCCTTGTGTGGTACGTTTCACCTTGATGGGGTGAAACCCCATTCTGTTTCATATCCTCCAGGGAATCCTGCATAAAAGAGTTTTTATCCCTTATTGGGCTGTGCAGAGTTCATAGTTAGAAAGAGATTTGGTGACTGAGGCAGCTCTCAGCTGAACTCAGATTTTTAAATTAATGAAGGTGTCTATTTTGTGTAATACAGCATAGTACTCCTGTATCTGTCTGGGGCTGGTAGGTTAAACTTGCTCTCACTGCCAGCGTATGCTGTAGCGTGTAAGATACTCTGTGGCATAGATGTCGTTCACTTCATCCTGCACATGCGTTCTTATGAAAACTATGACAACTTATGTACCTGTAACTGCGCCTTGGAAGAGAATGTTAACTGTCATGAATTAGTGACAGTCATGTCTGTAGGTTTTTTCCTAAATTTATTTTATGGTTTATTAGAAAATACATGTTTATTTGCTTTAGTGTCATCTGACAGAGCAGAAGAAGTGAAAAAGCCCATGTTATCTATCAAATGATAAAGACCCATATGCACTGTTATGATAACTTGCACTTTTCTGATCCATTAAGGAGGCTGTTTTAACTCACTGTTTAGAGCTCCTCAGTTCCTTTTATTTAAAAATAACAGACTTTCTGATGCTGAGATTGTGAGGGGTTTGTAAATGCAGTGGAAGCAAAGAAAGATTTTGTTTAAAGCTCTTAAAGCTAATCTAGGTATATCAGAAATCATGGAATAATAAACCTATGGGGGTTTAGAAGGTAATATTTAAAGGTATAATATATGTAAGAAGGATGCATGGGTTCTGAGGACTTTTTAAGTGCTTAGCATATTTGAGAGAAGTTGTTCATTCTTACCTGAAATACACATTTCCAAGAGGTACTTACAGCATGAGTGTGCTAAATCAGACATTTTAACATGCGTATTCTCCTCATTTGTCTCTGCTTTCTGCAGAATTAAAAAGAAAACTAAGAGGATAAAAAGGGATGGAGGGTACTGCTGATACTGATGTCCCTGCTGTGAGGGATGGAGACTCAGAGGCTGTAATTTGTCATTGAGCTGCTGAGCAAGTAGCAGCATTGGCTGCGGATTGCATTTTTCTTCCTTTTCTCTCCCTGAAAGTTGAAGCAAGGAGCTAAAAGGACAGTCCTTTCTCGGATGGTTATGGTTCTGGATCATTTAGTCCACACTGCAATTTCTGAAATCAGAAATGAAGCCAGCAAACTAGGTTCACGTAAGTTATAAAAAGCTATAAAATCCAACTCATGCTAGTTAGAATTAAGACAAAAAGAAGCCAGAAGAGATCAAGCCATGCATTCCTCTGTTGGCTTGACATTTCCAGGTCTAATGGCCACTGCATCTGATTTAAAGAAGTCAGCTGCAGAAAAGACACATTTTGTTTGTCGACTTAGAATGCTACTGTGTTTTAAAACTAATGCAATTGTCAACTGGAAGATGAAACACCAGACTGAGCTACAGTTACAGTGAAGAAATTTATCACTTAACCTATAATGCAAAACTATTTATTTGTTCATCCAATTCATGTTATTATTTTACTGAGTCTGAAAGCAGTTAACGTCATCATTTATCTGTTAGGTATATGATTTTGTAACAATTATTTCTTTCTAAATTCACAACAAATTTCCCTTTCCACTCCAGAAGCCATTCAGTGGATTCTAAGTAGATTATAATAGCTTTGTGGCTATAAAATGACTTCTTATGGCTATGCACAACTTTTTGCAATCTGTTAATATGTAGTTTTGGAAGTATGGATGGTCTGGGCTCAGAGATATATAAAAGTCTCTTTGAATCTGTGCAGTAGTTGCTGATTGCATGGAGGGGGAAAAATTGAAAAAATCAGAAAACGAAATATACTATTTTAATCATTATTTTTAAGTAACTTTAAATGAATAGGATTTCTACATATTCTTTTGCTTAAGAGTTCTAATTATGGTGCCCTTCTAGGTTTTTAGCAATAGGAAACCCCCTCCATTTAATAATTGAAATGTTTCTAAGAATGAGAGTCTGTGCCTTGACGCAGTCCTTTCAGTGCCAGCATCCAACACCAAATGGATGCTTGTAGATGTAAAAAACTGATCCTGAAAATGCAAGGATGTGAGAAATGGGAGGTGGAAGCCTTTTGCTGCTCTTAGTTTGTAGTTACTCTAAAACGTGGCAAGTGTTAAATTTTCAGTATTCAACACCTGGAGAAAACCCAAATCTCTGGAGGTAATTCCCCTGCATCCATATACTGAATGTACAGCTGTTTGCTAACTAAACCCACCACTTGGAGAACATATGAAACATGGAAACATCAAAAACATTGACATGGAAACATTTGGCTTTTATTTGAGAATTAAAAATTATGTGAAAGTTTGAGAACAAAAACATTTTTAAAATTACTGCAGAAAATGACCTTTTTCCCCAGTTCTCAGGGAAGTCTTTTAATTGATGTCAGCAAGCTGGGTCTGGGAAGAGGGAAAGTTTAAAGGCTTGTGCGTGACCAAGTCTGAAATTCTCTGTATACTTTGATCTGTAGCCATGATGAGAAAAGAGACATTCATGATAAAGGTATTGTTGTTAGGGAAATCAGATGTATCCGTAGCTTCGGAGTAGTGGAAGAGGAGTAATGATATTAAACAGCCATAATCATGTGCTTTATTTATATCACAGAGATCTCTGTATTAAAATATTAGCTAAAAGACTAGTGGCAAACAGAGTCCTTGAATACCTTTGGCTGCTAAGTTTGTAGAATTTTATGCAGCATAACGAATTCAGTTATGTGTCCAGCAAGTATTCATTTATAGCCACTGACCTTCTAGAGTAATGATTGTGAATTACTTTTTTATATGGAAGGCATTCCAATTCAGAATTGCAGTGGTTTTGCTGGTGGTCACCTTTATATAAAAAGAGCTGACTTCAGCACTTGTCTTATTAGCAATTTGCTCAAGTGTGTTATAAGCTGTAAATGGCTGGGTATGGCCTGTCTGTTCATTTATCAAATATTAATGTCAGTTTATCATATGTATAGATTTTCATAAATTGTTAGGTCAGCAGAAGACTTAGTCTTTCCTGGAAGGCTTTAAAGCATTGGGAAACAGATGAGTTAGGAATCTTTTAAGTTCCAGCCTACTGTGCAAACAGATTGATATGCTGCGGAATGAGCCTTTTTATTTTACTTTGCTGCTCAATTCATTCTTTAAAACAAACTTCTAATTGCATGCTGAAAAACCATCAGTGATTTACACACTCTTCATTTCTCTTTTAAAATGCATGAATTTGATTTAGAACCGAGTCAGAGAGCTTTGTTTACAAAGGTGATACAGTAGAAGAAAGTTCACATTTTATAGAATTGATAGAAAATAGTATCCTGGTCTGTGAAGAAAGTTTACTAATCTGTGTAAAAAGGCATTTCTTTTAGGAGAAGTAATAGATTTTTAAAATACTACTTACAAATCACAGTTCATTCAATCAGTTCTAAGCTCTTTGAGACTCCTCTGTAAGAAGCTGTACAAAATCAGGAGCTTTTCATTGGCACTTAGGTGAAATCATTCTTCTCTGGTGAATGTTGAATTGCCAAGGATTTACGTCATGCCTGGAGAACGTGTCCAGCAGTGGTATATTTAGCATTGCAACAGAAGTTGTGTTTTTGTACTGAACTGCTGTCCTGTATAAGTTTATATATATAATTGTATATATATATAAATGTGCAGCAGATTAAACAGTTCTATTCTATCACATACATGGCCAAATGTAGTAACTGTCAGCATTTACAGTAAATGCTAATGCACTCTAATGCAGAGGGGATGTTTGTAAAGATCCGTGTGCTGGCTGGCCGGCCATGCTTGGATGCAAAATCTCTGCCAAGTCCTCTTGATAATTACTTGGTTATGGTTTTCAGGGTAGATGCAGGAACTATGTACCAAAGTAGGATGATTACTGATGAAATTGTGCTGTGTGTGAAGTCAGTTCCTATTCCTCACTTAGTCCCATTTAAATCAAGTAGTGTAAAGAAAGTTTTAACTAGGCTTCTTTTGCATGGGTAAACTTGGCAGTACAACCCAAAGCCTCACTCATCTGACAGTGAGAGTTAGCCACACACGGTTTAAGGGACAATGCTTTTGTTGCAACCTCTTTTCGTGCCTGTTTCCTTACTTCCTTACTTGTTCACTTCCATTGGTCAAATCTATAGACTTTGAAATAGTGCTTTTTTTAGAAATGTGTTTTCGTTCTGTAACCAAAAGCACGGCATTAACGAGGCAGCTCTAGGTTCTGTCTCTTCCTCTACTTTGCACTGAACGAAAACAAGCATTACATTTGTGCCAGACTTTACTAGCTCCATTTCCTGCTGGATATGACTTAAAGTAAAAATCGGGATACTGTCATGCCTATTTACTTGTGCTCATGGGCTGCACTGCTTTAAGCATAAAACTGTTGCAGTACCAACAATATTTGCTGTAATAAAAGCAAATGTACTAACTTCCAGCCTTGACAGATGTCTCAGTCCCCTGCACTGACCTTGTGTAAAGTGTTTTTGTCTGTCCTTCCCCCTCCCTGTCCCCAGCTACCTCCCTCATGCAGAGAATTAGGTTGTCATGCTTATGTCTGCTCCACTTCCACTAGCTTGTGCCTACATCTGGTACTGGGAAAGGGGTAACAGGAAGGGCAGTTTTTTAACTAATGTCTGACTAAACATATGTGAGACAAACAACTTGTGTATGCCCCGATTTTTTAACAGTTATAAACAAATACATATGGTTTAATGCAGTGTCCAAGGAGCCAATGTGTCTTACCAGTCAGAGGAATTGCTAGAAATTGCTGCAGTCAGCCTCTGGTACATTACCTTCTACTTGACCTTTTGTTTTCAAATGTGTAAACCACTGATAAATACAATTTTATACTACGCATTCAGTTTTTCCTACTATGTTTTGTAGGTGCTTTGAATTCTGAACTTATGTCCAGACATAGCAGAGTAGTGATTTACCAAAGCCTTTTCTCCCAGGTATCCTTCTGTGTTGTGGCTGCATTGATAATAGACCGATTGTTTGTATGAAACTATGTTTTCTCTTAGGCTGTTGTCAGTCACAGTTATATTGATATCTTTATCTCTGCTTCTGTGCACAAATGGGGTTAGATATTAAACATTCTCCATAGATGCATAGGCAACTGATTATTTTTACTTAGGGATACATTATTATTCTTTTGATAGGCTATTGCCTTGGACATTTACCCAGTTTGATTCCATAAGAAATCCCAACATTTTTATTAATTAGCTATTTTTGTGGATACATTTCAGTTTGATACTTTCATCACTATGATGCTTAATAAGATTTGTGTAGGAGTGATATGCACTTATGTGGGCATGGACTCAATAGAACATGACCATTGTTCTGGAAAGATTTTCAGTTGTCTTAAGATGCTGTGGAATGGAGGCGACTAAGCTCTTTGAGACAAGTATTATCCCTTTGTTAATGCTTATGCTGTATGTTGTATCACAAGTGCATGCTCTATAGATAGGGTTTTTTTGTGTACTATTAGAAAATCTTAGAAACATTCTCAAGAATGTGTCAACACAGAATTTAAACCTTAAAATTTGCAGTGACATTGGGGGAAAGGGGAGCAGTAACCTGAATGTGTCATCTCAGTGCTTGCTCAGTTTTCAGTAGATTGGTTCCTGTTTTGAGTGTTTTGTGTGTGTACTCTTGCTCATGAAGACATCGACTGGAATTTGATTTTACAGTGCTTTCAGAAATGAAATCACTGAGAGGACTTCAGATTTCTAGGGGCATGCTGTGCTCACCCTTGTAGTTACTCTAGTGTTGGCTGTGGGGTAGGTCTTTAGCACCCTTACTAACAAGGGTCAGTCGGTGTTTGGAGCCCCATCAGGATCCAGTCTCTGACTCCGGGTGCAAAATAAGGAAGGGACAAAAGTTTCTTAAATTGAAGATTGGCTGCTTAGCATGGAACACAAGATTCGGTAATGCTGGATTTTAGAAATGATCAAACCTGGTAATTCCTGCCTCTTTCTGCTTTGTGTAGATCCGTAGGAGTACTAATACAACAGTATCACACCAGTTGATGGCTGCACAAGTTGTGAGGCAGTGGGGAACTGAGAAGGTCTTTTTCTGAAAAGATTTTGTTGCAGAAGCATACAAAGAGCTTAGAAACATAAGCTGCAATGAAATCAGCCATGACTTGTTTTTTGGGGGTTTTTCAGGTTCTCTGGATTTTGAAAATCCCAACTAATTTAATGTGTGTGGGTTTCTGAGGGGATGAGAAGTCACTGTATGCATGATGCTGTAGGAGCAAGGGGATGAAATAAACTCAAATACAAATGTGACCCGCTTTCCCAGAGCACAGAACTTTTTAATGTAACATATTGTAAAATAATATGTGTTGCCATCACTAGTAATAGTATAGTCATTATTTTCCCCAAAAGTTTAATTTGAAAATAAAGTCACAACTTAGAAAGCTCTTTTTTTTTTTGGATTTATGTTTGTATACTTTTTAAAGGATCTAAGAGAGAGCATTTCACTCTGGCTTTAAAAATGAAAGGCAAACCATCATATATTTGGCCTCTCTTGTTTATTTGCTTCCTTTTGTTACTATTAAAGCAAAACTCCATATTCTGGAATTTGTTTCTTCTTTTCTTTTTTTTAGCTGTCTTTGAAGTTGATGTCTTTAGCAAGAATTTTAGCGGTGCTGCAGCCTTACAATGATTTTGCTCTGATACAGGCTGCTTTTGTGTTCTCTTTCCATTGAAAAAACCCAAAATCTCTTAGGTTTGTAATAATAGTTAAAGAAGTAAGGTTTGTATTTCGTGGAACTAATCAAGAATTACTTTCTTTCTTTTTTTTTTTTTTTGTTTCATTTTAATCTCCATTTGTGCCTGTAATCTGAGGAGTGGGAAAAGACCTGACAGTTGAAACACACTTTTTGAAAGGTTGACTGCTTTTAATTTTCAGAAGTGTTTGTCTGAGGGGAGGACCCAAGCCAATATTTGGGAGTTAGACCAGGATATGTGTTACATTTGGAGAATCCTGTGGTCATGGGACACAACTTACCCTGCAGTTTCTAAAACTGTTGTTGAAATGCCATGTTGAAAAGCATTTGTGTTTCCTGGAAGATTTTTGATGCCTATTGTATCTTTTTGGAGGCAACTTACAGTGTGCTTTTTAAGACTTCAATTTTTTGTTATGGCATTATTCTTATTAATTGCTCATAATGGAAACCATGGTTTAGGCCCATGGACATGCACTAAACTGTGGTTATTTTTCCTAGGAAATGTAGATGAAAGTTAGAAACATTGCTGGGGATTATCAAATACAAATCTCAGTACTTGCCATCCCCAAGGGCTCCCAGTGACTGCACCTCCCCTTGCAAACTCCACGTTTCCAGGAAGCAGAGCAGAACCACTCCATCTTCTGAAACACATGGGCAGGCAGGTGTTTTCATCAGTCTCTGGCTCTAGCTGGACCACTGGACTGCTCTGCCCCATCATCTGTGCTCAGAACTTTCCAAACGGGAACTGACAAGTTGTTTGCACAGGAATGTTAATACTTAGCTGGTGATATCTCACTTAAATCAGTTTGCATTTGTCTTCATTTTAGGCTGGATAACTTTGACTCATAGTCATCCATGTTTGGTTTTTTTTTTCAATCCTCTTCAGTTTCCAAGAAATACATTCCCAGATTACAGAAAAAATATTAATTTATTTGTATGTAATTTCATATTTTGTCATTCTATAGTCTTCTAGTTTTTCTATATAAAGATCCTCTTGATCTGCTACATCGACAGTGCTTTTTAGTTTCAAAAGCTGGTGAATGTTCATTGAGGTGCTTATGTTTTTTTCTGGTTAATGAATAGACTTAACAAACTGGCTATCGATACAACCAACTCATTTGTTACTTAGCTTTTGCAAGGCATGTTGTTTTAATTTCTTCTTTACCTGGTTTCTTACCATATGATTTTTTGCCTAATAGCTGTGTTGTCTGTACTAAATAAAATGTAAAGAAAAGTGATTTCCATTGGTTGCTTTACTAAATCCAGATCGACCTGTGTTTAGAAAAATCCATTATTGAAAGGATACTGAGGTACTTCACAAAATGTTTCATTTTATCTTCTTTTCTATCTTCTCTTTATTCTGTGAAACTTTGTATCTGTTTATGTCAGGCTACTGGAATTGTAGTGTCCACATTCAGTTGTTCTCCTTTTCTAAATATAGTCCCTTCATTTTATATTTTCAAGAGAGATGGTTTTGTTAAGATCTAGACTGGTTGTGGCTGCAAGCTTGCAGTTTTATTTGTCAGTTCTTTAATAGTTCTAGGTTGGTTCCTCCCAGTTTGAGTGCTGTTTGAGTTTTAACTGTAAGGTGCATAACTTCCATTCCCGAACTCTTCTCTTACTCTAGTTACAATGGCCACGATAATTACCGATGGCAGAAGTGAGTAAGGTACTCCAATTTTAACAGTGTGCTACCTTCTCATCTTAGCACTTGTTTTTTTTAAGCACGTTTCTGCTTATTTTCTCCTGTTCATGAACACCTCTATATTTTTATCATGATTAACAGAAGCCCCCCAGAAGTCTGTGGCATATCCAACCCCCTTTCTTTGTTTGTCTTTGTTAACTGTTCATTTTGAACATTATGTATTTATCACTTTAAAATATTGAGATGCAGATTAATTGTTGTTTGTTCCTTTTTGTTTATTCCTTGCTGTTGTTATTTATTCATATTGGTCATTTAATTTAAACTGAAGTTATAATTATATGGTCTGAAGTATTCATGTCTAATGGCTTTATTACTTTCATTGATTGGCGAGTCTCTGAAATGTTAAAGCTCCTCATAAAGAAACAATTCCTGGTGATATTCCTTCTCCAATAGCATTATAATTCTCTCTGTCTATCTTAAAGTGTAACCCTGGGGCCAGGGAGGTCTATAGCAGGTATTCAGCTTTATTCCATGTGATGCTAGGGGAAAAAAAAAATCCACTGAACAGCATAGCCTCTGAGCATTAGCTCAACACTTTACAGCTGTTAAAATCTCATCTTCTTGCTCTGAGGACTAACCATCTCTGTTTCTCCTGGCTTACAGGTTTGCATGTGAATTCATTCTGGGTTTTTGTGGTTTTTTGGAGTTTTTTCTCATAACATACAGGTTAACTGGGGTTGCAAGTAGAGTTCCTCCTCTGGTGGGACATTTTGCTGGCTGATGTGTTAGGGATTTATTTCATTAGGCCATTCATTCTTTAAGCCCCTGGAATCTGAACCTCTGTGGGGTCTCTAAGTAGCTTCTGGAAACACCATAAATCTTTCAAGAGACTGCTGGGATTCAATCCAGCTCATCTTGGCTTCTGCACCTTCCGGCTCTTCTTCATAACAAAGGTTTTCTCACATTTTGTTCTCAGCGAATCTTACGTGTCTCCAGTTAAATAAGAACCTGTCTTCTTCCTCCTCTCTAAAAATTCCTGAGATTGCCCCCTGTGAAGGCTCTTCTTTCAAGTCATTTTAAGCTTGTGTTTTATCTGCTTTCAGTAGATATTTCTTGCTTAGATATTCTCTGCTCCCTTCACTTTCTCCTTGTGGACAGGAGAAAACTCATTCCTGGCTTTAATCAGCCTCACCCAGTGAAGCAGTAGTTATTCTTAATGGCCAGCCATTCTGTCTGGTTGGAGCAGTATGGCTGGAAATGGTGTGTATGAGAGTTACTCAATGAAAAAACAACATTTATAAAACAATTTCCAAATGTCAGACAAAGCTCACGGGTCATTTACAATTAAGATTCCTGGATATTCTCACTGTGCAGTACTAAAACTGCTTTTCTTGGGTGGAATTGTTAATGAAGCCTTCAGAGAAGCTCAGGACGCTTATAGTCATCTGTCATATTCCTCATCCTATTTTAAAAAATGGTCTAGAAAATTCAGGACTTCTGAATATTTAGAATGCCTGTAACCCCTTTTAGAGGTAATATTTATTGAATTAAATTAGATGCATCCCTAAAAAGCAAGAAATAGGAACTGTGACTGAGGAGAATAAACATCACAGTTCTATTCCTCTTGCATCTGTGAACTTCGTAAGTATGAGATCTTTGATGGCTGTAATTCAGCCTACTTTTGTTGATAATTTTGCTGTTGCATGTACCAAATGGGAGGAAAGAAGAATACCCAAGTCATTAAAGTATTGATGGATGATAAAAACAGTTGTAAGGTATAAGAGGGAGGCAGACTAATGGAGACAGAGATGAAACTGGAATATTAAGCTGCCATTGGCCAGGAAAAAAGAGGTATTTTGTCTTTATCATGACTTGGTATTCAGAAGAGAAAGATGATCGAAGCCAAGGGGAATGTGATGAATTGTCTCTTAAAAGAGTCCTGCAGAGTGTTTAGGTTTGTGTGAGCAGTGTTGCAAATGTGTTGTGATTACTGTGCTTAAAATACTTGAAAGCAAAAAAGAAAGCATTTTAGCTTGGGGATGTTGTGCAAGTTTCGCATGGTCGATAGGATTGAAGTAGAGCTCTACAAAGTGCCAGAAATTCACTTAAGCTTTCAGAGCAAAACAATGTGTCAGTTTTCCTTTTGTATGTAATTGAACACTGTCAAAGTTGTGTTACAAACAGAACAGTTGTGTTACTAAGTTAAGAATTTGTGCAAATAGTTTTGTAATGAAGTGAAGCTACATATGATTAGCATTAAATATACTGGTCTCCAGGCTGATCTACAGGAATAGCCTCCTAGTTGTGAGACAGGGACTGAGCGTTGGTTGCAGCAGCGTCTTTTGGAGAGAGTCACAGTTACAGGCACTTTGTGTGCTCAGCATGTTCTGATCATTTATATATAATGCAATAATATAAGATTGTAGGTATATGAGACTTCTGTTTGATACAAATTTCCATTGTGGAACAAACTGTAATCTAAAAACAAATTCTGCAGAGAGTGGGTGAAGGAGAATAACACATTTAGGGAAGAGATTTCCTCTAAAGTAGTACCTATTTTTCGTTGCAAACTGCAGGAAGGGAGATGTTGATGAAGTGATAGGCAGGCTGGCTTATTTTTGTTTCTTGCTGTAAAAAGGTCCATTTCCAGAGCTAGATGTTAAGCGGATAGCCCCATTCAATACCATATGCATCTAGAACAATTTCTTCTCTTTAGATATCTGTGTGCTTTTTACTGAGTATACAGTAATTTGTCCATTCAAGATGCTTGTCATATCCTTTAAAAAACTAAAGTGGTAGTGTTACTTCTTCGAAAGATAATGAAAATGGGATTTAATCAGATAGAGGAGCATAAGTTGAGCTCTAGTCATTTGGCTACTCTTGTTTAAAATGTGAACTTCAAGAATACTTTTTTTGCATATAACTCCTCTAGAATTATTCAGCTTGCTGGAATAGTACATGTCCTCCTCATATGTACAGTCATTGTAGACCTTCTTGCAAACTGTAATATAGTACACAGATTTAGATATTGGGAACATGGTGTGTATTTGTGACAATTCCAGGAGGATATTATGTCTTCAGCGAGTTAGTAACCTGTAAGGCTATTAATCTCTTCTAGCTACAGCATTGATAATATGGATAATCTTTATGTGATAAATTATTCAAAAACTTAAAATACAAACATTAATTTGGTAGAGCCATCTTTAATTTGTTTTTCAGTCTATGTGTTTTGCGGTAATTTATCAATTTTCAGTAACTCTAGCACCATCAGTCGGAATGGTGAATTTTTTGGATCATCAATATGGTTTTGACATTTAGACTAACAGCACAGAATAAGTAGTAGTGAGATTAGGCTGTTCCTGATATCTTCTCTGGGTCACATCTGCAGAGCTTTGGCTTCTGTTAGCTCTTTTATCACACTTGTTCTGATTCAGTACTTTAGATCTTATCCTACCTTGTCTGAGCTGAAAAATTAATTCCGGCTTTCAGTCAGAATGAATCTGAAATTTATTTTATTGCTTTTTCCTATTTCAAATTAAATATGAAATTAGCAAGGTGTTGCAGGCAGAATGAAACATTGACATTCTTTAGCAATAAAGCAATTTTTTTTTATTCTTCAAGGAAAACAAAGAAATTAACAAAGTAAATGTTCTCTCATTTTTGTCTGATAGCTCAGCCATTAATTCACTCATCCAGGTCCTGAGGCAGAAATCAAGCTCCCTTTTCCCATTTTGTGGAAGAAGGTGTGTGATATCTATAAGCAAAGGCTTTTCCTGATTATTAAAAATAGTCACAATTCAGACTATATTTTCCACAATCACAGATGTAGACGCGTGCTTGGAAAATATTTCTAGTCTTGAAGGTGTTCTTAATCACCATAATATTATTCTGGTGAGGTGCTGTAGCATACCAGGATGTTTCCCAGGGAACTGATGATAAGAAAAAGAGAACATGGAATTCATCTTGCAGAAATAAGACATAAGAAAGGAAAGTCGAAAGAGAAAGCAAAGTCCTGTGAACTATGACAAGGTTCTCTTTCAGGAAGGAGAGGATACCGTGAATTTTCAATTTTCTTAGTTTTTACTCCCACTCTGGCACTGCCGTTGATTTATTTCCCCCAGAGGTCTCTTTGATATCGAAAGCCCAACTTAATTATCTTCAATTAATGAGTTAAATATAAAGCAGAGAATACTTGGGAAGGGTCTGCAGTGAAGCTGTAGAAATGGCATAAAAATGGGAAGGTCTTCAGGAATGCTTCTGCAGGAGTACTTGCTGGGAATGGTAATGAGTTACTTTGGAGCTTAATTGCTTCATGCAGGTGTTAACAAAGGGGAAAGCCTCAGCTGCATTCACTGTAGTGGAATGTAGTGTAACACTTTAGGCAGTTAATTGCCTAACAGATTTAATTCCTCAGGAAAGATTATTGATGTATTCATTCCCATTCCCTAGAAATTTCACCTGTTCAGCATTTAATGTGCCCATTGCCTTTGCTTGCTATTTAGTGGAGTATCACTGACCCTGGTGTTATACGTTAGTCTTTCTTCAGTTAGTATGCATTGTGGGCAGGAAAAATGGATTATTGGAAACTTAAACCTGTGTATTGTACTTAAAACCTCAGTAAGTTTAGATAGTATCCTGAATGTCTGTTGATTACAACACTGCATTTTGTTAGTTGTATGTAGGAAAAACCTTCAGTAATTTAAAGCATTTGTAAGTCTTGCAGACTGAGGCTTTGATAAGGATTCTGTTTTAGTGAACTCTGCTTAACTAGGGTTCATGCTGCTCTTCCCTGTGATTAGAAATGGATGGGTTTAATAAGTTAGTAGTAGACGTCTTTGTTGTATTTTTGTCTTTATTTAGCTATTCTGATTGTGTCTGAAAGGTATTTTTAAGATACTGAGATGTGGTAAGTGCATGTCTAATTTAAAATCCCCAGGTTTTTGTCCACTAGGACAATGTCTTATACTTAGCCTGCTACCACATAGAAGTAGTCAAGTATTCTGCCATTCACAACCTTTATTATTTGATTGGAAAGTCTTCTTTAACTATAAATATCAGGCTGTGGGGAGCCTGCACAGCAAAGAGTTAGGATTTTTTTACATCTTAGTAGAAGTGGTGTCTAGAAAACTTCTAGAAGTCCAGCAGATAATTGAAACAGATCTTTTGGTGAATTTTAGATGTCAATATTTTCCGTAAGAATTGTGCAAAAAGATACACTGATTTTTTTTTTTTTTTTTTCTCTCTAGCACTGATTTTGTAATAAAGGGAATTAAAAATAATTATTAGTTACCTTTCCCACTCCTGCCTATGCCAGGGTCCAGCTCTGACCCATATCTAGATTCCTGGAAAGCTTTGGGCCTCTAAACCCAGCAATACAGAACATGGAGTGTGTCCAGGTTACCAAGGCTTTTCAGCAGTTGTGTTTTCAGGTAAGCTAGTGTTACTGCGCAGTGAGCGGGATAATATTTAGTGCTTAAATTGGAATGGGAGGGAGAGTTCTTCACTCCCAGGCCTCTATAGAAACTACAAAACCTAATCTTGTTTCTTCTGTATTTTTAGTTACATTGGGTTTCTGTGTAATTGATCATGTGAAACTTTTGCATTGTAATTATAATATTCATCAGCTCAATAGAATTATCTTAGAATTTTTCACAGCATGAGCCGTGATGGTGACTTGTTCTGTCTTCTGCTCAAAAACTTGCTTATGTGAAAAATGTGCTTTTAATAATACAAATGGCAGTAGATTATTGAAGAAGCTTTTACGTTTGTCAGCAACATTTGCATTTTCATGCTTTAACAGTCAGGAGTATTTAGTAACATCAATGTGACAAATGCAGAACATTGAGTCCTGTCATGTATTTTTGGTGTGTGGCAGAGTTTCTCTTTTTCTAATTAAGTCAATTAAGTCAACCATGCAACCAAAGACCCTTTTTTCCTCTTTGTCGCTTTCTGCAGTGTGGTTGGTAAGTCTCAATCTTACCCAAGATAGTGGTCAGTCTGTGATTCCTGCAGAGAACTGATGAGGTGTCAGCAAACTTTTCCGAACAGCAAAGCGTAGTCTGTTAACCATCATACTTCTCTAGCTCTGTCAATGTTGTTATACTTTTATATCAAAAGGTACATTTTCTCCTGCATTCCTGGCCATGATGAGTCTTTACTTATAGTTCAGTAGTTGTGGAGTTTAATAGATCATCCTATTTCTGAATTCCTTGTCCACTGAAGTTGAAAGCCTCAGTTGATAAAAGGGGGATGAAAGTAAGCATTCAGGGATGGTTTCTGTCATTCTTCGTGCTGTCATGCTTCATTTTCCCTCTTAGTACTGTCTGACTTTAAAAGAGGCTAAGTGTCTTCTGTCAAAACTGTTGATTATCTTTCTTGGGCAATGATGTCTAAAGTCTTAGACTAAGAGAAATCTCGCTTCCAGTCTAGTCCTGTCTTCAGGCCTTGAAAATGTCTAGTACCCAGGGCTTTACCAACACATTTAAGTACCTGTAATTACAAAGTTATCTAGCATGTAAGTATGAACAGAAAGACCAGTTTTAATTTTATCACTCTCTGTTCTCTGATGTCTGTAATAATAATAATACTGTTCCTGTTTATTTAGATCTAGCTTTTGATAGTGTACTTGTATAGCAACCTAAGCAGTGTCATTGACTACAGTGGTACTAGCCATGAAAAAGAGCAAAATTCAACGTGCTTCACTCTGCTACTTAGATTTCCATTTGTTTCTGGAACTCGATGGCATTATTTTCATTAGTATTATAGTGTAAATTCTTATAATTGTGAGTAACCTTTCTAAGGTTTTCTACTTTATAATTTTTGCTATTGTGATTTTTTTTCTCTATATTTCTGTGATACTATGAAGAGAGTTACTTTGAAAGAACTTTCTGGTTCATTGCAGCTTGTCTTTAGATGCATATATATAAGAAGGGCAGCTTGATTTTGCTGTCTAAGTCCAAGAATTTTTAACTCAAGAATCAAAGCTTGAATTCTTTGGTAGCAAGATTTTCAGCAGGAATTGAAAAACCTTGTGAGATTATTTTAGTTGACAGTGACTGTCAAATTTCCCAAATTACTGCAGAAGAATTCCACCCCAGCTGTGTACATTGCCTATGCATCTCACAGATACAGTTTGTCAACTACTGTCCTAAAACAAATTTAAAGCCACACATTTTATACCTTCAGAATGACTGTGGGCAGTATTTTATTACTCTCTTCCGGAGCTGAGCAGCTGTAATGTGTCCAGCTGCCTTCATCTGAGGAGCTCCAGAGCCAACAGGTCAGGTCCTGTTGTGAAAAAGAAACCAACCACCCTCTTTTATTTGTAAAACAGGATACTGACTCCTCCCTGTGAAATTAGGGCTCAAAGGAGAATGAGAAATCTAACAGCTGCCTTTAGTTTCTTCTGAGAAGGCTCACATACTTCCACGAGGCTTGCGTTCATAGGCAGCAAGAAACCTGACTGCTTGAAAATACTCTCATTCCTTCCGCTTGCCTGGGTATTATTCTCTGTGCCTGGATGATGGCGGTTTTCATGGTTGCTTATGCTCAGCTGTGACTGTAGAGGTTGGATAGATGTGTAGATGAGTAGGTGTGAGTAGACTTGTTTTCACAAGCAACTTTGTAGTTGAAGCTACATGGCAAAAGCAATTATGGCTTTTTTGGGGGGGGGAGGAAAAACTCCACAGGGCACTGGATGTGTGGCAGATGCAATTATAATAAGGGAAGAATTGTGCATGCTTTATTTTCTGGGACAAAAGCAGCCAGTGTAGCTGACCTGCTTCTTCTTGGGAGTAGAAACTCTTCATGGAGCATGACAGAGCTCTGGTGCCACCTCCTTTTTCAGACCCTTGGACTGGAAGCTTGGCACTGCCAGATGACATACACAAAAAAGTTATTGAAGTGTAAAATACAGCATTATTGTGTAATATTAATGACCAGAGAAGGAGCACATTAAGTCTAATTTATAAAACTTGTCAATGTACTGGGGTTTTGTTAGTGTAAGAAAAAAATCTCTATTTTTCCTAAGCACATTGAATAACGATACTATAAAAATATTGTTTTCCTAATACATCCTTGTGAGATTTTGATTTAGTAGTTACATAAATGCTTAGCTTGTTGAAATGGCCCAATTGAAAAGATGCGCTTCTTACCTTCTGTGTAGTGAAGTAATGTCTTAATAAGCTGCAAGATCTTCTCATCAACTATGTTCAATGTGGTTTTGAAAATCAAGGGATTTTTTTATGTCTGTCAGTAAGAATACATGACATAGGCAGATAGAGTAGGATAAAGTGCTGAAAATGTGAGAATTCTCTTCCAACTCATCAACATTATGTCAGATTTACTTCCTATAATGGATATCAGCGACATCTTTTCTTTAGGCCCCAAATAACAGTAATTCTTTCTTTGGCTGTAATTCTCCAATTCTGTTCTTTCCTTTCGCTCTCCTTGTTTATGTTCTTGTGTTATCCCTGAGTGTCCTCCAGAATCTCCCAGTCCTTCTGGGAACCTCCATCCTTGCAGTGTAGGACCTGACTGAATCACAGCTGTAAGTTCTTCCCGCTGAATGCCTACTTCATTGTTCATTGCTTTGTTGAGAAGGGAAGTTCTGTAATCATCTGGAAGGAATTTAATTTTGTTCAAGAGAAAGACTTGAATGTCTGTCTCTTTCAGAAACTAGTGGTGCCTTTGGGCCATTGTGCTTGCTTGCCTAAGAGAACACAGATTTTTTTTCTTTCTCCTTTCTTTTGATGGTGCTGACCACATACTGCTCACTTGGGGAGGGAGGAGGATTTTGTTTTAGCCAGTTTTGTCAGAAGAGCAGTTGAAAGAAAGGGGTTTTGCCTTCTGTCTTGATAAAGCTAAGCTTTTTGTTGTCCTCATCCCTTGTGGAAATGGTCTCTGAATTTTTTGTGTCCATCGTGGAAAAAAACACTTGAACATGTAACTTGAAACTAATGGTTCTGTCACTTTAGGAAAGCAGTTTCTCCTGTAGGTAAGCCATTTCCAATGAAAAGTTCTAAAGATAAGGATGGGAGTGTTGAATTTGACCTGTTATTTAATGGAGAGTTAGCCAAAGGAAAACAAAGAGGAGATGTGCCGAGTGACTGTGGCTGCTGAACATCTGCCTTGTCTTTCAGTCTGGTTGGAGCCTTGAAGTCGTAGTGTGTTATCTGCTCCATTTGAAGTCATGAGGCCTAAAGGTGAAAAAACTTGTGATCATTGTGGTTAAGTCCAACTGCAGCAGGAATGGGACCCTCTGAGCTGCTCTGGCCTTCTGAATGTTTGGGAAGAATGAAGAATTCAGATGAATACCAAAATAGGTAATCTAATGTTCTGCAGGGAGATTATATTTGATACGGGTGATACTTGAATGGTGGTGAGGTTTTTTAACAACTCTTCTTTTTCACCAGAGCCAGCTTAGAATTGCTAGGGTTCAGCCAGCTGTCTAGTATCCACGTGCAAATCTTACTTGCATCTTGGATATCTAGGAAATAGCTCTAATATTTGATAGCAGAGAGGGATGTTAGCATACATAGCACACATCCCAGTACATAAGCCATTATATTTAATTTCCCCCAGTGGTTTTGTGGAGAGGAAGAGCAGGGCGTTTTATGATTTTCTGAAAAGAGCTCTGAAACCAGCTCAGTGTAATCTCCATAACCCCTGTGAGGTGTTTATGACAGTAACATCCCCAGTCAGAAGGAATCCTGCTTCTTGGCAGTTCTTGCATAGATTTGGAGGCAATTCTTGTCAAGTCTCTTATTTGGCTTCCTCAGGAATTGTAAGGTTATGTTACAGATGGTAAGTAAATAGAGGAGTTGAATAAATGGAGAGACAAATACGGTGTGCTTCAAAGGAGACCCTTCTCAAAAGAGGTTTAAAAGGGAATATATCACAACTGAAAAACAGCAAAGAATTTAAGTTTGTCCTTATCCTACAAACCCAGATTATTAGGAATAGCTTTGTAGCATGTGACTAAGGAATATTCTTACTCTTTATTCCTTAGCCTTCAGGAATGAGACTGAATATCTTGTGCTGGTTACTACTGCTTCATTTGTCTCTATCACAGAAACTACTGTGAAAGAAGCTGTTCCTTCTGTGGCAGCCAAGTAAAAGATCAGAAAATCCAAATGTGTACAGATAGTGAAATCTTTGTACTAAAAGTGTTTTTGTGGTTCGTGCTTATTCACATCAACAGGAACTTGTACTGTCAGAGGAGAGAAGGGGTTTCATTTTGCCAATGCTGTTGGTTTGGGGCTTTTATGGGAACCAAATGTATCTTAAGGAAATATCTGAGAGTTTCCCACAAAATTCATAAAGTCTTATTACATTTGTTTACATTAAAAGGTCCGAATGCAGTTTTTCACATGACATTATCTGGTCGCACACAAAATGACTGCTGTGTGACCTTTTAAATTAGATAAAAGTAGTATGTAATTGTGGACAGGTTAACCCAATAGACAAAATAATAATAGTTACTTTACTGAGTGATTAAAGCCCCAAAAAGAGGAAAAATATATCTGTTTAGGTATTACCCAGCCAAAGAAAATAAGGACTGAGACCTCAGCAGTAGCTGAGATTTATGGGATTCTGATGCTCACTGAAGAAAAGGGCTTATATCAACTATATACTAGCTTAAAATTAATTCAACATTTGTAATTTTACATATATATTGTAACTGTATTTATGTGCTTAAGCATGTTAACGTGAGACAGCTGCTGCAGCTTTGTACAGAGATGAAGACCACATGAGCTGGTTTTGCATGCAAGAGAGAGGATCTAGTACTATTCATACTTGAAAGTGTTGTAGAAAAATGCTGTTTCACCACAGAACTTTGTCTTGGCACTAGGCAAGAAGTTGTATCTCACTGCAGGTTTTTTTTATTTCCACTGGTTCAAAGTTCGAAACTGTGGATGCTTATTACCTGCAAATCAGCAGAAACAAGTTACTTGACTAACTGCAATTGGTAACACATGTGAAGATGGGAAGCTTATAAAGATTACCAAGGTGTCTATCAATGTCCAATATGCCCATGGATGAAGTCACGTGATCTTTGGAGTGGTAGTACAAATTCCTCAAGACTGCCGAGGAGCTGCATGTAAACTAAAGCAGACAGACATACTGCAAATGCATTCATTACAGGATTTGTTCACTAAAGACTGCTTTTCTACACTTGATCTTTTGAGTTGTGTCATTTGCTGTCATGTAATTCTTGCTTTCTGAATTAATGAGTTTGTTTTCATGGTGACAGATATGCATATGTGATGATCAGGTATTCATTAAGGATTTAATTCTTCTGCTGAGTTCTGTGCTAATTTTGTTTGCTTTGAAGAGGTTTTTAACCACTGTATTTTGCAAGAGATGTTTTTCATGTCAGTCATGAAACTGTCCCATTTGGTATTGGCATGCCCTCTTTGCTTTTACTGATGAAGTCCAGAAATAAATAACCATAGAATTGCCTTTTAGAAGGGGAGTTTTTACACTTAATGGGTGAATCCTACACCTTGTTTAATTCCTGAAGTGCATTTTTTTTTTTTTTTTCCTGCTGTTGCATTTGGTATTTGGGCATTGGTAGCCTGAGCTGTGGGCTCTTTGTCTGTAGTATTATCATCTGTAGCAGCAGTCATGTCTGCTTGCAGCTGCCTGGAAGCAGAGGGCTTTCTTGAAGTTGCAGTCCAAAACACCTGGTTGTTCCAGGCTTCCCATAATTTGTCTTTAACCCTTAATTTATTTTGCAAAACAGTACCTATACTTACTTAGTAATTTATTTTCATTGTCTTTGGGAAAGTTACCTTGGTGCTATTGATTTGGGCACGGATGTCAGATGAACACATGCCAGCATAGCTGCTCACATTTTATCACTGCTACTATTGCTGTGGAATGATGTTATTTTCTATACTAGGTGTGAAATGAGCCTTGAAAAAGGCACAGAGTCAGCATTCCTTTTCCTTTAAATGCCAAGGTGATGACATTATAAAGCTAATGATAATTTGTCTGAAATTTCCCGGTCTGTTGCTAGCATATTAAAATAGAGTAGAATTCCTTGCAAGGGGAAAGATTATTACCATGGCACAGTTTGCTTTGAATTTGGTATTAAATATATTTTTATTAATTCCATAAATGAGAAATTGTGTAAGAGTGCTTATTTGTGAAAAATTTTAGTTTAAGAATTTGGAAACACTGAAGATGTGATTCCTCTGTCATTGAGACTGGAGGGAAGCTAGAGCAACTAGTAGTTATTTTTCATCATGTTGTAGATGTTACAGACTAAACAGCAGGACAGAAAGCAGACACTTGCTGGGAGGAATATAATGCTGAGAAAGAGACCTTTTTCTGCATGCTGGCCTGCATAAAGGGCTTTTCTGTTGTCTGGAACCTGCAGGTGGTGACAGTGGGGTTAGTTTCAAAATGTGTTGGAGTGCAGTCATGGTCAGTTCAAATCAGTCCCTCAGGATTTCATGCCGTAATAGAGAATACTGCCTATGCTGGGAAATGGATTTTAACATACATTTTGCAAAAGCCTTTGTGTGCTACTGTGATAGTGTTACTAAACTCCTGGATTCCTCGTGTTGCAGAACAGTAGGAATTCACAACAATGTTGCTTGAGTTTTTGTCTTCGGCACAGAAACTATCATGTTATTTTAAAATTTTTATCTCTGTAGTATAATTTTATATTAATTTTGTAGTGGAATTTTGTAACTTCTTTCCTGCCCTTTCTTTGAATTGGGTGGAAAAAACCCCACTTTAAATGGTTTTTCTATCCTGTCCTGTCTCATGGCTTTAGAAATTGTTTTTATTTTTCTTCTTCAGAGAGTTTCTACAGTTTTCTTTTTGTCCTTTCTTTGGTGTCAGCTGAGGCTAGGAAGCACCTAGAGCTTTTGCCTCGTTGTGCTAGGAACACACAATTACAGCTAATGGAAATTAACTGCATCAACTCCTGCAAACTATTTAAGCCATCTCCAGTAAAGCCAAAGGACACAGATTGGTTAAACATAACAAATCCTTAAAAGACCCTTCACATCATCTCCTGGTTCTTCTGTCACTCATCCAACACCAATATCATGATCTCATTTCTTGAGTCTTCTCCCTTTCATCCACTCTTCCTCTGCAGGATTCTGTTTGCTTCTCCATGGTTATCCACACAGGTTCAAGAGTAAAGGTTTGCAACACTGGCTGAGCAGCTCCCAGTGCTTTTGGAGACTGCCTCTCTGGCAGATGGAGAATGCATTGTAACTTCAAATAAAGTTTTGCCTCTTAATAAGAACACAAAGTATCATTTTTGTTGTTGGTTTTTTTTTTTTCCCCTATAAATCTCTTTCCCTTGCTTACAAATATTTTGGAGCATATTGCACAGCCTAGCAGGTAATTATTGTAATCAAGTACTTGGCAAACATCCCCTGCTGTGTGACAGCCCTGTCAGTTTCTTTTTGCCATGTAGGCTATTTATGAGTGTGCGTTAATGGTAAAGTAGCTCTACCAAGAATTATTAAGGACAGCTCACTGTTCATGAGCTTTGGCTGTTACTGACATGGTCACTGTGTTCAGTTATTTCTAGATGTACTTGAATCCATTCTGCATTCACTTCAAAACACACTCATTTTATGTCGTCCCACCTGTGCTCCTGGTGCATGACACTACCAGATGTATGTTCAGGCAGGGCTGCTGGAGCATTAGATTACAGATGTGAAAGCAGCTCCAATGACACAGTTGTGAGTCTTAATGGTGCACAGAGCATGGTGGCTACGTGGGGATCCTGTTTCTGTTTCCGGTCACAAAAACCCGTGTCTGCAAAACACAGCAGTTCACTGCTAAAGTATGCAGGCTTCTGTAAGTGTGCATGTGTAGAAGAGCTGGTGGGCCAGATGGACTATGCTTACTTTGTGGTAGAGTAGGTGCTTTCCCACCAAACCCCATTGCTAGCAGCATAATTAATTATTTCATAAACTTTTAAAGTGTCTTTTTTAACACCTCATAAGAAGAATCACATTTAAAAATGTTATTTTCCTTCTTTTTTTCCTGTTAAGATTGCTCTCCTCTCTTTGCATGGTTAGTTTTCCCCTCTTTCTGCAAAGGCTAGTTCCGTGATGGGTTTTTGTTTTGTTGTTGTTTGTTTTCCCTCCTCCCCTTCCCCCGAACTGATGTTTTTAAAATGTCAATTTTTAATTTTAACTTTTGCAGTTAAGGCACTGTGTTTCCTCCAACTGCATTTTCCCCCCTGCATCACTTCTCTGCTAGAATTAATTTGAGCTGCACAGGTGCTTGCTTTAGGCCACATGTGCTCTTCCATTACTCCCTATTGTTAATTTATATTCTTTAGCCTTTCTATCAGTTGATTTCAGTCCTGCTCTGTGCACCATTATTGCATCCTACCTTTACATCTGCACGCTGAATGTGTCTAGCCTTACAGGAAGTAGTGTATTTCCTGATGAAATCCATCCACGGGTCCTGAAGGAGCTGGCGAATGAAGTTGCTAAACCACTGTCCATCATATTTGAAAAATTGTGGCAGCCAGGTGAAGTTCCCGATGACTGGAAGAAGGGTAATATAACCCCCATTTTCAAGAAGGGGAAGGTGGAAGACCCGGGAAACTACAGACCAGTCAGCCTCACCTCTGTGCCTGGCATAATCTTGGAACAGTTTCTCCTGGAAAACATGCTAAGGCACATGAAAAACAACGAGGTGGTTGGTGACAGCCAACATGGCTTCACTAAGGGGAAATCCTGCCTGACCAATTTGGTGGCCTTCTATGATGGAGCCACGGAACTGATGGGCGGGGCAGAGCAGTTGACGTCATCTACCTGGACTTGTGCAAAGCATTCGACACTGTCCCGCACGACATCCTTGTCTCTAAATTGGAGACACATCAGTTTGATAGATGGACCACTCGGTGGATAAAGAACTGGCTCGATGGCCGCATGCAAAGAGTTGTGGTAAATGGCTCAATGTCCAGTTGGAAACCTGTAACGAGTGGTGTCCCTTAGGGATCGGTGTTGGGACCGGTCCTATACAACATCTTTGTCGGCGGCATGGACAGTGGGACTGAGTGCGCCCTCAGCAAGTTTGCCGACGACACCAAGCTGTGTGGTTCGGTTGATACGCTGGAGGGAAGGGATGCCATCCAGAGGGACCTTGACACGCTTGTGAGGTGGGCCAATGCCAACCTTCTGAAGTTTAACCAAGCCAAGTGTAAGGTCCTACACCTGGGTTGGGGCAATCCCAGGCACTGCTACAGGTTGGGCAGAGAAGAGATTCAGAGCAGCCCTGCAGAGAAGGACTTGGGGGTGTTGGTTGACGAGAAGCTTAACATGAGCCGGCAGTGTGCGCTTGCAGCCCAGAAAGCCAACCGTATCCTGGTCTGCATCAAAAGAAGCGTGACCAGCAGGTCAAAGGAGGTGATCCTGCCCCTCTACTCTGCTCTTGTGAGACCTCACTTGGAGTACTGCGTACAGTTCTGGTATCCTCACCATAAAAAGGACATGGAGCTGTTGGAGCAAGTCCAGAGGAGGGCCACGAGGATGATAAGAGGGCTGGAGCACCTCCCGTATGAAGACAGGCTGAGCGAGTTGTGGCTGTTCAGCCTGGAGAAGAGAAGGTTGCGTGGAGACCTCATAGCAGCCTTCCAGTATCTGAAGGGGGTCTATAAGGATGCTGGGGAAGGACTCTTCCTTAGGGACTGTAGTGGTAGGACAAGGGGTAATGGGTTTAAACTTAAACAGGGGAAGTTTAGATTAGATATAAGGAAGAAGTTCTTTACAGTGAGGGTGGTGAAGCACTGGAATGGGTTGCCCAGGGAGGTTGTGGATGCTCCATCCCTGGCGGTGTTCAAGGCCAGGTTGAACAGAGCCTTGGACCACATGGTTTAGTGCGAGGTGTCCCTGCCCATGGCAGGGGGGTTGGACCTAGATGATCTTAAGGTCCTTTCCAACCCTAACTATTCTATGATTCTATGATTCTATGATTTCCAAATTTGAAACATCTGCCAGTTAAGCGAGTTCCATACTTCATGGTGAAGTGAATCTTCATGTTAGAATTTGTTGTGGAGGTATGCCACAGTGGTGTGTGTTGATGGCAGCTCCCACAATGATAAAGGTCTGTAGAAGACATACCAACCAGCTCCATGTTCCTTCTTGTTGGAGGACTCTGGCACATTCGTTGGGGACATTTTTAAGACATCACCTCATACCTTTTCACCTTTCATAAGTAAGTGATCATTATCAATGATTAGTTGTTAGTCATCACCAGTGTTCCCACTAGCTCAAGAGACCTCAATTCCTGTGCATAGAAGCATGGATGGACATCAAGGATTAGTAGATCCTCATCAGTGGAGAAAGATCTTTACTGGCACTGCTCCACCATTTTCTAGGACATTGTCAGACGCTAAGGTTTCCCTTTACTACAGTGCTGACCAATGCCAGCTTCATGCTCAGTCAAGGGGATGGGGCTTTTTTACTGCTGAATGATGGGAGACTGCAGATCTGTTAGCCCAGCTTCACAATGCAAGCTGTGACTCATGTCAAATGTTTCTCATTTGAGAAATGGGAAATAGAAAAGAAAGATTGGTATTGTTTCTCTTGGTCAGAAAATTAACAAAGGGACACATTAGAGTAATTATAAAATAATGAAAAGTTCAGAGTAGATATCAGGAGCTTTTCACTCCTTGTCTAACAACATAAAATACTCCATTAAATTGAAAAGGCATAAATTAAAATCATATGAGATAAAATTCTTACTGAGTAGAGAATTTGTAGCCATGACTTGTCTTGGTTATTAGCCTATTTAACTATTATATTTATGTTGAATCCTTTCGGGGAGAGGAGGAAGGAGAAGAAAGGAGAGAGGTAAAGAGTAGTTTTATTGATTGTGGGGTTCTTGCATCTCACTCTTCAGGCTCTGGCACTGGCCATTGTCCAGGAACAAGGTCCTGGACTAAAGACTCAGTCATTCTGTACAGTCTGGAAGTTTTATATCTTTATAATGTTCCTTCAAAAGCTACAGTTTCACTTGGGAAAGAAGGAAGGGGGGGAATAAATGGGGTTTTAATGTGGCAGGACAAACTAGAAAACAAGCTCTGATTCTGTAGAGTGGAACAAGATCTTGAGAATAAAATCTGCTGGTGTATTTACAAGCGAAGTGGAAATCAGTGCCGCAAGGTGGAAAGAGCACATACTGTAGCCCAGATATCCCCATCTCTCTACTGAATGCTCTCCAGTGTCTCTTGTGTGGCTGAATTATAATAGCTCTGTTGTGAAATCTTAGCTGCTGTGATTCCCGTTTGTGTAGTTTAACAGGAGCCAGGTCTCTTTAACTGTTTGTTTAAAAAGTTAAATTGAAAAGACTGTTGCTATGTGTTTGCACTATAGCTGCTGGTGAGGGGGATCTGCCCCTCTCTCTGGAGATATGGGAAGGGTGGGACCAGGGCTAGGGATGGAATGACATGGCAGCAGTTGGGAAAAACAAGCTATTTTTTTGGCCAGATGAAAAGCTCTAATAAAGGCAGCCGAGACTAACATCATGGACAGGTACCAATAATACACATGAAAGATGGAAGCAATTGAAGGCAGAATCTCAATATTCAGCAGTTCCCTATTCTAATGTGTCTTTAGTTTCTCCAGAAAACGGAGAAACATTACACAACAATGAAAATTAGAGCTACAAATTTAGCACATAGATGTGACAAAACTGCAGGGATCCTTTTGGCTTAATAAGAAAATCTGGTCTGTTTATAGTTTAAATACCATGCTACAAATGGTCTCGTACACTAGTTTGAGAAAAATGTAATGAGGAAATAGGGAATGGATTGTCTAAAAGTAGCACATATGATAAAGTGATTTAGTATTAGAGACATACTGTCTGAATATTCAGGGAGGCCTCAATCCTCCCTGAACATATGGATATACAAATTCCGCATACACCAAGTTGGACATACACTTCTTTTTGGGGTTGCTATGTTTTCAATTTTTATTTCTGCAGAGCAGATACTGAAGAATGCCTCTACTTGCCAGCACGATCTCGCTCTTCTGATCATTGAGGCTGAAATTCATTCCAGTTAACTGTTTTGATCACTGAAGGGGCTACATCCAACATGTTCAGAAACAGTCCCCAGAACACAATATTTCCTTTTCCTAAGAGAAAACAAAAGACTTCAGAGAATTCTGGAGCTGAGCAAATGGACCTAGCCATCTGATTTTCATCATCTCCCACTTCAAAACAGCTCTAACGCTCTGCAAGAGGTATAGGAACAGTGGACTCCAGTGTCCTGTTTGTGGGAGAATTCCTTATCAGAAAAAAAGGGATGCTTCCATCTGTATCACTGATGTGGCCAATTTATACCCTGTCAGCCCTTCTCATTTCCTTCCTGGAACTTAATCTGTTGCTTTTACTAATTAAAATTTGCTGCTAGTACACAATGAGCATTCCTTGGATGCTGTCCTATAAAACTTAGCCTCATTCTGTACTTGTAGATGTGCTTGAGCTACTGCCACGTACGATGTTCCTTTTATTATGTGAAGTATTTTGCAAAGGCTTAAGGTTCTTCAGGTATTAGATCATGCTATTTAAAAGCTCTCAACACCTGCAGCAAAAGGTATTGCTGAATAAAGTATATGGAGTTTATAATACGTCAGATCTAATGAGCCACGATGCACTTGTGCTGCAGGTTCGTGGCTATAGTACTGGTTATTCTCTCCCTTTTCTCTCGGATTTGACTGTTAGTTGGCTCTGGAGTGTTCTGGTCTGCAAACTTCTGTAACTTGGCAATTCTCAACTTCTCAGCTGTGAGGCAGGACAGTCTGCTCCTGGGTCCCCATCCAGTGAAGGTGCATCCATCACATCATTGTCAAATGAAACATGCATTTAATGCACCATCTGGGTGTGTATTCTGACTTGCGTGCATGTGATATGCTGGTTTGGTGGTCATCATGTAATTGGGGTTGTGCACAGAAGCTGCGTGAACAGAGGTGGATCGAGGGAGGAGGAAGGTTGGTGCACCTCACAGTATCATTGAGACGTCTAGCCTAGTCTGCAAAGGGGGTGGGGTACTTCTAGCCCCATAATTCTGAGATGGTGTAGTTAATGCTATAAATGTTACTGTGTTCATTTGAAGATCTGTAGCATTTGAAAGGATGTGTACACACAATTATTTTCATTATTGATATGTATGGCTTAGTTGGCATGATGTGTATTGAGTAAATTTTACTAACTTCACTGAATGGAGTTTTCATTGTATACCTAAGTGTAATTCTCATAATACTAATTAGGATTTGTAGTTTGAGAGCAGGAAGTTATTTATGGTAAGCTCTGGTTTAGATACTGAGAGTAGTTTTAGAACAGCTTGTGTTAACTTTGGAGTGGTGATGACTTTGTGGTGCTTCTGCATTATCATTGTTTAGACATCATGGCTTATAGGTGATATCCTTAGGTTTTTGGGAGTGGCTCTGCCATCTTCACATATCCAAAACTGGGCCATCTGAATTGTATTTGTAAAATTTATAGCTAACTTGAATTGAAAAATTTGCTGGTTTAGTTACACACATTTATTGTGCACTCAGTGGGTTTTGTATTTCAGATCAAATAAAGTACTAAAGGGATATTTTTTTGTTAGATTTTTCTTCATGTCATGCAGTTGAGGTTAAGATCTTGCATGTTCTGTGTCTTTTGATCTTTCTGATGATTGCTTATTTTTGCACATTGTCTGCTGGCCTCTAAATTGTGAGTGGAGACTTGAGGAAAAATAACTAGAAACGTAGACATGCAGTGTTGGAGAGTAAGGAAACAAAATTGGTATGTGTATGAAAAATTAATTTAGAAGGAAGGAAGGGAGAAATGTCTCTATGCTTTGTGTCAGGCTTCATTTCTGCACCAGTTATTAGGAGATAATGCTAATGTTTTTGTCTACGATGAACAAAATAAAAATATTTTTTTTCAAGTGCTATGAATAAATTATTCAAGCTGCGAGTCTGGCCATGTTTTAAATTTTTCATAAACGCAGAAATGAACTAGGAGAGCCCTTATCTGCTTAGTTCCAAATATAAATTGGCTATGATTTATAAGACTGCAGTTACACAAAATACATGCTTTCATTAGGACAGAGTTTATTCTTCTTTTTAATGTGTGGGGACACAACTTTTACCAGAATAACTGGAAGTAGTGCAGCATGTAAACGAGCAGTGTCTGAAGACTGGAAGGCATTTTATATTTGTTAATATTTGACTGTTTGAGCATTCAGATTCAGAGTGTTAGAGGTGCAAAGTGATAGAAACCTTTGCCTAACTATGTTGATGTGACCTGTAAAGCCTGTCTTGAATTAGTGCTGTTGAACCTCACTTTGCTGATCAAAACAAAATGAGACAAACCAGGATGTTGATAACAATATTGCTGTTACCTGACCTACGTTAGTACCATGGGCTACAGTCATCACAAAATCTGATTTTTAACAGATGTGATAAAAATACCTGTTCTACAGGTGTGTGTGGGTGAGAGTAGGTTAATTAAACAAATCCATTGTCACTTAACACACCGACTCAGGCAGCAGTCAGAAGGACAAATACCTGTAAAAGAAGTATGGCTAGAAGGAAGCCCACCACTAATTGAGGAAATGGCAGGTCAAAATCTGATGTCATAAAGAATGCAAAAGAACCTGTTTAGCTTTGATCAACTTGCTTGTTTTGGTTTTATTTTGAGGAAGACTCCTTCCTGATTTGTGCAAGGCTACGGGAATATGATGTCATTGGTATCACAGAAACATGGTGGGATGGCTCCTATGACTGGAGTGTCGGAATGGAAGGTTACAGGCTGTTTAGAAAAGACAGGCCAGGCAGACGGGGAGAGGGCGTTGCTATCTATGTCAGTGACAGGCTAGAGAGTATGGAACTCTGTCAGGGGACGGGTGATGAGGTAACAGAGTGTTTGTGGGTCAGGATCAAAGGGAGAACAGCAATGGGGGACATTACAGTGGGGATCTGTTACAGGCCGCCTGATTAAGAGGATTCTGTGGATGAAGCGCTCTACAGACAGATAGGAGCAACCTCACGCTCGCAGGCCCTTGTCCTCATGGGGGACTTCAGCCATCCTGACATCTGTTGGAGGGACGGTACGGCCCGGCAGAAGCAATCCAGGAGGTTCCTCGATTGTGTGGAAGACAAGTTCCTCTTTCAAGCAATAGAGGAACCGACAAGGAGAGGTGCCATGCTGGGCCTCGTGCTCACCAACAGGGAGGGACTGGTTGGAAATGTGACGCTCCAGGGCAGCCTTGGCTGTAGTGATCACGAGATGGTTGAGTTTGAGATCCTCAGGACAGTGAGAAGAGCGTGCAGCAAGCTCACTGCCCTGGACTTCAAGAAAGCAGACTTTGGCCTCTTCAGGAACCTCCTTAGTAAGGTTTCATGGGATATAATCCTAGAGGGCAGGGGGGCCCAAGACTGCTGGTCGATATTCAAGGATCACCTGCTACGTGCTCAGGAGTGTTGCATCCCGACTAGAAGAAAGTGCGGCAGGAGGGCCAGGAGACCTCCATGGATGGACAAGGAGCTGCTGAGGAAACTTAGAGGGAAAAAAGCAGCTTATGGAAGGTGGAAGCGAGGACAGGTGGCCTGGGAAGAATATAGGAGCATTGCCCGGGAAGCTAGGGACCAGGTTAGGAAAGCTAAGGCCCAGCTAGAATTAAGTTTGGCAAGGGATGTGAAAGATAACAGGAAAGGATTCTATAGATACGTAGCAAATAAAAGACAGACTAGGGACAACGTGGGCCCTCTCCGGAAGCTATCAGGAGAACTGGCTACCACGGATTTGGAGAAGGCTGAGGTTCTTAATGACTTCTTTGCCTCAGTCTTCACTAGTAAATGCTCTGACCACACCACAAAAGTCTTGGAAAGCAAATGCAGGGACTGTGAAAATGAAGACCTTAGGCCCACTGTAGGAGAGGATCAGGTTTGAGACCATCTTAAGAACCTGAACGTGCACAAGTCCATGGGACCTGATGAAATCCATCCACGGGTCCTGAAGGAGCTGGCGAATGAAGTTGCTAAACCACTGTCCATCACATTTGAAAAATTGTGGCAGCCAGGTGAAGTTCCCGATGACTGGAAGAAGGGTAATATAACCCCCATTTTCAAGAAGGGGAAGGTGGAAGACCCGGGAAACTACAGACCAGTCAGCCTCACCTCTGTGCCTGGCAAAATCTTGGAACGGTTTCTCCTGGAAAACATGCTAAGGCACATGAAAAACAACGAGGTGGTTGGTGACAGCCAACATGGCTTCACTAAGGGGAAATCCTGCCTGACCAATTTGGTGGCCTTCTATGATGGAGCCACGGAACTGATGGACAGGGGTAGAGCAGTTGACATTATCTACCTGGACTTGCGCAAAGCGTTTGACACTGTCCCACACGACATCCTTGTCTCTAAATTGGAGAGACATCAATTTGATAGATGGACCACTCGGTGGATAAAGAACTGGCTCGATGGCCGCATGCAAAGAGTTGTGGTAAATGGCTCGATGTCCAGTTGGAAACCTGTAACGAGTGGTGTCCCTCAGGGATCGGTGTTGGGACCGGTCCTGTTCAACATCTTTGTCGGCGGCATGGACAGTGGGATTGAGTGCGCCCTCAGCAAGTTTGCCGACGACACCAAGCTGTGTGGTTCGGTTGATGCGCTGGAGGGAAGGGATGCCATCCAGAGGGACCTTGACACGCTTGTGAGGTGGGCCAATGCCAACCTTCTGAAGTTTAACCAAGCCAAGTGTAAGGTCCTACACCTGGGTTGGGGCAATCCCAGGCACTGCTACAGGTTGGGCAGAGAAGAGATTCAGAGCAGCCCTGCAGAGAAGGACTTGGGGGTGTTGGTTGACGAGAAGTTTAACATGAGCCGGCAGTGTGCGCTTGCAGCCCAGAAAGCCAACCGTATCCTGGTCTGCATCAAAAGAAGCGTGACCAGCAGGTCAAAGGAGGTGATCCTGCCCCTCTACTCTGCTCTTGTGAGACCTCACTTGGAGTACTGCGTACAGTTCTGGTATCCTCAACATAAAAAGGACATGGAGCTGTTGGAGCGAGTCCAGAGGAGGGCCACGAGGATGATAAGAGGGCTGGAGCACCTCCCGTATGAAGACAGGCTGAGCGAGTTGTGGCTGTTCAGCCTGGAGAAGAGAAGGCTGCGTGGAGACCTCATAGCAGCCTTCCAGTATCTGAAGGGGGTCTATAAGGATGCTGGGGAAGGACTCTTCCTTAGGGACTGTAGTGGTAGGACAAGGGGTAATGGGTTTAAACTTAAACAGGGGAAGTTTAGATTAGATATAAGGAAGAAGTTCTTTACAGTGAGGGTGGTGAAGCACTGGAATGGGTTGCCCAGGGAGGTTGTGGATGCTCCATCCCTGGCGGTGTTCAAGGCCAGGTTGGACAGAGCCTTGGACCACATGGTTTAGTGCGAGGTGTCCCTGCCCATGGCAGGGGGGTTGGACCTAGATGATCTTAAGGTCCTTTCCAACCCTTACTATTCTATGATTCTATGATTCACAGAAAGGTGGTGGCCAGTCAACTCGCTGCTTCAGCAAGCACCCAGGTGCACTGTATAGAATAGCCACAGCTGTAATAGAGGCATGGGAAGGATTGGGCTCTGGGTGGACCCTCTCTGATGCCTTCTCTGGGCTTGTGCAAAGCTGTACAGTTTGAGGTAACCTGCTAGGGCTCTTTAGGCCAGTAATGACAACTCAAAGTTTGCTTCTCCAGTCACAGTTGGCCTGCCATACTATCCTTTCCCCTGTGTTAAACCACCATATTTACCCAACAAGTGCAACAATTTACAAGTGTATTTGTAAGTGCCAATTTAGGCAGCCCACCCATCATCTTTGTTTACTATAAAGGTGCATTAACAAACCTTTTTATTCTGACAGCAAAATCAGTTTAAGAGATTTGTACCCTGGCTGCTTATTGATCCTTGCTAGTCTGACCCTGAAGTAAACTAGGAAACGAAATTTTTTAGATAATCTGACTATAGTCAGGCAAATAAAGCTTCTTGGGTTTTATTCCGTTTTCTGTTTCTTTAAATGGAGGGATTAAGCTCTGCTCTTAGTTATCTTGTTCACAATGTGGTTCCATAAATAGTTGTATCAGTCTAGCCAGAAGCATTGGTTGCAGCATTGTGGTTCATGAGCAGGAATTAGCAGATCAGACTGGTTTCGAGGCTTGGTAAAACGTTTGCACAAACACGTATAAGTGTGCAGTTTCAGCCTGTCTTAAGTCCATGCCACTGCAAGATCATTAAAATAACATGTTCTATACAGAATATTTTTATGTGATAGATATTCTAGATTATTAAATCCATGACTTCTTGCTTTGTGCAATTAGCACAGAATAGGGAAAATTTTGTGCTCTGCTATTGCTTGGCAGAGATACTCAGTGTTGGAGCTCTGTAGCTTACTCAAGTTAATGAATAAAAATGGATTTGTACTTAAACTCTTCACAGTGCATTGCAAGGTTGTAGCATCTTATAAAATCTAAAATTATAGCAAAGTGTGTGAGCAGCATTAATGAATGGATGGAACTGCTTTTACTGAAAAGTAGGGCCTTAACTTTGATGATAAAATAAAGCTTTAGCCTTGCAAATATTTGGTAATTGCTACAAAAATCAGTTTTCCTTCCTCAAAAATACATTCTCTTTTAATTTCTGTTCTTCCAGTTTATGTAGGCAGTAAAAACAAATGATGCTCTATTTGGTTATATTTGCATGGTAAGAAGGAAGGCGATGTAGACCAAATAGACTGACAGAGTAATTGGTCCTTTTAGTAGACATTTTTGATGCTGGAATCTAAGCTTCCTGCTCCCAAAACACATTTTATAACCACGGCTCTACCATATAATAAGTAGGCATCAGCAGCACTGCTGCTTGCTATGGATTCAGACATCAACAACTGTTAGTTATTTTGTAGTGGTCCAGATCCTGTTGGTGTCTTAAGAGTGATAAGGACATGCCTTCCAGATTGGACCTGCCTCCCACACTTCTGGATCCTGGCTAGCATCAAGGGGATTTAGCTGCTCATGCTGTTTTGAAGGAGGCATAGCAACAAAACTGAAGGCATGTCAGGAACTTTTGGGTTAAATAGGAGCGAATTCAGGCTCTGGATAACATCAGAGCAGAAATTGCAGATTACTATAAAGACTGAATTGCCCATTTCTTCCTGGATCTGGGCTTGGCTTGCTGGATGATGTCCGGTTTTCAGAATGAAAGCATAATGCTGTAATGTACTTATGCTGTTTTCTCCTCTGGTGATTTTAATCTTTCTTTCTTTTTAGAGACTAACTGAAAGCAGTAAATCAACGATACGTCAATATTTCTGTTGGCAGGTTTGTTTATTGTCATCAGCTATATACATAGAAGAGCAGAGAAGGCTAAAAGCTAAAATCTCATAATCATTCATCAAGTAAAATATGTTTACTTTGAGTTACTTGTCTCAGGAAAGATACAGAATATTATAAAGAAAATCAATGTGTTATTAAAAAGATAAAAATCATTGTGATCTTTTGTGATTCATATGTCAAATGGGATTAGTCTTACCTCATTTTAAAACCTTGTAGTTTATTGGGAATTTCTGTACAACTAATGGGGGCACCCACATGCAAAAATAAAAAAGTCAGGTAGCGCAAAACGCATTTGCTGAACCATTTCATAGCTGTTTGAAAGGCCGAACCAAAAGCCTTATCATAATTGAGAAATGTGATGCTTACTTGAGGTTACAGTGAAATCGCATGTTCCACATGCTGTCACTGAGTACAGAGGGTGTCCGCCCTCTTTTTCTGCTGGAGTTTCGGCTTCTCTACTTTCATTTTAAAGGCTGTTGAGATATAGATGGGACTTGACTGAAGAGGTTATGAGCACCTTTGGAAAACTGACAATGATCCTGGAGTGACCTGGGGGAATCAGCATCTGCTGCAGGAGAGGTTAGTAAGGTCATGTATATGTTGTGCTTACTGTCAGTGGTTCAGCTGTGGTAGTCTCCATGCTATAGTAGATGAAAAGAATGCAGAAAGATTGGCATTAGTCAAGTGGAGATACTTTGCATCAGAGCAAAGACGAAGGCTAACAATTTTACTGTTTGTTTTCTGGAGTATGTGGTAGCTGTGGTGCTTGGCAAAATGATCAACAATGCCAGTTGAATGTTCAGCTTAGATCCCAGATATTATTTTGGTTTGTGGCTTTCCAGATGGGGCCCAGTTTGAGGATGAGGAATGGGGCTTTTTCTGTTGTCAATGCAAGTTCTTGTTCAAGTACAGGCTGTTAAGTCCTCAGACAAATAGTTCCTGTTCTTGAAGTCAAGGCCCATGCCCTTAGGACTTCAACAAGTAGATCTGAAGCTTTATTCCTGTTTCTGTACATTAAACCTGCCAAACGAGGGAGATGGGGACTGAGCATACATGTTGAGACAGACAGATAAAAATCCAGAGAAGTAATGTATTTACTAAAAATCTTCAGGTTTGGTGTCAGCGTTATTGTCCTTACTGCCTCAGGCAGCTATGAGGTAAAGATCATTGGATTGTATTTTATATATTGTTTTCTTGCGAAACAGGGTTATAAGTGGGGACACTGAATTGAAGACATCTGATGATGTGTGCTTCTGGCAGCTCATGTGCTAATCTCACAGGTGCAGTTACACCTGAATGACTCTTGAGGAATATCAACTACCAGTAGTTTCACTGTCAGTATTTCTACAGTCTCATTTTACTGACAGCATGCCACAGAAGCAGGCTGTTCCCCTCTGTGGCCATGGACTTGGCATGAAGATCTGGCATAGCAGATAATTCCACAATATGGTGGTCAGCCATTCAGGTTGTGTTTGGATTGGCTGCATGTGGAATTGCAGTGCTCATCTGGTAAGGGTCTGCCATCAGGCGTTGCTGTATTGCCATGAACAGGCCTGCTGTCCTTTGACCCTGTAATTGGAAGGATGTTGGATTTTGTGTTGGTCATGTCTGCGGGAGAGGACTATGCTTACACCATTCATCAGCAACATAACTATCACTGAACAGTCTCCTTTCAGTTGCCTGGTAGTTTCCCTATGTCTGCATCCATATATTTTGTCCTTTCTTACATTTTGATGATGAATATTTTGGAGTAGAGAAGTATGCTTTTATTTACCCTACATTCTAATTTTCTTTGAAACTGAGTGCTGGAGATTAACTTATTTTTCATGATATCGGTACAACTGACAGAATTAAACACACTTTTTATGCACAAAATAGGTCTGTCTGATGCTCTGACACTGAGTTCCTCCAAAGAGATTTTATGAGCTATAAAAGCTGCATATTGGTTAGCTGAAATTAAATGGAGTAAACTTAACAAAAATGTGTTATGGGAGCAATTCTTAAGTCATAAAAAAATTGATTTAATATTTTTTTTTAGTCTCATTTAATTGCTGTCTGAGATGACCACTGTCATGAGTTATTTGGCAAACTGTCTGCTCTTTCCCATCATAGTCTGCTTTTACGCTGTCTATCCGAAAGCCATAAAATTAATTCTGGTCACTCACATGTGAAATTCAGCATTGCAGAGCAGTCGTCTTTCAGGCTGCATACTCTAAATCCTAGAAATGGTCTTTGTATAGAACCTTAATTTTTGATTTGCACAGTTAATAAGATTGTATTTTCTGATGTGGTTTTGTGTGCACAAGTGTTTTCTCCATTTTGCATATAATACAAAATTTTTGCTCTGCTTTTTAGTGTATACTCAGTTAATATAAACCAGGAAATAATGTCTAGGAAAGAAAGTAAGGAAAGTTAAATCTATAGACAGGAACTTTATTTTAATCTGTTGAAACTGAAGTGACCCAGTTAAATATATGCTTGAGGATTTTCAAACGGTGGAAATGAAAAATAAATTAAAAAGGGGGCGAGGACTTTGTTTTAAACACTAAACCATTTTAAGATAATCTGGGTTTTAGGAGCTGATATAATTCTCTATAATCTTGTTTGCTAATCATTTATTGGTAACACTGTTTCATGCATGTAAAATATGACGACATATTGCCCATTGCTCTGAGTTGTCATTGTTCTGCTCAAGTGAATGGAACTAGCTGAGGATCTGCCAAACATTTGCTTTCTATAAGCTCTGTAAGTCTCTCCTTCCTCAGCATAGCACTGAAAATATATGTTTCTGTCCCCTCCTATTTAAGTGTATTGTCAGCATTTTGTTCACCATTCAAACCTGTACAAGTATTATAGGATTAAAATGTACATTTAGGTGTCCTTAATTACACAGCAATTCCTTTTATTTTCTTTTCTCTGAGATCAGCCCCTTTTCCCACATGCAAATGGAAGGTTATTTCTGTGCTTCCAACACTGTCTAATTTTCTTTCTCTCCATATCTTACTACACCCTTTGGCGTCTACAGGTTTCCACCATTTATTCTTCTCATACACTGGTCTGTTTGGGCATCACATAGATGGATCAGCTTTTTTTAATTGCTTTCTGTAACATTTCTCTAGGTCCCCTTTTTTCCTTCTCCTGGGAGGATGTCTGCATTGTGACCATTTATTACTTTATTGGTAGTGTCAACAGGACAGAAGAAACTTCCTTTTTCTCTAACAGATTTGCAGTCTGGACAGTGTAAAAACTGTCTAAAGGATCTAGGCTACTAAAAGCATGACTGACAGGAGAATTCCAGCCAGTAGCTAGCCATACCATGACTTTTGTTGGCTTTTAAAAATTATTCTTGGGGAAGTACTGTGTCCTGTAGTTACTTATTCCTAAGTTTACACTCTTTAGTAATATCATCTTCAACTTGGTGTATTGAAACTTAATGTATTGAAAACATATTTAGTGAAAGAATGAGAAAGGTTCTGTGAGCATAGCCCTCCCTTTTACCCCCTTTCTTTTCTCCTAGATCTCAATCTCATATTCAGCCTGTCAGAACAGAGGTGTTACAGGTTTGGTACTCTCTTGCCTCCCACATCTCCAAGGCATATAAATCCTTTCAGCTCTATCACCTCTGTGATATTGCCGACATACAACACCCTTGATCAATCCACTGTGAAAATTCCTGCTTCTTCCTTCATTTCTTCCTGTTTAGACTGCTATAATTCACAGCTCTCTGGCATTTAACTGCTGTAATACTCTGTAGGATTGGTATTTAGTGCAGTATGCTATGATAACCCGATGTGTTTTGGACAGTGACTACTGTGTGCTATAATTTCTAAAATCTGTGATGATTTGGTCTCTTAACTGTATCAGAAAACTTGAATTTGTTACACATTTTCACCTTCTAAATCAGCTTTGATGATCTTGAGGTTCTTTTCCATCTAAATGATTCTATGATTCAATGATAATAGTTAATTGCTCCCCTGACCTCAGGTGTAGTGGCATTCAACATCAGCTCTGTCTGCTACTGTAAATTTTTCATTCACTTTTAATTCGAGATTCTTCCCTGTTCAGATCAAAGGTTCCATGGTGAGAGCTTAAAAAAGGACTACTAAGCAGGTGGAAATTGAATGGACGTGAAGGACTTTTACAGGGAGAAAGATCATATTTTTATAATGCAAAAATTGATGCCACTTTGTTCTGCTGCCTGAGAGGTGATTAAAGTAATTGAAGTTGATCGCAATTAGACCTTCAAATTTGTATTGCTTTGAACTGAAGCATTTTTATTTAAATTTGTTATTCATTATGCCTTTGCATGTACTGTTCAAAGTCTGAGCACTGCATAATTTACAAGAAAAAAAACCAAGCTGGTGGGCTAAACTTCTAACAATACCCTTGAATTTCACACCTGTAATTAATCACTCATTGCAGATATAAATGTTAGCGTATGTAACTATGTGCAGTCACAGGGAGACAGAACCTTTCAGTATTGTCACCCGCATTAGATTTCAGGCACAAGAAATAAATTGAAATACTTTTCTTATAAGGGCCAAGTGGCAGAGTACCAAGAGCACACTAGACTTACGGTTTATTATTTTTTGTGATAGAAATAACAAAGTACAAGGCTGGTGAAATATGTGTGTTGTAGACTTGATTTATATACAGCTGTAAAGAATTTTTAGGGCCAAATCTTTGTTCTGCTGAAGTTGAGTGTGAGTTCTGCTTTTAACTTACCCAGAACAAGTGGTTGGACTGGGGTCAGGAGTGGCTGCACATTGCACCCTATGCTGAAGCCATGGGATGCAAGCTGCAAGGGTCTGAAAGGGGCATGAAGAGCTCTGGAAGCTCAGAGCTCCCCTGGAGAAGCTTCCTATTTGCACCAGCAGCAACTCTGCTATAATGGTCTTCAGTGCTGTGAGAAAATGAGTTTTTGGGGGGAAGGATGCATTGGAGTATGCAGTGTAATTACAGTCACAATGATACCTCTTCTGAAATACAGCAAATCTTAAGCATCCCATGCAGAAGTGGAGAAGTCCACAGGGTGCTCAAAAATAAACTAACAGTAAACCACAACAAGCAAAAGAATAAAAAAAATAACGTGCATCTTTGGGGCTAGCTGTCATTTTTAAATTCAGATTGAAGTAACTGGTCTAGAGTAAGATTTAGCTTTATAATTTGCCTTGGCACTTCTTACATGGTTTCCCTTTTCCCACTTCTATTATTTTCAGCCTTCCCAAGGCATGTTTCATTCATTTGGTTTTAATTCAGTCCCAGTTCAGTATCTTAGTGCCAAAACAATTCCTTTGTGGGCAAAAAAGTGAGTGTGCAATGAAGGCACTGACTGCTCTTTAAGGCCATGTTTGTACTAAGTAGAAGAAGCAGACAGAGGCTGTTCTGGGGCACTAAGGCCAGATGACCTGGCACGGCTTGTGTCCATGCAGCTAAATTAATTTACATCCCAAAACAGGATGACATCATCCAAACTTATTGCTAGCAATAGTCCCTCGCCTGTCCTGCTTGGTCTTTTTTGAAACTGTGCCTAAAACTGTGCCAGATGCTTATCTGTATGCGCAGTCATGTGCAGACCTCCACCTTTGCCCTGTCTGTGGTAGGTGGCTGTGAGTCTCACCTTACCAGACCATGTGCAGGCAATGGCTGGCACACACCTCCTTTGTGAACTCCTGGCAGTTCTAACTCTTGGGCTTTGTGACAGTAACGTTTCCAAAGCTGTCTTAAGGTCTTCAGGCATTGTACTTCAGTAAATTGTACAAGTAGGCTGATGGAAAAAACACAGGATTTATCTTCAAAGAATAAGTAGAAAATGAAACCAACTGAGATGGAGAAAGCCTTTAAGTACCTCCAAATTACAGAACTAAAAATACTGTCTCTCTTAATGTATACATATTTTTGTAAATTATTTACTTCCAAGTTGTTTGTAAATGTAAGTGAAAGCTTTCACAATAGAACATGCCAGAGAAGAGCCAAGCTCAGCACAAAATGTTTTGTTATCAGAGATCTTATAGTAATAAAAGTGAAGGCACAATATACAAAACTATTCTGTTTATCAAGTACATATTTAACCAATCCACTCCTGGGTCAAAGAGCAAGAGTTTCGCACTCAAGCACCCTGTTGACTTGACTTTTGGTGACTAGTGAAGCAGCACTGTTGTGTTGCAGTCCTAATGCAGCCGGGCAGCATTTTATTCCTTGGCCCTGATGGGGATGAAGGGGTCAGCGGAGAGTCTCTGCCACAGCCTTGGCTGCTCAGTGCTGTGTCTGCTTGGGTCTCAAAACTCCAAGGATGGAGATCCTGGCCCCTCTGGGCAGGGAGCCTTTTCTCGTGCTGAATCATCTTCACAGTAAATATTGCCTTAGGTCTAGCTGGTACCTCTCCAGCTTAAGCTTGTGACCACTGTTCTCTCATCTCCTGCCCAGTCCCTGAGGACAGAGCCTGGTGGTGTCTTTTTGGTAACCTCCTCTTGGACGTGGGAGGGCACCTATCAAATCTCCACCCCCCCAACCTTTTCCAGCCTGAACAAGGCCAGATCCCTCAGCCTCTCCTCATGCAAGGCACATGTATATGGTATTGGCAAAATATAGTGCTACATAAACATTTATTAAAATACTTCAGAGGTATGTTGATTTCTGTCTCCCTCCATGTGTGTAAAAAGAAAAATATTTGTGTTAGAAAAAAATATCTAGGTATGTTCTGTATTAGAATTTGTAACCATCTGATGGTTTTAAATTGTTGGGGTTTTGTACTTTCTAGACTAGTCAGTGCCTTAATCATTCAGTTAAAGAGCATGACCTCGTACTGTTCACGTAATGCCGTGTGAGTGCTTCAAAACTCAGCTGAAGGAAGGTGATGCAGCATCTTGAAAGTGACCCTGAGTTTTCATGTCGTGTTTGGGATTTACAGCAGAATTCATGCTGCTTTATAAACGTACTTAATATAGCTGAAAAGAAGAGATGTTAGGCTGGTTTGTCAGTCAGCAGATACAGCTACATGCAAGACTCTGATGGCAAGGTAATTAAGTCTCTCACAGGGACTTGCTCCAGTCTGTGCATCTCTTGCTTTGTTCTGTGCATGCATGTGATGTTCACGTTTAGTTGTGTTGGTAGAGCTCAGGTTCCTTAGAGAGATGACTGAAGATTGAAACACCCCTTCCAGTCCTTAACTTGTATGGACCACTGTGCTACCAAGCTCTCTTTCAAATGAAAACTAAATTAAGCTCTGGGGAGTCTTTTAGAAAGAATAAGAAAGGTAAGAATGTCCTGCAGCACTTTTCTGACCTATGTGTGACATGTTTTTTGTAAGATGTACCTCCACTTGTAAAAATAATGGGAAGGGAAAGTAGCTTAAGGTATGGCCTGCTGATACAGCTTAATGTATAGGGCTTTTCCAGTCATGAGAAGTTCACTTGACTGAGATAATTATTGACAGATAAACAAATCATGTTACAGACAGGTCTAATCGATCTTATATGCTTGTTGCAATAAATATGCTGTCAGTAGCTGAGTCATTATTTTACAAACTGCAGACAGACAGCTTAGGTAGCAGTGTGTGTGTATTTATTTGGTGTATGCACATTTGCTTTTACAACACAAGCAGGTAACTTTAAAACAAAGTATCTGTGATTTTTGAATTAATGAGTAATAGTTTCACTGTTTTCATTTTTTTTTCTCTCTCTTGTTAACCTACAGGTCAAGGCAACAGATGCAGATGCCGACCAGTTTGGTGAAATAGAGTATTTCCTTTATGATGGTTTTCATTATTATGAAAAATCCAAAGCCTTCCAGATTGACCCACGTACTGGTCAGATCTGCGTGTCTCAAGACATTGACAGAGAAGGAGATCCAACCACTTATGATCTCTTAGTAAAAGCTACAGATGGGGTAAGTTTAACCTTTCCATACTGCCAGACTTGTGAATGCATTTGCTAATTTGGATGGACTGCATACTTTTAAATGAGCATGTAATGAGTATGTGAAAGTTGCATGAATTTGAATAGAATTTCTTACCACTACAGGGGGCAGAAAGTGATACTTAGTGAACCATAAATTTTTATCAACCTAAATTGAGAAAATTGGCTGTGAAATCCACAATTACTCCTAAACAAGTTGTTGAAAACCATTTATAGGATGTGTTAGTCCCTGTGGATTTTCCTCCTCTTCTTAGAACTGGTGGGCTCTGGGTTACCTCTCCTCCCTGCTTTCAAAATGACTGCAGCAGTAATAAACCAGTATCTTCTGCTAGAGCTGTGTGGCTGCCAGTAATTTTCCTGGATAAATTCCTTGTTCTTTCTAGCTAGCTGATGCCATTGCTGCTGCTGTGGCTGGGTACAGCCTACCTGCAATGGAGCGTCTGAAAGTTTTCCCACTTTACAAGATCTGGTGCTTGGAAGAAGGTATTCGTGGTACAGACATGTCTGTAATCTTTACAGGAGGTCTGTGTGACCATTTTGGAATTTCTCTGATTTGTGGTTTTTGTCTTCAAAATTCCTTTCTAGGCAAAATTTTGTAGCATATGCCTGAGTACAGATACCCAAGCCTTGAAGAGTAGAACAGTATTTATTACAATGTATGACAGAAGAAAGTTATGTCTTCTGCTATACTTGATCACTTCATTTTTCTTCTCATTCACATGTTTTGAAGCTGTACTAACATAAAGAACACATACATGTATCTGGAATATCAAGATTAGTCTTATTAGTAAAGGCTATGTGAAAGCTGGACAACAGCAGTGATATTCTGGCAAGTTTCTAAGATATCTGGTCTGAGACAGAAGATTATTTTGAAAATGTGAAAGAAAATAGGTTCACATGAAAAAAGCTTGATGCATTTTTTGGTTAAATTATTGCTCTAGAGATAAATCTTACATAAAAAATTAAAGGAAAGCAGCCAATGCATATTAAATACTATATGCATTAGATACTATAGAGTATTTCTTTTTTAAATTGATCTGTCATTTATCTTCATTTAGAGACCTTGTGTTTTCAGAAGCTCAATAATGGGGACAGGGGTTCAATTTTCGATTGCCTTGTCTGTGACAGGCAGGACTTGATCTTTTTATTGGAAGTCAGCACTTTATAGGTCCCATTGATTTCTTTCTAAAAATTTGCTAATCTGACACTTAAATATTAAGGCACCTAAACTGAGTATTAGCTTTTCAAAATTTTCAATATATCTGCATTTGTGTAGAGCCACTTTCCACCTTTAGTAGGTATTTTAGTAAGATGTTTTACCTGCTGGCATTCCACTGCTGATTTTGATGGATTAAAGAAGTTAGGTGTGGGGTTCAAAGTAGATTCTATGATCAGGGGAGAAATGTGTACGGAAAAGACAGAAGAAGAGTTGAACGGTCACTATTGACAAAGCAGGGGGAGAGAGATGAAAAGGAAATAAAATAACAAAGTTAATTAGAAATTAGGAGGAAAAGAAAGCGTTTTCCAGGTGGTGCTCAGTTTATCTTACAGCAAAACTATCGGTTTCCTCCACCTGTTCATGCCTACTCCATTACGTGGTTTTGGAGCTTGTCGGTTATGTCTTTTATGCGTTGTGTAGAAAGTGTAATGGGAGAACTAAAACTGCACACAAGAGCCCATGGAGAGGCAAGATTCTGTTAAACTGGTGTTAAATAAACATCTCATTTAGAGGTTGTGGGAGTACCCTCACTGATTAAGTGGGACACGACTGATGATAGTATTAGCATTAGCCTTTCCAGATGGCAGCACCAGTTTTGGTCCCAAAGTCACTTGGTTCACATACGTATTTGGTATTCCTCCTTGAAATGCTTTTATATGAAAAGACCTTTCCAGTTGGCAGCACCAGTTTTGGTCCCAAAGTCACTTGATTCACATACATATTTGGTATTCCTCCTTGAAATGCTTTTATATGAAATGAAATTATGTGGCTAGGTTTATAGAAGGGTGTTTGCACTGAATCCCACAGCATCTGCATCTAGTCCTCTCCGTGGGTCTCTGTTTGAACTGTGGCAGGCTGAGAGCTGTTACAGCAGTGAGGGTGACCCTCTGGTGATTCACATGCCACTTCAGCCTGGGACACCGAACATTCAAACTGCACCCTTCTGCACTTGTGACAGATCTTCCAGAAAGAGTTTCAGTTGGCATTTGGGGAGTCTTTGAATTTACTGTCAGCCGAAAATTTCTTGTAAAGATGTTAAAGTTGTAATTTTTTTTTAATTTCTCTGGAAAAAAAAGAAAGTCAGAAGAAGGTATGTTGCTTGGGGAACCTCAACAAGCAGTTGAGAGAGATTTAGATCAGACATACTGTGAAATAAAGACCTGTGAAAGGAAAATGTGGAAAACCAGGGTAGCAAAAATATATGCATGTTTTGAAAGCAGTATAGAGGATAAAATCAATACTTATTTTGTTCTTGAATATATGTAAACTGGGTTTTATGTGTTCTAATTCTTCTGTTTGTTTTTTTTTTTGTTTGCTTTCACAACATGACTGAAATGGACACTCCATTGTGTATTCTTCCCTATTTGCTTGGGGGTCTCCAAACTATGACATACATACATTTATGCTTCCTTTTATGCTTGTTTTATGTATTTCTGTCTTAGAGAATCTTAATGTGAATTCACTTTCATACAGGAAACTTTTTTTTTTTTTTTTTTTTAGCAATACACATTTTTGCTGCTATATAGTGGCAAGTTCTATTGCTGTGTATCCTGCATAATTCAATCATTTTGTTTATTCACAAATTTTTGATGATGCCCGTCACCTCTCTTTTTCTCTCCACCAAATAAACAGTAGACTGTAGTTGTGAAAGAAAAATCTGCCATAATCTAGAGAAATTTCACTGGAATAATGCTAATTCAAATTCTGTCTAGCAGCATCTTTACCGTCTGCTTACAAACAACAGTTGTCTGGCCTTCAAAGCCAAAATCCAAGTTGCACAGTCTTGAGGTTGGTGGACAGTGAGGGGTGTTCAGGAGCGTCCCACCTTGCCTCTGGGAGGAGCTGGCCCACACAGTTTTTCTTCAAAGATTAGATAACCTAAGCCTGTGAGAGCTGCTACCAGTTATGGACCAATGCCAGCAACAAACATCTCTGTAGGTAACACCGTACGTGTACCAGTGTACCAACTGTTTTCATCAGTGGGGCAAGAAGTTCCAAAAACTGCAGAGCACAGTGAGGGCTTAATATAAGTTCTTCCCAGCTTAATATCGTATTTGACTCTTGTGAGGGAATATACTGCTTCTTCAGGAAAGAATGTTCTGTCTTCATAATAAAATTTGGTTTGTCTTCTGAGAGATTTGGTTCTTCCATATACTTAGAATTAATCAATTTCCGAAGACTTTGCAGTCTTTACACAACTCGTAGGATAAAAACAAATTGGCTGGTGGATGGTAGGTGGGATTTGTTTGGTTTGGTCTGGTTTTTTACTGTCTGTTTAGCAATAACAAAACTTGGAAGAAGCAGTTTAACACAAGTTCTCATGAGACTTTGCAGATTGATTTAATCCTGTTCCAACCATCTTTTTAGATGCTTTTTATTCTTGACCTCGCTTCTTCCTTGGCCCTGTTCCCTTAAAAATGCTGTGGAGCCACAGAGCATCCTCTGACAGTCAACAAAGCATATGCCTCTTCCCCACTCTCCCCCCTCAGCTCCTGTGCAGGGATTTCCTTCCTGTGGAAATCAAGGTGTTGGGTAAGGGACTCACCATGAAGTGGAGTTGGTGTGTTGGCCGTGATCCCACTAGGTCTGCACATATCCATAGCGGCTCAAGGTTCAGGGTTTTATGGCTGTTTCAGTAGTTCTGAGGCTGAAGGTAGCCCTGGTCCCCAGACATGTGTCCTGGCTGCTGGCTACCTCTGCAGCAGTGTGAGTTCTGGAAGCATACCTTTTTTTCTTCATAAGAAAACCCAAGCATGCCAGGAGGATCTGGGCCAGATCTCCTAGATTGCAGTTGGAACACAGACATGTGATGCACAAGATCATCTTAATTTTCCACATACTTGAGCCTTCATGGGCATGTCACTGCCACCCAGCAGAGATAATATTACTACATGGAATAAAAAAATAAAAATGGAACAAAGCAAATATCCCCATGGAAATGTGGAAGAGAATGCTGATAGTATTTTTAGTTCCAAAGTAAGTCTGAACCTGTGGACACAATAACAAAACCCTCAGCAATACTTTTGGGGAAGATTGTTATGTTTATAGGGCAAGTCTAAAGCAGTAGTATCCAGTCTAAATCATTCGATAGTTTCATGAAGGTCAGGTTTAAAGATAATTGATATGAAGAATTAGGTTGCAGAAATATGCAGCCTAGTTATTTATTTTTTTATAAAATAAAAGTAACAGTAACTCCTGTGACTTCAAAGTTAACTTTGAACGAGCTCAGCGTAACTTGTCATGTACACACCAACATCAGATCTGTGTCAGCAGTTTCTATAAGTGACTAATTGGCACGAGCACAGTGCGCTCAGCGTGACTTTGAAGAACGCAGGATTCTTCCTCCAGCTGTATCTTAATGTACTGTGTACAGCATATGCAGGCTATACATACGTGTGCTGCTTTGTGCCTCCACTGTACATGTCAGTGCCCCACATTCAGCATCAGCTGTGCCATGATGGAGCTGATTTCTTCTAAAAATGTTGGTAGTTTTTATGGCTGTAAAATGACCTTGGAAATATCAACCCTTCAAAACTGATGGAGGGAGTCCACAGGGAGTACGTGGTAGTGCCTCTGAGAAATAAATTGCCATTTCAGTGCTTTGGTGAATTGTGAATTTGGTGTAGCACAGTTTGATAAGCCAACTTGCAGTTGCTCCTCGTTTCTCCAGTTTCACTGCATAAATATGGTCCCGTGGCTGCCCAGGTGGTATTTCAGTGGGCTCTTGGTGGGCATCTCTAGGAGGAGCTTCAACCATGGGGAGAGCAGCTCAGTGGCTGGGCTGAGATTGCAAAGAGGTACGGTGTCAAAGCTGCGACCAAGGCTTCACTCTTTTCCCAGCTCTTTGTGTAGGAAAAAGAAACAAGAGCAGGGAAGTTGAGCCAAGCCCCCTAGAAAGCATGGTGAGACCTCTTTCCCTGTAAAATCACAAATGTGCTGGAAATAATTTTATGCAATCAGTTATGAATTTTACATTAACAAATTGGTTTCAGCTATGTTCTTTAGTCGAATTTGATATTTGTTTTGTCTCTGTGTATACAAAGTGAATATGTGGGTATATAGACAAGCACATGTGCATATACATGGAGATATATTTACACACACTTACATATAAGCAAATAAACACATATGTATAGACACACACGCTGTGTGAGCAGTACTGCTTGAACCTGCCAGAGTGGTAAATTGAGGCTAGCTCTTGCAGGCAGGAGCCTGACAGATCAGCTTTTGGCTGTCCTGCACTCTCTGTCTGTGTTCGTAATCAATAGTTGAAAAAGCCTCATATTCGCTGTTATGATCCTCACACTTTTAATTCGGAAAGACTCATACATAGAAGTTATCCCCACTTTACTGGAGCACCACAATCACCTGAGGGGCATGTGTTTCAGGGGCAGAAAGCTCTGACTTTTATCTGTGAAGGAATAAGTGGTGTGTAGGTGACTACAGTAAAAATAAGTGAGGTTAGACTAGTAAGGATTTGACGTGTGTACTGCTCATTAGTATTAACAATAATAACTTCATGTTCAGGCCTTGCCAGTTTAAGAGTTTGAATTTAGTGTAGTCTGTCAGCCCACTGGAGTTGTTCTGAGCATACTACACTTAGCTTGCCTAAGTGTAGTATTTTGGGGTATTATAAATACCATAAATTGTTTTTAACAGACATTTTCATTGCTCGGTATTGCAGCATGTTCTGTTCCTAATGATGGGCTGAAGCCAGATGTGCATCATCTTATTGTGTAGGCTTTTAAAATGGACCTTGTTTTTCTGGTTTTATCTTTTCTGATTTATCCAACAGGGTGGGCTGAGTGCCCAGGCTTTTGTTCGCATCGAAATAGAAGATATTAATGATAATCATCCTGTTTTTGAACAAGCTGTCTATGTGACGAGCATCAACAGTCATACACAGCCAGGAACAGAGATCATCAATGTTGTTGCTACAGACAGAGATTCGGGAATATATGGTGTTGTCACGTATGAACTTGTCCCAGGAGAATTTTCTTCTTTTTTCACAGTGGATACATCCACAGGTATTGTATGAGTCTATGATTCAGAAAGGCTATAAATATACAACATGTATCTTTTCCTTGATGATGCTTTTTGTGTTTGGAGTCATGTCATGCAGTTGAAACTTATATTCTGATGGAAAATAATTCTAGAGGAAGTTGGAGGATTTAGGTTTAACACAAAACCTTCTCATTCACTGGAACAAACAGGAGAATGGGAAACAGTACATGCCAGTACAACACAGAAGAAGCAGACTGCCACTTATCCCCTATTTTCAGCCATAAATCTATTCATAATTCTACGAAATAATAAAGACATTGGTTTTTTGCAATAACATCTGAATTCCTGAAATGTTGAGGTCACTCTTGAGGAGCAATAAAAGACCCTTTGAGATGCTTTTCCTTTCATTTCATCTCTCCGTTTCTGTCATAATCTTCTTTACCCACACTGTGCTGGAATAAGTCCCCGTTCTAGTCACAGTCATAATGTGCAGCTGCCTCCCTGCTTGACTCGATGATTAGCTTTGTAAATATCGTTTTCTGTGTTTTACTTCATGATGTGGCTCTTTGTCCTTCTGGTTTCTGGAGAGAGGTTCACTGAAGGAGAGATGAAGAGAGAAAGAAAACAATTATGGTAAAAGCAAATCTGGGTGAATTTTTTTGAAGACAGGTTGAATCTCACAGATTGAATTACTTTTCTGATGGCCAAAAAGCAGCCCCTGTAGTCTGCTTTCTAACCTTAAGATAGTTATCAAGATCAGCTAGAAAGAACATGAGCAGTGTATCTACAAATGTCCACCATGTCTTTCAGGGAGTGGGTATCTAAACTGCAGCTACCATTTTACTTGAGAGCCAGCCTTTGCATGTGAATGTATCCTTCCTGATCAGAGGTTTTGCTTCGTAATGGTCATGGCACAGAGGATTCTTTTATGTGTTTTAAGAATTTTTGGAGCTGTTGTATGTGTGTGTTAGTTGTTTGGCATACAAAATGTTGCAAGGCTCTATTCTTTCAAAACAGTGTCTATTTTCACTTTCTTACATGGTCCCCAAAATATTCTGATGAACAGAAGAAACTAATCTTCTTAGGAAGTCAGTCTGCTTGTCTTGGCTATTTCAGAAGTTACTAAACGGTGGACTTCTAACTGCCTGTCAAATCAGATTCTCAGGAGCATAACTGATGCCAAAAATATATAGGTCAATCAATAATTAGGGAGCTGGATCTCCACAGGCATTTAACTGGCCATTTTAAAACTGCCCCAGTAGGCTTGTCAGAGAAAGCCCCTGTGGATCATGCTAGCAGTGCTGGCTTTGCAGCAGTCCTCTCTTTTGAAAGGCTTCTTCCTCAGATTGTGACCTTATGGCCTTTTTTTCCAGTTTTGGCACTTCATATAGGAAAAAATGTCATGCTTAATCACAAAGCCCATATACGTTTATAAGTTACTATTGTCTGCGGATCAATCATGGTATTTTATCAAAGGGAAGCCAAATTCAGGGTGAAGTTGCTTGAGGTCATTATTGCTGACATTTCATGATGAGAAGAGCATTTAGGTCAGAGACAATTGCCAACATCATAGTGCTTAGAATCTGATTGCACTTCATCAGATCTCCTGGGTAATTCATGAGGTCAGACTGTGTCTATTTTTCTTACTTATTAATATTAATGGTATATAGAGGGGTTTTTTTTGAAGAATACACTGTTTCCTTTTATATTCTTCCACCTCTACCTACAATAGTGCCTGTGCTCAGTCACTGGCCAGCAGAATGACTTTTAAACTCTTAGAAAAAATACACATTGTAAACAAAATAAATACTAAAATTGCCTATTTGTCACAGAACTTCTGCGATCTTTGCAGGTTAAATAGCTGCAAAACCAGTTCAGTATTCATAGCGAGGTGAAACAAGTGTCTCACTGTTATGGAACAGAGATTTTGAGCTCTTCCTCCTTACTTCATGTTAGGACAGTGACATTTTCTGTTTTCTGTTGTGCTAAAGCTGTCTTCATATGCTCTGATATCTAGCCTAATTTAGATGTGTCTCCGATCTGAAGGTTATGTGAGGGACTTTAGTTATGTGGGCTGCATTTTGTGAACACAGGGCAATGGACAAGAATGACAAGAAACAGGAATTCTTCAGGACGTGGATCCTCAATCCCATAAGCCGAATAAGACCGTATTACAGTTTTTGTCTTTGGTTTCTGATCTTGTGCATATGCAGTTTGTTACTGATGTGCCCTACAGGGTTTTTTTATTTGCATTATGACATATTGTGGTTTATCTTTTTTCATTATTAGAGGACCTAAAAGGATGTGATGCTGTTGGAGTCTTCCATGAACTTGCCTTACTGCTAAGTTTTATTTTTTAAATGATTAATTTTTCTCATTGATAGACCATTTAGAAATGAGCAATGAAAACCAGTGCATTAGTCTTTTTTGATTTATGTTCATTATAGCACTTAGCATTGTACATATAAGTGGACAGAGGTTATTTTCAGTATGATGAGATATAAACCAGTCAGTAGCTAATGGTTCGTCACATTACACTGTGATACATTAAGATCATATGCAAGATGACGCTGTTCTCCATGGCATATGTAGTTTCTATTTTATGGCATCCAGATTGTGGATTTGAAAATTTATGTAGTTTTCTTTGGGGGTGCTTTTGGAGTTCTGCACTTAGAATTCACTTTTTTGCCCCATTAACATTTTCATTTTTAAAAGAGAAATGGATAAAAAAATAGCATAAAACCTGCAATACAAATTGTTCACTGCTGTGGCTTGCTTCTGGCTGTTGCCTTGTTGAAGCAATTGTATGGATGTATCAAGAAAGCTTTTAGCTTTGCATAGTGAGCTGTGTTCACAATACAGGATATCATATCAGCTAGTCAAGTATTGAATATACAGAATATATCAGTGGTACTTTTGATACATAGATACTATGAGGTGAAGCCACATTGAAGCTCCTAGAAGGGGCTGCATCTTTTGTTTCAAGCCCTCAGATGTGGATGTTGTATATAGATAAATTCGATGGCAGTGGGAAGGAAGAGCCTTTCATAAAGCAGATAGATATTCCATTTAGAAGTTTTCTGTATTCTAAACAAGCCTTATTAGTGATATTTGTTTGCTATTTTAGCTTTTATATCGTGCATTTATTGTTTTTATATGCTCTTGTACTAGTAAATAACATTTATTGCATTTTCCTTTAAGAAAAAGTTGAAATGAGGTATTTTTGATTTGATTAATGATAGACTGTCCACAAGAAAAAACACTTTAAGAACTGTGTAACTAGAAAAATGTATGGGTAGGAAACTAAACCAGTTCCTCTGCTAGTTCATGACTCTTGCTATCATTTATTTCTAGTGTTGGTGTAAACAACATCTTGGCCTCATTATGTTTCCTTTTGTAGATATCTGATCCATGCATGATCTATGAACAGCACTCATGAATTGATTAGAACAAAGCAAGTTGTAGAGCTCTTCTGGCTAAGAAAGTGTTTGAGCTATGCTTGTTTATTTTCCCATTGTTACCTAAAAAGCTATCTGAAAGACAGCTTTTTATAACTATTTATAGTTATGGCTCAGCAGGTAATTAAAAATGTAAGTCACAGGATACAATCACAAGTGTGGCAGAAAACCTGTGCAGTGCTAATTTTAAGACTTTGGGATTAACAGCTGAATTTATAAACTTTTACTATGTTACAAGCATTAATATTAATATTATTACCAATCAAATCAGAGTAGAATAATGAGAAATAAAACCAGATCTTACAAACACCTTCTCCTTACCCCTCCCTTCTTCACAGGCTTAACTTAGAATCATGTCGCCCAAGGCTCTTTCCCACCTGGCCTTGAACACTGCCAGGGATGGAGCATTCACAACTTCCTTTGGCAACCCATTCCAGTGCCTCACCATCCTCACAGTAAAGAACTTCTTCCTTAGATCTAACCTGAACTGCCCCTGTTTTAGTTTATACCCATTACCCCTTGTCCTATTGCTTAGCCTTGGCCAGCAGCAGGTCTGTCTTGGAGCTGTCTGTCATTGGCTGTATTGCATATGGGGGAATCTTCTGGCAGCTGCTCACAGAAGCCAGCCCTCTACTATCAAAACTTTTCTACACCAACCCAATACAGTGGAGATTCGGAGATCCTTCCATTGACTTGAAGATACTTGGATCAACCTTTTGTCCTAATACATCTGTTACTTATTTATACCAAAAAATACATGTTGAGTACAACAGACAAGCCTTGTTACAAGAGCTGGTTTAGCAAGAGCATTTTTAATGCTAAGAGTTTAGCATTAAAAATTTATTTTTGACACAGAAGTGCAGCTTTTTCTACAAAATGAATGTCCCTCTGAGGAAACTTAAGCTTGCTAAAAAATAATTTATTTCCTTTACGATGCATTCTGATTTCTTTATAACTAAATAGCATAGGGTATCAGGCAACTAAAATGTCCTGTAAGAGATGCAGAGCAGTCTAGGAGCTTAGTCCATTGGAGAAAAACAAAGGGAGGAATACATCTGAAGGACATATAAATTTAAGAATATAAGAATTATTAACTTAATCAGCCAAAACACAGATTTAAGTCCAGCATCTCATCTCTTTAACAGTGCGTGACAATGGATACAAAAAGACAGATTAAGTGTAAAGCTTGTGCAGAACAGTCCTTCCACTGATACATTTTTCTTGCTTTGGCAGCGTACAATTTAGTGCTGTACTGCTTCCATTACTGTACTGTGGCACCATATGTAAATGTGATTTAATGTCAAACTGACTTAAAATAAACTTTTTGGTTCAGAGCACCAGAATAGATTCATTCTAGTTAAAGATGTTGACAAGTTTTCTTGTATGGAAGAAAATGGAAATGTTGTTTAACAGTCATATCTTAGGAGATTTTCCATGCATGATAAAGTTTTGCCTTTTTTTTTAGTACAGTACAGGTTGAAAACAAAAGTTGAAATACCAAAATTTCTTCTTGGGAAAGAAAAACTAAAATCATAACTTTGCTTAATTCCATGTATTATACAATTTAATATATAGCAGATTGTAATGTCCATCAAAGTAAAATGGGGATGCATCTTTTCTAAAGAAAACAAGGCAATTTTTATGATGATTTATGATGTTCTTGTATAGTATTGTAGGAAAAAATAGTTTATTTTTAAACTATTTTTGACATTTTCATACAGCATGTACTACATTTGCTAAACATATGAAGAGGTTTGCATAAATAACATTTAAAATTAGGAGAGTTTTATTTTTTAATGTTTTGAGGCAACATTTTTTTAAAATGCAGTTTTTTCAGTTACTGTATTTCTGATCTTTCATATGAAATTGATAGCATATTCAAAATGCTACAAATCAGAGGAATATGTCTGAGATGTTGGTTTAGCTCACCAAGTTTTCACCTTTGCAGGATTTTGTTTGAGTTAAGTCACGAAGGAAAAATTAGTGGTCTCAGCTGAGTAATTTGTGGGCATTTAACTTCACTGAGATCTCATCTAATGAGAAACCTAACATAAAGAACACAGTAAACAGTATATTCTCCTTGAAGCACACAAAATTTACTGTATTAAGTGCTGGAGTGCAGATTTTGGCCCTGAAAGTAAGCTGTGTAGGGGAACAGCATGAAAAAACATCCATAGTGCCAGCTCTTAATATATGCGTCTCTTTTTTCTGTTATGAATAAAATTGAATAGAATTGACCACCTACAAAGAGAAGAATTCCTACAAGCTATGTGCCATAAACTCAACCACGCAATAGTGGGGTGACATGTGTACTTGAGTTTCATTGTATATGATACAATGCAAATTATTTACAAAAATACTGTAGCCCACCCCCCTTTCTTGTAGTTAAGTCTACGTCAGATCTCAGAAACACAACCCACCACCAGATGAGACAGAGTGAACTCCTTTGGCATTGCACAGATGATGTGGGCTGCTAACGAGAAAAATGGAGAAAAGCAAAAAAATTATGGCCAAACCTCCCCTTTTGGAGGAAGGGAGTAATGTGAGATTTGTATAGTAAAGTTCAAGCAATCAACACTTTCCTTGGATAGAGACTATATGGGTCTTAAATACATATGTATTTAATGTACTTCATGTTCTCAGTTAACATAAAGAAGAAAGCGGCAGGTCACACAAAGAGAGCAGACAGACTTGGCAAAATGCCTTCACACTGTTGGACTGTTAAAATGAATGTAGTAGGGGAGTAGCAGAAAATCAGTTCATGGGGATTAAGATGAGCATCTGGAATGTTTCGTGATGCTCTTAATGTAAGAACAGCAAATATATCTTACTGGTCTCATATTAGGCTTCATTCTGTATCTGTGCTGGAAACATGCATCTTTTGTACAGTGCCTTCAAAGAAATAGCATCTTCAGTTACCATGGCAGTCAAGTTGTGCACTGAGTTATTTTTCGATCTGCAGGCTGGCAGCTTGATTGAAAAGGTCTTTGGTTAAAAAGATGTTTGGGGAAAACTTCAATAAGCTAAGCAAGCAAAGGTGACCTGGTGGGGTGCTGTGGCAGTGTAGATTGTATGGTGAAGGCTTTGCCTTTGTCTTTGAAAATACAGCAGTTCACTAGACCTGAGTCCTGCTCACTTATTGGTGTATGCTTTGATTTTTGGTGGGGAATTTATGTGGAAGCATTCTCTTTGTATGCAATCAGACAACAAACATGCTCTGAGTTACTATTATGTCAGATTAAAGGAAACAAAACAAAAGGAAACACGAATTATGCTTCTTTGGTTATACGCTGCTTTACTGACAAATTAGTGTTTTGATTGGTGGGGTTTTTTTGTTAGGGAAGAATTATTTAAACATTTAATAGTCAAAATAGAGAAAGCTACATCAAATACTTGTTTTTTCTGTATTAAGTTTTAATTTTGATGTCCTAAGGTGAGTCATAAAACCCTTGCTGTACTAACATTAGCGTTCTACTAAGCAAAAAAAACCCACCAAACCCTAGTCCTGTCCTGCAAGTTTTATAGTAGGTTGAAATAGTGAGACAGCAATGGATTAGTATTAGGTCTCAAGTTGGAGAAATTCATGACAAGTCTCCCATGGGAGAGACTCCATGGTGGAGCAGGGTAAGAGTGTGAGGAGTCCCCCCCCTCGAGGAGGAGGGAGCGACAGAGACAATATGTGATGAACTGACCAAACTCCCATTCCCACCCTCCTGTGTTGCTGGCAGGGAGGAGGTAAAACTGAGTGAAATGATCTCATGAGATCCCACTTGCAGTACTGTGTGCAATTCTGGTGTCCTCTGTGTAAGAAGGACATGGAGCTGTTGGAACAAGTCCAGAGGAGGGCCATGAAGATGATCAGGAGGCTGGAGCACCTCTCGTATGAAAACAGGCTGAGAAAGTTGGGGCTGTTCAGCCTGGAGAAGAGAAGTCTGTGTGGAGACCTCATAGCAGCCTTCCAGTATCTGAAGGGGGCCTACAAGGATGCTGGGGATGGAATCTTCATCAGGGACTGTAGTGATAGGACAAAGGGTAATAGGTTTAAACTTAAACAGGGGAAGTTCAGGTTGAATATAAGGAAGAAGTTCTTTACTGTGAGGGTGGTGAGGCATTGGAACAGGTTGCCCAAAGAAATGGTAAATGCTCCATCCCTGGCGGTGTTCAAGGCCAGGTTGGATAGACCCTTGGGCGACATGGTCTAGTGTGAGTCATACCTGCTCATGGCAGAGGGGCTGGAATTAGATGATCTTAAGGTCCTTTCCAACCCAAACCATTCTATGATTCTATTGTAATATAAAATCATTCAATCATTCTAGTACTACACTTGTTCCCTCTCTTGCTCAACATTAGAGGCTGATGCTCAGGTGAATAATGGAGCTGCCTTAATTAGAAATTAATGGTTTGTGTGTTGATGAATATTTCTTCGCTCACTAAAGTTGTCTCTAACCTGTGGTATCTAAAGTAATAACAGATACTCTAATAGTAGAGAGCCACCGTGTTAAAACTGTACATTACATCTGTACATTACAGATCCAGGTACTGGTTCCTCATATTGCAGATTACCAACCTTGTCAGATTTGGATGAAGTACTCTGGAATAGACTTTCATATACTAAGCAAAGTCTTGTGCTTAAAACACAGTATCTTTATATAGTATTGATTGTAGACACTAAGCTATTTTATTTATATTTTGTTTTCTAAGAGGAAAACTGTGAGTTTAGCACAAAAATCTGCTAGCGACGGACCACTATCAAAAGCATCCCTGGTGCAGGGTATAAGGCTTCTGTAAAATACAAATGTAGAGAAGAGATCAATACCAGTTGAATCATTAAGTTACTACAAAAACTTTCAAATACCAAATACTTTCTAACTTGGAATCGTCCTCTTATTCACTGAAACGCAAACCAGTGTTTGTGCCATGAAGATTAAGCTTTTTAAAGCCTTTTCTTATGAGCTGAAGTTGTGAGTATTACAGCAGGTAGACTGTAAATAAGAACGTAATTTCTCATTAATTCTTTCCTTTCCCCTGACAGTTATTAAACCAGCTCTTTGAACAGTACATTTGGCAGTGTTGTTATGGTTACCATCAAGAATTCAGCTTCACTTGAAAAGGTGCATTTTACATACAGGTAAATTGCTAAAACAGGAACCTAAATGGCAACCTAAGATTAGAGTGTAGGCAATGAGTCAGGTAAAATTCAATAGAAATGTCAAGTAGAAACATTGTCGTTCTTCCCTAGAACAATGTCGGTTTTAATGTTCATGCAAAGTCTATACCTCCTAACTGCATCCAGCTCCTGGAGGATCACCCTGCCTATGCTCATCCTGGAAAAAAATTTCCAACACATAGTAAGCAAAACTGTATGTGTGTCTCTGCACTGAGAAGCTGGCATGCTAGGCTGAGCAAGGCATGCTCACAGCAGATCTGTGGGTCAGTACTGACATACACAGTATTAAACAGCAGGTCCAGCGGCCAGCTTTAAAGGTGAATTGGGGTGATGAACTGTGCATACCTTTTGCCATCTGCTTACTGTCTGAGCTGTGTCAGGTCATAACCAGCTGACCCATCCTAGGATATTTGGTGAAGAAACACTGACATCATTTAAAGTTGTTAGGGTGTTCAGTTTCGTGGTCTTAGGGGCCACTGTTGATAGTTGCTGATTTTGTTCCTCTTGCTGTGTTCTAAACTGCTTTCTTATTTCATGAACAATGAGAAAATATTGGAAGCTATTTAGACGAGTATGTGATTTTATGCAATCCAGACTTATTGAAGTTAATATGTCCTGATTTTTATCTTTTCCTCTGCAGTGCTTGACTAGTGGAAAATGTTTTGTTTACCTACAAATAGCTATAAATGTAGGGCTGGCTTTTGCTTTGTTTACGTGAGGACCCTGTGGAAAAACAGGTTTTCAAAGTGGTCAGCTAGAAGTTATGTGTGGAAATCCTATTGGGATAACCAGTATTATTTCTGCTGTACAAAAAGTGCTGTTGGTGAGTGAATCTACTTTGGTGATAGATGCTGTTCTGATGTTAGGACTGAACACAGAATCATGAAGATGATCAGAAATGTATTTTAAGAGAATCATTGGATGTGAGTGCCTGTCTCCTCTTTATCTCTTGAGAAACAGCGCTTAGCAACTGACCCACCTGTGGAGTAGGGTGCATCTCCACAAAAATAAGAACAACAAAATCCCACGAGAATTACCAAGAGATGGCAGGTGCTGCAGAATCCTGCCTTTCACTAATGTGTTTGCATGTTCTGGGCAAGCATTGGCTTCTTTTATCTTTCACTGTTAATAGGCACAAAGCGGAGAGCAAGAACTTCTTGGAAGTTGGTACCGCGGCATGTACAGTGAGTGAGAAAGTATGAAGCAGATAAAAGAGTTGACAGTCATGATGCTCTCACTGTACATTGAACCCCTGAAACTGTTGCAACAGTTTGTGCTAGCCAGTGAGCACAGATTGCTCTGCAGCAAAACATCTGTGAATTCCAGCGTGGCTGTGCTGAGCTAACCTGCCCAGGAGCAGAGCCTGCAGTGGCAGTTGCAACAAGCATTGCATATTCTTATCTAAAATGTATATGTAAATCATGATGGGCAGTCTCTGTGTCATGTTTTTGATTTATAAATGTTGGAATCTGCAGTCAGTTATACCCATGCAGATCTAGTCAAGAAAGTGAGATTGCTAAGGTGTAAGTGAGATTGGATGTTAATGCTTCTTCTGGTATGTAATTATATGATTGTTCACCTGTGAAGCACAATTGATTCCAGCTCTCTGTTGTGCAGAATGAGAAATTACCAGAGGTAAAGTCTTCAAGGCACTGCAGTAATATAAACAATAAATTTTTAAAAAGGGAATTAAATGTTACTAAAGGCAGCAGATAAGTCTGTCCATATATATATATATGGGGAGCCAAGCTGTAAGAAAGAAAGCAGCATTTTTCGCGCAGTGACTTCTTAAAGTGGAACCACACTTGTGTCTGTGGGGTCTCCTGGTGGGAGCTTTGGTCCCGATAAAATGTTCCTCACAGAGGAGCCATCTCATTATTCCCATTCCATTGTCAGCATTTCTAGAAACTGTTGTATGAACTGTTATTCGTAATGGAAGAATACATTCTGTACCATAGCAATCTAATTGTGATTTAAGTTTCCTGAAGCCACAGATTGCAGGCTGCAAATGACTATGGTAATAACAATAATAAGCCACTGTATTTTATTAATTACAAAACAGGAAAGAAAGAAAAAATGTGACTCATCTTCAGCCTGTTATTTAGCGAGGCATACCTCTGTTGAGTTTTCGCACGCCAAGTGTGTGACTTACACAGCTAGTTCCTGCCATGTGCTTCTTGCAGTTAGCCCCGTGTTCCCGCCTTTGTAATGTAGTACTAAGGGGATCTCCTACACCTTACTTCAGCAGTTCAAATATACCTAGCCAGTGTGCTCCGAGGTATGCCGGCAGCTACTTTGGACCCAAGCAGTCATGGCTGTTCATTTTAGTCATAGTCTGATGTTTTTACCTACCCATGTAGAAAGTAGGATCCCAGATGCTGCTTAGTTCTACAGCTTTTTTCCCATCATATAATGCCTTAATAGAACCTAATGTGTCATGTTACGCAACATACGGTAGAGCTGTCTCAAATGTTCTATGGATTATATATCACCAGATGCAAAGCTAATGCCCAGTCCTACAAATGCTGAAAGAAACAGAATGTATATAATTAAAAGTCAAACTGTGTTATAAAATTTCTTGTATACTACAGTTTTGAGGCTGCAAGGAACCATATGGAAGACAGGTACTTTTTACTTGGAATCTGCCACTGTTCTTAAGGCATCCCTGGTCCTGCAAGAGAGGGCTGAGTTGGTGAGATGTACTTGACTATTCCCTTCCCTCCCTAGGACACAGAAAAAGAATGAATAGAGAAAGCAAAATCTTTTACCCTTTTTTTTTTTTTTTTCCTGTCTGTGTTCTGTAGCTGAACTGGCATGGACTGTGCTGTAATCTGTCTAGGCCAGCAGAGAAGGAATTTTGATTCTGAAATATTTCTGTTCCACCAGGTCTTCAGAGTTCCTGGAGTGGAGCACTATTTGCTCCCCTCTTTGCTAAGGGATGTTCTGAAGTCATTAGTTACTGCTTTGAGAGTAAGAATTTAAACGCAATGCTTTTCTGTAAAAGTTTTCCGACTCTTCACATCTTGAAGTATCCAAAATGGGAATGAGATATTTCTGGCCTAGTCAGTAGAAAAATACCCAATTGGTCAAGTTAGTAAAATACAGTCCATTTGATTGATTTCACTTAATTTGACAGCAACGGTGTTTAAAATCCATGTTTATATGTTTAACCTCTGGAAAATAAAAGGTTAAAACCCTTTTTCCTTCAAACTACATTTGCTCAGATTACCTCAGGAAATGCCAAAGTATATGTCTAACTAATTGTAAAACTCAATCATCAAAAGACGAAAAATAAAATATTAAAAAAAGGGCCAAAATAAAGTTGATTCTTGGAAGTGCATCAGTTATTGGCATAGGAGCTGAATCAGCAATGAATTCTGAATCCATCTGTAGTTCTGTTGTGCTTTTACTGTGGTTTGTCATACTGGAATGTGTCATTTGTTGTTAGTGGAAAGTATTCTTCCTTCATCCTGAAGACTCTTTGAATGCATTTTAAGCATGTCAAGACACAGTTTGTTATCATAATGTCCTGGCAGTGTGATTGGAAAGTATACCACATGCATATTTGAGTATTTCTAAGGATTTTATGTATTTTCCATTATTCTGCTTAAGAATGTATTGTAGCAAATTAGTGTTGTGGCTTCACCAAAATTATGAGAAGATATATTGTAGTTGAATAATGCACTGATTCTCCTAAGGCACTTTTGAGTTAAATCTAATTTTTACCCTGTCTGACAAATAGGATAATTAAATGTCTGACTTGAATACCAAACAACATGCCTACTAAACCTGTCTCAGGAGCCAGGAAATTACAAAGGTAGCTCAAAGTTTAAAGGTCGGGTTTTACTGAGCTGCTAGAAGTTTTGTGTCTTCACCAGCTTCTGCAAAAAGAGTAGGTGATCTCTTAAAAATACCTGTTGGTATGTAGAAAGTTGTCTCTATTGAATCACTTGAGTTTGCTGCAACCTTACTACTTAGCTTACTGCAATTTTAGCATTTAGTGTATATTTAGTTAAATTTATTCGTTGCTAACAATTTTCTTGCATTTGGTCACCTCTTATCTTCATTTTCATGTTCAAAAACTTACTTTACAAATAGTTCTTTGTACTGCAAAATCTGTGACCACTAAAGAATATTGATGGATTTTTCTCACCTCAAATAAAGTGCAAGTGTTCTTCCTTCTGGTGAGTGATAGGAAAGACGCTGGAATGGATAAAATAAACCAATATTAATGCTCTCTAGGACATAATTACATTTCCTTATTCCATCTTTTACCTGGCTGTAAACACCTGGTTTGCAACTGTGTGCTTCACATTATAATTTGTAATACTTAATGATAAAGTAACTTATAATATAGGTTATAATTTAGTTATACAATTTATGAAATAAAAAACATACTGTGATCTGCTCTGAACTCTTTGATCTAGTGTTTACCCCTAAATTTTTAACTATTTATGTTCGCTTCATCTGGACCAGACATTTTTTAGTGCTCTGAGGGCTAATGATTTATTTGTGGGTTTATATCTTCATTTATAAATCCTTAATTTGCTTGCAAATGACAATGAATGACTCTCTCACGGAACAATTAACAAGTATCAGTTTTGGATAATTGTTCTGGACTGTTATGAACATCCCATAGAGACCTGTGGTTTGAATATAATTCTCGTTGCTGAGGCTGAAGTCTTCACTCAAACAAAGCTTTCTTTGAAGTTCATACAAGCTTTTACTAGTAGAAGAAGATGGGACAGGATTCCTGCCATGTTCATTCTTCCTACTCATACTACCATCTTAGGTAATAATAGTTAGATGTGGGTTTCTGTAGTTATATAGAGAGTATTTGAAAATTGGGCATAATTATGTAATATTACTAAAGAATTTAGTAATTTTTTTACTAAACATTATTTTAGCAGTCAGAAGAGAATGTATTTGGAGACAGCTAGTCTCATTCATCACAGTTAAAGGATGAAAAATGTATTTATCTTGAGGAAGGGACATCCAAAGTGCTGTATTTCTGGACAGAGCATTGTATTTTCAAATAATTACTTATATAGTTTATATAAAATGTAATTGTTAGCAGCTTGCAAATTCAACAGATGTTACGATTCACTATTAGAGGGTATTTTATGAGAAACTTGTGATCGGACAGCAAGTGATTGCTTCCCAGAAGCCGTACAAAAAGTGCCTGTTATCTGGCCTCCTCTAAGAGTAGAGGTTCATGTTGAAACTGTTTTGTCAGCCTGCTGAATTTTGCCTTACTTCATTGCTCTTTTATTTCTATGTACTTTCAGGAATTATTTACCTCATCTCAGCTCTTGGCCACCTGACACGTTCTGTGCTCTTCCTGACTGTTTCTGCACGGGATGGGGGTGGCCTTCCCTCTGCCACCAATGCAGCCGTCACAGTAAACATCCTTCAGACTGCTTTGGCCCCTGCCATATTTGAGAGATCCCGGTATACGTTTTTTGTTCCTGAAGATGCACCTGAAGACAGCCCAGTTGGCACCGTAAAGGCCAGAGAGCCTCCAAGTAAGTTGCATGCTCAGCCAGAGATTACATTGCAGTTTGGGTTTTTTCTGTGACCATTAACTGGAAATACTTGCAGATAATTTTTTTTAAACTTTCATATTATTCAGGGTATCAAGCATTAAATAGTATTTACTGTTGGTATTTACAGCAACTGATGTAATCACTGCTGTATCAGGATACCTTTTTGAACAGATTGAGATTCATGATACTCTCCTTGGTGGTTCATGGGGATTGGCAACTGCCTCCATTTTCTTCCAGTTGCATTTCTATAATTTCAAGTGGGGAGACTGGGAGCATGTTGTGAAAGTGTGAGGAAGAATTTGTATGATGTTGTGGCTTCTGTTAAAGCGTTAGCCATGCAAGAAAAATCTCAGAGCAATACTCATGATGAGAGAGTACTCAGAAGCTTCAGAGAGCCCTGACAGCCATATGTATTTGTTTCCTATTCAGAACAATGGGAGCAATAAGTCCGCATACCAACCTAATGGTGGATCTGTACATGTAAGGTGGTAGAGGTAGAGGTTTTATGTAAGTTTGATTAGTCAGGTTCTCCCACTAAAGGACCACTGTCCTCATGGTGAGGTAGCACCTGCAGAGCGGCCTTGGTAATAAGCTTTTGCTTTAGACAGCATCTGGTGTATAAGGGTGATAGCAATGGTTGTCCATGAACAGAAAGTTCAGTAAAATGAAATTTGTTCAGAGAACTGCCAGCTGTTTCATTCCTTGCTATAGTGAAGGTCTGTGTGTAGTGAAATTACTCTCATAAGACTAATTTATAGAAGTGGTTTTTTCTATATTTTAGATCAGAGAAAACCAAGAGGGTATTATACTATTTTCTCTATAGAGTTTTATCATACCAGTGAGATGAAAATCAAATGAAGCGTAAGTGGACAAACTGTATACCACCATGTTTTACTGAAGAGCTCCAGCGACAGGAAGAAGGAAGCATAAAAATCCCAAAGAAGTCAAATATCTGTGTAACTTACATTTATTCCACTGAATTTAACAGCATGCATTCTTTACAGATGTTCTTACCTACACTATCACTTTCATATTTTTTTACTTTTTTTGTTGTTATTTCCATTTCTAGATTCTTTAGAAGTGATTTCTTACAGAATTTCCTCTGGCGATCCACATGGAAGATTCTCTATTGACCCCCAGTTTGGTATCATCCGCACCAAAAAACAGCTTGACCATGAAACTCAGTCTGTTGTGGTGCTCACTGTTCAGTCACAGTTGGGTAACTCCCCTGTCTACAGTAGCACCCAGGTCAACATATCTGTGATAGATATTAATGACAACCCCCCAGTATTTCTTACCAGATCTGATAAGGTATCTATTTCACATACCCAGCCTCCTGGCACTGCTGTCTACATTGCTCACGCAGAAGACAAAGACAGTGGCTTAAATGGAGCTATCAAATATAGTATTGTAAGCAAGCAGTCAAATCCATTTAGCATTGATCCAAGCCTTGGAGTGGTAAATCTCACCAGGACAGTGTTTGCAGATAAACAGCAGGAATATACTCTGCATATAGTAGCTGAAGACTGTGGGAGTCCTCCTCTGACTTCTTTGCTGATGTTGACAGTGATTATTCAAGAGCAGAAGATGGGCCCTACTTTGGTTTTTCAAAACTTGGTGTATCAAGTAGAAATCAGTGAAGCTACCTCTCCAGGTGCCCGAATCCTTCAGGTTAAAGCCCATTCACTTGATCTACACAGTGTTACCTCCAAGCTGACATATTCTTTAGAGCCTAGCATGGATTCTGTTGCATTTGGAATCAGCTCTGATACTGGTTGGCTTTATCTTCGGAAACATTTGAACTATGAATGCACACAGATACTGAGTTTTAGAGCACTGGTGAGCACCTCTGAGGATAAAAACCTCAGGCAAAATGCAAGTACATCGGTAATAGTTAGTGTTCTGGATGAAAATGATAATCCTCCTGTGTTTACGCATGAGAGTTACTTCTTTGAAATGGAGGAAAATCCAGTTCCTAGGGGTGTGGTTGGCACCATTACAGCTGTTGACAAAGACTCGGGAAGAAATGGACAACTTTCCTATTTCCTCTTGTCTGATGGAAAGTATTTCAAGATGAATTCCAACACAGGTAGCATTTTATGATTTGTGATCTGCTTAATAGTGCTTTTGGAAAGCAGCCTTCCCTAAGGGAATGGAAGTAAAGTGTAAAGCTTTCAGGAACTGCTGTGAATCTCTTGGGTTGATATGTGAATATTCTAACTCAGAGCTTCACAATTTGGGGAATTAAATAAATCTAATACATGTTCATGAAGAATGAACTAACCCTTAGGATTTGATTTTTTCATTACTCCATTCTGGTCGCTTGGTCATAAGTTTTAGTGTTTGACTGTAATAAATTAAAAGAAGAAGTTTTGAGCTACAGCTTTAGTAGTTCATATGAGGAACTTAATTGCCTGTGATCAAGTATAGTTGAAAAGTACAAATCAGCCATAAATAACTGTAAAGGTAACTATGACATTTGACAATTACAGTGATTTAAAGTATTTGTGGAAAGTTCTGTAAGTTACATCAAAACCGAGTTCATGTTGTACATGGCACCAAAGAAATCAAACTGACTGAGAAAATTTTTTCATGGCACATGGTGTACTCTGCAGTGAATCCCAAATGTCTTTGTAATAGGTACTATGTCCACACAGCTCAACAACACTGGGCACAGCATAGAGAGCCCAGAGAAAAGGAATCCTGTAAGGAACACCGGAACTGTAAATAATCCTGTTTAACAAAATGATATGTAGCGAGCAAAGATCTGCCATTTAAAATTCCTGTTCCTAGATGTCCTGTCCTCATGGGGAGGGAATAGGCTTTCCCAGAATTTCTCTGTATGAGTCTCAGAATAAAATTGCCATTTCAAAGCAGGTTCTGGTTGAGTATGTTTATGGAAGTTTAAAGGCAAACAGAGTACTAGGATTTAATCTGGAAGGTTTTATAATAATGCGTAGTTATCTGTATGAAGGACTGTGGTCAACCACAAATCTACAGCTATACTTAGTATGGCTGAGCAGATGGAGAGAAGATTGGGTCAGATTTATTCAGTGGGTTTACTAGAACGTATAGGAGACATAAGGGTTCCTGATAAATATAGAGACGTTGTGTTGAGAACTTCCTAACCTGGGGGCATAATAAAGGCCATTTGTCAACAGTTAAAACCCTGTGCTCATATATCGTCTGTCCTGAAGCGTGGTGAAGAAAAGGCCAGATGAATTTCTTTGGAAGGCCAGCGCGGTGATTTGCACTGTTATACACCTTCGCTCCAGGGCATCCACTGTGCAGTAAAGGAAGTAATATGGTGCTAAAGTAGAGGGGCAAACTGTGATTGGCAGAATGCTTCTACGGAATGGAGCTTGGAAAGCTGAGGTTTTAATGTCAGCAGTAAAGTGTATAAGACAACATGTATCATTATTTCACATTAAATTAAATGTATAATTGCATGTAGTAAGATGAGTGCTAGCATATATTAAATACTTAACTCCCTTTCTCCTTCATCTTCTTTGTTCATCAGGTGAAATCATAAACTGGGTTGCACTGGATCGTGAAAAACAAGCTCACCACCAGCTGACCGTCCTAGTGACCGACCACGGGTTACCGCGGCTCAATGCCACAGCAGCCGTGTACATCACCGTGAGGGACCTCAACGACAACAGGCCCTTTTTCCCTCAGGCGGCACTGGGGCAGGGGCTGCACCTCAAGGTAGGTGCAGCCGGCGGCATGCGCTGCCTTGCTCCGAGCACCACCCTGTGGCAGAAGCCCAAATCCCCCGTGCTCTGAAACAGAAACTTTGCATTGAGACTCGAATATGTTTGGGAGTTTCAGAATTTATCAGATGATTACAAAATGATTACAAAAGATTGGATACTGTTAGATGTAGAGGATATATACATATAATTTTATTTATGTATGCATTAGAATCTCTTTTAATTTCTGACCTCTGAGTCTGCTAAACTGAAGCTTTTTGAATTAGCAATATATGCAGACTATAACAGAGGATTGCTAGAGCTGTATTATTTAACCACTTCCTGAAATGCTCTTTGCACTGACTGTAAATATTAATGAAATAGAAAACAGAGCAACAGCTAAACTCTTGTGTTATGGCAAGGAATTTATTTTAAGACTCACAGTTATCCATTGTGTATTTCCGAATTATTTATAAACTGCTTGATGACAGGTTTTGGAAGGGCAGCCACCAGGGACACTTATTACCAATATCTTTGCAAAAGACCCTGATTCTGGAAACAACGGTGTTGTGTTATATTCAGTAGAATCAGGTAAGAATTTCAAGTGTTATTCATAAGAAAAGATACATTGAAGTAGAGTTTTAAAACTAGAGTTTTAGAGGTGCCATGTATACATACAGGATGTTATGTCTGTTTTGTGTCTGTTTGAATAAATGTGTTTGTGTAAATAGGGGTCAGGACATCATATGTCTTATGAAGTATTTAAGGAGGTGCAAGCAGTTACCTTTCCTCCCTTCCCTCTCTGCCCCATCTTCCCAGGGGTTTGATTGCTTGATTGCTGGCTGGCCAGAGAGCATTCAAACAGCACTTAGAAAAGATTAGGACCATGATTTTGTACTGTACAGTTTAGTATTTCAGTCATTTAACATCTTAAAGGAAAAACGATCTCCCTTTTCCCATGACTAATTGAAAATTTTCCTGCTAAAAGAATGGTTCATGACAGTCTGAGACAGGGATCAGAAGGATCAGAAGATAATCTGGGCAAACAATGAGGCTTGTGGTTTTTAGCTCATGTTTCACCCTTTGTTTAGCACTGTGTTAGCCGGACATAGTGTGGCCACTTAAAAACACTTCTCCTCTATAGTTTTCCCTGTAGTTCCTACCTGTAGTAGTTCACTTCTGGGGTAAGCTATGGGATCCAGTTTTGTGTGCAGTGGAATCGATAACAGAGCAGCCCTGAACTAGAACATTAGTGGGACTGGGGCTTTAATGCTGGTAAGAGATATAGATGTGACCTCTGGTTTTGCCACATACCACTTGCTACAGTTTTACACAAGAGATCTCTCTCTGTAACCAATGAGGAAAACATGTCTGTTTCTCCTGCCCTGCTTCACTATTGGTTTGAAACAGCAAGAGGTGCCAAGAACAGAACTACTTATTTAATTTTGGTACCTGCTGTCTTTACAAGCTTAATGTAATCAATACCTTTTAAGCTTGGTGCTTGTGATAATTTGCACACAGAGCATACTGTTTCATCAGAGCAAAAAAGCATTTCCAGTATTTCCATCCACTCAGTGCATTTTCTCAAGTGTTCTTTTCTGTGTAGGCAGAGCTCAAATACAGGCTCAGTTGGTTTAAACTCATTACAATTATTTGTCACTGCAGAGTAAAGAACAAAATACTGCAAAGCTACATTACTCCTTTCTCCTAAAGAGCAAGGGAATCTGTAGCCTCTTCTTGCCAAGGCTGAAATTACCAAAAGAATCCCATGGATTATGTTATACTGTGTATTTATGTACCCTTTTGACTTCTGTGGAGTAATGGAAGGACTTTAAGATTCAAATCCACAAGGGCCAGAGAACTAACTCTGCTCTCTTCCAACAAGAGATGCTTAAAAAAATGAGACATTTAACAACTCTCTATTGAAAATTTTGCAGTTGAAAATATTTAGATAATAAAAGATTGTAGGGTCAGTTTATGGCCATGCTATTATTCCCTTAATTTGGATACAAGCAACTGCCTCTTCCAGAGAGAGCTGGAGAAAATTATACGTTTCTGCATTGTGAATAACAATATTTTGCACAGAATGATCCCCCTTAAGAAAAAGGGAATGAGTAGTACGCAACCCTTTGTTTGAAGGATGATGGCCAAGCAACACGGGAAGTGTTCTTCAGGGATCTCTGCCTGTCTGTATATCTAGCTATATCCCCTTTTTTCAAACAGCACATTGGATGTTTTTTACTGGCTTCACTATAGAGCCCCAGAGAGGAGTAAGTAAGAGTTCAAATTATAAAAACGACTAGCAACACAAAATATGACTGGTCTTGTAAATGCTGTCTCTAGAAAGAACAAAAGGATAAAAACGGCAGCAAAAAAATGCACTAGAAGAGCCCTCCCAGCTTTGGAACTAGATATTTTCCTGATAAACAAATCCAGAAACAGCTGAGCTTCTCTGATACTAATTTTTGTTGTTGTTGTTGAGAGTTGGCTCACAGCCTTTAACATCTGGTCTTCTGTTTCATGGTGAAGTTTTTGCCTGGTTTATATTTAAAATAGTATTTTCAAGTTCTGGGACATTGTTCAGTACTAACGTATGAAGAAGAAATATCTGATTTACAGCCTTATTTGTTAAACACAAAGACACCAGGTTAATTGGAGGACTGCATGCAGACCAGTGCTCTTTTCAACAGTTGAGGCACTGCCACAAGACTAAGAGCTATGAATGGCAGTGTCAGCTGTTAAGCTTGTAAGAGTCACTGGGTAATTTTTAATGTTCTCAAGACCTTAAAGAAATGCCAAGATAGCAGCAGTAGATCAAGCTATGCAGGAGGGCTAATGACTGATGCCAACAAATGACATAAGGAAAAATCTGTGAAAGAACTGAGGTTTACACAGCAGATGAATTTTAGCATTCACAGAAGTGTTTCCTTCAAAATGCCCCTCCCTCTTTCCAGAAAATCAAACCAAATCCTTCTTACATGTTCATGTATATGGAAATGCATGATCAATGGCCATACCTCCACTTTTGTGTTATCACTGAAAGAGTAACTGAATTCAGAGAGAGGTGAATCTCAGCTATGTGTACTATTCCTTAGTGACGCTGGCAGTTGCAAAGTGATTTGCCTGGCCTTCTTTACAACTCTCAATAGCTTGTACATGTATAACATGTTTTGTTATACATGTGCATGTATAATAAAAATCATTCTGTGTTTGTAGTGCATCTTAAACTATTGCTCTGTATGCTAAGACTAGCACTGGCAAAGTAGAGGCTTTTACAGTTTTATTTGGACAATTCTGTGCATACATTAGTTCTTGACCACCAGAGTGCTAGGAGAAGCCTAGTTTGCCTGGCTAGCACACATGAATTGGCAAGTGTTGAATGTGTGTCTGCGGACAAGTACTTGTTCTCCAGGGTAATTTGCAAGCAGCATGCAGGGAGCATTCCTAGACTTGCAGAAGGCTGTATTTCTGCAGCAGCCACATGGTGTTCAAGTTCTTTGGGAGCCATGGCTTCTTAGTGCAGTACTAGACAAAAAAAAGATGAGAATCAGAAACACTTTCAAAATGGAAGTCCCAAAGGGTTCTGATTTTACGCAATATCTCTTTCCAACATTATCAGATTTTTCTGTCACTTTCATTGCCACCAAAATATGCACAAAATTGGCTGTTTCATGCAGTGTTAGGATTTTAGTGGAATTGTGGACTCTGGTGAATAACATTACTGGTAACTTCTGACCAGCTTTCTTTTTATTCAGAAATCTAGATTCTGACCGTTCCTTTTTCCTGTCAAATAAGCTTAAACTATTTAGAAGCACCATCTATGTTCTGCTACATGAAACAGAAAAACAGGCTGCCCAGGGAAGTGATTGAGTCACCATCCCTGGAGTAGATGTGGCACTCTGGGCCATGGTTTAATGGTGGACTTCGTAGTGTTAGTCTTTATGCTAAGAGGTACTGCCTATCCTCATCACTCTTGAAACAAGGATGAATCCTCATAGCCTCATGCTCAGATTGCCGTTATGTACTGGGAATGTTTTTGTTCTCTGATTATTATTTTTTTAAGCTATTTTTTATTTTTGGTTCAGTTTGGTAACTGTAGCTCCATTTTGGTAGAAAAATGAAGGGAATAGTCTTCTGTTAACTGTTTTCTTGTTCTTGTTAGTTCTCCCTATCAGTTATTTTAAATGTCAGTTTTAGCAAAATGTTAAAATTCTATGCATGCAATTCACATTATGTGTTCTGTTTTTCATATCTCCTCTGCCTTTTGCTTAGCTGGGGTTTTGTGCTATGAAACATTATATGGCACAAAATAGCATATCTGTGAATGCAGACATACTGTTGGGACCTAAACCAGGAAAGTAACCAAAAGCTATTTATGAAAACAGTAATATAGCGGCATCAATATTTTGAAACTATCAGGAAAAATGCAGAGTGCAGGACTGTCTCATCCAATATAATTGTGTCTGCGTATTATTTCCTTTGTCGGCAATTTCCTTGTTACGTTCCAGACTGCAAGAGTCAACCCAGAAGGGACTCATGGAGTATTAGAAACCTATAGCCAGTCAAAAAAGCAGAATGATATTCAAAAAAGCCCTCCTATTTGTTGATTGTGAAACCCCTGGTTTGTAACTGGCCTGCTCAGTGTTGTTTTCAAATTGTACAGGTGAAAATATTTTCCAGCTGCAGGCGAGGTGATTGTATACAAAAATGAACATCTGTATGTGCAGCTAACTAATTTGCATGTGCAGATTTGGAGAACATAAACAGCTTCATGCTCACTTAGGTGCCTATGGAAATAAAGTTCTTTATGGATGTTTTGTGTGCTACATCTGCACTGAATTTATTTTTACCACTGTTGCTTGTTAGAATTGCAGCTGTTATGCTGCATGACTTTGTTTAACCCACTAGCACACCTTAATAAAAATCCGCATAACAAAAAGTTGTTTGCATAGTATTCTAAGAGGGAAGTAGTTACGACAAATTCCATTTTCTCAGTTTCTGGTAAGGTATACCAAGTAATAGATACTTTCCCATTTTACTAAAAATTGAAGAGTAATTTGTGTTGCATTTCTTGAAAACGGAGGAGGTGGGAGTCAGTCTCTTTCCCAGGTAACAAGTGATAGGAGAAGAGGAAATGGCCTCAAATTGTGCCAGGGGTGATTTTGATTGGATATTAGGAAACATTTCTTCATGTAAAGAGTGGTCAAGCATTGAAACAGGCTGCCCAGGGAAGTGATTGAGTCACCATCCCTGGAGGTATTTAAAAGACATGTAGATGTGGCACTCTGGGACATGGTTTAACAGTGGACTTGGTAGTGTTAGGTTTATGGTTGGACTCAATGATCTTCAGGGTCTGTTCCAACCTAAACAATTCTATGATTCTAAGTCACAAGGAGCTATTTACTCTTCTATGGTAGAATTTTTCTTTGCAACTCTAGCATAAATGTAATATGATGTAGCTCCAAGTAGTAATTTTAATTAGAAGTTGCTTGTTACTAGCATGCAGCCAGTCTTTGATGAAGGATGTAAGCATAATTTCCAATATTCACGTGTTGCTCTGCAACAATGTACTGTAAGATTTTAGCTACCATCAGTTACCTCCTGGTTCAGAGCACAGGCAGGGCAGGTGGCATCACTGCAGTTATGCTGTATTAAGAGGTGGATAGGGCTCTTTGCTTATCCGTATTCTATGAGGGACGTGAGCCAGCTGTGTGCCCAGCATTACTTACTTGACCATTCATGCCAGTTCAGAGACTAAGACTTAATTTTCATTCTGGCCATGCCTGCCAACTTATGTTGGAAGTAGGAGTACCAATCCTGAGGTGTCTGCTGCTCTCGGTGGTGTGAATAACAATGGTATAAAATTGAGCAGTTGCTTTAGCACTCCATAGTGTTTCTCTCTGTAGCTTTCTAAATCCAAAGTGGTTTATAATAACTGTTAACTCGATGAAGGAAGAAAGGTGAACCAAGTGAGCCACAGAGAGCTACCATGAGTGCAGCAGGTTCCCTTTCTTCTGTGTCCTGTGCTTTCTTACTGTTAATTACAATGTTCGGTACTATAGAGGCAAGCTGAAGAGACCTGCAGTAACTCGTACCCATTTTATCCCCTAGAACAGGATAAAGGATACTTCCAGATCGATGCTGTCAGTGGAGAATTAAGAACAACCCGTTCTCTTTCACATGCTGAGAGATCAGACTACAGAATGATGGTCGCAGCCAGGGACCAAGGGATGCCTTCACTTCAAGGACACGCTGCTGTTTACATCCAGGTGCTTATTTATGTGGTACAGATACAACAGTTATGTTAGATACTTAGTTTCTTTGAAAAAAAAAAAATAAACTGGGGGGAGAAGCTAGGGGAAAAAAGCTGAAGAAAGGAAGAAGTTCAAAATTACAAGCACCTTGTCTCATGGTAGTTTAGCCATTTTTCTGTTGAGGAAGGAAATGAGAGAGCAGACTCATTTTGATTTGTTATGAATGCACAACAGCATTCTGGATTGTCTTGCAAGTAGATGATGTTTGTGTTTTAGTAGGAGGTCATTATGAACACTGGAAAAGAGAAGGAAAATACTTTGTTTCTGTAACCCAGTATGATAGCTCATTCTTTTGTGCTGGTTTAGACAGGGCTGCTCTGCATGGGAGCGTGAAATCCAGCATGTGCTCTTTCCACAGCCAGCCACCTGCTGTTCATTGAGCCACAGTGGGGCTGCTTTGTCCAGGTGCCTGTGCGCTCCTTTATCAGAGGTTGAATGTCATAGAGGCTGCTATTTTCTTGCACCCAAAAGGTGGTTAATTTTGGATAGCTTGGGGAAAAAAACCCCAAACTTCAGTCAAGACAAAGCAGATGTGGATTTCACAGTTGAAGAGATTCTTTCCTTTTAAAGCATTAACTTAGAACACTGCAGCAATCCGTAATGAATGAAACCCTGTAATGGTATAAACAACCCTCAGAGAACCCCAGCTATCTCTCTTTGGCAAACTGCATAAAGTACCATGCTTTCTTTGTCACATCTGTCCCTGTTGTGCTGTCCTATATAGAAAGTCAGTTGAAGTGCTTCAGAGTAGGGGCAGAGATAGTAATATTCAAGCAGTCTGTCTTTGGACCCTATGATTCATAGGGTGAGAGACAGTCTTGTCCCTTTTTTTTAATGTAGGAATGAGAAATAGAATTATGGAATGACTGGCTAAGGACAATTTGAACTTCTATGGAGCATGTTGAGTTTGTTTTCTGGCTTTGAGGCATACTTAGGATAAATATAATCACAAATAATAAATAATTACAGAAAAAGAAATCATTATACTATTTGTAATAACAATGGGAAAATATTGTAGTCTTTGTGCTTTTGTTGCAGGTAATCCCACTTCCCAACAGGAGATCTGTCTTCTCTCAAGATTTCAAGCACTTTGTCATACCTGAAAATTTTAGACCTGCACAAGTGTTGAATTCTCTGAAGTGGCCTGATAATCATCTAACTACCAACAGGAAACTGCATTTCAGTATTGACAGAGATGATGATGATGTTCATTTTGAAATAGATAGCTTGACAGGAGACCTTTTTCTTTCCAAGGAACTTGACTATGAATCAGCTTCGCACTTCCTTTTGCAAATTATTATAAAGGATTATAATAATAATCCTCCAGAGAATAACACTGTTTTCCTAAGTATTGATGTAGAAGATCAGAATGATCATTCTCCTTTTTTTCAAGATGACTTTGTAGTGATTGGCATAGAAGAAAATGTACCTATTGGCACTCTCATTTACACATTCAATGCAAAAGATGGAGATGGCAGTTTTCTGAACAGCAAAATACAATATTCCCTAGAAATCAGTAACATGGATGAAAATCTATTTCATATTCACCCTTTGTACGGCACCTTGACCACAGCTTTTGCACTAGACAGGGAGATTATTCCCTCTGTGATCCTTACAGTGTCTGCGACAGACCAGGCAATAAATCTGACTGATCGCAGGCTTGATTCCCTGGCTGTGAAAGTTGTTATTTTAGATATCAATGACAACAGTCCCTCTGTTACTTCTTCACCTTTCTCCTATGTCATGGAGGATGTGGAGGTGGGCTTCCTTGTGCACCGCATAATTGCAAAGGATCCTGATGAGGGAAGAAATGGACAAGTTACGTATCACATTGTTTCAGGCAATGAAAACAAAGCATTTGTATTGGATAAAGTCACAGGTACTGTAACTTCTGTTCTCTGGAGTTTCTTGTACTGTGCTTCTCATGGTAATATTTGGGAGTGCACACAATGCCATGTGCATGAAATACCATATTACTATGGTACTCTGCCCAGGTGACTTATTATCCTCAGGGGTGATAACCTTGGGCAGAGCACCACACAAGCATGACAGTACTATGTGCAGTAGGCAAGCTCAGTGACACTCAGCTCAAAAATGCTGCATGACGCTGTTACGGTGTTATGTAGATGTATTGGAGCACCTTCCAAATAGTACATTAAGGAATGTGGGAAGAAAGTGTGTGCAGTGAAATGCTTCATTCTCTTTTTTGCATGATGCACACATATGTTGCTATGCATAAACACAAGGAAAGGCAAAGTCAAGATCAAGGAGGGTGCATTACACTGTGGTGGAACATGCTTGGTGGAGGCTCAAAGTGCTAATGAATTTCATCAGTCCTCTGAAATTTTCTCATTCCTGAATGAGTTGTGCAGCTATTACACCATCTGCACACAAGTGCAGATCTCACCCTAATAGTTGCAATATTTTCTGGTTCTTACTCTGGTGTTGAATACATTAGGGGATACAGTTGATGCTGATTTGTAGAGCTCCTAGTTGCATAACTTAAGTGCAAAAGAAGACAAATATTTAGGTGAAGTAAAGCTAAAAAGTTGAGCCCGAAGTTAAATAAAAAGGAGTCTCTGAACTTCACTTGAATATTCTATGAATCCCAGTTTCCCTTGATGTCAAAATGAGTATTTCTGGGCAAATTGTTACTCTCATCACAGGTAATGATTGACTCCAAAGTCTGGAAGTCTTGCCGCAGTGGCACAGTGTGCACGGTGGTGCTACATTGAAGCTGTGAGTGCTGGTACAACTGGGATCCTAACCTGGACCAGAATACTTTTTTAATACCTTCAGAATACTTTATAAATAACTTCTTTCCTTGTAATAGGACTCTTAACTACAGCCCACCTTCTGGACCGTGAGACTCAGGAGTGCTACAATTTGACAGTCATGGCTCTTGATGACGGCAGTCCAGCTCTCTCTGCCACACAAGTTCTAACCATCATTGTTGTTGATGTTAATGACGAGACCCCAATATTTCTGAAGCAACTCTATGAGACTGCAGTTCATGAAAACCAAGATCCAGGGCAGTTTGTCATAAAGGTGGAAGCTGTGGACAGAGATGCAGGTAATTTCTGTCCTTTTACTATTAATTTCATTGTGGACCATAGTAGACCTATCTAATCTTGCTACCTGTTCTGCTTGCTCATACAGCCATTGTGCTTTAACCAAGGTATTTATCAGGTTTGAGTCTCAAAACATGGCTTTTGGTTCAGACCCTCAACCTTTATTCAGGTCTTGGAGGTATTCTGACTTGCACACTGGGGTAGTTTCAGCTCTGACTGGTATATTAAATGTAAAATGTACACTTGCACGATGAGAGTAACTCAGCGTACTATAGCTTTCATGCGAAGGTAGCCGGCGTGCTCTGGTTATAAAACAGCAAGCGATGCTCAACTCAGTTAAAGTTTATATTTGAACGTTTTGTTGCTCTCAATCAGAGCGTTTTGAATAGTTCTAAAACGGTTCGCGAAACAAGGGTTTGGTAACAGACCCTGCAAATATGCACTAATCTTTTCTGACCAGAGAGGGGCACTGTCATCAAAGATTTTCCAGCTAGTTGCGCTGTCGTGGGATCGTGGAACCGCTCTGGATTCCAAATAGGATTTTACGTACATAATAATGTTAATGCACTGCTTTTCAAAGATATGCAGAATAGATGAGTAAGAAGAGGTGGTTCATGAACTATCTGAATCACAGGTAATGACTAAACATGAGACAGTCTTTGCAAAGCAACAAAAAAAATCCCTCTGGTTCTACAACTACCTGCTCTTTGGAAATATCTAAAATGCATGTGATGTTACAGGTAGTCTGTGTTCTGGAGAGAATCTTAAGTAATACCAGGCACAGCACATACAGTTGGTGTAACATGAAGCAGTTACATGGAGTCTGTGGTTTGCAGGAAAGATAAAATCTGGAAAGAGAATTAAATATTACAGTACTGCTGCAATTGGCCCAAAGGTGGTCTGAACTCTGTAAATTACTGTCTTTTTACTGTGGGTTCACTTTCTGCACATCTTTATAATTGTTTACAGTTGTGCTATCCAAGAAATAGATAAAACAACAGATCTTGTTAGCAAAATAATTTTCTGTATTCAGTAATATTTGTGATTTTAATGTAGAGCATGTATTGATTACAAAAGGCTGATGTGAGCTCAGTGAGTTGCTATATAGAAGAGACATTTCCCCACAAATATGTAAAGTATTTAGAAAGTGTGTGTGTGGGGGAGCTCTGTCAATGAAAATCCTCATGACAGCTGAGCAGCATTACAGTCTACCTCTGTACCTTGCTCTTCCAAGTGTTTTCTTTCTTTTGTGGATCACACTATTAAAAAAAAAGTTTGAAGTAAAAATTTGCAATATAATAGAGAAAATAAGTAGGAATTCGCTTTATTTCCTCTTCCTCCTTTCTCTATCCCTTGTATTTATTTATTTATTGCGCATCTTATGGGAACTACAGCAGAGGGAAATCTGGGGAGCCGCTAGGAAGAGGGCGTGGGGCTTGTTTAGCTGGGTGGAGAGGAAGGGCATTCCAAGTGTACTGGGTGGCACAGTGTGTGCCTGCCTGCGTAGACGCTTTGGGGTGGAGCACTGTTGTGGCTGATGGCTCCTTCACGCTTTTTTAAAACACATTTTCCAGTAACCACAGTCCTTCTGTTGGCTCTTTTTTTTTTTTTTTTCACATTTGCCTGATTTGGCCCCTGTCATGTGCGTGTAACAGTATAGTTCCAAGCAAATGCCGAAGTGATGCTGATAAAGTAAGAAAATAGGATTTATATAGGTGTCATATAAATACAATGCTACTCACTTTTGTTATTTTTTTGGAACTGACTTTTTGAATGAGATGACTCTTCTCATGGTAGTCTTTATTTTTTTTTACATCATATTTTTCACTTTAGTTGCTCTTTAAATTGCAGTTCACGTCCCAGTAATGTTTGCATAGTTTCAGTGGAGGACTTTCCTGCCATCACAGATCTTTTGGGGGTTTTTTACTTCATATGTTCCTTGACTGACCACAGGGAGGAATCAGTTTTACTGTCAATATCAGCCTTGTTCTATCGCTGTATAATACAGGTAAATGGTGGGGAAAAAATGCATGGGAAAGCAAAGATATCTGCAGCGTATTAAAGATAGGTCAGGGGTTTGTCTTGAGATATGTCTTTGCAGAAGCTCTGAATGAACTGAACTAGCATTTGTCAAGGTCTGCTTTTAAGCTGATGTGCACTTCTGTGGTTTAGTAGTTATGTCTGGAGCCTTAGAAGGAAAATCTCAGAACATCAATAGGGACTGCTGACTTAGAGTCTATGAGCCAGAGCATGCTGCCATTCACTAGACATTTTATCTTGCTCAAATTCATGGATTATCATGGTCTTAACAACACTCGTATTATAAAGATGAGACTTGGGCCTATATTTGGGGCAGGGGAGACATCATTCCCATTGCTTCTTCACTGGTGTTGGCACAAGACAGATCTACAATGTAATGCCACAGCTGCTGCTTCTGAGAAGCTGTGGGAGCACAGGGGCTGCTGGTGCTGTGGCAAGGGAACAGGAAAGGGCTGAAGCTTTTCCCTGGCTGCTGCTCAGGCACCATGCATCCACCCTGCCATTTTGCCTGCCCAGAAAGGGGTCCTACCTGGCTGGTGGCAAGAAAGGAGATTAGCTCCTCTTCCAGCTCGCAATGCAGGGTAAGAATTGTTTGTTTGCGTTTCAGCGTGTAATTTCAGCCCCCCAAATGTGACTAGCATTACTGAATAATTAACCAACAGGTTGGATCAAGTGCAGACTTGTCAGCTGTTGTGCCATGATACGTGAATGCAGAGAGTCATCATGCTCCTCTCTTGGGCAGGGTGTGCAGCTTTCTCCTGCTGCTAGGTGTACGCTCATAGCAGCTGAATATGAGAAAGAAGGCAATAAGTGCTTGGTAAAAAAATCTAATTAAGGTGTCACATATCTGTGTAATTGAAGGGTTAAAAGTTTAATTTCAACAGTGTGTGAATAGTCATCTTGGATGGCACCTGTATGTTTTTTTGGCACTGTGTGTAAATAATGGCCATTGTGAAATCTGCCAGTGAAGGCACTGGGTTGGAGCAGTTCAGTTGCAGCAGACCAAAGGCTAATAGTTAATATTAACTCTGCAATGTCATGCGTCTTTTTTTCCCCATCTGTAGCATATTGGTGATTAAGGATAGCTAAGTGCAGCCAGAGTTGTAAATATGTTTTTTAAAATAGCTGAATGGTATCCAATATGGGTAGATCAGAGTGTGTGTGGGTAACCTTAAACTTTCAAGACATTCTCCTTGATTGTCCTTACTGCTGTGATTTTTCTCCTCTCTGCTGGAAAGCTGGAAGGATTTCTGTAACTCATTTTTCTTTCTGCTGTGTATCGTATGAGTATGTCTTTCCCTTGACTTCATTTAGGGGCAAATGCATTTACAGTAGTAATTCTCTTAATCAAATTTTGAGTAGTGTTGTCAACTATTTAGCAAAGCTATTCAAAGGCAAACAAAGGAAATCATGAATGTTAAAAACTGTAGGCTCTGTTTCTTCTCTCATGCTGGTATTTCTGCACCAATTCCAGTGCAGATTGTCCTGGTTTTGACTGCAGCAGATGAGAACAGGCGGGCAGTGTTTGGCTCTGAATAGCAGATTTCGTATGACTAGGAGTGCTGTAGTTTTCCAGGTGCGCCAACTGTCCCTACCCTACTAAAAGACTGGTTGTTGGTTGGAAAAACACAGAATGATTGAATGAAACTTAGAAAAATTTGAAAGAAAAAAAAAAGAAAAAGCACAATAGTACAAGACCTTCAAGTATAGTGTAGGATTAAACTCAGTAAAATTAATAATATAAGTGTGATGCAGATGACATTGTACTTTTGTCAGGAGGGTGTTGGAACTAGAAGAAATATGAAAGAAATTATTTTATAACCAGAATAGGTAAGAATGTGGAATCATATTTCTTGTTCAACTCAGTCAGGCAACTTTGAAAGAAAGGTTTTCAAAAGCCTGTACAGCTTTAGCCTATTTCCTAGAGAAAGACAGGAAGGCTAATATCCCTGTGCTATATACAAATGGTAGGTATGATTAAGAACTGAATGGAATTGGCATTCAGAAAAACTTGGAGGGAAGGAAACTATTTAAGCCTTCCCTTCTGGAAATCCTGCATGACTTTATAAAACCAAGCAGTATCATTTCAGAGACTGGCTACAAGTGGGAGCAGTCTAAAAGGTCTGAGATGAACATTTCTGTAGCACACCAAATTGGCTTTTCTGTTGAAGACAACTAGGAGCTGGCTAGCCTGTGAGCCCTGATGGGGCTTAGGCACTGTCTGCTCAGTATAATGAATGTTTAGAACTGGTGGTCATGCCAAGAAGCGGATGTTTTTTCTGCATGTTTATACTATTCAGTGTTGTACTGTATAGAGATACTTGCTTTGGCTCCAAGTGAAGTTAAGTGGAGAACCAGAGCAACCCAGTACTCTGCCTGACATCCTATAGAGAAATAACCTAACTACCTTGGGAAAGCAGAAGACAAATGTATGGATTCCACGAAGTTAATGCTCTCTTGCATCATGTTAATATGTCAGCTTGTTTGGAGACGTGTCCTGAGTGCCTAGAAATGTTGTTGGGGTCACTTTGAGTAGCTGGAAAACTTAGACGCAAAGCAGCATCTGGACAAGGATTTTGAAGAACCAGATTTTAAATTTGGATCTTGTGTGCTGACAAAGAAGCAGTTACTGACTGTATTAAAAATAAAATCATTCATAACCTATTTCTCAGGGAGGGGGAGAAGAAAGAGACAAATCTGTAGACCTGAATAGGTGTCTGTGTTCTACTAAGACTTCCATTCTGCTTTTAAGGACTGAATTCCTTGCTTCAATATGAAATCTTACCAGGACCTGATTATGAGAAATTCAAGATGAACTCGGACAGTGGAGAACTCATAACAACTGCATCACTGGACAGGGAAACGCAGGAGGTTTTCCGTATTAAAGGTAACTGTGAAATGTCTATGAGCGCCTGTAAAACGAGAAGTGAGGATGGGTGTGGTGTTACTATCAGCATTACCTTTTCATGCCATCTGAATTAGATGGAAGTGGTAAGATTTTCAGATACAGAAGAGCACCTTTTGCACAGCACAAAGAGCTCTCCTATTCTGCTATTATTAAGGAACATCTATTGCTGAGCCTGCAACCACTGTGTAAAATTTGGTTTCTTTTTATTAATCTTAGTTTTGGTTCGAGATAGTGGAACCCCGTCGCTTTCGAGCACAGTGACAATTATCTGCACAGTGCTGGATGAAAACGATCACTCTCCCACATTTCTTCTTCCAACCTCTGAGATTTGTATTCCAGAGAATCAAGAGCCTTCTGCCATTTACATTATCCGGGCTGTAGATATGGATGCTGGCAATAATGGAGCTCTAAGATACAAAATAATTGGTAAGTTATACTCCATCAGTTTTGTTAGTACTTAATTTTGGAGTATATGAACAGCAGTATCCAAGTTTCAGATTTTACCAGGCCTCTCTAGCTCCCATCTTCTCCATATGCTTATTTCATGTGAAAGAAAAAAAATCTTTCACCCGTGTTAGCATTAATAAACATTTGCCAGGCATACTTTCAGTCTGCTTTCTGAATTTGAAATAGTACGGAGAAGAAAGACAGAAAAACCTACCAAATGCTGGAAGGAGGCATTAATCATGAGGGCATAATTTAGTCCATTTTGTTACAGTTGTGGAATTTCTGAATGTAATATGCCCGTGTAATATGCCGTACAATAATTAATCTAATTTTATTTATTTAATTTTATCTGTTTAATTTCATGAGAGCTTCTTTCACTGAGCAATTAGTAATGTCATACTTGGTTTTCATGTTGCTGAACTCTCTCCGTGTCTACTGTGCCAATGTAAGCTCCACAGCTGTTCAAAGCCTCCTGTAATATCTTTGCACAAATACAAGTTTGCTGCGCTTACTTTGGTTTGTGGCTCTCAGCAGTATCTCAAATGTAGGCAAATAGCTACTGTGGTAATAGCCAACATATTTTTCTTTGAAGAAACAGTTATAAATTCCTTTATGTTTGCTTGGATCTAATTTCACAATCTTTTATGATCCTTAATTTAATTACCTTTGGTCTTTCTACATATTATAAAGTAGGTATGCCATTCACTGTTACCAAACACCCTGACTTTTCTGTTGAATGCTTTATTATATTTATTTATATTTAAATAAATATAACATATTTTTTATTATTATTATTCCTATTTTCCTCCCCCTCCCCATGTCCCCCGGATCAAGACCTTGCACAACTATTCCCTTCCAAGAGATAGGTTTGTAGAAGAGAACAAGGAGCAAGTAGTTACAACTGTCAGCAATGCTTTATAGGTTTCTGGAATTTGTAACTGAGGTTGGAAAGAGGTCACTTTATGCAGCAGTGTAGTTGAAGGAGGTTTTTCTCAAAGCAGCACACCTTGTAAAAAGACATGCATCTGGCAAAATAGCCACTCTATAAATTGATATGATATTCTGTATTTACTGTCATTGCCACCCACTGATTTAAATGAAATGCAGGTTTTAATTCATATCAGAGGAATAAAATATGTGAAGGGCACATGAGTGCACCAGCTGTATGAGCAATTGGATCATGTTATTGCAATTAACATAGCGGTACTCATGAGGGATTCTTTTTTCAAAAGCAATTGTTTGTGATCATTTTATTTTTTATGTGTTTGAAAGGTGGAAATGTTGGAGAATACTTCACAGTAAATGTCACTTCAGGAAAACTGCTGGTCACTCGTAGCTTGGACAGAGAAGACATCAGCAGTTTCACTCTTGTAATTGAATGCCATGACCTAGGCAGTCCCTCAAGAACCTCCACTGCACAGCTCTATCTAACAGTCTTGGATGAAAATGACCACAACCCGTTGTTTGCAAAGACCCAGTATCAAATCTCTGTGAGAGAAGACCTAGAGGAAGGCTCAGCCATCCTGGACCTCTCTGCTTCTGATGAAGATGATGGCCTGAATGGCAAAGTTACATACTCCCTCATTGATGACACCTTTGGAGCATTTGCTATGGACAGTGTTACTGGGACTATAGTTACTACGAAGGCATTGGACCGGGAGACCAAATCCCAGTACACATTTAGGGCTGTGGCAAGTGACTGTAGCACACATTTGCCAAGGAGCACCACTGTCAGTGTTGTGGTGCACGTTGATGATGTCAATGACAATGATCCCATTTTTTGGCAGAATCCTATCAGGTCCTTTGTACCTCCTGAAACCCGTGTGAATGAGACAGTAGCCACTGTGAGAGCAGAAGACATGGATCTGGGATCAAATGGAGCTGTTGTTTTTAGTTTGATAGCAGAAACTATATTTCAGATTGACGTGAAGACTGGTGACATCATTCTTCAGGAGCCCTTGGCTTCCAAGGACTTCAGTACCCAACTGGTAGTGATGGCTTCAGATCAAGGTATCTCACCTCGAACAGCCACAGCTATGGTCATTATCTTTACAGAAGAACAAGAGGAGGAGATTTCATTCAGCCATAGCCTGTATGAAGCAAGCATGCCTGAGAACAGTGCAGCAGGTGGGCATCAAATCGCAATTTGTGTTCTTGCGGTTGCCCATCTCCCCTTATTCTGGAATCGTAATTGTAGTGAATAGTATAGGGAAGCCTTTTCCCTCTGCAGCAGCAGGGAAACGTTAATTTGGATGTAGCACATACCTGTCTGCCCTTTTCCAGTGCACAAGCATGAAAAAGAAGTTGGAGGCATTGTTTGGCCCTTGAGTTTGCTGCCCACCTACAGCAGCGATGCCCACATTAAACAGAAGCTCCCTTGTCAAAGGTGGTGTGTTTCCACCCCTCAGCCTGGAATGCCCTGAGCATCAGTGGGTTCACTCTTTTAGCAAAATTACTTCAATGATCTCATCGTTTCACTTCTCAATGCATACAAGCTCAGATGAGATGACTGGTGTGTACCAGTTGCAACATGATATTTCTTGGTTTCGCAAAACTCTTCATGAACGGTAGTAGCTTTCAGGGATACTCTAAAACCCTACTGAAATTTTGGACTTTCCAAAAGTAGGAGAATGAGGGGTATGAGGGGTAAAGGCGAGAGGAGTTTGAAGGCTGTGTTACGTTGTCATTTGGTCAGGCTTCTACAGTGTATCTCTAGGTAGAGTCTGCGCTGTTGAAAGCTACCTATAGACAAACCAGCTTCAATCACAAGGTTCTTACAGACTTATTTATTTTTGCTCCATATGATGATAAGAATTACTGCTCTACTTTTTATCACTTAGAGAATATTAGTAGTTATGTGTCCTGCCAATTAGATACGGTAAGTACCTTTTCCTGCTTCATCCTAATAAGGGGCAGAAAGGAGCGCCTTTCACATTTCCCTGCCCACAAATCCCACTGTACAATTGACCAGATGTATTTAGAGATCTGACCGGCACTATATTCTTGATTTAAACACTGCCTTGTGAGGTTGACCTTGAACAAGTAATTTATCCTCTTTATAGTTCAAATTTCCCTCAGTAAATCAAAAGCAATATTCCTTTATATCCTAAGAGTATTGTGAGACTAGTGAATTCTTAGATCTTGAGTAACAGCCTACATATTTGATTAGGAATCAGTAAAAAAGAAGTATGTTAATAATTTTGGAAAACCAATCAATATGCTGTTGCAGTAATTACTGCTGTGGTCACTCAGCTATTCCTTTCTCTGTGCCTGTTGAGACTAAAAGGCTAATTTTCATCAGTATTTTAAGGTAAAGATCATGCTGTGAGTATTACTGATGTTTCAATTAACACATCAAAAGTAGGCAATAAAGTGATTTTTTTTTTTCTTTTTTTATTACATGACTTTTGTTTTGTTTGTTTTGTTTTTCTTTTTAACCATAGATGAAATATTTTGGTTTCAGGCTATCTTGGAAGAGTTGTGGTGAGCAATCAAACCACCAAACTAGAGCATCCTTCTGGCTCTCTCACTGTTTGTTAAAAAACGTGGGATTTTTGGAAAAAGCAGAAGGCTTCCAACAGGAAAGAGTAGACCATGCAGTAAACTGGTGGTTAAAACAGTCTACTGAAATATGAAAGGTGTAGGCTCAGGTCTTCTTAGGCAGAAGAGCATTTATTTCCCTTTCACTCCATACTGAACCCTCTGAGTAGGGAACCTGCAGGATAAATTCTTTAGTGCACTTCATTTATTGCTTCTATTACAAATGCAAAAACAAAATGAAAAGAAAATCACTAAACACATTTGTCCTGACATTTAAAATAAATGCTTTTATTCCATTAATTTGACCAGGATTTATAAGTAGTTTTGAACACCCTAAAACTGAATTTTTTTTTGTGAATGTGAGTCACAGATAACCCAAGGCCTCAAAGCCCTGTTTTGCTAGAGTCAGCACTGTACAGTATTTAATTGTGTGTCACTTTGCAAATGAGATTCTGCCCTGAGGGAGTTGCTGCTTCCAGAAGCTACAGTTTGGATGCCACAGCAGTATGTTAAATCTCTCATTTTCTGTCTTTTCATTGATGAGACCCATTGAGAGTTAATTGTGGTGAAGTACGGGGCCTTCCATCCTAGATGTCTAGAAAGCAGAGAAACCAGGGTGTTCCAGAGGTGAGCTCCAGGCTCTCAATTTTGTCTCTCTCTTGCTGCAGCAGCTTGTATTTTCAGAAAGCATCCTGACAACCTGTTTGTCAGGCTTTCCAGAGGAGTAAAGTTAAGGTCCTGGGGTTTCAGTCTTTTCAGGAGAGATGGGATTAACCTTCATTAATCCTGCATTAAAATTTCTTTCTAGTTAAGGGAAAAGTAGTAAAAGGGAAGATGATAGGTTTTGTTAGGCTTAAATAAAGAAAATTGAAATCAGGGCTTTATGACAATAGATAAACCGCTCTGATCCTAAATGAAGTGTAGATAAAATCTGAGGTCAGGCTGGAGAATCCGCCCTGGAATTATGGAAATGCCCCAAGGAATTGTGGTATCAGAATGCCGTAGTCATATGCCATGTCCCATTCAATCTATAGAAAATATGAATAATACCCAATTTAAGATGTTTTGATTAAAGCAAATTGAGCAAAGCTGCAGGGTAAACAAGAGGGTTTCATTCCAAAATGTTAGTTTGTATATTTAATGAAAATTTATTTGCTAAGAAGATCAAATTCTTTTAAGAGTATGAGAGATTTTACCAAATACTAATAATTTTTGGCTGGTTTTTTTTAGTACTTTCTTATTTATATAAGCATAAATAAATATAAAATATTTTACATTTCAGGGGAAAAAGTGTGATTATAATCAAAACTCTCATAGAAGTTAGCTTATAGAATATATGTGATCCTGGGACCCCTATAAATATGAATGGTACCAGTGTATTCAGTCCAGGGGAGATTTATATTGCGCACTGATTACTTGTAGACCTGGTATTAATAAATGTGACTTTTCCTCCTAATTTTATTTTTCTACCTTAACTAATAGAGTTAAAGTGGAAAGTTTATTTTTAAAAGAATCAAAAATCTGAATAGTATAATCAACAAAAGCCAAAGCCAGGGATCCTTAGTCTTAATTTAGTCTGGACTCATCAACTGCGTGAGTGCCTCAGGAACTGGTCCTTGTGGTCAGATTTTCTTTAAGTGTTTGACCTCCAAGTTTGACCTTCAGGAAACCACGTTCTTCTACTTTTTGTTTATTATTGAATATTTAATGTCTTTAAATATTATAAACTGCATTACAACAGGTACTTAGAAGCCAGTCAATAAATAATCAAGTCACTGCAGTCTCCAGAGGGTAAGAAACGTTTATCGTTCTCCAAGCTTTCATTTGAACGGTTGTATGCATAGAACTTTGTTGGAGACAAATTCACCAGTAAAACTTGTTAACTCCTCTATTTTTTTTCTAATAGATATCAAATATGTAGCCTCTCTGTAAGTAATCTCTTACTCTTCTGCTCAGTTAGCTTTTCCTTTCATGAGCAATTAAGAGGTCTCAAGGAATATAATGACAAGGATGAACCAGTGAGTTATGAACTTTGCTATCTAAGTTAGATAGCAAAGGAGGAGAAAAGAGACTACCATAATGGGTACTGAAGAGAGAAGAAAAACAATGATATAGTGATTGCCGTACTCTAGTAACACAGAGTACAGCAATGTTTTCGAGCCTTCTTGGCCAGGTAGGCGAAAACTGTCTATGCTGCCATGCTTCAGTTTCAAGTCAGCAGGCTTAATGCAGAGGTTGGTGTGTAGGCTATTTAAAGCAGTGTGAGATACTTTCAAATGCAGTTAAACTGTCCATGTTTGAATTGAAAAAAAAAACCCCAACCCCTAAATATAAACATTTTAAGTCACTCTTCACTTCCTTTAGCATTCTTAATTACTTCAGCAGTCAGTTGCATAGTGTTTCAAGCCAATCTGACTGCATTCTGCTATGATCCTGATCTTCCTTCTTCCTTGCACTAGCTTCAGTGTTGATCTCATCCTTCTTCTGCCATTTCTTTGCAGCCAGAAAGCTACTTTCCTCTTAATTTTCTCCAGGTGAAGTGTTATATTTTGTGACCTCTGCTTGAAGCCGTATTTGAATCATGCATTCTTGAAATTGCAAGCTCCAGCGGATGGGTACTGTCTTTTGCTATTTACCTGTATGGGGCCTGTTTGTGTTACAACAGACCTCACAGTTGGGCCATATTTTTTAGACAATGAACTATAAAAAAATTCACTGTTTGCAGGAGTCATTTTCTGTGAAAGGTATCAGAAACAGAGAAATCTGTTCTCTGCCAAGAAGAATTGTAAACAATTTTAACTACATGAAAAATAGGAAATGTAAAATATTAGGATCTGAGGACCTAGAGCAACAATTTATTAACCTAACCCCTGAAAAACAGGAATTCAAGAACAAATGGTGCTGCTTTGTTTATCTCTGGTAGTGTTTCTTCTTAAACGTACAAGCAAACAAACAGACTGTTGAAAGCATTAGAAGATAAATAGTGACATTCTTTGAAACTTGAACTTTTTTCTCATCTTCAGTTCTGCTCTGAGGATGCTATGAACGATTGTGCTTGCAGGCTTTTGTAGTACATCAAAGTTCCTCAGCAATGAAAATTCAACTTACAACCCCCTATTTTAGTTCCTAAAAAACCAGCAACAGTGCAGCTTTCATATCAGTCTTTACCTATTGTATAGTTATTTTACTTCCAGAACATTTTTTATAAATATCTTATAAACATACTGACTAGTACAGAAAATTATATCTGTTAAAATTGGTATGGTTTTGCTTTTGATAGTCAGATTTTGGGAGCAAGTGACAAATCACTTAAAACAAAATTTCCTGTGTTTAAAAATCATGAAGTAGCAATGCTAAAATAAAAAAGGTAGCAGACAGTTGTAAGAGCAATGTTTCCTCCCTCTCTTTTTTACACTAAAGATACAAGTCCTTGCCTCTGACATCCAGGACACTGAGTGTGAACAGCATGCCCTTTGTAATTTAATAAAATAGCTAGTTATCTGTAATGCTGTTTGAAAGGGTTCAGGTTGCACAGTAGCCTCACTCTATCACAGTTGTATGGAATCAGTTACAATTAATTACATAATTAAAATCCATTAAAAGAAATTGCCATATACGCTAAAAAAGTTCATAACTCACTTGAAAAAAATAATTATTTGGAAATCTTGATAATGTTTTTTAAACTTGATGCATTTTTGTTTAATGTGATGATTCTGAGCAGAATAATGTATTCAGTTCCACATTTTCCTCTAATCCTATTTCAAACAGGATTTTTATTTCATGTTTCTTGTATTCTTTATTAAATCGTCGCTCTTTTTGTGGAATTTGGATTCTTCTTGAATTGACACATAATTATGCATGAGTGAAAAATAAAGTCTTTATGATGATTCAGGGGTAACATGCATTCCTATGCTGCACAAAAAAAGGACTAGTTTTCTTAAAAGAATGAAAAAGTGGGATTTGAATGACCACAGTCAGCATAACCTGAATAAAAGGAATACATATGATTTCAGGTAAGAGGTAGTTCCTGTGGTGCAAAAAATTGGGAAATTTTTGCAATTAGGAAAAGTTAAAACTCATCATTTTATTTAGACAGATGATGAAGTTACGATTAGATGAGTAATTTTCTGGGCAAGGAGGCATAGGCAGTGCCTTGTCTATGAAGTTGTAATGCAGTGAAAGTCATAGAAGAGTTGTTTTTATTGTCTACTATTGTAATTAATAAATAAGCATCTAGCCTAATAGACGGATGTTTGGCTGTGCACCTGCTGTTACATCACAGTAATACAAAATTAGAATAAAACCTTCTAAAGTGGACGTGATGAAAATGTTGCATTGCTTTCATAGGTACATCACTTCTAACTGTAGAAGCTTATGAACGCAAATTTACAGGAGAAAACATAAGATACAGCATCTTCAGTGACAAAGAAAGCATATTTTCCATACACCCCATTACAGGTACATTTTTATAGATTTTTCTTTTTTTCCCAACTGTCTGTGTGTAGCTTAGTCTCTAAAATAAAGCAAGTTCCTAGCACTAGAGCAGGGCGTAGATACCTTACAATATCACTCTCCTGTTATAATGAATAAATGATTAGTAAAACCAGGAATGTGGGGAGACTTGCAGTATTGTAAACTTGATGTGGAAAGAAGTCAAACACCAGTATACCTGTTTAAAACACTCAGTTCTGATTAACTATTGATCACCAGGTGTTGGGAGTTGATAAACTACTGCTTTGTGATCCAAGCTGAGGCACCACTTTGTTTCTAATCATAAAGCTGCCCAAAACCTCAATAAACGTAATCCTTCAAAACACTCTTAACGTAAGAAGCATTAGGCCCTTGTTGAGTTTAATGCTCTTTGTTTCAGGCAAACCTTGACAAGTCTGAAAGTCAACTTTGTGTGGTTTTTTTTGCAATTGTATTTGCGTTCCGCAGCAGGTCTGCTTCACCTGGTCTTCAGTCAGGAAATTTGGGTAGCAGGAGAGCAGCACATTCCCCATGTGCATTTACATGCTTTCATCTAAGGCATGTAAGAGAGCATAGCTGCTCTGGTTGCCTCTCAGCTCCTAAACATCTGCAACTAAAGAATTTGCCTTCTGAATAGCTGTAGTCTTTCTGGGGTGGCATAGACAGTGTAAGCAGTTTTCCTCAGAAATAGTGTAAATAGATTGTACTCTTAACAATTGACTTTCTCCCTGACTTCTCTGATTATTCTGGTGTCTGCAGGCATCAAGTGGTGTACTCCTGTAAAGCTATCATGTTCGATGCTGATGGACAGTTAAAATCAGTTTGGTTTGTTTAGATGAGGGGCACTTAAAGTGCATACACTTGATTTCAAAGAAGTCCTTCTTTCACTGAAATAAAGCCAGAAAGATTAATCTTAAAGCACATCTTAGATCCAGATAAGTTTTTCCCCAAGAAAGTGACTCTTCTCCAGTATCAGCTCAAAAAAAACCCACCCCAAAACAACAACAAAATGAACAAATCAAATGGGATTTTCCTTTTTTTTTTTTTTTTACCAAGCCAGGCTGAAAAGTGGTTACATGATGTATTTAAGAGCCTCATAAGCACTCTCTTCATGAACAATAATGGCATTTCTATGGCAGTGGATGTCATAAGTCTTTTGAGATATTTGAGTCATTGTGGTTTCTTCTGGTTTCTTTCTTCTGAAACCTTTCTTCTGTTTCTTAGAAAATGTTAATTGAACTGCAGCCTTTCAGGACATTTTAAAAGCAGTTCTTAAGCTCAGCATAAGTTATGACACCAATAACTCTGGCCATTGTTTCTACAGCAGACGTATTTTGGGCTATATTGATGCCATTTCTGTGTTAGGTATTCTTAATATCCAAAGGTCTGCTCTACTTGTCTTTTTAAGCGCTGATGTTAATTAACCCCACTTTGGAGATTTTCCCCCATTCTAGGAGGATTTATTATATTGTAGAATCATATAAAGTATAGCAGGAAGTGATCCAAAGGCATGAACTAGTCCATCCTCTGACGCTGAAGGGGAATCAGTTGTGCCAAAATCTGTCAGAAGTTTGTCTGTTGTGTTCTTAAAAACTTCCGATGATAGCAATTCTGCAAACCCTCTCAGTAGTCTGTTCAAGTCTTGGCAGTTGGAAAGTTTTTATTCATACTTATCTGAATGCATGTTGAAACAATTTAAACTTAATACCTCTTAACCTAGTAATAAAAGACATCAAGACAAAGGCGAAAACCCTATTATTTAGATATTTGGAGACTGCTACCCTGTTTCTTCTTTGTGCGCACTTCTCTAGAATGAGCAGCTGGTTCTTTCACTTGTTCCTCCTAGGTGGTGTACCTCAAAATTGATTATTTGCTCCACTCTACGCTATAGTCTTCCAGTTACTATCTGTCATCTTGAAGTATATTCCTTCTGCCACTGTCTGTTTTGCTTTTTCTGTATACAGAATATGATAATTTTTAAGTGTTGTGCTGAAGAGAGATAACCTGCCAGCTGTGAAATCTTTATGTTCAAGATGCGATTCTTGAACACTGGGCAGATCCATGAACAATAGCCAATAATTGCTGCTTATCATAGCAAATAAAAACTAAAAAACATTAGCTTGGAGAGCCACAGTAGATGAGTCCCTATGCTATCACAATTTGGGATATAGATACTTATGGCATTATTATTGAAAAATCTATGCAAACCTGAATTTCAATTCTAATGAAATTAACATACAAATTAACTATGTTTGATGTTTACATGTAATGATGAATTTTGAGTATATTACTGTATTACCTAGAACGTCAAAACAATGACCATGGATTTCTAAGGACCTTACAGAAGTTGATACAGCTATTGCTAGATGTAGCCACTCTCAGATGAGGGACAAGAGTCTCTTCAGGCACAGCCAGCTCACTGTCACATGTCAAGAGGCACACGTCATGCAACCACTTTCTTCCTGTCTATTCCTCTACAAGTAAATCAGCTTTATTTCAGGAAATTGCCAACGTGGTAGTTGATCAGTGAAAACTTCACTGTCCAAGATTTGTATAGTAATTAGCATGTGGGGGGTGATGTTAGGTAGAGGAAGGACATGGTGGGGAGGAGCTTGCTGGAATTCTGTCATGTGTTCAGTAAAGGAGACCATATATGTTAGGGACTTCATAACTGCATTTGTGCATGTTTTTTCCTGAATACGTATATCACATCTCCCTTTTTTATTTTATTTTATATTTCAATAAACCAGGTGCAATCACAGTAAAAGAGCCAAAGTTTCTTGATTATGAAGTAAAGAATAAAATACATCTTTCCATTTTGGCTGAAAATAGCTTAAACTCAGCACTCTGTGGAGTGACAGTTTTGATAGAAGATGTGAATGACAATGTACCTAAATTTGAGCAAAGCTATTACAGAGCATCAGTATCGGAAGGCCAAAGTCCTAAAACAGACATCATACAGGTAAGTGGAAATACACCTTCCAAAGCCCAGTGCTGTAGTTAAAAAAAAGTTTGGTTGATCTGTTCATGACTATAATCTTGATAGGTCTGTTCTGGACCACTCCAGAACTGTCTCTTAAAAACTGTGAGTAGGGTTCTTGGTGTTGCTACTACTTTGTTTGAATACCTAAAATATTAACTGATTTCTTTTTCTAGACCACATTTCAGATCTTTCATTCACATTTGTTAAGTTGAAAAATAATTCTTTATCTTCTTAATAGTTGTGTAGCTGGACTCGAAAATCTTTTTTTTGTTGTTGTTGGGTTTTTGGTTTTTGGTTTTTTATTTTATTTTCTGTTACTCTCTTCAAGTAGTTGAAAAACACCATTCAAAGCTGTGGTTCTGGTTATAATATAAGGCTGGGTCTTGCATTAAGACATCTACTGAAAGGGCTATAGCAATTAAAAGAATACTTTCAACTCATCAGAATAGTAGAGTCAGCCCAAGTGTTCAAAAAAGTTTCAAACTCGATGCCTAAAGAGCAGCTTGTCTTAATTTAAATGTGCAATCATTTCTTCCTCTGAATGGATCTATTCTCTGAAAGTGTTTCCAGCTGTCTATGTTAGAGCAAAAGAAGACATCAGTTGGACTAGAAGAACACATAATTTCCTCAGTACATGTTCTTGCATTGCAAGTCAGGTCACAGTGAGGGTCATGTTAGGTACTAAAGATATTCCTCCTCTAGAGAATAAATAAATGGAAAGCTACAAATGCCTCCAGGGCAAAGTGATTAGAAACTGATGGACATTGTATTTAGAGAAACATATGTCCAGGAATGGAGAAAAATCAAAAAGCAGTCAACACAGATGTGTAGTCAAAATTTTATGACAGAATACATTCTCTTTCCTTTATTCAATCTGTCTGGTTGCCTCTGCTATGGTTTGGATCCTGTACTGATTATAATGCTTGTTCAGCGACCAGAAAAATACAGACGACTCTTCAAAGAGTCAGAGGAGTCTTTGAGAAACCTGTTTGCTGCTGTTGAGTGTTACTTATTCTGTTGATTTTATAGCTTGCCTCTGCCCTTTTTGCATTTTCTGGTTTGTATTTTAAAAAGTAATTAATGAACTATTCCATGAAAGCTCTGAAAACTTAATCCAATTATTTTGTCCTTTTTCTATTAGTATAGCAGTAATACTTTAAGGGCTTGTTAGTAATATAAGCAGTGTAAAATTATTACGTTCAAGCCTAGTGCTTCATGTAGCTGAATTTCAGATTACTCAGGGAAAGAATTCATATGCATCCTACTGTGATTCATGAGCAGATTTTATGACCTCACATGACACTCATGTTGGGGACCAATATGATTATTTGCTTAAATCTGTGCAGTCAATAGAAACCAGAAATACACGACAGAAAGAAAAGGTTTTTCTTTCTGAAATTGCATTCTGCTATCTTGAATTAAGCCTCAGTTTTGCTCCCAAACAGATATTTGCAACTGACCTTGACAGTGGGCTGAATGGAGAAACCGAATACTCAATTTTATCTGGTAATGAAAATGCAACATTTCTAATTGATTCAGCACGAGGGATTTTAGCGACCAACACAGTCCTAGATCATGAAAACACTTCATCTTACAGGTTTGTATGCAAGGTTCTTATAAAAATGTATTCTTTTTGCTCACTTTAACTTGAGATTGCTCATATTGCATATTTTATAGTTTTCTGTTGGTATTTGCTACTCACAAATCCTGCATGCAAACCAGACAGCATTGAGAACAGCACTAAAGCTGCCTATTTGTATGATGAACTCTTGCATACTTCTTAAATTTAGGGAAAGAAATAAAGCCTTGTTTAGTCAATGGCAGCACTTACTGATATAAGTGACTGTGATGATTCACTGTAGGAATGATCACAGTTTCTGTATTTTAGTTGATTAAGAATTGGACAGCCATTCCTCATCTGGAATCTTTTTTTTTTTTTTTTAAATATGTAAAGACACAGGGAAAGCACTTAAACCAAATGCAAGAAATAGACACACACGTTCTGTTCTTTAATGAGAATACATTTCCAATTTTCTTCTCCATAATCTGATAAAGATGCTTCTGAAAGCTGTTTCCATCTATAAGCTGTCTTGTACGAAGTATTAGGGTTTTTCCTGTTTCCAAGAAACTCTGAGTAAATATGATCGAGTGGTCATGACAATTTTTCTATACAGGTCATGCCATAATTGGAATTAGAAAGCAAATAAATCATGTCTTGAAGAGAAAATATGAGTATGTGAATTCATACTCGTATGTTTATGTACTGCAATTTATATAAAAAGTAGATTTCTGTGCATGTGTCGGTAGAAATTACCTTCTGGGTCTTTTCATATGGTTGTGGCATCAGTTAAAGTATTCGCAAGTTTTCCTGTCCTCTGGAGCCTCAAAGTTGTAAACATCCAATCGGAATTCTTAGGAACCAGAATAACTTTCCAAAAACCACATCCAAAATATCAGCAGAATATGTTGGGATTTTTTTAATGTCAGTGTAATTTGATAATAGTGTTCTAAAGGAAATATTTTGTTTTAACTTAATATACAGAACACTTCATTTGCAATTTATTTCTTCATTTTTTCACTGACTCAAAAGCATACATTTGGATTTTTAGTCATTTAAATAGCATAATAAATTTTATTTGCAACCAGTACTTTAAAAGAATGCTTGGAATAAATCCTTCAAAGGAATGATGTTTACTGTTGATGAAATATCGAACATGTAAGCATCATAATTCTCCTATCTGTCTTTAACTGGGAGCCTGATGTATTTCAGTATTTATGTTGGAATTCTAGCCTTTTAAATTGACAGTTTGTTCAAGGAATTTGAAGCTTTATATTCCTTCTCTTTATTAATACGTTATTAATCTGTACATTGTTAGGTGAAAGGTGAACAGCAAAAGAAACTTTCAAAACCGTTTTCCTGTTTAATTTCAAAATGTTATGAAACAAAAATGTTTCAAGCTTGCAAGGAGTTGTTTATTTTATCTAAATTGAACATTTTCATCCCCAGAAGTTCTAAGTCCCTTATAATAGGAGTTATAATGAAAGTGTTGACAGAACCTTAATTTTAATGTCTTGGCTGAGATGTTTTTATGAGAGGTTTTTCCTGAAACCTTAGAAAGTGATTATTTTTAGTAAAATATTTCCATATGTATACCTTACCAATACTCATTCTAGAAAAAATACACTTTCTATGTGGAATTATACATTGTCATTGATTGAATACTAGTCTGCAATTTGAGTTATGTGTTCAGTCATTATCAGAAACCACCAGGAAACACCAAGGCACAGCTGGTGTGGTTCGGGAACGGAAGTGCTGCAATCCACATCTTAAGTAACCACCTTGGTATTCCATATTGTCCTGTGAACATGTAGGAAGTAACATCTATTTGACACTTTAAACAGAAAGTATGAATTAGAAGAAAGAGGGAGATACAAAGCATTCAGAAGATCTGCAGAGAGACACAGAAAATATGATGCAACATACAAACATTTGCTAGTACACAAAATAATTAAGATGCCAACCTCTGACATGTATATCCTTTGCATAGCTGGGTGGTCGGTTTGGGGGTTTTTTTTAGACCACTTGTTGAGCCTGTTGAGCTAGATTTAATTTTGAATTCCTGTCTGGATAATTTTAATACTGAGGAGTGGTCTTTCAAATAATTCCTGCTTACAATAAGCATTTGCTCTTTGCTGTTCAGAAGATAGTTCCCGCAGAGAGTAAGCATCCTTTTACTTAAATTTATCAGGTCATTACTGACCTTTTTTTTTGCTATACTGTTTGTGGAAATTTTAAGGTTGTTAAGAGAATCTACAACCCATCCTTATGCAGGTGTAAAATGGAAGTGTACAGGCAAACTCTCTTAACCTGACAGTGGGATTCTGGTCCCACTAAAATCAATGAGAACTTTGCAATTGTCAAATGGTGTATGTATCCTGTTTTTTCACTCTATCACTTGTAATTTAATAGGGGGACTATTCTATATATTTGCAGACGTTTTGGCTGAGTATTACTTTGTATGTTTTCATGTTACCCTATTTTCACATTCCTGTTGTCCCTTTTTAAACAGTGAGGACAGTCAGGTTCCTCCAGAGGACAATTTAGTACTTAAGTTTTAATTGCTGCTCTGAATTACCATCTGGAGAAATATGTCCTATTTGAAAGAGTCTTGATAGCTTGTTTTATTTCATTTGGTATGAAATTGGGTGAAATGAATACAAATGAATACTTTCTTTTCTTTGTATTATTTTGTCATGGTCTTGCTACCTAGAATCTCCTGGACATTTTTCTTGCAAGACAAAAAACCAAAAATCTAGACAGTCAACCTCACAGAAAGATGGAATTAAAAAGCTGCAATGAGGGGCAGAAAGGGCTAACCTTTTAGTTTGTAATTTTTCCCCTGCTTATAACATCAGTGGATAATTCAGTGATTTCCGACCAGTAGTGAAAATTACTGCTTCCTATAATTGTAGGTTGGTTGTACAAGCTGCTGATAAAGGAAACCCCAGACTTTCTGCTACAAGTATTGTGCAGATACAAGTGTTGGATGTTAATGACAATGCTCCAGTTGTCCAACCACTAAGTGAAGTGGTGGTCCCAGAAGGTAAGTATGATAGTACAGCTAAGTTTTCTTAAGACTGGGATTTCTCAGACGATAGTGCTTTTAGTGATTTGTGTAACCAAGCAACTGTAGTAAAAAGCATAATGGATCATATTAATACTGAAATATCTGCTTTTGTTCTCAGAGGCATTAATCTTTAGACATCGTGTTTAAGAATTGTTTGGAATAAAACCATAGGCGGTTCAGAAAGAGGAGAACAAATTCTGCAAAAACACATCTGTAATCTGCTCATTCTGGACTCCTGTGTCATGTTCTTCAGATATCTTCAATTTCTGCTTTTCTCCAATGAAAATACTTGGTGTTAAACTCATCATTGCTAGAAATTAGAGATTTTGAACTTCATTGGGGTGAAAGAAATATTTTCTGTAAATTTGAATGGATTATTAAAATGCTCTATAGCTTGATCCAGTTGATGATCATAAAGAGGGTGACCCAGGACCTCCTGAGTTCCCATCTAAGCATACATCTGGTATGTTGTGTGGCAGTAGCTCAACATTTGCAGACCTTGAGTCTTAAACCCAGTATTTTTAAATACAGGCATTATACATGTTATGCATTAAGATACACCGCAGGAAATCTATAAAGATTTAGGTGCTGAAATTCCAGTACTCCTGCTAACAAAAGATATCAAGGCTATCTTTCGATTGATATTTTTTTTTTTAGCATTTCCTAAATTCAGCTCCCACTGGTAATGACAAGTATGGGAGTCATAGATGCACAGCAGTTCTAAACCATTGGCTACTTATTCAGGCTTTTGTACTCTGTTTCAGAATACTCACTGTAGAACGTTGCACAGCATGTTTTAGGCTTAAAGCTCCAGGCATGCAAATGAGAAATGGTGCAGTTTCTGTTAACTCCAGGGTTTATTAGATGGTCACTAATAGGTTCAGTTTGCAATCCCTGGTACTGTCAATTTGGCACATGACAAAAGCTGTCTGTATCCAGTTTCTCAGCCAAGACTATACCTTGAGCTCCTAAGATTTTTGTGCCACATAGGTTTGGCTGGAGGTCTCATTTCTCTCTGGCAGCTTTCTCCTTTGGAAAAGCTTCAGAATTGCATTCACCAGTTCTACAGTTTCTGATACTGTTCAATAAATTAACATCACCTAAATGCTTGTGGAAAACCATGGAAGTTCCTGTTGCTGGTTATGGCTACACTGGATCTGGGAAAGCCTGAAGAAGACCTGAATTAAAATTGGGATAAAGTAGATGTGTTTGAAGAAATCCACTGCTGTTTCCATAGCATTTCTGGATATTGCTGTTATTCTAAAACACAAAGTCAAAATACACCAACAGCTAATACGGAAAGATTACATATATCTAAGATTCAATATTATAAAATTGGCAAAATCTTCAGAAACTGTAACATTATCTTTTAGCTATGACTTACTCTGAAAATTATTGTTTCAGATGCCCTACCTGGTTTTATAGTGACTCGGGTGTCAGCAAATGATGTGGACTCGAGGCCAGCACTTCAGTTTGGTTTTATTTATGATAATAGTCCTGGAATGAAATTTGCCATGGATCAACACACTGGTGTAGTCACAGTGGTGGAACCATTAGATTTTGAAGAAACTGCTGTGTATAATCTGAGAATTATAGTTTCAGATTCTTTACATCAAACAGAAGCAGAACTTACCATCCTTGTTTTGGATGTCAACGATAACCCACCAGTGTTCACTCAGGATTCATATCAGGTGAGAATGTGGCAAATGGACAACAAACATGTGATGTCTTTCTTTACATGATGATAAATAGTAGGAGTGCTTATATTTGTCTTATTTATGTTTGTCTTAAAAATGCATTTGAGCAGTGAGAAGAAAGGTTCCTGCAAACTATTACTGAGCAGAAACAGAACAGAGCTCTTCTGGGAAACCCCAGCCCCTTCCTAGGAATTCTGCTAAAAGGACTGAGGGAATTGTTCAATTTTCATGTTTGTGGTTTCTGACTTCAGAAGAAAAGTGGTGTGAATGCTAGCTGTACTCCATCACCGCTCATTCATTACTAGAAGTTACTGGATACAATTCAAACCAGTTTGGGGAACAGGGTCCAGTGCTCAGTATTCCCTCTTCTGAGACAATGGTAAACAAGTTGGTGCATTTATTCTGGCCCCATTACTATGGCATGAATTTCTGCATTTTCAGTTAGACAGCTCCGCAGGTCTAGCAAATGCCTCTGTGGTAGGTTATGCACATACACTTTGTAATATGAAACCCTGCCTTATCACAATGGCACTCATCCAGAGAGTGGGGCATATGAATTTTGACCTTCCCAACATTCCCTACTAGACTGAGGAGGGTACAGGACTCAGCTTTTAGACTTCTGGACAAGCATTTGAAATGCTAGACTGTTGTAGAAGTCAAGTTGTCCAACAGTGTTTTGAAACAAAGCTGGTTTAGTGACATGGGCAATTATGGGCCACTAAGACAATTAAAGGAATTGCAGCATGAACAGAGTAGGAATAGGATAGACTAGACTAGAATAGACTAGAATAGACTAGAATAGAATATTTAGTTGGAAGGAACCTACAGCGATCATCTAGTCCAACTGCCTGACCAATTCAGGGCTGACCAAAAATTAAAGCATGTTGTTAAGGGCATTGTCCAAATGCCTTTTAAACACCGACAGGCTTGGGCCATTGACCACCTCTTTAGGAAGCCTATTCCAGTGCTTGACCACCCTCTTGGTAAAGAAATGCTTCCTAATATCCAGCCTAAACTTCTGCTAGTGCAGCTTTGAACCATCCCCACACATCCTGTCAATGGATCGCAGACAAAAGAGATTCAGCACCTCCCTCTCCACGTGCCCTCCTCAGGAAGCTGTAGAGGGTGATGAGGTCACCCCTCAGCCTCCTTGTCACCAAACTAGACAAGCCCAAAGGCCCTAGCTGCTGCTCATAGGACACGCCTTCCAGACCTTTCACCAGCTTCTCATCCTTCTTAAACTGTGGGGCCCAGAACCGCACACAGTATTCAAGGTGAGGACACAACAGTGCTGAATACAGTGGGATAATCACCTCTGTTGAACGACTGGTTATACTGTGTTTGATACACTCCAGGATGCAGTTTGCCCTCTTGGCTGCTGGGGCACAGTGCTGACTCATACTGAGCCTGTTGTCAACCTCCAGATCCCTAAAAAAAAAATATATGAAGCGCTTCATGAATTTGGGTGTCATCTGTGCATAGGAACCATGCTAATCTGTGTCATTCCAATTTTGGTATAGGTGCTGCCAAAGCGGGCATGGTATCATACAAGGCTCTCAAGTGTAGGCTCCTAGAAGGGTTTTGCACTGGCTTCATCAGCCCTAAGGCTTGTGGGGCTTGGGCTAAGACTTAGCATGTGTAATGGCTCGGAATTAGAGTTAGGGAGGGGAGAGAGACAAAATCTGGAGCTCCAGGTGAAGTTAGGCTGCAGTAAGGCTGCCACAAGAAAGGTGAGGCTGCCAGAGGAGTTGTTTCCTTAGGACTTGTTTGTGTGGGGCTAAGCTGTGTGGCTTGGGCTGAGGCCCAAGAGAGTGTAGAATATGGATAGTTCAGCCTAGAAACGAGAAGGCTCAGGGATGATCTTACCAATGTGTGTAAATATTAGTGGGGGGAGTAAAGAAGACAGAGCCAGACTCTCCTGTGTGGTGTTCAGTGGCAGGACAAGAGGCAGTGAGCACAAACTGACATACAGGATATTCTGTTCAAACATCAGGGAAAACTTTTTTCTTTTCCTTTGAACTCTGACAGTGACTAAGCACTGGCACAGGTTGCCCAGAGGGTTTGTGGATTCTCCATCCCTGGAGGTATTCAAAACTCAACTGTACACAGTCATGGGCACCCTGCTCTAGGTGACCCTGCTCTGAGCAAGGGTTGGAAAAGATGCCTTCCAGAGGTGCCTGCCAGCCTCAGCCATTCTGTGATCCTGTGAACTGAGCTGTTTGCCTGACTTGGTGCTGTGTGTGGTAGATGTGCTCAGAGCCAAAAATATGAGGCACCACAGAAGTGGTGGATTTAGTAATGCTTCATTTAGAAATCTCAGACAGATTTAGTCAAGAAATAAGCTAAACATTTGTCTTAGTAAAGAAATTTCAACCTCTGAGCATGTGCAGGCACAGCAGTTTAGTCACTTAGATAAGTATGGGACAGACTATAGGCACCTGTGAAACTTTCAGGTGCCTGAGTTGTCAGGATTTGTGTAAATTGCCCACTTAAACTCGTAAGTCTAAGTTCTGGGAAAAAAAAGAAAAAAAGCAGCACTATTATTGCTCAAGTGATTTTTAGACCTTGCCTTAAGTTTTCCTCACCCCCATCTGTGTCTGATTTTAGAGAATAGTTTAGACAAGTACTTGCTTTTGCAAGTGCTTGGAATTTTTCTGTAGATCAGAGCAGACATTACAGGCAGGGTTATTAACTGATGCAAAACAGTGCAGCTCTATCGACTCTGCTAACATAAACAGTTGAGCTTCTCTCCCCACAATCCTTATATTTTGATGTGTTGCTTGGATGGTAAGATACATTGCTTCTTTTTGGCCCATGATACATATAATTCCCTATTCATCATCCTGTTATTTTTACCCTTTTATTATCCTTTCAAGTGTTTTAATATTTATACTTTTCATATATAGTATCATATATGTTTATGGCTATTATATACATATACTCTCTCTGTTAAAATGATTTAAACTAACACTTGAAATCATGAGAAAGGTAGCTGCTGTATCATACTGTTCATTTGAAACTGGATTTATAAGGTGGAAGGAAACTTTGGACGCAAAAGTACAGTATCTGGATTTCAAATAATGGAAGCTCTTAAGAAGGGAAAGAATTTTGCTGGTTTTCTAAATTATATGAAGAAAAAAGTATTTTTAAAAACTAAATTCTAGGAATAATCCAGTGATGATTAAGTGTTCTGGTGCTGGAATTTTCAGGGTACGTGTGTTGTTTTTTATAATGGTCAATTGTGTACTCCAGATGGTGACTGCAGACTGTATTCTGTGTACAATAATCAAGGTAATTCTACAAGCGGGGAGTAAAGCCAATTTTAGTTCCAGTCTATTGTAGGTATTCTTTCTGTTAGCTTACTATTGAAAAAAGAGATTCAGTGGTTCTCTGAACTCATTGTCATAATGAACTAGAATTAGATGGATTTTACTACTGGTTAAAGTTTACGATAAATTTTGGCTGTATTGTATGCATCGTTTTCAATATCTCAGCTCTTTATAGTTTTGTCCCAGAAGAAAACAGGTAGGTGAATTTTTTCCAAACCTGGGAACTGTGTTTGGGTTTTGGGTTTTTTTCCTAATGAGATCCAAATGAATGATCTCATTCATTCATTTGATGAAGGAAATGAAGGAGAACGTATTATTTTATGTTCAAAATCTTTTATTAAACTCTATCAAAACTGTGATTTTGCTTTATATGTCAGGTGAGCTTGCCAGAGCTCGTTTCTATGGATGCCACTGTTCTGACGGTCTCTGCCGTGGATAGGGATTCAGAGCAAAATGGAATGATTTCCTACAAAATCCTCTCTTCCTCTGAGGGATTTTCCATTGATCACAAAAATGGTGAGTCTGTAAGCATGGTTTATTACTTCAGCTTTTTCAGTGTAAATTGAAGGGTCCTATTGCACTTCCTCATCTGTTACCAGTGGTCACTTGTGTTCTGGAAATCTTTGGAGGCAAAAGTCTACCATATGTTTTGGCTAAATCTGCCATTATCACTGGAGAACTGATTGCATTGAAAGCTGGAGTTCTCAGTTTGTCCCTGAACCATGCACAAGGCAACCAGTCACAACATCCTCTAGGTGCTATTCCTCTGATCTGCTTTGATAGAAAAGTTGCTGTATGTTTTGCATTGATTCGTAACGTTTCAGCTCATGTATTAGATTTCATTCAATTTAAGTTCATGCTTCCTATTTTTGCAGTGTAAGTTGAACCTGTCATAATGGAGCTTCTCTACAGCTTGGACAGTATGTTTTTAATATTGCATCTTTAGAGAGCTTATGTTATTCCGTAATCCTAAATGAAATTTAAAATTTTTCTAAATTGAGAACACTCTCTCCAAAGTACATAATTTTCTTCAATAGTTCAGAGATTTACCAATTTAAATTTTCCGGCCTAATATATCATTCTGGGAGATGGAAAACTGTGTGTCTCTTACCTACATATATGTATATGTAGGTAAGATTTTTGGGAATATCAGCCTCAGATTACTAGATGCTGCAAAAATTATGTGCAACTGTTGTTCAGTGAGCAAATTCTTATCTCTTATTTGCTGTTCCCAGGTGTTTGCATGAGATGAATTTTTGAATGCAATGTTTGTTGGGTGATGGTGACTACAAACACTGAGTATAAGTGCTAGGCTGTTGTAGAAGACGTCAGCAGTGTTTTGTTTCACCCAGTTAAAATGGTTTTCTTTTTTACCCATTTTTTTATTCTGTAACCTGTTTTATGTTTTGCTAGTGGCTGTTATCAGCTGTGATCAGAAAATTGTCACACAGTGTTGTGTCTGGTGCTTAGCTATACACTGTGAAGAGTGAAGTAGAAGTAGATGGCTTATGAGCATAGTCATTGAATGGTTTGGGTTGGAAGGGACCTTTTAAGATCATCCAAGCCCCATGTTCAGATAAGCAATTTGAATGAAACATGTTTACATAACTTATTTGCAAACCTATCTAAATAACAAACAAGCCCATAAGGCTGTTACTGGGCTGCAAGTAAAATGGGAGAACTAATGACCTTCGGTAACGAACTTGCACAGCATAGCTGCCTCTAATAAAGAGCCTATATTTCCTTAGCTTTGTTTTGCTTTCTATTTTATGCACTTTGCATGTTCATTACTAGGAAGAGGGATCTTTGCTGGACTAAATGCAGTATGTGTGTTTGATATTGCATCATTGTGGGTAGGCCTTGGCTTAGCAGCATAAGCTATGATTCGTAGAATCATAGAATCATTGAATAGTTTGGGTTGGCAGGGATCTTTAAAGGTCATCTAGTGCAACCCCTGCATTGAGCAGGGACAACTTCAACTAGATCAGGTTGCTCAGAGCCCCTTCTAACCTGACGTTGAATGTTTCCAGGAATGGGGCATTCACAACTTCTCTGGGCAACCTGTTCTGCTGTTTCCCCACCCTCATTGTAAAAGATTTCTCACTTATATCTAGCGCAAAACTACCCTCTTTTAGTTTAAAACCATTACCCCTTGTCCTATCGCAACGAGTCTTACTGAAGTCTGTTCCCATCATGCTTGTAAGCCCCCTTAAGTATTGAGAGGCTTCTCTCTAAGGTCTCCCTGGAGCCTTCTCTTCTCCAGGCTGAACAACTCCAACTCTCTCAGCCTGACTTAATGGGAGAGGTGCTCCAGACCTCTAATGATTTTTGTGGCCCTTCTCTGGACGCGTCCCAGTGGGTCCATGTCTTCCCTGTGCTGAGGACTCCAGAGCTGGGTGCAGTATAACAGGTGGGGTCTCACCAGAGTAGAGCAGAGGGCGAGAATCACCTTCCTTGACCTCGTTTGACCTGCTGGCCATGCTGCTCGTGATGCAGCTTTCTGGGCTGTGAGTGCACATTGTCAGCTCATACCCAGTTTTCATCCAGTAGTACCCCCAAGTCGTTCTCCACAGGGATGTTCTCAATCTCTTTATTCCCCAGCCTGTACTGATACTGGGGTTTGCCCCAACCCACGTGCAGAACCTTGGGCTTGTTGAACTTCATGAGGTTCACATGGGCCCACTTCTCATGTTTTACTAGGTCCCTCTGGATGGCATCCTGTCCCTCAGGCGTGTCAACTGCACCACACAGCTTTATGTCATTGGCAAACTTGCTGAGGGTGCAGTTGATCCCACTGTTTATGTCACTGATGAAAATATCAGACAGTACTGGTCCCAATACAGATACCCTGGAGGACACCACTCATCACTGTTTTATAACCAGGCATTGAGCTGTTAACCCACTACTCTTTGGATGCAAGAGAATTACTTTGGGGTGTGCAGGCATTACAGTTGAGTCATTTTCAAGTATGACTAAATGGATTCAGCTTTTGGAATCACATTTACTTGCCTTAGTGAGTGTGAAGTGTGTGCTTTTATTAACTCTGTTTTATTTTCAGGTTCAGTGTTTGCTACGGGACCAGTGACACAACTGGAAATGATTTCCACTATTGAGCTCCTGATAGAAGCTACAGATGGTGGCAGTCCAGCCCTGAGTGCAGTTACCTCCGTAGAGGTGCATGTAGAAGATGTAAATACCCATGCCCCTCAGTTCACAAGGATTCTGTACAATCTCAGTGTGAGGGAGGATGTCTCAGTTGGAGAAAGCATCCTCATGTTTTCAGTCATTGACTATGATTGGGCGCATAAAAACACGTATGTTGAATACTCTATTATTGATGGCAATGACAAGAATTTATTCACTGTGGAAACAAGTGTCATGGAGTCAGAAACATCCTACAAACTTGTTGGCAGTCTTGTTTTGATCAGTGTTCTTGACAGGGAAATGGCTTCTTCTCACCGTTTGGTCCTCCTTGCTTCTGATCATGGAACACCCTCCTTGAATTCAACTGCTACTGTGCTAATAACTGTGCTGGATGTTAATGATAATCCTCCAGTATTTAGCAGCCCAGAGTACCATATTCATGTCAAAGAAAGCATCTTTGTAGGTAGTCACGTCACTGAAGTCTCAGCAAATGACTGTGATGCAGGCACTAATGCAGAGGTCACTTATGCTATCATCTCTGGAAATGACAGGGGACATTTTCACTTAGATGGGAAAACAGGATCAGTGGATTTGATGAAAACACTGGATTATGAGGATACCATGAAATTCACTCTGATCATACAAGCCACAGATGGAGGAGCTGAGGTAAAAAATGTGGCTTTTTCTGTTGTCCTTATTAGTGTCCTAGATGACAATGATTATGCGCCACTGTTTTTGTTTCCCAGCTTGAGCTGCACTGTCAGTGAAAATCTGCCTACCTTTTCTTTTGTGTGCTCTGTTAATGCACTGGATTTTGATAAAGGCTCCTATGGACACCTTACCTACTCCATCCAGTCTTCGTGTTTGGCTCATCGTGAAGCTCCTAGAGACCATGACATGTTCTTTATTGATCCTTTGACAGGAGATATTCATACAAAGCAAATGTTTGACTATGAAAGTAAGAATAGGTACTGTCTCATAATCCAAGCAAAAGACAAAGGTGACTCACTGGCTACCATTACAGTTCAGGTAGATATTGAGGGGAGAGATGAATTTGACCCAGTGTTTACACAAGATCAGTATTTCTTTAATCTCCCTGAGAAGAACGAAGCAGGCCAGTTGCTTGGCAGAGTGACAGCATCAGACAGTGATAGTGGACTGGATGGAGTTGTTACTTACTCTCTGCTAGAAACTTCTCCATTCTTTTCAGTAAATCAGACCAGTGGTAATATTTACTTGACTCAGACTGTTCACAGGAAGAAAAATGGCAGCAAAAGGAATGATGATACCCTGGAATTGTTGGTAAGAGCTCATAGCCCCAAAACTGAGTCCAAGTTCACAGTATGCACTGTTTTCGTAAATGTTTCCAATTCTCCTCAGAGTTATCCCATAGTGTCAGCATACAGCCTAACCATTAGCATTTCAGCCCTCTTGATAGTGTTGCTACTGCTTGCGGTCAGTCTTACTGCATTTATTATGAGATGTAGGCGGAAAGATCTGAACTCCTGTGTGAAAAAAGAAGCATCATCCTCCTCAGCTACTAATGTGAATTTAGCCAGCAAAAAAAAGGCCTGCCAGAAAATCCATAGTACCGAGAGCAGTATGCTTCCCATGGGTGCTATAGCAGAATGGCTGAGCCTAGCAGGAATTGAAGAAGGGAAGGATGATGGTGTCCCCTGCAGGCATTCAGACTCCAGCGGCCATGGTTCTGCTGAAGGAGAAACGGCAGAGGATGAGGAAATCAAACGCATCAATGAGCATTCATGCAGAAAGAGTGACAGCTCAGCACTGAGTGAGCACAGCTCACGGATACCAGATTCAGGGATTCCAAGAGAGTCTGATCAGCTCTCCTGTCAATCTGGAGAAACAGATGTTGTAGCTACCACACAAAGCATGGAGAGCATGCAGGCCATTAAAAGAGAGGGCAGAGAAGAAACCTGTGACATAGCCTATGCACATCAAATGTCATCTCCAACATATAAGAAAATTGGAATAAAAGAGAAAGACATAATGACAGACCTCACAAGAGAGTATGTCTTGTCAGATAGGCAGGACTCTGGGTATGATTCACTTGCAACACTTGGCACCTGTGATGAGAATCTTGGAGGTGGTTATAACTGGGATTATGTGCTCAGCTGGGAACCCAGATTTCAACATCTGGCCTCAGTGTTTAATGATATTGCAAAACTGAAAGATGAAAACATGCACAGTCATAGCTTCCCTAAGGAGAAGACATCTCTTGTTTTCCCTCCTCCCTTGATAACATCAGTAGCTCAGCCTGGCATAAGGACAGTGCCACCACGAATGCCAAATATAATATCAGGACAAGCATTTAAAAAATACCCTCATAATCCCCTTATCAATAATCTTGGATACCCTCCACCAACCATGACTCCAAGTTTTTCTCCTTCTCTCTCTTTACTTACCATGCAGACGCCTACTGCTTCGCCAGTAATGTCTGATGGGAAAATGATAGGAACGTGTCTTATCGATCCAAGCCATGAACTTGCAACAGAGGAAGAAATTCAGATCTAGGTTATTAACTGACAGTAGATGATGGTAAAAAAATTATGGCTTAAAATGTATTTTGTTACCATATAAAAAGCAAAATATGCCTGTCAGAGCTATATCACTAGTATTATTTTTGTTTTCATGAGCTGAAAAGGTTAAAATATAAAATAGCTACAAACTTGCTAACTATCCACCTTGTTCTTCCCAGAATTCACTGCGAGGCCATGAAGCTTCTCCTCTTTCAGCTCCAAAAACCTGTGGTAAATCACACAGCCAGGTGCCTGATGACCAACTTGACCAATTTTACTGTTATGTCAATAACAAATAACAGTAGCAATTCTTTTCTGTGGAAAAACTTTATTAGCATGCTGGTGGGCTCTGACCACCTCTGTGGTGGTGTTAGAAGAGGGTACTAGAGGCATGTGTAAGCACAGCAGGTTTTGGGGTGGGCAAAGAATAAAGCAAGGATTCCTACTGAGCTCTTTCTCAAGTGTTTGCCCAGGCTTTCCACATCTCAGCCCTTGGGTCACAACAGCCTGTTGGGCCTGGTGCAGTTTCATCATCTGCGATGGCTCCCCAGTGGGTTTTCTAAGTTATCTTTGTGCTGTGGAATCCCACTTAGCAGTTTCTGTGGACATTTTGTTTATCTCTGGTGTGTAAAGCCAGCGAGTAATGATTATCTGAATAATAATGGATCACCCTTGGAAAACAGATAAAAGGTAAAAGCAACCATTTTCTCTATTACTAGATCTAAAATAGATACCTACTGTCTGTGCTATTACAGAAGTTGTCCTGGTCCCCAGGCATCTGTAGGAATGGACAGTGTTACAGTTCTGAAGGGCTTCTATGCCTCCACTCTGGGTTTTGGTCCTGTGCTGGGCATATCTCTGCAAGACCAGATAATCTGGCCTTGTTTGTTGTATGTATCATACATATGGCAATTTGTGTATGTATGTATATCCAGACACATGCACATGCCTATACTGCTGTGTATGCTTGTATATTGTATTAGATCAATAAAATACACAGAAAATACATCTAAAGTAACTCTTGTTTCTCTTCAGTGTATATTTAAAAGCCTTTTGCATCATGTGCGTTAAAATTGGTCTATAGGGAAGAGTCTAATCGGTGCCTGGGAGTCTGTTATAACTTGTATGTGTACAGAGGTGTATATTATACAGGTCATAGCAGGTGGAGGAAAAGCATATAGTGCTGTTAGACTGAGTGATCATGTGGGATCAGCATCATGTGTGCAGTGGCTTTTGTCATTTCCTCAGTCATGCACGTCAAGATTTGCAGCTTGTGGGCTCATAACCTGTCTTTGAATAAGGTCCTGTTTCTAAGGCTACACCTGCACTATACTATCATGTGTCGGGATCCATACTGCTATGCCAGAGTGCTTCTTTTAAAACTGACATTTGTTCTTTGTACTGCCGTGGAGTATGAAACGAGACATAAATTAGAAACTCTTCAGGATAGCAAATATTACTAAGAAAGGAGACAGTGTGATAAGTTTTATAGTCAGACAAAACCCCATACCAGGAAGAGGAAAGCAAAGAGGAGGAGTCATTCCCAGTTCTTATCTGACATGGAATATCAGTTTAAGGCCATTGTTTCAGAATTATTATTATTCTCCACCTGTTAACATTATGCGATCTACAGCCTGTTTGTTTTTGACTTACATGATTTGTAAAGTAATTTCTAGTAGAATGAGAGGTGTTCTTTGTGGTATTCAGTTATAGTTTCAGGAGGCACACATGGCACATGGAACTACCTTTTCTGTATGGTCAACAACTTAGCTAATCTGATTTTAGTTTCAGGTGGTAATGGTCAAGTGGTAGCTATTGCCTGGAGGAGCAACGAGCACAAGCTGTCCTGATAGGGATCATCTTTTCAATGGGTGATTGGTGGAAGAATAAATGCTTTACACAGGAAAACTGTGTTTGGTATTTCACAATGATGGATATGAAGTGGTAGCTAGGGCCTCATTTCATGCATAGAATCTAGGCTAATGGATGAGTAACGTTTTCCTCACTAATGTTGCTGTTGCAAATGGAATACTATTAGCATTAGAAGGCATTCAGTCATCACATTTAGCACAAGATTTGGAGCTCACCGTGCTAATGTGTGCCTGCTTCCTGTAGTTCTGCTTGAAAAGTGAGAAAACCCTGTTTCTCTTTGTAACCTTTTTGCTCCTTCAAATGCAGCTTGTTTTCAATGCCTTTTTGAAAAGATTAGATATTATTTGCATCCTATTTATCAAGCACATGATGTAACCAATGCATACCTTGTGCTCCTTGTAAGTATTAACAGCAATCTTTTCCTTGTCTCTTATGTATTTGTTCATTCTGTATCAAATGGGGAACAATCCTTAGCCAATATATTGTTATTTCATATATAGTCAAGCTTAAAAATGTGACCATTTAAACAAGTGTCTGCAATAAATTATGTGTAGTTCTTTTAACCTTAATGTTTTTTTCCCTAAGTAAACAGTATAACTTCTATAATTTACCATGAGTTTAATATTAGCCTGCCTTGAAGAGGCTGTGTTACTTTGCAATTCTGCACACCAGTTTTAGCACTTTGGAGAAGGTACAGAACTTGTTAGTGGAAAATCATATTAAGCTCAAAATGCATAAGCCATAAAATAAAAGACAGTTGTCTCTTCTGGAATTTTGGCTGCCTGCCTTCTGGATTTGCTTGTTGGCAGCCTCGAAAACACTGGTGTAAATCACTACCAAATGGATATAAAAATTCCATCTACCAGTAGTAATCATTAAATTGATGTTCAAGCAGATTCCTGTACAAAGAGGAAAAACCTTCATATTTTTAGGGAATCCATAATTTACAGATTATAAAAATATATATACCTGTTTCCTAAAATGATACTAAAAATGCTAGTTACCTACTAGTCCATATTTACTTTGTGTTTTATCTTTATCTATAGTCAGGAATTGTTTGTTCCTAAAGAAGTTTTAGATAAAAATGGGCCATCGTTGCTAAGTCTATGGTACCACCAATTCCTATTCTCATTTACATTTGGTTGCCATCAATTCTCTGTGCTGTATCTCACTTGTTTTCTTTAACTGACATGTAGTTTCCTGAAGAACTATGTTTAACTCTTCTCTTTGGGATACCTATAAGCCTATAATGTTACTAGAATACCAGACTGATGATTGTGCCTGTATGGCTTTATACTTCTATACTTCGTGGAGTCAAAGGTCAGTTGGCAATCCAGTTGGCCATCGTAGGCGTGCAGGGCCATTGGGATTAGACCTCCTCGTAGTGCATACTGACTGCATTGCCTCTTGAAAACCATCCTGCTGAGGGTGAAGGACACAGAGGAATCCTTGCAGAGAGGGAACTGGCGCTGGTTGGCTGAGAGTGAAGGGTGGAGTTCCTTAAAATCCTGTAAAAATGCTAATTGGAATAGGAGGCAGTTGCCACTTTGTAATTGAATATACTCTGGTGAGAGGTTTATATTTAGTATTTGGCTTACTTTGCAAGTAAAATGGTTTTGTAGCTTCTTTCTCTTAGTATCTGGCACAACAGAATCAACTCACTATGGTGTTATGTGGCGTAGTTCCCTGTAGATGATCTGGTTGAAATAACTAAGGTGTTGCAGAATCAAATTGAGTATACTTTTGGGTGTTACACAGCTGTAGCTCTGCTAGCTGTTCACGAGCAAGTGTACAAAGCCTAATGTATATTCGATACACATATGGATTTGGATGTTCAGATCTCATAACAGGAGCTGGAGTCTGGCATCCAGATCCTCTTTGTGACTTTGAAAATTCCACCATAAGTACACACAATATTTTTTAAAAGTTTGGGAAAAAAGGAAGATCTAAAACTTTCTGATTTAGAGTTGTGCTTTACATTGGTGCTAGGGCTGTTCCTCATAAAATGTCAGATGCTTTTCTGCTAAAATGTGTAAAATGTAATAGAAAAGCATCTGTAAGGAATACAGAGAGGCATAAGGGTAGGGTAGAATTGCAAAATGGTTCTGTTTCTGATATGTTTGGGGTATTTGAGCAATGTAGAAAATACCGAATCCTATAGCTGATGATGGTCACAAATCACAAAAGTAAAAACTGCTGCCTCGTTATTGTGTAAATGTTTGACTGACCCAAACAAGTCCTGTACTGAATGAAGCATGATGCCAAACCACATGCCTGAAAATGCAAATGTCGTGGTAAAGGACTGAAGTGATCCACCACGGTATTCGAAACTTCAGTTGAAAATCTCATTACAATTAGAAAACTCAAATTTCTTGAGTATCCTGTTCGAAAGAAAAAAAAGTTTGCAACACTACACACTACACTTAAAACTGTCAGCCATGTCCATGTCACCTTATCTGCTTGAAAATAATCTTACGTTTAACTTTCTTTTTAGTGTATTTAGCACAATCCTGGCCACCTTCCCTAAAACTGCATGTTAGTTGCCTATGAAAAGCTCTCAGAAAACTCAGGAAATGGAAGTTGAGCTGTTGATTGTGAGAGCTGGTCAGCCAACAGTAGCTGTTATGTAAAGGTGGCATTTGCGAATGGATGAGGCAGGTGATGCCTACTCACTAGCCCAACCTGGAGGAATACCTTGCTGTTACTTATATATGCCTACAGTGTTTCATTGAAAACTTTCAAATGAGAAATCTGAAAGAGTTTCTAAAATGGTGTTACTGGTGCCAGAACCAAAAGAAATGAGTAGCAAGTCAAGCTTGCTTGCATTGACCTCAGAAATTCCCGTCTCAAGCCCCATCTAGCTGGGTGTAGACTCATTTCCAGCATCTCCCTTTTAATAAACTGTAGGGTTCATTTAATTTCAAAAGGTTTGAAAATACTGGGTTCTGATCCAACACCCCAAGACTTCTTCCACTGATTTCAGTGGGACTTGAATAAAATATGCACCTGGAAGAAATGGACAACATGTGTGCCTCCCTGGTACTGTAACAAGAGTCACTGGCAGCAGAAAGCTGGCTCCCCAGTGTGCAGGGCTGTAAACCAGCAGGAAGGAGCATTAAAAGAAGGGAAATCAAGAGCCTGGAAAAGAGAGTAGAACCAGCATGGGGTGGTGGGGGAAGTGGGATTTGGAGGGGAGGTTCCTCTACGCTTCACAGTGATTAATGCAAGCCTTGCTTTATATGCTTATTTTGGAGTGACTTTTAGAAAGGTCTGAGAAGGTCTGTAAGGGAAAGGTCACTTACTGTTTCCTCATTCTACTTTTATGTAAACTACAGTCTGCTGCTTGATTTTCTACTGCTGTTACTGAATGCATAGAGTAATCATGCCTTCAGACAGGGATTTCTCTACTTGTCTTTGTCTTGTAAGCACTTCACCTGAGGTCAAGTGCTGGGTAGCACTCGTCTTCAGAATAATCCTAATAACTGTAAACATTAAGGTAGCCAGGAAGGGTTTGGGGTTTGTTGAGTGGTTGGGGTTTTGGGGTTTGTTTGGGTCTGGGGGGAAGGTCGTGGGGTTTTTTCTGAGGTGCATGTGTTTTTTCAATTTTAAGCTGAACTCCGCAGTCATATAGCTTTTGCACTTTGAATTTGCTTCTGTCACACTAATGGAACATCTTGTGCCATTGGCTGATCACACATTCACTGGGTAGAATGGGTAAATTTCAGCAGCATGCTCTGTTTGCTGACAGCAGAATTACAGAAAACTACATAAAACTTTTTTGCTGAATATCATACATTGTACTTGGTCAACGATATGTTTGAACTCACCCACATTTCCTCCAGATTTTTTCTATATCTAGCTAAAATTTTCCAGTGTCCACCATTTCCATCCCTCGTATATGTCTCATAACTTAGTTTTAGTAACTGAAAATATGGGATTCTGACCCCTAATCAGTTAAGGTGTGAAGCCAGGATGTGAATGTTTCTTATTAAATGAATGTCACGTTCATTTAATAGGAAATTAGAGATAAATGAAGGTTTAGTAACACAAGCCTCATATTACCGACAGTTTTGGGATGGGATTTAGTGAGGTATTTTGTGACTTAAATTGAGTTAAGTAGTGATGTTTATACCATAGAAACAAAAAGCAGCAAGGAAATTTGATTACTGCAACTTTAGATGAAATGATGAAGCAAAGAGGACATCTTGATAACTGAGTTTTAAAAAATGAGACTGAGTAAACGGTTCATCCGCTTGCTTGAGACATTAACTGCTTAGGAAGATCTTGTGATGGTCAAGATAGTGCTTTGGGGAGTGTAAAGCTGCTAGTCCTTCGTTGCAGCTCTTCTCTTTTATAGCAGTGATAATGCTCACATGTATGAACAAAAGTGCCTAGTACTATATCGTATGGCAGAATCAACGATGCTTTGTGGCAAGAGTGGGGAGTGGTAGAACACCATAGAACCTATCATCCACTGTGCTGCTTAATTAAAAAAAAAAAAAATTACAAAAAAGAGAGATTTGGGGGTATTTTCCTAAAAGGGAAATTAATTATGAATAATCTGAGCACAGTCCTTCCAGTGACTGCTGATTGCATGCTTCTGAAATGTGTATGCTTTGTCTACTGTGTGTATCTCCCACGCAGAGATGTTGTAAGTTTCAGCAGTGAGCAAAGAGGGTGGTGTGTGAAAGTCTGTGACAGAGAAGATGGGGTAAACTGCAGTTGAAAGGAAGAGCAAAGACACATACAGACATGGAGCAGATCTCTCTTAGTGAGGACTGCCTGTTAAGAAGAACTGAGTACTTGTTGGCTCAGCTGGTCCAGAAGACCAGAATTGTGCAGCCTGCCAAGGACAGTTACATATTAAAGACCTGACACGGAGAAATAACCTCTGAGGAATAAAACAAGCTTCTTTTGCTCACCTGCGGTCTCTCAATAAAAGAAACTGTCTGCTAGAGTTCATCGAGGATATTTATGAGAGGTGGAAGCTTCAAGACCTTGCAGTTTAGATGACCTTCAGTAGAGTTCTGCCTGTCTGTCAAGAAGTAGAAAAGGATCAGGGAAGACAGTGTGGAGAAAGTCAGGGAGGACACATAATTTCTCAAGCCTGGATCTAGTACATGGAAGAGAAGAATCAGGTGAGCTAGGGAGGGGATAAGGGAGAAAAGAATCACAGAGGAAAGGTGAATAGACAAAAGAGTTGGAGGTTTGCAAAACTGAACAGGACCCTGATCAAATTTATATCTTTGAAGCTGCATGGCTTTGAGCAGGAGGTAGAATTACAGATTTCAAGAGGTCCTTTCTGACCTAAATTATTTTGTAACTCTGTTATGGTAAGAAAAAAGTGTTACCACCAAGAATAGTGATCAGGTAGATGATGCAGTGGATGATGAAAGGTCAGGTCTGATATTGAATGAGGTTAGGCAGATACAACTGAGGTTCCTGTATGTTTCTCAAACACCATACTTTGCAGTATGGTGAAACTTCAACTGCTCATGCAGGATACGAAATCAAGTATAATAGTTACAACTGGAACACAATTATAAAAAAAAATGTGGGCTGTCCAGGGAGAGCAGAACTAAAGGCAAAATGTGGTGTGATAGCACCATATATTACTAATGTGGTAGGCTGTAGAGAAATGGGAAGGGACAGCAAAAATAAAGCTGATCTGGATTACTGTCACTTTGGCAGAAGGTAGCCAAAGACCTCCTTTTGGGTTTGGTTGTTTACAGAGCCTGCTGTTGTCTCTAAGTTTGGTTTAGACACAGGTATATACATACACATAGAATTTTCTATGATTGTATTGCTGGGATGTTTCCTTGTAATAATATATGCATGGAACGTGAACAGAATTACTAATCATGCCAGGACCATATAGAGCTAGCACATTTATTCACACAGCTAATGACAAAAAGTGATCTATATTAATTTTTATTTTGATAAGTAATTGACATGCTACAGAAGACTTGACTGTAGAAAACAGGCTTATATCTGTAATCAAAAGTTAGTTTTGTTTAAATTAAAAAAGTTCCAATGAAAGGAAGAAATAGGTCTGTAACTAAGAACTATGTCTACACAACATTATATAGCCAGCAAAGAGAACCAAATTAGTTCTAAATGGGTGGATTTGAATATCTAAAGCTGTACTGCCACATGCTTTGCTCTGGCTAATAGATTCAAAGTGTATTAGCTCAAGTGGAACATCACACTGACATAGCTACTCTACCCAAAACAGCTTTGATCATATTCCCTACTGCGTCATGTAAGCTAAATCCTAGGATTACTTACTTCGAAGAACAAACTTTCATGAATATAGAGGTGAAGACGTTGGGACGCAGCAGTCTGAATGCTGAGGAAGTTTAGAATTTTATCAAGCCAAAGCTGTACCTGGAACTGTCTGGATAGCAAAGATTATCCAGGGAAAAGAAAATAGTGTATGAACTGTCCAGTAAGGAGCTTTTATGTTTTAAAGGGAACAAAGTGTAAGGATAGCAAAAACTCAGTGAATAGATTCAAGAAAATTACAACAAACTGCCAAAGCTTCTTTGCTTGTAAAAAGGAAGGAAAGAAGTAGGACCCATGAAAAATGAGGTAGAGGTTAAAAATAATCTCTCCTGGCTCAAATGAAAGCATTTTTAACCTTAATATGCAGTAAAGCTAGTGGCAATGTTGACCATGGGATGAATGGCAGGACAGACCTAATAGTAAGGGCAGGGAAGGAAAAGAGACCACACACAAAGTGAAAACATACCTCAAAGATCTTAATGTGTTCCAATAGAGGGGAAAGAATAGCCCTTGTCCTAAGATTGTGAGAGTTATGTGTGTGTGGAGTTAACATGCCCATGGTATGGCATCATATTTAAATTATTTCATCAAGGAAGGGATGAGAGCATGCTGCTAGAAAATCGTGATGGAGTTCCCCCTAGTAAAGAAGGGGAAAATAAAGTGATTCACACAACTTCCATTGTATTAGAATCAGCTTTGGAGAAAAATCACTACACACAGATGCAATAGCATTGTGCGTGGGTTTCAGTGTAGGTAGGTCATGTGCCCAAACCCTGCAATCTTTGAGAAGATAACTTAATAGATAAATTCAGTGGAATTTATGTATTTGAGTTTCAGAAAAGCATTTGACACAGTTCCAAGTAACAGTTAATTCTGGAATTCCAACATTATACATTTATTGCAGAGTATATTGCCAGTTAGATGAATAGTGCGGTGCTAGAGAGGGAGCAAAGGGTGACCTTTAAAAAGGGATGAGCAGACCTGGAACAAACTGATTGATAGAGACAGATTTTTCTGGATAGATTTTTACAGATAGATTTTTCTGGCTTGTGTAGTATTTTCCAATAGAGCCAGTGACAGAAACAAACCTGACTGGAAGAGATCTTCATCAGTTTGTAAGAGGGAATATGGATTAATTTCCTGTATGAATTTGTCAAACTTCGTTGTCCAGGTGTTGGTTCGTATAATACCTTGTTCTGCTTTAGATTAAAGAGCACCTGAATTTCTCGCATGATTGCTCACTGTAACCAAATCTATTTTAATCTCTTTTTTACCTACTAAAAATAGTGACCTTTTCTACTGTCACATGATGACTCATTTTCTCTAGTCCTTGAGTAATTTTTTGCTGCTGTCATCAGAACTTACTTTTTCAGCATCTTGAAATAAATCGTTATTCCAATATTCTTACAATACCATTAATTATTGCAAATTAACATTTGTATACCTGAAGCATTTGCAGCCATTTCTTACTTGATTCTTGAATGCAGAATACCCTCGCTGTTAATTCAGCCATATTCATCCTCTTATGTGTTTTCTGATCTTAGTAACATTACCCTTCCCTTCACTTACTAATGAACTGGGTAACGCTTATTGTTCCTAAAAATGGTGAAGCTTCTTTATGTATCTTCAGTAGCACAAACCAGAAAGGTGTATTGACCACTTTTTAATTAACAGCACTTCACACGGTTGTATTTGAAAAAAGAATTTAGCTTGATTTGCACAGAGAAAGAAAATACTACCATGCAGAAAATTTGCATAAAACATGAATGCAAATACAAAAGAGAATGTGCTGAGGTGGTGGTGTCCAGAATCGTGAGTATTGGCACGGACCTCAGTACTCTTAAAGGCACCATAACTCACAGAGCTCTGTTTAATACATTAGGCTATCTAGAACTGCCATTTCTTGATGTGAACTTTGGAACAATAGAGTTGTTTCAGGTTTTGCCCAGGGATTCAAATATTTTAAAATATTTTGTTTGAATTTTCATCAAGATATTTTGAAGTATAATAGAGATGATCACATATAATAAATAACGCATGAAAATTCAAAAGCAGGCACATTTATTTTAAGCTTCCAATTGCACGAATCTACCTCTCCTTTCTTCTCTGTTTTCCTGCCTCTGTTTCCTCTCCCTCTCTCCCCAATATCTCTTCCTGCCAAAAATTGTTTTGGGAATTGAACTCAAACTGAGGAGCTGTAGTAAGGTGACTGCAAGCACATTTTTCTATTAAATGTTGCATTACTGAATCATCTCACTGATTTTAGAGATGTGAAAATAAGAAAGATGTATATGGGATATATATAAGATTGTAACATTTTTGGAACGTGGTCTGAAAAAGTTTCACAGCATGTATTTGGAAAGAAAGATGTGCTATTTCTGAGTGAAGATGCTGTTAGTGAGTTATGTAGGTCATCTCCAAGATGCAACAATAAAGCCTTTAGAGTATTTGACACCACCATGTGCTCTGTGGATGCCTGATATTCTACAGCAACTTATTCGTAAAAGATTTTAGTAAGTTTTAAAGTTTTGTTGTTGCTATTTCTGTCTCTGCCTGTAAAGCCAAGCTCCATTAATGCTACAATTCCAACTATAAAGAATTTTGGGAGAGGAAAGGAACTTCTAAATAATGCATTTAGAAACCTCTAAAATCGATTTGCAGAAATTTTGACACACTTAAAGGGGAATATCTTGTGCTCAGCCACAGACAGAGATTTTTTTTTTAACCATAGACAGGTAGGAATTGCTTCCTGGCTTTTAAATGAAATTAAGTTTCTCATTTGCAGCTAGGAGGGTCATTAAGCTTATTGGTAGCTTTTATTTGGAGCAGGCTAATGCCAAGGGGGAGATTCATAGTTTGTTAGGGTGCGAGGAGTCGACTTGGGGATAGTGGCACCCTGCTCACAAGGATTAGGGCCTGAGTTCTCTGTGCAAATGAAAATGCCACAGCTGGATCTCAAGTTCCTGGCTACTGAAAGTCTGCAAAGTGTCATCTGTGGCTTGAAGGCTGAATCAGTCACCGGATGTTATGTATTAGAGCCTGAAATCTGGATAGTTTTCTGTGGAAATTTTGGAGGAAATACCCCAAATACAACAGTAGTATCTCCTTCCCAGGAATTTTCCCAACAGGCTTTGTTGTTGTTTTAAATGGATTGTTGGTGGTTTAATTAACTGTTTTTTCCTATGGATGTTGCTCCTAGTCAGAGTGCTGCAATACAAACAGAATGCAAACAGTTCCCTTCCCCAAACGGCTTTCAAGCCAGGGGCCAGTTTCTGTGATGAGACGCAGAAGAGAGAAGTCTTACTCTTGTCTATAAAGTGTTTTCCACTTCTTGGCATCATCCACAAGATTTCCTGCTTTCAATATCTGTAAGTATAAAAACTGTAACTTAGCCATCTGGGAATGGTTGATTGGACTTGATGATCTTAAAGGTCTTTCCAACCTAGTTGGTTCTATGATTCTGTAAATAATTCAGTTGAAACCAATTCTCCCACAGGGCTTCAGTGGGATTCTCACACAGGACAGTTCTCTTAGATACATGGAAGGGTGCTCACAACATGAAAATTACATCATTTTATGCTTCTCACTGCAATAAATCTAATGCTTTATGATTTTCGCAAAACTCATTGCTCAGAAACCAAATTTACAAGTTAGTTAGAAACAACTTCAATGAAGACACTGTAGAAGATGTAGAGGAATGAGAAGAAAAGAGGTAGCCTTCCTGTGGGAGCAAGAATTGCCAGTGGTTGAAATGCCTTTGGAAGCATGTGCTTAAATCCTGTACAGATTCACATTTAGATCTAGAAGATGTAGCAAACTGTAGCTTGAAAAATTTCAAGAATTCCCTGCTGGCTTTCACTAAAGGAAAAATAAATCTTTAACTTCTTTTATTTCCTTCTCTTTATTTTATTGTGGACATTTTGAATGCTTTTCTCACTTTTTCATCTTCCGATTCCTCAGTTTTGAAGTATTTCAACACTGTAAAAGCATCCTCAGTATTTAAGCTGCCCTAAGGAATGGGTGGCCAGGTTCTTTTCTCTGCTACATTTCCATAAATGTTAATCAGTTCCTGTCATTTGCACAAGGTATAGGCAGAACAGAATGCAAGAAATAACTTTGATATTGTTATGCTGAAGAACAAACCTGGTGATCTTGAAGGGGAAAGCTGGAGGCTGGACAAACAGATAGAAAAGGAAGTGAGCTGAATGCCCTCCCAAATTTTGTGGTTGTCAGATGGCTTGGCACAATTTTCAGGTTTCTTTTTTTGGTGAAGTTCCTGAATTGCAGCTAGGAGTTTTAAGCCAGGTCCTGCAATTTCTGTCTTTGGAATGTGCTTTGTTCTCTGGTCGGTTCCTGATGTGATCCGCCCACTGCTAGGATGAACTTTAAAGTTGTAATCCGGTCTTTGTGGGATCAAAGGCAACCCATCAAAATAAGAGACTCCTGAGGATGAATTCTTTATTCTGTATCTTGCTACTTGCAGTCCTATCCATTTACTGTAAAACTATTTAGCACATGATCAAAGTCTTTTAATGGCGAGTGACAAAAATTAGGAACTCAACTGGTGGGATTGGGAGCGCATAAAAGAAAGGATAATTTAGGGTTTCTGACAGAAACAACCATATTACGTTGCCAAAGGATTTAAAAGCTGACTCTCTCCTTGGGTCTGAGTTGGTTCTTACTTGTCTAAGCTGAGATGCTTCAGATATTCCAGTCCTTCCTACACTGGTAATAAAAGGTTGATTAACCCAACATTGAAATAATATTTTTATGTTTGGGAAAGAACACGTAAGTTGCTTATTTTGATTCAGATGCTTATTATACTTCAATCTGGAGTAATGCTAAAATTAATATTGAAAATAATTCTTCATTTTGAAAGAAATAGGAATTGTCATGGATTGTTTATCTTTGGATTTATGTTAATAGGTTTTATTCAGTTGTAGCTGCATCTTTGCAAAAGAGTTGACACTTGTAATGCAGTGAAAACCTAAGATTGTACAGAATTTAAGAAATTTTATTTTCTTTATACCTAACCCTGCCCCAGGTCATCCATTATAGTGTTTTGTATATTAAAAGTGATTCTAGCATCATGTTCTTGCATAATCTTCTATGGCCAACCTTTTTGGCACTCCATTTTCTCAAAGGGCATTGTATACTTTGAAGAAGGACAAAACAGATAAATACATTAAATAAGAACAGATAAGCATCTGGGAAAAAAAAAAAGCATGTACAATAAATGTAAATCATTTAAATAACTTCTAGAGTTCTGTGTTTCAGTATTGCCTGCTGTGTAGCAGTGTTTCCTGGTGGTGCATAAATTCAAGGTAGTAATCTGTCATACATCATCCAAATTCTATAAAGGCTTTAAAAATAGGAAATAGCACAATAGCAATTTCCGATGAGGCACAATGATGTTATCTTTCTTTATTCTAGCATTTATAAAATCTGTCAAAAAAAAAAAAAAAAAGAGGTTGCTCTTTTAATTAGTTGTCCAAGGAAATGATTCCCAGAAGAGGAATCTTATTTTGAAGAGCTATAAATTGATGTGGCGGAAATTGCGTCATAAGAATTTATTTGAAGGTTCATGCCAGAAGTGAAACCTTTCAGGCATTGTGAGAACCGTTTATTCATGTAAAGGTGTGCAAATGGGTGGTGCCTGAGAAATGCCTACATTTCCTTGAAATATAAGGAAATATTTCAAGAGAACTCCAGTTTTTGTTTGTTGCTTTGCTGGATGTTATCTTACACAATTTCTTATATTGTTCCAAGCGCAACCAAAAACTAGTTAGATGTGGCCACCATTAAGAGAAATGTTCACTCAAAATCCGAGGGGGAAGTTCAAGTAGCCTGACATGGTCACTGACCTATCAGTTTTCTACACATTTGGCTCTACTAAGGTTCTTGCCTACTTTAAATTCTTTACTCAGTGAATTCCTTACAGAGGCAACAGGTGCCTCTGGAGATGTCTCAGTAAGCAGTCAGCTGTTTAACTTTGTTGACTTCCTAAAGAAACTGGTCAGGCTCAGAAGATGATACAGCCATTGTCAGTGTCCCGCAGACTGCACAGACAACAGCAGGAATCTCCAACTGCCTCTGTTCACCCAGGATTCATCCTGTTCCCTGGCTCCAAAGGAACTAAAGTGCTTATCCAAGAAGTAAGTTGTGAGGTAAGACCTATCTTAAGGGGTTCCAATCAACATTGTTTGTATCTCAGGGGAGTCCTTGACTGCCAGTGGACCACTGGGTGTTCTGGGAAAGGACTCTTCCCCTCTAAAGGTGAGCTGCTGCAAAGATTTCCTTCCCGGAAAGAAAGAGTGAGAAGCTGATTCTTTCAGACTCAGTAGTGTTCTTGGTTTATTGATTCCTTCTCGTTGGTTTATTGATTCCTTCCCTTTTACCTCTCCTACCTTATTCTCTCAGTCTGAGGATGCACAGGGCCCTCTCACACCTGATGGAGGTTGGAGGAAGTTCAAGGACTGGATTGGCTCAGATCTTGTGAAAGCAAGCTCTGGATCATATTTTTTTAACGTCATACCCGTAAAAGAGAATTACTTTTATACATGGTGACTTCAGTGAGTGGCAGGTTCTGCAGCAACATAGGGATCTCTTTGAAATCAGTGTGTGTGCTCTGTATGTCCACCTGTAGACATCTCAGCCATAAGTATATGGCACACTGGTTTTGAAAAGCCACAACTTTGCTAAATTAAAGCCAATTCCTTTCAAAGCATGCAAGAGCACTAATTTTCATTGATTACTCAGTCATGGCCAAGTTTCAGATTTCATGTGTTTTTGCTGTAGCTCTTCTGGAAAAAGTTTGGTTAGAATCACTCTCCCATAACCTAAAAATGGTTGCAGGGATTTTGCTTTGACTTTAAGGGGATAAGAAAAAAACCCCTCTCTTTAGGCATGGAAAACTTCAGCCTGAACAATGAGTGATTCAGAAGACTGTGGTTGTGAGAAAAATGGGCTTTTAATTGGATTCATTCTGCTTATGTAACCATTTGGCCCCTATCAAGCAGCTACTCTAATAATCGTTTTGCTTATCAATGGTACATAGTCTCCTCTAAACTAGCGTATCTATAGCAACAAAAATGTGCCACATATGTATGCCTGTGTTTGTATGCAAAGTTTAAAAAGTTCCTGCAAAAGTTTGTGGAATAAAAGTCCGCCCAGGAGTCTTAATAGAAAGACATTGCTTCTGGCTCAGGAAATCCTTCAGCCGCAACTGGCTGGAGCCTGGGAACATATTCTGGAAAAACTAGATTTGCTGGTTTAGATGAACCTTTGATCCAGTATGCTCAAACTTGGGTGAACAAAACAACAGCAGGATGAAGAGAAGCTTCCTGTGAGAAGATTGAATGTTTACTCTTTTCTCCTGAGTTCCATAGAAGAAGCCCAGGCTTAGCCCTCTCGCTGCAGCTGCTGTCACTGTCAGTTAGACAGACATGCTGAGTTTGTTCCCGGTGAGGTCCTGCTCAGGATGGTTGGAGAAAGGTCTTGCTTTCTTGTGGCTGTGTGGAGATGAGGATCTGGGGCTTGGTTCTTGGGTTTGTAGCTGGGTTTGCTGTTAAATGACTCAAGCTGTTAATCCCACTGGGTCAGCCACAGCAGATGAAGCTAAGAAGAAGGATTTAGCACTGAGGTTCCTCTCAGGCAAATACTGGAGATGACAGATGGCAGAGGCAAGCAGGCAATGCTTTTGTGCTGGCTGATGCTGAAATGCCTGTCACTAACACAGTAGTCAAGTAGGTTAAGCCACAGGTCTCGATAATTAGATCATAGGAGTTTGTAATGAGCTACCTGAGAAGAAGGTGGTTTTTAAATGTGGTGGTCCCACACACCCTGGGGAACTCATATAGTTGTAAATATTAAGTCAATGTTTAAACGGAGACAGTTGGAGTCATCACTGTGGACTTGTCAGCCTGGCTGAACAAAATGCTGGAAAGGCTGAGGTGTGACTTAAGAGGGAAGTTAACAGCAGTAAAATACATAATGCCAGTTTACAAAGGCTAAGACAGACTTAAGGTGAGGAAAAGAGGATTTAACAGTTTAATTTGATAAAGCTGTGCTAAGGCTGTGGGTTTACTTGCTAATGATTGCTGTGCTGATGTGAGGCTCCTGGTATTTTATTTGGGGGCTTTTCTCCCACTATATTTTAGTTTTCATGTAAAAAGAGTGCAAAATCCATATGACCTCATCAATGAAATGAACAGGATCAGATCTTGGACCAATGCAATTTCCTACTTTTTATCAACGGTCTGAAAATGTAAATTGCAGTTAACCTAGAGACCGGTGAATGAAAAGTAGTCAAGGAATGTGTTGCAGCAAAAAGGGCTCAGATATTTTCTGCTCTGGTATGGCATTCTGTCGTGGTGCAATGCTGGCCACATTTGTCATAGTACTCTGCAATCCAAGTAAAGCACTGGGAATCATGGTGCTAATGGATTAACTCCAGGTTCCTGTACAATCCCCTGACTAAAAAGGTGAACTGAGCCTTCAGCATTGTACCTGTAATCAAGGAGATATTAGGTGGTGTGGGGACTTTTTCATGTTTGTACTTGGCACAGTGACTGCCGTGCAAACTCTCTCCTTTTCTGGCACTCATTATTCAAGAATATGTTGAATATGGGTTCAGTTTAGATGTGAACAGTGGGACTAATAACAGCATTGTTAAATGACACTGATTTTTCTCTGCTGAAGTTGTACTGCTGAGTGCCAAATAAATCCAGATTTGGTCAGATGAGAAAGGCCTTGTGAGAATGAGCCTGACCTTCTAAACTGCTGATTAGGGCCTTTACCTCCAAGGTAACTGCTGACTTTAAAACACTGAAGCTCTAGGAGGAGGCAATAGCATGACCCCATTTCACAAGGAGAAGCTGCTGCTTCTGGCACAAGAAGTAGAGCCAGGAGGGCATTAAGAAGAATAACTTGCTTTGTGAGATATTTAATGAAATAAAAGAATCTCTAGGCACACAGTCTCACATAGGTAAAAATGGAACTAACTTTAGAAAAACCTAGGAAATTGTGCACCTAGGTTTAGAGCATAGTTCCACGCAGTGATCATAAGCTCCCTGAACATTTTGAGCACTGCCACTTTGCCTATGAACTCTCCTTTTGTTGATCAGCTGGATTAGGGAGTGTTACTGCTTTGCAGAAGCAAGCCTCACTAGGAAGGCATTTCTGAACTACAATAAGCAGGACAAATAGTTATCCCTGACTGCCTGAATGGCAGACATGCTAAGATAATAAGCTTTTGGTTTTGGTAGACAACCCCCAAAACTGGAGTAAAGGGTGAAGAAAATTCAATGAATTAAGTCATTGTAAAATCATCACCACTACCAAAAATGAATTTAACTGAGAGCTGAATAAAAGCATTTTTTATTTTTAAGAAGTCCTTAGTAAAGCAAGAAGCAAAACAGTTCAAGTTAATGACAAATCAAACCTGAAATGTTCTGGAATGTTTGAAGGTTTAATTATTTTTGGCCAAAAAAATACCAGCCAAATTGCAAAGAATTTTAGTTGACTCAAACATTTTTTAGAGGAAAAGCATTTCTTCCAAAGAAATGTCACCCTTCCCTAGTCAACAGAGCATTAAACAAGCCAAGTAAAATCATTAATCTGTTACGCAAAACTACGTAAAGACCCATCAGAGAATGATATTCCCTTTTGAGTATATCTGCTCCAGTTGCTCAAAAATGTGAGCAAGAGCTTAGATATGATAATAAACTAAAGAGTTTTAAGGCTAAACTTTCCTCCCTGCCCCACCTTACAAAATTGGGCAGTTTAATCCAAGTGGTCTAGTTTTCAAATCTCAGAGCACATCTATTGACCTGCAAGATTTCTATGTTTTCTTTCTGGTTTTGTTTTTTGCTGAGGAGTCTAATAGGATATTTAGATAGGTGACCACTGAACAGGTTGGTTAGGATTACAGTGTGTGGCTGCTTGCCTTCTCCATGTGGCGAGCATGTTGAGTTCAAGTCCTTTAGCTGGCTCTTAGCTCTTGCTGGGTTAGGGTCTTCCCAGTCTTTCACCATGTTGATCAGTCAAGTCCCAGTTACATTAAAAGGTTGAATTTCAGTTTGTGTGCCCCCAGCACAGCTGTGACATTGCAGACCAGCACACCCAACTGCATTGTGTGATAGCTCAATTACAAGGGCCTGGAAAGGATCAGGGAAGCATAGAGTGGCTCCCTTGAGGAAACAGCAAAACCTCCATCTTTTCTGCCTTCTGAATTGCCACTCCCAAAACTTGTCTTCAAATCTCCTGTCAGCCACTGATTGTCCCCTTTCAGTTGCTTCCTCCCTCCAGCTCTTCTCAACCAGATTTTCCTCAAAAAAGAAACAAATCAGAGATTGTAGAAAGGCCCTGTGGATTTTAGTAATTTAAACAATGTGTGCTCAGATTTATTTATTTTTTAATGATGGACATCATTAGAAAACTCAAAGCTAGTTTGGGTAGGCTGGGAAGAGTTTGGGAAAATGCAGAGGAAATTAAAACAGTATTTTAAAAGGCAGCAGTTTATTTCACAATAAAAATGTCATCTTTAGAAATAATACATTTCCTTTTTATTATACACAGAGAGAGAAAAGTAGAGTCCAATATTTGGCATTTCACACTGTAGGTATTTAGATTAAGAAGGAAGAGCAAAAAGAAATACTGCATCTCCAGTTTGCTGTTTCTTCAGATGTGGCTTCAGTTTGATCACAGAGGCATCTCTTAAGGAACTGCCAGATACATCAATGTCTTTGTGAAAATGAATAAAATGGAACTGTCAATTGTTTAAAAGTGTAGATGCAGCAACTAGTGAACAGTTTCTGTCTGGCATTCCTTGCAAAGAGGGGTGCCAGAAATTTACTGGCAAAACACTTCAGCTAAGTGATCTCAGATGAAAAAATGACAGCTTCTGCTAATGAATACTCAGTGCTGTGAGCGTAAACATTCATCAATAGTCCCGGAATGGAAGGACTGTGGTAAAATTTGACTTTGCAAACTCTCATTTTCTTTGCACCCATGTGCACATTTAGCCCAATCTTACTGTGTGATGGTTCTGGAGCTGGAACACATACCACCAGATGAAAGAGAAAAGGGCATCTGCTCCCAAGGACACAGCTCAAATACCTTGGTGGTCTCTTCCCAGAGTGTCATAACTTTGCTTCAGAGGCAGCTTCATACTCCTAAGGGAGGTGGGGAAGATCATAGGTACCGTCCCATGTCTTGCCCCAGCCATGGCCAACAGCAGATGCCTGGGAGAAGAGTACCAAAACCAGCACAGTATGGTCCACCAGGGGCCTGGCATCTGCCATGACACATGCTAAGCTGCAAGCTGTATAGGCAAACTTGTCTTTGAGAACCACTGCGCTAGCATGTTTTCTATTAACTGCCCTAATCTCTCTTTTAAGCCCTTTAAACTTCTAGTTTCCATAAGGTAAGAATGACGCATTTCACCATTTAATTTTGCACTGTGTGGGAAAAGTCCTTTCTTTCTTCATGGCATTCAGAATGAAATGTTTGGGGTGATGTGTATGTTTGGGAATATTTCTGTGCAACCACAAATGAATTGCTAAGGCTGATGCAAGTGTCAACTTGATTTAAAACCTAAAGCATTAGTTCAGCAGTTTATGCACTGCAGACACTTCCAAACACTTTAAAGTGTTTTATAGTCAACAACTTTAAAGAAAGAAAGCAGCTGTGGCTATGATGCTAAAGGTTTAGTGTCTTTATTTGTGGGAAGCCCATGTTAAGTGGCATAAATAACATCCTGACATTGCCAAAAGTGGTCTTTGCAATGCCTTCCCCTCACCTCTAGATGACAAAGACACAGATGTGTACAGCTTTTGCCAATTGAATGCAAGCCTGGAAGAGATTTGGTATTTTCAGAAGGATTTTCTACAGCATTAGGAGAAAAGAAGTAGGAGTTGTACACATCAGCATGGTGTAAGAAACCTCACAGAAATGTCCAGTCTCTGAGAAAGTAGAGGCTGTGGTGGCCAGTCATGCCATGGGGTTGACCACCCGCCTCCCACCTGCCCCACTCAGGACTTCTTTAGAATCATAGAATCATAGAATAGTTAGGGTTGGAAAGGACCTTAAGATCATCTAGGTCCAACCCCCCTGCCATGGGCAGGGACACCTCGCACTAAACCATGTCGCCCAAGGCGCTGTCCAGCCTGGCCTTGAACACCGCCAGGGATGGAGCATTCACAGCTTCCTTGGGCAACCCATTCCAGTGCCTCACCACCCTCACTATAAAGAACTTCTTCCTTATATCTAATCTAAACTTCCCCTGTTTAAGTTTAAACCCATTACCTCTTGTCCTACCACTACAGTTCCTAAGGAAGAGTCCCTCCCCAGCATCCTTATAGGCCCCCTTCAGATACTGGAAGGCTGCTATAAGATCTCCACACAGCCTTCTCTTCTCCAGGCTGAACAGCCCCAACTCGCTCAGCCTGTCTTCATATGGGAGGTGCTCCAGCGCCCTTATCATCATCGTGACCCTCCTCTGGACTCGCTCCAACAGCTCCATGTCCTTTTTACGTTGAGGACACCAGAACTGTACGCAGTACTCCAAGTGAGGTCTCACAAGAGCAGAGTAGAGGGGCAGGATCACCTCCTTTGACCTGCTGGTCACGCTTCTTTTGATGCAGCCCAGGGTATGGTTGGCTTTCTGGGCTGCAAGTGCACACTGCCGGCTCATGTTAAGCTTCTCGTCAACCAACACCCCCAAGTCCTTCTCTGCAGGGCTGCTCTGAATCTTCTCTGCCCAGCCTGTAGCTGTGCCTGGGATTGCCCCAACCCAGGTGTAGGACCTTACACTTGGCTTGGTTAAACTTCATAAGGTTGACATCGGCCCAAATCACAAGTGTGTCAGGGTCCCTCTGAATGGCATCCCTTCCCTCCAGCGTATCAACCGAACCACACAGCTTGGTGTCGTCGGCAAACTTGCTGAGGGCGCACTCAATCCCACTGTCCATGCCACCGACAAAGATGTTGAACAGGACTGGTCCCAACACCGATCCCTGAGGGACACCACTCGTTACAGGTTTCCAACTGGACATCGAGCCATTTACCACAACTCTTTGCATGCAGCCATCGAGCCAGTTCTTTATCCACTGAGTGGTCCGTCTATCAAATTGATGTGTCTCCAATTTAGAGACAAGGATGTCATGCGGGACAGTGTCGAACGCTTTGCACAAGTCCAGGTAGATGACGTCAACTGCTCTGCCCCTGTCCATCAGTTCCGTGGCTCCATCATAGAAGGCCACCAAATTGGTCAGGCAGGATTTCCCCTTAGTGAAGCCATGTTGGCTGTTGCCAACCACCTCGTTGTTTTTCATGTGCCTTAGCATGCTTTCCAGGAGAATCTGCTGCAAGATTTTGCCAGGCACAGAGGTGAGGCTGACTGGTCTGTAGTTTCCCGGGTCTTCCATCTTCCCCTTCTTGAAAATGGGGGTTATATTACCCTTCTCTTCCAGTCATTGGAGACTTCACCTGACTGCCACGATTTTTCAAATATGATGGACAGTGGCTTAGCTTTAGAATGCCTAATAGGTGATTACTTGGGCATGGAGGAAAGCATATTCAAAACCATAAGTTTAGGTCAATTACAAAGTGTAAAATCAAGGAAAACTATTTCATTCTTTCCATGAAAAAATAGATGAAGCAAATAATGCTGATCGCACATGCCAAGGGTATGTACCCAGGCAAATGAAAGAGTTAATGTCAGTGGCCAAGAAAAATCCCTGCCCCCTTAGAGGGGGCAGAGATGAATGAATTTCCTCTCAGTTAGTTTCCATTTACTGCAAAAGCTATGTTCTAATTTTAAACAGGTATTGTCAGTGCCCTGCGATAGTCCCTTAGCGTAAACCCCCTGCTAGAAGGGACTATAGCTAAGCAGCAGTAGGATGCATCTAATTCAGTCAGACATGACTCAACAACTTATCTTTTATCATTAAATGTTATCCACTTCATATGTAGCCTTTGGGGTTTTATTGTACTCATACAATGCTTTACATGTCACTTTTTCGGCAGGAGGCATGATATTAGCCAGTTCACCGCAAAGTGCAGTTTTGTGTAGGTAGCTATTAACCTCTGCTGTGCTCAATTCACTGCATGTGGTAAAATATCAGTAAATAATATTATGGCTCCTAAAGAAAACTGCACAGCCATCTATCTATCTGTCTATCTGTACATGTCTAATCCAGATAGAAACATCAGGACAACGATAATAAAACCTCGATTGTCATGTGTATATTTTAAACAAAAAACTGAGAGGTATAGTTCCTGTAGCTTTGGTATCTGAGGCCAGAGAAAACGGAGCAAGGCAACAGTAAGAACTGATAAAAGTTAAACCCAACAACACCAAACCACTGATGTGTTATCTTGGGACACAACACATTCACAATGCGTTTCTGCAACAACTGCAAGCAAGAGGGGTTCCATAGTTACGCCAGTAACAATGTAACACACAAATAGCACAAGATAACACAGCACGTAAAATGCAACTAAGCACAATTGCCAACAGCAGAAGATTCAGGTTTTTGACAGCTGCTCTAGTATTATAAGAGTAATGGCAGGTCCAACCAGCAACAAAAGATGTTACAGGAGTTGGTCATGCCCTTGGTAGTAAGATTAATTAGCAAGAGGTAATAAATAGCCTTTGTAGGATCCAGTGTGGTCAATAAACATAATTCTTGGGCTAGCCCTCACAGTCTAACTACCAGTTACAATTTCACATTGACCCCAGCCTTCAAACTGACCACATGGTGCAAAATAAACTGATTTAGCCTCAACCTCTGTCCATGGCCTAACACAGACCTTGTACTGAAGGGTGTCTGACTCATTGTCCCTGTATGGAGGCACCAGGATGTATTGTCCTTCCATGTGTCACTTTTGTTTCTCCAGTAAAAATAACACATTTTTGAAGTTTCATAAAAAATAGTTATTAGGTAAGTAAGTTAGTTATTAGCACATCTTCTCTGCTGTAGAGATATTTGGCGTACCAAGGATGGACTATTTTGTCTGGTTTTACCCAGACCAAGAATATTTTCCAATTTCGGAGAGCTCAGGCTTTCCCCAAACATTCATTCTCCAAGCAATTGAGCCCTCTAACTTGAATGTCCCATGTGTGACATCCACAGTCATCCTCCCTGAAGAAATGGGCAAAAAGCCTTTTATCTAGAGTCTTGTCAGAGAGTCTCCTGGTCCTAGCTGCAAATTGAACTGTCTTTGGCAGTTTCTTTCCCTGCAGCATTTGGGAGAATTCTGAGCAAAATCACAGCCTCTGGATGTAGGCAAAAATCCACATTAAGACAACTACAAAAGACCTTCCTCCAGATGCAGCAGCGCACCTGAAAAGTGAATTTTCTCTGAAGGAACTGGGCTCATGCACCTGCCAATCAGGTGGGCACCATAAAATTAACAAGTTGTGAGTTAATAAATAATATTTTACCAGTCTTATGGGCTCTTTCCTCTACTAATGTTTACATAAAAATGTTTTATAATCCTTGCTATGTTTCTGGCTTTATTTATTTCCCACCATCTGTTCTTTGTCTTTTTTTCTCTTTTTCCAGGGTTTGCTTCCCATTCTCATGCTTGTTTATCTTTTGGAGCAGCCCTTCCCCACTGCTCCCACACTCTTCCCAGTGGGCCTTTCTCCCCTGGCTTTACTGAGCTGTAGTATTCTTTTCCATACATGTTTTAGATCTGTGTGGGTACTTATGCTGTGGACTTTTTTGTCTTATTCTATGAATGTAGTTGCTACTTTGCAGGCTTGAGCTGATTTGGCTTATCTCAGTGGATTTTGCATCTGTTTTTGCATTCTCATTCTATCTGCTGGTGCAATTGCTTTAGTGTAGGGCACACGGAGGATCCTTGGGCTGGCAGTAGGCAGTCATTAAGCAAGGAGTGTGGTGGTGCTCCTTGCTCTCTCCTGCATGAGAGGGAGGAGCAGGGGGACAAGAAGTGACTTGAAGTCACTCAGCTGTCAAATGTGACAGCAGGAGTAGACGTGGGGCTTCCACTTTCTTCTTTCTTATTTCTGAAAATGCCATGAACTGTCACTCTTATTGTACTGTCCTTTAGGCACCTTTAGATATGGGCTGGAACTGGTACATAGGAGAAACTGCACACTGAAATCAGTCTGTTCGGTGTTAAATATAGACATTTCTAGCCAATATGGCAGAAGGAGACTCTAGCTAATTTTCCTCGCATCAATCACTTGCAAAGTTGTGTTTTCAAAACACGTTAAACACAAAATGATTGATCTGAGCTGTCTGAGATGATCCGTTACGTCTTTTCTGTAGCTATCAATTAATAGCAAGAAAGTTGGTTTACTGTCTCACATCCAACTAAGTAACAAAATTAATTGGTCGTATTTAAGACAGCTGCTCCCTACTTGTGAAAATTTTGGGGAAATTACTGGGAGGAAAAAATAGGGTTTGAGTGTTACTGAAAATAAATCTATTTCTTTAGACAGTGAAAACATTTTATTCTCTAAGTTAAAAGAGAATGTGTGCAGCCTGTTTCTAATTCACATTGTCCATGAAATTGAAGCAATGTATTCATCTTGACTTTCATGCTTGTTGTCCATAGTAAAAAATGTTCTACATCAAATGCTCATTATTTGCTGAGGTTGTTTACTGTTAAGTTTGTGTATGATTGCAAATTAAACAAGCTTATTGAAAATCCATCATCTAACACATGGCCACTATTCATATCTGGCCAGGCCTGTTTTTCTCATTGAGCACTGAAAAACCACCGCAGATAGAGTATTTTGCTTGATACTGAAACAGTGCTGTGTATCAAATCTTCTGCTAGACAGAGAGTACAGGGAGAGGTAGTATAAAAACAAGCTGAAATATAATTTCATACCTGAAATAATAACTAATCCTGTTCTATGCAAGTGTTTGAATATTAACATTAGCTTAACAAAAGGTAAGAAAGTAATGATTTTGTCAATGACTATATGTACGTATATCCAGCAGAACTTGACTGCTGGATATTTGATCAATTACTGCTACATCAAAATTATAGTCGAATGATTCCTGGGTTATAGAAACATTTTTAAAAATATACTGGTTTTTTTAGGGTCAAATTTCTTGTATACCCATACCAAATATAACTTCAGAAAGGATTCATTTTCAGAAGATTACTGCTTGATGCTTTCTGAAGACCTGACACTTGTGGAGCCTCTCATGTTAAACATCTAAGATGTGATACACTCAGTGCTATTATTTTGTAATTTTACACTCTTTCATTTATAAAAATTATTTTAAAAAATCTTCAGAAAAGCAGCAAATTTATTAAAGGGGAAAAAAATCTTCACCACCACTTTTTCTTTCTGATGGATGACTACTTTCTAAGCATCAAGCTGTGCAAGTACACAAAAAACAGTATGATGTCTTCAGTATAATCTCCTTAAGGCCATATTTTCAGAAGCTTGTGAGTCGGCCAGGAGATGCTCCTGGCACCACACTTGGCTGGTGGTGGACATTGTCTCTGCTTGCCATGGATGCTTCATGTAGCTGAAAACACCCTCCCAACTACAGCTGCTTCACATGGACGATTGCTGCTTGCTGTAGGAGAGCTCACTGGCTGTTTATCTTTTCTTCACCTCCAACTGCTACAACCCATCTATCATGGTAATTGATTTCTCTCCCTCACTTAAGGACCTTCATCTGGTCTCTCCTGTTTGGAGCCTGATCTCACAGGAGTCTGGGAAGCCGTAGCCTACTGACATCTGTGACAGATAATGCAGTAAAAGTGAAGGATGAGGCACTGCCACCCTCAAGCAAAGCCTGCCACACTGCTCTTTCTGATTTCTTCGTATTTCCTTTCTACTCCTTCCCCTCTTGGAAAGATGAAGCGCTGCAGTGTCGGAGACCAGCTGGTACGAAGGCAGTTGTCCAATTACTACTGGTTAAGAACACGAGAATCTGTAGCCTCAAGTTTGAAAATTACATGACAGTATCACATTGTCAGTGTTGCTGCTCACTGTAAGCCCTGGATCTTCCTATTCTCAGCGGCCCACCAGCGGGCTTTGCAACAGGGTGATCATCAGCTGCATCAGTGGGGTGAATGGTGCTGAGTCTTCCCTATGACCTATAGGTGTGAGCATGCAAAATCACAGCAGGCAGGCGTCCACCACTGGATAGAGGAAAGCTGTATAATCTGGGAATGGCATGTGACAAGCTGCTGGGGGAGAAAGGGCTGACAGCAAAACAGGGAGAGTAGCAAGTTTTATCTTCCATGTGGCAGTACTTGGCGATAAAATAGCATTGGGATTTATGTTCCAGAATCGGGCTTATCACTGGCCAAGAAGAAACATTTCATGGGGCAAGTAGCAACATCAATAGAACATGCGTGTGCAACTTACTTTTCTGAATGACCCAAGAATGCTAGCACAAGGTAACAGCTGACATCAAACCATGACTTCTTTAGGCCTCCATAGGTTTATCTTGGTTTCATACCCTACACAATTTAGCCCTTGGGTCACCAACTGTAAATATATCTTTTGTAAGAGGCATTGGAGAATGAGGTGACCCAGCTGAGTTAAATGGAAATAGAGATTGATAAGCAGCCCTGGAGGTCAGGCTACAACTGCTATACAATTGCTCCTGAATGTTGCAGAATTTTGCAGTATCACATTTGACACAGGGATGAGGTTTCTTAAATTCTGCAGTTAAGAAGAAAATGATGCATTTTTCACACCATATGGAGAAGTCATAGTTGGCAGCAGAGACAAATTTACAGGAACACACAGGTACCCAAAGCTGGTGGCAGGTTTCTTGTGAAACTGATACATGGAGGGAGCAGCCTGTTCTTTCTAGCGGGAGCCCTGTCAGCTTTTCCTCATGGGCTCCACCTGCAGCAAGGAGGCACCAACCAGCAGGAGGTTGGGTGGCACTTGAGCACAGTCCAGCACATCAAATTAAATCACTGGTGAAGGCAAAAGGGGGGCATTTCAACTCACCCTAAAGAGGACCTGCCCTCCATTATTTAAAATAAGATTGTTCCACTCATCTGCTTATTTCCTACTATGGTATGTTGGTGAGAAGATGGACATCATATGCTACCATGTCAGGAATGGATACGAAATCTTGCTTCAGAGAAAGCTTGTCATCCTGATGCACTCAGTCCTACAAAAAAATGTTTGCTACTTTCTACAGATTATGACTGCTTGCTGTATTTTTTTCACCGTCACAGAGTAAAATGTCTTTTAATGCTTCACCTCCATTCCCTAGCTCTGTGTAAGGCTGTGGTTTGGAGTGGGGAGGAGAAAGACTCCAGGCACAGAAATGAGAGAAAATTATCTCATGGTCATGCACGTAGCTTGTCACCAGCTCCAGGGGAGGCAGGCACCGCTCTTGTGAAGGCCCTGACAGCACTGAAGCCAGCTGGGATAGAAGGGAAAATGCACAGGAGGAAAAGTCCCAGCATGAAGAACCTGTTACTCATGTGGAAAAAGTCCACCACAGAGTGTAAAGCTGACCCACCAGTGCCATCACTCTGGAGGGATGCAGAGGAGTCTGAGTGCACGTTAACACCAGGTCACTGGTGCTTTTTCCTGGCACTTTCTGAACCCGCACAGCACAGGTAGATACACAAAAATACCTGCTTCTGCAGGGGTAGGTAGGAGATCTGCTGTTTGCTCAGAGCAGTGTGCAGATAGTGAAAAGGATGGTGTTTCCCATCATGGGCAGTGGAAAGAGCCACCATTGCCCCATGGCTCTCTGCCTGACCCAAAGCATGTGCCCTGCAGCCAAGGGATGCCTTGTCCTCCGGAGGATGCACTCTGCCAAAGATGCTTTTCATGATGCAAAAGCAAATTATCCACGTTTCAGCTCCACGGGGGTCTTTTCCAAAAGGATGGAGTGCCGGAGGGAAAAAATGGAAATGACATCTTTCTTGTTCCAAAGAAAACAGCTATCTTCCTGAACCCCTAATTACAATGAGAAGATTTAATATACAAACCACGAGAAGGCTTAATCATTGTTACTCTGCTCAAGGGAAAGACGTCCAGCATTTCAGCTGAACAGCGGCACATCGTTGGCTTCCTATGAGGAGAGACTACTGTTCATCATTCACTGGAAAGTGCCTGATGTTTTGATTATAGGGGATGTAAGCAATGGCCTATTGTCTCTCACTTGCAAGGGAGGCAAATTCCGGTGAAAGAAAGAGGTGAGGACAGCCACGAGAGCAAGCCTGGAGTTCTAGGCTCTCAGAGCTGTGGTAGAGGTTGGGCTGTCATCCTGCAACATTAGCTGCACTCAAACCTTTTTCAACAGGCACTTCTTGGGTCTGATCTTGAGTATCTCCATTCTCCACAGGCAGGCCCAGACAGTGTTTAACTAGCTACATTGTGAGAACTTTTTTCTTGGTATGTAACCTAAGTGTCCCCAGGTCTGTCCTGGCCATCTAGTGCTACATGGGCACCAAGAGCCTCGATTCTCCTTGCAGCCTTGTCCTTGTTCTGACTGAACCGTGCCCTCTACTTGCCTCTACTGAGGTCCAAATTCAGCTCAGGCATTATATATTTTCAAGTAAACAATGAATGTTGGGTACCTAATAGAATCACAGAATGATTCTACAAGGCATGTAGATATGCCATAGTTCAACATAGCATGCATGTATGTATATGTGTATATATATGTATTTATGATTTTTTACACATACATATATCAAGTTAGCCCCTATCTTCTATTTTTATATCAGCTTTGTGGTGTAATATGAAGTTTTTATGGATAAAAACCATGAAACTTCAAGGCAAGTAAATTTACTTGTAAATTCATGTAAAACTCCATGGATGCTTCTGGTCTGAAAAAAAGAAGGAAAAACACAAAAAAGAATACCCTTTTTTCAACATTTCCTAAGCAAATTAGAAAAAAAAAAAATGATTTTTAATAGATTTTTACCTGGAAATTAGTTTGTTCTAAATGTTTTGGATCATGCATAATGTTTTAGTCAACTGGAAGTACCACTGAGAAGGGAAGTATTCTGCTGATGAAACAAACAAATGCAATTCGAAATTGCATTGGAAAGTCTGAAAACATTTCCCTTCTGTCTCTCTCAAGTTGGCCAGTGAACTGAGGGGAATTAATTGCATGGCTTCCACTGCCCCTTAATACAGGAGTGCAGGAATCCTTGTAGCCTGGATTTGTGACCACAGGAGCCCGTGAATCGCAAAAGAACATTTAAGCACAGGACTTTGACTGCAAGTAAGAATGTATCTTTGGGGAAATCTAATGATCAGATAATACACAGACATGTTTATAGTAGGAAGCCATTGCATAAAATGCATGGAAAAGGCAAAACATTGATTAAAATGCCACCCAGGTAAATCAGTTTCCCAGGCAATATATGCAGAGCACTGCCATTTAACAGCACTGAGGCAGCCAGCAAAAATGCTGGAGCAGCCTGCCAAATAGCTAGATGTTGCTGATGGAAAAAATTAGCCTCAGTACATTGGCATCTGGAGTCTGTGACTACCATCCAAAAAGAAAAGGGACTGGTGCTGTGGAATTGAGTAATTGCACTCCAGAAGCCTACCACAAGTCTGCTGTGGCTTTGTCGTTAAAGAAAAATTAGAAAAAAAAAAATAGGTGTTTTTAATTAAAAAGTAAGGCTTTGAAAGTACAGAAAGTAAGATGTTAGGGGAAGACATACAATTAACTGGATAAAAGGAATCACAGTTTCTGTGTGTTTATGCGTAAAACACATACATACATGCATATGTGTGCTTATGTCGGTTTGTGTTTCTGAGTATTTGTTTCTGTGTTAATTCTGTGTCCATTTCACAAAGAATTACACACTTCATTTACTTGAGATTCCAATGTATATTACTTGGGGAAAAAAGGCAATTTCTGAGTACAGCCCATGTTTTAGCAATTATATTCCTTTCTCTCTGTTTTTCTCCCCTTATTCTGATTTGGGGTTTTTTTTATTATTATTTTGGGGGGAGCTGTCAGATGCAGGCAATAACCCCCTGTTGTGATCCCCAGGGTGGGGGTGTAGCTGAAGCGACAAGAGTGGAACAGCCAGTAGAAATAAATTACCAGTCCTTAATCTGAAACATGCTTATTCATAGGAGAAATTTACAAGAATCATGATATATTAATACAAACCTTATAGTTTTATCTGAATGGTCTCAGTTTGCTTTACTGCTGATGCCCAGGGAAATGACACTGAAACCCCTCTGCTTATATTTATGCATGGCATTTGCTTCTGAAGACTTTAGTTGCAGGTGCTTAAAAGTCCTTCCCTCCAAAAGAGCAATAGCACGTACTTCTCATGTGAAACTTTAAGGAAAATCCACTTAGGCATTTTCCCACCCAATTAAAAATCGCTATATTTCTTGTACAAGACTGGCTGGAGAATGATGTAGGTTTAAATCCTCAGGCCTAGAGAACATCTAGCTCTCTGAGAGGAATATTCTCAGTGCCAAGTTACCTGTTTCTAAGTATTCAGGTATTTATAAATGATAAATTGCCCACCGTGTGGATGTAAAATACTATTTTATCTATTTTATATATATACATACATATATAAATACATGGATCTGATAAAACCTGATCTCTTCTCTCCCCTATCCACTGCAGAGGCAGTGAGAGGAAGCATATTATTTGTTGTAGACATCGATGGGATTAATCATATGCTTAAAGTTAAGGAAGCACTTCAAGTGCTTTGCTGGATGACGGTTTAAAGGACCATGTGTGCTGCACCAAGTTCGCATGAGAAGGATCAGTGATGGATGCAATGCAATTACGTTGTAACCCAGACTTTTCTGGATGTCTTTTTGGCCTTCAGTGCTATTTGTGTGTGTCTGGCAGGAAATAAACCTCACTTTCTATAAGCAGAGCAACAAATAGGACATGGTTCATATGCCGTGATGGAATAACCACAGAACAAGATGGGTACTTCTGCTTGCCACAGCCTTTCCACATGACAAGCCAATGTACAGGAAGGTGAGGGAGGGAATTAGCTAGAGGTCACTACTGGGAGAAAATACCTGGTGACAAGAGAGGTGTTCAGAGGTGTGTTGGAAAACACATGCTTTTCATGTGGAATGATAGTCATACTGAAGTCAGTGTTTATTTCCAGAGACAGTTCTTGAATGCTTTGTTAATGGCAGACATGAAACATTAGCGATAAATATTTGAAAATGTTTTTAGCCATATCTGGAAAGCTATTTTTTTTACAAATCAAATGAAGCAGAAACAGAATGCAAGAACAATGCAAGACAAAGGTTATTGCAGGAAACAATAACCTTAACCTGTGGCTTAAACACAACCGTGTGCAGCAAAGCACTTAAGCAGGTACTTAAAGTTCCGCATATACCTAACTGCTTTCCTGCGTCATAGCCATGATTACAGGATATTCATTTGCTCTTTGTAGTGTCCTCAGGTCCTGAGATCTTTTTGCTTTCACAAAGAAACCACAGTAATCAAACAAAAGGCATTAGCATTCCCACTGCTGGGATTATGAATTACATTTCTGTAATAAATGTGAATGCCATTTCCCTCATCTCCTGTTCTTTCAAGAGCCCTTGAAAGTTTTATTTCAACTTTCAAACTTGCACTGAGTGCCTTGGCTACGAGTTAGTGCTTCTGGCTTACGTGAGCTAATTTGGCAAGTAATTTTAAAACAACTTCTATTGTACGCAGAGTTTCAGGATTTGAAATATTGTTTAGTCAGCTCTTATTTCATGAACAGTTTGTTTGATTAGGCACCTATGTGAAACACAGTCAGGGGAACCTGGTGAACTGTAAGCCCTCCTTGGGGAGGAGGAAATGAAGTGGATTTGCTTATTCCTTGGAGCATTACAGCCCCTTGGCTTTTGTGTATCAGGGTACACAAAGGGGTATCGCCTCCCTCTGTCCACCCTCTCTCTGTCCTCCAATGTCATGAGCATTGCTGCTGTATTTTGTGAAAAGTCCTACTCTGACAACTCCTGTTAAGTATGCCCTTGGACATCTACTGGAGCGACCCTCTAAGGGGGTCTTGTTAGTGGGCCTTGACCTGGCTTAAGCCCCAAGGCTTGGGGCAGCTTCTGGTGTGGGCAGGAGGACCATGTTCAGCCTTTGTCAATGGGGCATCCAGGTCCAAGTGCTTCTCAGTAGGTCAGCTGCGTGCTATCAGGATTAGTGGTTTGGATTTAACTTCTAAACTTGGTCTGAGCCCTACTTCAGGTCTCTCAGGACTTTTTGTGGACTTTCACCCATTAGAGCTTCCTAAAAGATGCTTTGGTCAGGGTGGACTTCACAGCATCCATACAGTGATAAAGCTGAGCTGGCAGAAAGGGCCCTGGTGTGATCAGGCTGTTTGAGGTCTCACCAATTGCTCACTGGTCATGGTGGGCCCATGTTGGCAAACCTGCAGGCTTCAGGATTTAGGACATGCAGAAGTGTGGATGTAGGCAGAGTTCCCCATGCCCAGCTGCTGCTGCGGCTGCTATGGGGAACCTGGCTTACCAGGTCTGCAAGGGTGAGGAGTCCCACAACCACTGACAGAAATCCCAACAATAAAGAATTCACCTTCAGCAAGGAGTTAATAGAATTAATTAAAACTCAAACCCAGAGCATGTTTCCAAACTTTTAGTGAAGAAAGACATGATGTATCCTGAGGACGGAACAAGAAACCAGACCAAGTTTATGTAAAGCAGCATGTGGAAACCTCCCCGTAACAAAATGAGCAATAAAAATCAAATATCAATGAGAATCCAAATATTCATCTTTAAAATCACTGAGCAGTAAATTACACATCACAGGCCTCTTCAGCCTTCTGGCAAAAGGTGCACAAATGGAAACTCCTGAATGCAAAAAAAACCGTGTTTGTTTAATTCTGCAGCTAGAGCAAGTATCTGTGTAAGATGCATTTTCTAAATAAGGTTTCACCTGGGTTGAAGAATGCCTTTATCCAGTATGACCTACAAAGCATTTAATCAATCCTGATGGTAAAATTAAAATGGCAAATTCCTTCCTGCCTTGCCCAAAAGCAGAGAGACAGGTGCATTTCCTACGACACTTTGAAAGGATTTGTCAGACATTCTTTACCGAAACCCGCAATCTCAAAGTAAAGCCAAAGGAATCAGGTGGGTTTCATGTTCACTCTCTGTCAGGAGCTTTTATTTGTTCTCAGCTGGGGCTGGGTCACATCATGGTGTCATGGGAGACTGCTCAGTGGTACAGAGAGCAAGCTCCTGCTGTCATCTTCTAAAGCCTAAGCAGGAGAAAGAGGCTCCTGGGGCCTGGGGAGGAGAAGGGGAGAAACACAAGTGGCATTTGGAGGGTAGCTTGAGCCCATCTTTTGCCTGTGAGCCGAAGCTGTGCCAGTTTATGTCTAATCCTTCAGGCTGGCATTTTGCCTTTATACCTCACTCTGAAGAATGATCTCCTTTACAGGTAAGGGACATTTCAAAGAAGCCAACAATCAATTTCCTGTTTTCCCTACATCACAAGGCAACAGCAAGCCAAAGCGACTGCAGTCGTTGGAGCAGTTTCTGCTCAACACAGAAGGTTGTAGAGTCAGACCCTTAAGAAACAGGGCTCTTATGCAGAGATTGAAGGATACAGGTCTTTCACACCACCTTTATCCCTGTAGTGATGTGATAGGCCCATGGTGCTGTGTTCCACAGGTGCTCTGGTTTTCTCAGTGCCTTATGTGTTGGTCATGGCAAAGTCTCCACCACCTGAACTAGGCACAAACAAAAGATCAGCGCCTTTCTGAACAATTAAAGTATCAGAAAGACCTTCACACAACTCATTATTATTTTTATTGACTGGAAATAAAACGACATGCCACCTGATATTTTATGAAGTAACACAAGGACACTGTTAATACGAGGACCAGCAGAGTGGTGTTGCAAGCCCTTAGAAGTTGTTTTAGTAGTACTCTTCCCCAAACTGTTTTAAGGTGACTAGTGCAAAAAGCTATATTGATGATTACTTGGATCTTTCCCCCTTTCCCTTTTGGTGAGCTGTGGTGAAATCATGTGAAATGCCCATTTTTGGTAGCATTTAATTGTGGATGTCTGTACAAGACATTTTAAAGCTTCAGTGATAGATATGAACCTTTTCTTTTAAACATGCCATTACAATTTCCCATTATATTGTTGCAGTGGACTGAACATAGCAGCAAACCAAATTTTAAATCCTTAAAAGCAGTAAATTAAATGTGGCTCCAGTGGTTTTGGAGCTTGACCAACAAGTTATCTTTATTAATGCATTCAGGGAAAAGGTTTCATTTTATTACATTATTTTCTTAATGATAAAGACAGTAATGGAATCTCAGCAGAACACACCAAAGGAATCTTAGTTTGCTGGCAGTTGGGTCAAATTCTTGTCTGTGTGTGCTTGGTACAGGGTTAAGACTTGGCAGTGTCCAACTCGCTGACTTCTGTCTTGAAAAGCACAGTCTTTTGCTGCTTCTCTATACTTGCTAGTTGACATTTTCTTGGCTTTAAATGAAATTTTGACACATAAATCCCACATGTCAAATGATATTGTAAAACAAGCATCCAAGTGTCAGCACATAGCCCAATAGTCTAGGGAGTAGAGAATAGAATAAGGAACACCTTTATGCAGTCTTTCATCTACATCCAGCCATCTGCAAGTAATTTGAAACCAGTTTGAAATGAAGCTAGGTTGTTTGGCCTGTTAAAGCACACAAAGCCAAAGCAGAAGTTTGGAGTCGTCATGGCTTTTATTGACTTGCTAATAAGTAGATAAAGCTTTTCTTTTCCAAAACTGTTCTTTTCTCAGATAGCCCATTCCAAAGAAAGCCTAACTGAAATTACAGAAGTCTCTTGCAGAGTGCCACAAATTCCATTTTTAAATAGCCTGCTGATATTGAAAGACTTCATGATGAGCCTTTCACTTGCAAAGCAGGGCCAGTGGGTTCCCCACTGATGAGCTGTTTTGTCGGACTTGGGGAGGCACTAATGGTACCAGTTCCTACAAAACAACATCAACAAAGGAGTGTGGATTTACATGATGGACTGGTCTCAAGATTCACCACTAAAATACTACAGCAAGCTTCATGTAGTTGCCAGCTGCAGTGGGTACTTCTTTTCTGTGTAGTACCATTGGAAAAACAGAGTCACAGGTAAGCCATGATTTAACAGGGGTTACAAGAGCCTTCAGCTGTGGCAAACTGTTAATTCAGTGGAAATAAACTGAACATTCAAATGATATTTTAGATATGAAGCCAGTTATGAATTTCAGATGACACAGAAACATGGACAACCTAAACCAAACAACAGGATTTACATGTGTTCCTGAGAAGAAAGGTCCTGTGAACCTCAATATGTAGGTGCTGTCAGTGACACCAGAGAAACATGGGAACGAGGACTATAACATGCAGAATCCCAGCTAAGGCTTGTGAATATATCCGGAACATAACCAGTGTGAAACAGGTGCAGATGTGAAGAGCCAGAAGCTTGGGATAGCTTAATTAAATGCAACTATTTATGGCTGTCAATCTATCTATCAAATATGAAAGATATGTATATATGCGTATGGCATATATATCTCTAAATACATAATTCCTAGGAAAAAATCAAAGTGATTTTAGGAAAATGGCTATTAGGTCTGACTGAAAAAAAGGACACTGAGGAGGCTTAACTTTGAATTACTTTTAGAGGTGAATAAACCCCCAACATTTGATTCCCACATGATTTTCCTGGGCTTTATGTGATGTGACTGGTTTTACTTCACTGGCAGCGTCACACTGGGGAGAGCACACTGAGATTTGGCAGAGGTTGACTGCACAGCTGTGATGCTTGGGCTGACTGTGCCTCAAGGACAGGTTCAGGTGGCTTCTGACTGTCCCCCCCTACCCTGGGGCTCCCTGGAGGTCCTTCTAGCACTGCTCACAGGCTGCTCCCACAGGCAGCCTCCAGCAAAGCTTGAGGAGATCCAGCTACTGCCCTGCAACAAAGGAGTGAAAGGGGATCCTGTGCAGCCAGGGGTTAGTGTGGGAAGCTTGGCTTCCTTCGTTGGACATCACTAACTGTTTGTTTAGTTGTGTAATTGGGGTCTGTAATGTTAATGTTTTGCCTAGCACACTGACTCGACCCTGGGTTGTCTAAAACCCAGTGGCCCGATAGGCTTTACTGAAAGCCACATCTATCTGACAGAGGGTGTGTGGAGCAAAAGACCCACACCCACGTCATTAAGCACATCCAGTCTATTACTTAAGTTCTTAGCTAGATAAACAGATAGTCTTTACAGCTGTGATTAAACCTGAAGAGAAATCAGTGGAGGCAAACAAGACAAATCCATATGGACAGGAACTGAGTAGTGGTTTTGGTTGTTTTTCAGCCCGATGGGGCCTTTCAGCTGAATTTAGTGTTTCTGTGCTTGGGAAGGTGCCAGAACTGAATAGCACAACTCAGCTGGGGGTGCAGAGGTAGCTAAGCCCTCCCCATGTAATTTAAATGGTTCTTTGGACTTTAGCAAGTGCCTGAAATGCCTTCAATTTGTGCTGATTGGTTTTAAGGGCAAATGAAAAACCATTCACAGCCAGTGTATATGGTGGAGCAAAACAAAAGCAAACACTGATGGTACAAGGCTGGAGTTGAAAGAGCTACTCATATGACTAAGGCTTTTAGAGATCTCAATCCTGTTCGGTCTGATTCTTGCCTCTGTTTATTGGAGTGACTTGTGTGAACAAGTGGGGAATCAGATACAGGAATTGGAGGTGGTTTCATCCTGGTGATGTGGTCCTTAGCCTTCCACTCAATAGAACCAAGTGCTCGGCAGCTATTCCTCGCTCTGGTGTCTTCTGACTCCCTAGCAAAGGGTGGCACAAGCAGAACCCCCAGGAGCCTGAGAGGCTCTGAGAGGAATGCAATCCCATGGCATTGACTCATCCCAGAAACGCAGGGCAATGGCAATAGGCACTGTCTGCTCACCACAGGAGTGGCTGCAACATTTCTGTCCACTCTCAGCTCCTCACACAGGGCGGCGGGTGCTGCTGGGGTAAGTGGACACAGCCACAGCTCCTCTTGGATCAAAATATGCAGCTTCCACTCCTCGGCTTCTGTAAAATCTGTTGAAGGAAGCCAACAAATGCCGTGGGGGGAGAGTGGTTGGGAGTGCTGGATGCACTGATGAAAGCCAACTCTCTGTCCTCTGTTTCAGAGAATTTCACTTTTCCAAGTGTATCCACAAGACAAGACTGCAGTGAACATGGGAGGAACCCCTAAGAAGATCCTTTTCTTTAGATTCAGGCTCTTTTTCACCAAACTATTTACTGCAGTGACAAAAAGAGTTATGGGAGCAGTTAAAGCAAGAAGTACACGTCCCTTGGAAGGTGCATACTGACAAATATGGGCCCACCTAGTGCAATGTGGAGATAGCAATCTTTCCCCACCATGCCTAGAAGCTGTTTGGGAGAAGAGGTAGGGACGGCAACAACAATATGTTTCCTGGTACCGCTTAATTTACTACTCTTGGTGTAGCCTATGCGAGCCTTGTCTGTTATAGCTGTAGAAATGTGGCCATTGTTGTTGGATTAGATTCTAAGCATCATTTTTTATCAGGTGCCCACCTTTCTCACGATTTGTCCTGCTGTCTTATTTCAGTAACATAAAAATGTATTTAGCTGACTCAAAAATAATAGCGGCTTTGCCTTCCCCTTGCCTAATACAGCCAATGTCTTGCTTTGCTAATATGTAATACACTACACTACATGGCATCCCTCTTCGCTCAGCTGAGCAGCATAGAAATACAATATAACAGACATTTCTATGAGAACACATGTAGAAGTATTTAATGAGTTACCTTAGCATCTAGTGGCTGTTAGTATCTAATAATTGACCAGAAGCATTTTTGGTGTAACTCCCTTAAAATCCATGCAGCTCCCCTTTGGGAATATTTTTATTCACACATATTTATTTCATATTCCTGCAATGTTTTGTTTTCATGAGTTATGAATTTAAGACTCACAGTTTTCACATACTTGAAGCTGAGTTCACTGATGGACACCACTGTTACAAAATCACACAGAAAAATTGCAGGACCAAATGTAAGATCTAGAATTTAAGACATGTAGAGCTCAACCTATTTTTGAGGATGACATAATTGCACCAAAAATTAATGTGATCCATTTAATGTACTGATCTCATTCAACAGCTAGCAAATTTTCAAGTGTTGCTTGCAGAGATAAACTCCTAACTTTTCCAGTGAGCGGATATGAATTTCTTCCAATACAATCAGTTTCTCCAGTTCACAAGGCTACACCAGGAACTGGGTTTCTTTCATATTTTCTTGCTGCCAGCAAAGCATACCAACACACTTAAACAGTTTATTGATCTTGGCCATTAACAATGGCATCACAAAAACAGTGATGCAAATTGTGTTTTCTGGAGGTTCAAAATTCTGTTCTTCCACGTTTTTGGAGCGGTAAGCTCCAGAGAAAGGGGAGAGAGCTAGCAGAAAGGTGTGTTTCTGCAATGACTGTAATTGTGCTAGGGCAACGCAATTGACATGGTTTTAACTAGCTTCACTCATTTTGTAATTAAAGTTTCATCAACACAGCAGAGAGAATGTGGCTTTTGTGGCCTCTCAACACTTTGGTTTGTTTTCATTGCAGTGTTGATGCAGGTCAGACAAATAGGAGACTAATGCTATCTCAAGGCATAAGCTTCTGTAATAAATTTTACACTCAGTGCTTTTCTCCACTCAGGGGTCAGCTGTGTACCCTGTATATTGGTAGGATACAGATAATGGTAAGATATAGAGTGATTTTCTTTTTACAAAACTTGGTCTTCTTTAATAGTACTGAAATGTATAACAAACAGCCTGGTGAGCTTTCAAGAAAATATTCATCATCAGACACTTTCCTTATCCTGAAGAAAATGTCCCTAAGTTGAGTACAGTCATACAAAGAAGCTTTCTGATGCTGCCAACTTGGCGATCACTGAGTTCATCCACATTTTGCTTGTATACATATACACAGGGATGTACGTATTAGACTTGGGAGAAACTTCCAACCATTTCTTTTTCTTACACATATCAGTAGCATTGTACAGTGAATTGTCTTAAGTGTATGAGCAGATCAGCCTCATGTAGCATATTCGTCTACTTCACCAGCTGAGTTAGTCTACCTCTATGGCATTCAGGGCAGTTTCAAATAGATTACGTTTTTAAAAACATGTGGTTACAGCGATGTTTCTTTTCTCCTCGGGTTTTTCACTCACCACCAAAGATGCTTTAAAATACAAACTAAAAGTTAACCCTTGGCCAGAAACAGATTTGAGGCATACATAGGGTTCAGCGTGCAGGGTGAAATCCAAAGCTGAAGTATTCAGTTTTCTTCTAGACTTATATCCAAACAGCTGAGAGTGTAAGTTGGTGTGAGTTACATACTGGGATCTAAAAGATGAGTTAGGAGGACCTGATTTAAAAGAGGCTTGATTATTTGGCTCTGTGAGTTGCTTGACTGTAGGATTTTTCCTAGCTTGCTAGTTTGTGTTTTTCATCCTTTTTTTCTGTTATCCTATTTGCGTGAGTGCAAAATGCTGGATTTGTATGTCTTGTGAGGGAACGCTTTTACGGATCTGCCTCATCTATATAAAACACATATGCTATTCTCAGGAGTTGCCTGAAATAATAAAGGAACTTTCTTTAATATCCCTGAAGGCACTGTGCTGGAAAGATATATTTGCTATTAACACCATGACTAAATAAACAAATAAAATATGAAAAGATAATAGCTGAATTGAAAACATTTGCATATTAACATGATTTCTATTAAGTGCACTGATGCTAGTCACAGAGATTTGGAAACATTTGAAACTTAGTCTTGCATTCAGACTGCTATCTTTCCTTAAAAATTTCCTTGCTTTTCCCTTCCTCCCACATCAAGTCATTGATCATGGGAATTCTCAGTTTTACTCAGACAAAAGTCCTTATTGTCTACTTTAAGATGGCAAATTTTCTATCTGCCTGTTGGAGTCTAAAATGGCCCCTGAGTTTTTCTAATCAGGCTTAGTTTAGAAGGTTGAGAAAGTGTAGAGGAATAATGCATAATAATATAACTGGGCCCCAAAATATTAGGAGACACTGGGCATGCTTAGACTTTGGCCTGATTTTCATTAGCAGTATTCATGATACTGTGCTAGAGAAGACTGAACTTCAGCTCCATGGTGGGAGAAAAAGTATTTAAGAGGCTACAGTAAAATTTGGGCATAATTTCTGCCTGTAATTTTAAGCCTGTAATTCTGGATATCCACTTTTATCTGCTCTATAACTTCATCCATAGCTTCTCTCTTGCTCTCCAGACACCCAAGCTGTACCTCTGTGAGGATGGATGTGTTTCCTCCTGGAAGACTGTGGCAGGGATGCATGAGTTTGGTCTCAGGAAACGAAGACTTACACAACTGGAAAAAGGTTTCAAGATCCACTCCTCCACGCTGGAACAAGGTCAGTTATACCTCCCTCATTCTTGAGAAAAGCCTTACTTGGTCCTGGCTGTAGAGATTCCACACACAACTGTGCTGTGCTATCTGTCCTATTGGAAGGTCTCCAAAATGTCTGATCAGAACCTTTTTCGTGTTAAGCTGAGCCCTCTACCCTTGGCCTATTCCCAGAGACAAAAAGAACAATGTGTTGCTTCTCCTTGCAGCATGATGGGATGGTTACTTTCACCTTTCTTGGTCTTTGCATCTCAAGGGTATCCTGAGTAGCCTCAGTTTGTTTGACCTTTCCTCAGAGGTCACATTTTTGAGATCATTCTTGCTAGTCTCTCCTCCGCACTCTTTCTAGTGTTTGTGTATTTTATCTGGTGACTATTAAATATAAAATGTGGCCATGCAAAAAGTTGCTTTTGGCGCCTGTAGGTGCTCCATGTGAGCCAGGATTTCTCCACAGCTGCCTTGGCCCTTCTGTCCTCTGTGGAATGCCTGTGGCAAGAAAGCTGTACATGCATTGAGCTTGCAGAAGCTTGTGGGGTAAGGGAACATATGTGAATATCCTCTGACAGCTAAGAAGACAAACAGTGAAAGGATGCTTTACAAGGAGAATACTTACGGTAACGTGCTGAGAAAAAAATAAACATATTTAATTTTCTTGGCAGCAGATCAACCTTGCAAAAATCTATTGTCTTCTGTTTAGGGAAGGCCTCAGGCAAGGTCAGTGGTACCCAGAAAGCAAAAAATGTTGCATTCGGGAAAGCGATCACACTGTAACAAGTGACTGTTTTTGCTGAGATGCTCACCTCCAGCAGAAGCAAGATACAGCAGTGGCTGCGAGATTCCCCAAACTTGGGTCATGGTCGTGGGGAAGTGGGGATGGGGGGGGACGCACAGCCCTATGGGGCTGTCAGCTGAGAAGCGCCTTGGGCATGTGTCTGCACCTGGCTGTGCACCCTGGCCATCCCCAGCGGGTGCACAGCTGGGGAGCATGGTGGCAAGACTGGAACCCTGCTCTTGCAGTCCCTTGGGCTCCTGCCACCCTTGGGCAGAGGAAGAAGCGCACACTCCTTCCCCTTCCTGCATCGCTCCAGGGGGGGCTACCACGGCCAATGCCCCGCAGGGAAGTGGGGGCGAGGATCCCTGACCACCGTGTCCCTTGGGAGCAATAAGCTGTAGTGCCCGGGGATGCGTAGGAGCAACCGAAACATGCGGTGCCTGGGTGCAAGCAGCCAGCAGAGAGGGTGCCAGCAGATGGTGCTCCAGCCCACGCTGCCTCACTCTTAGGTTTGCAAAGGTTATTACTGGAAGTTATCATCTTGTTCTGAGGAGCACCTTGCTTGTTCTGCCCTCTGGTTTGGAGCGTGGAGCTCTTTACATCATGTAATTTAGAGGATGAAGTCAACTGGTGAGGTCCGGCTGAATTTTGGGTACCAGCTATCAAATAAGCGCAGTCAATGGTTAATGACTGGTGTGTAGAATAGAAGCAGATCTATAAGAACTGTTAGAAATGTGATGGATAAAACAACAGTTTGAGGAAAACACAATTTCTTGTGATAATACTGAGGACAGACAAGGAATGAAATTGATTCTTAAAAAACAGACATATTCAGGTTTATTTACAACTCAAAGGAGACCTCAGAGAGTCCTGTGTATTTTTTCTTCCACCTTTATGCTGCAACAATTGATAGAAGTTGAGATTAAAAATGTTTTCTACAAGCAAGGGAGTTGTACAATAGCAAAACAGATACCATAAGTTAACAAAGTCATCTTACTTCCCTTGTTTTATGTCCAACATAACTTGATGCTAGCCTGCTCGCAATAGCACAGTAACTCTTTAGGCAAATCCACTTATGCACTTATCCACTGGTCCCCAGTGGCTGCTTTAAAGTCAAAGTACTCAATTTTTAAAGGCTGTAAGTACAGGAAACAAAAACAAACTGCAAGCTTAACTCCATTTCTCACTTAAAAAAAAAAAAAATAAGGTGCAATCCTATTTTTTTAATCAGGATAAAATATATCAATGTGTACTCATGTTTTTGAAAAAAGCATTAAAAACTGAAGGTACATCCAGTGTGCCTATACAGTAATCCAGTATAGTCAACAAAGCTTTTTAGCAGACGAAGGTAACAGACACTGCTCAGAAACCATTCCTACATCTCTTTTTTGTCTCTGTTATTGCTTGTATTTTACTCAGCTCTGTACTTTTTAGTCTGTCTGGACTGTGTTAATAGTGTTTAATCCATTCACTTAAAATCCAAGAGTGAAATGAGGTAGCCCGAAGTGGAAATGGAGCTGCACACCTTATGATCCTCAGTGACCCTATGCCCCATATGTAGGGATGGGATCGGATCAATCTGCCAGATCTTATTCCCCCAATCACTGTAGGGTCAGGGCTTTTGGAGACAGGTTTTTGTCTTGGCCTGCAATAAGGTTATACACAGCAAAAATCTGGATGCTTCCAAGGATGGAGCAAGTTGAGGATACCCTCCTTGCCATTACATGCAAAATGGTCACTCTGGGCAGCAGAGATGCTCCATGGGCTTCATCTTTAAGCAAGAGAGCATCAGCTTGTCATCCTCAGCCTCACTCTTTCCTGCTGTTTAATCCATCCCCTGCACAGCCAGAGCTGGGACTGAAATGAAATGAGTTTTCTATGTCATGCCACCTTCTCTCTAGCTGTTTGTCTCACTACTCCTGCTTATTCATAAAGACATCAGTACAGGTGATACCTAGAAATTGCTTACTCTCTTTAACCTCTAAAGCACTTTAAATGGTGCTGCCATGCTGCTGTATGTCTGCAATGCTTGTTTAACATTTTCCCCCTTGCCTCTCACACACTTCATTTACAAATGCTGTTATTTTGATACGTATCAAATAGACTCTTAAGGCAGGCAATGAAACCTTGTGAAGGGTATCCCTGTAGATGGAGAGGCAATAATTTAGTGTAATACAAAGAAGCATCAGTAGATGCAAGTTGAACTTGTATGACTTCTGTCAGCTCCCATGGGCTTGTTCACCTTCAGGTCCTTAGATGGCCCCAAACCTGATCTTCTACAGTGGGCACTTCTTCATTCTCCCAGTCCCTGACTTTGCCTTCTGTGACTTGGGCGGTGTGGCTGGAGCACTTGCCAATGAAGACTGAGGCAAAAATGTTGTTGAGTTCTTTAAATCAAATAATATTTCTAAAAGTAATGTTGTTTCAAAACAAAAGCATCAACATGTTTCATTCTGAAACTGACAAAATTATTAAAATGTACATACATAATTCCATTCATCCTATCTTCTGGACCTAAATGACCCAGGAAATCAAGCCAAATTTGCTGTTGTTTCCATTGCCTAACAAAACTTTGCTGTATCCAAACAATCTCTCAGCTAGACCTATGCAGCTTTGTGTTCAGCATCAGTGCATTTTCCAAAACTGCTCCTGCAGTTATTTATTATTTGCATTAACACCTGTGGGTTTAGGGGTCTGACTATGCAATAACAACAGTCTTCATCTCTTAAACCTCACAATTTTCAACATCTCTGAGGGATTTTGATGCATGAAATCATTCAGTTCTGCTGCTCTGTTTGAACTAACTAGTTATTTAATTCTTTGAGTGATGAGCATAAGATGTTGGGATACTGAGAAAGAGACAGCAGGCATGACTTCTGACAAACAACCCCATAACATTTACCAGATTTAGATGTCCTCATTTTCATTCTATCTCCAGTCCAGTCACATGAAAGACGAAATGAATGAGCTATAAGAAATTCACACCATGCAAGATTACTATAAGTAATAAATCTCTTGCAGTAAAGGAATCTGTATAGCAATAATAAAAGTATCGGATGCTAAGAAGAAGTAAAACCAGCTGTGTAATATAAAAGAAAAGCTTTATCCTTCTCTCACTGGTGAAAACTAATTCAAACAAAATCCATTACATAAATCATACACTTTGAAATTATTTACATAAAAACAGATGGAGAGAGTTCCTGCTGCGATAATGATGTTTTAGCAAAGTATGTCTTTCACAGAATAACCATCTTTCTGCAAACAATGGGGTTTATTCACCAGGGGTGTAAATCTCTGATAGCTCCCCTGACTTCCCTGGGGCTCAGGTATGGAGCAGGGCAGAGCCTGTTCTCGTTGCTGCAGCAATCTGCGTATTTGCCGCCTGCAGAAATGTTAGGGTCTACAGGAAGGCAGTTTTTGCATGCTCCCTGCTTTCTGGGGCTGGTGCAGCACATACTGGTGGTTCTCACAGACAGCAGTATAGCCTGAAGGAGTGTGTGCTCCACTGAGCATTCCCCACTTTTGTTATTAATTAGCCCAATGTGCTTTTATGTGTTAGATCATTTATCAACTTTTTTCCCCCAATGCTAGTGAGATGTTGGCCCATAGGCTTTGTTGTGGGCAATCAGGTGGGACCACATCCCTCTTGGATGCTATTTTCTGTCACAGAGCTCACTACAGCTTTTCAGCTGGGCTTTCTCTAGTGGGTGCAGGATGTGCCCCGAATCTCTGCTGAGCACTCGGCTCTGCTCCCACCAACCTGGGGGCCACATCCCACAGTGGCTTGGGAAACCATGACCTCCATCTTTAAAGCTCTTTTGCTCCTCCCAATTATTCTTCTTTTTAAAAATAAAAAGTGAAATCACTGTGATTTCTACTACGGTTCACGATGCTTCTCCCACCAAACAGGGTCCCCATAACAGTTAATGCCGCAGCTCCTGTGCTGCTGCTTCAGCTGCCATCAAAAACTGCTGCATGGTAGAAGCACATTATTCCTGTCAAAATAACAGCCTTCATTTCTTCCACATGATGGAAATATATGCTGTCCCTTTAAAAATGTATCATGAAAATGAATGTTCATAAAGTATGAGTCAAGTTTCCGTATACCTTAATCAAATTCTAGAGGGTCTCTGGGGGACAGCACTTACACTGCAGCTGTGCAATGTGAAGTTTGTTCCAGTACTGATTGAAAATATTTTTGTGCTTCCTTCATTTTCGCCAGTGAAAACCCCAAGGCACTTTCTGCAGTCTGAAGGTGCTGTTATTCGGGGTGACAGTGATGGGTCACAGAGATGGTGCAGAGAACTAACTAGCAGATTGAAAACTAGCTGACTCCCCAAACCAATTGTCAGTCTTGAAACTTTCAGAATAAAATGTGTCTTTCTCATTCCCTATTTTTATTCCACGGGGGAACAGACAGGACAAGGTTTGCATGAGCTATAGAGCTTGTCTGCAAAAGCAATAATGTGATTGGGTGTCACAGTTTTTAACATGCTTTCTTTTAAATGAACAGTAGGGTTTCTGGTCTTGCTCAATGTGATTTTTCCCCTTCCTCCATTGCTTTCCTCAGCAGTAATGATCTCCTGTTCCATCAGGCTGGTGTAGGACAGCCATGGCAGTACTCACAGTTGGCCCAAGCTGTTTGCTTTCTTCCTAGTCTGAGCATCTCCACCCAACCCCAATTTTTCCATCAGGGAGCACATTACCTTCTGGTCTTTCTCTTTGCCAGCGTTCCCAGTGTTCCTGGGGAGCTTGTCTTTTTGCTAGCCAGAAAACTTCCTCCCTCTGGTGACACAGGACCCTCTGAAGTTCAGGGCAGCCATAGCAGGGCATTTTCAATAGAGGGTCCTCCAGTCTGCATTATGTTTTAATTACTGACTCATGAAAGGTGTCCTCACCTGATGCATTAGGTAAAGACCTGTACAAGTCCTTCAGGTCCAAATAGACTTAAAAGCCTATAAGCAAATCAAAACTTAGCCAAAATCCCTGGATTTCAAAAGACGCAAAAGAATCTCAATCCTCAAACAACTCTAACCATAAGGCTCTAAATTTTGTGTTGTTATGACATGCACATGATACCCGCCTGAGTGAGGCGGAGGTAACCGGTGCATGTTGAGGCTGATGAATGTTGCATGTTGCCTCTTAGCCAAGTTCCCAGGTGTAAGGGCTGGTCTGAGCTCCAGAGAGACTTCTGTGATCACAGCAGGATGAGTCCACATGTACCAAACCTGGTGTTTGGTACCAAAGGCCCATGTGCCTTTCTGACCACTTTGAGATGCGACTGATCTGGTGTTTTGAAGCCTTAGCACCTGAACTCCTACCCCTCCCAAAACGATGTTGCTGGTGGCTTTCTGAAGAATGACAGAAGTCAGTGGAAGGTAGTTCATTCAGAATGTATTTTCCCATGTTTTCTCTAGCCCAGTTTTAAGTGATTCAAGCAATTAGGCTTTCCCCTATCGTTTCACTGGGGTGGATAGGCCTCTGAGTAGTAGACCTCACTCTTAGGATGTTTTTTCCTAATATTCTGCCTAAAATTTCCTTTATCATTTTGCTGTCTCAGAGAAACATTTTGGATGTATGTCACTGTCAAACAAAAGACAAAGTCAGTGTTTTTAGCATCTGGAACAGCTACTTCCCTAGTACTTGAGCTGATGTTCATTTTGCTATTCAGAAGATTTGTCAGGCTGCTTCACCATTCCTCTCCAGGCCTGACGTTATTTTTATGAGCTACCAAAAACATCCATTTATTATTACTGGCAACAAGTAAGATCCATCCATTCTTGAGGACATAAGAAATGATCCAGCTCTAGACATCACCTGAGCAAAGACGCGTAATAAATGAGTGGAAACCACAGTTAGAATCCCCATGTTTCTTTTCAGCCTGCCAGATACTTGCGAAATGAGGAATTTTATGAAAAATGAACTGCACAACGATATCAGATTCTTGCTATTACATTTTAAGGTTGGTGATGATACCCCTTTTTCTTGGTCAAATTTCCAGCCACAGCTGCTTTAAGCTTTGACCCAGAAAATCTCTACCTGCAAGCCCACATTTGCTCACTTCCTTCCTTGCTGCAACATCCTTCTTAGACTTACACATTCAGATGTGTGAAAATCAGCCTATAGTCTCTATAATAATTGACAAAGACAGCTTGTGTCCAGACTGAATACCAAATCAGAAGAAATAGCACAGGAAAATATTTCATGCATTGTCTACTTCTTTTTAAGAGCAGCAGTTGCCTTTTCAAAAGCTTAATTTTATGCTCGCTAAGGATGGTGAATCTCACCCTTTCAAAACATACTTTTGGTTGAAATGAGGAAGGTAATGGGGATACCGATCTCTAATTTTTGCCAGAAAAATGTACAGAGCCCAGTTGGGAGATTTATATTTGTTTATAGACTATGAACGAAGCTTACAAAGATGCTGAAAGCATGTGAACCATGTATATTCTTCCCATAAAAGTAATTATATCCAGACGCGGAACGAAAATAGCTACTACAAAATGTTGCAGCACAAACCTTATCCACCTCTAACTGTTCAACACTAAGCAAAAAGTCTACTTTTTCTAAGTTTTGAAATGTCTGCTCTAAAAACACTTCAGGTGTCCTTTCAGAAGGTACTCTCTGGAAGAACATGAAGAAAAAGATGAATGGGAACAAAGATGCATATCAGTGTCTGAAGTTTGGATCCCCCCTGAAGTTCTTCCCTTGGAGTTCTGCTGGCAGCAAGAGATGCCAGGACTGGAGGTGGTTTTTAAGACACAAAGCCAAAGATGAAAAAGGCTGCTGAAAGTGAGGGAAAGGGGCTGGGTCTTTTACAGGCATTGCTTAAGAGTTTAACAGGGTTTGTGTAGCATGTTCAGTGTTCATCAGTGTGTAAGAACCCCCAAATGCTTTTCAATTTCCTAGGCACCTACAGCACAGTTTCACAGCAATTTTCTAATGACCGTGGAAGCTTTGGCCCAAATCTTGCAGTCCTCACTCAAGCAAAATTTCCACTTGCTCAGAAGCCATCTTGCTTAATGCCATTTACTGCTCAGACCTGGATGGAAGCTGGACCTTCCCACTTGGCAAACGCAGAGAAACCTGCTCTGATGCAGAGGATAGGATGAGCACCTCATGTGAAAAACTAAGTACTGTTGTCTGGAGACAGTATTTTACAGTTTTCTTTGTATAGCACCATGGCTTTCAGTGTTGGTTTGTTTGGGTGAGTCTAATGCCCTCCTCTATCAGCCCGATTGGCGTCACTAGGATTAAGTTTTAAGATCTTAGTTGCGACTTTTTTTGAGATACTATTACTTTTGTGGACCTAGAATAAGAGATGCATGTTAAACAAAGTGGTAATTAAAGTGATCATTAGAGCCAGCATGTTGGGAGGGAGGGAGGCTTGTCTGTTTCTGTGTTAGCAGCACTGATCTCCCATGAATAGTAGAGTCAGGACAAGGTTTTTGTATGGTCCCTCTCTGTTTCGGGGAGTTGTGGGAAATAGCTGGGACTTCTGGAGGATGGGAAGGTGGGGTTTCTCTCTGCTGGGTGGATGTCCTTGGAATCTGTTCTGGAATAGGAACCTGTAGTGCTCGGTTAGATATTAGGAGGCATCTGCAAGCAAGTTAGCCATCGCTGCTGTATGTTTGAACAAGGTAGTGATTGCTTGTAGACTTTTTGAATACAAATGTGGATGGAAAAAGTGAAAAAAAAAAGAGCTTTGGTATGCTTGTATGCTGCCTGTCAGATTTACATGTGTTCCTGCAGACCTAATGGGCTGAGCCAATCTCTCCCAGAAAGGCTGAAATTAATGAAAGGACATCACTGAGTTCAGTGGAGGTAAGCCTATGTCAAACCAACATAAACACATGTAAAATCAGGTTTCAAGCAGCTTTTTTAGACAGTAGAAATGTTTCAAAATCACCCTGATTCTGTAAACCCTGTGCAGGCAAAACTGGGATCAGGCTCTCATAATATCATTGCTGAAAATTTGTGCGTCGGACACACAAAGAATAGGGTCTGGCTTTATATGACATAGCCAAAGTGAGAGATGTGAAAATAATAATGGGTTTCTTTTGTACTCACCCAGCAGTAAGTTCATTTAACTGATAAAGACAATTGATGACTTCTAACTTGAGCATCTGCTGTCAACTGGTATCTGAGCCTTAGAATTAAAAAAAAAACCAACAAAAACCAAAGCCAAAAAGCTTTGCTGATACTTCAGATGGGTTTCATTTCACACTGCAAATTTGCCAAGGCCAAGGGGAGAAGGGAGTGGCTATAGGACTTAGTATTTTTACACATTTGGAGCAACATTTGAAGAAAGCAAAGAGCGAAGGGCATAAGCTGGGGACTGGGCTACAGCTGTCTGCTAGAGTTTGCAAAGTGTGTGTGTGCACATCATCTGTGAGCTATTAAGCTCTTATTGCTTTTGCCATCTAATATCCTTGTTCAGGAATGTACATACTTCAAAATAAATTAGACAGGGATATGGTATCTTGTATCTGTCTTAACTCATCTGTCTCTGCAGAAGGAAATTCCCTATTCCTGGGGTCCAGATCTTCCTGGTTGCCCAGAAGCAGCAGCAATCATATTTGAAGCCACTATCACCTGCATTCAGAGGGAGATGACAAGCAGCAAGTACTCATGTGCAAATAGATGTGTGGCTCATGAGGTGGTACATAAGGGTCATGCAATGACTCAGGTGAACCCTGGGTAGGGTTTTCAAGACCTGAACAGATCTGGCCTATTTGCGTAGAAGTTGCCAGCTTTTAGATACTTCTTTATTGTTCCAGTTGTTAATTTAAAAAAAAAAAAAAAAGATACTAAAAATATAATGTCTATTAAAAAAATACAATAAAAATAAAAATAAAAGATTATGGGGAAAAAAAAAAAGGAAGACAAGGCAATGAAGACTGCATTTCTGAAAGCAGCAAGGGCAGGGGGCAGCACCCTGGAGCTGCCCCAAAAGAGGCTGTGCCCTGCCTGGGGGAAGCCAGCAAAGCCCTGCACCCCCTGGACAGGGGCACCTCAGGCACTGCCATAACCCTCTCCCAGTTAACACTGATGAGTGATTTCTCAGACATCTATTGGGCTGAAATTATGTTGCTCAGACTAAACATATTAAATGAATTACAGCAAATTAGTCCACGTTCCCTGGTGACTTAAGCCCTGTCAAAAGCCAGCTATGATGGTTATTAGAGCATTGCCTTTAGCTACTGCTTTGTGGATTCAATATCCCCTGCATGTAAAAAGTCTGATCAGAGGTGGGTTGCTCTGTGACAAACATGTACTGGATCAAAGGGACAGGTATCACACTCCACCACAGACCAACAAACATGTCTCCCAGGGCTCCAGGCAAGGTTTGCTGGAGGGGCACTGTAATCATGTGCGGCTGTTGTGGGCTTTCCTCCAGGCACAGTAAAATCCCAAGTGTCTGAAGGAGTCTGTGAGGCAGAGGGACCACTGATAACTTCATTAACACAAGCAGCAATAAGACTCACTGGGCCCTGCCCAAGTGGTTTTCATAAGTCAGTGATCTTCCCCTCAGAGGCTTCCTCCCTGCAGGAGAGGGAGCAGTGAAGGAAACTGAAAGAAAGAACAGGAAAATCACCATTTTGGGGCAGCATTTGCTGTGGTTTACTATTGCACATCCTTTGAGGACTGCAAACATCTGCTGGGGACCAAAGCTGCACTGCTGAGCATGCGGAAACTTGGAAGTTTCCAGAGGCTACGTAGGACAAGCCGTGAGCAAAATGCCACGAATTTTGAATCCCACTGACGTCTGCTTCCTGAAAGACCATTTCTTGTAAACTCAGGATTACCCTGGGTTGCTGGAAAACACAGGGCACTTTGGCTGCTGGAGTCACCTTTCTCCCCTGGGAGCCTTACAGCTTGAGCTCCTTGCTCTTGAAGAGGGAGGTCAGTCCTAAGTGACTGCTAACATTTAACCATTCAGGTGTAATGGCAGTGTGTCTTATATTACATATTATGATTATTGCTGCAAAATGGGCTGGGTTTCTTGTTTATTAACTTTTCAGATGATGATACAGGTAACTGTGTTTTTTTCTCTTGCAATTTCAGCTAAAGAAAAAGCTATCCTAATGTGACCATCTACAGAGATTTCCTGAAGAGAACTACAAAGGCAGGTAAATGGAACATTTCACTCCATCTGTTAACCAAAAAAAGTGAAGTTGTGAGTTTGCACTTATAACTATTTTATTGAAAATGCTTTATGTGAAACATAATGGTTGGACTTGATGATCTTAAGGGTCTTTTCCAACCTAAATGATTTTACAGTCAAGCAATGTAGCTAAGCATTTGCCTTCACATTGCTTGTTGAACCTTAGATGCTTATAATTTTGATTTTCAATATATATGAATAGAGTTGTCAGTAATATAAATTTAGAGCATCACCGAGACTGAGAGATGAAAATATTTCTCCTGAAGGGCTATATAATGTAGTAATTAGAAGTGGAAACAGGAGTCTGGCCATAAGAAGGGCTCTGAAAGTCTGGAAAAGCTACATTTGGGCTCTGCATAGGGCTCCTGGGATAAGTAGGACCAAGAAGGCTTTGCTTCTGGCAGCCAGGGTTCTGCTTCATATTGTGGTTAATTAGAAAAACAATGTAGCTCTCGCATGGCTCACCGACAGCCCTCCAGGTAGGTGAACCTCGAACCCACCTTAAGGTTCATCCTGATAACCTCATCCCTTCCCCACTGAATTCTCATGTGCTCCCCAGGACACCCATGAGTTCAGATTTCCTCCTTAAAACTCATCTTCCCAGTTCTGCTGATGAACCACTGGAACTCCAGGTTCATCCCAAGAAAATGCCCTGCAGCATGGAGGAGATCTTTGTGGGGAATGAATGGCTCCAATGCCGCATTTTGGCCAAGGACTGTGTGGTCCTATTTCTAGGCTAACAGTTAATTTTATTTGGGAGTATGTTTGTCTTCAGAACAGCTCATATCTCCTCAAAATAAGCGCCCTATTCTCTCCTACCCGAAGGAGCATCGCTCAGGTGCCTGGGCCAGGGAGCCGACACAGGAGCATTATTCGACAGATAACATTGGGCTGATCCCAGATTCCCAAAGGAGACAAATGGTGAAACAGGGCTGAGACAAGGTCAGATTCCAGTTTCCTCTGGTGTTTGTATAAAGAGCAGATCCAGTTTCTTTCTGTCAACTAAGATTTGTCTATGAGCACAGCACTGGAATAATTCATAAAACGACAATGTTTGCCAAAGTCTTCACTTGAATTGATCCTTTGGGTTGTTTTGGTTTGGGGTTTGTTTTTTTTTTTTTTTTCCCATTTTGTTCCTCACATCATTTTATTTCCTATTAAACAAAGTCATAGTGTGACATAAGCGTAATAAACCTTTTTCCTTAAAACCTAAAAAATCAGTGTTATTCTAGCTGATAGCATGAGCCATGGCATGTGCAAGTGAGTTTTCTTTTCGCTTCAGACTTTAAGAGGTTTCCTTTGTGAACAGTTTGGGAGCTCTGAGTTGGAAGATTGTTTTATAGCCAACCTGTGAAATATATGCTACATATATGTTCATATGCATTCATTTAATATGTATTCAGCTATACTAACAGTGATAGAAGGATGGATATTTCTGTTCCTGTGCAAGAATGGTGGCAGGCCCAGATGCAATGAGATTTCATACAGCACTGTGAGTCTGCTAGGCGGAGAGCTGGGAAGGGCATCTGGAGGCCCTTTCCCATCCCAGGCAGGATTACCTATACCTAATGGTTCATCTAACTTTTCTATAAACCCCTTGATGCTGAGGGCTCAAAAATTGCTTTTGTTGAGCAATTTATTGCATGACTTATTATCCTTTCTGGTAAAATGCTTTTCTTAAGTCACCACTGCTGAAATGACAGCCCATCCTTTTGTGTCTGATTGGAATGGACACAGAGAAGTTTCTCCCACTCCTCTTGGTAGCAAGCTTTTACAGGTAGTCATGTCTACCCTACATCTTCTCTACTTGGGACTTCATAACTCTCTGACCTTACTAGTCCCATGGTGCAGTCTCCTTGCTCTTACCCTGACTGTCTATAAATGAGCCATGAAGTGACCCATGGGATTCAACCCATGTTGGACCGAAGGGAGGAACAGCATCTGAAAGAGTGTTTCACAAGCCACAGGTAGCTGCTCCCATGTGCACAGACGATCACACGCACTCAGGATAGATCCAGGTGGCTGGTCATACTAGTTGGAAGTTTTGTCCCTGCCAGGTTTCGCATTTTCTTTGTCAGTATTTAGGGCTGGAACCCCCAAACAGTCAAACCAGGAAAGCCATAATGCAAAACAAATCCATGCTTGCTAGGGCTAGGCATCTACCTTTGCTCTGGGAGGAGTGGAGGTGCCCACTGGGGTGTGAGACTGACATACCCTATCTCCTAACACTACAATCTGAGTCAAAGAGCCTTAAGTGTGCTGATACCTAAGAAGGTTTTGCAGGGTTCTACCTGGGTTGCAAACACCCTGTGCAACCACAGGCCAGAGCCACATGTGCCCTCGGCTGCCCAGGTCCTGCCACCCCAGCAGGGAGAAATTATCTTCTGCTCTCAGGGACGTGGTGTAGTGGCGGACCTGGCAGTGTTAGGTTTACAGTTGGACTCGACGATCGCAAAGGTCTTTTCCAACCTAAATATTTCTGTGATTCTATGATTCTATACTCTTAAATTTAATCCATTTTCTAATTGGTCAAGTCTTGTGGATATCAGGCAAGAATCAGTGACAACAGGATGGAACAAAAACTCTAACACCCCCTCACAAAGGTGGTGCTTCTGAAAGGCACTAAAGGATGAGACTGGAAAATGCCGTGGGTCCACAGTGGGATAGTTCATCCATTTCTATGGCAAGAGGCAGGGCAAGGGTGCTGCCCACAGCCATTCCACAGGGCTCGCAGGGCTGGGGAGAGGTGGTGGAGGACGTGCTGCGGTGGGGGCACGCTCTGTGGCTGCTTCCCCAGCAGTGGTTTGCTGCTCCAGCTGAAAGCCCAGTGGCGGTTTGCTGCAGGCAGCTGCCTGCCAGCCCGGGGGTCACGGAGGCATGAGTCACCACGGCAGGGCCAGTGTCTGCAGGGAGTTAAAATGAAGAGAAGTTTGCAACTCTTAAATAGTTGGGGAATGAAAAAGCCACTGCTGACGGCTGCTGAAACCCAGTCTTTTAAACACTGTGATAATCTCAAGTCCCTAGAATTTTCAACTAATTAAAATAAAGCTGGATGGAATTAATACAAACCAGCCTCGAACCAGGCAAAGGAAAAGCAAAACCCTGCACAAGCCGATCTGATGAAGATTATGGAATATAAGTGCCATTCAATTTTCTGGAATACCACATTATTTTTTACTCTGATGTTAATAGGAAAATATTTTACAGACTCCCTCAATAGATTATGTTGGACTTGATTCCAGTGTCTCCTTTTGCAATAATGCTAATGGCGAAAGAAATGCACATCAATGTTGTTTTAGCTGCAGTAGAAATGCCAGGGAACTCAGACCTACACTGTGCACTATCACCTCGTCAACTGGTAAATTACTAAATTGGAATTTTATGAAATTACTCAATCAATATTTGTGCAGATGGCTTCCAGGAAAAAGCACTTGTGTGTCTGTTTAACTCCAGTATGTAACAGATGGCTAGAGACAAGGCATTTCTTTTCAGCCAGGCTCATATTGACATTTTAAGATAGCTTCCTTCAGATGCTTATTAGTTCTTGTAAGCCAGCCATTAAATCTTACCTTATATATTACAGTTAAAATAAAATCCAGTCATATAAAAGGCCTTTAAGAAATGTTATGGCATGTTACTTACAAAGAAATTAAGTGCAAACCATCTCTTCAAATTTGTATTTAGTTTTAGCTTGTGGCATTTAGATGTTAGAAGTCAGTTACTTGTCTATACTTTTACTGCTGTTCTTTACTGAATTGAGGATCAGAGCAGTTCAGCCCTTATTACTAATCGATGTATGTGCCTTTTTCTTATTCTTCTCTTCTTCTTGCAACCCTAAGCACCAGTCACGCTCTAGGCAGTCTAACAGGTCTCAAGATGGACCAGCAAAGAGGATATAACACCTAATTCTGTAGGTTACATCTTTAATTGCTGTCTCAGGTCACAGTGAGGGATGCCTTATGGGTAAGGCTGCCAGAAAGCCTTGTCCCCCTGGGGTCACCAGTAGTGCTGGCAGCCCCCATGTCTGCCCCGTCCATGACGGTGCATGAGCAAACCTCACCTCTCTGCCTACAGTTCTGCTGCGGTACCCTCAACTTCAGCACCCTGTGCCAAAGCTTTCCAGATTTAAGCCTCTTCTTCCTCAAGTGGCAATACAGAAAAAGGTGGGAGGCTCTTTCACAAGCCTCCAAACCAGCCTGACTCCTACATACAGCTGTCATTTATAGTCCCATTGCATAGACACAAGTGAGATAGGTGCCAGGATCTAAAAAGCATATTCTCTGACTCGAACCATTTCCACCAGCCTCAGGCTCTGTTGCCTCTAATGTGCAGAAATGTATTTCTATGTAAGTGTTTCTCTTCCATCTATCTTTTCCAGCCTCCCAGCCATGATTACTTACACTGGAGTTTAAGTGTTTAAGTGGCAAAACTTAATTGTCTGCGGTTTCACACTTGTTTCTGAAGTGTTGTGACCATAAAGGTAAAAAGAGGACAACACATTTCTGAAATTAATGTCAGTCAGGGAATGTAAATACAATTTCCCATCATATGCCCAAGCACTGTGTGTCTGACTTCAATGCTTTTAGATGAGTCCTTCATCCGAATGCATCTTTGTTGGGGTTTGTACATTAACCACACGCTTCGCCAAGTTTTACTGTGCAAGAATAACATTACCATGTGTATATTCTGCTTTCTGATATCATCCTGAAAATTATTATGTGGTGACTTAAACATTCACTTAGAAGTCTTAGCTTTGTGGTAATGAGTTGCTTGCCAGAAAACGTTTATGATAGGACTCAATGCTATTTGCCACCCATTGAAGAACTACTATTAAACCCCAAATAGCTGGCATTTTTCTCTATCATTGCTCCCACTGCAGTTGAGACATTATTGAGCAATGAACTTCTCTGCAAGATCCATTCTATCACTCACTACAGTATTTTGCTTTCCCTGTAAGGGAGAGGTGTCCCCAAATGCCTTTGAAGTATTATTGCAGCCTTTTAGTAGGGGCAAAGAACAGTTTTGCTGCACATCTCAGAATAGGTTTGCCACCCATAGCTGTGTGCCACAGCCTAGTGGTAGGATGCTCACTCCTTCAGGGAGCTCCAAGGTTGGTCTTGCACCCAGGACAGGTTCTGCCCACCAGAGATGTCTGTGCAAAAGGAAAAAAAAAGCCCACTCCTAAGACTTTGTTCTGTTTGCTTTGACAAAGTGATTGAGAAAGAGAAGCTCTCTTGATCAGCACATAGTTCCACAAGCATTTCTCACCAGCCACAGTGGCAAAGGATAACCGTGGCATTCTCAAAATAAGATCAATTTTGGTGATATTTCACACCAGCAAAATTCTTGCAGAATCCTCTCATTATTTCAACATCACCCTACGAAACAAATTGAATCTTTACAGAGGTTCATAAAGCCAATTTCTCCAGCAGAGTCCACACAGGGTACCTCTGCCCCTTAAGAAAGGCACTGGCTACAAACAACAAAGAGGAAGACCCTCCAGTGACTTCCGCTTCCAAACCTACTCAGCTTTTGGTGGCTCTCTCTTCATTTTTCATTCTCCTTCATCTCCCCTCTCCCCACTCCCTGTCTGGGTAAGAACCGCGGGATGTGATAAAGGCTGAAGTGCTAAGGTTTTATAGTCATTGCTCTGAAATGGAGAAGGATTTCCACATGGGTGTTTGAAGTCATCCTACAGCATTTTCTACTTGGATACTTTATCAGTATGTATTTTCAGCAAATCTCCCCTAGGATGTAAGCAACTCTAAGGTTACTTTGGCCATGACGACCTACACATACATTTGCAAGGATGCAGTTATCTAAAAACTAATTTCTTCTCTCCCTACAAAAACTGCTGCCTCTATGGAAATGTTATTGCTGTCTGCTGAGCAGAGTTCTCCTCATCTCTTTCTGATCCAGACAGAAGGCAAGACTCATTAAACAAATGGGCCTGGCTTTAATGGATTTGACAAAGAGGAACTTTCCATTACAGATGTGGCAATAACAGCACAATATATACTATAAGCACATCACTATTTTCTTTGACCTAGGGAAGCTGAGTTCTGATTTTTTTTAATCACAAAGTGTTCTTTTGAACAGTAAATTTGCATCACTAGTCTCTTTTTAATACCTTGTCTTAGAAGAAGTCACTGTACACAAAAAAACCCCGAGACATTTAACATAATGGGGGCTTGCAGACTACATAAACTGCAGATTTATTTTCAAATGCTCACTGAAAAAATATTCCTCTCATAATAGCCCTTGCATAACTCCACATAAATATTTATATATGGTCTATATTTTAAAAAGCCTTATCCTTCTGCTTCAGAATCGTTCAAAATCAGCTGAAGTGAATACCTCCAGAGAGGTGACCTGCCCCAGCCGAAGCGCAGCCCCGTCCCTGCTCCATCACTTAGGGCACAATGGGACTTTGTGAGCCGGACCAGCCCTGCCCTAGAGGGCTGCCTGCTACAAAGCTTCCCAGATTTCTGCACCCCGTGCACAGCATAATTTGCAACTGGACCGTTTTCTGTGTGAGACACTTTTTTTCCCTTTGAGGCTCCTTTGGCAGGGTACATGGGGAGTGCACGAAGCCAGTGCTGCTTCCCCTGTTTTGGGGCTTGTAGGCGAGTGCGAAGGCAGTTGCTGAATTTTAGCTGGCTCCATCCTTGGGCCACAGACAGGGAGGAGCGAGCCCCCATGCTGCTTCCCTGCTGGCAACCTGCCCTGGCCCAGGAGAGGGAGAAGCTGCTCTAAGACAGGTTTAATGAGTGTCGTTGCCAATTTATGGCCATTCCTTCATGTCCTTCGCTTTTTTATAATCAACACTTGGAAAAGGCAGCTGTGAGGTTATCGTCCCTTAGAACGTTATTAAAGTCTAGAGGAAGTATTCATTTAGTACCAGCAAGCTGGATGTTTCATATAACTGTTACTTTCTCATGATACAGCATGTTATTAAATGTGTTTTGAAAAACAATTGTGGATCCCATTTTACCAGTTGTATAACATAGATACTTGCCTGTCCAAGCAAAGCAGCCCAATGCATCAGTCTATTAAGGAGACATTTATATGGGCAGGGTGCCCACTGGGCTGAAATCTGCATTCAGACATCAGCTTCCTTACGTCTAGGGAGTTTTGCAGTCATCCTTTTAGGAGAATTTTATGGCAGTTTGTGCTACCAGAGAAGCATTAAGGGTCTGCTTAGGGCCAACAGAGGAGAAAAGCAAAAGGATGGATGTGACCACTTCCAGCTGGTCATGTCCTTGTCCTGGAGGAGCTGGAGGAATAAAGGCTGCCTGTCTAAGCAGCGCTGCTCCAGGCTGTGTTCTCTTGTGCTGAGGTGGCTGTGGATGTTATCCCCAGAGCCCACCATGCAAGCAGCATGACTAAACCTGGCTCCTTTATCTCCAGCCACAGACCCCTGCATTTTAGGAGCAGGCTGTCTGAATCCTTTTCCAGCTAAACCACTGTCAGTTGAACAAGGAAGCTTTATGTATTTGCACCAACAACATCCCCACTGTTGGGAGACCACTGCGGCTCACCATCCCTCTCCTCCCAGGGGCTCATTCCAGCGCCTGGCTCACATGAAGTCAGCAGGCAAGAGCTTACCACACTCAGTGTGGGGGAGCTGGAGACAGTATTGCACTCTGTGTGTTGCAACCCATTACATCATTGGGACGGCGATTCTCAAAACCCCTCACACCAGCAAGAACAAGAGTATATTTTATTGCCTTGATGAGCAAAGGCAGCCCTTTGGGTTCAGAAACTTGCAGGTGGCTCCATAAGAACAAGACCTTGCATCTTAGCATCAAGTCCTGTACAGCTGGGACCCCATAAACTCCTTCCCCTGAGCAAGGATTAATAGTGATTCATGCCTGTGTGTATACTGTTAATGTGTGTGAGTGGGTTTTACTGAAGCTTAAAGGAAGTATGTGCCAAAGTACACACAACAATGCACTGATGGTCACTTTGTAAAAGTTTATCATGAGATAAATGAGAAAAAAAGACATATTCTTTAATTAATATGCAGAAAACTCTTTAAGCTGAGAAATTATGAGCTACTTTGAATGTGTGAAAAATGCACGACAATACAGGAAAGGTTCATCTTGGCACCAGAAAGATATTTGCATGCCCTGAACCCCCAGCCTCAGGCCCTGTTTCTAGGCAGATGATAGATTTTCCCAAGGCTAAGCAGACAGGAGATATGCTGCTGCACCACCTTCTGTCAAATGGGTTGTTATTCATCCTGCTAGAAAGGTTGTGCTGTGCACTTCTCAGGAGGGCACCCAATGCATCAGCATATTCAATGAAAAATGACATACTAAACCCGGAAAACCACTACAGATTTTCTATCCTTTTCCAGGAAATCTGGGAGTCAGAAGCAGGGGGAAACACTCCAGCTTATTCTTTGCAAACCAGTATTGTAATAATAAGCTACTGTCTATCAGTCCCAGAGCCCAGCTCCCATAACTCAGAAACCAGTTTCAGAGAAAAACTTGCCTGTCCCTCTTTAAGCATCATGTAGAGTTGCATATTGCCTGGAGCCTCTTGAACATGAGACTTTCTGTCCTATAGGAAATTGCAATTCAATGTTTGGTTTTATCTGCAACTAGAATGAGCTTTCCAAATGTCCATTTCCCACAGAGGGGAAAATTTTAAGAGAAACATGATTTTAAAAGGTCAGGATAACGTATGACACTGCCACAGACCAGTCCACAAAAGCAAGTGGTTCTGATACGGCTTTAAGTGTAGCTTTAGGTATAGGAATAAGCTAAAGTCTGGTGGCACGAAACCGGGAGGTGTACCCTCACATATCCTCAGTGACAGGCAGTTTCCCCATAGCAGCATTTCAGCTTCAGCACACACTGCCACTGCCTCTGTTGTGTGGCCAGGAGGTCAGGATCCACCATAACCAGGTGGATTTGGCAACTGATGGCATTTACAGCATTGCAGCATTTTGGGCAAGTGCCGAAGGGTGTGATGTCTGAGGCTTATTTGGTATGCTCTTGTGTTTTTCCCTGTTTTAGCCACAAAGTAAGTGATGACTTTAATGTTTGTCTTTATAAAGTGAGTAGGAGTTGTATTGGCTATACTGTAACTTGGCAGTCTTAATGGCACTACACTCATGATTAATAAGGAATAACTGTCTTGCAGTTCAGCCATAGAATGAAATGGGAAATTTCGGTAGCAGTAACCAAAGAAAATGTTGGCAGTGGGTGCTGTCTTTGGGCTATTTTTGCCTAACCAGACTAATGTGAATAGATTTTTTAAATGGTTCAAGTGTATAAATATTCAAAGAGATGGCAGTATATTTTATTAAAACCAGCGTGTTGCTTGGTAGGGCAGAAGGAAATAATGGCTCAAGGGTCTGGGAATGGGAGATGGAACCATTTACATCTAAGTCACTCTTTCACATCCAGCCAAGGTCAGCAGTAAACAAGAACCGTATCGTTACCAGCTGGTGGCCCACAGAATGAGAAATAAATTGATAGTGTGAGTCCGGTTTCCATTAGCATAGGCAAATATCACAAAAACAGAACCAGAAGTGGAACTAATTGACACTGCTGCTGGCTTTACCTGGGAAGTTAAGGACAGAGCTGAGGTGGAAACCTGACCACCTTCTCAGCGTGGCGGGTGGTCCCACCAGAGCCAAAGTGGAGCCTACTGGGCAATGTACGCTGCTCTTCTTGCTGTCACAATAGCACGGCGTGGTGCCTTCCTCCTCTGGGGCAACACGCCCAGGGGCCAGCACGAGCCCCACGGAGATGCTAAACACAAGAGACCTCCTCCCAGCAGGGCAAAGAGGGACCTCGCCCTCCTGCCTTCCCTGGGAACCATATGTTCCCAGGACAAATGCTTATGACGGATGGTTTCATTGGCATTTGCATCAGTAATGGTCTCTTCCTCCACTTTCCTGTAATTATACATACTCTTGAAATAATAAAGTTTTAAAGCAAAACAGGTGAGCTTGGACTGAGGTGGCAGCTGATGTTTAGTATTATTTTATTGTTCTGGATTTTCTGGTGTAATTAATTTATCTAGCCATAATATTTTAAGAACACAATCAAATGCCATTTTAGTTCGAAGCCAAAAAATACACTCACAATATATGAATGCTTAAAAAATGATGACTCTTTTTTTCTTAAATACTACAAAGAGAACATCAGTTTAGCATAATTACATTAAAGAACAGTCCCCTCAGAGAGAGAGGAGAGGGGGAAAGAAGAGTAAACACCTGCCAAAAATAAAAAGACTGCATGGGTCAGTGGTCACTTGATTACAATGTACACATTACAATATACATGTGTATATATAAGCACTTACATGCTTGTACATAATCATATCTAAACCAACATGCTTTAACACTTAGCTCCAAATTTATACTTTACAAAATGGTCCTTTCATAGGTATTAAGAGAGCATGAGATCCAGAACTACAAAAGGAAGTGTGCTGGTTTGTTTTTACTTTTCTCATATGACAGGCCAAATACTGCCTTTCTTGATGTTAATATCTGGAAATTTGTTACACAAGTAAGGTAGGGGGAAAAAATTAATAAATGGGACCCATTAAAGGTATTGCCAGAAAAAACTTACTAGTTTTGGCCAGGCCACTGATTTAATCAACATTTTTTCTTATTGAAAGCAAATGTTCAAGTACAGTGGAGTCGAACTGGCCTACTGGGGAGTTTCAAAATGCGGAAAATGAGTCTATATAAATCTGTATATGCCAAATATTAAATGGAAGATAGCTCTGTCTGCATATTCTGGGAAAGGTAGAAATAAATTCAGCAGTGGCCAGCTTGACTGGCTGTGCCTCCAAATCCCATCACCTGCCCTGGTGAGTCCAAGGTCACTCATGTTATCTTGCAATGGATGGGCGAGGTGGCTGAATCCCTGCTGTGATGGATGTATCTGGGGGCAAAGGTAGAGGCAGCTGAGGTAGTAGGGGCAGTTTTCCCCCATCAGCCACAGACATCAACATGAACATGCTCCTCTGATATCTTGTGCCTGGTAGGAAAGTCCTGGTGTCTCCAGCTCCCTGAAATACCACCTGCAGCATGTCTGCACCTTTATGCACCTAAATCAGGCCTTACAGCTCTGTGGAGATGGAGTGGGCAGTCCTGTACATCAGCTGGGTATAAATGTGACCGTCGCCTGTGCCTGAAGGGGTGAACCTCTCCTGGCTTTCTGCATAAGGGCTGGGAGAAAAGGCCATTCTACACCATCTTCCCTTTGCACAGAAGCACAGGAAAGAACAGCAGCACGCGAGATAAGCAAGATGAGCACTTTAGTTTCATTTCATTTCCTTGCCAGACACTCAGCAGAGAAGCTCTTCATGCTCTACAACAACTGGTATAGCAATGGGTTGAAGTAGATAAAAACACTAAGCAGGTGTTATTTGAAATGCCACATCTACAAGCAACCCAGTACGAAGTGTCTATGCAAAGCTAAATATTTTCTTTACCCCTCTGTGCGTGCAATCTGCACCTTGAGTCAACTATGCCACCTTGCTATAGACAAAGATTTAGTTTTATGTACAGGAGTCTTAAAAATAACCTTCACCTCCTGAACCCCTTTCTACAAATGCTCCTCCACTTAGCCTCAAGCTGAAGCTAATTTTCACACAACATCTGCTGTAATCAAAACCATCTGTGTGGCTATAAGTTAAGGACAGAGAATTTACAGCCCATGTTCTTCTCATCTGACACTGGAAAGCTTTTCTGTGCATTGCCTATATGTCTGCATTAGGTATATGGCTTCGGGTCCAGACACTCACACTGTCTCTTTTTCAAAAGCACTTTTTTTTTTTTTTTTAAAGTCAGCAAGGAATGCTCATTACCATGATGCTTAGGAAGGAGTAAGTGATGCCAAGTTGACTCTAGCAGAGATGCAGGCTACTGTGCACAATTAGTTGTTAGGCACGGAAGAGGCCTGTCGTGGTTTTTTGGTCATCCAATGTGTTTTATAAAGGTTCCTCAGCTTGGACCAGCTTTCCCTTACTACAGGTAATTAGGAAAGAAAAATAAATGAAAGCCGGACTCCTCTGGCTGTAGAGGAGTGCTGTGCTCAACCTCTTCAGCTGTACAGTGCCAGAGGGAGTTGCTAACAGCACTGACAGTTCAGGGAAGTGATTTATGAAGCTTTTCTTTTGTGAAAAGTTGGCATCTAGACAAACTATACCCCTGCTGCTGTCTGTGTACACCTCTAGCAAATATATAAGCTGAGCATATTCTATAAACAGACCATTATACCCGGTGACTCCCCTTAAAAAAACATGATTAGAAACCAAAACAGCTTGATCCACATTCGTTTAATACATGTATCAGAGATTATGATAAAGCAGCATCAGAACAAGACACACACCATATCACCTGGTACAACAGAAGATAAGTAACCATTTGTTTACTTAGATAGAAACCTGAAATTCTCTCCTGCTGAACATGTATTGTGAGCTAATCTAATCTGTTATACCAAATTTATTTTTCTTACAGTGTACCACTAACGAACAGCTTCTCTGCTGGTTTGGATGTGGCAATGACAAATCTCTATCCGTATAATTTCTTGAATCCTGTTCTTTCCACTTTTCCAAGAGTAGCAGTATGCACAACCTTTGCTGGTTAGTATGGTGACAAGCACAAATTCATATATTTTACACAGTTTCTAAATGTCCTCACACAATTGCTCATATATACCATGGTTAATGGGTATTAGTGGGTATTAGTGGGTATTAGTGCTTGCTTAAACACCACCCCAAAAAACATCCCATACCCTTCCTTGGGCAGCAGACCATTATGATGCATTTATTATGACACTTTAAAGAGTCAGTAAATTATTTTTTAGTAATTATTTGCTGGGAAGCTTAAAATTTAAAAAAACTCTGGTACTGTATTTCTGTATTTCACAAGAATTATGCAGTCCAGCTTTGTGGTCAGAGATAACGTAGAACTAAGGAGTTCTTCATTATAGGGAATTTATTTCCATGCAAGAACAACCTCAGAGGCAGATGAGGAAAAGTGCTGCAGAGCCACTCCACTATTGCAAGGCTGCTCATAATTCGGGTGAAAATCAGTAAGCCAGGTTTAAGGCAGCTTAAGAATGGGCTAATGTGTTTAACCTACAAATAATCAAAGCTTTCCAGATCCTGCTGTAAGTGTACAATATGCTTAACCCAGTGCAAGAGATGTGTTCTCTGCAGCCTCCACAGAGGTGTTTCTCTGCTCTGTTGAGCTGTTTTTGTTGAGGTAAATGGACTGCACTGTCACAATCAGCACTGAATCCACACATTTCCAGGCAAGAGTTAAATTCCCTGTGATGGCTGCATTCTGCTTATGCTGAGGGGATGGAGAATAATGAGAGTATGAAATGCAGAAGGGATAGAAAAGGTGAGCGCAAGTGTGGGCACACTCACAATCACTTGAGAGCTGGGCTGACATAACACCAGCTGAGGAGCATCTCTATTGACCATGCTAGCATAGCATCCACAAGTGTCTCATGGCAGCAATACCAGGCACAGCAGGGTCCTGCTCAGCCTTTTGCTATCACGCCCCAACCCAGTCAGGAGGCAGTGGCGGTGCTGCCCAGGCTGGACTGCATGGCCAAGGCTGGACCCTTGGTAGCCCAGGCACTGGATGTGAGCTCTATGGCACAGCTAGTTTGGATTATCGTCTATCTGCATCCCTTTGCCAACACAACCCAGAACTGAACTGTTGTGTTTGTTACGAGGAGAAGAATGAAGGAATGGTATTATAAAACCTCACACAAATGAAGTTTTAGTGATTCCCAGAAGGCTGTTTTACATCACTTCTAATTCATGAGTCTCTAGTTATTACTGGATGTTCCAGCCAAGAAGGCACTAGAAAAAATTGGATGAGAATAAAATTAATACCTGATCTCCAGGTATACTACTTCTCCAAAACTACTACTCCTCAGATGTAGTGAAAGACATCTATAAAAAAGCAATGGTTACTGACTTTAAAACAATAGAAAAAAAGAGATCTTGAGGATGCATTAATATCAGATCCCTTCAACCTTTATAGCAAATCAGGTATCACCACCTTTAAAATATGGCAGGAAGGTTTCTTCATGGCACAAAGGAGGACCATAAAAAATTAAACTCTATAGGGGCTTAATTTAGAAGGACATAGTAACCTTTTTCCTAGCCCATCACATTTTTCACCAAAATCAGATAAGAGAGGCATGTCTGGCTGGAGAGCTACATGAAAAGAAAGATGTGGAACTGAGGTGGGCATTTTGGATGACATCCATAGTGGGATACTGTAGTTTCAGGGTGCTGTTGTTGTCAGCTTTGCACCTGTTCTGTCTGGAAAGCTGTGCAGACCAGCCTGATTAACACAAACGAGTTTAATCAGGGCTTGAGAGGTCACCTCCCTGCCAAAAATCTGGGAGTTTTTTATAGCCCACCTATGCCATCACATCAGCTAAATAAACTCTCCCTGTTCTTTCTGGAGTGGTGACAACATTTATTTGATCTGTTTGGCACCACAGATTAAATACAAGGCTGCACGCTAAAGGGGAGATATTTTTTTTTCGATTACATTTTAGGTGAGATGGAGCAAGAATAAGAGAGAGAGAAAGAGCAAAGTCAAATAACCAAGGTGTTATGTTAGAAAAAAGGCCTTTTCCTTGGCGCAAAGTAGGTGGAAGTAGAGCCAGGAAATTATGATTCTAATACCTACTCTGTCATCTGATTCTGTGTGGTCTTGGGCAAGTCCTTTAAACCTGCCTCTCTAAATTCTTCAACCTGTAAAATGGGGACAACCAACCACAGAGGAGTTTGATGAGTACTAGCAGATGTTTTCACAGCACATTGAAAAAATGTGAGAATCCATGGATGTGCTATTATTACTCTTCAAGAGTACACCTGAATGAAATGAATCTGTACCGAAAAAATTGTATATAAGATGTAGAAACCACTCCTCTTTCTGTAGTGGGTGATTTTATTTTTATTTTTAATTTTATTTATTTTTAATTGTGTTGCAAAAGTATCTTTACTGAGAATTCTTGCTCTAACACTGGCTACGAAATACCTTCTTGCAATATTTTACTGTCAGAAATGTCTGCTGTTTTGACTGGATCCCTAAGATTTGTGGTATGATTCCGTTTCTGAACTACTTGAGTATGACATTAGGGATTAAGTTGCTGGAGAAAATACTAGAAAATTTGAGATTTCCTCAAAATTTGCTCATTCAGGACTAAATTCAATCCATCGTCTTCAAGGTAGACGTGACTGGAGGCTGTGTTCTGTCTCTTTGAATTTCTCTCTTCCTTCTACCAGTTTTGACAACAAAAGCCACTCCCCAGAGGCCTCACATAAGAGAAACACAGGAAGGCCGTGCACATGGACAAATAGAAGATACAAAAAATTAAAATGGGGTGTCAGCGGGAAGACGTGATGAGAACCTCCCCAGCTCTCATGGCAACAACATGAGCCACACAGCAGAAAGCTTAAATAAAGTAGTTTGATAACTTGATGTCTAAAAGTAGTGTCCTTTGCTCCTAGTCTGTACCTTCCTATGGATTTGATTTGCAAAGATGCTGACGGTTTGTCAGTCTTCACAGAAATCCATGGGAGCTGAAAGACACTGTGCAGGGTCAAAAAATAAGCCCCTTGCCTGGGTGCCTCAGTCCAGTGTGAAAATCCAACTCATAGTGTCTCTGTTTAAAATTTCTGTCTTAAATTTGCTTTCAAATGTCTGCTATGCTAACTCCAGCTTTGGTGCAAATCAGCAGATTTAGGGATTTCTTATTGGCTTGAGATACACTGTAAAGTCCATTTCCAGCAGCTGAAGAAGGGGCTAGGATTTCTTGCAGTGTGGAAGCCAGGGTGTGACAGTACAAATTCAGGCTAATGGAGCCAATCCTGTTCGAATTTCAAATATTTGCCATCCCTTGGAACAATTGTTGCTTTAGACAAGTTGCACAAGATGATAGAAGAAAACTGGGACTTCACTGCCGTTCTCAAACAAAGAGCATATTCATTAGGAAAGCCACCCCCTCCAAAGCACTTACACTGGCATATGTTTCCTACAGACAGCAAGGGCTTCAAATCATATCATATGTTACTCATTTACATATCACATTAACTAGTGAAGACAGCAGAAATCTAATGTTACTTCCTAACCAGCTCAGGATCTCTCTGCAACTTATTAGTCACCTCTTCCCTCAGAGGACTTGTGCTGCACTGTATGGTTGCAGTTAAGTCACCAGATGGTGTGGAGTCAGCACTCTAGCTTCTTACACCCAAAGCCCACTCTTCTTTTTTAAGCCACAGGTTGTTTTATGAAAATCTAGCTAAATGAGGAAGAAAGTACTCTCAGTTTGGGAGAAGTTTGTATGTGGTGGGCACATGCATCAAGTGATGAGGATGGTGCCACCGAGCACCTGCGACTGATGGTGCTGCTTGGTGTCCATGTGGATGGGCCAGCAGGAGAAACAGCTCACAGAAAGATGCCCCAACAGCACAGAACTGTGAGTAACCTGCAGGCAAATGCATCTCAGCACTTAACCTGCTGAAACTCCCAGGGCTGCACAACCTCAACTACCCAAGCGTTGAAACTGTTGCCAGTAAACAAATGTCACTGTCATTTAATAATAGTGGAACAGCTCAAGTGGCCTCAGAAACCAGTAACATATTTTTAAGGAGGGAGATCTTTCAAGGGAGCCCACTGATTTCTTTTCCTTAGAGGTTTCTGGGAAGAATTTAATTTCTTTGCCCGATGGAAGAGAGTTGTCACGAGCAATAGATCACTCTTTTATGTGGCACGTTGTTGGTTTCATTTAAACCACTTAGCAGCCCTGCTTAAGGCATCTGCTTGTGTAACCGACCCTCCACTGGTGCTCCCAAATCTCCAGAGTTCATATGCTGTTGTGCCAGCACACTGAATGGCTTACCAGCTCCACAAATTCTGCATTCACAATGCCTGAAAGACAAGACATTTCTGTAGCTTGCCAAGTAGACTTGATTCAAGATCACTGTGTTCTAGTCGTGGTTTTAGGATATATGTCAATAGCTTTTGTTTAGTGCAGTTTAGTTGGACCATTGTATATGTGATTGATGCATCGAAAAGTAACTTTGGGAGAGCTGAAGCAGATCCATTTAAAGCTTCCATTTTGGAAGCATGAAAATAGGTGTTTATTCCTGTGAGAGCCTCTGGATTTCCTCAGGCAGGTAACTTTTTCAGGATCTTTCAGGATCTTCCTTTTTTCAGGATCTCACTGTGGAGGGGGAGCTGGCAACTTCACCTGGAGCTCCACATCAAATGGGCTGTGACGTAGCCAACAGCATTGTCAAAGAGTGACACACAGATGAAGAGTAAAATAGCCTGGCAAAGCTTTTCAGGGAAGTTTACACAAACTGTGCCTAATTAAACTTGGTTTAAGGTCACTGCTATTAGTCTCTAACTTTATCAAGAAAATTATATTTAAAAAAAAGGGTTCTTGGATATCAGAGCTTTGTTTTTTCAGCAATAATCTGTTTTCTGTGTTGGATTTTAAATTAAAACCTTTTGCATTGTAGTTTTTCCACTTACAAGTGGATTATTGCCACTTAAAACAATGAGAGGCAACTGTTGTCCCTTGTGTTACAGAAGGATCTGAAAAAAATACAAAAGCAATAGAAATATGCCAACTTTTGTTTACACATGTGTGCATATCAATGCTTTCTGGTGCAGGCAAATTTGAGGAGGGCTGGGAAGAAAGTGCCAGCATGATTGATTGCATTTTCCTGTTCATGGTCATCTGTCTATGTGGCATACATAGAACAGTACATATGGTTAGCATAGCCCTCCTGACTCACTATATTTCACACATAGCTACCTCAAAATCAAAGCTACAACTCCTTGCACTTGTTTATTTTCCTGGGGTAATATACAAGGAAAGGTGACCGAAAGAAAACAAAATGCATAATACCAGAGAATTCCATTTTCACTCAAAACTCAGCAAAACCAGACAAAGTTTTCTGAGGCATAGAGAAGATGAGGGAGTGCTGTGGCCATCTGACCTTTCTCCCATCGATGCTGCCATCTCCATCAGCAATCCTTTACTTCTTACCTATTTTTGGAAACTGTTCTTACACTACATTTCCAAAAGCTTTTTCAACTGGGATAGAATGAAGGAAAATTGAATTAGGTGCAATATCTTGTCTTTATGTGGGTAATATATTTGAAGAGAGGACTGTTTAAACCTTTTGTCTTGCACAGAATGAAGCACATTGCCCCTGCTACACAACCTGCCCATGAATAACCACAGTCTTTCAAGGCTACTTTGTCCCCTTCCTCCAGCATGTTTCTCAGGATAATATATCTTTTCTCAGGACTGCAGGAAGTATTGAAATCACTTTGAGAGATGCCTTTTTGATAATATTTCTGCTCCAAATCAAGGAAAAAAAAAAAAAACTAAAGTGGGGAGGTGGAGGGAAAGAGAAAGATTGATCTGGGAATTTTGTTGCTTTGCTGCTTAGTTTTTTGGCTTTAGACATAGAGCTCTTGTAATTACAAGATCTCTTCTCTTTCAGGCTTCTAGGTTTCTTGAAACACTGTGGCCTTGTTTTGATACAGGAGCACTTGGACACTTGGATACAGTGCATTATACATTTCCATGGTTGGTCCTGTCTCAGCATCAGATCATGGACTTGCCTCATTTAAAGAGAGACACTCAGTCTCCCAGTGGATATCATTCTGACTTTGGGAAACATGCCAATCCAGAAATGTTAGATTACACCCAGCATCAGAATCTGGTCACTGTCTCCAAAATACACCTGTCTTTGTGTAGTTCATTTATCTGAAAGCAGAAGACAGAAGATTTTTGTACTCAGAGTCACTGCATCCACAAATGTCTGTTTTGACCCAATACACATGAAAAAGGTTTTTTTCATATCTCCTTCTACATTTTGTTTAATTTTAATTTAGTTTAAACTAAATTAATTTAGAACAAATTTAATAAAAAAATTTTTTTATTACTTTTTAAAAATATCACTCACAGTCTGTTATCAACAAGAATGTTAGACCCAAAACATAGCTCTTTTTTCATATGCAGTATGAAGAATAATAACTATTTTAAGAATAAAACTGATACTCAAGAAAAATTCCGTTATACAATACTCCCCTGTCGGGGAAAGAAAATAAGCCATAACCACGGCCTATCCGCTTACTTTTTCCATTTCTAGTCTCTTTCTGTCTAAGGAACATTGTCAACATTTTGCAGAGAGAACCAAGTGCCAGCGAAAGAGTAAGAGGAATTTGATGACTACCCTTCCAGCCACGTGTTTTCCTGTCCAGTTCTCCCCAGACATTTGATTCAGCTTTGCTTGGGAATTCAGTGCCTGCCACCCTGCACCTGCAGTGCCTGGGACTCCCACTTCCCAGGATGCTTTGTATGATAGTGGGGATCTGTCCTACCTCTTCCTCAATATGCTTCATCAGAACCTCACCAGATACGTTTTGCTGTAGCTTTGAGTTCATACATACCTTCACTGCAGATGTCTCCCACTCAAGTGCATCGGCAGCATTAGCTTTCCCAAACTTTGCAGGCTGTTGTCTCATCTTCTCTAAAAAATGGATGGCAGATTATTTTCACAGCCTGTCTTCCGTGTCCCTTCCCCATTCCCTTTCACTTACAAATACAGGAGACATGCTTGTGGCAAGAGTGTTCGCTAAAGCTGCAAGCTGGAAGGTAATTCTGGAGACTATTTGAGGAGAGCACAGGGCTTTTATCCCACAGTCACGGGAATATGCCCCGTGGCTGATCACAGCCAAGGAGGTTTGATCAGAAAGCTCTTAGGAAGCTCACTAGCTCTCCACAGACTGCAAGCTGCTTGCAGACATTAAAAGAGGTTGGATTGTCAGTGGGCAATACAAATGAAAGCACTTGTTTTCCTTCAAAATGTGTTTCTGCACTTAGTGCACCTTATACTAAGATACACAGCTGCAAAAGTCTTCCTCCTCTGTGTGATCTGCACAAAGGTTAGAAACCATTATTATCCTTGTACTAAAGCTTCATCTATTTCCTCAGTGAGGGTGTAGCAGGCTCCCAACAGTATTTGGAGCGGGGAACGCTGATATACGATACAAAAGTTCACACCAGCTGTCATGGCTTTTAAAGATGATAAAACATTCAATCAAGCCATAAGCTGGATCATTACTTTTTGACACCCTATTTCCTGTATCCAGTGTCTCCAGTTGTAGCGGGCGACATTTTCAGTACAGAGCCAGTTCACTTTGGGTGTAGGCAACTTTATAAGTGCTGTTACACGCTGGTGCGATGTGACAAGTTGAGAGCAGGATGTATCTCTGTCACCAATTCCAGATGACCATGACACTTGGGAGGCATTGCTGTGGTGGCAGAGTTTGCTGGCAAGGGTATCCATACCTCCCTGTCTGATAGCATAAGGGGTTCTTCCATTCCCACACTTTTCCCAGTAACACTGAGCACTGTCTTCTTCTGTCCCCTGTGCTCCCCAGGTGCCTTTTATTTTTTTTCCCTGGATAAGACATGAACATGAAGAACAAAAATTAAGCAATAACTTCCTTACCAGTTTCAGATTGTATCTGTAGCTGAAGGATGGGGAGGTCCATCAAGGAGCAGCAAGTGGGGAAGAAGGTGGACTGAGGCCGATGGGCTACAAGCATAGAACATGTCCAAGTGAGGAGGCATAGGTAGAAAAAGCATGCAAAGCACTGATGGCCAAACAGGTTATCCTGAAGTTTCCTCTCTAGATCCATGGTCCCCTAAGAGGAAGGAGAGTTTAACTTTCTCTCAGGTAAACAGCTCAGGATCTATACACAGCATTTCCCTGAGCTTCCTACATTCTGCATGACAGCTATTGTACTGAGTTAGGTCCAGATAGGCCACGTTTGTCATCAAAAATGGTGAACTAGAAAAGGGTGTTCCAGCTTCCCAGTGCCTAGCAAGAAGGCAGTTGCTGCCGGCTGAGTTGTCCATCCTGTACCACAAGGAGATGATCCTGGAGACCGCAAAGCACCCTCTCCAGTGGCACACATGGAAAGGCTGCTATAGAGGCTATGCGAAAACAACATCTCTGAACCCAGTAATCACCCATGTGAAGCAGGAGAAGCGGCACAGCGCTGGGAGTGGGGAGACACTCATATTACCTCAAAGCCCTGGAAGCCTCAAGCCAACATGGTGCAGGTGCCTTCAGAGGCTGCGCCTCTCCAGGAGAAGGCAGACTTTCCTCTCCGGTATGTTGGGAATGAGGTGCCCCCTCGCCCTCAGAAAGAGAAACATCCACTTTGCTGGAAGGCAGATGTTTGAGCATTATCTGGTGCATTCAAGCAGCTGCCAGCTGAATTGCTGAGTCTGAGCCTGGACTGGCAGCAGAAATGGCCCTGAATGATGGCAGGATTATTGCTGATGTTATTTATGAATTACCATCTTTGATGTTTAACAAACCCGGACATGCTGTAAATTAAATTATTATTTGTTCATGGATTCATAAAATGCAATCACTGTCAGAGATTATAGCAATAACCCACAACAAATGGGATTTGGCTTTAGTTTTTAATTTCAGGGCAGACTGCCATGCCCTTGTTCTCAATGAAATAGTGACTTACTTTGCAAAGATAATGTGCTTTTATTAGCACAAAGGGTGTTTAGAGTGGAGGCCTTGCAATCAGCCTGGCCTTGATATTTACTGAAAATAGAATTATTTCACGTAGTCCTTGAAATATCAGCAACTGGGAAATTGTGCTTAATTTCTTCTGCTACAGATAAGGAGGTGACCCAGTCGGTATTTGGGCTGGTCAAGGTTAATGTTATTGGTTGCACTGAGACTGAGAGTCTGCGAGATGTCCTGTCTATATGACCTTAACAAAAGAAAGGGCAGAGAGGGTTATTTTGAGACAACCAGCTTTCTAATAAAGTAAAACTGGAGGATCCCAATAAATGCATTTCACTTAATTTACAGCCTCCTACGCTTGCCCATCAGAGCATACCATCACATCCTTTTGTTGTGGGAGTGTGTTGCACATAATCTAATTATTTCTTCTGAGTTGAGAAATTAATAGAAATAACTCAGCTACAGGTTTTATGTGTAATGTTTTCTTAACCTTATGGACTGACCTAGGCATATTGTTCATACAATTGTAGCCACTGAAAAACTAAGGTCACACTGAAAAAACTAAGGACTGTACGTGGAAGAGAGGACCATAACAGTATTGTTCTTAGACTACTTTGTCTTCTTGTCATTGACGCGCTGGAAGCCACTGGGTTAATTTAGGAAAAAAAGAACCTTCTAAAAGCAAAGTCCTGGTGATCTCAGATCAATTTTACATGGAGAAAAAAAGCAGAGCATTTGACTTCCCTCTAGAGTTCAACATCACACACATGCAATCATCCACCTCTTTCCTTAACTACCTTTTAGCTAGGAAAACAAGAGCAGTGAAGTGAATTTTGTCAAAGGCCACAGGAGAACTACAAAGAGTTGTGTACCAAACAGTAAATATTTGTTTCACTATTACAATATATGCTTACAAGACCAAAAGAGAGTATTCGAGTAGTGACCAAGGCCCATGTTCTTGATGTGAAATACAGTTTTGCCTGCACACTGGCTTGGTACTTCAGCCGTAGGCCAGAGAAGGCCAAGGAGCAATGCTAAAGGGTAAAACTTTCAACCCCCCCTCTGAAAACAAAACAATTTCTTTTAATGAGTGTCTGGTACACCCACCTAACTTATGAGGCACCCAGCAATTTTAACAGATATGACCCTGAGCCTTCCTGGGACAGCATGCTGTCTGCTTAAGCCATGAGTCCAGAGACATTAGTTTGGGAATAAACTTCACATTTTCCAGGCTGGCTGTACTAGACTCATATTCAACAGACTCAGAACAGAGGAAAAGGAGATCAGATATTTGGACCTCTGCAGACCTATTCATTGGCTTTCAGTGGAAATGCTTTTGAAAAATATAACCATTTTATGACATGCTGTAAGAAAATGATACAAATGAGACATTGGTTTTATTGTGAAAACAGATTGCATTAGGAAAGGAAAGGTAGATAAAGCTCTTTATGCCTCTTGAGCTTCATATATAGGCACCTAGGGTGGGCCTTTGGCTTGAGACTATTTTCTCCTCCCTACATATTGTCTCTGTGCCAGTGTTAATCCAGAGTTAGTGAAGGGTTATTGTCCATCTGAGTGGGTTGGAACCTCTTACATTAAGACCATATCTGAGAGCCTTTTAAAAATGTCACATTGCATGCTCACCTAATATCTTGATTCTAAAAGGCTCCCATTTGTGGAACTTGAAATTCATTAAAAAGTCAATACATCCTCATTTATATCCTTAGTTGTTGAGAAAGAGATGTGTGAAGCATTCTGGGTTTTGGGGGGTGTTTTTTTGGTTTTATTCTTTTTACTGGGATCATAATGAAACACATCACTAAAATACCCCATCCATCACATCATCAGCAAAGTATTCATATGGTCTTCTCTAATTGGGATCACATTTTTAATAAGGAATTTGTACCTATGTAAAGATAATGTCTTAAGTTCTGCATGTGATTTTTCTCTGTGTTTCCAAGGAGCTGAAAATATGATTAATTTTTTTTCTAGTTCTTGCAGATAATTTGATACAGAGTATTTTAGAAAATTTCTTTTGTATTTACATTTTGGCATGAGTACACCACATTGTTACATTGTTCACAGCATTTTTATTGCCACTGCCAACTTCTTTTGGGGAAAATCAAAGAAAAGCTGAGACAAGATATATCAAGCCACAGCCATTTGGCTGCCTAGTATTTTATTGCTCCCTTCTTTCTTACTGGTTTCCAGTTCTCAATCTTGTCATTTAGTGCTTCTAAATAAACTATTTTCTTGCTTGTTTAGTAAATAATTTTACAAACAGAGCTGTTTGAGCAGACTCTTCTTCATGTCACACAAGTTAAAACAAAGCCATGCCGCGGTTGACTGATATTTGGAAGATTTCCTGTTTATGATGGTATATTCTAAAAAGAGGCAACTTTCACTGAGCTTTCTTAAAAACAAAGGATACTCATAATGTAGCCATTTTGTGATTCTAGGACTTTGATTGTTGAAGCCTTCTGCCTCTAAAGAGACTCACAAGAAATGAATGCAGTTGCCCTCACACATTTATTTTCTCCAAGTGGTCTTAATTATAATTATGTGGGGGTTCCTTCTCTGGAGACATTCAAAACCTGCCTGGATGTGTTCCTGTGTAACTTGCTCTAAGTGGCCCTGTCTTGGCCTAGACGGGATTGGACTAGATAATCTCCAGAGGTCACTTCCAACCCTAAGGATTTTGTGATTTTAGGGGAGTAGAAAAATCCCTACAGTGCAGGGTATCTCTACAGAAATTTTGGGTGAGCCAACCTAGGAGCTCATATTTGCTCCTTCCCACCATTTCCTTTGCACTCCCTTTTCCACATCATGCTCCCATGGCAAGAAAAGTTAGCTCAGATATTTCTCTGCATTAGGAAGGCTTTCTGCCTCTGGCTCCTCAGAGGCTCACAAAAGGTTCAGAGACATGGGGTAATTTTGGGGCAGCGACCCAGTGGAGACTCAAAAGGCCTTTGCCATCAGGCAAGTGCTATTATGGATCTCTGGTTTATCCTTCCCTGAAAGGCAGGTGGGCACCATCAGCTATCCCCAGTGCTTCTTGATGGCATTTCAACAGTGAATGCAAGCTAGCTTCAGGTGTTACATAAATAAGACTAAAAGTTGGATACAATTCAGAATGTGGGCAAAGCTCTCTTTTGAATCAAGCTGTTCATGAAGTCTACATAAATAGTCCCCTAAGGACCTCATTAGGCATTATTTCATTTTTAAAGTTATTCCAATACTATCTTTTTTCAGTTATTTTCCCCTGGAGACTGGATGATACAGTTTGTTTAGCACACAAAAATTTTTGGTTTTGTTTTCTTTTTTTGTGGGATTTTTTTCCCCTTGCTTCTATTTCATTATATGCCTTTATTTAACTAAAGATTTAGTTCTAGTCAGACTCAATTAAGGTCTTTTTTTTTGTTATTTAAAATCTTTCTCTTACACTATTGGTCATCACAATCTCATCTGCTCTCCTAGGAGTTGTTTCTCCCACATGCAGGGCAGTACTACAGCACTTCTCCATGCAGCAAAACACAGTCCACCCTCACTAAAGGCTGCCAGGGTCAATGGAGATTTTAATATACCTCAGACTGGAAAATGGGCCTGAATGGAAGGGTGAATCCTTCGGGATTTTAATCTCTCTGAAGGTTTATACTGCATTTCACCAAAACAGTTTGTATGGGCCTAATCCCATCTACATTCTGGAGAGCACTTCAGCATATGCTTAGCTGAAAGCATGTGCTCAGGGCCATTAAAGTTAACGATGCTTAGGCAGATTTCAAAGTTAACTGCGTGTTAAGGGTCTCTCTGCAGTGATGATTTCCAATGGTTTGCCTGGAAGAAACTCCATAAAATATAGCTGGATTGAACTGCACAGTGTTTTCACTGTGGCAAATCTGTCTGCCATGAAAACATGAATGGGGAAGTGTAAACTTCTATACTAAATACTGCTAGGAGAATGATTTATACACAGCACTAAAAAAATATTGTTGCAATAGAACAGATTAGCATAAGATCTCTCGGGAGACACTACGCTTTCCTTGGGTTTTGCACAGTGCCTGGCAGACTACAGATGCCAGAGTTAGCAAATAGTTATTAATAATAATAAAATACTTCTACTGACAGAGCAGACGCCAGTTCTTTGTATCAACCACATGTGTCAGACAGATAAATGTCAGACAGATAAATATAAACCTGCTCAAATTAACTCTTTGTGAGTTAGTAATTTTTTTTAAGATGGGACTGGCTCTACGTTGTATCTTTTTCCACCCCTTACTCTGTCTCACTTTAGTTTAAATCCTTTTGCCAGCCATCTGCCTGTCAAATCAACAGAGTCAAATCAACCAGCGTAAGATCATCAGCCATCCCTATTTTGCTATAGGAATGATAGCAGAGCACAAGCTGTTGACAATTAATGGCTCTACACATCACACCTGACTTTTTCACAGTGTAGTTCCTAGACCTTTATTTATTAGAGCTCAGAACATCTTGTTGCATGTTCACTGCTTTGCTGCCCAGCCCTGAGACATGCTGAAAGCTGCACCCTTGCAGGGAGAGGACATGTGCTTTCAGATTAATGCTGCCAAATTCAGGTGAAAAGGGCAAATTCTGCCAAATTGCCAACAGCAAGTGTTGCACTGGGTCTTGTGAGTGTGAGACAACAAGGCTGTAGGTATCAAAACCTGACATACTGAAAATGCACCATTGTGAGGTTTGGGGTGGAAACATGGAGTGAAAATAAGCTGACTTGTTATGAGATACAAACAACTTCTCTAACTCATTGTTCTTGTTACTGAGTGTTCCCACCATGACTAATGGCCTGCATCAGCCTAGCCCCTGGGAAATGCCTTGTGAGGCAGCGAGGCAGCAAGGCAGCAGCAGTGCAGCACGTGGTGTTGACACCTTGAGCTCAACAAGACTGAAGCTTCTGCAAGGCAGAGAAAAAATCCAGAGTTTAGAAAAAGACGTGTCCCATGCCTACAGTCCCAGCTGGGCTCTCTTTGTTCCTGTGCTGATTTTAGCACATCCAAAGCATATTGCATGTTTTCAAGCTACTTTTTCCACAGCCACAGGGGCTAGGAACTCACTTTAAAAAAAATAAATAAATATGAAAGCTAGGATTCCAACCTAATCAAAGCACTCTGGAGGCTCACACAATAAAAATAACAAGGGAAGTTATGAGAGCCACCAATGCAGCCAGCGTCGCAGTTGTGCCCCCACCACCTCTAGCTGTCTGAAAAGACAGGCGCTGAGTTTGTCAGGCACTCAGCCTTCTCGAGAGCCTAGAAAAGCTCACATGTTTTGAGGAAAACAAGATTATTTCGACAAGAGCTGCCAGAAACTAGAAGGTTCATACACGCGAGGAAGACTGACCCTTCTATTTACAATGAACCGGCCCGGCGGCTCCCAGCCCAGCTCCTAAGGGCTCTCCAGAGCAAAGGCACAAAGATGTTTTTTTGGAAGGCTCCATGTTCTCCGGCTGCCTCCTCCAGGCAGCTGTCCTGTATTTTCTTGACGGGACCTTCCAGACGAAGTAATATCTCTGGCCAGAAGTCAGGCACCTAGTGCTACCTCGGGGACCTGACACTAATAGTGCACACCCACCCATCCCTTCCCCTCCACAGCTACTCCCACAGCTCCCAGCCCATCACTTGTCTCCTCGAAACGGCACGCAGCTGCCCTGCCTGCGCTGCTGGCATTGCAAAAGGGAGAGGTTTCAAGCGAACAAACCCTGCCTACACAAGGCAGGGGTGTAAGCTGCGAGAAGGGAGCAGGGCTACTCCTCCACAAGTAAACTTGGCCCATCACGCTTTGCATTCTGCCATCTACCTCAACTTTAAAAGCCATTTCACAAGTAAATACATTAGTATGTGGAAAGTTGTCCTTAACAGAGTGTGTAAAGGCTTTTGGCACAGAAAAGGTGTGTGATAAAGTGCATTCCAAACCCCAGCCCTGAATTAAGTATTTAAGAATGTTCTCCAATGGGGAAAAAGGGTGAAGTAAAAAAGGATGAAACAAAAAGAAAAGAACCAAAGAAATTGGCAAAGGCACAGATGAATCATGAAACTCTAAATAGAGCTGCCAAAGTTTCAAAAACACTCTTAGGTACAATTTAGTAAACTAACCAAGTAAGAGATGCTCGTAAATTATGGATGTATGCAGATGTTGGTGGACTCCAGAATTAACTTTAAGCCTATTAAAACTTTAAACACTCAATGTGCTTGACTGTCAACAAAGGTTTTAAATAGTGTTGCAGTTTGCAGATCACCAGGGATTCAGCGTTCTCAACTGAACATCTTTAGGCTGGAGGCTCAAGGGCTGCAGCCTGCTATGCTTTAGCAGGGTGCAAACAATAAAAAATGTGGAACTTCCAAATAAGTGAATTCATGGGAAGGTCCAGTAGAGTGGGTGAAACCAGGACATGTCACAGATTTAAGATCAAGAGCCTTCAATGAACATTAAGATGTTAAATGTTAATATTTACATCTTGGCATCTGCTGAGTTGTTTGGCGATTCATGAGATACCTCAGTAGGGCACAGTCTGGGGAATGCCCCCCTCTCCTGCTCTCTGTATGGAAAAGGTTTAAACTTTCAGGACAAAAAGATTGAGTCTCTCCTGATGGTGTGCTTTGAGACTCAATCTTGTGCTGAAGCCGCTTCTGCTCTATTGACAGCCCTGGCTTCACCTGAGGTATCTCTATTTTGGGATGGTCTCTGAAGAGAATGAAATTACGAGAGGACTAACTTACAAAACGCAGGTTTTTTATGATGGAAAAATTTTGCTTAGAGCATAAAAATAAAGGACTATCATCATTCCACTAGACAGAATTCCAGCCCTAAAATCAAGGACCATTTCAGAAAGGAAGGTGCACAACAGACCAGATCTGTGGTTTTTAGTGGGCACAAGCAGAGAGGTCCAGTGCTTACTTATACCATCTAAGCCACTGGATGTCAGCGATTCTACCAAGGCTGGCTCTGTCCTAAAGACAAAAAAAAAGAGAATTAATGCAGATATAGCATTGCTTTTTTTTTAATGAAGTCCACCCATGCTCGTGGGAGAGGGTGAAGCAGGAATCCTCATCCCTTGCTGATCTTAGGTTTCAAACTTTTTTTTTTTTGCCATCTGAACTTATTAAAACCCTTTATACACTTCTAAATTCTTCTGTGGTACATGATATGTTTAAAGCCAAAATAATAAGAGAACGAGAGTGTTTCTGCCCAGAGATCCTTAAATATTGAATGCAAATTTCCTGATAAAAATCCCAAAGAATCACAACAACATTTATAGTGTCCTATAAATTATGCTAAATCAAATAAATCAGACTATATCATCTCTAGTGGCTCCTACACAGTCTTCAAATATATTACCCACTCCTCATCAGTCCATTCCACTCAATAACCAGCTCTGTCTTCGGTCCCCAGGCCTGCTTTAATTTGAACAATATATTAGCCTTTGCAGTATAAAGGAGAAAGAAACCTCAGGAAGAAGGCAGGCTGGCTTACAAATGAATCTCCTGTGGCAGCTCACTTGGACACGTAGGATGGATGGCTATTCTGAGTGATTTGTGTCCCAGATGCAGCCAGGGCAATAAATCCTTCCCTGGCAGGCCAGCCAGCAGCTAAGAGCCCGAGCGGTCCCTGCCTCTGCCTTCCCCCAATCCTCACCTCCCTCATCCCTCCTAAATACAAAGGCTTGCAGCCTCTCCACCTCCATTCAGAGGGCATATTTCATGGAAGACGTAGGAAGAGCAGAACTAGAAGCTCAGCCTCAAGGAAGAGAGGTCTCCCCTGGTGGGTCTCCCATTGCTGGGTGTCCATGGCCATCCTTGCATGGGAGGTGGCACTGGGTAGAGCCAGAGCCTGAAGCTGCCATCCTCCAAAATGAACCCCCAGGGCCACTCCAGGGCACGTGGTGGAGAGGATGGACCTGCGCATCACCTCCCATAAGCTGCTCCTGGGAGGATGGAAGAGGGCAACCAAAGATAGGCAGCCAAAAACCTGCTCCTCCCTGAGGTGTCTTAAAAGCAGGGAGACTAAACCACCCAGCCCCTTCCCAGGGTACAGGCTAGTGTACAATATGCCTGAGATACAGGGTCACAAGCTGAAGGCTTTTGGTGCTGAGCCAAGGCTTTGCTCGGTCTTCCCCGGAGAAAAGAGCAAACGGCCCTGTGTCTAGCATCATAAAACACATGGTGGGGCTATCAGAAGGCAGACTGCTGAGGATACAGTTTAACAGAGCTGCTGGGACTTCAATTTTATTGCATTTATTTTCATGAATCATAATAATAAAGAAAGGAAAAGTTGGAGTCCACTCAATTGAGTTAATGCTTTCGGAATTTTATTAATCAATGTCTCAGAGTTCATGAAAAAATGACACCTTTTAAAACCAGTGGAGAGGAACATTTCCAAATACTTCCAATCAAAAGAAATTATTTTAAAACTCACATTACATGTATTTTTAAACCAACCCCTCGGGGAGATGGGTGTGAACTCTGAATTATCCCAATTAACTTCAGTGCCAGAGATCAAGGCCAAAAAACGCAAAGTCAGCTCTAAGCTTTCTAAGTCGGTTGCTGAGGGTGCTACAATGCCAATAAAGCAGCGACTGTGTGCAGTTGAGCTTTTTCATGCCCTGTGCCTGAGTCTGTCCTGAACCACCACTAAGCATGGGGCATGGCAAAGAGCAAAATGGCACAGCCTTTCATAGCCCCAATACTGACTAAATAAAATCTGTTTAGTGGGGAGAAAATATAAATCAAATTATTTTAATGATTTGAAAGATAAAAAGATATTTACTGACCAAGCAAATGCATTCCTTTTGTCTGGGCACATGGTTAGCTTTCACTTAAGGGCCCTAATTTCAGTGCTGAATTAAAACACTGTATTTCATGTCCAGGGCAGGACTGAATACCCATATTTTTACTGTGAGTCTGAGCAAGTGAGGGGGCAGCACATTAAAAGTGATTCCCCCCGGGCCTTGTCCTCTCTGACTCCAAATGCCAGATAATACACCATGTCCTGTTATTTACTTTGGAGATGAAAAATACTAGTTGAAAAATCTAAATTTGGAGCAGCAAAACTAAAGCCTAGGGTCATGAAGGAATTTCTTCCAGTGGGAGATCTGGGAAGAAACCAGAGTCTTTACCCTTTCTAGTTGCATTTAAAAAGCTGTTTCCCCTCTTTTCTTCCAAAGCTTAACTTCTTTCTGTTTTTCAGCCTCTCTTTCCTTGCTATCTGACTGCTTTGCTTTTTCCCTAAGAGGTTCAGTCTTCTCCTCATCCCATGCTCCTTTTTCCTTCTGCAATATCTGCTTGGCCCCACTCCCCCAGCCAAGGGAATGCATGAGTGTTCAACCTCTCCTTCTCCAGGAAGGAGCAGCATCACTGCCTCTCCCGCTGCCTGGAAGGGCAGTGCAAGCAGGAAGACAATAATAATGAAATGGATGTGAAGGAAAAGATTTGGTGGACCTGCCCCAAGCTCTGAGGGTTTCACTGTGCAGCTCAACCAGACAGGCGAAAGAGCTGCTCTGATCTTTTGGGGAGGGAGAGAAGTACAGGTCTGATCACGATCAAGGGGACTTTTGGTGGACAAGACAGTTACTCTCATTGGAATATGACATCTCCAAAGAAACAAAATACTGCAAGAGCCACATCTTGCAGTAGCCCTCAGCAAGGTCCTGCCTCCCAGTGGCGCAGCTTTCCCTGTAGGAGAGCTGGCTCTGTGTGACTGCAGTCTTCTGAGCCGCTTCCAGCAGGTCCTACAGAAACCAGACAGCCATTCAGTGCACTGACCCAATTCGTCTTGTGAAATCAAATGGTGAAAGAGAGGAGCTGACAGAGGGAAGTGGTTGTCATCATCCCCATGAGATACAGGAGCTTTTTTCTGACTATGAATGAAAGAATAACATTCAGAAATTATTAAGGCTCTTCATTCAAACAGATACTATTGAGCACTATTCATGCCACAAAGGTTTATTTAACCAGAAGACAGTGAGGGTCCAGGAATGAATAAACACAGAGTTTTAAAGTTTTCAAGGAAGCTAAATTAAATTTAGAATAATGCTCTATGAAAATGAACTGTTGTGCTGCTCACAGAAGTCCATTGTAAGTAGAAATGTTCATGTGAGCAAATGTCACTGTGCAATACTTGAGCTTTAACATCGCACAAAAACCAGTCCAAGAGTGACTCAGCTACGTAGAGCAAAAGGCAAGGTTTTACCACAAGCTTGTGTTCTTCAAAACAAGTTTTAGTGTGACAGGCAAGACTTGGTGGCGTACTGTCTGCAACAGCAACCAAGCAGCCCATGATCCTTGAAGGGCCAGGTTTCTGTCAGCCATGTTGAGCCAGTTCTCAAATCCACTTTGTGAAGGGAACTTCCAGTTGGAGTGAGTGGGAACCTACTCCTTTGGCAGCTGGCGCTGTTCAAGTAAGTGTCTGTGAGTGAGGAATTCAATAATTCAAAAAGTTGTTGGATTTTAACCAGATCCCATTGACTCATCTCAAATTATTCAGCAGACTGCAATATTTACAGAACATTGTTTTAAGAAAATTATGCAAACTGTATGTCCTTGTCAGATAAATTATTCACAGTGAGTAATATGACCCTGCTGCTGTTCATAAATATAGCTCCCGACCCAGTTATTTCTCCTGTTGCCTAACTACTGCCTCAGTCATCTCAGGCTTTGGAGAAACTATAGGCTTCAGCAAAAATAATGCTGCCATTTCGGTTGATTTATCTCTGCAATGCCACACCTTCACCATTGAGTCTCAGAACACTTCACAAAGAGAATTAAAAGAATTATTACCTTCATTTTCTGGATAAGGCAGCAGAGCCATAGTAAAGGCAGTGCCCTATCCAAAGATGAACAGCAGCTTCTGATAGAGCCAGGAGCACAATCCTAGTCAAAGGTGCTCAGTCCTGTACTGAAATCCATACTTTTTTTTTTAAGATGTGGCTGGCAGCTCTGCCACTTTGTCAGATGCCTGTTTATGTTTTCAGATATCTGAGCTACTGTTAAGCTCTCAGTTTGGGACTGAAGTCCCACAGGAGGACACTTAGGGATCCCAGCACACTCTGAGACTGAAGCTCGTGATGCTCTGGCCACTCCAGGGAGCCCCAGATCCCATGTGAAGACATTCAGGTCAGAGAAGTGCACAGGACCTGAATCCTGGAGGAGCTGTACATGGAGATGCCTTTGCTGCGGTATATAACAGAAACCAAGCAGAGAGCTAGCATTTGGAATAAGAGATCAGATCCATCATAAGCTTTCCTTGGAGTGTTCAAGCTCTAGACTAGAGTAGTGCCAGAAAGAGTAACATTAACATTACAAGAAAACCCACAGGAAACAGGGTGTTAATGGCTAAAACGCAGGTCTTATCAAATTGAGGAAGGAGAAGCAAGGAAGCCGAGAGAGAGCAGAAGAAGCTGTAAGAGCTTAGTCTTTGCAGAGGGGGAGAAATGCAGCCAAACCTTAAAAAGCTTCATTTATGTACATTATTGAAAGAACATAACATGGAAAAACGGAATTTTCCCCTCCAAGGGGAGAAGTCTTTGGGGAGGTGGTTGATGTCAAATGTTTTTGCTGTGCTTGATATGAGGTTTTGGCAGGTACCACTACACAAGTGGAGCACACATTTGTACTCGTTTAACAAAGGAGAAGACACCTCTTCTCCGTGTGGATTGGAAGTCAAATGGTTTTGATGATTTGAATGAATGCATTATGTTTTTGATGGTGTAAAGTGTGCAAAGGTTTACATAAACAAAGTTTTGATCAGAAGGAAAATAGCAGCAATGGAGGCTCTGCACAAGACAGAAAAAAACCAAACCAAAACCGAAAAACCAGAGTGCTGGCCTAAAGCTAAAAATTTGGAAATAGATTTTGTATGTAATAGAAATAACATTCCTAGGAGAAAAATGAATACAGAAAAATGGACAGAGAGGTACAAGAACTAAGACCATTACACTCTAGGAATGCTGGCAGAGACAGGTACAAGGACAAGCATCCCTCAAAATACTGAATGAGAAAAGGCAATTTATGCTTAACCCAGCTACTTGACCTGAGAGCCTGAAAGTGCATGCAGGTAGCGCCATATGATGCTGGCTGTATTAAAAGGTCTGAGATAGTTAATCAGAGGACTGTATTGAAGAAGTTAAGCCATGAGCTGCTAAGACTGTAAGTAAAAAGCTGAGAAGCCCTTGGACTATTCCATGAAGGGTATTGCTGAGGTCCTCCTAAAAGCATGAGTTTATGTCTTATGGATGCTAATAAAAATGTCAGCATGTTGTAACAGAGAACAAGGTTTTGACTGTGGTATTTGGGTGTCAAAGATTTTATGTCTTCATCTACTGGAGGCTTGTAATAGCTGGAAAGGACATTATGCCACTTACTACTGCTATTGAAAAGAGCATGACAAACTTGCCCTGGGAACAGTGAAGATCTCTTTGTTAGTAAGAGAGAGCATTTGGATATCTAATAAAAATGTAGAAGAGAGATCATAGTCAAAAACAGCCTTCAGAACAATAGTCTAGAGGATTAGCAGGGGACAGCACCACTAAACAAGGGCTGCTCTGCACCCTAGCTGTGCTAAACATGGCACTCTTCACATAAAAGTACATGACCGCAGACTGCACCAGTGATCTGGAGCTTTAAACAGAATGCAGTGAAGTCCCAGACACATTGCTGCAGGCCCCATTTATACCAGTGCAACGGACCAGTGAGTGAAGCTGTCAAAGTAATAAAGCACCTATTGGCAATGGAGGGGAGAGGTCATCAGATCTATATGTAGTACTTTTAAATTATGAAATAACAAGGATGACATATGTCAGCTGCAGACTTTTTTTTAAAGAAACAAGAAACTGAGATTGCCGATGCTATTAGTAAAGTGAGCTCAGGGATGTCAGGGACTTGCTGGTGCATGAAGAAATACTTAAGGAGAAGCTAAATATAAAACACAATGGGGTATCCTGAAAGCTGCTGCCATGTATTGTAAGTAATGTTGTAGATATCTGTCCATATGGGAAACTGGAGGAGTTTCTACAGGTGCATGAAATAACCATCCCAAGCACTTTATCCAGACCTTCAGCAGGAGGAAGATGAAGAGGGTGTCTACAGCATCTTTGGCCAGAAAGGCTACCTCCAGCAGCCTGAGCTCTCCACAGCACTGAATGGTTTTGCTTCTGCCCAGTGCTCATGGGGCTGCTCTCTGAGGACAGGAATAGCCAGAACCTCAGATGTAAGTTGGATGATCATGGTTACTTTGATTAACAAGCAAATTATAAGCTTTTCATACGCTTTCTAAATGCTGTTGGTACAATGCTTAGCTGGGAAAGGACAAGGTAGGGAACCATCTCTGACACGACGTAGTTGGACTGACCACTGTGTTACACAATAGTGGGCATTTAAAAGCCAGGCACTAAAAGAAATCTGCTCTCTCAAACTTCATGGCCTCCAGGGCTTTTTGACCAAACACAGAAATGCCAACTGAATTATAGGAAACTTCTGTTATTGTGCAGTCCGTGCTCATACTTCTGAGGTCTACTTACTTCTCTCTGTTCTCCCTAAAGGGAAGGCTGCAATACATTCAAAAGAGAGATGTCCTTTGAGAAAAGACAATGCCCAGAGACAGTACAGCTGTTTCTTCATGCAGATATCCCACCAAATACACAGATCCCTAAACATTAAAGGAACATAAAATATCTCCAGATCTGGCCTGATCCGGTCAGAGGAAGTCTCCAGTTCCTTCAAGGCAGGCAATCACTGGAAGTCTATTTTGTTACTTGCTGCTACAAAAAATACTCCCACTAATTAGAGTCTTCTTTGACAGGACAGTTGATGCTTCCATCACTAAAACATCAGTTGAGGTTTCAACATAGCTGAAGTTTCTGTCACTGAAAGACATGTCTCTGAATTCGCAGTTTCCTGCAGACATTTATACAGCCAAAAGGCTGTCTCTATCACACAAGAGTGGGATGTATGAAGGTCTGTTTCCCACAGATGCCACCACTCCTGCAGCAAACACACACACATGGAAGTGAAGCAGCTCCTTCAGCTGCTTGTTTTCCCTTGCACAAACAGCAAAGTATGAGAGAAAAAGTAGTCCTGAAGGGTTACAAGGGTTTCACATAGGTGATCTGAAACCATAGATGAGCTTTCTTGGTTGAAATAGTGAAAATATTTATTTCCTGTTTGCAGTTGCTCTGGGGGAAATTTGTAGCATGGGAGTAACTACACCCAAAGCCATAGCAGACAGGAATGCTGCGAAGAGAAACGGGTCATGTGTTACCATCCCTGGGGAGCCACAAGTGGGCACAGATAAGTATTCCCTCTCCCTTCCTCTACATATCCCTTTTTCTCCAGTCAGCCCCTCCTTGAGAAAGCAAGAAGATAATGTGCAGAAAGAAAGATGCATTTCCACCCCTTTGTTTGGATATAATAGCACATTTCTATCCTTTGAAATATGGATTTGTTTCACAGAGTCTGTGGAGACTCAGAACCCGTTGATGGCCTGTGTCTTGTGCGTACCCATCTGCTGAGCTCTAGCTTACACTGACACTTCATGTGTGGGCAAAGGCAGCAAGACTGCTCTCCACAAGTGGATAGCAGCTTTATTCCTGCAAGAGATGCCATTTAAAGCAATGTTAAAGACAACTTTCTGGTAGCTAGTTTGTGTGTGTATAAAAAATATAACAAAACAAATAAAATTCTTGGTGTCCAGCACAAAGTTACTGGATCTCAGACTTGCTAGCATTTGCTTTTGGACTGAAGAGGGAAATATCTCTGTAAAGTTTCCATTGATCTATAAAGCAGAAACATCTGCTGGAAGTGCTGTCCCAGGCCGTCCCTGACTGCAGTCAGCAGGAGGCGAGTCTGTGGTTAATAAGCTTTCTCTCTCCCTTCCACAGTAGATGTCATTGCAATGAGTACGAAGCACAATAAGAAAGTTTACAGGATACGGGCTAACTCAGCCAGAAAATACAAAACACAAACATGGAAAAAAAGCATCACTGAGAAGGCTGTCAACAGCTTTCATATTAGTGATGTATTCCTGCCAAAGTGAAAACAGAACCAGTGGACCAACTACTCCGAACCAGCCCTGGGACTGGCCTCTGTTAAAAATGCCGTAAGGACCACTTTAAAGCTCTCTTCTGCAAACCTGTGTAAAAGTGCTTGCAAGGCTGGGATTTAATCAGTAAAAGGCTGTCCTCTCTGGCAGGATTTTCAGAGAGTTTAATTCAATTTGCAGTGTAGTTTATGCCATATACCCACACTGAGGTTTTTCATTTCCTCCATGATGCCAATTGGTACACACTTCCAATGTGGCTAAAGCATCCCACAGATACCAGAGAAGTGGAAATCGCCCTGCTCAGAGATGAGCCTGGGATTCATCACTGGCAGCAATATTAAAGAAGTTGAGCAAAGTTCGTGTTCCTCCAGGCTGCTTTTCACAAGAAGATTGCTGGTTATTTCCACCTACAGGAAACTTTGGTGGGAAGGCTCCAGCATTTCATCTAGACACCTCCCTAGTGAGGCCAACGCCACTTCCCCACTGCAGACATCAGCCCCACAACGCAGGGCTCCAGTGGGTCCTATACCACGCTGCCATGCCACATGCTGCAGCCTCCTGCACTGCTGAGCACCCACTGCTTCACTTCCCCTGCCTTTCAGAAAACAGAAGGGACAAAGATGGTCAGTCCTCTACACCTGTAGCAGCCAAAAAGGCCCTGGAACAGCTTGTGAAAAAGGCTTTTTTGTGCTCTGGAGGGACTTCCTGATACAGCCCTCTGGCTGGCACATCCTCCTGTCTGTCAAGACTGAGGTGAGTGCTCAGTGCTCGGGGAGGGCTTGGTTTGGACAAGCCCCCCAGGACAAGCACCCCAACAAGGTCTGCCTGTGTCATGGCCAGTGCTGCTGCCCCCAAAGGCTGCCGGGACCTCCTGAGGCTCTGCCACCCCCAGTGTGCTGATGCCTCTAGGTCCTTGATAGCCTCTGGGTAAGTGTCAAGCAAATGTCACTGCTACAGGCACAGCCAGTGCTTCTGTGAGGCTTAGCATCATTTCCCTTCTCCTGGGGAACCAAAAGTTAGCTGGTATAGAGAACAGCCTCTTTAATAGCAGGAACAAGACTCTTCTGATTATGCTACGCTGGTTATAGCATGTTACTCTGTCATCACCCTATCATTGCTCTGCTACACACACCACTTGTTCTAACTTTAATGGCGTTACACTTACCAAGGTTATAATTACACATTATGGTGTGGCTTTCCTACACTGAAAAAGGACTAAATGTACAATTACACAGCTCATAAATAGAAGGACGCTGTACTACTGCACTAGCACACATAGCCACATAAAACCTTTAATTTTGGTTTCAAATAGATTATAGACATTTTACAAGGATGTTATCGTGAGCGTGGTAATTGTTAGCACCACCTCTTGGTGAAAACCTCGAACTGCACAGGACTTTTCCCGGCAATGCCTCTCTTTACACTGGTGAAGACGATGCAAGGCTGGGCATTAACTAGAAAAGCGTAATGAAAAAAGGATTTGCTATTGTTTGTTATTATTGCTGTTACAAATATTTGAAGATAAATATCTGAGCCTACGTGTACCTCTTTAAATTATTTTAGGATTTAGAAACACTTACTGACCCCTAATAGTCAAAGACAGTCAAATGAAAAAGCATGTGTGCCAAATTCAGTGACCCCTTGAAACTTTAACATTAGAACTAAAGAGAAGAACATATGGCAAATACAAATGCCTCTACAACTATAAATATTAAGCCTAACACTGTGACAAAATGAGACCTAAGTGCTCTCTTTTAAAAGCACCCCTCATTTGGGTCATAAATATCAATCAAAGGGGATCGAAGGGCAAACTAATCACATCTCCAATCCACACAGGGTTTCTGAGAGCAACACATTGTTGATGTGAGGAGTCACAATACAATTAGACTCTACCAAGAGGATCTCCTACACATTCAAAGATTTTTAACACCCAGTAGTTTGGTTAAAATAAAAGCATATTGAATGGTTACGGTCTTTCTTAGCCACTCCCTTGTCGAAAAGTATTCATTTAAGGCCATCCCCATCTGAGATTTCATGACCACACAAAACTTTTTTCCTTAAACTGCCTTGCCAAGAGCACCGCGTACATCCCATCATATGTGTTCAATAGTGTCCTTGCTGTCGTAGGGCCACCAGCAGCATCAGCTGGGAGGCACTGACCTTGGTGACCATCTCCACCAGGGCTGTGCTGGGGTCATGGAGGATGAACTGGTGCAAGGGGAGGGGGCAGAGCCTGCAGGCACAGGGGCAGAGGGGCTCAGAGGCATCCTGAGCTCCCATCCTGGAGGACACACCAAGATTTCCAGCAAAGGCAAGCCATTCCCATGAGGTCTTCCCGTGAAAAGCCCCAGGGCAGCCCAGGCAGACAACAATCTCAAATGACAACTTCAGTCATTCTATGGCTGCATGTCTAACATCCATGTATTTCATAGGATTCATGCAGATGGTTAAATGTCTTTGTTTATCAAGTGACCACATTGGCCAAACATTGAGCTATCTGTTCACATGCACACATTTAGTTGATACCATAAGAGTGGTACAACATCTTCAGTCTCATTTATGATGAAAAGACCAAAGACAGGAGAAGGGACAGAAGGATGGAAGGAAAGTGAAAGAAAGGGAGAGAGAAAAAGAGAAACAGTGGAAGAGAGGGAAGGAAAGAAGGAAAGAAGGGAAGAAGGACATAAGGAAAGAATTATTTAATTCATTCCTTTCTGCTCACTCTATTTTCAATTTTAATTGTACAGAACATGCAAAGAGAAATGAATGATTGGTGTTTTTGGAAATGTATAAAACATGAAAAGTATGCACTGTCCCTGCCCATGGCAGGGGGGTTGGAACCAGATGATCTTAAGGTCCTTTCCAACCCGAACTACTCTATGATTCTATGATTCTCTTAAAGTAGCTTTTAAATTACTTACAGCATACTGCACTCAGAGTTGCTTATTGTGGTGTATAGAGTTCTGTGATCTATGAGGGGCATGAGTTTCAGGAGTGGAAAGGGGCCACTACAACCTTTTTCTTCCCTCTTTTTTTCCTCACTAAAAAAAAAAAAAAAAAAGAAGGAGAAGGAAAAGATCTCTTAGCTAAGATTTCATAGCTTTCTCTGCAATTTCTAGTATCATATTCCTATATGTTTTACTCCATTAGGGAAATTCCCATATCTTACATTTGCTACTAGGTAATTTCATGTTTCTCTCTCTTGGTTCCTGCAACAAAAGCTATAGGTTCACACAGGCATAATTAACAAGAATATACACGTGTATACTGGGCCATGTAAATCCTGATCATGGGTATGGATAGAAACGTACACATGCATAAATATGGCCAACTTCTACCTCCCTTATTCATTGAGAATTCCAACTGGAAGTACTTAACAGAGGGATATGAAGAAAGTGTGCAGGATGTGGGTCTGGAACTTGAAGGTAGAAGAAAATTTTTGTTCTGAGGGTCACACGAGTTTGTGATGCCTTTTGTATAATAGCAGCAGCTTAAGTCAACATTTTCAGGAATGATTTTCAATTCTAAGTACTTTAAAATGAGACTGAAGCCTGAACTTTTTAAAGGGGCATGATAATTTCTCAAATCCAGACCCTTCACTTTGGGCAAGTAAAATACAGAACAATGAATATGAACTCTCATTTTTTAAATCCCCACATTTTGGTTAAGACAGCTCTTGCCTTTTGCAATGCTATTGGCTGTGAAGTCTCAGCCAAAATTGTATACACTCACAACTTACCCATCTTCCTGCACAGGGTAAATTGACAGGAGGAAATGGAAGAAATTTTACAGTTTTTTTTTCTTTTTTTTTTTGCAACATGAATTACTTCTTTGCTGGGAAAAACAACGGGAAATGTACATGCATTAGAGAGCCTCATGCCCTGGCTAGTTATTAGCTGACAGCAATGAAAACTCCTTGTGAGCTCTCACACCTCCGTTTTCTGCTATGGAAACAGTGGGACAGTGGAAGAAGGACATCTCCTTCTTCCACTAGAGTGGAAGAAGGAGATACAGGAGAGCTTTCATGAACTGAGGCCTTGAGACCACAGTTGTGATGTTCACTCCAGCAGGAATGGAGGGAAGTAGGTTGGGCAATGAAAGCCGAGTGAGGTCCTCTCAGACTTTTAGAGATTGAAGCAGGATGAAAAATAGGCAGAAAAGAGTCTCCTGGGTCTGAAGACAAAGGATAAACAAGAAGAAAGTCCCTGAGGGGAGGCACAGGATAGTCAGAAATAAGAAGTGGGAAAGAACTGATTAAAACCAAATAACAAGTGACTGGGTCACTTGAACTCATGGATGAACATACAAGTTAGTAAAACCTGTAGTAATTTGCAATGTTACAGGACACTTGGGGTGCTGTGTTTGTTCCCAGGGTTTCAAAAATTTACTGTTCAGTAAGATATGCCAATGGCATTGCTCTGTCTGCCAAAAGAAAACAAGCCAAAAGCACTGGAAGAAAGAGGACCACTAAGTTCATCTCCCCACTACACAAAGAAATACAGCTCCTTTCGGTGTTTAGAGTCACAACATACTCACTTCAGTGATTCACACTCAAAGAACAGGAGCAGACGGTCCAAGCCCTATCAGTGTTACAGAAGAAATAGCCAAACCCACTGAACAGTGTTTATCAGCAGTTATAAGGCCTTAACAAAAACAGACGAGTCAGCATATCCTTTGACCTAAATCAACGAAACAAAGTGCTTGAGAGAGCACTGTCCTATCCGCAGTGGACAACATCTTTCCAAGATGAATGCACAAGTTTTCTCCCCTTTTAGATGCCGCAAATGTTTTTTGGCAGATGCTTCCACACACAGATGGCGCCAAGTTAACTACTTTTATTATGCCTTTTGGATGGTAATCTTTCCGCAGACTTCCTTTTGGCATTGCTACTGCACCCAATATATTCCAAAGGAAATGACAAGGCTACTGCAGCACCTGGAAAGGGATAGTTGCTTGTACAGACAAAGTCCTGGGATATTGCCATTAAGAAGCAAAACATGATAAAAGCCAGTCTAGATTTCCAGAGACACTTGGTATCTGGATCCGAAATGCAATAAACATTGGGCTACATCAAAACTAGTTGAACTACTGAGATCACATGCACAAAACGTAGGCATAAGGGCAGACTGAGAAAAGGTAAATTGGCCTAAGTATGTAATAAATTAAGGCAAGCTCCTGAATCTATGTCAAAATGAAATGAATGCTGGGTTATGAATGGCAATAACTCATCCTTGGAATGAACTCCTGGAAAATGAAAGCACCTGATATTTGAACGTAATACGAGAATATGTTTTCAACTGAGCAGAAGCCCTACCTGAGGCACACCAGTGCTCCCTTCCTGTAACCACTCACAGCCGCCTGCTATAACTGCGTTGTAGATTACTGAATTATTGCAGCCTGGTCAGACCAGCGGGGCTGCTACATACTGCTCCTGGTCATTTGCTGATGATATAAATCACTCTCTGCAGACTGAGGAGTGTCTCATTGTAAAAGAAGCATGTGAAAAATGCGTAAGAAAGCTCTTCCAGAGTAATTTCAACTTTTGACTGACCACAAACCACTTGTACCCCTGATAAATAAGAAAGAGTTGGATCATGTGCCAATGACTTGTCAAGCCCTGCTTAGGGCTTGATTAAGTACAATCTGCAGACATAATACAGGACTGTGCCTGGCACAGCCTTGGCAGTTGGTGGTACCCTGTCTAGATACCTTGTGAATGTGACAGAAGTATGAATATTGCAAATGGCTAAGGAAATTAAAGCTTTCTGAGAGAGGTCTGCAAGCCTTAAAACCAATGTCTGATTCATAATTATAACACATCTGACTGGCTACTACCAAAAATGCAGAACCGCAATATTAGAGTGTGGGAAAAGAGGCTGCCTTAATTACATTAGAAACATACCAATAATAAATGGACTCTCATTCCAGAAAGAAGCAGCATTTCAGAGCCAACATGGTTATCCCAGCAAAAATATCCCTATGGTATTTCACTAGTGAGAATTATGAATAAGCCAAGATGTCCATTTAGTGGTCTGCCACTGGTAGAAGACATCCTGCTCATTCTAGCCATGCCTGAATGTAGTTGCCTGTAAAACACAAGGGCTACTAGAGTCTTCTGCTAACAGCTGAGATACCTACCTCACTCCTGTCAGTTAGGCTCATCAAGTCCTCTCAGGAGAAACTCTTGACCCAGTCCTTGCCCTCAGGGACTCCACTGTGCTATGGCAGCAGTATTGGAGCATGCTGTGGAGCAACACAATTACTTCCCATTTATTCATGATTATTTTGCTTAGGTTATTACCCTTAACACAATGACTTCTAAACTGGAATGCCCTTACTCAAATGTTTTAAGGTGTAAGCTTTCCAGCAATGCATTGTACATCTCTATCTGACATTTTCTCTCTCCCTCCCCTCTCCTGGATTTCTTGCTTTCAGCAACCACATCCCTGGTTTTTTGATTCCTGGAAAAAAATTCCCCTTTCTCATGGCATCTTGCTCGATCATTAAAGTCGACATGCCAAAAGCTTCCCACCGAGATCTTGTTGGCTTTTTTGGCAACCTGCTTCTCCACATCTGGTATTTTATATAGCTGTCCATAATACTATAATTCTTTTGCCAGTAGCTTGTCTTCTTCATGCGCAGACCATATCTCTCACAAATTTCTCCCAAATGGGTGCCTTCTCTGCTACATTAGCTCCTCTAGCCCCAAACAACCCAGCTGCCTGAAAGCTCTACATTTTTCAGAAAACATAAATCATCAAGCCCCAAAATACCTGACAGCCTTATACATAATGAAATTCATGAAAGTAATGCACTCATAACTTGTGATTGAAGGCCAATGAAAATGACACAAGAAACTTTCTTTTCCTCCATGCTGATGCAGCTTAAGCAGCATCCAGAAACTTGCTAATGATTGATGCCCACAGAAATGGCAATAGATGCTGTTTGTTAAAGAATTATCAAGATTACTTTGTATTTATGTAAAAGTGAGCTTCTATTTGTAGACCTTAAAGTGATACTGCACACCATTCTCTTACAAATGAGGAGAAAACCCCATCAATCTCTGTATCTCAGATTATATGCCATCCTTTGTCCACATCACAAAAACTTGCTTTGAAAGGCTGATGAAAACTACTGGACAGGGATATAAATAGAGGAAACCCAGAACAGAGGAACACCATCTATGAGCCATACCAAACTTTTACCATACTCAGCAGTAATACAAAATATCTTAATCTATAGAAGGCAACTGGATATGCTCATAACCATCTGTTCATACTCTTATTAACATTTATTGGCTACTTAACATTCACACTAATTTTATTAAAATTTTGGTCATAAATAGTTTCATTCATGTCTTTCATGCCAGTATTTTCTGATCCTGCAATTTCTGTTCAGCCTGCTAAAGCTAGGTTGAAACAAGGTGCCAGTAACAGCTACTCAAACTAGCAAACTACTACTTTTACTCTCACCCTACCCTCTCTGTAATGCTTATTATATACTATCTCCTATATCATCTCATGATACACGTTGTCCTACCAGAAAAACTTATTCACAGGTCTACAAATGCCAGAGTGACAGTTCTATGAATTGTGAGACCTTACAGCAAAAGTGACTTTTTTTCCCAGTTGGCGTTGAAAGCAAAATCAGGTAAGTTTTCTGGCCAAAGGTCACAATCATAAAAACCCCACCACCCCAAAAAAAACCCCAGCCAGCCAACCAACCAACCAACCAACCAACCAACCAACCAACAAACACCAAAACCCCAACCCTCAAAGCAAGCAGCTAATGAGTCTGAACTGAATTTTCATTAAAAAGTCACAAACAGAAAGAAAAACTTCACCAAATGTTTGAAAAAATCAGCTTAGAGACTGCTCCCAGCCTTCATCAGGAATTGCTCAGTTGACTACAGCAGTTCAGGCTCTGAAAAGCAAAAGTCTTTGTCTCCAGGTATGTGCACAGCTACCTGTATTTTAAGATGCCTAAAGAGTGAAGTGTCCAGCTTACACCTGGGCTTTTCTGGCAAGCAGGAAATAGATCTTTCCTTACCTGTCGCTTGGAAAAAGGAAGAGGATTCTTCATGGAGAGGGCAGTTCAGCACAAAACCAAATTGTCCAGAGAGGCTGCAGCATCCCCACTCCTGAAACAACACAGATCACCACCAAACAAGGCCTTGAGCAACCTCACCTATCGTGAAGGCAGCTCTGCTTTCAGCATGGGGTTGGACCAGATGAACTCCAAACACCCTTTTCAATCTACGTTGTTGATGATTCTAATCACTCGTTACATAAAAAATTAAATATCTGTCAACGGTTTTGACATCTTTCTTCTGTGATAAACTGCACCTCTGCTTTCACCATGTTGAGATAGAAACATGACAGCTATTGATGGTTTCTGGTTTACCTACAGGAAAACATTTCTACATATGCAAAAATACTATACCTATTATTTTAGCATCTGTGTGCTACTTGGACATGTTTTATCATTTGAACTACCATAAATGCCAGTGCTTTTTTCAGCAAAACCTTAAATTAAGCCTTAAGTTGTAAGGATATGCTTATCCCTACGCTTTCCTGCATACTGCTTCTGTGTTTCACAGGTGGAGAACTAAAGCACAAAGGAAGCCTGCGGACGGGTTGCCAGCTGAACCTTTCCTCCTGAATCTCAGTCTGTTGCTTTCAACACAAATACATCCTTTGGTCCTTGTTACATATTCTGTGGGCAATTTCTTCCAGTCCATAAGTTTCTTCTCATAGCTAGAGCAACTGATCTAAAGTATTCAATGGCAAAAATACAGTCATCCAACCTGCTCATTATGCACATCTTAGTTCATGGAGTTTATAGCACATTTTGAAATAGGACACAATTGTAAGCATTTACTTTAGTGGCTGCTTTATAAAGACACCTCTGTGAAGGAAGAATGTTGCTTTCATTATATGCCACTGGAAGAGCCAATTATCTCCAAGTTGTTCTATCTGCTAAGGGCAAGGATGAGACTGAAAATGCAGACAGCATCAGGTGCATGCTGATTCTGGGGACTGCACTAAAACATCCAAACTGTGCACCCACTCTGCTTCCAGGTGTTCGGTGCTGGCACACCCACAGGGAAAAGCTGAGATGATGTGCATCTTATACCTTCCTGCCTCTCCCCATATGGTCTCTAGTCCCCAAGGCACACATCCAGCATCCCACAGACCCTGGTGACCTCCACTTACCTGCAGAATTTGTAGAATTTTCTGGGTTTTGTGGCCAGCCACTATTTTTGTTTGAGCCTTGCAGCAGTTGCTAATAAACTCAGCATTACATTTGCCAGCTGTCACACAAGCTATATGCTTGAAAATGTTACCCATTTCAATAAGGATAGCCAAGGACACAGATGTTGAACAAGTATCTAACTGCTTAGCTTTCTACTGGACTACCAAGTCTGCTTTTTGCTAAACTGCTGAAAACAGAACAATAAAACCACTTGCCAGATCCTGCTCACTTTCTGTGCAAGACCCTCCTCACCCATCAGAGACTGTTCAGCTCCAGTCAGGACATGGTGGAAGAAACTGGCACTTCTCTTCAAACTTCATTACCCCATAGGGGTACATATGTGTGTGTCCCCCCCGAGTGTGTCCAATCCTGTGTCATACCACTGACCATTGATATAGTTATTCAGATGAAATGCCAGTGCTCAAAACCAGAAAAGTCCCTAACTACCCTTGCAGCAGTGGAAGCCAAGTTTCCAAATACTTACAAGGCAAAGAGGGGTGTTTCCAAGGGCATGAACAGCAGTCATGTTTCCAACCGGTTGTTGTGCTTGAGAAAATCTGTCTTGCATGTGTGAGCAGCTGGGGCAGGGCATGATCTCCCTCTGAGGACATCCTCTTTCTGCATTGTTTTCCCTTTTTAAGACTACAAGTGTTGGGCAGCAGCCTGCAACTGTTGCTGTGTAGGATGAAATGAAATATAGCATTATTAATAAAAGAAAAAAGTAACTCACACAATAGTGAGATTTAGTTAGGTTTCTGAAAAAGGAAGAGCAAAGCAGCAGTTCTTCCCACATCTCTAAGGCTTTCTGGGGTGAATATTTAGTTCATATAACTGTAAGGAGCTTGGCAACATGTGCTTAATTTCCAGTGGGAATGCAGAACGGCCAGTGAGAAGGGATGCTGACAGGCCAGGAATGGAGTAGCAGTGTGGTATTTTAACAAAGATGAAAAGTGTTGCTCTACATCTGAGAGCAGCTTTGTTAATGCAGTTGCATTTCTCAGGCCACATAGCTGAACCATCAGTGGGTTTGGCTGTGTCACCTTGGTATAAGCAAAGCTTGATGAAATGCGAGTAATTTTTAAAAGAAAGCATTTCTGTGGGTTTGATTTTCTGTTTTGTGGTTATTGCCTTGGAAGGAATGTTAGTCATTTGGGGTTTTTGCACTTGTATTAAAAAAAAAAATAAAAAGAGGGGGAAAAAAGGGTGGGAGATACAGAAGGTTTCAGAGACAGTGACAAGCCCACTGGAGCCCACAGTCACAGCCTTACTGGTCTGCAGGGACACCTGGCTTGCAGGGGGAAGAGGGGCTGCCTGTCCTCCCCTTCCACCTCCTCCCAGCTGAAGCAAGCTCACCTCTGCTCACGACATGTGTGAGAGAGCCCAAGAGAGCACACGCTCACTACCCCTGCCCTGCATCTCCCCCATGCAAAACTGAGTGCAGGATGAGTGTGAGACAGTGGAAATCACCCAGGGCACAGAAGTGAGACGAGCACTTACCAACACCTACACCCTGTTGAAGGAAGGCATCTACCTCCATCTGGGTTCCATGTCCATGTCCATCCATCCCCCTCTTAGAGATGGTCTGTAGATTGGTCCCACTTTTTTCCAGAAGAGTTGTCCACCCAGCAGGATGGGGAGATTCATCATTCCTCAGCCCAAATGAAAATATAACCCTGCCTCCCTGTAGACGCATCTGCCCCAGGGTTAAGAGCCTGGCAGCTCCCACCTCTGGCCATACCTGATAGGAACTCACCTTTGGGCTTGCAAAAGGCTGTCAAGTCCAAGGCTTTTCATAGCCCTGGTATCTTGGACCCTGAAAGCTGTGGGGAGGTTTCCAACAAAATTTTGACTTACTGAGAAATTTCCAACTAAACCCAAGTGTCAGCTGTGTAACTGTGAGCTGAGAAAAGGGGGGGAAAAATAGCATTTTCTTATTTGGTTTGTAATTGTAGCTCAGTTACAGTTATCTGCTCTAAAATAGTCTTTTCCTTTGTAAAAATTCTTGAACAAGAAAAAGCTGTCTCTATCCCCACCTCAAATGCAGTGTAAGCTTTGTAGCTAACTAGGAATAGGATCTGTAACATGTATTATGCCACTTGCTACATTCCAAAAATTATTTTCCAATAGGTTTAAAACAGAGTGACTGCAGTGCATATAAACAAACGGAAAGCTCTTTAGGGCTGGATCTTTAAAGTTGTACCTTCCAATTCTTCCCGCAAAAGTGGTATCTCTGGCTCTGGTGCTCCTGTAACAGATGTGCAAAAATTCATATATTTAGCTTTGCAATTGCCCTAAGCCATGGATTTGATTCCCATGTGAGCCTTGGCTAGCTGATCCCTCGGTTTTAAAAAGTCTGCTGGGCTATACTTTTCTGACAGGTTGAAGGATCACAACAGAATCAGTTTAAAGGGTGTGATGGCTTCATGGCACTTAGACTTGTCTCACAGTAACACACCACCTTTCCACAAAGACAGCAGGAATGACAGTGTCTGTCCTCTATACCATGTATGTCCTCAGCAAGGTGGCTCTGCTGAGGAAGAGATGCCTGCAATATCTATGGAATACAATAACCTGAAGCAAAGACCACACTCACCCATAGCTCAGGTGAAAACGTTGGTATTGTAAATAGCTTTTCTCTACTGATGGATCCACCTCAGCTGCCAACGGTGGATGCTGTAGGCAAAGCAAGCGCTGTGCTAAAGGAGGAGCAACCCTGGCTCTCTATCTAGCGCCAGAGAAAGAGCCATGGCCGACTGAAGGCCAAGAGCTAGGTCTCACCATACTCTGAGAGAGGTTTCCATCCTGCCATGCTGCTCCATCACAGGGCTTAGGAAGCTGTTCCAACCAAGCAGCTTCACTCAGAGCATCAACAGAGGCAACATAGCTGTCGCAACTCATCCACAATTATTCACATTTTTTCGTCAGTCCTTAAGGTGGAAAGAGACCAAGGAAATCAGTGAAAGGTACAAAGAGGCCCATTTCAGTTACTTTTCCCAGTTTTCCTCTCTGCATCTGTTTTTTGTTTACTGGCTTGCAGATACTTCGATAGCAAAGCACAGAGACCACTGCAGCAAGTACTTCACCGGTACTGGCAAAACTCTCAAGGGAGAAGAGAAGAAATAGGTACAAAATTGTTACTCTTTTTGCTCTCTGTGTTTATTTATTTTGGATCCATTTGGCTAGACCGCAACTAAAACTTTATGAACCTAATAAAATTCCCAACATTCTCAGACATGGGTCGTGATGTTTATATATTAGGCAGAATACAAAGGTGTATTTATGAGGAGATTGGAAGTACTTAGAGATGCTTGAGCTCAGGCAAGGCATAAAGCACACATAAGAAATGTTTTCAAACTTAGCACAGGTACAATGGATCTAACCAGTGCTCTTTCCACCTGGGAAGGTGAAGACAAATCACATAGCACATCAAAAACAGAAGCATTTCAGAAATGCTGTGCACCTCATCATAGAGCAGTCCCACCTCCTCCCAAGTGGCAAGGTACAGGGCAATTTCATTATTTTTTAATAGATGTTATTTATTTGCCTAGTTCTGCTATGGCTAAAATATGAGCTCTCTCATTTTGGTAGTGGTGGTAAATATACTATGCTAATAAACAGGGTAAGGTTACAAGAGTGAACATCTCTTTTCCCTTCTATCCTCATAAAAAGCACAGTATTCAATAAGCAAGATATACTGTCTGACTCAAGTGCAGAGATAATGGGTCTTGGCGACAGATTAGGCTTTCCATCTTTATAAATGAAAAAAGGCTAGTGGGAATATATGCTTGGATCTACTTTTGCCAGGGGAAAATAAACCGTTCTCTCAATACAGAGATAATCCCACTTCCTCCCATCTCTCTCTTGTCTTTGGCCATCTCCATCCTCCCAGCCCTACCCCCACCATGAAAAAAAAAGGAAGGTTATGTGTTCATTCTCCTCCTGTCATGCATGATTTTTTTACTGGTTTCAGCATTAACTTTTTTGGATACTTCCTGTCACTGGAAGACCTCTCCTTCCCCACAAGAACAGCATACGTTTTCAATTTAGATTATGTTCCCAGCAGATGTTGCAGGACGTGAAGGCCTTGCTTTCTCTTTCACTAAAAAGGCACTTGTAACACGTTTTATTGTCTTGAATGGAAAAAAAGCTATTGCAATATTCAGAAATCTGTCAATGTGATTTCATAATCTCTACCTTAAAAAAATAATAATTGGTTAACAAAAAAAAGCAAGGTCTGTGTTGAATATGTATTCCTGAAGAGTATTTGTAAGTATCCCTCTAAAGGGTGCTGTGAAAGGAAAGGTTTACTATCTCAGGAAGAACTCTCCAACTTTAATGCCCAGTTATCCCAAGAAACTTCTTGTTATCTTCATAATATTTTGCATGAAAATTCTGACTACATATCAGTGCTTTTGGTTCTCCACATGGAGCTCTAGACTATCCCATGTGCATATGGCTTTATCTGAAGTTAGACCTGTTAACACAAACCCTTCTGTTCTCAAGATATGACACTGATATCCCATGTGAAGCCTGAGGTCTGGGTTCAAGGGTAACATCCATATACACCATGTGGTGCTTGCTGCTGGCTGGTGGCCTGGCCAGGGCCATGTCACCCATGTTCTGCTTGCAGCAGGAGGACTGACTTGAAGTGGATCAAAACACCCAAAACCTCAGTGCTTTGAACTTACCGAAGAAAGATGAACCAGAGCAAGTGAGCTCCTGCTTCATTAATAGTCACCTAAGAGTAAGGCTTGAAAGGAAAAGAGTAAGGCAGGCTAAAAAGAACAAACAAGGAAATCTAATCAGACACTCAGCATACCACAAAATGGTATGCTACAGTCTCCAGTCTCTGAAGATTCCCTTTAAAAATCTTTAAGCTTAGGCATACTAGGAAGTTGCTGTTGGTAGTCTGTAGGATGCTCACAGTGTCACAGAACCATCTGTTTTCACAAATGCCTACTGCTAAACACATGTACATGTGTATATGCACGAGTATGGGTATGCATTTGTGTGTGTATACTTTAAATACACTCATATTTACTTATTCCATCCTTTGTGTTGAAACTAGAAACAAAATGAAGTTATACCCTATGGCAAAACATATACAAACATAATGCAGAATCTCCAGAGCTGCCAAAAAATCCCCACTGTAGAGAGATTAAGTCTAACAAAATGGACAGCAAACCACAAGTTTCATACAGAAAGCTTGTTTCCAATACAGTCAGATTTTATCATTCCATTTTTTCTTCCTGTATTATGGAAGCAATTGGTTTCTACTAAAGCATAGGTATGTCAGAGCCAGAAGCAACGGTCCGTCTAAACCTACATTTGTGACACTAAGTAATACAGACAAATTGATATCTCAGCATCTATTCCCAACCACATAAATCTAGCCAGTGGCTATATCTCAGGTTTCCTCATTTTCCATAAATTTGTCTATCTTCCCTTGAACTGATATGCACTCCTTTTTATTACTGACTTTGAAAATTGCTCCATAATTTAAAAACTCTTTGTGTAATAGGAATTCAGCTTGAATTATAACTGAAGTTGGTTGTTTCCACCTGGTGTATCTGGTTTCCTGATTACACACATAAACTTTCAACTTACACCTTTCTGTAAGCAATTACTGGAGAACAGGAGCAGCCATAGGCAGGGGAGAGGAGAAGCAGTCACAGCCATGGGAACAGCCATCCATCCTTCTTCAGGCCTGGGGAAGAATCTGCAGGAGGGCAGCACAAGGATGGGAACAGCAGGAAGGCAAAAAGTTATCCTGAGGATACAGTGGCTCCTTGTGGGCAGAAGATCTGAATTGAACATATAAACACGCCATGGTTCCCAGCATGGCTTTAAATTAATAAAAACCCATTCTGTAACACTGCCAGGGAATGACTGACCGAGACATTTATAGCCCAAAGTATCCAGGAATTCACTCTCTATTACACTGTGAGCATTTATTAAAAATATAAAAATGAAATTAAAATGGCCATATTAGGAAGATTTTATGCCTTTTGTGGACACATATCTTTTATTTTCAGGACAAAGTTGCTTTTCTTCCAAGAAGTCTGATGAATTCAGAGATGGAAACTTGCTAAAATCATCCGCAATGGTATTGTATAGCACTGCTTTGCCTGCTGTTAGGTGATATTCTGTAGTTCCTCCATTACCTCGAGAGGCTGAGTTGACTGGACTGGGTTAAGCCAAAAAAGCCAAAAATAGAAATAGAAAACCCACAGAATATTGTAACAGATATTCAAAATCATAAATCTATAATCAGCAAAGCAGAGAACCTCTGTTAACATCTCCATTTAAAACAACTATTTGTTGAGGCATGCAAATAAAAAGAGTTAATGAGACGGATTTAAAAAGTAGCTTTTGTGAGCCCAAGAGTTTTGGATTACTTGTATAAATATCCAGATTGTTGAAAGCTGGGTTGCTCTTGGGAATTCCTTAACTTTTTGACATATCTACACCGTGCATTTACATCCCTATGAGCTCCATTGGTCCAGCCTGGGAGAAGCAGCCTTCCAGAGGGACCAGTCATGCATTTTCCATGAGCCAGCCCCTGGATAAAAAGCAGTGCTAATCCCAGAAGCGGGGATTGTTGGCTGCCAAGTGCAGAGGCCCACTGGGCACTGGCCATGCTGTGCCAGGCAGGCAGTGGGGACCTGCACTCAGGATGGACAGCACACCCTAAAAGTGCTGGAGAGCGGGGTGCTGTCCTCCAGCACAGGGTGCAGGCGTACTGCACTGCCATGGAGACTCGGACATGCATGCCTTGTCCTGTCTTTCTGGGAAGCAGCAAAGCACCTGAAAGAGGTATTGGGATCTGCTTCGGCCGCAGCTTTTTAGCACAGTTTTGCACCATGCTTATAACCGGATCAATAAAATAAACTGGCCACACCAATGTCAGAATCTCCACGTGCTGCTTCTTTCCTGAGAAATTCAACTCAAAAAAGCTTTACTATATGCATTGCCTCCTATGAAAAACCATCAAGGTTTGGTCTCAGTTTAGATTGCCTCTTTATACTGCCCACAAGACGTGGACATTATAATGATAACAAGATGTTATAACCTTGATTTTTTTAATTGCTATTACTACTTTCATTTCTAAGCTGGTGCATCTTCCAGCTACTCCTAGGCAAGTCCTGCACTCTTGCCTTAGGGTACAAGATGTCATCTCTTTCCTGGTCTTTTAGGGCCTATCAATGAGCATCTAGTAACTGTGAAATCATTAACTTGTAGGTCAAACTCTTCTTGCAAGTGTGTGACCAAGTAAGCTGGTAAACTCAGAAACATGTGCATGGTTCTCAAAAGATAAATATGTCTTTCTGTGTGACATATACTTCACAAATACTCAGCAGGTTTGAAAAAGCTAACTTTCTAGATGCTTCCATACAAACCCAGTTTTTCAGTCTGCTGCAACACATACGTTCACCCTGAGAGCTACAGAGCATCTAAAACCACCACGGTCTTGGCAGAAAAATCCTTGTTGATACTTATATCACTGTAAAATCCACTCATGCTGAGTGAATTAATTACTTACTAAGCTCACAGTTTCTAAGATGGCGCAAAATAAAACCAACCAAAAAAGCCAAACATAAAAATCCAAATATAATCACAATGTCTGCTGAAATGTTAAAGTAAGAAAGGAATAACGTTTGCAGTGTTGAACCTTGGCCCTTGGATGAGTTTCTTAGCATCAGATTTCAAAACGCATTAGCGCCTACAGACTCATACAGGTTTCCTGCAATGCTTTTCAACATGCATATTAGGCAGTCCCAATAGTCTAATATCTCTCAGACCAACTCTGGAAACTATTTAGCACCTGAATCAAATTTATTTCCACATAAACCTCTCAATTCCTTAATCATAATTGGGAAAACTGTATTTTTCTGCCCCTCAGGAATTATTCAATAAATTCTACATAAGACTTCTGAAGTCCTTTAGATACGATGGCAAGGGGAGAGCCCAGAGATGTCCTGGACAGATCCAAGTGAAATGAAGAATTAAGTGAAGGAGATTGACAGTGACAAAATGAGCTTTGCTTTGGCTCCTGGAGATAGACAGACAGACAGACAGACAGACAGAGAGCACGTAAACACTCTACTAAAAGCCTCAAATTACAGTCCATAGTCTGTAAAACCCAGCTAACACCATTTTCAGTGAAACAGACTCAAAATTCATCCTAATTCATGACACTGAAATTTTCCTTAGTGCCACTTATGAGATATCAAATTATTTCCATTATTCACTGGAACAAATACATAGCAAAATGCAGAAATTCATACCAGAAGTCACATTTATGGAAATACTGTCTAATTTTTGGAGAAAACACTTTGTACCAGGTCATCAGTTCAAGACAGATGGCCTCATAAACCTCTCAGCAATGTATAAAACCTAAAGTTATATTTGATGGGTTCCAGGAACTGCATTTCACACAGATGACTGAGTGCTGCAGCAGACAAGCAGAGGCCATTTACTGCCTAGTAATGGGATGTGAGCTGAATACACCCATCACCCGTTCAAGATGCAAGGTGAGACTGAAATGCAGAGTGATGGAGAGCTGCTGTCCCCACTGCTGTGCCACGCCACTGCATGCTGCCAATGGCGAGCTGCAGATTTGTGAACTCCTACACTGCTTAAGTAATTTTCTGCCATTTTCTCGCCTACAAGGACTGAGTGACACTGAAAGGAAAGCCCAGGGAAGCAGCACGCTTCCCGGCATAGCAGAGCTTGCATTTATATACTTGTCCCTGTCTGGCTCTTCAAACATTCGTAGGCATCCCTTTTCTATTATTTACATACATGGTGAGAGCATCAGACTTCACTCATTTACTGGCATTCTACAAGGGAACCCTGTTCACTTAAGTTGACGCATCTGAAATATTTACTCGTACCTAAGAGACTGATAAGTCACACAGTGTTAGAAGTTTATCAATATTTTCCAGCTTCACACTGTTTTGGACGTATCAGTAAGCAATCTATCACCCTGAGTGCCTACACACATAAAGGTGTAGCAGAAGGCATCATATAAATAAATATGGCTACCATATGGTATGTCGATCTTGTCGTTGCGAAGCAGGCACAAGCATTCTGTTGTCTATCTGATCTGGAAACCTCTTGATTATTAAACAGTACCTGATGTGCACTGGTCTTGCACATGAAAAATAATCTCATGCTATGAGACATCACTTTAAATTTTAGAAAAGAGAGTGCACATATATGGAAGCGGGAGGGAGACAAATCTTTCCACATGTGAACAAATTACTGCAAACAGGGCTACAAAGGATACGCTGTAATTTGGGACTGGGAAGTATGTGAGGGTTTTGTTAATATTTCACCCACATGAGTGATTCTACTGTTTTAATGAAGAGAAATTATATAGATGGAGCTTGCAACTTGTTTACTCATTGGTTTAGAAATTTCCTAGTGTTGCTACAGATCAGCTGCCACTGGAAAGCATTAGTGATGTTATTGTTTCTTTCTTTAAATAAACATAAAACTAGTATGTACACCTGTCCAATTGGTACCACTCAACCTCTTTTTTTAATATACATTTACTTGAACTCAACAATCTTTTTAATGATTTCTACGTTTTGCTACAAAATAATTCTTTAAAGCAACTTCTTTGCTGAAAACGTCTCTCAGCATGCAGTTACAGCCTCATAACACAAAGTTATGAGTAGACCTGGTGGCATTGCCCCGTTACTGACTTCATTTGACTCTTCTTTGTATTTCCTGCCTTTAGATGCTTACAACTGCCTGGGCTGAAATTTCTCATGTTACAAATCCACCTGAGGCTTAATTACTCAAAAAAATGCCTGGAAAACTTCTGAAACCTCTGGAAAAGTACAGCTTGAAAATGCTGAGGGATGCCCTGCCCCAGGCTCACCTTGTGCTTGCCCAGCGATGCTTGCCTGCACTGGCCATAGCTGGCAAGCAACAAGACCATGCACCTGTGCTGGTCTCCAGGAGCCTGGTCTCCTCTGCCCTTCTGGTGCTTCATGCTGGACTTTTGTGCTGAGAAGGAAGAATCCACCAGGCTTCAAAGCACAGGGGCACAGCTGGAAGGGGGAAGTCCAGGAGAAGATATTTCCAGACAAGTGCACTGGACACTGTCAGATGCACACACTTCCATCTGCTGGCTTTTAAGCACTCTTGGCTTTGAGACATCTTTCCTCTGTTTTAATCAGTAGATACTTTATCAGATATAACTGTGACCTAAAACCCCTATGTGCCTGCTAACATAGTTTGAAAAGGAACTTGAGTATCTGCAGTGTGGGGTGGTTTTGGTTTTAGCTTACTCTCCTCTCAGTGATTATCAGGCTATTTCATATTAGCCCACGATTCCACTAAAAATGCTTGTAAATGCCCCTCCCCATCTTTGAATTGCTTTGCCTTGCCTAGCTCTAACTCATTATGGCTTTTAACTCCCATTTTTTCCTGCTAGCAGTAACTTAGAGAATGTTCTTGTGTAGCTGCCACCTCTGTTTTCCATTTCCAGAGTTCATTTGTTAATCTCAGATATTTTTGAGCAGTCCCTTGTGAAGCCACATTGGCTTTTTAACTTGTTCTTTGCATACCTTTTTTTCAGAGGAATTTTAATCTGTTGCAATCTAAATTGAGATTTCTCATTAGAATTCTCCAGCTTGTTTGCACACCCTTGGATCTGAGGTACTTCTCATTGCATTCAGCCCACTAAGTCCCTAATTTAACTAAGCAGTTAAGGATGTGCTTAATTTAAAGAATGTGTATAATCCCATCCCTGTTCAACAGAACACATATATCAGTGGCTGTTCCAATGGGACAAAAGCATATGCTGAAAGTTACTGTAAATTTGTAAAAACTTCCAGTTTTGAAATATAATCCTCCAGTACTACTGCAGCACCTTCTGGCTCCGAAACAGTTTTCCTCGATTAAACAAAAGGAGATTTGCAATACTCTGTTGTTTTCATGTTTTAATTTTCACAGAACTTGTTACCTTTTGGGTTTTTAGGTCACTGCAGTTTTTTATATCCCCTAGAGAAAAGTATCTGCATATTTTACCATGTTGGGATGACAAGACATCATGCTTTTGAAAAGCAAGAGGCCCTTTATTCAGAGTAAGCAAAATAATGCAGACTTTTAGATGTCCAGTTTCTGACAGGTAGGATTTGCATTTGAGGAGGAATCTGCAGAAATCAGCTGTGAAGGCTTGAGCTCACGTCTCTCCCTCCACGGCTCAGGCTCAGAGGCTGCACAGAGCCCATATGCTCTCAGGCCAGGGTTTAGCTCATCTCACTACTTTTTACCTTCTTGCAGAAAGTGACACCTACCACGCACTCAGAAGCATGTTTCCATGAGATGAAGGTGCAAGGAGAGGCTTACCACTTCCATGCTCCCTGGGGTGATCTGTCCCTTTCTCATCATAGAGCTCAAATGAACCATCCTAGAAGAGCAAAGCTGTGATTCAGTAGTATAATACTGTCCTGGTGAATTTTTGTTTACACCCCAAGCTGTTAAAAATAATAATTTTTGCTCTAGTAACCAAATGCAATGGAAAGGAAGCTACATGATGGAGCAGCAAACCCTCTTATTACCAGTCAGCTTTGCATTATAAATTCAAGCTGACAAAGTAAAGAGAATGCTTAAAAACTTTGCACCTTGAGGCAATCAAGTAACTCATCGTCCCCACAGTCAATCAAATGCAGTACTTACAGCTTCACTCCCTGTCTCCTAAGAAATAGGTTGTTTTGCTTCTTGGCTAAACTGTGGAGTTGGGGTGGAACATGATTTCTGGGCAAAAGGCAGAACAGAGCACAGACCTGTTTGATTCCTGGCTTTGGTGTCCTGTTGTTGGCTCAAACAAAATTTCAGTTTAAATTATTTTGGGCTGTCTTTTATTTGATTTTTTTTTTTTTTTTTTTTTGAAGGTTTGCCTCATGTTTCGGTATTATCTGTTAAAAATACTGTGCAGCTTGATGCTATCACCCACACCCCAACAGCACTTTAGCACTTTATCACTTACTCCCTTTCAAGCACAAGAGGAATTTTTCTTGGTGTTAATGGAAGTGCAGTCAAGGGCTGTGTGGGACCCCTCTGAGAAGAGAAGCACATACCATGAACTGGGGCCTTTTTTAAACACAAAAAGAAAAGATTTTATTACCATACGAAATGATTCAAAAGAATCCGCAGGCTACGAAGCAGGGTAATATCCCTCAGATGGTACAATTACCCAGACAACTGGAAAAAACTTGCAATTATACAAATAAGGTGTAGCATGGCAAAGCTGATAGCAATGTAAGAAGTTACAGAAGGGTATTGCTCTTTTAGGGAATAAAGGGTGAGCATGTTGAAATCAGCAGCCAAACTTGGATAGCCTGATACCTAACATATTCAAGAAAGATGTGTAACATTTCTTTATAACAAAGTAGAGGAGTCATAAATCACAAAGTACTGATTCCTTTGGGTACCACGATTCTACAAGTTTGAAGACAAAAGATAGATCAAGTTTCATTCTCATTCTCATTATAATCTCCATGTAGTAACCCTGAGGTTGGAGAGAGAAGCAAGAGCAGTGGAAGCACACCTTCAACGAGGGAGAAGTGATTTTGCTTTGCATTGCTTGGATTTCCTACAAGAAGAATCTGCTGCCTGAGTAATTGGGAGCGTTTTGCCTCATAGGGCTGAAATAACAGAAAAATTGGTAATACACTGAGTTATTCAGAGATTATTTTGTAATGGAGACTGCCCTTTAAATTTGTCCACTTTCCCTATCAAATGCTCCTTTCCAAGAAGTAATTACTGAATCATTCTCTTCCTGTGTCATGTAAGTACTATTTCTTTCCATCTTCAGGGGTTTTTCTGTTTGCATGAACTATTCCTGTTTCTCCACACTAACACACTTTAGCTACTAAAAAACCCCAAAACCCAAACGTAGAAGGGACAATTCAAAGCAAACAGACATCTTGCGTCAGAAGACATTTAGCAAACTCTCATAACTGTCTGGGCATTTATTTGCTATCATTTACCTGATCATTTCAAAGTACTTTTGAGCCATTAAAGTTTTGTAACATCCTGGGAGGTTGGTGGTTTTAACCTTCTTTCACAGACAGTAAAAATGATACAGAAATAGCTTAGCCCCTGTGCTGTAGGTCAAATGGGCAGTAGCAGAGAGGGGCCATAAACAAGCTGACAAGGTTATAATGTTCCAGCCATTAGACGACACCACCTCCTTCTGGAATGAAAAGTCAGTAACATGACTATCTGATGCAGGGCAGGTGGGGGGAAAGGGAGAAAAATCACTGCAACTTCTTGAAAAAGATTACGAGGCAGCCTTGCCTCAAATATAGAGACCGAAAGGTTGAAAAAATTCACCTTTCCAATCACATCCAGTACCCAGGCTGGGCAGTTAAGGGATAGGTATGCTGCTATATGTATGCTGTATGTATGTATAGCCACCCCATCCATCTGGTCAAGTGCCGCTCAGGGCAGATTCTGAGAATACAAATCAGAGGCTGCTTCTGAAGTTTCAGCCCTATGGGGAGAAGACTATCTGAGCAGATTGCATCCAGCACCCAAGATGTGTGAAGCTCAGATCATTACAATGCCGTGACGATCACAGCAAACACTGAAAAGAGTCCAGGCGATTATTGCATAAGAGTTGAGCACTTTCCTGGCAGTGACTGCGAAGAATATGAAAATGTTGAAACTGAATTTATTCTCCATTTCAACATCATCTCTCAGAAGGAGTCAACCAGCAATGGAATTTCAAGGGGGAAAAGCTCCTATAAAACTAATGGCTTTTTACTCTCTCTCTGTCAGCAGATGATTAATTCCTGGTGCTGGAGGTGCATCTAAGCAACTTAGAACTGGGTTCTGGAAGTCATGAAGAAGCAAGAGAGGTTTCGACCAAGGCTTAGTCATTCTATTCTCAGTCCTTGCTCTGTCCAAAGCTCCACTGATTAGAAGCCAGCAAGAATTTTTCCTTGAAAATGGCAAAGGAAAACGTCAAGATAATCTTGGTTTGCAACTTGGGATCTCACATTAACAAGAAACTAAAGCAAAACATTAAAAGTAATATTTTTCTTTTCAAAGTCAGATGCCTGACATTCAGCACCTAAATCTGTTTTCTGAAACTTGTGTGTCTACTCCCAAAGCCAGTATAAACTGGCTGACTGGGACCTCTGAAATGTATGCCGCACATAGGCTGACACATTAATTTGGAATTGTGAGTTTAATTAGAGCGACCCAAGTTAAACAACTTTCACTAAGTGACTCACTAGTGATTATAGAAACAAACAAGTCCTACATCTCCTCTCTCCCTGTTGCTATGTTCCAAACACAAGAGCATGCAAACCTATACCCCAGCCCCCAGCTCCTCAAGTCACACCAACCCCTACCACTTTTGAAAATACATTCCCCAGCCTGACACTAACTTGTGGTAGTCACTGCAAAGTAGGTCTCGATAATCTAAAGCAGAACAATGGAAAAAGAAGCTGATCTGAAAATACTTCCTGAGCAACCATTTATAAACAAATACCTTCTAAAAGCCTCCTGTACTAGAGCTGAGACTACAGAGGTGAAAACATATAATACTTTATCATTGTGCTCTATAGCTTTAAAAAGTAATAAGTATATAATATAGATTCAGCATGTATGCATATAGATTATTGTATTTTTATATTTAAATATTTTTACCATTTTTTATGAAGCTTCCCTCCAAACATCTGGAAATTTTAAATATTTTTTAAACAGTCGTCTTAGCAAGCAGCAGAACAGCCAAAACTTTCTTGCCAAAACATTCCCAAATACTGATTTCGTTCTTTTCCAAAATTTCATAAATATTTTTTAAAAATCCTCAGAATATTTTTTTTTTCCCCTGAAATGGAAAAGTTTGGTTCAAGCAGTGCTGCCATTGCAGGCAGAGAAATTTGGTTCCTGAGGGAGATATTCAAGAGTCTTCATATGCATTAACCATTCTCTTTCTGCATTGCCCTTCATCCAGAAAATACTTTTGACTTCTGCAGTAGGAAAAGCAGGTGTTCCCCAGAACAAATTGCCTGATGCACTTCTGGAGTAGCCCTAGCCAATGTAGAGTCTTTAATGGAACTTTGTTGACATACTATGGGAAAAATAGCTTGGGATCACCTAGTTAAAGACTCTTTAATCGCATAAGCAACCTTTACTCAGCACAGGAGATTACATTAGTATGGCTCATCAAAGAAATTTGTACCAACGCCTTAATTTCCTTCACCTTGCCTTTTGTGTCACTATATTTTGTCCCATCTCTGCCTCGCCATCCAGAAGGTCCATCTGTTTTCCCCAGGATGCTATTTCAATCCTTCCCTCAGCAGCCAATGACTCTCATGCTTTCAGCATGCTGTTACTTCTGGTGACAAAGTTATCAAATGGCAAGATTAAGCTGGAATGCTTTCCAGATGGTGCAGGAGGAATGCCACGGGTCTCTTCCTCCAGGTCAACCCTTGCCCTTTCAGGCAGCAGCTCTGTGGCCTCTTCTTTAACCTGTTCCTTACCACTTGACAGTCTGCCTACAAATCCTCATCTCCCTCGGGTTATTTCAGTCTCCCACACAGCTCAGTGCACTGAAGCCCTGCTAGATTAAATCCCTACATTTCACTTCCTTTGAAGAGGAATTATCTTGTCAAAGAGAAATACCAGCTAACCTGGTACAATTCACTTTCAAAAAACTCCTGTTGCTTTTATTTTTCCCATTTTCTACTTGCTTTTCTATGTCTGTTCTCTACTGTTTCAAATCCTTGCATGCTACTAAGGCGACACTAATGAGCTGCCCAGATTATTTTTCGCTTCCTTCTACAGGTGGTGTTATAGGCATGACCGTCCAATTATAAAAAGTGCTACCTTTGAGTTCATAGATTATTAAAAATCCTTCCTATTGGACTTCCAATTTCCTCTGCCAGATCTTGGACTATTATGAGATGGACATTATCCAGCCACTCTTCCATTGCAAACGCATTCATTTGCACTTCTACAGTTACTCCTTACTACCTTCGTCCCCACAGTCTACCTTACAAAATATAGCCTCATTATAAAACAAAGCAAAGTAGTCTTCAGTTTGAGGTAATACTTGGACTACCTTTATCTTCATTCCCTAGTTATTTGACTGAGGGGAAGACGGGATTTTTTTGACCTCACTTCTAACCAGGGTGAAGGATTGTATTAATTTTGGAAATGGTATTGTCCCCAGTGACGGATCTCAAAACATGCCTTTAAAGGGTTCAGCTAAGCTATTTATGGCATTGTGTTATGGGGCAGGAAGGTCCTAATGTTTACTCAAATGTAAAGCTGCTTTGCTCTATAATTGCACTGGCTGATATAGTGGTAATCATCCAAAACCAACAATTGGTCCAAAAGAGAAAGGAAAACCATCCTGACATTGATTTCAGCTTCCAAGGTATTTGTCATTTTGAGTCTGTCAGTAAATATTGACCAGAAACTGTTTCAATAACTGTCTTATCTTACGTGCTGCAGTGTCCCCAGAAGAGCTCCAACCAAGTAGAATGGATGTGCCTAGGCCAACCCAAGTTTTCTGCAGAGCACTCCCTCACCTGCCAGTTCACCTGGACACATCCCATACTTCCTACAACCAGTATACCCCAAGCCCACCCATCACTCAGCAAACAAAACAAGTGCACACAGCAAATATAGGAAAAGTAGAGAGAGTTTAATGATTATTTTATGTTTCTCACAGGGAGAGCCATAGGCAGCTATTCATTAAATCCCCAAAACCCTCTTCCAAGTCCTTCTGGCTTGAATGTATAAGGAAGATCCTTCCCTTCTCTGTCTCAAGCTCCTTCCATCTTCACCATGCCAAAACCCCACATCAAGCCTCATTTAAACAATACTCAAGGAACAATTTCAATCCACTTAATATGTGTAATCAAATAGCTCACTGCTCAGTATATTCCAGAGTTTGGGAATGCTTATGAAGCTGCCACAAAGTTTTCAGTGCACTGCAGAGCTCTGCTTTGAACTGCCAAAGAAACTGGAGGTTCTTGCCATGAAATTGAGGTCCAGTGTGTCACAGAGTGCACATTGTCTTGCCTAATTTGAACCTGGAAACAGTTTCTATGCTTGTTTCTGAACTGATAAGTAACCATTGAGAGACCAGATTCATGTCTCCACATCAGTACTGAAAAAGACTTTCACTGTGGGTTTGGCCTTCTAAGATGCCCAATGATGCCATCTCCTCTCTTGATATCCATACATCAAATTCCATTAAAGAACAGCTGTAATGAAGGATGCTTTTTTCCTCATATCACTCCTCTGAGGAAACCTTTGCTTTTATCTTCCTTAAGGATTTCATGAAAGACTGAGAGCAGGAAATCCCCACAACAACCTCTATAATACATTGGTCAAAATTGTATATTTTTAGCCAGCATCCATAATGTTTTATATTTAAACTAAATGGTTTGTCTGTGAACTATATTCCCATGAGAACTGCCTAACCTGGCAGCGGCATGATGGTGTTCCCAAGTACCACACTGAAGCACGCTGAAGCAGATCTGGCAGCAGACCTCCGCACCAGGATGCCCTTGGTACAAGGCATGCAGGAGTGCTCCTGGGCTTCTGGGGGCTTTAACAGCATATGGAGATGAGAAATGCCCTCTGGGGCCAGACCAGCCATCCACCTAGCCCTATAATCTATCTGTGACAGTGGCTTCTTGTAAATAAGGCTGTACAAATATGAACACACTAATACAGCTGGCAGAGCTTACTCAATTCCTGTTGTTGCAATCATTGCAACAGACCCCTCTTTTTAGATTAGTAATATACACCTTTGTGTCATGATCCGTACAATCCTAATGACCAAAAAAACCAAACTTGGTCAGTTTAATCCCTTGGTTTGTCCTCAAAGAGCCTTTCTGACTGCAAACAATGAGCAGGCGGCACCTCTTCATTTGGAAAAAGAGAGAGAAGTAATAAATGAGCATACAAAACCCATGGGCTAAATTGGCTAAATATATCAGGCCTGGCTAGCATATGCTATCGAGCAGAGCCAAAAAACAATGTCTCCAAGTGGGCATGGAGTGAGTCTCCTATTTTGCTAGTCATCTTTGAAAGAGAGAAACCCACTGGAGTAAACTGTATGGAAAGGAAGAGATAGGTCCCCACTCACCTCTGGAAATCCCCCAGGGCTGCACGGCACAGTTGTGGCCAGCCTGCGGCCTCCTGAAGGAAGGATGCCCTGAAGTCTTCTCCTCCTGTGGTGCACCTGATCTCACCTCACCAACACCTCTCTTGGGGGTGTGTAGGCAGGACCACAGTACAGTCCCAGCTGTCAGCCGGAGACATCAATGGGGTCATGAGGCAACCTAACTACAACAGCCACCAGGCAACACAGGAGTATATCCAAATCAGAACTTTTTTCTTTTTTTTCTGTCAGTCCTTTGGAGTTGTTTTTTTTAAATACTGGTAATTTCCAGAGAGTTTTCTTGGAGGTAGATGTTTAGCTGACAATTAAACACTTTGTCAAAAAGTAGGTTTAGTGAAGAATATTTGACTAAGCCTTTCAATTTCCATCTCAGAAAAGCCTGTGCTAGCCTGTGGACCCTCTCTTCTTGCCCCTGGACTCACACACGCTACCAGCAACTTGTGACTTGGAAGGAGCTACCTCTCACAATGCTTTCTAGCTTGTCAGTGGAGAGAAAGAGAGAGATGGAGGGGGAGATAGCACTCAAGGAAGGCAGAATCCCTAGAAACAACAAATAATGAAGACAGACAACTGAGAAGTGAAATACTATAAAACGATGTTTTCAGATGTTCTCAAAAATGGCCCACACTGGAGAAGTGGCTAGTCACACAGAGCTGGCTCTCCCTAGTCCCAGCTATCATACTGTTATAAAGCTAAAATTGCATGAAATAGTTTCCAAACTTTAGTTTTCCATGTATGTAATAAGTATCCACACCACAAGGGTGTTTCACAACTGCAAAATGGGAAGGGGAGATACACACAAGACTCTCTGTATTAAAATGTGCTATGAAAAACAAATGACAACCCTGGATCTGACCTAACTGTGAAGTAATTTCAAGTGATAATAAGATACCAGTGATGAATTTGTTAAATCTGGAGTACATGTGGAACTCATCTGAAGCATACAGCCAAAAAATAAATACACCAATTTTAAAAGTGATGCAACATGACATTTTGTCCATAAGCAACTAGCTGAGGACAGTCTAGCTTACAATTATATTTTTGTAGATCTAAGTTTGGTAAAATTTTTAATGCATGTTAATATTTCTTGCTTACATAATAGTTCAGCAAGTCAACATTCTCCTTCTCAATCTACAGACACCAAAAGTCACACCGCATGGTACAGCAAAGGTTCTACCAACCCTAGAAGGTACATCCACACAGTGTATTGGTCTTTTAGCTCAGAATGAAATCTAATACCAAAGTCTGGCTTCATATACATCACAATTATTTTGAATTCATCATGAATTTCTAATATCAATGTGTTCAGAAAATAACTAGATTCAATCATTACTGTAACTGTCAATGTGCCCATAGCAGGACCAAAGTAGTTAATTTTCTGAAATCCTTTTCAGCACAATATTTCTGTGATTTCACCCCATCAAGTATGTGCTGCCTTGTTCTCCGATGTGCCCAGACTGTCCTTCCTAGATTCTGTCTAACCTCTTTTTGAAAGACCTCAGTGACAGCAGTTCGGCTACTTCCCAACAAAGTCTGTTCCAAAATCTAAGCCTTCTGGATATGCCTATGGAGTATCTCTGTTTTCCATCTACTACATATTTTGTATTTATAGTTCTTTGCAATTTTCATTACTGGCATTTATGGACAAGATTTTGCAATAATTTATCCTATTCTTATACACTGATTTCTACTTATTCACTGGATAAGGAACTTATGACTCCAAGACACATTTCTTTTTTCTGCTCCCAGTGCTAGAAGCTTACAAGTCAGGTGCAGAGATGCAGAGCACTGAAGGAGTGATGGATCTGGCTGTAAGTACCTCTAATCAATAGGATGGATCTACATATAAATCTGTTTCAGAAGAAGGTACAACTTGAAATGAAAATAGGAATAATTCTATGATAACTCTATGGTTAGACAAGTCTTTAGAGGCTAAAATAGCATATTTTTGTGAAATACTGGTAATTTCCAGAGAAAGCAGCCATATGGATATCTCTTTGCATTGCTTAGCTTTCAGAGACAGAAAACTTTCAGAAACAGAAAACATCCTTCTCATCCATCAACAGTATAATTTACTGTCAGGCTGCTTGCTGCCAGTTTTGTTTCTAACAGGTTTTGACTTTACGTAACTCAGAAACATTTGCCCACTTAACAGAGACTTCATTTTCACTGTACAGCAAACAGTTGAAATATGTGAATATTGCCATGTAATATAAATAATGTCAAAAGTCAAAGCATTTTCTATTCCTTATTTTTTGCTGTCTCCAGAGCATCTCTCCTTTTCTTTCCCACAGCCTAATTCTGAAGTCTAAAATCCAGGTAACAAAGTATTTTTATGCCAAACATTGATAATTTATCAATAAGGGAGGAGGGGCAGTGATTTACCAAGGAGACAGATGACCAGTGACTCCAAAGTGCTGTGACAATGGAAAGGGAGCATTTTAAATTTTCAAGGACTTTTTGGAAAAGCTATTTTGGATTGCCCCATGGGGAAATCAGGAAGCAGGAGGCATATGTTTGCACTGCAGCCTTTCACAGCACAGCAGCCTAAGGGCAATGAGAAGATTATCATACTGCTGAGGGTAAGCGGTCTATGAGTCCTACAGTAAAATATTCTGTGTCAGGAAAATGACCTTGGTCTTTGACCTCTGTGTGATTCATGTTCTTTCAAGTTAATACTGAAGACAAAACATATGACAATAAAGTTATGATGGGTGTTTAGCTGTAAACACAGGTCTGGCCAAATACACATGTAAGTTTTACTCGCTTTCATTTACCTTTGTCTTTCTGCATGTAGTGCACATTCTCACTTCCCAAGATTTAAAATTCCAATAAGCTTCTGGATAGGTTTTCAGGCTGATTTCAGTTTATTGAGTATTCAAATGGCTGTGTAATAAACATGGGACCCACCCTAAAACTCTAATGAAAAATTATCCTTTTAATCTTAATTATTCAACTCATAGCAATCGTTTTCTTAAGTGGGCTTTTAGGAACTGAAAATTTGACCAGAAGGAATATTTCTATTGATTTCACAAACCAGGATATATGTTAACTTTTTTTTAACATCGTCTTTGAAGACTTGCCATGCCTGTATGGCAACCATGTAGGCAGAAATTTCCCAACAAATAGATATTTGATAAACACAGCCACTGTAAATATCTGGTTACACATCTATAAAAAATGTCATAGAGACAAGCACTTGTGTTGCTCCACCATCCTCTCAAAATCTCTCTGTTTTGGAAACACTATCAGTTCCTGCCAAAAAAAAGAATAGTCCAAACCAAATCATAATTCCAGTCCTTATGCTGGTGAAGATTCAGAACAAGCTGATTTAGCACTGATGAGAAAAGGCTGAGGGAAAGCCAAGAGTAAGTCTGACCCTCATCTACACTGAGTCTTTTTTACACTAATTTGACATTATAAAAAAAGCCTTTTCTGATGTGCAGTTTATATTTCCACCCATACAACAATTGCTTTAGCTCACCAGAAGAGTACAAAGCAGCTCTGGTAACTGAAAACAAGCGCAGCATTTGTATATGAAGTATCAGTGTCCCCTCTCAGTCAATGGGATGAAGTTTATGAATACTATTTTCATTGCATGAAGCCCAGGTGCACACTCATCTTTACATAATTGCTTACATTTCTATTATTATGACATATATAGGGGTAAGATTCAATATCCCATGTGTAAATATGAACTTTGCAACTTCAGTTACAGCAACTGTGTGTTACAAACCAGGCCTGGGCTCAATATTACCCCTGGATCTCTATGATCCATACACCAGAAGCACAAGACTGGTTTTGAACATCATCACTTTAAAATACTTCATGCTTGAACATTCTGGTGGCTACCAAAAGCAATATGCCCTCACCAAAGACGCCACCTGGAGCTTGTGAAGATGAACTTTTGTTTAAATTTCACAAGCATTTTCTTAGTGTCCCCAGGTCTGCAAGAGCTCTAAAATCCTCATGGAGTTCAGAAAGTACAGAGTGCCTTGGGTCAGGACACGTACTCAGTAAAATGCACCATCCTCCCCAGTGGGTGGGATTAGCCCCTACGGACACAACCTCTTGCAAGAAGCCCACTGCAGGGAGACTGGAGGTGCCCCATTCACATCAGGGTTCCTTACTGCACTGCCTTCTGCAACACAGGCACAGCCACAGTGAGGTGGACAGGCTTTGCATGTGTCTAATAAGTCAACATTATGACGGGAAAAATTCACCCAATGCCAAGAGCTCCAGGAAGGCCATATAACACTTCATTTGTGTGCTAAAAAACTCAATGGGGAATTAAATGAATTAGATCCTTGTGCACAAGAGAAAGTTAACCCTTGCTGAAGAAACGATTTTTACTAGTGAATCAGAATTAGATAGGATATATTTCTTATGAAGCAGTTTAATTTGAATGTGAATTAAATGACTGACATACTGTGCCTTTAAATGTTTCTTTTTCGTATTTTGTTTCTTCTTTTTTTGTTTTATGAGAGCAGTGTTCCACCGGGATCTTCTTTTATCTCTGTGTAAAAAAAACAAAGATAACTTCTAAAACCAGAAGAAATAAATCAGAACACTCAAAGTCAAGGCTTTTGCTCTGGTTTGACTTGAATCAGAGAAAACACATTACCAAGTAGAGCAAAAGTTTGCCAAGTCTCTTTAATGACCCAGAAACTGATTATGATGTACTGAATTTTGCAAGTTAGTAAATCTGCCCACATACATGACAGCAAAACAAAATATTTTGACTTTGTCACCAGCAGGATTTTCCACTCAGAATTACACAGATCCAGTAGCATAGTGGCAGGATTTTCCACTCAGAATTACACAGATCCAGTAGCATAGTGGCACCCAAGAAAATCTCTTGGTAGCTAGCTGGATGAAACCAACAGGCACAAGAAGACATTATCTGCAGATATCAGCATAATTATCTTCAGTAGAACATTTCTGTCAGCCATGCTACAGTCATCCACGGTCACCCCTGGCCCTCAAAAAGCCTTGGTGAGATTGAAGGGCTAAAGCCAAATCTCCATCCTGGTGTTTGTGCCTGCCTCCTCCTCTTGCCTCTGCACTCTTGTCAGGGTCCTTGCATGTGAAAATAACTGCGCTGTTGCATGCTATGTTTATGGAGCAGTGGAGGACAAAGCCATGAAACTGCCTCTCAGATGTATCACTCCTTCTTTCATTAGCACCAGACATAATTAGGACCTGACCCAAAGCCACCTTCAGCTGGCTGATGTCTATCCATTCACTCCCCTGGGCTTTTGACCAGCACAGGTCCCACTGTAGCACAAAACACAGCACAATTATTTTCATACACAAGAAGTCGTCATCATCTTAAAGATGTACATGCTGTGCCTATCAAAGCCAAGGGGTCTTAGCCATAAGAAATGACTGGATTTGTATCCGCAAGGAGGAAGCTGGAAAATGAAATTACATTTGCTACAGAAAATCCATCTTTGTTTTCCAACACCTTCTTGCTTTCACACTCAAGCATTTTGCGTGTTTCCCTCTTCAGAAAACACCACCACTTGGGAGTGGCTGTGTCCTTTGGTGGACACAATAAGCCATGCTGTTATTGCTGCAGCTTCTATGTGTATTTCTAGCAAATTTCTGTCTTAGTTGTACTTCTTTCCAAAAGAAATATGCTTTTAAGTCAATCAGAGTTTACAAATATCTCATCAAGTCAAGTGAAGCCCAAATGGGTGAAAGGTGGTTTTATTTTCCTGCTACACATTTTCCAGTCACTTATTTTTTATGCTAACAGGGGAAACCTCCATGATTTAATAACTACAAGCCATTTAACAAACACGAACTCAAACAAGCACTTGTAAAGAACAAAAACAAATGCTTCACTCTGAAAGGCATGTTTTCCTTTTAAACACTTCTTCCGTTACAGAAACACAAATTTAACTGATTTTTACTTTTTTTTTTTCTTTTTTAACAAAAAGTTATTTCCCTCCCTCCAATCCCAGATGGTTAGATGTTTACTTAGTGCAAGGAACTTGGGAGGTTATACAAACACGAACCTAGTTTGACAATCCATTATAACTTGGCTAATGCCCCTCTGTCACCAATAATCAAGGCTCTGCTAACACTTTCATTCCTTTCTTTCTTATTTTTGCTGAGTACATTGCACTCTGCCCAGCTGAATAACTAGGATTACTTTTCTTTCAAGAGAGCACTTTCTTTTAAAGCCTCATAAGGCAAAAATATTTATTTCGCAAATGAAGCCCTTGAAGGGGTTTGCTGCTTGCAGGTGAATTTGCAGAAATGTTCATTTTCAAAGCAGTTTCAGACATAGTTTTCTCTCTGCTCTCCCCTTGCCAAATGACATCACTGTGCAAGGAAACGGTGCCCAGCTACAGCACCCAACCCTGTATATCTGCCCTGCCCCAGCACTACTTGATCAAAAATCCAAAACTGAGATCTAATCTTAACAGAGATGCCAAAACCCTGAGTCCACCCCATACCAAGTTCCTCAACATTAGCGAAAAAGGTCCAAACATAAAAATCCTGTTAATTCAGGACTTCCTTATCAGCTTCTTTATGGGCACCTAAAATATCAGTTTTAAAGGGATATTGAGGTGGGCACAGGGTCAGCCTGTGGGCTCAGTTTCTCCAAACACATGAATTCAGGCTGTCCTAGGGGAAACCTGGGAATCCCACTGAGACGTGCAGTGGCGCTGTGAACCCACAGTCCAGCCATTGACTCACGAGCTTGCGTGGACCACTGGAACTCCACCCTGGCTTGTCAGTACAGGTGCCTCCAAAGAGGCTTCAGCATGGTCACAGGCACTGCCTTTCCTCTTCTCCCACGCAGGAAGGAGCTCTGGCTGTGTAAAGAATAGGGGTCCCAGGGACTGGCACCTCGGTACCCATCTCAGCAAAACAGCCTTCTGGGGTGCTTACCTGGCACACAAATCACATGCAATGCAGGGGGTACAAGTGTCCTGCTTCTGCTAGGCAATACGTCTCCCCTGGCTGGTGTCTAAAGTGTGTCAGACCTGTGCATCTATCAGTGTGTTGGATCTTGTGCTGGGCTGAGGCAAGTAAAGCTTGGCAAGTTTGCATTTCCCTGCAGAGCATCACTATTGCAGGCAGCAGCACCTCTCAGGCTGAGCAAAACACAATGAATGGGGCCCTCTGACTTCTCCCAGTTGGGGTCTCTTTGATGAAGCAAAGCAGGACTGGATAAATAAATTCCTCTTACCCAGTCTCTGTGGGAATCCAAACATTTCTGAAGATGCTGTCATCTGAAGCTGAATACAGAAGTATGGGAAACATATTGAAAGGATCCTGAGGGAGTAAAACTTCATTTAAAAGAGAAGTGAATTAGGAACTCTGGAACTTACTCCTGCCAAAGCCCTCAGATGTAGGGTCTTAAATTATTTTGTGCTCCCAAAGACAGGGAATTTAAAAGTGGTATCCAGAAGGATGACCTTTAAAATTGCCATATTTGCAAAGGTTTTGAAATCCCATTCCTGCCCCTCTCAAGGGAAAGACAATCTACCCAAATGCAGTAACATTAAGGCAAAAACATCTCTGAAACACAACCACTGAAGTAAAGCATTTTCCCACCCCTTTTGTCACTGCCACCAAAAGAAGGGAGAGCCCTGTGGAGGGCCCTCTGTGGCATGAGGTTGCTCTGGGCAGGGAGCGACAGCGCTGGAGTGGAGCCATAGGGATGGGTAGTCACCTCCTGGAAATCAGTGCAGGTCCTGGAGACCACCAGCAGCTACAGGGCAGCATGCTGGTGGAGCTGAGGACCATGTTGTGTGGACTGAAAGCAGGACAGGACGATGTGGTGTGACCCCACACACCACAGTATGCTCCAACCTGCTGGGGTGAGCATGGTGACAGCAAGCTCATCTCCCACTGCAAAATAACACAGAAAAGACCTACCTGATGAGGCAACGCTAGCGTGCGTGCCCCACCTCTGAAGCCATAAAGGGCTGGGGCCCAGCTGTCAACATGGGAGCATCCTAAAGCACTCGCAGATCCAAACAGCCAGGGAGCCAGAAGTTGTGGAGAGAGCCAGTGGAGAGCGCAGCATCCAATTCAGCAAATCCCTTAAGCATGTGTTTAAGTGTTTTACTAAATCAGGACCACAGAGTGCCTGCACAGATGGCCCTCACCGATTCCGGGATCTTGTGAAGGGACAAGGAGGTGGCTCACTCCCCTGCAAAAACAGGAGATGGCAAGTGAAGACAGCACAGGAATACGGCAGAGCCTTCAGAATTCTGTAGCAGAGATCATCTGCATCCAGAAGGATGCTCCTCAGAGCAGTTCATTTCTCCAGGCAGTCACATTGAATTATTACCATACAGTATCTTTTTTTCTTTTTCCATTTTTTTGTCTGTTTTTTCTTTTCCTCCTTCCCTCCCCCCTCCCCCCCCCAGTGTTGTTTATTTCAATTTTCTCATCTCCACTCTTGACAGTGGAAAAGCCGTATCCTACATATGTTATGCAGATTATTGGACCCACCTCCTGTTCCAAGTGTTTCAACAACAATCAGTTGTTTTCTGCGCAGTGAGAGGGATTACAGCCCTGTGGTATCTTTCTGCATTCTTTAAAGTCTCCTCTCTGGGGAAGAATCTGTTTCTGATGTTAATGTGGTGCTACGTGTTTGTAAAGTGTTCTGATCCTGCCTGCTGTCACCACAACATGGTGATAAATTAAAACTTTAATTTCAGTTTAATTTGCACATGCAGATTAACAAAGGCAGAGGACAGGGCATGGAAGGACAAAGAACAACTCTAATATCCCTCCTCAGTCAGCTCTCTCATATGCATCTCTGGGGACTGTAACTGCTTCATCTTAGTGTTGATACACAAAAAGCAAGAAAGTTGATGATTTAATAGAATCAATATTATTTTGACTCAGATATTATGGAAGGAGAGTGTTTAAGAAGACTCTTGGCGACAGAGTTAACACAAATCCTTCTCATGTGTTTTAAGTTTCTCCTCCTCTTTCTTAGCACTGGAAGAAAGCACCATGTGCTACATTTTTGAAGTATGCCCTTAACCCCACTGAGCTGAAGGGTGGTGGATAAACAACTATTCCAGCACTTTCAGTGGATGGAAACAGAAATGCTAGCAGTCTCTCACAATGAAGGCACGAACCCTCTCAAGGTGCTTTGAAGGAAATGACCCCATCGCTGCCAAAGGCATGATGGTCTTCAGTCCCATAGGCCACGAGGGAGCCATGCAGGATGCAGTACGTCCAGCCGTGGTCAGGCTCACCCTTGTCATATGGCCAGCTGGACTTACAGACCTTTGCAAAGGCACTGAGTCACCGTGGGGACTCTGCACCTCTAACGCACCCAATCTCTCAGCCCCTCAGAAGAAAGAGATGAGGTCAGAAAATGTTACAAAGGAAAGGACTGGAGCAGAGACCCATCAGATCTTGGCAAGACAGCTTAAATTGATTGAAGTGTTAAAAATTGAGGACCACATTTTGGCTGCAATATATAAAAATTGTGCTAGGCATCAGGAACTTTTCAAAGAGTGCTAATTTATAGATGGTTTTCTAAGGAGGACAAGTGGGTATATTACTTTTCCTTTAAAGTGCAGCTGCAACAGCAAACCACACACACTCTGTAGGTTTTATAACCTTGCTAATTTTCCCTAAGTCTTGGGAGCTATTGGTGGTAAGCATAAAGGTATTTTGTTTCAACTTAAAAAGAAAAAGAAAATTGAAAATAAAAGAATTTGTTTTCAGAGTGCAGCTAGAAGCTAACCTAAAGAGATATCAACTCTGATCTCTGCAGAACAGCCAGTGATGCCAGGGAGACTGGTTTATACCACTTACTCTTGATTCAACTGAAGGAATTGGGGTTTTATTTTTATTCCTATTCATATCAATGGAAAAACTGGGCACATAAAGCATGCGAGGACAAAATGACAACCTAAAGGAAATGCTGGATGAATTAGTAACCCTTTTGACTGTATGCAGAAAATCTGTAGCCACAAGAAGAGAGATCCTGGGAGCATTGCACTGGATGAGGTACTTTCATGAAGAGGAATCAACTCCCATCTCTGCATCACATTTTTTTGCTTTCACATTCCCACTTCTAAAAGAGGCAACTATAAACTATAAGTTCATTGGGATATACAAGAGGCTCAGATACCGCGGCAAGGAGAAGCATGGAAGTGCTGAGACTGAAATCCTCATCTTCCAATCCTATTATCGCATAAAGCGCTGATCAGCCATTTTATGTCAGCTCTTCAAGCTCTGAATGTTGCTTTTGTCCCATAGGAGAAGGAAACCACATTTTTCGTGGCATCATGACAGAATAGCTCAGCACCAGGGTACCAGCCTACAGCAGAGAAGGCTTGAGTTCATCTTCCCATTTTACCAGTGTCAGGGGAAAGCTTTTCATGCAGCTCAGGAAGAACAGAGCTTTGACCACAGGTTTGCCTAGCTGCCTATGCAGAAGGGGTGGATGAAACTTTCTCTGCAACAGAAGCATTTTCTGGGGACATAAAACGAAGATCTTCTGCTCAAACTCTAACCATAGTCCAAATTTTTAAGCAAAAATTTTTAGCTATGCCCTAAAATGAGGGGGCAGGCTGCATAGAAAGATTATTTGCGTTTAACAGCCCAAAAATGGAACTGAAGATTTTTCTCCCTCCCAGTTCTCTGGACTTTTGTCCTTGCTTGACAGTCTATGGGGAAAAAATTCACTGTCAAACCCCTATGGAGGTCCGAAATGCTTCTTATGTTCCAAAATCACTGGGAGAGCTCACATAATTAAAGTATTTGCTGGAAAAGCACCAAAGCATATTAAGAGAGGCAGCTTTAACTCTCACTTTCCATGCTTTCATGAGCCTGAGTCAGAACTGTAATGCTATTTGACCTATACCTATACTTTCGATATAACTTTAAGCATTTCTCCACCTGTCCAACATCTTATTATTTACTCCCATATGTTATCCCACTTTATCTCATTAGTTATGTTATTTTAGCTGCACTAAGCATGCAGGCGATACTGCCGATTTGCTACCTAGTCATAAAACTATGTATCCTTTTATTATAACTAGTTTTCCAAAATATGCGCTAATTGTACCATCTCAAGATATATTTCACCAGCTGAAGAGTACACTATCAAGCATTTCCTTATGATGATAAAAATTAAAATGTATGAACAGAAAATAATAGAACTTTTTATCCTATTTTCATTATTCTAATTTTCATTTGCTCCTGATACTATAGATACAGATATCCTGATTAACAAATGTCATGAGAGATTTAAAACTAAATGGTCTGAAAACAGGAAAACGAGTTAAGTAAGTCCATGATGACACCCAGAGATCTGCCAAAATAGTTTTTAAGCTCTTCCTGACCAAGGTATAAAAGCACATGGCTAGCTATATTTCCCAGCACGAAGGCAATGATATCATCAGCTTGCTAATATATCTTTCATTTTAAGGCCACCAGCAGTCAAGCAGAAGATTCAGCCTGGGTTGTTCCGTAAATAGTTATTAGCCACAGCAATGAGCAGAGTGAGGGAAGAATGCTAATGTTCAGGAATGAGTTTGTGTTGCAATGAAGGAGCAGCAACATAAATTAAGATTATACACTGTTTTCTCCTGTATACACTGAGAGATCATCCTCTGCCTCACAAGGAAAACACAACTAAGCCCCAGTAAAGCTCTCAAGACACTCCTGTTTTCCACCTTGCCTTACTGGTCTGAGGCCAAGATTTTTCCGCTGAGTTTAACATAAAAATTCAGCATACAAAAAAAGAAAGTTATAAACATGCATGATGAAAGTTAAGAGAGCTGTCTGGAAGTTATACAGTTATACAGTCATCTACTGAATTCACAGGAAAATAGTTTATTGCTTAAACTTTTACAAATAAAAACTTCATAGTTCGGAGTTAGTCAGCATGGCCTACCGTTCATGGTGGCTGCTTCCTTTCTTAGGCACCAAATGTGAAAGGCTTTCTGAACTTCTATATATTCCCTCTTTCTGAAGCTGAAGCATTGTTGTAGCATATGTGAAATAGGTTTCCTAATCTACAGCATTGATACAGAAAAGACTAGCTGATAAAAGAGGACTGCATAACATTGAGTGAGATGGCAAGTAACTAATTTGCTGAATTATTTAACAGACAGCAAGATGTTCTATGTGTCTCAGTGCTGAATTTTCAATCACGATTAATTTATTAAGTAGAACTGGAAATAATAAGCAAAAGTAAACCACATGAGCTCCTCTGACTGTAGAGAAAAATCACACTTTGCCCCAGCCCTCTGAAAAGTGGCAGTGAGACTAAGCTGCAGTGACTGAAATCACCAAAGATCAAAGTAAAAATAAGAAGCAAGTATCTTGAAGTGTTAAAGTGTGGGTTTCTTTACAATAATTTGCAAAGATAGGCCAAATGTTACTGGTCTTAAAAAAAATGTGCATCCAGTCTGCCAACTCAGTTCTGCTGAGCAGCAACAGACACGACAGGATCTTCAAGCTCACAGCAGCTAACTTCAGGAGCTTATTCCAGCTCTAATGAACCTTTCAGTGTACATACTATGCACTGAAGCATATATCAGTGGAACCATCCACAGCTGTACACAGTACCCCTACTTCCAAACAAGGAAATAAAAAGAACAACCAGCACGGCTTGTCTTCACCTTCAGCCAGAGATACATACCTTATAATTAGCATGCCTGTGCTTCACAGGGTGAGGGAAAACAGCAAAACACAACAAACTCTTCTGTTCCCAGAAGAGTGCTGCTCCAGCAGCACCATCATCTCCAGTCTCCAGCAAGTCCATTGCCAAAAGCAGACCAAAATGTTGTCCCCCAGTCTGTCACCTAGGCACAGTTCTGCGAAACCACACAAGCCAAAGCCTAAGATTGAGCAGGAAGCCAAACTGTGTCTTTTCTGAGGAAGACTTACTGGCACACTGAGTATGAATACATAGCAGTAATATAGAAATGTATGCAAGCATCCTTTACATGCAAGCAAAACCAGTAAAGATCTTTGTTACCAGTCCAAACCCACACCCTTTTATGTACATCATCTTCAGCCACGCAGAGAAAGTTCAGCAATTATCCTTGAGTGAGGATAATTCGCAATTTACAAGCCTTCCTTAAACCCAGTGAGAAACAAGTGCTCTGCAGTGGTTACTGCACTAGGACTCAGCTGAATCAAAATCTGTATTTGACTTTCCTACAGAGAGATGGTGGAATCTTGACTACCCGATTCTTCACTAACTTCTAAAAACAGAGGATATGGATTTCAACTATACATTGAAATGTGTAAAAGCTGAGTGTTACAGCTATTTGCTTGTGGAACGCTATTCTTAAGTGCTATTAATTCCATAACTCCATAATAATAATTCCGTATTTCCATAATTCCATAACCGTATAACTCCATGAGCACTGACTTTCATTAACACTGCATGGAATTATATTCAGTGTCAGGGTGTGAAAGTCTCAGAAGAACCATAAATTACTGTAACATATAGGTCATGCCAGAAGAGAAGAACGTGTTGGTGATGCATTCCAAGTGATAATTCTTCAACTTTTCTTACTGCAACTAATATCCAGCATCATGTGCCAGTTGTTCCAGTGTTACATTTCTCAAAATGAAACCTACACCATAAAATTCTCATCAAGTGAAAGCTCGTTGGTATATTCTGTATTGTCTGTCAGAGAATTACCTATTAGACCTTGCAATGTTTCGATTTTGTATTTAACTGTATACTAATGTGTTTAATGAGAAAGCAAAAAAATTAAGATATTGTATAGCATTTTAATGTCAGCTGTCACATAAATTATGATTGCTCTGCTCTAAAAGTACAAACAATCCTGAGCTGAATATTTCTTCAAGACAAGGGCAGCTGAAGAAATACCTCTTTTAGGAAGAAAGTGGATAATGCCCTCTTTCATCTGCTTCTGAAACTCCAGTCACCTTGTAGCTTGCATGGCGTGAGAAAATACTTCTGAGAAAGGTTGCTGTAACATAAGAAATGAACACTGGGAGTCTTGGAATTGTTTAAAAGTGAAATAAAAATGTAGATATCGGATTCCTCAAAGCCACAGTTTTCAACTTTGGGCTGGTCAAAAGCCCATTAAAATTAACCTGAATTTACTGATTTGCTTTAAGATCTGCCTTTCATTGTGCATGTAATAAGAGCACAACCACACTTTTGATTCGGTGGGATATACCCCATTTCTTTTACCAGTTCCAGGAAAGGATCAGAGATATTACATGATGAATATGCTGCACTTAGCTGATATTTTATTGTACCTCCGTTTCTGCTGCCTTGAGGAACGTGCAGAGAAGCTGGTTTCCGTGACGAAAACAATCCAAAATGGGTAGGGAATAGAAGTTAAACAACTATTATTAAATTTAATATCTATTCATAGGGCTATTGTTTCTACCTAGTCCCTTGAATATTCTGGTTCAGCAGACACCCCTAATGTCTGTTAACCCCTATTGGTCTGCTTTTTTAGCAACCCAGCCGAGGACATCACCACTGATGTAACTGGGTCTATGTCATGCAATAGCTCTGGGACTGCATACTCTACAGATTTAGCGTATGACTCTCTCTACGTGTTACTGGGTTTTTACCAAAAAAGACATTAATCACCATGACAGACACAAAGCAGCACTATTCATACTCTCTGAACTGAAACATCAAATAGACCCGTTGCTAATTAGGATGATGACAGCCAGGAATTAAATTTAAAAGCCTCTGTTTATTCCCACTTCTTCAAATTATTCCTCTCTGTCCCATCCTTTTCCCTCTCACAAATCTGGTAGTAAAACTTAGGCAGCCTCTTCTTTGATTCTGCTGAACAGTTTCTTGTTAACAGACACACAATAACGATGATAAACGAGAGAGAAGAAAGTGGTCATTAAGCTATTAGAAGCTGAATGCACATTGTTTGAGCACACCCAGCATTTATCTAGCTTTAGCTTGCTTTCCTAAGTGAGGAATAGAAAACGATACAGAGCAGAAAATGTAAATCATCAATGATGTAATAATGACCTGTGTGATACCTTGGAAGGACTGAAGCATACATTAACATTTTCTTTACAAAAAACCTCATTGTCCTATCCTGACATATGAATGCCTGCTTACTTTCTTCATGGCTCTCCAGAATACATTAACCCTCTGTATTCCTTAACACTACATTGGCCCTCATGTCTCTGTCTGAAAAGATGCAGTGATGTTTTCCTGGAGCTGGCTGTGCAGCCAGCAGGTTTTGACTCATGGAGGATGGCCCTGAATACTAAGAAATGTGTGGTGGTTTTAAGTTTCATTTTTTGAACAACTTGCAAGAAATACTCAGCTATACAACCAGTGAATTCCTACTGGTGTTGGTACAGGGAAAATGTAAATAAGGAAAAAAGCAAAAAAACTTGTGCTTACAGAGTTATTTGTCATGGGAAGCTGGTAAAATCTTGTGTAAGGAATGCACCTAGCAGTGAATAAAAGTACTCTGAATGATTTATCTTTGGCTTGCCAAAAGAGGCATGAAGATGATGAGGAACTTGACACATCCATACCTGGAAGCTGCACGCACGGAGACTGACCAGCATGGGAGAGCATGCTGGGAGATCTGAGTACCCAAGAAGAGCAGATGTGGGCAGAGCTGCCCTCAAAACCTGATGGTATCGAAGAGGCAATGAACAAATCCAGAGAAACAGCTGAGATGAACCTCTTTGCAGAGATAACGCTTTGCTTGTCTCATTGAGGAGATTAATGAGCTGACAGGTGGTGATGATTAGCTTTTCAGAAAAGGCTTTGTTGGGGAAAATTTGGAATGTTAATTTCTTTCCTATTTTCTGAAGTCTGAGGTTTGTGTGTTTGTCAAGTCATGCTTTGACTTTTATCAAAAGTGGTTATGGTTTGGTTTCTTTAGACAAAACATTTTGATAACATGCTTTGAATATATTCCAATAACCATTTCAGAACAAACTATCACTGACATTTCCAGGAGGTGAAGTGTTGGAAAAGCCCAGCTTTTCCCACAAGTATTGTTTTGCTCTGAAAGAAGCCCATGCTGGAATGAAAAAATTTCTTATCAAGCTTCAAAACATTCATCTGATAATTCTGGGGGTTCACTATTATTTGAGATGGTGATTCATTAGTAAAAGAAAGATCTACTCAAACAGAAGAGTATCCCAGAGTCTATGACTTTCTTACCTTGGTTAAATGTTCACAGGAGGAAGTTGGAGCAGAAAAGTAAGCTCTTAAGTCTTTTCGACCAAAGATAGCACCTGTGTAGAAATAAATGGCTTGTTCGCATACATAGCCTATCATTTTAGAATAGGTAATTTGCACTCATTTCTCCTCATGCTGAAATGGGCTTTTTTACCTGCCTACACTTTACACCTTTGTTTTACTTTCTGTGTCTGGGTGCCTAGCCACACCTATAATTTCATGATGTTATTTTCACAAGTCAATACTGAATTAACTGCAGGCCGACAAAAATACATAACAGAAGAAAAAGAAATTCTCTGCCTTAAGTTAACTTTATATACAATTGCAATATAGTGAGAAAGAAACAGTGCTTTACAATTAAAACATTCAACTAGTTAAAATAACAATGCATAAATTTCTGCATGAAGAAACTAAACCCCTTCACAGGTAATCTTGGATCCAAGCTATCAGTACAGGGCAGATAAGTGAGAATATCCACTGCCAGGACATCAATAACAAGGGAAGTTCAGTATTAAAAAAGCCACAAGAAAAAAACCATGAATAGCTCTTAATGCTTCTCTTAGCAATGAAACAGCCACTTAAATGGAAAATGAAAATTTAAAAAACAAATGGAGTGTAACTTTGTTTAAGGATTTGTTTTTCAAAGGCATTCATCTATGTTATATGACTGGTAGACTTGAGTCCCTGTAGTGCAACAAGTTCATATCCAAGCTCAGATTTTAGGGAGTACATGATGTTTTGATTGGAAACTGGATATAAGGAGACTCCTTCAAACAATAACCAAAATAAAGACATTGACATGAGGGATTCGGCTGTGGTTTCACATGTAGCCCAGGCAGTCTGGCAGCTTGCTTACCAAGGCAGGGCTGCTGCTCTTCTTCCCCCAGATTTTGCTGCTGCTGCCCCAGCATCAGCCTTGCCCCCATCCCAGGCTGCCCCACTGCTTCTTCCCTCCACTGCCATGCATTAAATGGCAGAAACCAACACAGGGTTTCTACTTCTTATTTTCCTATTTTTTTGGCCATTTTAGTGAGCTCAACCAGCTAACAGAGAAACCCAGCAAGTACAAGGGGAGCCCTGTGAGCACACGGCATGGGGGAGATACTGGGGAAGGTGCTCCTCCTCCCTAGGTCAACACCAAGCTTTGTCCATTGAGGTCAATAGAGAGGGCCCCGCTGACTCCAATAGGCACTTGGTTGGTCCCACATTTGGGACGAGGAGAACAGACTCATATGTGAAGCCCATCTTCATTCTGTGTGTGCTAGTGCACACCTATGTGGGTAAACTGCACCCAGCAGCCGGCATCCTCTCTGGTGGTACACTGTATGCCTCTGTGAGGCAGCAACAGAGCTTGTACCAAATTTGCCATAAGGAATAATCTATGAAAACTCACAACAAGCCTCACATCCTCCTCTTGCCCACAATGTTATTTACCTAGTAGACCAATCCTATGACTCTTTTGTCTCGTTAACTCTTTGCCCACGTGGCCAGGTAAGAACTTTGCGATAGAGCAGGAGCTTGCCTGCTTTAATTTAGGCCAGAACACCTCCACCCAAACCAGGGCCCATTCTTCATTTCATGGAGAATTTCAAGCTGCAGAAGGTTAATTACAGACAGTGGCAAGGTGAGAATGAGCAGCAGTGGCACCTGTCAAGCCATGAGCTGCACTGGATTTATAAACAGGTTCTGTACTCAATTAATGCTCTTGCCTTTGGCACGCAGAACAAGTTTGCTCAGGAGTAGAAAAAGACTGAGTAATACAAAGCTGCACACTGCAGCACTTTATTCATTTTTTCACATTGAACAGAGGACCTAATTAGTTACGTTAGTGTAAAACTAATAGCACATTTGTTATAACGGCCGTTTCTTTCCTAAACATTTTACATAAAGCTCACAAGTTTGGTATCTCAGTATGCCAAAAAAAAGAGAGAAATGCTTTACCTGCTCTTGAAAAATCTTAGTCTAATTAGGTTGTTCGTTTTTCTGCCTAGATGGAAAGACTTTCTCTTGGTTAGAATAAAAGATACCAGAAACATCAATTCTTCTGGTTTAAAAGGTGCTCAGGAACAAATCTGTTCTAACCACTGATTTGTAACATTAAAGTAGCAGTGACTGTACTTTGGTTAGATGTCCCATAGTTATCTGAAAAGCTAGGGATACTAAACAAGATCCAAATGTGCCAATTGATTTAAAAAATCATGGGCCTGGCGAGGGGGAAACTACCAACATAGTGATGTATATTAATTACATCAGTAATTACATAGTATAGACCCCAATGTTCAACGCCTCTTTTTCTTATTTTTCTTTGTGCAGTATTTATACCACCAAGACAGTAACTAACAAAACCAGCTTCCCTTACTTCTCGCTCTTTCAAAGTTTTAGCACAAATATTTTCTGCTTATAAGAAAATTCCTGCTTGTGGCAACCCTTTCATCCTAGCCTTCGCAGCTCCCTGCAGTCAGAGAGGGCAAAGATATGATGACGGATACAAAGCAATTGCCTAGCCCGAAGCTTCTGCATGGCCAGTTAACTCTAGTAACGGATTTGTCCAAAGACTTCCAGTAACATGTTGGTGTTATTACAGCAAGAGGACACACTGCTGTAGATCATGCAACACTCAACAAATATTAACATAAACTTCACACACACACTCCCACAAGCTCCTCTTTGCATATGGCTATGAAAAGCCTAGAGGGGATGAAGTGCTTCAAGAAAGAGCCTGGCTGAGCCAAGAAGAGAGTCTACACACTAGCCACCATTTGACTGCTCGACATCCCAATCCTTTTTTTAAAATCACATTGCTGATGTTATCCGAGTATACCCGGGGTGCAAGCGCCAAGCATAGCTCCTACATTCAACACAGATTTACAGCTGAATAGGTCAAAAAACAACAACCAGATGAAAATTAACAGCTGGCAACTTTTAAAATGTGAGTTAAAGGCACTTTGAGAAAGGAGGCACAAACACCCACCATAATAATTGGGGCTAGGAAAAAGAAAGAAATCTAGAGATGAGTCTCTGTGCTCTGCTTAGGTGCCCTAACAAACAGCTGCCTCAATGTAAAGCACATAATCCCCCCCTCATGCATGGACTGCAGCCCAGAACTGTCTCCTCACATGCACTCTTGTTTTACCAGCAGAATGCCCTAGACGCTCGGTGTCTAGTCACACACACTTACAACATCATCCCCCATTCAATGCAATGTGATTTATTTTATGCGATGTAGCACAGCTTCATGAGAAGGGAGCTGCGAGTCGCCCTCCCCATGATGTGCCCCAACACCCCCTCTTTCCTGTGGCTACAACTTCGTTCAGCTTTGAGGCATGTTGGTTTCCTTCCTGAAAGCAAAATGCTCCTGTGAACACGCAACACGATAGGCATGCTTAAAAACATCTCCTAGGCTGAGTGCCCCAGGGAAAAACACCCTGTCTGGATATCGCACTGGACAAGGCATGGAGAGGTGCTAGACTGCTCGCCAAGCACTACAGGGCAGAAGAGCTTCATGATCTGAGCCACAACCCAGCTGCTGGTGCCACAGAGGTGCAGAAACCTGAGCAGGTATCTCAAGCCCCCAGCTTTGGCTTCAAGCACTGACATTAGGTACTGGGCCTTTAAAAACAGTGTTTTGGAACATAAATATACAGATAGATTTTTTTTTAAGATATAAATTTTCCTCAGAAGGGTTACTTTGTTCTTTTATTATCTGTACATGAACTATGCAGGGCATTTGTTTAGGATCTGTAAAAATCTGTTTCCCGTAAGCAGCTTGGCATTCTATCTTTATTGGCTACAACTTTCATAGAGAAAACATTGTACTATCAAAAAGAATCATTATTACTTTAACTTTATCACACCAGGTGATTACAACTGAGATAATTAGAGGTTAATTTGAGAGGAACCGAAGCGGAAGTGGAAGTAGAGCTAGAAGTTAATCAGCTTGTGCCTGTATTTAAATCAGGAGTGTGCAGAGATTGATTTCTAGCAGATTTTTGCAACTCAAAGGACATAAGAAGGAAAAAAATGTATAGAAAGAGATGGAGGAAAGAGGACTGGCAAGCACAGCATGGGGAAGAGCACATTTGACCTGCTAGGCTGGAGTCACCTTCCATGTGTGCAAGGCTTCCACCTTGGCCACTGTGCTGGTCTCTCCCTCCCAAAAGCCAAGCGTGAGCCCAGCCCTGGGACAAGCAGCCGCTAAGCAGCTCCACACAGAGTGTGTTGGAAAGTGCTTTTCCCACTACCAGTGCTTCCAGGTGGGAGCTGGAGGCAGAGCTCTCTGAGAGAGGCACTCTGCAAATAGAAGAGTTTAAAAAAAAATAAATAAAATTGAAAATTAAAAAATACAGCTCTGGCTCTGATATTAGGGAAAGGTAACTCTGGGGCACAGAAGGAGTCATGTGAATCACAGCAATGGCTGCTGAAGGCAGATTACAACCAGCAAGCTCTTTCCAGAGCAAGGTTGCTTCTCTTGCTGAGTATGCCCAGAGAACAGGATGCCTTACCACCACCCTCACCACCACCACCACTCTGGGGAGAAATAGGGAGACATGAGCCCACGCCACACTAGTCAAGCTGTGCTGCTTCCAGCATTCTTGCTGGCTCAAGCGTCTCCTCATAGCCCTGTGTTATGGCACACGTGCACCCCTTTGCTTAGCCCAGCATAGCCCACTACAAACATCCAGCCATGGCAGCTCCCATGCGCCTGTGCAACCGCTGAAGCTTCTCTTCCCCACCATCAGATACAGTATGGACTAACCCCTGGCATTCTTGCTTGCTGTTGAACAGACCCCTTAGAAAAGCCTGGGGGATGTGGATCCATTTTTTCTGCCTGACTGTGCATTAGGAAATGTTTAGTAGTATATTTTTTTTCCACCATCTTCTCTGAAAAATCCTCCTTATGGGTTGTTTGCTTTGCCAGAATAACTTATAATAGGTCAGTGCATGAAATAAGCTATTACCAATAAAAGCATTCTTAGGATAGGTTGAGGGAAATTTATGGTAGGGCTTTGGATTTTATGGCAGTGCGGCTGAGAGAAGAATTACAATGGAAAAAACAGTGTTTGCTACACCTGACAAGTGAATAAAGCAGCTCTTGGCTCTTGCCTGCTTCCCCTGATAGTATTTCAAAGAGTTTGGGTTCGTAAGAGCGCTGGTGCTCCAGTTAAGGAAGGGTGAACCCTGCCCTGCTGTCCATCATCCCAGACTGCCACAGGAGCAACATGACGGGCATTTCAGGTATTCTCCCAATTACTGATCAAAGCTCACTGAAAGATGGGATGCCCTTGTTGCAACTGCAAGGAGATTCAGCACATAGACTTCAACAAGACAGGAACCAGGGACACTTTCTTCCCAAATCCAAGCCCCAGGAATCCCCTTCCTCCAGAAGAAAGCCTTCATGTGCATGTCTGCTGTCTACAGGTGATGCAGGATTTTGCTTGACTTGCCTAAACATAACAAAAGCAAGGACACGAACTGACACATGAGCACTAGACACACTAGTGTCTGGCAACTGCCCCATCTCTATTTTCTTGCTTCCTGTTTAATAGGCCCTTTAGGAAAGTTTATTGCTGATCTATGCTAGAAAATTACTCATATAATTGAAACATCAGTGTAATATTTTTTGCCCAGTAAAATGTTTTCTTCAGGAATTTCTGGATGCAATTATCCCTTATGACTAATAAAAACAACTATTTAATTGCAAATATATGGTTAGAAATGTCATTTTATGTTAAACATAAAATGCCTGTTGTCTCAGCATTTCAGATCAAATGGACTGTCCTTCCTGGGAGCAGCCAAGAGAATTCAAGGAGCAGAAACAGGGTAGGAATGACAGAGGCTAATTATCCTTTCCTCAGGAATTTTGTTGAATAAGCATTTCAGACCCAACCTACCATTATAACCGAGAGATGCTCCTGAGAGTGTCTTTAAGTCACCTTTAAACCCACCAGCAATGCAAGTGGTGAGCCTCTGCCAGGTACAGTTCTAACAGCACCTCTGCCCCACTGCCATCCCTGTCCCTAATACCAGCTCTGCCTGAGCAGGGCCACAGGATGACCATGGCAGCTGCCTAGCATTTACCCCCTGGTTTCCAGGGTTTCCCAGAGCAGGGTACAACAGTTCACAGAAAAACTACCCTGTAAGAGTTTGGCTGGGTCTTTTTATTTTGCAGATTTTTGGATTAAATCCTTTTCCTTTTATATATCAATATGTGCATATACCAAAAATTCTACATACACAGAGATATAAAGTCAAGCAGGAAGAGAAGGATTAATAATGGGGTTTGAATCCCTATAAAAGCCCCAAATTGCTCCTTTTAAAATACTTGTGTTACAGTAAAATGAAGAAAACTGTTTTACAGTCCCATATTCTGAGAAATAAGGGCTACTGGCAAAACAGACTAAGGCACAATAGTTTTCAAACCTGGTACAATCTGCACAACTTCACTAGAAACCAACCATAAGGTATTAATAATTTCTTTTCAAAATAACGTTAAACAACTAATGCTCAAACAATCCCAGGAAGTGGCCTAAAAATGGAAAGGTCGGGTATTCAGACGTTAGCACTAATCATGAGAGTCCTGAGCTCATGAAGTGAACAAATCATGTCCTTCTGTCCCCCTCTACATGAAAGAGGATTCAATATGAATAACGTAATATTGTCCCCATTCACTGAAATGGAGGAAAATTCCCACATTATGTCACCAAAATGTTTATTTGTTATTAATTTAGAGAGTTTAAATATAATTCATTAATATTAAGATAGAAAGAAAAAAAAAAAAGAAAGAAAAAACCAAACCAGACCTCTAAATGAAAAGGCTTGTTTGAACACCCTGTGAGATCACTGGAGTCTACACCTGAAGTGCAAGGATGCTCTTTCCTTACAAGCAGCCAAGGCAAAACTAGACAACATGGGAACCACAAGAAAGCTTGGATCCCAGTTCTTATGCTCACTCACAAATGGTTCTAGTCTTCGCAAGAGAAGAAAGCAGTCTCCTAGCTCCAAACACCACAAATCCAGAGGAAACCCTGAAACTTCACAGCTGATGCTTTGGGTTTCGAATTATTTACTACTAGTACAGCTTAACTGTACTAAAGTTGAAATCAACATATTACTATGTATTGAGACAATTTTGGCCTTTCATTAGTCTTCAGACAACATCACTGCAAGCATTGACACCAGCTTCAGCGTCAGCAGAATACACATTTCTATATGTACTCTAAATTAAATATGTATGAGAGCCTGAGAACCACAATGACAATTACTGCACCTTGGAATGAGACTTGGAATATTTTGTCTGGCAGAGTTCAAAAGACTTTTCAGCTGGGCGCAGCTGCAGCTTGGTTAGTGCAAGAACGGCTTGACTGCAATTCATAACTTGGAATATGGATTAATGCAATATTCATGGAAAACTGCGTGTGCGGAGCTCCATATGGCCAGTGGAGCTCTGAAAGCATTTTGCTTCAGGGAAGAATCATGTCACCAGAATGCATTTGCCTTTAGTGTGTCCAAGTTAGGAAGGAAGCTATTTTCCTTGCTTAGCTGATATGCAGCTTGTGGAGTCTAAAACTCCCTTCAACCTTACCCAAAGCGGCTGGAACAGCCCTGCTGGTTCCAAAGCAGGGACTGGGGTTTGACTGGTTCCTTATTTGTGCCCAGCAGACTGCACAATGCATTAGCTCTATCTAGAACATCCTCACAAATCCTCTGAGATAGCTCTCAAGATTAGAAATGCTGTGAATATAGACAAGAATCAGGACCTACCCACAGTCCAGGTGGGCTCTCAATAGTAAAAGGGCCACTACAGATCAAGCATACCCAGCAGCTTTGTACAGTGTGAATAAACACTTTGGAGACTGAATAAGCCATCAGACAGGCTCGTGCAGATGAGGTGAATGCAAAGACAGCAGGCAGACTGCAGCACTTGCAGTTTTCTATCAAAGGCTGAACAGAGCATCGCAACTGCCCGTATGCTGAGTACCAGTGGAAGGCCAGCCAAACTCCCACACTTAGGTATTTGGCACCTGCTTTCTTGTTGCTCTGGTGCTACTGAAGATCTAAAGTCAAGACTGAAGAGTATATCTGGCAGATCTCAGCTGGGGAGACAAAAGGGGGGTCACAAAAAAGATTGTGGTGCCAAATGGCACTCCTAGCTGGGTCCCCATTCTTCACATGGCTTTGCTTCAAAGCACTGCAGGAAAACATTAGGAAAAAAAGAAAAAAGGATTCATCCTAGATCAGAGAATGGTCGAGATTGGAAGACACCTCTGGATGTCATCTGGTCCAACCCCCCTGCTCAAGCAGGGCCACCTGACATCAGTTGCCCAGGGCCATGTCCAGTCAAGTTCTGAATACCTCCAAGGATGGAGACTTCACAACCTCTCTGGGCAAACTCTGCCAGTGCTCATTCACTCTCACAGTTAAAAACTGTTTCCTGATGTTCAGATGGCACCTCTTGGGTTTCAGTTTGTGCCCATTACCTCTGGTCCAGTCATAGGGCACCACTGGAAAGAGCCTGGCTCCATGCTGTTTACACGCTCCCTTCAGGTATTTGTACACATTGATGACATCCTCCCCAAGCCTTCTATTCTCCAGCCTGAAGAGTCCCAGGTCTCTCAGCCTTTCCTCATAGGAGGAATGCTCCACTCCCTACATCATCTTCATGGCCCTTCACTAGACACTATCAGTGCGTCTATGTCTCTCTTCCACCAGGGAGGTCAGAACTGGACCAAGCACTCCAGGAGTAGCCTCACCAGTGCTAGTAAAGGGGAAGGATCATCTCCCTCAACGTGCTGGCAATATCTTTCCTAATGCAGCCCAAGGTACCATTCACCTTCTTTGCCACAAGCACACACTGTTGGCTCCCCAAGTCCTTCTCTGCCAAGCTGCCTTCCATCTGGGTGGCCTCCAGTGTGTATAAGTGCCTGGAGTTATTCCTCCCCAGGTGCAGGAATTTGCTCTTCTCCTAACTGAACTTCATGTGGTTCCTGGATAAAAGACGCTGTGAAAAGATGCTGCTGTTAGAATGAGTAACCCTCATTTGCTTTGCAAATTTGGATCAGTGTCATAGGCTCCATGAACAGAAATCTTTCTCCTTCCAATAGGGTGAAATACTGCAGCTGCACTAATACTGGAGGCATCAATTTAAAATTTGAAGTAAATAATATTCTTTTGAAAAGGAATATACTTCTGCAGGATGAGCTTGCAAGAAAGGCACAGTGGAATTATCCAAGTTTGAATTGATCCAGGACTCTGGAGCATGGCACAGGTTACCACCCTCACCCCATGGAGATCACAGTTAGTTAGAACAATTAGAAATGCCTTTGGGAGATAAGCCTTGACCAGATGAGACCACCTCCCACAGCTCAGCAGAAGGGATGCTGCTCTGCAGCATATGCAGTTCACTCCATCCTTGCACATACCCAAAACATGAATCTCTGCCCTTCCAAGAGATATTGACCCACAAAGACCAAGTGCATGATAAGAGGAAAAGCAGATTAATAACAGCAGCAGGGAGACACCTAATGTACTTCCCAGGCATGTATTTTGGGGTGACAGTTAAGCAAACCGCAGCTAATTCGAAAATGTGGCCAGTTCCCATAGTCTCATTTCTGTCAGGAGGATTGTGCTAAATACACTTTCGAAGACCTATCATAGGCATTATACCACCCAACATGTAATCTCTTTAAACGACTTGACCTCCCTCTGCACTACCGAGGCTGTTGTTTTTTTCCTGGATTGGTTTTACTGGGTGCATTGTGCATCTTTACACTTTTCCCTGGTGTTACTTAATCTCTTCCTACTTTTCTATCATTTCTGTATTTTCTGATGAAGTGCTAGCACACTGGGAGCACCCACTTGTTTCAGAAGGGGCTGTGATCTCACATACAGATTTCCAGTAAAACCACAGTGTAGCCTGAGGAAACAGAAATATGCTTAAAGCAACTTGTGCAACTCATTAGACATCACACCAGCTATGACATGGAGGAAGGTGCAATTATTGCATGTTGTTATCCAACTTCTGAGAATTTGGAGGAGCGTTGCTCGAAGTGAAACAAGATCAGTGAAAGATCCCCCACTGATTTCAGAGGGTCAGCAGTCCAGCTGTAGGTGTTCAGTGTTCTAAATTGGTGTTTTCTTGAAGTTCTTCTCCAGAGGTTAAAAGTGGTTTTGGGGGAAATAAATCTCAAATTCTAAGACTCCTGTTTCTCCCCAGCATTTAAGAGCTGTACATCTGCAGCCTTCACAGACTAGCAAACCTTCAGCCAACATTCATGTGACACTGCTGAACATAGACTTCTCAACAATTCCTTTTTCAGCAACATCTCTGGCTGGTAGAGGTTGTGGTAACTTGCTAAAGCATTTTATTGTGCTCTTTGAGTGGCTTGTTTTCCTTGCATCATGTCCTCTAAGGCATACTGAAATGATTTAGGACCTGGCAGATCTGATTTGGGGAAACAAAATGATCAGACCTGACACTAAAGTGAATTCCAATTTGTGTGTCTTCTCGTTCTTCACATGGCATTGTTTCAAAGCATTTTTAAAAACTAGGGTCTCTCCTACACCCATGAATTAAAAACAACCTTGTGCCTTATCTTCTCAGGACTGCTCTACAATTACAAAGCATTGCCTTATGTGGGAGTATTTCACAAATAAATAATTATGCTTTCTAGAAGGCAAAGCTGTCACCGCCACCATAGCCACTTTTTTAGCATTCTGTTAGAGACTCTGTGTATTATCTTCTTAAGCTCATTTTCCCTAAACTCGGGTAATTCTTCCTCCGGGAGCTCCCGTGGTTTTCTGCACACCACACTTCCCAACAACTTCACTTTCCTAACAGCTTAAGAGCTCTTCAGGTGGGCCAGGGCCATGTGAGGTTGTGGCAGAAGACACATAAGTAGTAGAAAGAAGTAGTAGAAAAAGTAGTAGAAAAAGAGCTAGAGGCTGCCAGGAGCTACAGAAAGAGAACATCCATGTGATCTCCACTCGCAGCCAAGCGGTGGGGAAAACCTGTGCTTTCCTCAAGTGCCTAAACCTCTATTCCATTGTTAAAGGCATAGGAAGAGCCTGCCTCTGTGGTACTGACATCTGATTCAGAAAGCGAAAGGTCACCAAAATGCACCAATATCACCCTCACACAAGGCAAAGATCGATACAGCCTGAAGCACACTCTCTCTCTCCCTCTTTCTCTACCACGAAGAAAATCAGCCAAATGAAAAGCAAAGCCTTCCCTCCAGGAAAACCAAACAAAAGCCATGTGTCTTGAACCCTCATTGTGTCCAGACAGGCACAGGGAGTTTGCCAGAGCAAACAAGTTCCAGAGTCAAAGGATTTCCGCTGAGAGCTCTCTGCATTCAGTCCTCCTCAGCCTGGCCCCGCGCTTCCCAGCCAGCTCTCACTGCTCAAACCGCGGCAAAGAGGCCTCCCATTACAATGACACGTTTGACAGCTTTGCCAAGAGCACTTGGTGACGTGCCAAAGAAAGAAGCAGTGTGATTTCTTGAAAAAAGCAGACATGCTGTGGAGGAATACTTGAATTGCTCCTTCTAGTAAACCTGAATGGCCGAGTGCCCATGCAGAGAAGCCCTTGCGTTGTTATCCCAAGGGAGAGTGGAGAACAGGCTCCATGGGGCCTCTCCCTCACCAGAACTTGCCCTCCCATTCCCAATGGCATTCAAGGCATCCGCACTGAAGTGCAACCAACCCTTTTCTGCACTCAAGCTCACTTTGAACAGATTCTCACCTGCTGAATTTCAAGCTAATACCCTGCATTTACCTTGTACCGATTAGCAGCACTTCAGAGCCCCAGTGCTCAACACAGAGATTTCACGAGGTCTCCTTTTTACCCAAGCAAAAGTTCTAAGCCTGGCTTCAGCTGCTCCCATGGTGAGAAGTGCTACAGCCACCAAGATCTCTCAGCCCAATGGAAAACCACTATAAGAAAACCAGAGATGCTTGAGAGGACACATGGTATTTGGGCAGCATTGTCACGTAGATGCTGAGTGACACAAAGATAGCCATTTGACTCCAAAGCTGGTGTCACTCCAAAGCACCAGCCCTGAGTAAGGGCATAAGGATTCAAAATAGTTCTACTTTCATGTGCCTAGACAGAGAGCGAGGCCACAGCCCTGTCCAGGTTTTCTTTCTGTAGAGAAAACCCTGAGGAGGAGCAAATGCCATTACAGACACTAGAGCACTTCTCCCCATGCGCCAGAGTAAAAGGATGCTTTCCAGTGGCAGAGTTTTAAGGGACTTATGGAGTAAAGTGTGTGTGTGTGTAATGAGTAAATGAAATGTCTTCATCATAAGGTCTCCAGTATATTTATCTGAGGCATCAGTCTACTTCAAAACTTGTATGTTGCAGGAAGGTTTTAATAGCATGACATAATCTAAGGCATGTACCAATTCCATTTTTAAGATAGTTAACTTCTGTCTGGTTTACACAACTCCCTCTGATTTTACACAAACTCAAGCATAATGGAAGGCTCTTCTTCCATCGCTTTTATGCAGCATATCCTTTCTTTTTGTTTCTTCTTTAAAACACAGTGTTGTTTTGGGATTTGGGTTTGGGTTTTTTTAATTATTATTATTTAATGCAGGATTGTGCATCCAGAGCCTTGCAGATGGAATGCATAATTGAACATTATATTCCACTCTTGAGAGACACATCATAAAATTAATATTCTAACCATATTCTTGCTGATCCAGGGGAAGAGAACAAAATAACACCAAAAAAATATTCTAAAGCAATTTGTGGCCTACCTACAGAATACTTTCCAGATATTAGCATAGGAAGAGAAAGAGCGTTAATAAAAACTGAGGTTTGATTCACAAGCAGCGTATACTGTGCTGGAATGCTTTGGGTAATTTTGCAGTTAAGGAGTCAGAGTGAACAGGATTTGGGGTGATGGCGAAAAAAGAGACAGAGAAAAGACCAGATTTCAAGCAATGATCCCCTATCCCTGTGGGGAAACGCAGAGCAAGAGAGTGCTAGAGCTCAAACCACATTGCAGATCCACAGTGGGGTGAGCGTTTCAGAGCATGGCGGTCCTGGCTTCATGAAAGACATTTGAAATACTTAGGACAAAAGTTTATGGGTACCATTTGATGCAGTATTACTCTAAAGCCAAAGAGAAAGAGGGGGGGTAGGGTGAAGTATAAGCTGATTCATAAACTGTATTCAAGAGAGAATCAAGGTCAGGGGAATCAGAAAGGGATGGCCATTACTAATCAGCTACTTCAGTCATTACCACAGCCATGAAACTACGATATGAATTTGGAGTAAAAAGTGCCTCTTATGGGGCTGTTTTGCCCTGGGATATTGGTGTGAACAAAGAGATGTCAAGTCATTAAAGTTTGAGCTGATGCCAGGTAGTCTCAGATTTCAAAGTCAGGATCCAGAGTTTCTATTTGTGTCCCAAACTGTTTCTAGAAGTAGGAATAATGAATTCGAACTTTATCATAGGAGCACTGATGCCTGATCTTGATACCTACTGGCATCCAAAAACATCTGAGTTCTATATAAGCTGTGTTTTCGTGCATTGCTGGGGCTCCATTTTTCATTTTCATCTGAAGTTGAGGTTTTCCTTAGCTAAAATGCTGAAATCTGGTATTTGTGGCTGCAGAAACACATCTTTAAAGGCATACAATAAGCAAATAATGTAGTTCTGCCATTGTAAACACACAGCTTAAAATGGTGGCTGAAATGGAAATCTGCTTTTTTAACTAGGCTGACATCTCTGCACTCCATAAATGGGCAAAGAACAAAGAGAAGGTGTGTTATTTTATGCTCAGAAATAGCTAAGGTGCATAACCATGACCAGCAATTGCCAGAGTAATTAATGCTAGAAAAGGTCCAGGGAACAGGTACACCTACACTACCACATCTGCAGTTCAGATGTTTATTAGTCACAACTTGACATTAAAAGGCCTTCTAATTGGCAAGGATTTATTCCCTTTGATCTCAGGAAGTTCGTAATTGTGAGGGCCATAGACACAACACAAATGATGTCTAAGTCTCCCACCCTTCCTTATGCATTACAGAAAGCATGAACTGTAGTGTGGAAAGCAGAGTGGCAGCAAATAAAAAACAGGCGAGCTCCTCTCTCTGGTCTATAGCAAAAAAAGGGGACACACCAGCCCCAGTGCCTGTATTAGGGGTAAATACCTGATTTCTCACATATAGCCTTGATTACCTCTCTAACTTTATGATTCTATCTAGTGACTGGCAGCCAAGTCCAGAAAGCATTTCTGCAGCACTGCCTGACACACTCCTGCTAGTCACCCCACATGGGAGCCAGCCAGCACCCCAGTGGTCCTCTTGACACTGTGCAGGGGCCACCCCACCACTGGTGAGATGGGGTTAGGGCACAGGTGCCCCAGTACCATAGCACTGGGCCACACACATATGGTGCTGCGCACACACAGCATGGTGTAATGGGGACAGCATGGTGGCACCAGTTTGTCACTGCCATCCCATCATCTCCTGCGCTCAACCTGGCACACCAGGTCTGGCACTGATGCGTGGGGAGGAAGCACTGTTGCAATGCCAGGGATGTTCTGGCAAGAAACATTTCCAGAGAGCTGCACATTTGAGGAGGCACTTAAAAAGCTCAGACGTCTTTGTTTAAATTCCCATTGAAGACAGACCCATAAGCTCTGTATATTATTTATTGGTTATTGTCTTATTTAATCCCCTTTGGAAATACAACAATAGAGGAGTTAGTTCTCCATTTTCTTTTTTCCAAGCTGGTGATGTTATTCCTTTACTCAGAAACAGAAAGCAGAGCTTACCATGAGTTTAACTAACAGCACAGATGAGTTACGTGACCACATTTTCCCCGTTCCTTACTCACCGCTGGTCATCATTAGTGATGCATTGGTCACTTGTACATCACTTGGGAACGCAAATCTTTGCCCAGCTACCTCAGCAGGTGCCTCTCTGCCCTCAAGCAACAGGGCACCTTTCCTGATTGCTCTTGAAGAACACCAGAGGTTTGGCAGTGGGAAACAAGCCTCCAGGAGACTGTAGGTGTCTCGCCCCAACTGTACACCACATTAGTTTCAAATTTTCGCCTCCAGGCCAACCTACAAAGGAAAACCAGGAGTATAAGGGGCGCTTACAAAAGGAAAGGAGACTGTCACCAACCTAAGGGTGGTCTGCTCATGCTCTCATTGAGGAGCACCAATACTCCCACCAACTTCAGAGAGACTGGGTTATCAGTGACAAACAGGAGGCTGCCTCTGGTTTTCACTATCAGCTCTCTTTAAAAAAGCCCAACACAATAAACACACACAAAAGCCCCACACCACCACCACTCTCTCATGCTGTGTAAAAGCCAGTTAAACAAGCAGGAAGATCTTCAGACTTCCACTCTCCCTTTCACACTGAAGTGAAATGCCCTCAGACACAAGTTTAGTTCAGACACATTTGTTGAGGTTTTTTTGTTTCGAAGAGACATTTGTTTTCAGGGAAGACATGCGTAAGAGTCAGACTGCACCCTGAAATCAGATTTTACTCCTGTAATGGTGGGCTTGGGCATCTGGAGTGTATATGTGCAACAGCTAGTCTACGGTTCAGCTTGTAAAACTTTTTTGTGGGGGGTAGTGACTTTCCCAGTATTTTTCATGTTAGAATAAATTAACTTAAGTGTGCATGGAAGGTAGGAATACATATGACTGAAATGAAAAGTCAGTCTAAAAATAGCACTAAACCAATTGCATTGTTCATAGTGAGGGAAAGGAAACCTGGGGGGAAAAAAAGAAATATATTTAACAGCTGTCTCAACATAATGTCAGATTTATTCAAGATTTCTAAAATGGTCTTTGACAAGCCTTGACTCATTGTGTGGGGCTGGAAAGGGTATTGAAGGTGGACTATTTCTTGTGCTTTATAAGAGACCACTGTGACTAGTTTGAAAAAGCTGCATACAAGTGCAGTAAATTAAAACAGAAGCCTACATAAGACATGTACCTTACAGACAAAAGGCTTAAAACATTCTTCAGTCTGAATCACCAGAGTGTGGTTTGCAAAGGGAAATCGGCTTCAAGAATTTCTGCTAGACAAAGATTTATTCTCCAAAATCTAGAAGAACTAAATTTTTCCATTAGCACTTTTTGGAAATTAAAACCTGAACTCAAGCAGCTATATCATGCTTCCAAAGGCACTGCACTTGGATTCTGGATCAAAACCTGCAGACATTTTCAATGGCTCATTAACACTGAATCAGGTACTAACCTCATTTATTGAAAAGCTTGCATGGCACATACAGCAACTTCTACATGAGTACAACTTAAAGAGCTCTAAAATTTGCATGCTTGGAAGCGTGGAAAATAATGAAACCATGTGTATTTGATCAAATATGGATGTGTTGGACTTCCCCTTAGCTCTGACAGATAATTGCACAAATTTTCACATAAAATTTGAACATTACCTAATTCATCAACAGAACCTTGCACAGGCTGTGCCATAAAGAAAACACTCCAGATATCTTCACGGGAAGCAAGGGCGAAGTGAAAACCCCACAGTTAGATGTGTTCTGTATAAGAAGTGTATTAGTTTCACGGACTGAAGAGAAGTCAGATTGTGATCTTCCTTAAAACCCTGGTTTTCCCTCTCCCTCCAGGCTGATACTCACTCACACTCCCCTGCAGAGTCCAAGAAATTACTAAGCAGAGGTTAGGTCTGACTCCCACAGCTCTCTCAAAGTCCCATGAGCAAAGCAGTACAGGCAGCCTCTTTGGCTTCTACCAAACGTCTACAGAGGCATGTGATATTTTTGGAAAGGCATAATACTTCTCCTGCGCAGCTCTGGCGTAGATTTGCATGGCCAGCACCACTGGGCATGCAGAAAGGCCACTTCTCCTTGAAAATATGACACAGAATTTGAGATTAGGCCTGAAATCCTTAATTTTACATAATCTAAAATACGCTGGAGTAATAGCTAGTGACATCCCACTGGAGAACAGATTGGCAGAAAACAGCATCTTATGAATATGCTTTGTTTCCCATTACCTTTTCATGATGCCAGCTGGTGATTTGTGTAACAGCCACCTCAGATCGCATACGGCAACTCAGGAGCCAAAACCCTCCCATGAAAGTTACTGTCCAGACTACATGATGACCCTACAGCCTCTGTGGCACCATGTATATGTGGGGAATCAAAACCAAGCGAACCTCCCAGAACCTTCTACACAGAGTCATAATACACCTTTTCAGGGATGGGGCTTTGGAGGAATGGTGTTTATGGAGGAATGATCCCACAATGACTAGGAATAGACTAGCCGATACTCTTAATGAAGGCTTGACAGCTCTCCTTTTATAACCGAGTAGTTACTATACTTTGTATAATACAGCCAGGAAGGTACAGACAAAGGCAAAGTCACTCCAAAAGAAAAAGAAGAAATTCACAAACAATAGAAGGAGATGAGACTTCCAGCTCCTTCATAATCTCCATAACAATTACAAGACTCACAACAGAACACCATGTCTGGGCTACTTCTTGCCCAATGTGATTGATGCATAAAGAATCAAATATTTTCTTGAGCACACCTACTCCCATTTGCCTCACACAATTACAGTGAAAAAGATTTCTGCATGAAACCTTTGGGGAAAAAGTTCCCATCAAGTATTAAATCATCCACAGCTACTCCCTTATTCCACAGAAGTTATCCAAGATGTCACTCCCAAACTTCAGGAGTTATGATTGTCTATAGCAACTTATTTTGTGTCAGGTAAAATAAAGGAGCCTGATTCTGAATTCCCACACATATCCATATAAACCCAGATTCAAGTCAGCACAACTCCACCAGAAAAGAATTGCTATAAGATGCAAATGTCTTTTATCTGTCGGACTTCTTACACATTGCTCTGAAATGACGGCTCAATCATCCCAGTGCTATGTTCTTCCTGGGATGAATGAGGATAGTAAGTTGAGATCTCATCCATCACTCCGGCTCCTACTGCTCCTGCAGAGAGAATTGTTATGGCAACAGAAGGCTGAAACCCAGGTTTACAGTAACTGAACAGATGCATTCCAAAAGTCTGGGATGCTCTTGCAGTGGAAAAGATGATGAATTACAGAAGAAAAACATATGCCACTTATTTAACTTTCTGATTTTCTTTGATTCATTGCTAGGACAATAAAACAAAAAAGGAAAGAATGAAAACTCGAGGTAATCTGTATGAAACTATCACTTCTATGTTTCATGCAGTAGTGATTCCTTCCATGCCAGCACAATGACTGCCCCTTGACCTTCCCAAACTCAAATCCCTAGGTTTTATGCTGATTTCTGAAAGGGATGGGGCTTACATAGTAGCAGAGAAGGTGTCTCCACTTCATCCCCCTAATTTTTTTTCCCCACTGGCTAATTGTATTAACATTTGACAGAAGGATAGCAGCTCAAGAGACTACATATCTATATGAAGAATGGCAGCTAAGCAGGGGACAGAAACCCAAAACAGTGATCCCACAGCTAACAGTGACTGTGGGAGCCTCCACACAGTCTCTTTCTCCCTGGGCAGAGGGAGGGCAGGGAAGACTGGAGGTGATGTGCAATAGAAGGACCTGAGATTTCTGCAGGGGGTGTAGGATTCTTGGTAGGAAAGCTGGTAACACTGCTCAGGAGCAGATCTCTGTGCATCTTTGCACTAAAAATTAAAATGCATTTCCCCCCACCTGAAATAGAAGAGAAACAATTGTGGAGACGCACTGTGATGAATATGAGTATTCATGACCTGTGGCTGTGTAAAATGGGAAGAAAACAACTTCTGCATTTAACCTTTCCTCTCTGTGTGTGTGCTCATGCACATACGTGCACATAACCAGCATACATATACACCCACACAACCAGAGTACATATATACACACACACAAAGCACACACATATGGTCACACACACACGGGAACAGTTAAACACAGGAATTATTGCAAGTATACCTATGCACATGCACACAGACAAAACCTGGGATTTCTAGCAAAGCTTGAGAGATTCAGTGTAATAAAAAACGGCTCCTTGCAACAAAGCACTTAATGAATGGCAGATTGTGTCCAAAGGGTGCCATTACCCAAGGGAGCCAAGGGATTTGCCTTACACAAGTGTGTAGCATGAACAAACGGCCTAACGATTTGTTAGGGTGAAAACTGGATTCAGCACAATCAGAAGGTTTCATCTCCTCTGAAGGCTTATATATATCATCCCCAGAGCAGATTGAAGCTGCAGTATTTTTCCACACTTTAAAAGTAATTTTTTGGTAAGAGAAATCTGATTTCTGAAAACTACTCTACCCTCCCAGTATTTTCAGAGTCAGGTTCTCCTCCCAGGCCCGCTAGCAAAGAAACATGAACCAACACTTTCCATTATAATTTAAATTCGTTATTAATTATCTTCTTGTATACTGACCAGGAAAATGGAAAAATCTAACAAGAGACAACAACTTGCTGTTCTAAATGGCCAGTAGAGATAAATGACGGCTCCAACACTGGATACCTTCTAGAAATCATGTTTTCACTTTCACCTATAACCCATAATTTGAAGTATTTGCAACTCCTCTTGCCTTGAAGAGAATATATTATTTACAGCATGTTTTCTATTTTAGGAGTTCAGAATTCCTCCTTGACTCCAGCTCATATATCATTTTTGTGTCAAACTCTGACCTCATCTCTATTTGCATTTCCTACTCTGATGGAGCAGCTATTTCTTATTACAGACTGGCAAGATAAATCACAGAAAATTGGAATTCCAAGGAAAAGAATATTTCATGTTTTGTCATGTTGCTGTTATGAGACAGGCGGGCTTTTAGCTTGATTGTTTTATTTTTATCAGGGGATGCTCAGTGCTGTGTTTTATGTACTCTCAGAACACGAGCCCATGTAGTCAAAACCTCAAAACCCACAGTCAATTATACTGCTCAAGAATGGTGACTCTAGACTCCTGACAACCAATTTCTCCTGAGGTACTGCTGGCTCCATGTGTCCCATGAAGCCATACTCATCATGGCTTTAAAAATGCGCTGACTCATAGAATGGTTGAGATTTGAAGAGATGTCTGGAGGTCATCTTGTGCAACCCACCTCCTCAAGAAGGGCCAGCTACAGCCCGTTGCCTAGGACCATGTTCAGTCAAGTTTTGAATACCTCCAAGGATGGAGACTTCACCACCTCTTTGGAAAACCTCTGTCAATAGGTTTTCCAAACTCACCCTCGCAGTAGAGGAGTTTATTTTTATGTTCAGATGGCACCTCCTGTGTTCTAGTTTGTGCCCATTGCCTCTTATCCTGTCACTGGGCACCACTGGAAAAAGCCTGTCTCCATCCTCTTCACACCCTCCCTGCAGGTGTTTATAAGCAATGATGAGATACCCCCTGATTCTTCTCTTCACCAGGCTGACCAGCCCCAGCTCTCTCAGCATTTCCTTATAGGAGAGATGCTCCAATCCCTTCATCTTCACCACCCTTCACTGGACTCTCTCAGGTACATCCACATCTCTATTGTACTTGGGACTCCAAAACTGGACCCAGCACTCCAGGAGTGACATCACCAGTGCTGAGCAGAGGGAAAGGGTCACCTCTCTCAACCTGCCAGCAACACTCCTAATGCAACCCAGAGTACTTGTTAGCTTTCCTTGCCACAAGGGTGCATTGCTGGCTCACAGTCAGCTTGGTGTCTGCCAGGACCACCAGGTCCTCCTCTGCCAAGCTGCTTTCGAGATGGTCAGTCCCCAGCATGCACTGGTGCTTAGGGTTATTTGTCCTCAGGTGCAGGACTTTTTATTTTTCTTTCCTGAACTTCATGAGACTCTTGGCCCATTTCTCCAGCTTATCAAGGACCCTTTGAATGACAGCACAACTGCCTGGTCTATCAACCACTCCTCTGAGTCTTGTATCATCTGATGTGATGATACATTTTATTTCAAACTTGCTGAGGGTGCACTCTGTCTCAGTGACCAGGTCATTAAGGAAGGGGTTAAGTGAAGACTGAGACGAAGAAGGCATTTCTGTGTCCACCAACCTACATCTCCCCATACAGCCCTTCCTCCTTTACAAGTATGAGGTTCAGCACAGCATCTTCCCTCATTGGCTCCTCAATCACGTGCATCAGGATATTACAACCAATGAACTCCAGAAACCTCCTGCATTGCTGGTGTTCTGCTGTGTTGTCCCTTCAGCAGGTAATTGGGGTGGTCGAAGCCTCCCATGAGGACCAGGGCCTGTGAACATGAGGGTCCTCCCAGCTGTCTGAAAGCCTCACTTATTTCTTCTTGATCAGGAGGTCACAGTTAAAAATATTCTTTAATTTATACTAGTTTGTAGTTTGTGACATTTCCACAAGTGTTTCTGTGCAATGGTTCTTCACAAGAATATGAGAGAAATAAAATCTAATGCAGGAAAAGCATCTCTGTGTAGTCAAGCCCATCCTCTTTTTTCCTGTCACTTCATCTGTGGGACTAGCAACTTGCAAAGGACACCCAATAATTAAGAACACACTGTGTTGAAATTAATATGTAGTAAGTCACAATTTGGGATATCCAGATCTATACTTTCAATAGTGCTTAATTTACAGATGCCCAACTTGATGTTTTGCTCCTAAGCTCCCAGCTACCATGTGAGGACTGTAGTGCATAACGTCCCTTCCTCCAAAGGAATATGTTTGTGAATACTGAATGGCATCACCCATGATGAACTGCCAATTTAGGGAAGGGAATAACTTTTAAAAGACAATCCTGATTTGGTACCTACAGATGGGAAAAAGCTGTACCTTGTTAAAGCCATTAAAAGTAGACAGGCCCTTTTTCTATTTATATAAATCTAACCCAAAATGTAATACACAGCTACACATTTTTGTCACCTGCAATTTAAGCATGAACAGAATTGTTAAGTAACTGATGAGTGTCAAGGAAGTAACAGATACACTGCCTCTTCTCACCATGTGCAATACCAGCAACATGATGTTACCAGTGAGTGACCCTGGTTCAAATATACATTATGGTGTAAATGCTCCTAAAATAGTTCTTAAAAATAGAGCTGTGTAAAGTTGTTAGAAATTTTACCCTCCTTATGAAACATGTTCTTCCTATGCTAAAATCTGAGTATGTTTAAAAATAATGAATTGCAAGCAGCAAGGTGCCAACTTTCCCCATAGGCAGCAGACATATTGTCCTAAAAGGGCATGACAGAAGGTCTTTGCTTTGTCTATGAACATTTGTACAGCCAAACCCGAGCCTTTCTTAGACTGGTAACAGGGCTGAGTATCCCCATGTGCTAGGCTAAATTTAAGGCAAGTTCCAGAGCTCAGTACTGAGGTGTTGGTGTGCCATAGGGGATATTAGTGAATTGACTCTAATAATGTCTCTTTACTAGGGGGAAGAAAAAAAAAAAAAAAAAAAAAAAAACAAAAAACAAACAACACATACAAAGAGATGCAATGATTTGTTCAAAATCACACTGAATCAAGCAAAGTTGAAAACAGAGGCCAGGTTTTTCCCAGCCCTTTCCCTCTTTCATAGAGCCACCCCTCTGCTTCCCCAGAACAAAAAATGTTCAAGAGGAGACATAAGCATACATTGCTGTAAAGGAGAGAAAAGTAGCTGGGAACTGACACCATTAAATCAGTGCGATCTCATTTGCTTAATGTATGAAGCAACATATGAAGGGAAACCTCAAGCAAGTGCTCTGTAGTCATCATTCTCCACAATCAAATAACCAAAACAAAATTCTCTGCTCAAGCACAAGATAAGTATTCATGGACATATTGCAGATACATTTAAAAATGCTAACAGGTCTTCTATGTCTCTAAACAGGCCGGAGATGCCAGATGCTTTTCTCTCTTCTTCACAAAATCAAGAGGTGAGAAAAAAAAACCCAACAAATTCAGAGACATATCCCAAAAATAACAGCAAGCATTTCAAATATATGGCCAGCTCTTATGGCTAGAGGCACAGTGCGTGTTGCATAGCATTACAGAATTAAAGCTGTTACCTGCACACATTCTAAATGCACAGCCAGCATTAATGACACAGGCCATCTAGGAAGGATTAAGGATTAGTTATCATTTCAACTCAATGAAAGAAGATCTATATTTCTCTTTTAGACACGTAATTCACAGGAGAATCATGCTTGCCAACACTCTGAAAAAATAATCTTTCAGAATTCTTGCAAACCCACTGTGTTATGATTTCATCTCATGAAATACAACACCTTTACATTAAACCTCATAAAACTAAATCCTGCTGGATCTCTTCCAGGATCAGAGAATAAACAGCTATATCAGTGATGCCTAGAACAGTAAAATCTGGCCCACTGTCGTATGGCATGCTCCCGTTTACAGAGGGGAGCAGGTCTGCAAACAGCTAATTCACTTCGCTATTACAAAATCCTCACATATAATGAATTTCTCACATAATTGGTTGAAGAAATACTTCAGGGAAAAAAAGAATGCTTTGAACACTGCAATACATATTTATTTCTACTTTTTTTTTTTTTCTTTTTAACCTATTCCCCACTTTCTCCTTAATGAAATATGTGCTGCAGAGCTGCTCTGTTTTTCAGCAAGCAGGAGTGAGTTTAGTTGCATCTGGAACTCTGGCAGATAGCAAAGGGGGAAAAATTGTTGTCAAAACAGTTCAAAAGCACAGATGAGTATATCCGATGAGATTACTTTATAAAGCCTGACTATTTTCCCTTTGCAGTCAGAAGATCTACAGATTCCTTTTAGTCCTGCCGGTCCTGCCCAAAGCATGAGTAAGAAGGATATTAAAATAACCAAGTACAATTACACCATAGATACGGAGACCAGCATATGGCCAAAGAACAAAAGTGATTTTCTTTGTGAATTAGACTCTTCTTGTCCCCTGCTTAGAGCTACGCCTTAATCCCCAGATCTGGGCAGAGGCTGACACGTCTTCATGCAGGAACTGCAGTTACAGACCCAGATACACAGATGTCACACATTTCTTCCATCTTTCCGATCACTTAGCAAGCTAATTACATCTCAGGCAAACCGCAACCAGATCATCTTCAGTGCCAAAGCTCACTTGGTGCAAGCACAGGAGTCAAGGCTGACATTAACTGAAACCTCACCTCACGAGGGCCTGAATTCCCCTAAGGCTCCCCTCCTCATTTTTTCCATTTTGACCACGGCACTCTGGATTTTAGTAGCCACAGCTGGAAGACGGTATTGCTATAGTAAAAGGGGGAGGTTAACTGCACTGCAAACAGCCTGTGGCCAGTGACAGAAAGCAGAGGGAGTAATCCCAAAGTGCACAGGGAGGCAAGCTGCTGAGACTTCAGCGGGAGGGATCTGCTGGGGAAGGGACAAAGGTTCCCAAGGAACTGTCAGTAGGTCCCTTTTGAACTAGGCAGAAGAGAAACATCCCTGTTAAGATGGTCGATTAGATGGTGTAACAGCAGGGCAAGGTCACTGATCCTGCACTGGAAATAATTAGGACAGGATGCGCACTTGGAGAGCAGTAGATTGAGCCTGCAAGAGGATGGTGCAGGACATCTTCACGACCCCAGGATCACCACATGCCCGTCCTTTCCCTGAGATGGGGAAGGCTGATGCCCTAGGATGGCTCTCCATGGATTTGAGGCTATCCCAACCAGTGAGTGACTCTTGTCAGAAAACTGTGCACATAGGGTCTCAGCATGTACAAACACTTGAGGCTGGGAGGAGGAAATGGCAGCTGTTTGCACAACTTGGCCATATAAGATGCTCTAGCTCTCAATCTGGCTAATGATCCCACCCCAGAATTAGCTGCTCTTATTCAGGGCATATCCAGGCTGGCTGCAACACATCACCAGGTGAAATCCTAGTGTCCACAGGAGCCTACCATCCTTAGGGAAAGAAAGGAGGAAAAAAAAAAAAAAAAGCAAGAGACAGGTGGCGGAATACCAGGCTAAAGTGAAACTGATCTGACTTGGTATTACCATTCCTAAGGCTTTATTCTGATATTTCAAGCATCGTTTTGAACACAACTTGTGCCGAATCAGATGAAGATAACAGAACTTGGTTTCAGCTTTGTTCATCTGTTTCAGTGTGAACACTTTCAAGCTCCAAATGCTTAACTCTATGCACTATTAAGTACCAAAGGATACATGTCTGTAAACCATGGTAACTTTACTTTCAATGTTTATAGTACTACTCAAAACAACATAATTTCACCATTTACTCACAGATGTAAATATTAATTCTAAGCTGACCCTAACACACTTTCTGTTATAACTTTACTTACAGGGACTAAACAAATCTCGTTCACCCTGAAACCTTACGGGGGAAAAAAATATTACACAAGTAAATCAGAGAATTACATTCTCACCTTTTTTTCCAAACATAAATCTAAGTTTTCTCCGCAGGGGGTCAATCAAGTCAGCTACATATCAGTTGGGAACGGGGGTTGCAAGACACTCTCTTCCCTCAAAACTAGCAATTTCAATCAGACCAAAAGATCAAGCATCGACTTGGATCCCAAGGTCAGATCTGTTGGCTACATTTAATTCACTGTCAAGTTTCAGCCTGCAGCACCTCCATGTCACATACAAAACAGTGCAAGAGTATGTAAAAAGGTGCACAATAAAACTGGTAAGCAAGCTTTCTGCCTAGCAAAGCTCCTGCTCTAGCACAATGCAATCTCTCAAGAAGATAACGAGGTAGGAGAAAAGCACAACAATTCTTTTTTGACATTTACGTCATGTGTCCCTTGCTGCAGTGTAAATGCCATGCGTGAAGAGCCCTAGTAACTCACACAGAAGCACCCCTTTGATCAGGAGTAGGATTTCTGGCACTGCAAAGCCACGATGAGCTTTGGGGTGGGACAGCAGTCTCTGCAAAGAAGTCAGGCTAGTGCATGGCAAGGAATTGCACCCTTCCTCAGCATGTTGTTAGCCTGCCCTACCCACATCCCCTCCAAGCTACCGCCTCAGTCATAATGCTTCATGGTTCAGCTCACAAACCATTTGGGTAGAGTCATCACAGCTAGCAGAGTGCTGAGTCCTGCAGCTCTGATCCAATGGGCTTGCAGAATAGAAATGTTAACTGCTAGACCAAGCACTACTAGGTGGGGTTGGAACTAGATCAAACCAAGCTGGGGCTGGAAAAATGTTGTGAGGAAATGTGCATTTGGGTAGATGGAGGCTGGGATGGATTATTCACACAGACAATGGAGAGCTGAGAATACTGAAATTAATAGAAACAAATCAATAATTAAAGGTATGTAAAAAAAGCCCAAAGTAATAAATAAATGTACTGGGTGGTTCTAAAACCTATGCCAGTCTATATTACATGTCTGCATTTGCACATACTGAGAAAGACAAAATACACATGGAGAAGATGACAATGTTTAAAACATATGTTAGACAGCTTTGGTTTTTTCAATGAGCCTCTTCAGGTTTACCTTTTTGTGTCAAGTTCATGAAGGTACAGATGTAAATTTCTAGTTTGAAAGCAGAATAGTAGAAGAAAGAAGAATTTGGAGACCATGACCAAAAGTTTGAAAATATTCTTTGTTGAACACATGTTAAGTGCTGCTTTTCCCAATCATTTCTGAACTCTGAAAATTGAAGATGTAGTACCAACATAAGCCATGTCACCAAAACTGCTTCTGGGTCAGCTTTTTCGAACATCTGAGGTTTTTTTACATTTGGAAATAGCAACTTTAGAGTCTGTAAATAGATTTTAGTTACTGATTATCTGCCTACTAGTTTGATTATTTAAATCTCTTTGTAATTGAACCCCAATCCAATACAGAGACTAATTTGTTAATTAGGTCAATCCGACATCATGTGCAGATTGTTTTGTTGCTTTATTTTAAATCAGGCTTAATAATATTTGAAACAGTATAGCTTTGGGCAAGAAGTTCTCTTGATTTTACTTTTTAAAAATGTTTTACTACAAATTATTACTTAAAAATAATTTCTCAACAAGTAACAAGTGTTCAAACCTTGAGGCCATTAGATTAGCTATCTACCTGCAAATCTGACCATTTCCCTACAAGTAGCAATTAGTTCTGAAAATTACTTTCTATACCTGCCTCTCTCACTCATTTACAGCCATTTCCTCTGTTAAGCACTGCAAAAGCACCTACAGAACTGTATGACCCCACAGCATGTAGACCCACACCGAAGCTCACTGATGTCCACAGCTTTGGCCATTCATCAGGGGAAGTACTACAGCAGCCTTGGATGCAAATGGTCAAAACCTGCCCAAGTCGTGATTTGGGGAGTATGCTTAGGAGCTAGACCCTTCATGAACAGCAATAACAGCAAAACTCGCTGTGGCCACTGATGTGTTTCTGCCCCATGCCACCCTACCCAGAGACAGTCCTCCTTTCTTCCCTTCTGCAGCACCTGTGCCCTGGCCATAGCTCAAGCATTTTGATATAAACACCATGTCTTTCTGTATGGCTCACATAGGAGGGCCCTGCTCTCTGCTCAAGGTGCTAGCTACCACCAGGCTGCAAATAACAGGGGGAGGAAAGGGGAAGGAGAAAGATTTATTACATTATAGCTTTTTAAATAAAATACACTAGGAACACCAGGTACCATGCAATTGTAGTCCTCTAGGGCATGGTCTCTGCTATCTTTGTCATCCAGCACTTAGATTAGATACATAATAAAGGGAGCGGTAATCACAAACAGACATTCTGCATGAACAAAAATGCTCACCATGACAAAAGCTGTAGCCAGATATAGATGCATGTCAGATAAATTTGAAGAATCATAACTTGCTAAAGCACTAGCATGCAAATAAATCTAATTTATATGTGTGTGTGTGTATAATACAGCAACCAAGCATCTATATTTACCGTTTAATATAAACTAAGGAAAGTACAACACAACATTGAAAAACGTAGGCTTGCAATAATATTTAATAATGTTCCTATGGAAAACTTTCCAAATTGGAAAAACTTGCCTGAAAAATTTAAGCTCTAGATGCAGGGAAACTATTGAGGGAACGGCCACTAAAATACAAATAAAATAGAAAAACAACTAGAGAACTCCTTGTGACTTGCTTTTGTTTCCATTTGAAAGAAATCGGACCTGGTTTGATCTTTCCCCTAATGACATCAAATCCTCATTAAAGGTGGTCTAGAGTTTTGGTCCCCAAACACAGCGTTTCTGGAGCAGAACGGCAGCAAACAGAAATACAGAGCACTGGAAGAGCGATAGCCGGCGTCACTCGGGCAAATTAAGAAACGACATGGTGTGCACAAGCGCCACCAAGAGGCTCTTCTTCACACAGTCCAAATATGATTTTTTCCCCGCAGAGCAGCACCCTGGGCTGCTCAGGCACTCGCTCAGCACCCTTCGAGCATGAGCTGTTTGCTCACACCAGGCGCTTGCTGCTGCGTTCTCAGTGAGCATTCCAAATGGAGGGTGAAGGATAAACGATTTTTTTAGGGTTCCTTTCAGAACAGAGGAGGGAGGGAAGATGTATCTGCAGCATATGCAGTTTTTGACAACGGAGCTTTTAAATGTTGTGGTAACAGAAAACAAGACCGCTGCCCAGTCCTGGATCTGGAAAATGTTAAATTCCACCTTATCAGCCACCAAAACAGAGTCAGGAGGGATCTGTTGCTGAGCTGCCTCTCCTCAAAACCTGTGCAATCCTATTTTTTTTCCTATCGAATGTAATTGTGAGATTCAAATAGTAATAATATTTTGGTAGTGTGATGCTGGAGCCTGTTTTTAAAGGTAAGCAGACATTCTCATCAGATTTTTTTCATCACAGGGAGAAAGCCAGTTTTGTCTTCACCGCTGCCATTTTATGGGATGAAGAGAACAAGCTAAACAGCCACAGCTTTTTCATTCCCTTACAATGTTACTAACCAGAGAGTAATCCCTCAAGCCCCAAATTTGTGCTTAGAGGGCCTCTGAGGCCAGTATCTCCCTAATCTGCCTGGCCTGGCTACACACACCAGTGAGTGGCCAGTGCGGCTGGTCCCCTTTTGGGGGGTGAAAGCAGCACCTAGCTGCTTGGAAAAGGTGGGTGCTTCATGCTGGGTAAGGCTTGGCTGCCCTCCATGTGTGCACACCTCCCTCTGCAAATCACTGCCCTCAGTGTGATCGATAACCCAGCCTGGTCTTGCCATCTTCCATGGTGGGAAACCAACCTGTGGGCTCCTCAGGGACTGAAAGCTCAGAGTTTTGTCCAGGAAGGGGAGGGAGGTTGCAACAGAACCTTGAATCCAGCCTCCCAGGTCCTAGGTAGCGTACCAGCGCCCTAGCAAGGGCTCAGCAGGTAAGGCTGCAAACCACCTAGATAAACTCTGAACTTGGAGCATAGGTTGGACTCCTGATCGTGGATGGTCTCCTGAGGTCCCCACCACAGTTAGCCTGTGATTCTGCAACTGAAAAGGTGATGCTGCCTGCAGGTTGGTGACAAACAAATACGGGGGAGCCACCAGTGATGGTAGTTTTCACCTCAAGTTCATCACATCAGCAAAGCACCTTAATGGGTCATAGGGTCTGGGGGTGCAAAAAGGCTCCCACACACAGTACATACCCAGGTAAGGGACTAAGTGATCTCAAGGCAGTGGATTTGGAAAAGTATACAAGGCAGATTAATAGGCTGGTAGTATTTATTGCTGCCTGTGTTGAGGCAAGACTTGCCCACCTGTTAGCAGACAGGCAAGTATCTATTTCCTCTTTTCCACTTCTCAGCTTCTAGGTCTGGCCAGGAAAAGGTACAGAAGGTCTGAGTTCACGGCAAGGCTTGAGAGCAAGACGAAGCAGCACCATGGTTGTAACACAGATAGCACAGACCAGGCATGCTCCTTAGAGCGCAGTGCTACTCTTAACTCCCTGCAAGCACCCAAGAGCCGGGTCATTCTCCCCATAGTTCATTCGTTTTCACCACCATCCATCAGGTAACATTTACTGAGAATTGGGGGCAGGGGGAGAGGACTGGGGTTGGGGTCTTTTTTCCAAGCAGCTCATTCTCTCACCTAACTCCCAAGACTTTAGGTGATTTAAGCACTTAAGGATTAAAGGCGTTTTAACAGCTTATATTGCTTTAAGCATCTAAGGTAGCTTAAACGCTTATGCTACTTTCAGGGGTTTAAAGTAGCTTAACTGTCCCTGCCACTTGATGAATTTACGGGTGCTCAAAAGCCTATACTCCCTTTAAAACATTAAAAACGTACCTTAAAACATCATTGTTTTTTAAGCGTGCCGTCCTACTTGGCTCTCCCAGGTTGGGAGAGGGGGGTGACCCAACCCCTCAGCTTTCCTGGGGGCCTCAGCGCCTTTACCTGCCGGCAGCAACCTCCGGGGAGAGTGAGACTCCCATAAGCGCAGGTCCGAGTCCACAGTCAAAGGACCGGGCCGGGCCGGGCCGGGCCGGGCCAGGGCAGCGGCTGCCGTCGGGCAGGGCCCGGGGGTTTAACCGCTCCGGGGCGGCACCAGCCAGCAGCCGTAAGGAGCTCATTAGTTTCATTCCCAATTAAGCGTGAAGCAGCGTCTGTTTATTGGCCGAACACGTGCAGCTGTACTCCCCCCCTCACTCCCCCCATTTCATCCCCGTCCCAGCTCCGGACGGGGACCCCCGCCCCCGACGTGCGCCCCTAAAGCGGGGGAAGGCAACGGCACCCGAGGCAGCCCAAAACGCCATCCAAAAGCTGCCCGGACGCGCCTGTCAGGTCCGCAGGCTGGGAACGCCGTGCCCAGTTTGCACCCAAGGAGCAGGGATGACAGCCGCCTCCTGCTCTGGCATTTTCCTCTGCAAGGGATCAGAGCCAGGGCAGCAATGGTTGCCCCGGTCTGCAGCCTTGGGCTGGTTTTGTTTACATGATCTCAGATCGTTTCAAATTTATAGTAAATGAGTTCGCCAAGGGTGGTTAAAAGTGGAAACAGTAAGGTCTCATAAAGCCTCGTTTCAAATCAAAGCTTAACCCTGGGAAAACAGCGTGTTTTTCCTCCTTATTTCCTGTGGGCTGGAAACAAACAAGCAAACCATTCTGGTGAAAAAAATGAGCAGATTTCTACTGGAGATGTCTCACCCTCCACCCCAGAAAATAAATGGTTCTTATCTGTAATCTAAACAAAGTCTGTTCGGGTTTCGGTCCTTGCTTTCACACAGGCCAGCCGGCTGGATCTGCAGAAAGATGGGGCTACCAGGAGTTTATAGAGCAGGCAGATTGTTTTCTGATCATGCTGAGGTCCACCTGGAGGGACATCAGTGACTCCAAAAAATGAGAAGCAGTGAAAAAAAAAAAAAAAAAGAGACAGAAAGCCCAACTGCAAACCTGTCCATTTTACAAAGACCTGATGAATAGCCCAGCCATTCAGGGTAAGAGCAAATGTGCTGGTAAGTCTCATTCCACACAAGAGGACTTCGGGGACAGAGGCAAGTGGGATCGGCACTGGGAGCTGGAAGGGGCATCTCCTGCAAGTGGCATCTCCTGCAAGTGGCAACAGCTACAGCCTCTGGCAATCCTCAGGACCTGGCAAAACAAGCTTGAAATGAGCACCCTAAGTCACCAGCGGGGCTCAGAGCCATGGAAGCTGACTGAGGCCAAGAGCTTGCAGATTTATTGTTTAAAGGAATGCGTTGAACGCAGAAAATAAATGGTAAGAATATGTGGAGCTGTAAGAAATAAACTACTCTTATGCTCTTCCACAAGTGATACTAGACATTCAGGACATTTATTTTCCAGGTATGAAACAACTTCAAGAACAGAGAAGCTGGCCTATGGGGAGATGACACCAAACATCATGGCCTGTTGTAAAGGACCTTGAAACCTCCTCTGAAGGAGCTGGCACTGGCTTCAGTGTCTGACAGCCACTCACCCGGGGCAGCACTGCAGCCACTCCAGCAGGGCAGCCCTGTGCCTTCCCAGTGGGAATGCTGCAGGTCCCATCTCTTTCCCATGCCACAAGCAGCAACTCAGACCTCCGGGAAGCCCAGCCTGGAAAATGGACATACAAGAATTCTGTAGTTTACAGAAGTCATCATGGCTAAGCTTAGCTTCCCATAAAACATCTCTATAAGGAGATATATTCAGTAGCTGATTAATGAATGTGGCTTACCACAAAACGATACTACACAGGCCTACTCTTTTCAGTAATAATCCCATAAATAATATTACTAAAAATCCAAGAAATCCAAATTGTACTGAAGCTGCATCATGATCCCAGTACCCTGTCAGTTGTCTTCCCTTTTGTGGTAAATCAACACACTCATAATTCTTTAAGGGACCTTCTAGGTGAAGACAGGAGCAAAAGGAGAGGGACATGACTGTGCTGTGCAGAGCCAGGGACATGCTTCTAGCCTCAGAGAAACGTGCCAGTTGACCGCATTGCAAAAGCACTCGGATGCTCCTGCCCGGGGAAACCCCCTTTTGGCGGTCGGGGGCCATCCAGGGACTGTAGGGCAGGGGTCCACTGCAGCCCCCCGCTCCTCGCAGGGGGCAGGAGGGGCTGGGGGGCAGGAGGAGACCCCCGGGCAGACCCTGCCGAGCTGTGGGTGAGGAGAGCCGGCAGCCCCCAGCCGCTGCCTGCGGCTCCAGCGCTAGGCCGAGCCCTGCCAGCATCGCGGGGAGGGGCGGAGGTGCCAGACTACCCCCAGGGGATGGGGGAGCAGCAGCTTCGCCCCCTGCTTGAGGAACCGGCCCGGCCACATACACATCCGCTGGCAGCGAAAGCACCGAACGTGGGCAAGCGGAGCCGGGGGATGAGGGGGATCCCGCCGATCTGCAGTAGCTGTGTTAGCGGCGGAGCTCACCTCCAGCTACCCGGGGCTGGAGTGGCCCCTGTCCCCCTGCTCGCCCCAGGAGCTCCTCTGGCTTTCGTGGCTCTTTGTTCGCGGGGATCTCTCCCCCCTTCCCCGTGCTCGCACGGTAACGTTTCTCTCAAGGGTTTCCTGCCAAAAGACAATCCCCCTGAGCTAAAGCAGACCGAGAAAGTAGTGACCAATCCTTTCTGGATGGCTGTCACCAGGCTCCTCCCAGCCCCCGCTCCCCCTGCCATTTGCATACAAAAAAATCCAGAAAACTCCCGTTTGCCCCCGCATCTCGCTCAGACCCTCCGTCCCCGTCTGGCAGCAGGAGTCCGAGCTGGGGGACGCTGCCTGCGGCTGAGGGCAGCGGCGTGCCGCCCGCTCCGCGCCCCGCCACCTCGGCCCCCGAGCCCCTCGCCAGCCCCCCACCTCCTCCTCCGCGCCCCAAAATGCAGCGCCGCCTCTGCGCCCTGCTCCTGCTGGCGTCCCAGTGCATGGGCTCGGCCGCCGGGCTCTTCCCCTTCGGGGAGCCCGACTTCTCCTACAAGCGCTCCAACTGCAAGCCCATCCCCGCCCCGATGCTGCTGTGCCGGGGCATCGAGTACCAGAGCATGCGGCTGCCCAACCTGCTGGGGCATGAGACGGTGCAGGAGGTGCTGGAGCAGGCCTCCACTTGGATCCCGCTGGTGCAGAAGCAGTGCCACCCCGACACGCGGAAGTTCCTCTGCTCCCTCTTTGCCCCCGTCTGCATCGACGACCTGGACGAGATCATCCAGCCTTGCCACTCGCTCTGCGAGGAGGTGAAGGAGAGCTGCGCCCCGGTGATGTCCGCCTTCGGCTTCCCCTGGCCCGACATGCTGGACTGCAGCCGCTTCCCCAAGGACAACGACCTCTGCATCCCGCTGGCCAGCAGCGACCACATCCTCCCCGTCACCAGGGAAGGTAAGAGGGGTCGCCTCTGCCCTCATGAACCGCTCCGGCAGCGGGTTTCCCCGCTGGAAACCCCCAGGGAAACCCCCCACCCGGTTTTCCCTGGGGAGCGGAGATCGTTCCTTTCCGTTACAGCACGCCCGGTGCTCCGGGACGGGGCGCCGCGAAGGGGGCTGCAGGTCAGCCTCAGGGAGGCTTTCCCGAGGGGACCGGGGAAACCGCAGGCACCGTCGGGGAACTGGCACCGGCCCGCACCCCGCGGCCCGGCTCCGTGCCCAAAGCAAAGGTCCGGGACGCCGGACTCGAGCTGCCCAGGCTTCCAGAGGGACAATCCCCATATGCAAAGGTCTGTGCTGCAGCGCGGCGCTGGGCTGTTTTGTGTGCCCCCCTCTCTTTACTCTTTCGCCCGTATTAAAAAAGCCCCAAACCAAACAAAACCCAACAACTTTTGGCTGAGGTGTGACCTGAAAGGCACACCGCGCCCCCGCCAGCGGGGCTGCAGCAAGGTAAGGTGCCTCAAAGTGCCCCGGAGCCGCGGGGAGAAGGCAGGGGCTGGTGTGGAGGGATGGCAACCCAGTGTTTCCCGAAGGGTTCCCAACGCCACCTGCTGTTTCTTTCTCCCCCGGCCTGACGGGGACTGTCCCTTGCACTTCCAGCACCCAAGGTCTGCGATGCCTGCAAAAACAGAAATGAAGACGATAATGACATCGTGGAAAACCTCTGCAAAAACGACTTTGGTAAGTGGAAGCAGAGCTCCCCTCGGTTGAAACTTGAGAGTTGAGGATCAGGTAAAAGTCCAAGTGGAGTGAGAGATGTGCCTGGATAAAGGTAGGGCTTTGTCTTATCTGAAGATGGACCTGTCTGACCGCTGGGTCATGAAACATAGAATTCCACCTTGGAGTAGAAAGTGGTCCCTTTTATAGTCCTTTCCTATTTGCTGTTTCAAAGTAGTGCTCTTTTATGTGGATATTGCTGGCAAGCCGAGTAGAAAGTAAAATGGAAAAAAAAAAAAAAAGAATCTTTCATGCAGACTATTGCCTGGGGAGAAGTAGAGCAAAGCTTCATTTAGACATATGAGAAAGAGCCGCATGACCAATCTCATGTATCGCAAGAAAGACTCTCCCCACAGATTAAGAATGAAGCTCTATATATCATTTGACAGAGAAGGTAATGCACAGACAATTGGGGATATAAACTTAATGGGAAGATCTGGGGTTAGAAGAGGACAAGAAAGCCCCTTTGACACAGATAACTGAACGGCACATTATCCACACATTAGCATTTCAAGAGAAAAAGGGAATAAGGAGGGGAATCTTTTTATAATAGGTCAATGTTTATACCTGGAAACAGATTTGTAGTATAAATATCTGCAACAATTCAAAAGTCTTTCTTGAAAAACCAAAAACCTAGATCCAACAAAAAAACCACCACCCCAAACCTGAAACCATGACTGTGGGACATAATTGCTAAAACAACCAATAGCTTTGTCCTGGCAAATTGCACTCAGATAAATCCTCCTAAAGCTAAACATGCCCCACAGATTCTTACAGAGCCCTGTATCCCCCTCCTAGTTATTTTACCAAATCAAATGCAGCTGTTGGACCAATTTGCCCTCCATGGGATCTATTCTTTCAAAAAAACAATGCATGTGAAATATTATTTCCTTACAGGTTTGCCTAAAATCCTCTCCAGCCTAATAAATTAAGTTTAGAAGTTTTCAGCTGCAGCAGAGATCAGGTTTCAGATTAGGACTAGGTGCTCGCCTCTCCACCTACCCCTCAAACTCTAGTTTCAGGAAGACTGTCCTCTCCCAGCAAAAAAAAAGAGTTCTGCTTAATGTAGCGATCTTGCCCTGTTGTCTCTGTTTGCAAACAGGACACAAGCTGGAGAAAATAAAAATTTAGAAAGGAAGGAAAAAGAGGGGGAGGGGGTAGAAGAGAAAAGAAACTCAAAAAACCTCAACCCTAAGGTTGATTCAAACTGAAATGACTTGCATGCCCTTTGTGGCTTTAGAAATGGAGCCACCTGCTGCCTCTTCTGTCAGCCCTGACAGTTTAATTAGCAATAGAGCACCTCCCTCCCCAGGTCCTCTTTATGTGCACTAATGGGAAAAAACCTCTCAATCTCTCTCCCTCTCCCCGCTTCCCCCTCCCCTCTCTCTATTAGCCTTGAAGATAAAAGTGAAGGAGATTGCCTACATCAATGGGGATACCAAGATCACCCCTGAAACAAAGAGCAAAACCATCTACAAGCTGAATGGGCTGACGGAAAGGGATCTGAGGAAGATCGTGCTCTGGCTCAAAGGTGGCCTCCAGTGTACCTGCGATGAGATGAACGACATCAACGTCCCCTACTTGGTGATGGGGCAGAAGCAAGCTGGGGAACTGGTGATCACGTCTCTGAAGCGGTGGCAGAAAGGGCAGCGGGCTTTCAAGCGGTTCTCCCGCAGCATCCGCAAACTGCAGTGTTAGTGGCTTTGGCTCTGGCTGCCTGCAGCAGCTGCCTCTGTCCCAGGCTCTCCAGGCCTCCCGCACCTTGTTGCTTCGGCCCCTCTGAGCCTTGAGATGCCATGGGCGTGAGACATGAGAGGCTCTCTGAGAAGGGAGGGAGCCCTCCACTCCTGTACATAGGTTAAAATGTAATGAGCAAAAAATATCATAATGATTTTTGGGAAGCATTAAAGTATCTTGCTTAAAGCTTGGGTTCTTTTATGGTTGCAAACGTGACTTTGGTCTGAGGTTTTCCCTTTTCATTTTGGTAATGCTGGTTCATTTATATTGCTGCTTCTCTCTATACATACATGTTTGTTGTGCAAAAGTAGGAGATGCAGAGAAAGACAGCCACACGTGTGACTTGCTTGTCACAGTGGGTACGACTCTTTCACTGGGGTGAAATGCCTTGCCATCTATGTTAACACTATAAAGGTCACGTTACGACTCTTGCATGTGATACATAGGCACCAGTAAGAGTATATTAACCATTCTCACTTTTTATTTTCCACAAGTCTGAGCCCTTCTCTCAGAAAAAATGTACAAGTTTTGGAGCTGGTTGATCTGAATGCAACTTCTTTAATTATTATTTTTTTGCAAATTAAACCATCTGTAGCCTAACTGTAATATACCTAGTGGTTAACCTGAAAGAGTTGTAAAATATTGCTTTAAGTAACCTTGTAAATACTCCAGATAAATGTTATATTCTTGTATATAAACTTTACATCATAGTTTATCTGTTGTCTCTGTCTGCATTCACTTTAATCTGTTTTGGGAGAACTGGGAGAAAGCTGTCCAACTGGGCTTTGCCATGCCAAAGCAAAGTTTGGCCATCCACCCCAAGTGGCAAGTAGAGAAGCAAAAGGAAGTATCTAGTGCTGCAATCAGCAAAAACATAGTGGACCTCATTTCCCCAAAGATGAACCCACAAGACACAGGACTGAGGTTCAGTCACCTCATTTTAACATGTGTCTGTTAAGCGCTTTGAGATGAAGAGTTTTCTGTGGCTCCTTTGTTGGACTGCCTACATTTTAATCTCCTCAGAAGACACTGCTGATGTGGAATTGAAATGAGACCACTTGCTTAAAAACTAAATCCATTTATCCATTTCTTACACTTGAAAAAGACGTATGAAGGAGTGCAAGAGTAGACAGAAAAATCTCATTTGCAACTAGCAATTCAGATTAATGGTAGAGCAAGGCATGTTTTGTGTGTATGTATACTCACTATTCTTACTGAGAAAGAAAATAAAACATAAATAATAGTGTAACTGGAGGAATGTTTTTCAGCATTTTTCTTACAAATGTTTACTGATGAAGAGCATTACCTGCAAGAATTTTATTGTACTTATCCTGAAGAATAGTCTTGCTTCCCAGTGCTGTCACACAGAAAAAATTCCTCTTAGCTTCACTGAGAGGATGAGCAGTCCAATGTTCTCAAGGACAACGTTTCATGTTAACCATTCACAGGCAGAATACAAATCCAACACTAGATTTTTCTTTGAAGTAAAAAACAATGTTAACTTCATATATTTCATGTTGGATTTTTTTTCACCATCACGATAAAAAGCTAAAATCTAAGGATCCATAATGTCACATTTGTTTTAGTAAAATTAATTGTTTGCCCTCTCCCAGAGTCTTAATGTGCTCGCTACACCTGGTACAAGCAATGGGAGGTCTCTGACCAAGCAAGATAAGAGCAATGCTCGCAAATGTCCTCAAAACTATAACAATTAAAAAAAAAAAAAAAAAAAGCCCTATTGCAAACTGCACAAAATTAATTCTTTTGTGAAATAGTATCGTTATTTAAAGGCTAATATACTGCTGAAATGTCATTAAAACTGTACTTCTGAATGGACCCGGCTTCCCATGAAACAGATTTTGAGTCTTTTCATGCCATGGTATAATTATTTTAATACCAGCACTATGACCATCAACTTAGAGAGCCATCAGTATTCAGCTCTACCCATCTCATATATAATGTAATACCTGTCCCTGAACAGCCTTGGGTTTAGAGGGAACAAACTCACAGATAAAGAGGAGCTGGCAGAAGATGAGCCAGCAGAAAATGGGCTTGTTCTGCCTGGTGGAGGAAAGCACTTCAAAGAGGCAATGCAGTTGTTGCAATGCAGTCTCTGGGGATAGAAAACAAACAGCCAGGAGTGCTTGGCTCAGCCGGCCTTACAGATATATGAAGTCCTCCAACAGCAACCATAAAATTATCTTAATTGGGCTGTCCTAGAAGGTAGCAGTACTGACGTTGATGAGGACAGACAGGTCACAAGTTACTCACGCTGGGGTCACGTTAAGGCCAAGACTACATAACAGATTTTTGCCAAATCACTTAATCTATGAAGACACATTACCTATGACCAACATTGCTGTGTCTTAAGAAAAAAAAAATTCCCCCTCCTCCATCACAAAATAAACAACATTACACCAGCAAAATCCTGTTCCTGTCAAGACAAATTCAGGAGAAGAAGAATAAACTAGATTGGCAAACATTCAACTTTGCTAGTATAATCAGTGTCCCAGATTAAGAGCATCCTGACATACAGCATACCCCTACTGATAAAGACTTCTGCATGTGGCCCTGAGCTGAATCACTAGGACTATCCACATTCAGAGTGAATTGGCAGATGCAGGATTACCTTTCAGATAAGGAGAATTTAGGAAAATATGAAGAGTAATGGGACTCATGTTTTCCCAGCTAACAGTGCTGGGAAACAGTATTAAAAGATGGATTATATTCACCTCACCAAGGAGAGAGTGTGTCAGTGTTTGTTATACTATCTGTTTCCAAAGGTGTATAAGGCAGACACTGCAAACTATTCAACTGAAAATTGGGATTTTAAAGTCACAGCCTGAGGAAACAACTTCTCTCAAATGCTGGCAAAGAAGTAAACAAACACATACATTTTTCACATATTTACCCTTACTCTTACTTGCTTAACAATAACTGGAAATCTTCAACTGTACCAGGCAAACAGTGAACCAAATACGCAACAAAAAATTACCAGAGCCTGTTACTTCTGATCATTGTGTCACATACACTTCAGAGTAACATTATTACCTGGTATGGAGTGGTTCAGCTGTAGCAATTTATTTATTTCTTTATTTATTGCAGTTGATGAAAAAAGGCAACCACTGTTGCATTTTTCAGACACTTTTTGTCTTCTTCTAATTAAAACAATATTGTTAGGCAGCCAATTATGTAGCTCCCATTGTATTTGCTTTCATAAAAACTATAAAAGCAGTTGACTACAATGGATTAGTTTCAGGACAATAATAATGATACTTGACATTTATATAGAAGTTTCCATTAAAGTTTCTCAGACTGCCTTCACAAAAATAGGCATTAATTTCCCTCTTTTGTAGATCAAGAAAATGAGGCACAGTGAAGTGAAATAATTCATTCAAAACCACCCAGCAAGTCCTTTACAGTCATGAAAAGCAGCATATTTTTTGTCTCCAAGTTTTATGCTCTAATCACTAGGCCACATGTCGTGGTTTAACCCCAGCTGGCAACTAAATACCATGCAGCCACTCACTCGCTGGAATGTGGGATGAGGAGAAGAACCAGAAAAAAAAGTAAAACCTGCAGGTTGAGATAAGAACAGTTTAATAATTTAAATAAATATTATAGTAATAAAATATTGTTAATAATAATAATAATAGGAAAAAGGGAAGTAATTAACCCCAAGAAATACAAGTGATGCACAATACAATTGCTCATCACCTGCCAATTGATACCCAGCCTGACCCAAACAGTGATCTGCCCTTCTGGATAACTCCCCCTGGTTTCTATACCAAGCATGATGTTCTATGGGATGGAATACCCCTTTGGCTAGTTTGCATCAGGTGTCCTGTCTCTGCTCCCTCCTGGCTTCTTGTCCTGGCAGAACATGAGAGACTGAAAAGTCCTTGATGAGGGTAAGCTACTTAGCAACAACTAAAACATCAGTGTGTTATCAGCATTGTTCTCAGACTAAAGCCAAAACACAGCACCATACAGCTACTAGAAAGAAAATTGACTTCATCACAGTCAAAACCAGGACAGCATAGCAATTAGAATAGTGTATAATCGGGGTAGCACTTAGATTTTAATTTGAAAGCAAAACAGCAACCAAGGCTCCCTCCAACTTCTTCCCCATGAATGTGTAAAAAAAATGACTGCCCAAATTCAAACTTAAAACCCGTCAGCAATATTCATCGTGGCCTTTTCCTTTCTTCCTATTTATCATTCTCTCTATCCTTTAATTACTTCTTAATCCTTTCTTTTCTCCTTCACTTCTCATTCATTTCAGACAGCCACAGAGAAGCCACTCAGCTTCTCTCACCCCTCTCATACAGACACTTTCGCCCTCAGTATGGTTTATTAAAGAACTCATGTTGTATAACTACACACGAGCCACAAAAATCCTAATGACCAGCTTAAGACATAAAAAGACCCATGTGGGAAATTCAGCAAGAGGCATTTAAATTTAATTAATGAATTTCTGTGAGGACAGGATGGTGGTTAGATGCCACAAGGAGCACCACAGACAGATGCTGGTTGCCTTAGGCACAGCCACTATTCTTATTCTGCAGTGGCAGAATATAGAGAATATAGCGAGCATGAAGAACACACAGATAAAGTACACCTCTGCTTGCATGGCCAGGTCTCACACACATTTCAGTCCCGTTGTTATAATCCTGTGTTCCCCCACTGGGGCCACAGTGTGCCTCTCTCAGCCTTCTTCCAGATGTCTCACTACCCCTCTTCAACCATCGAGGGCATCAGCCAAGAGCAAAGCCATCGTGTCTCGAGAACAGACTACTCATCATCCCCCAGGTACCTGCTGAGGCATGAGCAATCCCTGTGCACCTGGCAGGGCTGCTCCTTTCTAAATGCTTCTATGGCCTGCTGTCATCCTTGCCAAACCCACCAGCCCTATGAGACCTCGCAATATGTCCACAGTTGGCAGTACCAGAGGAAGGGCGATGCATTGATTGCTACTAGAGCAGTAGGCAGCCTTCCTAGGTTGAACAGCCCAGGCTTTTGTTATTGGAGCCAGAAGTTCTTATTTCTAGGCTTCAGAGACATTCCTGTATGATTTATCTAGAAGTCGCTTTCTTATCAGCAAATGTAGGTTCTGTACAGCCTGACTGTCTGATGAAACAACCACAGGAATGGATCTTATTTGCCTCTGTACGAAGAGGAGAGTGCAAGATATTCACATCACAGGAATCCAAGACCCCAAAGCTGTCTTACAAACATAAATTAGCCTACGCTATATCCTTCTGGGGTGCGTTTAATAAGGTAACATTTTCCAAATGCATCAACCCCCTTCAGGGTGAGCCATGGGCTCCTAAATCACCTAGATGCCTTGGAAAATATTAGCCGCTATTCCCCACCGGAGTTAAAGGCAGTTGGCCGAGGTCAGCCAGCAAGCCTGTCACCCAGCCAGGAGGAACACCTCAGCAATCAGGCAGCCAGCCCATCGTTCTCATGACTGATCAAAATAGCCAACCAAGACAGAAAGCTGCACCGCCAAGCAGCTGCTTGAGCAAACTTCAAAACCAATTACTGCACACACAGAGAAGCTGTCCGGCCAGGAAGACCAGCACAAGTCAGGAGGTGTGCTCAGTGTCTTACAGAACAGACACAAGGAAAAGCATATAGGCTTCTGAGACCACAATAAGGTGATACTATTAATGCAGCTCTTTCAAAACCCAAATGCTGCAGATCATCCTTTTCGGCCCACAAAGGTGATGCTAAAATCATTGAGAATTTTCTGATTGCACAAAACAGGTTGTCAAAATTAGCAACCCACAGATTTAGGAGTGATCTGAAAAGGTAGCAGAAATGCTAATTTAAGCACACTTTCAAATTTCCAGGTCTTTCTTTTCAGAGCTTAACCCTGTCAGTCTTCATTAGACATTAAACTTTCCGTATGGGGCCACTATAGAAAGACAATTTAAGAGTTTTCCATTGATACCTGTTTTTATCAGGCAAGAGATAGCTAATCCTTCCCTGCAATTTCCCTGCATTGTTAGTTTGCTTCAAATCCCTAACATTGTCTAATTGCTTTTTTTGTTATGTGAATCTCCAGCCATGCACAATAGTGAACCCTGGCTGGTTATACACTGAGACAGGTGCTTTAGTGGCTGCAGGGCACACATCATTAGGCACACAGAGAGCTATTAATCATTTCAGTTTACTCTGAGGCACAAATGTGAATTAAGTCGGGTCACTTTCCTAAGCAAAACAATAGCTTAATTGTAATAGGTAAGGCAAAAGAGCTTTGAGAGATAGAGTTTCAGAAACTAGAGCAATCCCCCCACTCCCCAAACAATCAGGCAAGACAAGAAAATACACCGTAATTTAAGAATTAGGAGGTTTAATAATTTATTTTCAACAAAGGAAGAAAATTATTTTGACGATAATATTGTAGCCTCACACAGCCTGTTTCCTTCAGATGCTGGATTCTTCAATAGGGGAAAAAATTTAGTACTCTCATTTACATTCTGTGATTTGTAGCACTGTGATCGTTCCTGTGATATGAATGGTGATTTTTTTCACACCATATGGACTTTTAAATAGGGCATGGGTTTTCAAAAGACCCTACAAAGCTAAAGCATAAGCACAATTTCCAAAGTATTATTAGGTTTTGATTTTTAAGTAACTTACACAACAAAAAGACAAAAAAAATATTGTTGGAAACAATGTACTGAAAATCCTGTTAGATGCTTACAGATGCTTATGTGTTGCTTGAGGTGCCCACTTATATTTAAAAATTTGGCTGCAACACATCTATCCTTAGAGAGTTTAATGTACTTGGCACCCAGGGATTTTGGAAATGGAATCTAGACTATTGAAAATATTAGCAGGTAGTATAAATATTAGCAAGTATCATAATCTGCCCACAAATATGAAATGTTAAAATAGCCTTAACCCTTTTGTTTCATCATTTGATTAGAATATGAGACTTCCTGGGAGATCTGAAATAAGATGTCACACCTTTCCCACTGAAACAGACTATACATTCATAAGGTATCTCTGGAATTCTAAAGCTAGCTCTACCTTAAAGAGAAAACATTGCATGAAAATCAGTCCCTCGATCCAGAACTAAACTTCAAAGTCTTGATGGAAGGATTAGTATCCTCAACTTTGTACTGCTACATTAAGTAGGTGAACAAGAAAAGGTATTTATGAAACACTGCTTTCTACAACACAATGCAACAGGAAACTGCATTAACTGTTAAGACTTGCCTTGCAACTGCTGCAACTAACCAGCGCATAGCAAGGAGTAACATAAAAGTCAGCAATATAGTTATACACATGAAACTCAAAAAAGGATCACTGGAGACATTTACAACATGGATTGCAATACAGCAGATCTCCTATGGTAGTAGAGTGCCACAACCTAGCTTACAGTGAATTTCACCTAGCAATAACTACACTAAACTTGTGCATATTGTATCTAAATGTGAGCTGCTCCATAGAGGCTCCATTTTCTGCATACAGCCCCACCAGCTGTGTGCTCACACCATCTTCTTCAATCACAGCAGGCAGACAGTGCATCGATCAGCTCTTTTACTCAACACTACATGAGCCCTGAATCACAGAATTATTAAATGGTTTGGGCTGGAAGGGGCCTTAAAGATCATCTAGTTCCAATCCCCCTGCCATGGGCAGGGACACCTTCCACTAGACCAGGTTGCTCAAAGCCCCATCCAACCTGGCCTTGAACACTGCCAGGGATGGGGCAGCCACAGCTTCTCTGGGCAACCTGTTCCAGTCCCTCATCACCCTCACAGTAAAGAACTTTTTCCTAATGTGTAATCTAAATCTCCCCTCTTTCATTTTAAAGCCATTCCTGCTTGTCCTGTCACTACATGCCTTGTAAAAAGTCCCTTGGAAAAAGAGTGAAAACAACTGAATACAATGAGTGATTTGTGGTGAGTTCAGCAGCTGAGCAGAAGACCTTCCCAGTCCATGGCTGCACCACCTTATGCATGGGGAGCAGGTGATGCAGGTGGCAGGTAGGTCACACAAAGCACTTCCTAAAAATGGACCCTCAGCCCAGATAGTCACAAATAAACAAGTGTATTACAGCAGGCTCAGTCTCAATTTGCTGCTATGGCTTGCCCAGGACCAAGGGAAGTTGGTAAGGGCTATTACAGAGCTTCCAGCATAAACTTTCCTTGATTTAGCCTATCCCTGCAGCACATGAAATGGTCCCCCAGGGACACACACTTCATAGGAGAAAAGGAGCAAGGGCTGGGGTGCTGCTCCAGCCCTTTGAGCTCCCACAGGGCAGGAGAGCAGCTGGCTGGATCCCTTCAAGTGACAGCCTAATGACCATCCGCAGGGCAGTGCTCAGCACACTTGTATCTTGGACATGAAAAACACACCTTTTCAGCCTCACAGTAATCTTGATAAGGCTCAGCACCTGAGGCCCAGGCTTGCTGCATTTGCAAACTGGGCGCTCCTCCTGCTTGCCTGTCTGCCACACTCATTCTATCTTTGATCCTCTCAAGGAGAAAAAGGATCTAGAAGAGCTTGTGGAAAACTTTACACACAGCAGCACTCGAAAAAGAGATAAGAAGAAGGCGCTGGTGAATACTGTAATGGCATAATCTACTTCAGTGAGAGAGTCTCATCCGGCTGAAGTATGCCATTTCTGACACACTACTGAAAGGCTGGTTTATAAACAGGGATTTAAAAAAAAAAAAGGACAAGATTTGCCAGGGAATTTGGTACCAACACACATTCTAGGTAGACTTTATGAAGTGTGAAATGATGGCTTAGAGCTGGTCTCAGGGAAACCAACAGTAAAATTCCAGATACATTAATAGAAGCAGATTAAATCCAGTATTGACTACTTTTGAAGCATCTGACTGTTAACAGTGAGAGTATTTATTTTCTGCACGTCATGCTATGTATAAACGAAGGACACCAAGAATTCAGAAGAGCTACTTCTGCTCAAGCTCCAATTAGAAAAGATGCACTCTGAACAGATATAATGGAACCCTACTGAAGTCACTGCTCTAAAATAGTATTAATACAAGAAGTGACTAAGTCTGAATAAGACATGAATTTGTATGTAAATGGAGTAGCAGAAGCTATCTGGAAGGAAAAACAGCAACCCTGATTGTCAGTGGTTCAGCACATAAACAGGTAGACAAGTGACTGTGGTCGGGATGAAGTCATTCTCACCATATAGCATCAGGCAACTGGCTGAGTGCAAAGCTGCCTGAGGTTCAGCAGAGTCAGCCTGGTGACATGTGGAGCAGATGCTGGAAGTCTGACAGCAGGAAATGTTGGAAGCACTTGTCATCAGGAGGTGGCGGGAAGCTTATGTCAGCTGGAAAAGAGCCTGGATGCTTGTTGCTAGGGCAGCGGAGAAGGTTTTGACAGATAAAAGTGCTGGTGAGCAACAACTAGAGATAAGAGTGCAGATCCCTGGGAAGGCAGAGGAGGGCTGGTTCTTCAAGTTTATCTTTAGAGATAGGGATACAACAGGTCACAGCCAACCCCCAGTTTGGGGCAGAGGTTTGCATAGTTCTCAAAGTCATCTGCCACTAGCTTAACCCCAGAAGGGAATTGTTAGTTTGACATTTCATGCTCATTCTCAGTGTTATGGTATAAATGCTACAGCTAGCAGGGAGGTTGCAGATGGGGAAGAAAGCAAGGAGTGGGGAGAAGAAAATGCTCATCTTCAATTAGATTCGCTAGACTTGACCTTGAGACCATGAATGACAAAAGTTTACATACACTTAGGTCAGCGCCTGGTAAAGTACCTTCTTTTTGTATTTTACTTTCCCCTGCGGGCATTCAGAGTAAAGCAACAAAGACAGCAGATGCGCCTTTGAGTAAATCTTATGTGATTCTGAAAAAAAAAAATAGAGGTGTGAAAAGTATCCAAGAGGTTCCTAATTGAGATTGGTAAAATATAAGTATGTTAAAGAACAGGAGCAAAACTTGAGGACTATGAAAAATGCGTAGTGCTCAGAAAGACTGAGAAACAAGACCTTTTAAGTAGTTGGCTTTACTCCAGATACAGTAAAGATACTAGAAAACAACAACAAACCCAACCCCCCCCGCCCCCCCAAAAAAAAAAGAAAATATTTTTCGAGTTTTGGGTTGGTTTTTTTAATAAGTTTCCCCAAAAGTACAATATTACTCAGAGATTTTTCAGAGCAAGAGCCTCTTCAGAAAGTGTTATAAAAGTTACAGTATTGATAGCAATTTCAGACACATGGAAAACCCAAGGTCTTTGTCAGTTTTCACACTATGAGATGTTCCTTCAACTAAGTACAGCTGGCTGAGCTCTGTTTCATTAAGTGGCTTATAGGTTTGAGTGACTCAAACAAATTGGGGAAATTCACCTAGTGCTGTTTCTTTTTTATTTCCAAGGTTGGGAGTGGACATTTCTGAAATGAAATATTCCACGTTTGGTAGCAGACGTGCACAGTCACAGGTACATTCAAGTAGATACATGAGACAAAATGACAAGCACTCATCCAGGCTGTGGGAGATCCAGGTTTAAATCTGTCCACTCCTCCTTCCCATGTCCCAGTTCAGATCAAAAGCTCAACCAGTAACCAGAGATTTTGGTAGTTACACACTTGAATGGGGAGTATGCCGGGTGTCTTACTCTCAACTTTGTTATTGAAGCTCTTCCAAATTATAAAAAACATAGACTAAATTGGATAAAGAATAAGCTTATAGCCTGATAACTGGTTACTCACTTTGCAAATCAGCAGGAGGATACGAAGTAGATGGGTCAAAGCCCATTTCTGATCATTATCCTCTCTCTTGCCCTTGTAGATATGTGCCATGGCCCTATGTCAGACTCGTAAACAAAGAAGATCCAGCACAAGAAACCTTACCCAGAAGTTCTGATTTTGCTTGCTTGATCCATTGGAGTTATTTTTCAATCTAGGCATCCTAGGAAAGAAACAGAGCTCCATCCCAGAATACTTCATTTCCAGTGCTAAGACTTTCATCTGGATGTTAGATGAACCTTACTAAAACCTTGAAGCAGTCTGGAGTCTTGAATTTAAGTTGTTAACATCCCAGGTAAATTGCCCCACTCACTCAAGCAGTTGATAGAATGGGAGAGCTGGGGCTACTTCACTCTCATGTTTATGATCCAATCATTTGCTTTTATTAAATGTACCTGAAAACCAAATGAAACAGTTTGCCAGGTGTTAAAAAATGTTTCTATAACCTCAAATCAATCCTTGTTCCTGTGCAGACAATTCTAAAGAAATGACGTTTCCATTCAGTCCATAACATTTTCTTCAGTTCAGCTGCCAAAATACTTTAAACCCACCAACTATTTGCACAGCCCTATAAATTAGGTTTACTAAAGGAAACAATTAGCAAGCCTGTAGCCTACAGGAATTTCAATTGGTGCTGCTACAGTGCATTGTTTAAGTAATTAGAAAATGATTCCAACTATTGTAGGTATTTGCAACACAAATGCAGAGCACATAGATGCTGTCCTAATAATAATGGGAGCTATAAAAAGATTGAAAAGCTAGTCTGCAGAGGAGGTCACATGCTTATTAGTCTAACCAGTAGATGCCTTTGATTGTCAGTGAATAGCAATATTAAAATAAAACAGGACTGTGCAGGGAAATGTGCTCCTGCACTGCTAAATTTGTGAGAAATCGAAAAATACAGATGTGTCAGTCCATTTGACCTTAAACAGATAAGCATCTCGATAAAGACATGAATATAATCATTAGTGAAGTTAAGGTGTACCACCAAGCTAGAATTCTGTATGAGACACTGAGCAGAGCTATAAAATCAGCAGCAAGATGTCTTGAAACCAAAATGAGTTTCCAAATGAGGGTCTCCTTCCAAATGGAAATAGCTTCAATCATAAACGTTGATCTTGTGGAAACTAATTTAACAGGAAAACTCAGTAGAGATGCTCAAACCACAGTTTAATACACTACAATCCTGAAATGCAATTAATCTGCTTAAGATGGTAATACTTTCAAGTAATAATTTGCAGGCTTAAGAAATTCTGCACCTCAGATTTAGCTATTAAGCTTTTGAGATGGGCTAGCAGCCAGATGTTTATAAACTCTTTTCAGGTTACGATTTAGTTACGGTTACAGGGTTAGACAATGTACTCTCATTTAGCCCTTCAATTGACTAGCTTAACCATTATTTGCCACTATACTAGGCATATGCACCCTGCTGGCTGCTACTGTCCGATGTCAAGTCATCTATTTCCCTGCTACTGCTAGGCTGAGGCTGCTCCATTCATCCCCTAGACAGCCTCCTTTCAGGGGAGCATTACAGGCTCAACAGACCTCTTTGTTGGAGTTCTATTTACACCACCATTTTTTTGTTACTCAGATTGTGAAAGGAAACAACAGGAGATGGAAAGGAGATGGACCGCTAACACAGTGGACCAGAAGTCATCAACCTCAGTTCTTTGAAGTGATGTGCACAGTAAACACAGAAACTATTCTGATATGTGAAATAACCTGGTGGTCTAAGTGCAGTTCCCAATAGGCGCGTGGTCTATATCTACAAAAAGTCAGCAGCATAATCAGCAATAACTGGCAACATTCCCCATTATTTACAAAGAACTGCAGTGTAATTATTCACCCGGCTCCCATTGATTATAATGGGATTTAGCTGGATAAATCCCCATGTAACTCTTTGAAAATTTGGGAGCTTTGAGGCAGTCAGTGCTCAGAGGTGCAAAACTGAACACACATTCGGATAGAATGTGCTCCCTTCTGAATATAGCTAAAATACAGCAGCAACTACTGTGAGCCTTTGACTTGATTGTTGCTGTCTCCGAGCTGTTGTGAGACAGAAATGCACCTCCCTGCAGCAGGACAGCACAATGGCACAGGAGTGCTGGAGTACACACTGAACTTTGAAGACGTGTTTAATTCCTTTTGACTTCAGCAAGACTAAAGCATGCACACGACTGCTTCGTGGCACGGATTTCGGCATGTGACCCAGGACATAAGGCATATGGCAGTGGTCCAGAGGCCTCGCAGTGGCTTCAGTTGTCAGGTTTTAGCTGGGAAGCTGCTTTGCATACACACCATGCTGCTCAGCAGCTGTCTCCCCGGTGCGCCATGAGCTGGCGCGCTCCTTGCCCACACCACAAAGGCTTTTGCAGCCATATAGCATCACTCCCGTGATTCACCCTGTCAGCTTCAGTGGGAGCAACATTCTGCATTTCAGCAAGCAATAGCAAGACCAAGGCTTTACATGACGAGGTGAAAGACACAGTATGTTGAACCACAAGCTGAGCAGGCATAAAGGGATTGGGTTCAGTGAACTCTGCACCATTCAGACAGACTTCCTACACCAGATAGCAGCTCCAGCAAGAGAACGTGTGTATCACTCACTTCTTTGCTGCACTCTGACTAGAATACACCTGTTATCCCCCAGCCATGTTATCTTCTTTACTTAGTGCAGCATGCTATCACCCAGCTTCAGCTTTCTCTCTAGCCCTCAGCTATCCTATTCCTTTCTGAGCTTCCCCGAAAGGCAGGTCCACACTACTTCAGTTGCCAGATTTTAAGCTTGCAAATGCATAGCATTCTGCTCCCATGGCCACGCTGCCCATCGGCCTTTCCAGCACTCACCCACTCTCTGGTATTATCTTCTGGGGAAGTGATGCCCTAGACAACATAAGCACCACTGGAGGCAAAAGTAATGTTGCTTCTCTATGACGATTATACAGTGGGAGAGGTGGCAGATAGTCCTGTTCTGTAAGATAGGTCTACACGTGTTGCCTTTACCATGAGCCCACCGCCAGTCTCTCGAAACATTTTACTGGTGACCAGATTCTGGGATCCTGGGATGATAAAGGTCTCACTGCTCTCATTTTATGAAATGCACATTTTCAGACTTCCTTTTTCAGAAAAATAATTAAAAAAAAAAAGAAAACAGAACCGTAATAGCTAAAAAACTAAAAGCGATTATAAGAGGAATTGTATTGTTACTGTCAACAATTTTCTATTCTTAAACCAGTCACACCACTGGGGGAACAATGAGTTTTCATTATTTGAAGTAAAGAGGATTGCTTCACTAACTTTTGCAGATATGAGGAGAAGCACATTTTCATGTCATGTTAACTTGCTATTTCTCCCTTGCCTGGTGTGCTTTGCTGCTTTTTAAGAGCACCTCCTTCACAAAATAAAAATGTTCTTCTTTTATCTGACAATAACCAGAGGCTGGACATAAAATAGACAATGCACAGAGCGCAGTGTGAGCATGAATACTTAGTGCATAGAAATTTGCACTTTTAATTTTACCCAGTGCAAATGACAATTAAAAGCCTTTTAACTTTTGCAAATGGTCCCATTTTTTCATTTTACAGGGTAGTTACAAAACCAAAATTGTATTGCCTGTATCGGGGAATAATTTTCAGTAATTGAAGCTTACAGTGAAACTAGCTGATGTCCATCTTGCTTTATCCCCATTGCTTCATTCTTTGATCATAAATGTATCCAATGAATAATTTTATGTTATTTTACTTTCTTGGTAAATTGTGTGCATCATGAGATAAAAAGAAGTATAGTAGTTGGTATTATTTTCCTAATGGGTTTTCCTTTCCAGTAAAGTACAGTACTGTAGTTATCACATTGAGAATTTGCCAAAATTATCTGACAGACCTGCTCTGGAGATTCAGCAATTCAGACATTCCCACAAAAGTTCCAAGAAGAAAAAAAAAATCCATTATTTTTTGCTTCCCAGGAGTCCCAGGATCCAGCCTAGTCAGCCAGAATGCATGTTCCCTGTAAGGCCAATGCAAGCCTTTGAAGCATATCAAGTTTATGAAAACATAGATGAACCCAGTAAAACAATCTTTTGGAGGGAGCTCAAAGAATAAAATTTAAAGTGTTTGTTATGTTCTGTTGAATGGTGGGGTAAAGCCAACAACTGACAAGGCTGCTTGGTCGTCAAGAGATTGAGATGGAAAAACAGAGCCCCAGATGTTAATTGACATGTCATTTAAATTGCTGTGATTAGGTTTACACTATCTTACACAGATCCTTGCCTTTGATTAGATTTCTGCCAAGAGCTCTGAGACTCTTGTTTAATAAGTGTTAAAAAGGTACAGTATGTGTGTTCTGAACGAGGGCACTATTACTTCATCCAGAAACATTCCTTTATCACCTAGTCTCGTTTTAGCTGCTTGGCCCTATTTACTGAAATACTGCAAGAAGAAGTGGAAAAAGTAGGGTAACAACATGTACAAATTTTGCTTTGAATACTTCTGCTTTATCAGAGGTAAATGGTCTTTAGCCTTCTGACTTTCAAATAAAGAAATCCTGCTGCTGTTTTATATAGAAATATAAAACTACTACTTGTATAACAAAAACATTAAGTGACTTAGGTTTATTGTGAAAGTTTTGATAAATATTCTGGGTTAAATGACAAGGTTGGAAGTCATACAATGAGACCACATAACATTATGACATGCAACCCACTGTATAATTTTGTTTCCATTTTTTAACCACTTCTACATCAAAATTCTGGCACAGATAGGCTAATATTTGAAGAAAACGTGTCATTATCAATATGTGTTGGGAAGGAAAAATAAAAACAACAACAACAAAAACCAGTATTTTGTACAAGTTCTTCACTTTAACAGTTGGAAAGAAGTATTCTAATGGAATATGACAAAATACTTGCAAATGGTCTGCTGTCTTTGAAATAAAACCCATTTTAGCCTTAAGGCCCAGTAGGCTTCCTCTTAACTGGTCCCTAGCTTGCTACAAAGCCACAATGTTACTAGTACAATGTTGAGAAAAGTGGGCTCTAAGCTATCCCAAGAGTATTTCCAGTTTTATTGCATAGTAACAGCAGAAATCAGATTCAATTAGCAAGATATGAATGCATTTTCAGAATCTGCAAGTTCTGTTACTTGCTAGCTGGTAAACAAATAAATAATGCAGTGTGAATTGAAATTCATCCCTAGGCTATAGAATGTAATTGTTGCAATTTAATTCAGCTCTAAGGAGATTAGAGGTTGCAGATGTGTAGTCCAGTGTTTTTCTAAAGGTACATTACCATAAATTTCAACTACAAAAGCAAGTCTCCATTTACAGTATTTGCTGACTGAGACTAGACTGTCAACACAGTTAACTGACTCTGCAAAAATTATAGCAAAGACTTATTTTTTGTTTGTTGGTTTGGGTTTTTTTTCCTTATTCCCTCAATTTGATCTTCATGACCTCCAAAGGTTTTTCTAACAGAAGCATCAAATGGAGCTGGGAAAGCAGAGCATGGCAGCTGGGCATCTAGATGGGTTTGAAGTTTCTGATAGGTGCAGCTGTATCTTTTGGTACTTCAAGTCTTCTCAAAGTGTACATCTTTCCCAAGTGAATGGTGACTTGCATTGCCTGTTTCTCCCTTAGACAAGTACAGAGTGCCACACAGTTACTTAAGGCAGATAGTAAAACTGCAGCATATCCCTCAATATAAGAACAAAATGCAAGGACACATCGCTTATAGGGCTAAGATGTACATGGCAAAAACCAATATAAAGTGGCACCTAGCCACCTCAAGTTATATTATTAACAACCACCACCACCAAACATGGACATTTCAACTGAAAACCAGCAAACATTCATAAAAATTGGAAAAATTTATACCCTTGAGTTTTAGAATTCTTACAAAAAATTTAAAGACTTATTTACAGAATTGGAAGATTTTGAAGGAAAACCAAAAACTAAACAGCGTCTCTAACAACCTTTTCTAATGGAATCCAGTTTGGAATCAGAAGTACTACCTTTAGACTTCGTTGAATACTCTTTAAGTCCCCTTTTTCAGCCTTTTTTGTGTGAGCTATACCACAGGCTATATGGTGTACCTGTACAGCTGTCTAATTAGAGTAGCTGAAAAATCAGACCTGGACCTTTTTGATTAAGTCTGGGGGACATTTTGTTTAAACATCAGCTTCTAATTTTGTTGCAGTGATTTTGTCTCCATGTACTGAGGAAAAAAACCCCAGAATTCACTGGTACAGGAGACCCAGAGAGGCAGCAAAATATCTATCTGTGGAGATATTAATAACTCAGCTGGACTCAGCCCTGATCAATCTGATGTCCTTCACTCTGTTTTGCACCTGGAGGTTGCTCCAGATAACTGCCAAGCTGAAGTTATGCTATAACTATGGGTGTCTAGAGTATGCCGTGGTCCCCACTGGTCAGTCACCCTGAGGGAATTTGTTAGCTGCAACCATTGTACATCGCAGCCATTGAAATAGCATGGCCACCACCCTCAGCCTAGCTGCAAGGTTCTAAGCATTTTCTAGGCAAAAGGGACAGAGGGAACTTGCTAACATGTTCAGCAACTCAAAGGGTGGAAGGTGTGGTGAGGGTTAAGAGAAGAAAACCCATCTGGCTGTGTTTGCCGTGAAGTTATAATACTTGTTTTGAATGTATTTCAGGAAAATGATTTCTTATCAACAGAGGAACAATGGAAGTAAGTTAATTTACATATTGCTTGCAAACATGTTATTAAATGAATTGTACATTTACAGCGACCAGAAACCTTTAACATTTTGTTCGCAGAAGTATAGTTAGTAAAGAATTTTCTTTTCTTGAAACGATTTACTGGAACTTTTTATTCTGTCAATTTAATTGGCTCCTCAGCAAAACAAAATAGGGAACAGCTTTACAGCAATCGTTATGGAGATTTCTGTTTAGTACAATGTTTTCCTTTAGGTACAATAAATATAACACTTCCTGTCTTTGAAAATCTAATATAAAGAAATGGTCCTTTAACCATCTTTTTAATGCCTGCCTGTGGGGGAGAGGGGAGTATGCAGAGAAGAAAAGCTTGTTATGCCACTGTTGCTGCCTCCCCTTTCCTTAGAATGCAAATTAATTATGCTATCTCCAGCTACAGTCTTGCTCCCATAAGGGGGCACCCTTGATTGCAGCCTGAGGGACATCAGGTGCATCATGCCAACGAGCTGCTTCAAAATGCTTAACACAAGCACACTGCCGGCAAAGAAGTTGTGGCACTCTGTGGTACTTGCATAAAGCTGAGGAGATGTTTGACACTGGTATTGGTACCCACTTTGGTTCTATGGCATTTGAGTGCAGTGTCCATCAGCTAGCAATTTCTTTTTAAATGGACAAAAGTGTGGCTGCTCTTGCACTTTTGCTTCTGAAGAAGCGATAGGGAAGAACCACACGTTTTAAACCTATACCCAGATTTCTGCAAAGTTGAAGGTTTTAATTGGATTCAAAGTTTGGTTAACATGGGAGATAGCAAGTAATAGTAGCAAAGAATGGCTTTGGGCTTTTGTGTAGTTCCTTGCTCAAATCTGGGTCCCCACTGATTTAACACTGACTGTGTCCAAACAGAGTAGCTGCTGCCCATCAGAAACCAGGACACAGAGTCTTGATCTGTGAATCAACTCGGGAAGATGTCAATCAGAGCATGCTGCAGCTCCCTTCCAGCCCATACACATGGTGTTTCTCTGCACAGCAACCAGAGCATAGAAGGGGAAGAGAGACGGTGCATGTCTGTCTCTTTAGCTTCGTTTCAGTGTGCAGCCGCGCTGGACTCAGTGCATACACAGAACTAGAAGCCAGGAGGTGCTGTTGAGTTCTGAAATGCAGGCCCAGAAAGCTCCAGGTTGGAGGAAAACTGACGTCCAGGTTAATTTGAGTTAAGCTCGGTTGAAGATCAAGATTCTTACTACAAGAGCATGAGGCTCAAATCTAACACAGAAGCTCACTCAGCTTTAGTTATGAAGAAGGTTGATTTATACAGCTCCTAACGAACTCCTTTCTTAGGGGCTCAAGGGAACTTTCATTAACTCTAGAAAGAAGATAAATACCAGCTACAAATGGAGCTGAAACAGGTGTTAAAGTCCTCTTCTGAGTTTGCATAACCTTGGGCTAAAAGATTATGTGGGACTCAGATCTGCAATTACAAAATGTCTACTTAAAATTCATAGGCACTATGTATTTGTGGCTATATTTATGTTCAGGACTGAGTTACTAGAAAAATAAAGAAAAAAGACAACTCTGCCCATTACTTTCCATTTTCTTTTTCAGGATAATAGTTCCAGTTACAAAGACCAAGTATTCTCATCTAGTTTGTTACCTTATATCTTCATGTATAACAACACTAACCTATTTCTTCATAAGGTATCTCATACGTAGGCTTACGGTCACCTCTAGGTATAACAAATCAATTTATCAATTTAGATTTTTTTTTTTTTTTTTCTTTTTAAAATAACATGTATATTTTCTTTTCAGGCTGCAAGATTGGAAGATGCATGCAAAGCACTATGGATATGAATCAATGCATATTGAGATGGTTCTTGTTCTCATTGCAGCCTTAGCTGTTGCCCAGATTGTGCTTTCAGTGACAGCAAAGACGCTGTCAATCACACAGTGTGAATAGCTTGTCAGGAAGACAGCAGTTTTGGACCTGTAATGGTTAAGACATGATCTTTATCAGATAACACTTGGGACTCATGACATGTTCTTAAGGGTTTACAACCAGCAAGACAACTGAGCCTCTGTGGAAAGCAGCAAGCCACGGCTTTTGGTCAGATGGAGAATAGCTTTTATGTAGGAACTAAAAACAACTAGCATTTTATTTTCTGTGCATGAATACTGATGCTGTGGTCAGTCTTTAGTAGGTAAAAGCTCTCGAGGAAAAGGCTTTGAGTTTTCAAACTGTCTAATAAGGGACTAGGCGGAACAAGGTTACTAGGCTTATCTAGCTGAAGTAATGCTAAAGAGGGTTTACTGAAAGAATCCAAGGCCCCTATTCATCAATTTACTCATGCACATGCCTAACTAGAGAGAAAGCTTGTCTTGTGGTTAGGGTGCTAAAATTGGGGCTTATGGTGCTCCAGGTCACTTCCTTTTCCCTACCACAGACTTCTCTGCAAACCTGAGAAAACTAGAGTGACATGACTTCCACCCCTGACCTCCCTATCCAATAGTTCTTTTAAAAAACAGGCATCTCAGAAAGAGCCATTCCTTAAAAAGCAATGTGAGTTTTAAGTACATGTAAACAAATAATGGGGATTACACACGTATTTTGGACAGGCAGAATTTTAAGAAGACAAGCATGTTCTTAGCTTTGCCATCTTCAACAGCTGATGACTGCCCTAAGCCATCTGTAGATTGAAATCCAGTCTTTGGTAACTGAATGTCTTAATAGCAGTGACATCAATAGCTGTCATGATCAATACTTTATCTCTTGGCAATTGCTCCTCAAGCTCTGAAGCATCATATCCCCCTATTTGACAGGTCTGTTAAACACTAAAGAATGAAACCTTGATAAAATTTACAGAAATTGTTTTAGTCAGGGATATAAAACCAGCCTGATCTATGACAGCTTTACTGTTAGTAGAGTTTCACAGTGGCATAAGAGTGTGATACAGACATTGTGAAACAGGCTTTTCAGCTATACTTAGAAACAGTTCATCATGACAACATATATGCAGGTGAAGTATCTAATGAAGTCACAAGTAGCACACCTCATTGAGGATTTTAGCTTCATGTCACTAACTCTCTACCTTTGCAAACACACACCCAACCCTGAGCGCAAACAATACCTGAGCATGTATAGTATAGTCATATGCAATACTACTTTACCACTATGTTTTCTATAACTTCTCTTCTAGACCAGTTCTGCTGTATGATTCAATCATTTTTTGTTCACATTAGCATCTCAGTTCAGAGATTTTCAAGTATTTCTTTCCCATCAATTTTGTGTTACTGATTTCAATAGAAATTTAGAATAAAGAACACAACACTGAAGCAACTGAAGTCACTCAGTGTCTTCAGTCACTGAAGTGACTGTCCATGTCTTTGTTTTCCGTTGAAAATATTTTGCACGAGACTGGTGTTGAATCAGTGATGAGACACACTTGAACTCTGAGTATTCATATAGTGATGAGCAGCTGTGAAGGTCCCTATCTGCCTGGGAAAGCCTGTGGGAGTCTAAAAACCATGCAGTCTGTGTTGCATTGGCATTATACTCCTCAGCAGTACTTAAAGTTAGTTAATGTGCACTACATAGACTTAACCTCTGCCAAAAATGCCAATAGCCAACACTTGATACAGTTCTATTACTTGGGTAACTTAGCCTTCAGCAATTGAAGCTTCATTCCCAACTATTAATTTACAGGAGCCAGTCACACCTACAGAGTGACATAACCAATATAGAAAAATATACATTGAAATGCAAATAAAATTTAGCCTAATTTAGGGAGGCTCCAATGCAATTACAGCCATCACAACCCTTTAATAAGACTTTTTGATGGGTTTTGTGTGTTTGCAGTACTTTTTAAAATAAACAAAACATCTGCACCAGAAATGTGTTGTGGCCTCAGTTTCAGTACTTAGCTGTGTGGCAGCAGCAAGGCCTCCTCCAGTAAAAGAGGAACTGAAGCAGAGCTTCTTTCAGCAAAAATAGTAGCACCAGAAGCTGAAGTTCACTTTGCACTGAGTTTTGGCAGTTCTGCTTCATGCTCTGTTTAGTTGGGAGAGTAATATATTCTCACACCTATCATCTATCTATGTATGAAGTTATCTTATAATAGCAAACATCACTCACAGTGGGTATCTGCCAGTAGATGGTTTATTGCATTTATTCCGTGTTAGGTAATTTTTGAGTGTTTGTCACCAAAACAACTTACAAGTTTGTGTGTTAATTTATAACTGCCCTCATGTTTCATATCCAGATACTTTTGTATAGTTTTCAAATACACTGTTGATCTCACTGCATTAGCCTGCTTTCTTTAAAAGCACATCATGCAGTAATACTCAAGTCACAAATTTCTACCAGTATAATAACTGCAAAAATATGATCCACTGTACTTTGAAAACTAACAAATAGGAAAAACATTAAAACGCAAAGTTGAATGATTAATGAGATCCTTACAAAAGACAGATGAAAAATAGCTAATATACGTTGTTGCATCAAATAAGGAAACCTGATTTAGAAGCAGAAACTGTAAAGATCGTGGCATTTAGGATTTAAGCAACTTAGTTAATGCATACAGGAAATTGACCATTTGCCATAAAAATAAACAATCAAAAAAAATACATCTACCGCTCCCTTAAGCACAGGCAGGTCTAGATTTCTGCAGTACATTTCTTCCAGGTGGCAGTTATTACACTTGTGTTCATGTGCATATCATTTTTGTTTGATTTGGTAGGAAACATTTGAATAAGTCAAATTTGAAAAACAACCATATGCTCACCACTGGAGAAAACAGCCCTCTCCCTTTGCTTGCTTACACATTTCTCTTACTTGCCATCCACTTTTTGACTGCTTGGTTTATGCCTGTATAGTTCACATATAGGTTAGGCATAACGGTGGCTAATACTAAAGAAACCAAACACTTTCTCCTGCCTATAACAATATGCTTGCATCCTTAGGAGCAAAAGAGAAAGTAAATTAGACAAAGAGGTAGAACATGTTGTTTTCAGTTGGAGGGAGTAAACTTAAGGCTCTTTTTCTCTGATCAAAACCTGCTCTCTTTCTCATATGCAAACATGTGAAAAAGAAAAGCTTGTTTTCTTTTTGAAAGAAAAGGAAATGAAGGTCAAAGGGAGCATAAAATCAGCCCAAAATGGAAAGGCCATTCATTAGCTTGCTTTAAAAAAGCCCCAAAAATAAAAAGCAGTGACTACTTACTAAATGCAAGAGAAACAGCAACGGCCTGTACCATTCCAAAGCCTTCCAATCCAGGCTTATTGAGAATGTAAAAAGTCCTCCTAAAAACCCCAACTTGCTCAAGAAGGCTCCTATTTCAAAGAGGCAAGAGCAAAAAGTTACAGCAAAGCAACCAAGGCTCAGCTGTGGATAATTTTGGCAAGAAGGAAGAGTTTGCCCTTTACCAGATGGCTACATATAAAGTAACATGGTGTGATCCTAGCATGGGAGGGAAACAAAAAATAAGGGAGGGGTTTTTTCTAGTAAATCTTGGACTGAAATAAAATGTAGGCTGCTTTTTCTTCTAGAAGGTAGGTGACAGTTTGGGGTTAATGTCTGTGTGATGAGGAAGCAGATTAGAGAAAATTATCTTTTCTCAGCTATTTTTGAGAATTTCGTTATTTTTATCTGAGATTTTCAGAAATAAATATGGAGCCTGTGTTCTGCTAATTCACATTGTAAAAACCTGTTTTTTCAAAAGATTTGCATCTGTGCTCACATAATGCTCTCATTTTTCCATTTCGCACACAAATTTTGCACTTCTCCAATGCAGCGAGATGCAGGCAGTTACATATACTTGCAACTGTATTATGTGCTCTGGGATGGCAACAAAGAGAGCTAGAGAATTACCATTCTCAAAAAAAAACATTCTATCCTGTTCTAGCCTATTCTATCAATTTTTCTCAACATAAAGGCAGGAGTCTAGCATATCAAAAGGGGAAGGAAGCAAAAAGCTTATTAGTGTTCTGAATCCGTATTTTCCCAAAGGAAATTCTCACTACCAGGTACTCAGCTGATTCTTATAATGCAATTTGCTTGCTGATGAAAGCTGTCCATTAATGAAAAATAAATATATATCGACAATGTTGTTCTCCCCTGGTATAATAGAAATCTTAAAATATCTGAGATAGGCAGATTTGTAATGGTCTCAGAACAATTTCAAACACAAAGGCCTTACTTCTTGTCCCATATGTAGTTGCCCATTTTACTGATTATATATCTTGTATCATGTGGCAGTCATGTAATCATGTGGCAGTAATAAGAACTTACTGTGGAATATAGTTGGAAAATGAAGCAGCATATTTATGACAGCATTGATTTCTATACCTAGCTAATGAGACAAATCTTGAAAATAAGGTTGGTTGATTTACTTAATATCAAAATCCCTCGCAATTTCCAATGTACTCTCATGTATGAGCATATTAATTTAAACCTTAAAGAAACCATAACAGATGATTTATTATTTCTTCCATGCATGTGTTTTTAAGTATTTGAATATCTCTACATCAAAGGAAACTAGATTTTTAGAGAGCCAGGTAGCTTGCGTTGCCAAGTTAACAAGTTCTAGTAAGGTCAGTCTCTCACAATAAATCTAATTATTATACAGCTATTTTCTTTATGTATGCAGTTTTCACCATATGCTATAAGATAGAAAAGGTAGTAGAACTCCTCTCTTCTGTTGAATTTGCTGGTGATAGGCATTCTTACTCACTCAGAATTGGGGGAATGTTGTGGCAGAAACAGAGGACAGATGAACATCTTTAGGTTGGTGCTTGTATGAGCTATTTAATCTGCATAATTAGAAATGGGAAAGTTGTCTATGACGCTGATGCTGACTTCACTTCTAGGTCTTTTTGAGCTCATTTAAAGTACGCTAATGAGAAAAACATTTTACCTTTGGGCAGCAATCTGATTTGTCAGGAAATTCCTCTTGCTATGATGGGTGGATGAGGAAAATTTGGAATAATATGATCCAGATGTTAAAGCTCACATTTAGCAGCAATGCAGATGCATTATTTTATGGAATTGTCCAGATGGTGACCTTCCAGTATTAGTAATAAATCAATACTGAGGGTTTCATCTACATGACTCGATTCCTATCTTTGTCCTCATTTACATGACAAAATATCCACACATTTCATGTAGAGGTTAATAGTATTAAAATTAACAATCTGAAGACATAAAAATCAATAAACAAATCTGAAACAATTACTGCAAACAATATACACTAATTGATCTGATAACAGCATCACCTGAGGGAAGGTCGTGATACCATTTTTAAAATTAATTAGCATTTCATTTTGCAGCTAATGTGATAACAAAGTTCTGTTACAGATTTGTATTGGAAAGTAGCTACTTTACTGAAGATATGTGTCCCTTTCAATTTTGGCTTTGCCACTTAAATTCAGCCTTTACTTTCAGTCTACTGAAAAAAAGCAACCCATGGTACATAAGGACATTGGTGAGTGATCACATTGGGTGACAGTAGCAAGGCAGGCAGGCAGGCAGGGAGCCTTTGGTGGCCTCCAGTGAAAACCGGGAGACCTCAGGATCCACGGTCAGGGATGTGTAGGGACCACTGACCTGTGGCATACCAGATGGGCACTGATGGAGCTCTGTCACTTTTATGGTCACAAGCAGCAGACTCTGGTACCATAAAGGAAGGGCTGCAGGGTGGAGAAATGTATTATAGCTATGTGATCTAATAATGCTGTGTTATTATCTTTCGCAGTTGTTTCTAGCTGTTAAACTTACATTGTGAAATACCAGTTTGCTCAATAATTGCGTGCTTTCTAAGTTTTGGGGGATGTTTTTTTAAGAGTTTCTCCTTTTTCTTAGAAGAAGAAGAATCCAGTCCTGCTTCAGTTGAAATCTGTGGCAAAACTGTGTTAAGTTTTACAGGAAGGAACACACATTTCTTCAGAATTCTATTTATTGGGTTAAGGAAGGTGATTCCTCTTCCATAGAAATAGCTTTTTACTCTGATTGTGTTTCTTGCTTGCATTTAACAAATCCCCTCACCCCAGACCAAATGTAAGTTTGGAAACCATCTCCCCTCAGATTATTTTTTTTTATTTATTTTTAGTACCCTTTCTGCAAGGATGTAGGTGGTAAGTCTGCAAACGCATATCAAAGTCCATCTTGCTTCATCTTTGTCACCATCAGATTTCCACAATCCCAAATCTATGGTTTATTAATGTGATTATGGAGAGAACCAACTTTTGACTCTTCAGTGAGTTTCAAATATTTGCTTATTGGAAAAAATGTAGAATATTTCATCACTGTGGGCAATTCAAGCAAATATACATATTAAGTTTGATACAATTTCGTTTAGAAAAAACATTTAAAAGTTTAAACCACAGCATTTTGTTGCGCTGAGAAAAAGCTTTTAAGAAAAACCTTCAATAGTGTGGTCATGTAACTGAGCAGCATCTCAAATTAATGCAGCCAGATGCGCCCTTCTGAAAGTTTATAAGAACAGTTCTAAGGCTTAAAGGCCAAACTGCCTCCACTGATTTCAGAAAACTTGCTACCAAAGCTTTAGTCCTGCAGTCATCATATATGATTTGAATTAGAAAACAAACTGTTTTTTTCTTTTTTCAGTAGCATTAATTCTATCAATAGACAGTTCAGTGTTTTGAGGATAGGATGTGGGGGTCTGATGAGTTGTATCTTAGTGTTGTAACTATTTGCTGCACTGGGATTACTAATTATTTAGTAATTAGGTACAAGTCAAGATAACATTGTTATTCTGGGGTCAAAGGCCCTCCTGTATCAGATGCTGCACAAGTCACATTTTTTGCATGAGTTTTACAGGTTAGCAATCTGTTAATCAAACCTAACCATGCAAAATGGAGCCATAGGAAGTCATTACTTTGAAATGACTGTCTCAATTTTGTCAACAGCTAGTCACACTACTGTATGTGTGGGTTGTTCCTCTTTATTTCACCATTAGGCTCTACTGGTGTAGATCCCTGTCCGTTTGGGGAATGTTCTCGGTTATTAACAGTCACATCACTTTCAGAGCAACCTGCAAGCCTTTCTTGGGAAGAACACAGCAGTATATCCTTTTCTATTGTTTTTGCCTTAATTTTGGGGTTTGTTTTCTTTTTTGGTATTGTTTCTTAAAGGAAAGCTGTAGGAGAGGAGCAAAGAAGAATTTCCCTGAAACAAATCTTCATAGATTACAAAAAGGACTATTAGCAGTTATAAAACATGACATGCAAATGAAAAAGACTTAAACAAGAGTTAAAATTAAATTCATTCCATTGGTTCCATCTTGGTTTTTCTTTCTGCAGACTCTTACCATCAGCAGTCATCCCAGGTGTTATTTAGCCTGATAGCTCAATTTGGTATACATACCAAATAGTCTGAATTTATTTATTAGATCCCTCTTTACTCCCCTAAAGAGAGGTCTCCTTCTTCGTTCTCCAGTCTCCTGAAACTCTGCCTCTCTAGCCTGGACTCACAAAGACAATTATTAATGCTTCAGATGCTGTTTCTGCTAACTTTTAAGTATTTTAGATAAAATTCATCAGTAGTATACTGACTTGACTGTATCTAAATTACCTCAGTTGCTTTTCACCTGCCTTGTCCTGTTCTGGCCTACATCTCCCTCCTTCAGAATTCCCAACTGTTAGTTTTAATTACATTAGCAATGTCTTCACAATTACCATTTCATGTGAAGCCTACAGGGGCCTACAAGGATGCTGGGGAGGGTCTCTTCCTTAGGGACTGTAGTGGTAGGACAAGGGGTAATGGCTTCAAACTTTAACATAGGAAGTTTAGATTAGATATAAGGAGGAAGTTCTTTACAGTGAGGGTGGTGAAGCACTGGAATGGGTTGCCCAGGGAGGTTGTGAATGCTCCATCCCTGGCGGTGTTCAAGGCCAGGTTCGACAGAGCCTTGGGCCACATGGTTTAGTGCGAGGTGTCCCAGCCCATGGCAGGGGAGTTGGAACTAGATGATCTTAAGGTCCTTTCCAACCCAAACCATTCTATGATTCTATGATTCTAAGCCTTAAGCAAAACAAAAAGGTTTTGGTTGCTTCTCTTTTCCGTGAGCTTTTTCATTTTTATTCACCTTTAAGTAAGCAAGAAAGAGAGAAGTGTAAAACTTGCACTGAATTTATGTGAATACTTCAGTAGAAGCTACATATGTTGCATTTTGTGCCACTCTGGAAAACACTTAAGGTCTTGAGCAATCTTTCTTTTCCCTTATCCGTTGCTTGGTCTACAAATGTTTCCTCCTGATCTATAAACTGATTTATGCATTTGGAATTGTGGATTATCTAGCCATAATGTTTGGATTTAATTTACACCAATACTATGTTTGGATTTAATTTATTCTTTAGGTCAGTATCTTCAGGTAAAATTGGGATTGGCAACTGTTATAATTTCCTATTTGATAGATTTTACTTCTGCTCCAGGCTGATCTCTTCACCACCCACTTCAACATATGAAATCCCTTTTACGTTGTGTAGTTGTAGGTTCTCTTACTTCTTGATTTTTATTACTGCTTAGTTGGTCTGAAGTCTGATATTTAGTCATTTTACAACTTGTGATTGTGTTGTGAAGAGAGGAGGGGAAAAACCTTAAACTTCATACATGTGTTCACTCATTTAATCCCCTAATTTAAGTAAATTAATCCTCAATTCTTCATTTATGTAGCTGGAGGGGATGAGACATAAAAAGGCTTGACATAAAGGATAAAAATAGATGAGCACATTCATATCAAAACCACATTGTAATTCTTTCTGATAATTATGATTTCCCATTCTACTGGTCTATAATGTTGCTAGGGGGTTCTCCTCTTTTTATTTTGACTATTGACAAAGACAACGCTGTACTCTTCATCCAGCCAGAATTTTTGCCTGGGTAGAATTTGCATTTTCTTTATGTTTGTCCAGAATTCCTGTCTGACAAGCAGCCCAGCCAGAGCTACTGTGCTAGACCCTGTTTGAGGTACAGTCTGACCAGAAATTCCAGGGATTCCTCAATAGTGTGTAGATCAACTACATAATACATCTGCTATAAGTCCAATACTTCTTGAAGCTATTGGAGATAGTGCACATAAATAAATCAGCTGCTCCTTTAAGTGTCAGATTTATTGCTCATATGTTTTATAGTTGATTAACCCAAAAGTACATAGCTCTGATGGAAAATTCTGGGCAGAAAATTAACAGTCTTGTGTTACCAACACCATTAAGTTTTATTCTGCTGAGATATTGTATTTAACCAGCTAAATGCCTCCACCAGTGTATTTCAAAGATATAACTGTAAAATTTGTTAGCTCTATTTTAAAGGTTTTCACTTTGTGCCGTGTTGCAGCAGAAATGATGAATCCTTTTTAATGATGAGAAGCTCCAGTTTTATGAGTATTTGGTAGCCAGATTTCAGTCTTCCAAGACCTGTAACACATATAATCTCAGAGAGATGACAAGAGATGTTTACATTTTTGCAGACTCTATTGGGTTGGAGTTTTGGCGAAATAGTGGGTTAAACAGTTTGCTGCAATTTAGCAAAGATTTTATTCAGGAGGACAGTGGGCTTTTTCAGGTACTGCCATCTTACACCTTATTTAGATTTGGCTGATCTCATTGCTTCTGCAAAACAGAGAAATTTATCTAATTGTTCTGTATAATAAGACTCTAAGCAAAGTCCCTTTCTGTAAGAAAATGTGTTAGCTTGGACTTCCTATAACAGCTGAGTAGCCATGGCTCCAAAAGCAGTGCATAGCCTACTTTCGACATTGCTTGCCATCAAGCATATTGGTGCTTCCAAGTATGAGGGTGTCTGCTGCTATAAAAGAAAAATAAACTAAACCTGCAGTTTGAAGGAAGCAGGAGCTAACTGGAGTAAAAATGCTGATATTTTATTCTGGCGATTTGGACAAGAAGAGACGCATCTGAGTACTCTTGTGGTTTTATTACTGAATCGAGTCTGATGGATCCATGGATTTTGCTGTGACACCATTTTTTATGGACCGTACTAAGGAGTGATGGAAAGAGACTTGGCAGAGATTTGTTCTGACTACATGGCTTCCACCATTTGTGTAAGTGCTGGGGATCATCATACTGAAAACTATTTGCAAGGTCTGGAAGTGAGCTCTTGAATCTCTTGTGCCCCTGGGCTCATGAGAATAAGTTCTACTGATACTTTTGCAGTAAATTAACCTTACTTTTCTTGAGAAGAGCTATTTTTGTGCCACAGACTAACTGCTGAACTCCCTCGTCAATCTTACGATTAAAATAGTCTGAATGAAATAGTAGCCAGTGACATACGCCAGGGCCTGATTTGGGGTTTCCAATAGGTTGGTCCCTATGTACAAGAGACTACAGAATTTTCCTAACTGCCATAGGAGAAAAGCTTCTTACTTCCCCAAAGCCTGTGAAAGGTTCCTCTTGCCCTTTCCTTTTTATAGCTCTTATCTTCCCTTTCTGAATAAGGTGATTATCTCAGCACAAATCTCTTATGTCCCAGTTACTTAAAATCAAGCACACAGTTGCTAAATTTCTTTCACCAACAGTAAGATTTTATTTCTTGGTAACTGTGCATCCTGGCACTTAGTAAACTAAGACAACTGTAGCCATTTTTGTGCTGACCTTATCTCTTATGGAACTTAAAATGTATTTATGCATCCTTGACTTTAAGCAAATAATTTGTTGTTCTTCGGCTTCTTTTTTTTCTGTAAATTTGATCTTGACAGTTTTACACCATCAGTGGCATACCGACATGAAATTTGTCCAATGATATCTGTGCAGTCTGTGGGCAGAAAATTTTTGTGGATATAAATGAAGAAGGGATCATTGAAAATACCTACCAGCTGTCCTGTAATCCTGTGTATCCTTTCCATGTAGTTATGGAACACTTGTTTTCTCCTCCTTTATACTGCATTAAAAAATAATAACAGCAACAAACACTAAGAAAAAAAAAGGAACCAAAACCATATTCAGAAACAACATAGCACAAAAGTAAAAATAGGAGCATGAAATATATTTCAGTTCTGTGACACAAGCTGAAGCCATGCAGCTTTTTGACAGATGAACTGTAAGAGTGTCCATAATACTATAGTTTCAAGCCTACATCTGCCTTCCAGGTACTTCAAGCACAGCCGATGCGGGTGTGCCTGGCAGTATGTTAGACTAGGCATGCTGGCCCAGTGGTCAGGTCTGCTAATTTAGACTCCCCTGTACAGCAGAGGATTTCCTCCAGCTGTGCCTCGGGCTGTGTTTGCTGGGTGGTTTTAAGGCAGATGTGGAACCATTCTCAAACATGGCACATACATGCCCTACAGCCCTACAGAAGACCCAGTATCTCATACTCAGGCATACCAAACAACTCCTCACTTTGCATTCCAGAAACTAAAGTGAAAGGTATCACATATGTGTTGGAACAATATTACTAATCACTCCCTTCTGCAGTTCATAAAAGGATCCTGGCTTCTTGCAAGCTGGAAAATATGAACACCAGTCTAGATGTTCAGGACATTGGATTTAACATCAAAATAATTCTAAATATCCTAAATATTCTAAATATTTTAGGTAAGTTGAAACTGCTCAGTTATAAAATAAGGCAGTATCCATAATCAGTCATGAAAATTATCTGTTGATGGTTTGACTAGGTTTGCAGATGTAAGCACTGGGCCTTCTTTATATTTGAAAGAACTCTTTAACAATACACCTGATCCCAGGTTTCACAAATCCTACTTCCATGGCTGGTGCCTTGTTAGCAAGAACCAGGCTTACTCATGCTGCCTTAAGAAAGTTGATTCAAAGAGGATGTTAAGTAACCCCTACCCTCTCCCTAACAAGCACTTTTGATTTGGATTTTCTAAACTGTAGCCTGATTATTTACTAATTCTTGTTTTGATCTGCAGTGGAAGGATGAGATGGCCACATTAAATAAATGGAAACCCAATTATTATTAAGGAAAAATTACATGTAGGGAAAATGATAGTTATGTTTGGCTTTCTCTTATCTAAGACCCCAAGCAAGCTAGGAAAATAGAAGTCCATATATTTCTTCCTTCTTGATTTTAAGACATCCGGAAATCATTTTTATAATGAGAGGAACATTTTAAAGAATGTAAATCACAGTTTTAGAAAGACCATGCAGCGGATTTTGCTCTTTAATGAAATAACAAAATTGATATAATCCCCTTTCAGAACAAGTGCTGGTTTTCCCCCTTCTCTTAGTAGTTAGTAAACAACATTTTTCCTTTAGCAAACAAAATGATAGTTGAAGATCTGCTGCTGCAGCTGGAGAAACCTGCTCAAGTGGAAGCAGATTGACTTGCTTTTTTGAAGCTTATTTTCACCATTTATAGGGAGAATACTTAATTTTAACCCTACCCCTATTAAAAAAAAAAAAAAAAAAAGTGAATTAGAAAAGTTGGAAAGAAGGCATTTCAAAATTTTAACCCAATACTTTTTCTTTGATTCTGGCTAAGAAAAACACCAAGATTTACCTATTGTTGCATTTTCTCTCCAGGCTGCTGAACAACAGAGTAGGTGGGAACGCACATATATTGTATAGACAACTTTTGGACTGGCTCTGCTACCTGGTGGTTCGGCAACCAGTTGTTATAAGCATCATCCAAGACATTAGTTACTCAATGGGTCTAGAATACGACTCAGATTATTAGTCAGAATGCAAAGTGTTGGATATTTACCTGCCTACAATATGTAAATTCTGTACTTAATTTTAAAAGACTAGAGAAAATAGCAGTTGGTTGAACTCTACGAACCTAAAAAGGTGTTATGCGCCCTTTTGCAGGACAGTGCCTCTTTTTGCATTACAGCAAGACTGTACAGCATGCTTTTAAAGCATTTTCTTTATTTTCTCAAAGTAACAATTAAAAGAAATTGCTGCCAAAAGGCCCAACTTCTGATAACCAGCTTCTCAAAAAAAAAACAAAAACGACAACCAGATCTAAATGGATGTGTAAGTCTTGCCATTTAGCAGCTGAATGATTGACATCTATACTACTCTGGCCACACTGTGAGGAATTGAAACACATAATGTTTGTGCAAGAGTGGTGAGTTCTGCTTAGGAATTAGAGAAACTGGTCTTAAAAGGTAATTAGCCTAGCTGAAGTAGCTTTTGAACTCAAATGAAATGTGGTCAGTATATCAACAATCTTTATATTGTTATTAGAAATCAAAGATAGAGATTTAATTTACACTTCAATATATAGATGAGAAAAAAGCAGAGATTGCACAAAGCCATCTACTGATGAAGGTAATTTTTGGATACTAAAAATAGGAAAAGCTGCAATTAAAAATGTTAATTAAATGAAATAAAGATCAAATCTTACGTATACAGAAAGCAGATGGCTTTGTTTACTTAGATGAAGTAGCAAACTTACTAATTCTTACAATGTATCATGCCTGTATTCATATACGCAAAAATGCACATAAATAAATCATTCGTGTTACACAGTCAGAGTTGCCTAATTGTGGGTGTAATGGCTTTCTCAATGGCTAGCAAAGGACAGGGGGACTTCAGCTCTCACTGACATGGTGGCTGTGAGGAGAATTTCCTAAAAGCAGGAAGACAACAGGTAATTAGCTGTGAGATGAGATTTCCAATGTACCAACTCAGTTACAAGTATTGAGGCGTTTGAATAGAGATTTTGTATGCGTTAGATGCCCAAGACCAAATACAAAAATAAAACACCAACTTGGATACTACCTTATCATGGGTATAGCCAAATGCTGTAGGCGATTGCACGTGAAGGGTTTTAAGGTCTGCTTCTGTACATGCCTGGAAATGCCCTACACTTTGCCTAAGCACTGAACTGATCCAGAAGTTAGTTGTCCCTCTGGCCTACCAGATTCAAGCTGTTAGGATTCATCTGAAATTTCCTGTGGCTGCAAGGCATGTATCACCTAAGATACCCCTTTCTTTCTAAATCATCTCTGAAGGAAGGAAGAACTTAGTGCCAGTGTTTCCCATTTATTCCACTTTTCCAGCAGTTAGAGGCCTTGTCCCAGTAATCTAGAGAAAACATGGCCCCACCAGACAGCAAACATGATATCTAAGGTGGGATGCTCTCTAACCCCCTCTCTACATCCTCTCTTCATTTACAGAGGGAGACAAGAGGTAGGAAACACCATTTTCGTGCCTGAAATAAGGCTGCTGGTCACATAGAGGAATATGGTGTTAGATTGAAAGACTACACATGTATTAGCGTTGTCCATACTCTAGATGAGAACAGCTTAAACTCCATTTGAAGAAGTCAGAAGAGTATTTGGACCCTACTCTGAAGCATCCATTCCCACACATGGTACAGTGGAACTAGAGAGAAATCATCCTCCATAGGCATCTTTCATCAAGAAAGTTGTCTGCCGTGGAACATATATGCTACAACAGCCAAAACCACAGTGTGAAAGTACATTTTTGCAATAAGCTTTCCAGCCATGATCCTCTGGAGATGTGGACATTTAACTCACAGCGATTGTGAAATGCTGCTGAGAATCAGTCCTTAGATCCACAAACTAGTAGAGCTAGGACAAAAACCCGTGCTGCATAAACTGACATTTATTGCATTTGATTATAAGTGGTTTGTACAAAGAATGCAGAAAAACCCTTGGCTAGGCAGGCTCTCTTGGAAAGCTTTTAAAAAGATAAAGATATACAAACTACATAGCTGGATACATAAACAACTTTTCATCATTAAATATTTAAATGAAACAGCTTTTGCTAACACTGTTGATTAACATGTGTAGACAATTGTCATGGTTTAACCCCAGAAGGCAGCTGACCACAACACAACTGCTTGCTCACTCCCCCGACAGTGGAATGGGGGAGAGAAATCAATAGGGTAAAAGCGAGAAAACTCATAGGTTGAGATAAAGAGAGTTCAATAGGTAAGTTAAAGGCTGCATGTAAGCAAAGCAAACCAAGGAATTTGTTCACCACTTCCTGTAAGCAGGTGGATGTTTAGTCATTTCCATGAAAGCAGGGCTCCATCACACTTAACAGTTACTTGGGAAGACAAACACCGTAACTCCAAATGTCCTCCCTTCCTCTTTTTTTCCCACAACTTTTACTGCTGAGTATGACATTATATGGGATCAGACATCTCTTTGGTCACCTGGGATCTGTGGTCCCAGCTGTGTCCTCTCCCAATATCATGCACCTCCAGCCTACTCACTAGCAGGACAATGTGAGAAACAGAAAAGGCCTTGATGCTGTGCAAGAACTCTTCAGCAGTAACTAAAACATCCCTGTGTAATCATCACTGATTGTGTCACAAACCCAAACCACAGCAACAAAGGAGAAACTACGAGGAATATCAATTCTATTCCAGATGAGACCAGTACAACAACCCATGACCACAGCTACAATAAAAAAATAATGTACATGGCTACAAGAAGAAAGTAATAGAATTTACAGCAGCTCAGCACTCTATTCTCAACATACAGATAGGTGATGAGATGAAAAGGGAAACAAATCCAAAGTACATTTGCTACACATTTATTCGTTAATGTCCCTCTCTAAGATTTTAGAGCTATTTTCAAATTAAACCAAAACATGCCCTGCTGCTCTTCTTCAAGAGGCCACTCCAGGTAGGTCTTGGTGTTCATGATCTTCCGCAGCTTACAGAACCTCTTGGGAATCGCTTGACTCTGGATAGGCTCCAGAAGGATGAGAATCGCTGCATCGTTGTTCTCATCAAAGAGGCGGAAGTGCGAGAAGTCCAGCTCATATTTGCACCACTCGCTCTGCACAAAGTGCTCGGACAGCACAAAGAGCGTTTTGTGGCTCTTCTCTATGGAGTCGATGATGTTGTCCACAATCCACTTCCCGGGCACAAAGTCCCGCTTATGGAGGCAGAGCCGAAAGGGGGGGCAGGCCTGCTCCAGCTCCCGCACCATGATGTTCTCCACCCAGTCCGAGTCGTTCTCGCTGTAGGAGACAAAAGCGTCGTAGCAGAGGTCCTTTGGGGGGGCTCGCTTGGGCTTCCGCTTGGCTCGGAGCCATGCCCAGGTCATTCTCAGGTACCAGACCACGTGGTACTTGTAGCCGATTGCCACGAGAGCGAGGATGACCAGGAACACCAGGGTGCAGATCAACGATACCACGAGGGACCGGTGGCACTCCATCAGCGAGAGGTGCACGGCTCCAACCTGAGCCCCTCTCACTGCCAGGGGAGAGTCACAGACGTACTTGTCCGGCCACCCCACCAGCACCTGCGCTAGTCCCGCCTGGTGGTGGATGAAGGAGAGGAACTCACAGGAGCAGATGAAGTTGTTGTTGCCAGCATCCAGCAGCTCCATGTGCTTGAAGGACTCGAGCTCTTCCTTCGAGAAACTGTTGAGCTTGTTTCTTCTGACTGACATGGCCACTAAGTTAGGGACAGATGCCGCACCAGGCAAGGTCTTCAGCTGGTTTCTGGTGAGGTACAGCTCTTTCAGAAATGGGAGTTGCAGTCCAAACTCCTTCAGATTGTTAGCACTAACATCCAATACCTCCAGCGTTGAGGGAATGCAAGTCGTTACCTTAGGAATTTGAGTGCTGGAGAGGTTTAAATATTTCAGGGTCTTTGGCCAATCACACACATCTGGAATCTCACCAAAATTATTTTGGCTAATGTCTAGGAGAACCAGGTGTCTCAGATGAGACAAACTTTTACCCGTCATTTCTAAGTCACTCAGTGAGTTCTGACTTAAATTTAGAGTTTGCAGTAAGGGCCAACCACCCTGACATGCCGAATGCTTCAAACCCTGGTCTCCAAGCAAATTTGAACTAAGGTCAAGATACTCTAATGATCGAAGATGTTGTGAAAGCTTGCATGGTACCAAAAAGACCTTGGTGTTTTCAACCGTGATTTTGGTGAGAAGGGATATTAGTCCTTGCACATTCTGAAGGTCTGTAAACAAATAGAATTGTTCTATAGATAATTTCTCTATTGTCAAAACTTTAACAGTCTGTGATTGGTTTACATGAATTTGCATTTTCCATTGTCCAGTTCCCAAGAGTCTACAGTCTATGAACTCAATCTCCTCTAATTTTGGCATGTCTGCTAAAATGCTGACAACCTCAGGCACAGTAGCATCTGTTACTAGAGTCTGCTTAAAGGAAATTTTGTTTGCAAAAGAAGACGCCATGACTCTCAATAGCTGCATTTCAGCAGGTATATTGAGGTCTATTTTCCTCACTTCTAACCAAGCAACAGAGTGCAGAAGGTCCCTGACAATTGCCGAGACTATGTTAATACTTCTTATGTTCATGATCATGTGATTTATCTTCCTAATCAGCTCCAAACTTCCCGGCTCGTACTGGCTGAGATTGCCACCGTCAATCCACAGCTTGTCCAGACGCACAATGCCCTCAAAGTTCCCTTGCCTGATCGTGGAAAACCACGGGTTGCCCAGGTGGAGAGAGCTCAGGTTCCTCAGGGTAGAGAATAGGGAGCTTTGCCCCAGGTCTCTGTAGGAGTTGCCTTGAAGGTGGAGATGTTGGAGCGAAAAGAGGTGCCCAAACCACATAGGGGACAAGTGAGCCAAGCTATTATTTGACAAGTCCAAGAGCTCCAGTTTCCCAAGGGAGCGAAATGAGTCCTCATCTATTGAGTTGATTTTGTTGGACTGCAGCAGCAGGGCTCTCAGGTTCACAGCGTGCCACAGGTCCTGGGATCGGATGTGCTTTATCCTGTTGTGGGCCAGGTTTAACACTGTGGTTTTGGCTGTGAGCCCAGGTGGAATCAAGTCCAAGCCCATGGAAGAGCAGTTGCAAATCTCAGTGGTATCGCAGGAAGGACAAGTCTGCTTCAGCTCTTGCTCTCTGGAGAGGTTTGCAGCTAAGACCATGTAGATGGCCCACACTTGCCAGGTGTGTCTAGTCATTATTTTGCCTTATAATATGAAATACAGTCAGAGCAAATATAAGATGAATAGTTAGTTTTGTAGAATGTGTGTTTTGGATTTATCTAATCCATAGCATTTACTGTTCTGTCCAGTTGATGCCACTATAAATATATTCAACACTGTCTAAACAGATTAGTCAAAAACAGGCATTCTGTACACAAATATTCCAGAATCATTTATCAAAAGCTACATTCATTGAATTTACTTTTTTTCCCCTGTGGTTTCTAATTCCATGAGGACTATCAAATCAATTAACAGCTGCACAAATCTTTCGTAGATTCACTTCAACATCTGTATAATCACAACATTACTAACCTGATCCTTCACCTCTTTAGGAAATAGTCCTCATACATTCATCCTCAGTCTTGCCTTACATCTTTTTCTTCTGAATTTGTGAGTATTATTTTGTATATTAATTTTTCACTAATTCTAATCCTGGTTATGTCAGGAAGAGTCAGCATCTTGCAAGAGATAGCGACATTTACATTTAAGAATCATCACCGTCGTATGTCTAATCTCAATTCTGACAATCGGGAGAAGAGGTCTGCATATGCTTCAGTTCCCTTCCTCATTTTATTTGCCTTCGGCCATTCTGATTGTAAAAGTGCTAGGAGCAGGGAGACGAATATTTGCTTGGATGTCTGTGTAGGCCATCATTATCATGTTGCCAACAGTGTGATACTTGCTAATGAAACTTAAGCTGGGAAAGCTGACCATTGTAGCTTATTGACTCTTAGCTCTTCCTTTTTACTGCCACGTCCTTCTCCTCTGCCAGTGGCTTTTTCTGCTTTGGGTCTCTCTGGCAGGGAGGAGGTCACGCCAAGTCATGAGAAAGAGCCAGGGGGTTTTGGAGCCTCCTACAGATCAGAGCAGCTGGACTAGATCAGCTTTTTCCAGCCCCACAGCCTGTTCCTCATCTGGACTGAAATTATTCAAGAGAAGCTGCACAGCTGTGGATCCTGTGCCACTTCACTTTCCTCTCAGAGCCAGGCCTTTCATAGTACTGATTTGACGTGGCTTTTTATGTTGCAGAAATTGCTGCATATCCAGCCTGTCCTTACTTCTGGCAAGGTGACTTTAGTTCTTCTGTCCCTCTGAGGAGTTGGAAAAACAATTCTTGAAGCCTGAGAGGGCTGAATCCCCTTCAAAACCCTTGTTACATACTGAATAACTCTTTTTTGTTTATGCTTTCCTGACATGGATCAAAGAGTGCTTTTGAAGCTTAACTTTTTCCAGCATGTCACAAATCCCTCTATTTCGGTAGCTATCTTACTTAAGAGGGTGAAAAGAGTGAACTGACCCCAAAGAGGACAATGAACAGGTTCCCGAAGATCACAGTGGGCTCTGTATAAGGTTAATCAGGTTAGATTGACTGAGAAGTACTTTCTCCTTCAGTCATCACACTCTGTGCAAAGACCTACTGTACTTCGAATTCATACTCTAATTTGCTGTACAATAGCTGACCCACGCAGACAAGTTCATACAGACAAGTCCTTGCCTTCTAGTTGAATTATTTTCAGCCAGAGTTACTTAAAATCATTCAAAAGGGGCAGAATTAGTTGAGATTGTTCAGGCATATGGGAGAGGAGGAAAAGTTGTGGATAAGTTTTCCAGTCATTCCATCTCTTCCCACCTGCAGGACTATAAATATTTTGACCTTTTGTGTCATTTTCCTTTAATCTCTGTCTCTCTCTGATGTAGAGCTTTGGGTCTTGAAGGACACAATCCTCTCCCCTATCTTTAGATGCCCACCGCTGAGCTGGTCAACAGCCATGTCCTCCAAAGTCAATGCAGAGAAATAACAACTTTCAGGGGCAATTCACATCATGTCTCTCGGACATCCACACTAACATAGGATGATCCTAAGAGAAATAGCTCCATCAACTTAAAATGGAGCACCAAAGTTTAGATACTTACATATTTGTCCATGTGAATCCCACCAAAACAAATCGTGATCTGTACTTACACTCACCTCTTGTCCCGCTGAGACTTTTCTATGGGGCTTTTTTGGTCTTGCAAGTCTGGCTGGTTAATACAGTGCTGTAGGCCATAGGAGCAAAGCTGTGAGTAAGATGAGTTTCAAAAGCAACAAATTTAAGTGCCATTTTTGAAGTTGCCATCTTAAAGCTTACTGTTTGAAAAAGAAACAACCAGGCAACCTGGCCAATCAACATCTATCTATAGGTAGGTTATTTACAGATGGAAAATCGGCAGCATAGAATGGAACTGGGCAGGTACCAAGTGGGAAATATTCTCTTACCCTTCCCATTCTTGTCTAATAGTTCATCTTAAGACCCTGACTTAGAGGGTTGTTCCCGGCCTCTCTGCACCCACTCAGAAATATAGTCCCAGTCCACAGTATCACTGCCCTCCCAAGAAATCACTTTTCCCTGTTGCACTGGGAGGAAAAAAAAGCCACTTAGAAACTGAAATGCAGCTAAAAATATGGAAACTTGCAGAGATGCCCTTATGCCATAAGGCACTGTGATGAACTAGACATTCAAAGTGTTTCTGGGTTATGAACAAATGGTCCAAGGCATGAGACATGCTCGAGATTATCTTCCCTGGCCCAGGTGAGTAGAAGTATGTGAGGAAATATGCACATATTCTTAAACAAAACCATGAATGCCAACCAAATGAGGTTGTATAAATGCTAACAATGCTAAAAGCCAATATAACTGCTAAAATAAAGCATGCCTATAGTGTGCAAATTGATTCTAGCTTTGGCAGTGCTAGCAAGCTAAATGAGGGCTGGTAAATTCGAGCAATGCTATGGATTCTGCAGCAGGAGGGCCACTGGTTGGTGAAAGGATCGATCCACAGGCAGACTTGGGAAAGCTGCTGCTTTCCACCTGACTGTGTGTGGGTTACATATGTCCTAGCTATCACCTACCAGCATTGCCTTAATCGTGTGTATGTGTATACATACACATATGTAAGCATGCCTCTTCTTGTTTCTGGCACAGAGGATGTGCAACAGGGCAGTTAGGTGGGGAGATAGTCAAACCCACTGTCCTGAAGCCATTGCTTGATGAGCTCTTTCCTGGTTGAATTCCTAAAGCAAACACAGCCCACCTTCACACCAAGCCTTCCCAGGGCAGCCGGTATTGACACACAAGTGGGACAACACATGAGGAAACTGAGCAGGAATGGCACAGACTGACCCAACTTCACTGCTTTCCTATCTCCCCTTTCCCAAAGGACATTGCTCCCACCAGCATGCCCCAGCTCTCCCAGCTCTCTCCTTCCTTTAGCTGCCTGTCTGCCACACACTCCTGCCAGCTGCCTGCAGTTGCATGTGCCAGCTCCACTTCTGCTGGCAGCCAGAAATCCCTCCCTGCCCTGCACTCCTGCAGAAGCTGGCCCCTGCCTGGCAGCCCCAAGCACCCTGAATCCCCCATGTAGACGAAGATGACTCAGTGGCAGAGATTAGACAGCCTCTTCCCACTGCTCCCTCCTTGTTTCTGCTCTGGCTCTGCTTTCTTTCTGTGTGTCTCCAGCTTCCACTCACCTGCAAACTCACCCCTGCGCAGAAAAGATTCCCAAAGATGCCAGATCCAGCTCCAGTGCCTGCATGCTGGTTAACCTATGTCGCATTTCATCTCTCTCTTGCTCTTTACCCAGCTTCCTGCCATGCTAGTGTTTCCTTCCCCCTTCACAGCTCAGCCTTGGAAATGTAAGCAAGGGATTCCCACATGGGGGCTCTGATTTGCATAAGAACAGTAACACTATCAGTCCTTTTAAACGTACCAACCCATAACAATCTGGATCTGTAGTAACGGCATACTGTGTGAACGCCAAGGCTTCTGCTACCTCTCTCTCTGACCCTGTCTTTGTAATGACCAGCAAGATGTGTTTTCCTCCTTACCTCTAGGCACTCAGACTCCTAATCTGTTTTATCAGTGCTCAGTGTTTGCTGTTAGATGATTCGCTCATCACTTACCTGGAGTCCAGCCTTGATTTGCCCGCGAGCTATGCTTCTCCAAGAGAGTGAATAGATCAATCCTTTTGTAGCACACTTTGGACTAACCCTACAGATATCATTATAACAGGAAAGTAGAACTGAAAGTGGTATTTGCAGGCTACACCCACAGAAACCACCATCTCGTGTGTATTTGCATAAAACATACACACGGGAGTGCATATATATACATACGTATTAGCAAATACACAGATATACATATATACGAGCACGTACAACTTTTAGATATATGTGTATAAGCAAATTTCCCCATTTTTCAAATACTCAGCCCATATAACAATGCTTTAGTATTTCACTACAAAATAATTGTGTGTCTAAAGTTTAATCAAGATTCATTTGGACTCTCCCACACTTAAGCTCCAGCAACACAAGCAAAGAGGAGCATGGAAGTGCCAAGTTAGAGAAACCCACACCTAACTTTATCCCCTAAGAGACAATTTCACATTTCCACAAGAACCTCTAAAACACAAGAAACCCACAACCACTGTGACTCAAGGCACTCAGGGTAGCATCAGCTATCGTAATATAAACATCTGTATCTACCTGCTTGTAACTGGTGAAAAGCAATACAGCAGTTCTCGGAGATAGCTCATACTGAAGTGAAAAGATGAACTACTTCTTATCAGTGTGATTTTCTTCCCTGGTTATAAAGGAAGCTAAGTAGAACTGTAAGGGGTGCATGGCCCAATGATTACTTAAATGTGCTGTGCAAAGTAGAAGAGCAGAAAGAAGAAGTGAGCCAGTCTGCAATGCCATCTAGCCCACTCATTTTAAGCACAGCCTTGAGCCCCACAAAGAGAGGGCTTCAGCTATTTCTGTGGGTAGGTAGAAGGGAGTGATGTGGTCACCATGAAAGGAGAAACAAGTATTCAGAGGGAGAAAGAATCCTATGGAAAAACAGAACAACACAGCAGGAAAAAAAAAAGCAACAAACCCCAGTGATTTTATGCCTATGGATTTCACCACAGTCATACAAGGTGCCAGGTTCCTTCACTGGTATTGAGCAAATCCCAATCTGTGTATGGCGGTACAGATGCTGGTGTAACTAGACAGAATAACAGACTTGTGAATGGAAGTATGTATTCAATACTGTCTTTTAGTGTGTTGCACAGCAATGGTAGGGCTTCAGAGGGCTTATTTTGATGTAAGTCCTCAGGGCTTTTTCAGAATTTAATTTTAATTGCTGTGCGATGCATGATGGCACTGAAAATAAACAAAAGGAGAATAAGAGACATGGAGAGTATTGAAACACTTGGCTTTTATTTTAATTTGTAAATTACAATGGTATTGTTAGGAACAAGTCAGGAATGTAGTAACAGGAGGAAACAGTATAGAAATACCCTATATTCGTCTAAATGTATTTGTATACATTTACGTATATGAAGTCTAACACAGGGCTTCCAAATACCATAGTCATTGGCAGAGATTTTGAAAGATCAGAGTATCAAATCACTGTAAAGCCTAAAGTGGGTCTTTCTCATTTAGAAAGATGATAACTATTTCTATACACAAAAAAAAACAATTCTCTGTATTCAGGAAAATAGAAAGGAAAAAATTCTTAGCTAGAAGAAACACTGACCTGTATGTTTTGTGAAATATGCTGAAATAGGGGCTGCTGACTTGTCCTATGACTTCAAGGCTCCTTTCAAATTTTCCCAAAACATATCCTGCTGCTCTTCTTCAAGAGGCCACTCCAGGTAGGTCTTGGTGTTCATGATCTTCCGCAGCTTACAGAACCTCTTGGGAATCGCTTGACTCTGGATAGGCTCCAGAAGGATGAGAATCGCTGCATCGTTGTTCTCATCAAAGAGGCGGAAGTGCGAGAAGTCCAGCTCATATTTGCACCACTCGCTCTGCACAAAGTGCTCGGACAGCACAAAGAGCGTTTTGTGGCTCTTCTCTATGGAGTCGATGATGTTGTCCACAATCCACTTCCCGGGCACAAAGTCCCGCTTATGGAGGCAGAGCCGAAAGGGGGGGCAGGCCTGCTCCAGCTCCCGCACCATGATGTTCTCCACCCAGTCCGAGTCGTTCTCGCTGTAGGAGACAAAAGCGTCGTAGCAGAGGTCCTTTGGGGGGGCTCGCTTGGGCTTCCGCTTGGCTCGGAGCCATGCCCAGGTCATTCTCAGGTACCAGACCACGTGGTACTTGTAGCCGATTGCCACGAGAGCGAGGATGACCAGGAACACCAGGGTGCAGATCAACGATACCACGAGGGACCGGTGGCACTCCATCAGCGAGAGGTGCACGGCTCCAACCTGAGCCCCTCTCACTGCCAGGGGAGAGTCACAGACGTACTTGTCCGGCCACCCCACCAGCACCTGCGCTAGTCCCGCCTGGTGGTGGATGAAGGAGAGGAACTCACAGGAGCAGATGAAGTTGTTGTTGCCAGCATCCAGCAGCTCCATGTGCTTGAAGGACTCGAGCTCTTCCTTCGAGAAACTGTTGAGCTTGTTTCTTCTGACTGACATGGCCACTAAGTTAGGGACAGATGCCGCACCAGGCAAGGTCTTCAGCTGGTTTCTGGTGAGGTACAGCTCTTTCAGAAATGGGAGTTGCAGTCCAAACTCCTTCAGATTGTTAGCACTAACATCCAATACCTCCAGCGTTGAGGGAATGCAAGTCGTTACCTTAGGAATTTGAGTGCTGGAGAGGTTTAAATATTTCAGGGTCTTTGGCCAATCACACACATCTGGAATCTCACCAAAATTATTTTGGCTAATGTCTAGGAGAACCAGGTGTCTCAGATGAGACAAACTTTTACCCGTCATTTCTAAGTCACTCAGTGAGTTCTGACTTAAATTTAGAGTTTGCAGTAAGGGCCAACCACCCTGACATGCCGAATGCTTCAAACCCTGGTCTCCAAGCAAATTTGAACTAAGGTCAAGATACTCTAATGATCGAAGATGTTGTGAAAGCTTGCATGGTACCAAAAAGACCTTGGTGTTTTCAACCGTGATTTTGGTGAGAAGGGATATTAGTCCTTGCACATTCTGAAGGTCTGTAAACAAATAGAATTGTTCTATAGATAATTTCTCTATTGTCAAAACTTTAACAGTCTGTGATTGGTTTACATGAATTTGCATTTTCCATTGTCCAGTTCCCAAGAGTCTACAGTCTATGAACTCAATCTCCTCTAATTTTGGCATGTCTGCTAAAATGCTGACAACCTCAGGCACAGTAGCATCTGTTACTAGAGTCTGCTTAAAGGAAATTTTGTTTGCAAAAGAAGACGCCATGACTCTCAATAGCTGCATTTCAGCAGGTATATTGAGGTCTATTTTCCTCACTTCTAACCAAGCAACAGAGTGCAGAAGGTCCCTGACAATTGCCGAGACTATGTTAATACTTCTTATGTTCATGATCATGTGATTTATCTTCCTAATCAGCTCCAAACTTCCCGGCTCGTACTGGCTGAGATTGCCACCGTCAATCCACAGCTTGTCCAGACGCACAATGCCCTCAAAGTTCCCTTGCCTGATCGTGGAAAACCACGGGTTGCCCAGGTGGAGAGAGCTCAGGTTCCTCAGGGTAGAGAATAGGGAGCTTTGCCCCAGGTCTCTGTAGGAGTTGCCTTGAAGGTGGAGATGTTGGAGCGAAAAGAGGTGCCCAAACCACATAGGGGACAAGTGAGCCAAGCTATTATTTGACAAGTCCAAGAGCTCCAGTTTCCCAAGGGAGCGAAATGAGTCCTCATCTATTGAGTTGATTTTGTTGGACTGCAGCAGCAGGGCTCTCAGGTTCACAGCGTGCCACAGGTCCTGGGATCGGATGTGCTTTATCCTGTTGTGGGCCAGGTTTAACACTGTGGTTTTGGCTGTGAGCCCAGGTGGAATCAAGTCCAAGCCCATGGAAGAGCAGTTGCAAATCTCAGTGGTATCGCAGGAAGGACAAGTCTGCTTCAGCTCTTGCTCTCTGGAGAGGTTTGCAGCTAAGACCATGTAGATGGCCCACACTTGCCAGGTGTGTATAGCTCTTGATTTGTGTTTTGTTTGGTTGAACATTTTGCTGTAAGAAACAGAAAGGAGAGAAGGTAGCGTCAATTTTTAGTGTTGAACAGGAACTGAAACAATTGAAAACCTGTCACATCTGTCTGACTTTCCTACTTCAGCCGCTCAGCTCTGCAGATATGGTGTGCTACTCATCTCTGGACTACCGCCATATCATGTTTCAGCAGCCTTAAAGGATCATTCTCAATGTCCTGCCTTTTCATATATGTATTGGCTATGGCTCTCAACTCCTACATCTCTTGCATTATGCTTCCTCTCATGAATGAAGCTACAGCTGGACCTTTCAACCCTAATAGGGGGTTGAAAGTCCCCTAATCCAGATCTGGACCAGGGAATCGTGTGCAACTTCAGAAAGTTTGAAAAGACACCAAGTTGAATAGGAGTGTTGATCTGCTAGAGGGTAGGAAGGCCCTGCAGAGGGATCTGGACAGGCTGTGGCAAACTGCATGAGGTTCAACAAGGCTCAGTGCCAGGTCCTGCACTTGGGTCACAACAACCCCGTGCAACACTACAGGCTTGGGGAAGACTGGCTGGAAAGCTGCCTGGTGGAAAAGGACCTGGGAGCTGGCTGAAGAGGAACCAGCTCATGCCCAGGTGGCCAACAACATCCTGGCCTGTATCAGAAACAGTGTGGCCAGCAGGACTAGGGAAGTGTCCTCTTATACTCAGCACTTGTGAAGACCCTCACTACAATAAAGACATTGAGATTCTGGAGCATATCCAAAGAAGGGCAAAGCTGGTGAAAGGTCTAGAGAACAAGACCTATGAGGAGTAGCTGAAGGAACTGGGGTTCTTTAGCCTGGAGAAAAGGAGGCTTAGAGGAGACCTTATGGCTCTCTACAACTACCTGAAAGGAGATTGTAGCAAGGTGGGGGTTGGTCTCTTCTCCCAAGCAGCAAGTGATGGGATGAGAGGAAATGGCCTCAAGTTGCACCAGGGGAGGTTTAGATTGAGTATTAAGAAAAAAATGTATTCACTGAAAGGATTGTCAGGCATTGGAACAGGCTGCCCAGGGAACTGGTGGAGTCACCATCCCTGGAGATACTTAAAAGACATGTAGACATGGCATTTAGGGACATGCTTTAGTAGTGGACTTGGCAGTGTTAGGTTAATGGTTGAACCTGATGATCTTAAGGGTCCTTTTCAGCCTAAATGTTTCTGTGACTCTACGACTCTAAATGCTCATAGTCTTTGAAGCATCAGCCTGCCCATTTAGTGTGGCTACCTGGCAGGCACAAGCCCAAACAGAGCATGTTCTTCCTTCTCGTCCCTTCAAGTGGGCTGTGGCTTGCAACACTGCAGACTTTCCCGGACGAGATTTTGAGGTCCTCTGCAAGGAGTCTCACTAGCCTCAGGGCTTTTAAAAAGCAAAATTGTGTTTGCTTCTGGCACACCCTTTTACATACTGTGTAAGCAATTTACATTCTTTACTGGAAAGGCAGAACAAGCTGATATGCAACCAAACAAGTCTATCACCCTTTTCTGAAAATCAACACTGGTAATAGATGGGAATTGGATGTTAATGTCAACACATAAACAGTGGATGTAATTAGAAAAATACTGATTTTGATTTACAGAAGGGCTGTGTTTCCTGCCATGGGTGCCAAAGAACACGTTAGCATTGCCTACACCAGAAAATAAGTCACTTATTAAAGTTCACAAGCTGCTCTTTAACAGTTCCAGTACTGCAGACAAACAGTACCCCCAAATTCTGACTAACCCTCGAGCAAATACTTACCTTGTGTACTGCGTGTTGTGTTTCAGTCTCCTTGTGTGAAGATCATGTACTCTGGGATCCAAGTGATCACGTCGTACCTGCAAGTACAACAAAAGCTGTAAACCCTTTGGCAGGTCTGATGCAATGGCATTCCTGGAGTGAGAAAATATTTCAGTATACTTCTCAAACAAAATTTTATGTTAACAATTTCCCAACATCCTCTAACTATTCAGCCTGTGAAGCATACCAGTCTACACGGTTTTTGCTTAATGACTGTTCCCATAAGGAAACCATGGCTTCTGAAGAGTTTGGCACTGTCCGGCATACATGATGCTGTCCTTCAAACTCACATTTCAACCGCTTCTATTGCTTCTTTTGACATGAAAATAAGCATAAATTGTGTTTCAACTCTCTTCTTCTCAAGCTGAAATTAAGTGGCAGATTGCTTTCCTTCTGTCGGTCATCACTGGAAAGGCTGATGCAACCATTTTGCGTAAGTCATTCTTTCACAATCACTTCCTCCAGCTTTAAGTGCAGAAATAGTTCCTAGGCAGAACTGCATTCACCTCCCTGAATCTCTACTTTCAATACTTACTGTTTGGTATGCACCGGGAGGTTATTAACTGGATTGAGCAACAGAACATTTCAGAACAGCAAAGTTATTTTGTTGTGTAGGTTCCGTAAAATGTTATCAATAAATAATTTGATATATGTATTAGATTGATATAAAAGTTGGAGTCAAATCGTTTACTCAAAGACAGTGCTAGAGAAACATGCGGCATCATTTCATTTCCTAGGACAGAAGCAGCCCTATGTTATCAACAAATAGAAAATGCGTTAAGAATGGGAACGATATTCTGTCCGAAAAAGAAAACAGTCTGAAGGAAAGTATCCCCCTGTAAGCACCCAAAGCAATTCTGAGAGGGGAGGTTTGATAATATTTTAGCCTGACTGAATGGAAACACATGGTTGGTCAAATGGCCAAGCATGCTGCATGCATAAAGGTGTAGGGAGTCTTCCTACCAGCTCTGAAAGGGAAACCCATTAAATTCTCAAGGGTGCAGACAGAAGCCCAAGTACATCTCATAGCAACCTTCAGTCCCACTGAGTCGAAATTAGCATTGCACATTAGGTTAAGAACTTGATGCTTTCCAAACAAGAAGGAATTGAAGGACTGAAATACCCTTGTATTTTCTGTCTGCTACAGAGGATAGATGATAATCATAACAGCATTTTAAAATAGAGACAGAGAAGCTGTGGGACTCAGCAGAGAAGGGAAATGGTCTTTTAGTGAAGGGGTTTCTCCAAAGCTACCTCTTCCCTCTAGCACCTCTCAGTTCTTGGTCTTCAACACGGAAGACTTTCAGCTTTCAAAATGTATAAAAATCTTAATTCTGAGTTTTATGTGACTCATTCCTATATGTTTTTGTCATCAAAATTGCAACTCCTTGATAAAGTTGAATATAGTTACACCTGCAAAGATCTTTGAAGAAGACCACATATGAGGCCACATACTTCACTGAATGAGACATGGGCATGCTTTTCTATCTGTTGCAGCTTCACCATCATGCATTCATGGGGATTTGAGGTAGGTGCAAGCTATTTTTTTCAGAAGTACCCACTTTCTCCAAACATCCAGGCTCAGTCCACTCTCATCATGCTTCTAAACCAGGCTGGACTTCTGGTTTCTCTCAGACAGAGAAACCCTACCCAACTTCCCATGCTGCAGTTCACAAACCAAGCAGTTCATTTCAGCAAGCTGCTTAAAAAGCCAAGAAACCAGAGTGGGCCTTCTGCTGGTTTCCATCAGTAAGGAAAAAAGTCTACAAGCAACACATCTCTCTCATTCCAGGTCAATCTGTCAGGATTTATCAGGTTATCCAGAGACAAGAAGGTCTGAGGATGCTCAAGGTGGCCAAAAATGCCTTCCGCAAGCTGTCCAACACACAGAGGCAACCACCTGTCTCCCAGAACATCAGCTGCCAAATTAACCTGCAGCCTGGAGTCAAAACAACTTCTTTTGAAATCAAAGAGTCTGAAGAAGGACAAAGCTGCTGTCTTTTAAGGTGAGAATATCATCCATTTTCCTTTTCTCCAGAGTAACCACATGTTTAGCATTGAATAAAGTTGCACCTTGTGAGTGCTTTCTCTCAGCCTCCAAGTTTAAGCTATGATTATCCTTCCTTTCTTCTTAAACAAAAAAAAAAAAAACAAAAAAAAAAAAAAGGAACATGCCTCTACCTGTGCCAGCACATTACTTTTTCCCGCCTAGAAGGGCAGAGAGCTGCGAAAAGCCTGTGTTTTTGTAACTTCAGGTGTTCCAAGCACAGACACAGCACAAGCCTTTGCCAACAGATAGATAACGCTGAGGCAGAGCTCTGGTCATCATTTTTGAAGCTCTCTTGCTTCCTGTTTATCTGACAGCAGCACAAGAAGCATAGATTCCCTCTGCCAGCTCGTCCCTGACGCCCAGCTACAGCCTGCTCAGCATCCCTGGTTCCCACAGCTCTGTGCCAGGTCCCTGAATGCTGGCTGAGGGACAGGCTCTGCCACAACCCTTCTCCACTGGTAAACTGCTGCTGCTAGACAGGGCAGCGACCAGTGATGGGGAGCTGTATGAGATGAGTGTTGATCAAAATCGATGTAGAAACAGAAATACACTTATGTGGGACAGAACCCCACAGGGATGGACTTGTTGACCAAAAGCCACAAACCAAATGGCAACACTGGTCCTCAGTCAGTCTGCCATCAGAGTTACAAGGATTATTTCAGTTACATTCCCCACTGCCTCTTTCTGCATCTGTGTTGTGTTACTCAAGGAACGCAGCTTTGGGATCAGACTCCAGCTGCTAGAGCCCTGCAGCCCTCTCCCCTCTGCCAGCTAGAGGTACCAACTTCTTCATCTCCTGCTGTATCTGGGCACATCACATTCTTTAAAGCACTTCCTTTCCCCAGTCCCACACAAGAGGATCCTCCAGCCTGCCCCCTCCCTTCCTTGCTTTCCTCCTGTACGTAAGCATCTGCACTCAGAGTGCTTTTTGCTTTTCCGCTGAGAAAGGACAAGGGAGCAGTGCAGAGGTGGCGCAACCCCGGTGACATCCTGCCCCAGAACCCTGCCTTGAAGAAAAGGCAGAAGCAGTAGAACAGGGAGGGAGCTTACGAACGCATTGGCCAGCCTGTGTTATGAGCAGAAACGCCTTCCAAATATTTGCAAGCAGTGCAAAACTGCTTCCTGATACTTACCCCTGGTAACCAGGCTGCGTCAGCACGTCAGCTTGTCTGCAGCGGTGCCAGGCGGGCTGAGCCGGGGGCACTTTCCTCCTAACCCCCCAGGAAACGGATGGCAAGGAAAAGTGGTCAAAGCTGTGCTGGCAGTCTTTGGAGCAGGAGGTGTAATACTCATGTAATTGAAAGCAGAATGGCTTGGCATCCTTTCATGGTCCTGGAAGCAGAGCCTTGGCATGCACTGTTGGTGCCTGTGCTTTAATCTGACTTGCAGGGCTTCAGCTATTCGTCTTCAGACTACAACAAAAAGGAACATTATAATGAAAAATAAACATTTTTAACTTTGTCATGTTCGGTATCAGGCCTACCCTGCCAGCTGCTCAGTCCCCTGGTAAGATCTTCAGACTGAAAGTTTAAATGCAAAGGAGCAGATTCCCTTTATTTTTCTCCTGGGCTATCCTCACCCTACTGTTGTGGCAGAGTATGGAAATGCTGTATAAATGGTTACTCATTCAACAGTGAGCCTTTGGGACTGCCTCTGCCAAGGAAGTGGGGTTGTGTTGTGTTTTTTTTATCATATCCTCTCCGAAAGCATTCAGTCGGAATAACATGACGCTGATTTGCTGCCTTAACAGAGGAACAAGCGAGCAGGCAAATTCACAGGCTAAGACACCAAAGCTTGTTCTAATAACATGGAAAGTTTTGTTTTCCTAGAACAGTTGCATCCGTGTGACTCAACAAGAGAAAAGACCTCATTTCTGCTGAAATAGTCCTGATGAGGCTTTGTCTCCCAAGGAAATTGCATCAACAGAAAGCAGCCTACATGCAAAGCGAAGCTGGACAACGTAGTTCCTTTCTTACTTTGCACTTCAGGTGAGTTGAAAACTATTTGTTTCTGAAGGAATGTTGGGATATGCCATCAATACACAGCTATAAAACAGTAAATACTGTAGCAAGCTTTAGAACCCTATTCTGAAGACCACTATGACAAATACGCAAAATCCCATTACCAGCACCACACAGATTTGTTAATCCAAAATGAGAACTCTGAGACAACTCACACAGAACAGGTTCCCCCAGCCATCAGTGCTTGCTCACAGACCTGCATGGGGCTGGATGCCAGAGAAGCATATCTGAGTACCACTCAGTATTTAGAAGGACCTTTTTTCTTTGCTCTACATCTATCGTGCTCTTGTTGTGTCAATCAATTTGTTTTGCTGCATTCCAAGCTACATGACAGAGATCATGGGCTGCCCAAAAAGCATTTGGAGATATAAAACATATTTCCAGTTTTTAACAAAACAAGGTGCCATGCCTATTCCAAAACAAGGATTTTGCAGGTTTCCAGGCAGAGCCACAAACCCCCTTAGCTCTGGCCTCCCAGGAGACAGCAAACCTGCCTGTGCTGAAATGATGCAGTCCCCCCAGTATGTCCCCAGCCATCAGGGCCACTGTAGGTACCCCAGGGTTGGGGTCCTCAAGTGCACAGGCTGCACTATGGGGGGGTTGGGAAAAGAGAGGAATGGGATCTCTTACTCTCGCTATTGGACAGCTTCCACTTCATTTCTGCTCACCAGGAGAGAAAATACCCTGTCACAGCCCACCGGGTGCAAGCCATCACTGACAGGCTGTTGTGAGGAAGTTAGGGTTTAACATCGCAGCACTGGAATTTCCCATAGGGAGGGAAAACAGCTTTGGTCAGCTCTTCAAAAGAGGCTGAGCAAAGGGACACGTGTGCCGGTGGGCTTCAGTGTGGGAAAGGTCCAGGAAGCCTTGTCTTGCCTCATTGAGAGGAATGCATGGACACGCATCTTGTGCCCAGGTCTATCTAGGGCTGATAAAGTGCTTTCTTTTTTTTTCTGTTTTTGTTGTTGTTGGGTGAGTGTTTTTTGTTGGGTTTTTTTGGTTTGCTTTTTTTTTTTTAATGGAAGGGAAACATTCCTGGGAATAGGACCAAGTCATTGCAGAACCAGATAGAGTTTGTTTCCTGGATGGAAGTGGAAAACACTGTGCTGGGGTGCAGAGATACATATTTAACTGCTTGTTGTACAAAAAAAAAATGTAATTGTGTTTAAGGGTTGGGCAAGAATCTGAGCAGGAAATGAAGCAGATCATTATCATATGCCATAAAAATATCAAGATTTTTGTGTTTGTTCCAAAAAAGACAATGCCAGGATGTGTTTCGTACAGGTAGATCATGCTTCACATTCAGCTGCTGCCTCCTTCTGTCTCTGACGACAAGAAATATTTCAGACACAACAGTGCATTTCAGAAACAGAAAGGCAGTCCATGCAAAATCTTTGTATTCTGTTATTCAAGGCTTCAGAACCTCTTCCTTCAGTGCAGGTACTTCTCTTCATTTACCACCCATCAAAGCTCCATATTTGTAAAAAATAGGGAAAAATCTAATGAGTTAATTCCTAAGCTTTTTGCGCTAGAAAAATGGCATGTTTCATGAGTCTCTCACAGGGATTATTTCTACTGTGTTTTTACAATTGTATGTTTTTTTAAACCAACTTTTTAGAAGCTTAAATACAGCAGAGTTGTAAACACCCATGAAAAAAATCATTTTTTCTAAAAGTTAAAATTCTGATCATAAAACGGTGTCAGTAAGTATTTGAAAAGTGTGCACTGACTCTGACAGAGCCACCAAAACATCTTCAAATAATTAGATATTTCCAATATCTGACCATTCTCTGACTTTCCAGACTTGAACATGATTGAAAACAGACATCCCAAGCTGATTTTCAAGTACACACTCAGCTATTTTAATCATTCCTCCTAAATTATCCTCAGATTGCATTTCTTGCTCTTTTGTAAGTTTCCTTGAGTGCAGCAGTACCAGCTTAGTAATGAAAGATTCAGAACAGACTGTGTAACTCTTGTGCCTGTGCTGCAAGATGCCTTTTTATCTTTACTGCAATATCTACGGAAACACCCCCTACTAGGGGTCAACCCCCAAAACAAGGTGCTTTCTACCGCTGTGAAATACCCACATTTGCAACTTTGAATTTAATTCCTCTCTAGCATATCATAGAATCACAGATCACAGATTTGGGTTGGAAAGGACCTTAAAGATAACCCAGCTCCAACCCCTCTGCCATAGGCAGGGACACCTTGACTAGACCAGGTTGCTCAAAGCCCCATCCAACCTGGCCTTGAACACTTCCAGGGATGGGGCAGCCACAGCTTCTCTGGGCAACCTGTTCCAGTGTCTCACCACCCTCACAGTAAAGAACTTCTTTATATCTAATCTAACTTTCCCCTCTGTCAGCTTAAAGCTTGTCCTGTCACTACATGCTCTTGTAGTAAGTCCCTCTCCAGATTTCTTGTAGGCCCCCTTTAGGTACTAGAAGGCTGCTCTAAGGTTCCCCTGAGCCTTCTCTTCTCCAGGCTGAACAAGCCCAACTCTCTTCACAGGAGAGGTGCTCCAGCCCTCGGATCATCTCTGGACTCACTCTAACAGGTCCATGTCCTTCTTGTGTTGGGGGCCCCACAGCTGGATGCAGTACTCCAGGTGGGTCTCACGAGAGCAGAGTAGAGGGGCAGGATCACCTCCTTTGACCTGCTAGTCACGCTTCTTTTGATGCAGCCCAGCACACAGTTGGCTTTCTGGGCTCAAGTGCATACTGAAGCCGGCTCATGTTGAGCTTCCCATCAACCAATACCTCCAAGTCCTTCTCCTCAGGGCTGCTCTCAATCCAGTCTCCACCCAGCCTGTATTTGTGCTCAAGATTGCCCTGACCCAGGTGTAGGAACTTGAACTTGGCCCTGTTGAACTTTATGAAGCTCTCATGGCCCCACCTCTCAAGCATGTCAAGACACCTCTGATGGCATCCCTTCCCTCCAGCATGTCAACCACACCACACAGCTTGGTGGTGTTGGCAAACTTGCTGAGCGTGCATTTGATCCCACTGTCCATGTCGCTGACAAAGATGTTAAACAATGCCAGTCCCGACACTGACTCCTGAGGAACATCATCCAAACAATCATCCAAATGAACATCCAAACAAAGCTACATGGACGTGCCATGTAGAGCATGGCTGTGCCTTGGCAATGCAAACATGGCCAGGATGGTCTAGAGACGCCTGAGCGAAGCCCCACCACAGCTGACCATACTCTCCCTGAGCAGTGCATTTAGGCAACAGCTTTGATGGGAAATTCTTTGCTTTGCTTTTCTTTCTTCAGGTTTTGTTTCACCCCAGTGGTTTCTGCCAGGTCACAGTGTCTGTTTGAATAAAGGAAGCATAGGCTGGGCAGCAATGGCATGGACTTCAGAGGGAATTGTCCTTTCTTAACAATGTCCCATTACTGCAATAGTGACAGTCCAGAGAAATCATGGGCACTGTAGGCCTTTTAGCAGGACTTAGGAACTCCAGCAGAGACCAAAACTCTGGCGCAACAGGTAATTGCAAGCACAGGGTAAGAGAAAACAAAAAAACCCCAACCCTCTCTTCATATGAAAGCAAGTAGAGAGCTTGTACAAATATCACAACAGGGGCTTGTAGTAATACTAAAAAGGCTTTTGTAGTACTCTAATGAATGTAGGATGCATTTGCTTTGCAGTTTGCAGCTTTTGGACAGAAGAATTATCAAAGAAAGAGGAATCAAAGGAAATAACATAGGCAAAATGTAAAACTAACCAACTTTCATCTCAACAGCTGGAACTACAGGACAAGAATAAGTAAGTTCAGACATAACAGTAGGGTAACAAAATATGTCTACCTTACATCTGCTCTATTATGGGAAAGAACATCAAATTAGATGCACTCCCTTACCTTGTATTAATTCAAATGATATTCCTCCAACACAGAACTCATCATGTTTGCACCTGCAGGCAAAGAAGATCTTTGTTTCTTTGGGTCTTAGCATCCAGTGTTTAACAACTGTTACCCAGTAGGCTGGCCAGCTGGTTTGTTTTCAGCTTATAACTTACACAAGTGTCAGTATAAAGATTCTCTTCTATTTATAGAAATTATGTTACATTTGCACTTCTTTCATGTGCTATTTTTATGACATCATTTTAAATTAATTTCCTGTATGTTCCATGATTAATAGTTTCAACAAATTTCCTTTAAAATCAGTCCTTCAGAGTACTTTTTTTCTCTGGGGTTGGTTCCTTGAACTCTGTGTTCCCAGCTTATGTCTGGGACCAAAAGGCCAAGCAAAGCAGACAGAGAGGCACAACCCTCTGTTGAGATGACTCTTTCTTGGTCATCTCTCTGGTGTCTCCGTGTTTCCATCTGATAGTGTCCTCTATGATTGCAAAATCTTCCAGCGGAATAGTATGTGTCAAGAGTCACTAACAAAAATGCAGTGAATAATGGGAGAAGGAATGGAGAAGGTGAAGGCTGGCTGGACTTTTCTCCCCTACTGCTCAGAGGCCTAAATTTTTGTGTAAAATAAGTGTTCCTCACACTTGCCGTGATGAAACACAACCTATGAATGAGTTTGACTTGTTCTCTGTTTCTGCAGGTGAAGAAATCCCATCTCCAGCCTGGGCAGCCCTTTCCTTTTCACGGGGAACTCAGCAAGGAGCTGGCAAGATGGTTTCCTGGACAAAAAACCTGGTGTGCTTCTAACTTGTCACCAAGTTACAGGACAACATTCATACCACTGACTCACTCTGGGTAAATCAGGACTGCAATTGGCTCAAGGGAGAAGGGAAAGTTTCCATCCATTTTGGCTCCTCCTGCCAAAACAGCGTCCTGGCCATGAAGGAACTGCTTCGTACTCCACTCTGCCTCTTACTCCTGCTAGGAAGTTCCCAGAAGGAACCCTCCCATCCCCCAGGAATGCCACCAATCATAAAACAATCCCTCCCCATTTGCTTTCCCTAGCTCTGCTGGCACAATGACTACACACACTGCCAAAGTTAACAAGCAGGCACATTAATCCCTCCTCTTGCTAGAGAGTCTTTCCAGACCTGTCTAAGCTTTCTGCCGACGGCTGCATATGGGGGGCAGGTTTGTCTCAGGGTGATTGCTTATAAGCCTATCTGCAGGAGCACAGCAAGCGAGCACCTAATCTGGAATGACTAAAGCACTGGAAGGCAGGGGACTGGCGTTGCTGTGCAGCTGGTTTTTTCATATGCAATTTTTCATTTGGGTGGTTTACTTTGGCTGGCTGTCCTTGGTAAACATCGCACAACACTGAAACTAGGAAATACCTGAGAATAAATAGAGAAATGGGCGATTACTAATAGATCTTCCTTTGCCTTCCCAGCAATCGGCCTCACTTAGGCCATCCCAAGAGGACTAAAACCTCCCTGGGGAGCTGCTGGGAGTGATGGATACACCCAGTACAGAAGGCAGCTGGGATGGGGGGGGCCTCAGCACTGCCCACCTTGTGCAACCACTGCCACACCTGGCTGCACAAGCATTTGGAAGCTGCAGGCTGAGCAAGGGCCTCGCCCCAGCCGCCCTGGAGGCACGGGATGATGAGAGGCTCACCACTGCACCTCCAAGGCTTCTCTGTCCTGTTCTGTCCTTAGAAGTTCCTGTTTCCCACTCCAGAGTTCAGCCAAGGGTTTTCCTGCCCCTCCAACCCTTGCTTTGTCCTGTAACTTCTGGCACGAGCGAACAACATTGCAGATAAAGCTGTGCCTTTAATGGTGTGTTTACTCTCTCATTACGTGGACCCCTACTGCATTTTAAAGAGGGAATTAGTGAAGGTGCTGAGGTACTGCAGGGCTGTCTGTCTTGGAGGGTGCTCCCATCCACTCCTCCTTGCTCCCTTCCCCCTCCTCCAGGGTGTAAAGCCAGGAGATGGTAGAGACCAGAGAATGAGATCCCCCCCCAGCTCTGCATCCCCACCGGGTCACTGCAAGCACGTACGTTTAGTCTGGCCTGCATGTTTGGCAGGCAGCAGGACAAGACTGCTCCTGCATGCAGAGTCACTGGCTTTGCCTGGCTCTGGAAAGCTGTAATCTTCTGTCCGAGAGGCTGTGGCAGGGGGCAGTCACTGCGACAAACTGCCACAATTGCTCCTTTGCCTACAGTAAGCAGGATAAACACAGACATTCAGGGCAGATACCTCATGACTGCTCCAGTCCCGTGGCAGAGGGGATTTTTTGGAACCCAAGGGCTCCCTAAACTTCTGTAAATGCTCCTACAACCGAGATACAGAAGAAAAGGAAATGCAACTTTCTCCTCTTCTGGACATGAATATTGGACACCCAAGAACTAAATGCCTAACACTTACATGTCTAAAGGGGCAGCAGGATACCAAATTTTGCCCCAGTCTCTCAGTTGTCACTGAGGTAAGACTCTGGTGCCTAGTTCTTACAGCATATTACAAATGTCTCTGAACATAGCTTGCTGATGATCTACCTTCCAAAAGAAAGCTGACCTTCTTTCCTTCTCTCTCTGTTATAGGAGGCACATTAAAGTCTAACTGATAAGATAGAATTTGAGGAAAAAAATCCCTGCCATAGATTTTTTTGCACAACTTTTTGGAGATGACATTGACATCCACCTTCTTGCATAGGCCTTCTGGAAACTTGACCCAAGGCCATTTTGATGGGGAATGCAGAGGAAAGGTACTGTTACCAGATCCAGAGGTTTCTTAACTGTGCTCTATATTCCCATCTCCACTGCTAAAAATATGCTTTTCAGTCAATACAAGTAAAAGGTTATGGTCCTTAAAAAAACAAACAAGCATGCACATAACAAACAAAATGGAAGCCTGTGTCCTGGGAAACCAAGCTTTAGCGAGGTAAAAGGAGCTAAGCGTCATGGTGCATGCAGTGGCATTCCCCTCTGACATCACTAGGTTTGGCTTACAGAGCAGAGAAGCAAGGCACAGGAGAGAGGCAGGCTTTCAGAGCTCAGTATTTGTGGAAAGCAGAAGCTGCTGTTTTGCAGGCAAACTACTTAAAGTCACCATCCCGCATAAAGAGCAAGCTCACCTGTAACTTTGAAGAAGTCTGGACTCTAAAAGGTTTATTCCAGCTTGGGGGTTTATTCCAGCTTGGGAGAAACAGCCTCTTCTGCCCTCGTAAAAAATTGTACAACTGGAAAACAGTTCTCAGAATAAACTGTAGAACTGGAGGCCAGTTTTCTGTGTTGGCAGCACACAGCATTTCCAGCTGCTGCTAGGCAGTGCTGCAGTTCCCATGGGTTCAGTCATGCTAGACATCATACATACAGCCTGCCCAAGACCGAGAGACCACGTGGCAGGACAGAGCCAGCTTGTACCAATCTAAATCAGGCATGCTGTTGTCTGCCTTCTCCCTGTCTTTTTCTGGAAGTTAAAACTGATACCCATTGATAAGTGGATGGATATAAACAGGGGTGGATGCTGACATACTCAGCCCCTTGAGGAGCCCTGGGCAGCTCCAGAGGCTTCCTACTTCTTCGTCTCATGAAACTCCTCCTTACCAGGTTCTCTCTTGGACCTCAGACTTGTAGACTTCTCTTCGTATCTGCAGTATGTTTGTGGTAACACTGGGTCCACAGTAGTAGTAATAAAACCCAAAACAAAACAAAAAACCACAAACAAAAAACCTAGAGCAGTCATTAGGCTTTATTCACTGCAGGAATACCTGGGGGAATTTGAAATCAGCAGGTCAGCCCCATTACTGTAAGGACACATTTGGTCTGTAATCTATTAAAATGCATGGCTGCGTGTGCCTGGCAAATGCTTCAAAGTTGTCCTTTTGATCTTTGCAAAGATAAAACTGTAATATTTTTGTAGGTATATGAGAACATTAGTTACTGGACTAGTTAAAAACCACTTAACTTTTGAAACTGGTGCCATCTGTTCCCTAGTTTAGGAACTCAATATATAGAACTCAATACTCAGTCTCTTCAGGACTTCTCTACAAACTCTCTCTATATGCAACATCAAAATACTGGTGATGCTTTGGCCAAGACTCCTGTTTCACAGGTCTGCGGATGGGGCTGGTCAACTGACAAAGGACTACTCAGACAAGAGGAAGCAAGGAGGAGGACAGAAGGAAGGCCATGTAGCAGCCTTTGACTCATCCCTCAAGTCAACTCTTCAGAAAGAATAATACTGTCTTGGTTAGGCTTCAGGTTTTTCTCTCACAGCAAACAGCTATTAGGGTCTTTCAGCCAAAAGCAAACCTGCAGCTTACTGAGCTTCAGTCATGCAAGCCATTCTGGAGCATGGTCATAGGCTTACATTTCACCAAGGAAACTAATATGTAAAGAGTTAACAAATACTTTATATCTCACTTAAGGATTCTGAAGCATTTCTGTAAGACATTATTTGGTCCTCAACAAATTGCATGATAAATTTTAGTCCTTAAACTGATAAATCTTTGAAAAGCTTTCAAGTGAATAGAAAGAATCTTTTCTTAGAAAAAACCCAAACAAACCTTTCACCAACCAGTCAATGTGCAAGCCACCTAGAAAAGGCACAAAGATATCTCTCCTTAATGACACCGTGAATTGAGGGCTTCCAAAACTTGCACATTGCTGTAGGGTATCAAGTGAGTCATGAACTTCAGCTATTGTAAGAGAAACTTATAATCTTGCCTGTGTACCTTGATCAGAAGGCAGAAATACTCACAGATAGGAAAAGCTTGTATCACCTTGAGCTCAGCCTCTGCAGGCTGCCCACACTTGGCATCTTGATCAGGGCTTTGTGTCCCAGGTTTTTCCTTGCCATCAGGAGCATCCCACCCTGTAAGCTGCAGATGGCTCAGGCCAAGCCACACAGAGCTCCAAGGTTCAAGGCTGCAACCAAAAGCGTAAGTAAACTCTGCAAGCCAGGAGAGAGGGAGACCAGCTGCACTTGCTGTGATGTACCAGTGTTGAAAGTGATAGCAAAAGTCCAGGAGAAGATTGCTCAGCTACATCAGTGCTCACCAGAGCAGCAGCATAGGAAAACTGAATGACTGAGCTTTGATTAAGCAGAAGATACCTATGGTCTGATTTCTTGCAGCCCTTGAAAGTGCACTACATGCCAAGGACATACAGACAGGAACTGAAACGCGGTACTCAAAGTCATTTGGTGGGTGCATGAACTAAGTGCAGCACTAACAGTGGGAGCTGGAAGACATGCGTAGTGTGTGCCTGATGCCCTTAGCCCATGGCAAGGGGTGGTAGGTGCCTAGTTAAAATCTAATAACTGAAAGAAGAACACAAGCTGTGATTAAGCAGTGTCTTTCATCAACAGAAGCGGGACTAGCATCTCCTCTGGTTAACAACTGCCTGCTGTCCACAGAGACACTGAACAACCTGCAGGCAGCTCTGGGAAGAACAGATCAATATGAAGGCACCACTGAGCTCTAGAAATCATTTACACCATATACCATGGCTCATGTGGTTGAAAAGCACGGGGGGAAACGGAGGCGGAGCAAGGGCTTCCCACGCTGCTCTGAAACAGGGCGGCAATGAGGTCATTTTCCATTCCCCCACAAGCACCACGTGTCCCATCCTGGAGGTATGTGTGCAGTCACAAGCTGGGCTGGAGGAAGGGTGAGCCAGCCTGCATGCAAGCGGCTGGAGGAATGCTGCCAACATGCTGCCTTTCTCATATGAGTGCCGTTGAGAAGACAGCAAGGACGTCCCACCGCCACGCCACCATCTCACAGGTCTGAGGACAGAGGTGGGAAAGTTATGGTGTTTTCTGCCATTTCTGCGAGATTCTCTTATCAGCTTCAACATCTGGTTCGCGCTCTTTGGCGTTTCCTACAACACACAGCAAAGCACCTTGCATCTAACAAGGCCTTGTCGAGCAAATGAAGTGAAACATTTCTCCCCTAAATCAGAACCAGCGACTGTAGCAGGTTCTTATTGATGGCCAAGTGTGTTGCTGCAGCACCTCAGCATTGCGTGAGAAGGTTATTTGTAGGTTTGAGGCACCACTGTGCCCGCTGATCCCCAGCCCAGCCTTCCACGTCATCATCCCTGAGAGCCGGCTCAGGTCCAGCGCGTAGGCTTCCCTCACATCTGTGCTAACAAAGACGTGCGGAAACATCAGTTTCCCCTCACAAATTGTACATTCGCTCAAAATTAAAACCAAACTAGTGTCTCCCGGCAAATCGCGGTTGGAGGAAGGCCTGGCAGAGCCTCTCATCCCATGGGTACAGCAGCCATACCCCAGAGTGTGGCAGGGATGGTCAGGGGTATGGCCTGTCACCTGCTCAAAATCACTGCACGGGAGTTGGTTTACTGAAGAGGATGGGGGCTTTTTGGTCACTCATGGCAGTGACGTGCTCCTTCTAAGAGACATATACACATATATTCAGTTGCAAGCCAAGCCTGGCTGCTGGTAATTTGGCTGACAACGATTAAGTAACTGGTTTATGCTAGATGAGAACCTTGTCCACATCGGCTAGAGAAACTCATCTGGCACTGGTTCATGCACTGAGGAGGCCCCTCTTTCCAGGCTAGCATGGTCCCTGCTTGCGCATGTTGCTGGCAGCCTCCAACCAACAAAAACTCCAGAGAGGTGCGTGGGTCCACTACAGCCTCCGAACAAGGCTGCTAAACCCCCAGACAGTCTAGGGAGCAGCTCCCACCTACAATCAGGGGAGCAACCAGGAAGAGCCACCCTTCAGAGCAACTCGAGAGTTAGAAAAGGTTTGAGGGATTGTGCCGCTGCTGTTGAAGAAAGCCCCAAGGAATGAAATACAGCAGAGGTCACAGAAAAGGCGAGTCCCGTGCTGCGCAACCCACAGCGACAAAGGAGGCATTTTTGTCAGGCAGGAACGGACAGATGGCTTTTGCAGGGAAACCCACTCCAGAGATGGACAGAAGAGCAGCAATATTCGGTTTTCAGCAGCAAGGGAGCGCCTGTGCCCATGCATTAGCAATGAGCTGCAGAGGCGGTGGGTGTGAGCTCCCAGGACCTCATCTGCAACACCACCTTTTAGGGCTGGGACAGTAAACCTCCCCTGCTCTGCTCTTGTCACTCGCCCACAATGGGGCAGAGCACAGCTCACCCACCGCCTCCTGCCCCAGCTCATGGAGACAGGGAGCATCGCTCGGTCTCACCAAGCAAAGCCTCCTCCAGTGCAGGACTGCCAATGCCAGGGACCTCCTTCTCCAGCTGGGACACCTACTGCTGCCAGCCTCCCCTCTGTCATAAAGGCAGGGTGAATGCTGCATTGCCACTGGGATAGAAGATATCTGCAGCAGTCCTGGGGAGGCAGTGATCCCTCAGCCCACCCAAGGGTGCTGCAGAAGAGGATGTGATAAACCCTGCCCTTAGCCATTCCCCCATAGAAGTGAACAGACAGACTGAACAAGATGGGGCAACTAAGGCACAAGTAAAACATGCCCATAGCGACAGGGAGGTGCTGGCATGCGCTTTTCCCACAAGTTGCTGAAAGCAAAGCAAGTACATAGGGAGGGTGGAGGAAGATGGAGGTGCCTGAATGACTAAGAAAAACAAACAGCGGGTGTTCCCTGAGGCTGTAAGGAGAAAAAGCAAATACTGGGAAGCAATGCCCAACACACCACTGTGAAGACCAGCCAAGAGCTCACCTGGTGGGAGAGCAGTACCAGCTCTGTGGTAACCTGTGGTGCTGTCAAGGCTTCCCAACGGCATCAGGGCTTCTCTGGAGGCAGACAGAAGTTGGGTGCTGGAGGTGAAGGCACTGCCAGCCCCCATACAGGTGATAAGCACCTCCCATGCCTCCTCCTGTTCCACCTTCTTGAGTGGATTAAGATAGTTAACAGCTCTCTTTAATGAGCTCATTTACCCCCTGGCAATCAGATCCCTCAGAGCTTTGAGGCTCATTTCTGCAAGCCCAACAGCAAGCTGCCAGCTGGTCATTGCTCCTTGGGGCTGCTGGAACAGCCCTGCATGCCCAGGTCCAAGGGCAGGGCAGACCTTGTGCTCATGACAAGAGCAGTGCTCCCAGGCTGAGCCTGCCCGCAGGCGCTTGTACCGTCCCACACGTGCTTTAAGCCCCACAGGGGGTATTTGCAGCTCAGTCTGACCGGCATGCTGCTCCCAAGCAGTTCAAACCCGGCTCCCAGGCCAGACTGGTGCCAGCCAGGCTGCTGGGTAGTCCAAATCCCTCCATCCAGAAACAAGCTCAACACCACTTACCAAGAAACAGGGTCCCAGTGGAGCTGCGTTGGATGCTCCTCTTCCCTTGACTCTCCAGCTTAATGCTGTGAGGGGCTTGCTGCAGCCTGGCAAGGCTAGGGCAGCTAAACACCCCTGCAGTAGATGCTGGCGTTGTCCAGCTGTCTCTCATAGTACCTATACACCTTCATGAAAGGTGCCAGTAATATTCTCTGGCTCCAGGATGGAAATATCGGACCAACTGGGCACTTTTGGCCAAGATGTCCTGTGCAAATCAAGGACAGTGACAACTTGGTACCTCTGTCTCCAGTGCATATATTAAAGAAGCCACAAATCCACTGGGAGCAGGGAACAGGGCTGGCTGTCGCTTCTTCCATGTTTCTTCTTGGGAAAACACTCAATGTCCTGAGTTATGTAGCATTTGCATTGTGATAGAAATCAGCACACTTGTTGAACTGCCCATGTTTTTCCCCCCTTCCCTCACTATGTTGCCCTACTGGTGAACTGTGCAAGCCATTCCTCTTTTATACTGGTATTTTTGTTTCACCCTTTGCAATCTGAAGTATTTCTTGAGTTAACTGAAAACTTCTTTTGCTGCAGTTTCTCAAAAATTGGTACCAGTTTCAGAGATCAGTGAAGCTCCTGCTATGAGGAATGCCTGGCACAAGGCAAGAAATTGGGAATTACTTTGCTCACGACAACAAGATGTCTTTAGAGCAACCTCTGCAGTTTCACTCCAGTAGAATTATAATCATTTCGGTACAAAGGAATTTGTAGTGGAATTATTTATTTCATCTTCCCCTTTACTGCAGGAGGAATGATTTTTAACTGAGCCCAAATGCACTCGTGTTGAGTGGATTGCTAATTAAGCTACAGATGTCTCCTGATGGCAGCAATTATTCCTGGTAACCTTAATGAGCTTGTTACATTCCTTAGCTATTGTTATGAAAAGTTATATGAAATACTTTGCCTAATACTACACAGCTCCCTGAGGAATGACTTCTTGATCTGTTCTGGTTTGATTAAAGAGAATGATTGTTTTCTTTCTTAGCAGTATTTCTCCAGTTGTTTGCAGCTCATTTCCCTTGTCTTTTGCTGGCCTTTAACAACTCTGACCAACTTCTTCACAGAGGTCATCTTTTCTAACTTTTCTAACTTTTTTTTTCCCCTCTCCCTGAACTCTCCATGGTCTTCGCTTGGCTTATTGCTAGCTTTTTTTCCTCTCCTTTCCACTGATTTATTCTGTCTCAAACATACACATTACTTACAACAGGGACCTAGCGCTGATCAGAACTCTGGGGGGTTTTCTTCTTGTTACAGGTCGTTGCAGATACAAGAAAAGCATCTACTGACACTGGTACTTGAGGAAAATCCTCACTTCAGTGCACAGAAAATACAGCTCTCCTTAAAACAACTAACAGAATGAGCTGAGTAAGCTAACTAAGCACAGCTTGGCACGTCCCCTCTTCTCTCCTGTGCCTTTGTACATACAAAATTCAATGAACATGCTATACAACAAGCAACATTATCACAGGAATAAAGAATTTCATTGCATTTCAAACCAAAGGAAAATTTTTTCTTTTTTAATCCATATTTATTGTGTTGGCACTCCCACTCTATTCCTCCTGAGGTCTCCCACCATAGGCAAGAGGTGCACAGTGGTTACGACTATTTCTCATGGCTTAATACTGATTCCAGGAGCATCAAAGTTCATGTGAACATGTGAACTTCCCTTCAGAATCACATGCAATTATGATTAAACTTCCAAACAGATTCCTGCCCAGCCCGACGCATCATGGAAAGCAGCCAAAGACTCCAGGCACTAGTTCCTGATCAAGACATTCAATCACCATGGTTTTCAAAAGCATTCAGGGATGATCCTGGTTTTTTGACATCAAAACCAAAGAAAGGCTTAGGAGCACCTTCCCCATGAGCAGTTAAAGCGGCTAAATGTAGCAGCTTTTGAGTATCCCACCCAGTTGCTACCTCCTTCTGAGCTAACTCAAGCACACATGAAAGCATAGCTGGCAGGGTATCTTTCAACAAAGCTTTCTTTGCAGGAACTGTTGATTCACTGAAATAAACTTTATACGGAAATGTTTCTGATGAAACATTTCAAGCCCTTGGATGGCATTTCCGGCTGAAACCAGCAAGTCAGAGGAGCTGGTCCGCTAGCTCAGACACATGGTGAGACTGGCAGGGCCAGAATTTAGGTCTGGGAGCTCAGGCTGCCGAGCAGCATTGCTCAAAGGCTATCAGCAGTGCTGTTTCTGCTCTGCCTTTGAATAAAACAAACGTGAAAGCCTCACCATCTCATCGTCAAACAGAGTTCTTGTCTTCCAGTCTGTGTTCAAAGGGCAAGAGGTCACCAACTGAAGAAGCAAAAAGTAAGGAACTTGCTCGAGCTCACAGAATCCTCAGAATGGTGACTGGACTCTTGACGGTCTCTAGTCCAACCTCCCACAAAGAGCAGGACTGCCACCACCACGAGCACGGGTCAGTGCAACTTCATTCAGCTACGTCATGAATACCTCCAGGCAGAAATACCTGTCTACCCCTTGGGGCAACCTGTTCTCCTGCAGCACCACTCTCCAAGAGAAGTCACTCTGCCTCCTGTTCAACCTAAACCTCCCATGCAGCAACCTGTGACCACTGCCATTTGCCACAGTGCCTGCAGCCACCACACAGGCTTTGGTTCTGCCATCTTTGTCACAGAATGGTTTGGGCTGGAAGGACTCTCAAAGCTCATCCAGTTCCAACCCCCTGCCATGGGCAGGGACACCTTCCACTAGACCAGGTTGTTCAAAGCCCCATCCAGCCTGGCCTTGGACACTGCCAGGGATGGGGCAGCCACAGCTTCTCTGGGCAACCTGTGCCAGTGTCTCATCACCCTCACAGTGAAGAATTTCGCCCTAATGTCTGTACAAGCCTGCTACTGGATCCCCCTTCACTCTCTCCAGGCTTAACTAGTCCCCTTGCTGAGGACATCTCTGAACCTATGGGACGACTTCCCCTCTTTTTGACACCTAAGAGTGAAGATGCCCAGACACACTCTGCCATGCCAGAAGAAAAGGCTCTACAGAATGGTAAGCTGAGACACACTGCATGACAGATCCAGCCCTGACATGGGTGGCAGCACTTTCCTGGCTGCCTTTCCCATTACAAAGCTTCAGTCTCACAACATGAGCTAACACAATGCTGTTCTGTTTTGGAGAGTGGTGTGAACTCTGCTCTCAAAGAAATATTCGTTTCAGTTCAAGCTTTGGCATTTTAAACAAGGGCAATTAAATGCACTCAAAATGCTATTGCAACATGAAGGCTAAAAATATAAACACAAAATGTCAGGAGTCACTCAGAAGGAAAAGCTCCTGAAGAAATGCCCACTCACCCACACTGCACAAGCATAACATCGCCCAAGCGACAGCTTGCATTTTGAAGCCAGATAAACAAGCCAAATTCATCCTTTTTTCTACTGCCTGAATAATGTCAGCAGTAGAAGTGGCACCACTTGGGAAATCTCTGATCTGCACCAACAGGTAGGTCCCCAGTACTACTGTTTGGTACAGATGCGATTGCTTACGGGTGTAAGTTTGTTACCTGCAAATCCTAAACCACTGTGTTTATAGCACAGAATGTTAACTTCAGAAGAAACATGTGCAGTACAGGTTCATGGATGCATTAAAGAACCTAACAGTGTCCTTATTCTTGAAAAAATTTGAGATTTAAATTTATAGCCTTCACCTGACAATAACAGTGTCCTGAATATGCTTTGCTTTTTAAAATGCACTGAATGCTCAGACTTCAGTAAAAAAAATTTATTTTCAATATAAAAGTGCCAAAATATCCACCAACATTGTAATCTATTCAACAACCAGCTTACTCTAGTAATCAAAATTGCAAGCATCTTTATTCACATTTTAAAATCAAATTCCTTTCACACATTTCCACAGTAACCCGAGTCCCTCGAAAGTGGGAAATTTGCATTTCGATTGGCTGCTGTAGTCCATATGTCCAAGTTCATGTAGGCACGGAAGGGGTTAAACCTCGGATAGTATTCCTGCTTACACATAACTGCCTGGTTCTCCACGTGGGTCGCGTGTTGGGTCGTGGCACTGACGGGGCAGCAGCTTTCATAAACATCACTCTGAGGTGCCCAGATGGAACCAAAAAGTCCAGACATTGGAGACAAGCTTCGGGTGCTTGAGAGGTAGGGCTGTAGGGCAAAATAAAATCATCATGGGAAACTGCAGAATGGACCACTTGGGAAGAAAACGTGGAAATGCAGTACTGAGGGGGAGGAAGCTGAATTTACATAGAGAACTTGGGAAACGCACAAGTAGAAAATTGCACGAGTTTACAAAACAGTATGTTTGTCGGAAATATTACGACAGCATTAGTGTGTGTGTGTAAAGGCACTTTGCTAAATGAAGCCATATGAGCTCCTTCCTGCACGGCATTGATATTATTGTAACATGAATACAATATTCAGTTCTGGTCAGGCAGTTAAGAAAAATAAGGGAGAAATGGAAGATGTGAAGAGTACCACACGCATGTTTTGAGAGTTGAAAGAGAAGGACGCCTAAGAAATGACAAAAAAAAAAGGTTGAAGTATGTGTCAGTACTGAAAGACTGCATGCTGGGAGCAGAGAAGGGTATTCACTGTGGAAAAGAGACTGTGATTGGGAGCTAGGGAATTTAGTTAGAAAGTTTCGAAAGCTTATGAAGAACCTCCTGGAGGGCAAGATGTGTTAGGCTGCGAGGAAGTCCTCTCGGAGAAGGTCATTGGAAGTCTTGGGACTTTTAAAACTGAATGAAACACTGAAATGTATTGTGGGGAAAAGCTCGCCAAGGAAATGAACTGAATTATCTAATGTATTTTCCAATCTTTACCTTCTGTGTTTCCTGGCGTTCTTGAATAAAATACGAAATAAAGCCACGTCTATGTTGCCAAACAGTCTTCTACCGCTTTTGCCACTTTTTAACACTCAGAATTTTCACTTTTGCAGTTGGAAACATTTCTTGCTTTATTTGGTTTTATTCAAAATAAACCTACTGTAAATAAAAAAATAAAATTCTAAACTAGACTATTTTGAAATATGAGCAGAAGAGAAGGTGGTTACAATTAAAGACCACCTTGAACTGAAGTCACTACATTGCAGTATAGGATGACATCAACATGGCTAGTCTGCAGCGTAACAGGTCGAAGTCAGCACTCAGAAATCTGCACAAATCCAGTTTAAATCGCTTGGATTTCCTAGCAAAAAAAGCCTGTCAAAGTCACTGAGAGCAGCTGTCCATTCAGCTCTACAATTTCCAAATCTCTTTGGGTTTTGCTGTCAGCACTTTTTGTGTTTTACCCTCATCTGGAAAGGTTGATTTTGATAGGAAAAAGTCTCAATAGACTATGTAAGTCCAAAACGTTTTTCCACATGTAAGATGGTTTTAGTCAATCTTCAGGCAAGAGGATCTGTCTTAAAATTTCACAGACACGGTCCAGTAACAACCTTGACCAACAGCTGGGGAAAAGCCAGGCCACCAATGCCAGCATCACATACATACATACAGGCTAAAAGATTCATGAAGAATGTGAAAGCAACAGGTAGAAAAGACAGCAATGTACTGGGAAGGCTTTAAAGAGGCACACAAAGGCAGTGCCTCGCAGTGACAGTACTCACTGTGGAGTTGACATAACTGGTGGGCTCCCAGGCAGGTGGCATGTTGGGAGGCGCATTCCAGGTGGAGGGACAGTTCTGGTCAATGAAGGCTGTATTCTGCACCGCTGCAGTACCTGGGAAGCCACTGGGGTAGTTCATGTTTTCTGCAGTTTATAAAAGCAGGAAGACAAAATAAGACTTTTGCAATATAAACACTCCTAAAATTTCAGTGGAGGAGCATTGAATCTTCTTGGAGTGAGCCAGGCTGGAACCAGCTTACACCTTCAGTGACTTCAGGCAGCTTCAGGGCAGCACAGCAGCAAAGTGTAACAATTTCTGTTAACAGGACTACCACTCTGTATTAGGGACCCACTAACAAATTGCTATTAGGAGGACAGGATAAAGAGTTGGCAATCTCTCTACTGGAGAGCAGAGTCTTTATTAGCCACAGAACTTGCATGGCAGAGCCTACCCAGGCTTCACTGACAACATGCCTCAGCTCTAAGCACCTGAGGGATCACCGTGCTGCCTGATCACTGTGATACTGTAGCCTGACCTTTAATTATTGCTTAGGTAATGCTAAAGAATTCTAGGTTGCTGCCAGTGTGCTTCCCAAGCCAAGAAATTCTAGCCTGGAAAGGTAATTGGTCACAAGAGGCCTTCTGTTTCACACACTTGAAGGCAGAAGCCTGCCAGAGGGGAAACAAAGAAAATTATGCAAAAAGATTTGTGTAATACTGTAGTCACGAGCATTTTTCTCTATTCCCTCTCAGAGTCCTGTATACTGGCTTTGCAGGCTTAATAACTCCATACGAAGACCAGTCTTCTCATCCACCACATGCAGACATTGTTTATTACTACAGAGCACCCAGTCAGCTGGAAACCATAAAGCCCACTTGAGCAATGAATGCCCAGATGTTTATAGACAAGCTCAGCCTTTTGTTCTACAAAAGGTGAGAGGAAAAAACATCATGCCCAGTGATAATTCATAAGCTTTATTTCATCTTACCTTCTGGGAAAGCACCATATTTGTTCATCTCTAGTGGACAATACATGTTGGAAAACTGGCCGTCACAAGCTGCATTCCAGTCGATGAAGCTGTCCCAAGAAAAAGAAAAATCTGCTGTCAGAAACAATTTCCAGAACTTCTGAAAACTATTTAGAAATACTTATTTAATGTAAAGCTGTTGGATGCAAAATGCCTGTAACTGATGATGAGACTTTTCACATTCTGCTTGCCAATTCTGCCAGTAACCACTCTGACACACTACGCAATCGCAACGATTCTCTCACTGAGCTCTTTTTCCTCCGGGAGGATGAACAACTTGTAATGACAGCTACCAGAGCCCTGCAACACCTAACTGGCTTCAACTTCTTCCTCTGGAAAAATAAAATAATTGTACTTCTTTCCCACAACCATGGAAATACGGTAGATATAAAGTGAAATAATGTAATGTGAGGTAGAAGAAAATTGTAGCTCATTCTCAAGAGAACAGAAATTAAAATGGAGATTTCTACTTTCCCTACCACACGTGTTAAAGTCCTGTTAAACAATATGTTTTCTAAACTACACATTAATTTCTAGGGATTGTACTTGTTTTAATTAAAATAATTTCAGAATCTCAAGAAGACTTTTTGAAAGTAATTCTCAAAGATATGTCAGTGGTGAAACAAGCCCTGCTATGCAGAAAGCTTTAAGTCCAAGCCTGGATCCAGTCTAGACAAGTCAAGCATATAAAAGGATTTCACTTGAGTTGTACTAATTCAATTTTACTAATCGGGCAAGAAGCTATCATAAGTTATCAGTACTACATATGAGTAAATAATTATATGTATTTTTTGCATATAAAGTCCAAATTGAGATGGGCATATGAAAGCAAATTAGCATAATACATAATCTGCCACAAATCACATGTATTTCATCTGATTCCAAGTTGGACAGACTGCTGGCCAGTGCTCTCAATCACTAGGGCTGCAGTTTGTTGACATGACAGTCAGAATTGAGGTCAGCAGGCTGGGTGGGATCACAAGACTATCACTTGGGGATTTCCACGTTACCACTGTGTCATTTTGGATGACAGGATCTGACTGAAGAACTGGCTCTAATTCACTGCTATGTGGTGGCAGAGTGTTTCTTCTCCCTAGTTTGTGGTGCATCTTTCATTAGTAAAATTTGCAGTGTGGAGAGTCTAAAGTACAAGAATTACTCAAGTTCATTACTACAGGAAGATCAACACAAATCTACACAGAGCCTGAAACAGTAAGATGAGCTTGTATCCTTACACCACACTGGATTATTTGTCTTTATTTAACAATGTCTGTTCATGCCATTTAACACAGCACACACTGCATAGCACACCCCATTATATGCAGAAGTTACGTATTTAGCAAGAGGGCAACTAAAACAAAAGCCAGGCCCTCTGCCTGGCCATGCAAAAGAAGTGGAAGAAATTAAAAGCTTTCCAAAAAGTATTTAATTAAATTTGAAAGAAGTTCCTGGATATCTGTATATGAGCAGGAACACCTTTGTCTTAGCAAAATTAATCATGGAAGAGCATAAACAACAAGAACTGAGATTGAACGGGCAGCAAGAATTTAACTATCATCTGCCTTACAAATATTATAAGCTCAAGTGCAAGTGCAGTCCTCTGCATGTTTACATGAAACATAACTTGCCTGTTGTGGACAGAGGGGGTTTCTTGGATCATGCACGGTATATTATTCTCAAGGTTGTAGTTTAAACTGTTTGTCAGGCAGACTGGCTGGGCAGGCCACAAGTCTCCTGCTGGGTAAAGACCTAAAAAGGGAAAAGGGAATGAAATGCAGAACAACAGGAAGGAGGCTCCACAAACTCCAAGTATCACAATGACACTTTATTCTCAGATCCATAATAAGGACTGTATGTTAGATAAAAAAATCCAGTTACCAATCAATCTATTTTTTTGTGATGAATGTCCACCTTTAAACAAATCTCAAGATTTCTATGGGTTAAAATATACATACATAAAAAGACTTGAACTGGGAAGCAGAAATTCAACAAAACAGGGCAAGAAATTCCTATAGACTGTCCTTAATTCATCAGCCACCACCATCAAGGCAGCACCCTTCCTCACGGCAGGACAGAAGGCAGGGATACGATCTGTATCAGCCTCTCCCTCACCCATCAGTCAGTAACCATCTAACCAAGAATGAATGCAGCGGGAACAGGGTCGTATTCTTAATGGACTAGAGCTATTCACGACCAAACAATATGTGAACTCATTATGGCTGTATTTAGCCCCTAGGGCAGATATTCATTGTGCTGCTCTCTATGGACTAAGTGCTCCGACTGCACTTAGTCAGAGCACTTGGTGCAGATACAGATACTTGGTTTCTATCAACCCCAGGAGAACGGGCAGCTGGAGAAAGGAAAAAATCCAAATTAGCAGTTTCCATGAGAAAAGGGTTGCAGAGTCGGCTCTACTTCATTATTTCACACGACAGGGGTTGGAACTAGATGCTCTTAAGGTCCTTTCCAACCCTAACTATTCTGATTCTACGATTATGCATATTGCTACCATGGAAAACATTTTATCAGCATTTGTGTCCTACGACACTCAGGTTAAACCTACAGCAAAATGGACAGTCACAGGCAAGCAGTTCTGCTGCCTGAAGAACCTTGTGTCCTAATCATCTTTCAAACTCCACCTCACCATGCCTGATGTTTTTATGAATCCCACTCAACAAGCTAGTATTACTTCCCTCAGAGATAGAAACAATGAAAACTCGGAGTTTCAACAGCCCAACCCAGCTTCATTCATTACTGCTTTCAAAGAGAGCAAGTCCCAATTGTGGAAATTTAGAGACAAAAGGTCATATTTAATTTGATGCCAAGCTTCATTTTAACACAGCAACCAGTGCTCTTCATCTTCCAACCATGTTACTTTTAAATCTTGCAAAGCAAGAGGATGAAAAAAACCCGAAAGAACACCTAAAACGAGTTGAAACCTAAATGCCATCTTTTCCCAAGTAATAAATGATAGGACAAGAGGTAACAGCCTCAAGCTGCATCAGGGGAGGTTTGGATTGGATATTAGGAAAAACTTCTTCACAGAGAGAGTAATTCAGGTATTGGAACAGGCTGCCCAGGGCAGTGGTGGAATCACCATTCCTGGAAGTGTTAAAAAACCACGTAGATAAGGCCTTCAGTGATATGGTTTAGTGGTGGTCTTGACAGTCCTGGGGTAATGGTTGGACTTGATCTTAAAGGTCTTTTCCAACTTAGTTGATTCTATGATTAACACAGAGTAGATCCAGCAAAAAATATCAAAGTTATAAGCCTTCATTTAGCAAAGCTAACTTTGCTCTTAACTTGTTTAGAAGTCAAGTTCTAATAACAACATATCTATCAAGTTGGTGTATAGAAGTATTATTAACAACATCAATGAGACTGCTTGACAGAGTATGCAAAAACCAGCTTCAGTAACTGACCTTTATTTTTGTCAGGATCTGCAGCTATGTCAGTGAAATTGGGACATAAGGTTTCAGGATATTGGGGGATGCTGTTCATGTCTCTGCTGGATGAAAAGAAAATTTAATTTCTTAAGTCTAGACACTGTTCTGTTTCATAATCCAAAGTATTTTGAAGGAAATACACAGAGATGTAAAAAATATTCTAAGGAACATCATGATTGACACTGCTTTCCCACTTTCCTGATTTTTCATATCTTGAATTACCACTGGGTAAATTTTTAAAGCTGGGGTTTTTTTCCCAATTAAAACACATGCAAAATGAGTAAAATTAATACAGCTTAATTACTCCACTTCTATTATCCAAATATCAACTTATTGCAAATTAATTCAACAGCTCTTCTCTAAAATTGGAAGATGAGTAGGATCTCTTTCATAATGTTTCAATGCTCCCAACAACTTTCAGAGAAGTTTACTTTTACGTCCATGAAGATGCATAGGCACACATAAACATCAATTTCATATTTGTCAAAACCAATCAAAGAAACTAGTCAAAATGAATGGAAAGGGAACATTTGCAAGCACCAGAATCCCAGGGGAAAAGGATTAAATTATTTCTGCTAGTAAAAACAGAGAGTTATGAATGAGAAGTGAAATGAGGACTCACAGCAAAAATCGTAGATGCTATCACTACTACAGTAAAGAGGTAGAAAGGAATGTGGGGAAGGGGGGAATCAATTTTCATGCTGTATATCCTAGGAGAACATTATTCCCATTAAAAGAATAGCATCAACTTGAAAGTCTCATTCCCACCTTTTTTTTTTTTTTAAACTGTTACTACTTTAATATAACAAAGTGGTAATGGAAATGTAGTAAGTTGCTAAGATCTGGAAGAAATGAGAGGGGAAAAACACTTTCCTTTTTACCCCCCAATTTTATTTTACAGTTGGAAGCATTTATTGTATTTTTCCAGCATAATCCACTTTGCATCTCTTTTCACGTACTGAAGAAGATTCTTCTTCTAACCAGTAAGTTAGATGATCACAAAAAATGACAACAGGTAGGTATAATTTCTCAAACTGAGACAAGATTTCAAGTTGGTGGTGTTTCTTTAATGCCTTACAGGTGTAGATTCAATTTTTTTACCTGGTATTGCAGATGTTATGAGACAGATTTAAAGTGATAGGAGTTTCAGATGGAAAATCATTTTGTGAAATATTCTCTCCTAAAGAAAAGAATGACTGTGAAAATCAAAGATCCTAAAAAAAGAAGTATGCACAGAATATACTGTACACAGAAATAGAATCATCAATGGTGTTAATCAAGTTTTCTCTCACACCAGAGTATCACTAACTGCATTAATTTCAAAGCGTGCTATCTATGTCCACATGGTCTTAAATGTATTTTATGACTTATAAGTGATTACCACACTCTTAATGGAGAGGTTCCTTGTGACTACCAAATCAATTCTGAATTTGAAATTACCTATTTTCTTAAGAGGCATCACAATTTGAAAAAACAGAAAAATCAGGTACACAAAATTCATTATTAGATTGGTGGTTTAGATACATCACATACTATCTTTTGGTAATGTGACATTCTACACAAATACACATGTAAGTACATGTGTATTTTTAAATTACTCAAAACAGCTTTTTTAAATTTAAAATTTACTTCTAGTGCCATGTGAATCTGGATAGTGATGGCAGTGACAGGGTTTAGGCTTTCAACTATTTAAATGATATTCAGGTACTCAAAAAACTGCAGTAATGAACCACAGTTCCCATTTTACATATTAGTCAAGTGGCTCAAGTCTCCTGGATATTTATGCCTCAAATACAACTATGTAATCCTAGTATCCTCAGATCTGGACTGCTTTCACACATTCCTCATTTGTGGATTTCTTAAATAGCTGCAATATTTTTAAAAGAATAATGTGATATAACATAAATACAAAGACAGAAATTGCTTTGACTAGTGACTCTCAGTTCTTCCATTTTTCCATGAAAACTAATTGAGCAGCTTCCTCAGTGAGCAGCCTGACACCTTCTCTGTAACCTGACAGCTCATCTTTATCCCCACAAAACTTGTGGTACTTTTTTCCAAGTACCAAGTTCTTTACATCTCCCCCCATGTTTCTGAGAGGTGCTCTATAGAAAGCAGCTTACATGTCCCATGTCACAATACCCCTTTCCATTCAGAAGGAAGGCTGAAACTCTGCCCACTGCTGTCCAGAGGTGATATTTGCAGAACTTACTGGATGGAAGAAAATGCCTGGCAGTAATCATGGGCTTTTTATCTCCATCTGAACTGCTGGTACTGCTCCAGCTACCCCAGCTCCCACGACTGGCACGAACGCTCCCTGATGAACTTCCACAATCCGAGCTTGAATCAGAGCAAAACTTCTCCAAACACTTCTTTTTGGACCGCTGGTAAAAACTTTCTAAAGAAGTTGTAAAAAACCACAACGATACAAAATATTTAAGAAAATCTTTCAGCTGAAGATTCAGTGAAAAGTCATCTGAAACACGAATTTACATGGATTCTCTGAATTTACTAATAATAGGACAGAAAATAACATTTATTGATAGCCTTAACATAAACACGTGAGCTCCACAAGGAGCTTATGACCTACACGACATCCCCCGTAAAATGAATGCAAGTGAGGATACAGCGCAGTTAGAGGCATAGGTTTGAAATAAGTAGCCCATACTGTTCTCTGAAATATATAGTTAATATTTTAAATATGAGACATATCCTGGCTGTAGAAATATGCATACTGAAAGCAATGACAAATATTGCAAGTAATGAATTCATAAGCAATAGATTCTCCTTTCTTATTATCTCATCAGGGAAGCAAAGGACAATCCTACAAACATTGATACATTCTTCAGCCCTCCTCTTCCCCAAAGCCAAGGAAAACAGCTGCTTAACATCTTGGCAGAAAGGCAGGAAGCAGGTACCCATGCTAGAAGTGATTTTTTAAAATGACCTGCCTATTCTAAAGGTGGCTCTCACAATACATCCGCTTCAGTTAATACCGGCTTTAATTTGAACACACAACCAGACCGTCAGTCCTTCAGCCGGGACTGATGGATTATGGCTTTAAACTGACTCCTTCTGATTTGCACCACAAACCAACCTCATGGACAAAGCATGCGGAGCCCTTCAGAAGCAAGCAGGTATTATTTCAGGCACTGCATCGTGCCAGTCCTGCCATCTTCACGTCGAGGTTAAAAAAGGGAGAGAAGCACAGGTCTCTCAAGGAAGGAATACAGCTCTATTGCCACAAAAACCACATTATGTTGCCTCCCCCATTTAAGACAATTAAGACTGCATACCTGTTTCTCCCTGTATAGACAAGTTCCCAGGCTTTTGGTCCGCTTTACAGTTTTCCCCATTTCCCTGAGGACACCAGGCTCTTATTCCAATATTTGCTCTCAGATCCGGCCTTTCAAATTCACTGCACATATGCTTCAACTCATTCTGCTCAGGGACCCTAACACAACCACACCCAAAGAAACATGTTTGCATTTTACATTTCAGCTGCATTTTTCCTTTTCAGGCATTAAACACTTCAACTCACACAACTATCAAGGCAGCATGTGGGGCAAAGAATAGGTTCAGGAGTCTTAATCCCCACCTTTACAGAAAGCTAAAAAACCTTTCACAAAGTGCTCTATCCCACCACACAGACTACCACTTCTCAGGGGGATAAGCAAAACAATGTGTGTACGTTTAACTCCATTCTCTAGTGCACTTGCAGAAATCAATCAGATCCTACAGTGATAAGCACAGTTTAGCATTGTATGAAGACCTAGATACACAGAAAAACGTGCCCTATGTCTATTTCACTGGCATAATTGTAACTAGAGTAAAACCATCATCCGAAGTAATCTTAAGCATTTGCTAGTAAGACCAAAATATCTGGATCCAATATCTTAATCAGAGAGTATTAAGGGGAAATGAATAAAATCCAGCTGTCAAGTTTCTACAGGAAGGGAACGGTTACATCTTAATTCAGAAAGTAGCAACTGCTGAATCAGTTCAAGGAACAGAATTTTCAGTATTTCTCCTCCAATTTTTCTTTTTATCCTTCCTAGCTACAAAGGTGTGCATCCTACAAAGATTTACACACATGCTGACTTCCCACACAATGAATAGTAATTTGTTTATAATGAATTATAACAGCCCCTTTGGATTTACAACCTCCTTGTTAAGTCCACTGACCTCAATAGGACCACTCGCAATAAAAATAAAGTCTGTGAAGGCTTTGTAGGATCATGACCTAAGTCAAAGGGCTGGGGGAAGGGAAGGAGAAGGATTTTTTCCTCATAAGTGTTTCTATTCTAGCAGCAGCTTATAACTGGTATCTTTTAACAATAATCCAAATAATTTAAAATACATGAAAAAATTATTAAAAGTAGTTTACAACTGACATTAGAAATGCATTTAAACAACCCTTAAGGGGAAACCAAAAATAACTACCCAAGGTGCTCTCAACATTCTTTTGAGCCTGGTGCTGCTCTAGTATTTGTAATATAGAGGCAAATATGCAAGCCACTGTCTCTTTCTATATATTTCTCTTCATTTTCCAGAACTACTAGAAGACAACATTCCCTCAGGTACTCAATACAGCAGACGATTCTCCTGAAGACGGGACCATTTCAACAATTTTGTTTTCCTTTTTTCACTGAATACACGACTAGATTTTATTCGCATAATACACAATGGAAAGGAAACTAACCATCCAAACTTCTGAAACAGCAAATTCCAGACTGTAACAGAGAGCAACCACTGCTACACAGAATGGGGTGTGTCTATATACATGCAGATTTACAAATGGGATATTTTTTTTGTGATACTTAGTACTGCACATTCTTAAAAATAAAGGCTCAGGCCAGGATTAAATTGTGTTTATTTAAACAGATAAAGCAATCCTGCCAAATGTACTATGCAAAATCTACGGAAACATTACAGCAACTCTGGATTTCTTCATGACTTGGTGAGGCAATACATACCTTGTACTTATATTAACATTCTTCTTCTTATTTTTCCTAGATGTTCTATTTCTATTCCAATTCATATTTGGTACATTTCCTTCCTTCTTCTCCTGAGGTTTCTTCTTCCTATACACATCTTCTTGCTAAAGGTAAAAATATGAGCCGAGAAAATACATACATTATAAAATGAAGTTAACTCAGTAAATGAACTCCATTTTTCTAGCTAAATTTCTCTGGATAAAACAACCTGACCCAAATGCATAGTTACTTCATGATTTAGTGCCTTTCCACAGCACATCCTCTTTCCAGCACCATCAATTTGACCAGCCTTTCCAAGACTCTGTCCTTCAAGACACCAGCAGATGATGAGAGAGAAATATTTGAATTCCCAGTGTTAGCATTTTCCCCCTTACAGCATCTAGCTCTGACTTCCAGGGAAATAAAAAAATAGGGGGAGAAAAAAGAAAGCAGTCAATAAAATTCCCAATGTGCTAAAACCAAAAAACATCTGCCAGATTTATGATCAGTCTGTGTGCAAGTTCAGCAGCAATAAATCCTCCCTTTCCTCAGCAGCTGGGAGGGGGGGGCTTGGGGTATTCATTTGAATTACAACTGAGGAAATTCTGGGGTAAGTTAACCAACAAATAATAGCAAATTTAAAAAATGCAAGAAATGAACCGAGCTCCATCAGCCACACATGGAAAGAAGTTTCTAACAACAGTTCTCAAAACAAGACCAGACGCTGTCTTTTCTGATATATATTCCTCAAAGCACACTAAGCAATTCCTCCCTACACCTTTTTGCCATGAGATTCCTATGCAGTAGACAGGACACAAATATAAACCAAATTCTTGGGTTTACTAATTACCTGATTAAGTTCTTTAAGTGTTTTACTCTGCCTGCAATAAATGTACAGTCTGTGGCATTAATAGGCAGTGGATGTGGACAGCAAGTCTGCGTACTTCCTTATTCATCTGATTTACAGCGTTTCAGATCTGTGACCACAGGTAATAGTCCCTAATACACATACATACCTATATGTCTATAAATATATAAATAAGCACTAAAAAGATCATTTTAAATTTGGAAAGCAGAAAGGTCACAACACAAACCTCAGAAGAAGTAATCTCTTTTCCGCAGCATGGAGTCTCTTCTTTAGGTCCTTTATTAATCTTTTTCTCTGTGGAAGGCTTTAGGTTGATCTCCTTTTTTAAAGTCTCACAGTTTTCTGTTTCATTCCTGAGAGGCACTTGCTGGCTATTCCCTAAAACTACAACAGTAACATCAGTTTACTTGGGAAGAGAACAGGCTCCCAATCATAACCACAGTATCTTTTACTTTTCTTTAAAAACAGACTTATGTTGCTTTCCAGAACACTAGGAGACCAACCTCTAGGCTGATGATGCTGAAAATTTCAAAAGCAAAAGCTAATGCTGTATAAAAATTCCTACAGCGGTTGCAAAAAGTAGCTCTGTACTGATTCAAGCTTCTGGGCACTCCACTCCTAGCACATGCCTAAGTTGCCCAAGAACTGCTCATTTCATCTGAATTTGAGCTATTTGGGTGCCAGCCATGGATCTGTAAGATAGAATCTTAAGTCAGGGAATACTGGGCTAATAAACAGAAAAACTCTGCAAGTTGGGTGGGGAAGACACCTTTCAAAAATGGGTAGATCAAAATAAGAACAGCCTGCATTTGGTGCTTTATGTCTCTGAAGCGCCCTCTGCATTCACTATGAAGACAAAGAGAAGTCATCCTTTCTTTAGGATGGGTTCCACATTAAAAGTTCATTTTCTTGAGAGGCTTGTGAGGAAGAAGAAATATTCTTGTGTAACATAATCCACGAGATGAAGAAAATGAGAGGAAACTCGCCTCAACAACTAGATGAGTTGTGCAGGTGAGTCACAGCCAGTGCTGGATAGGGCAGAACTAACTTCAGCTCTGATTGTTTCAGGTATCTTGGATATCTGCTATACATCCACAGTGATCTGCTACCAAGACTCTTGTCTGCTCTACATGAGAGATGCCATCGTTTACTGGTCTCCTCAAACAGCAAAGGTCCACCCAAACATTTTTTTGTGGTTTCCTAGCTACCAACCATCTACAGTGTCCTAGCTCTGAGTCAGCCACCTTCTCGCCTCTGGAGCAGGCAGTCACGATGACCACAAAAGAAGCCCATATGAACGAGACACTGAAAACACCAGGCAAGGGAGGGTGCCAGAGGTCTAAAAACCACTCTGTTCTTCTCCAGCATATAAACATGGGAGTACCTGAGATCTTTAAGACTCTGTCTGCACAAAACCAGGTCTGTAGCTATAAATCAAGACACAAACACTGCAGCATGGTACTTTTTAGACTTCATTTATCCTACCAAACTTCTTGAAACACAGACATACATTCCTGACAGTGCAGAAAACAACTGCTAATAGACAACACATCAGATTATCTGTACTGCTTTACCACAGAATACAAGTACACCTGAAACACTGCCTCAAGGTGGAAGCTTTGTCAATGAAAATGTCTACTAACTCCCAACTGTTTTATGTACAACCATGATTTCCACAGTACTTTAAGTTATTTTGAGTAACTCAAAGTTACTTTCCTGTACATGTAAATACAGTTAAGACATAATTACTGATTATTCTCCCCTCTATCTGATTTCCTAATTCAAAGCAAAGAATGAACAGCACTTTGCAGTTTAGAAGCACATGAAAAATGTCAAAATACTTTGTAAGTATGAATGAAGTTCATTCGCCTCCACCTGAGACAGCACACTTGTACCTGCTGTATCTCACAGATAACAACACACCTGGAAACAACGGGCCCAGGGTAACAACTACACACTACAGCAGGGCCTGAAATCCCACTGTGATGGCTCACTCACTAAATTAATCTGCCACAGCTACAGCAAATGCCAGCCTTCAGTATCCAACTACTCCGCCAAGTGCCTAAGTAAAGCCAAGCTTTCAGACGATGCATTCTCCTACCCTGCTCTTGATTTCCCCCAGGTGCTCTCAGGCTGCTCTTGAGTTGTGAAGCTAAGAGGCACCTTAGTTCTACAATTGAAGAAACAACCCATCCAAAAGCAAGATAAAAAATACAGCTATGCAGTTACTAAGAGAAAGGTTGATCTGCAGATTCCTACAAAATATAAGTTCACAATATCCTGTTTGCTATTTTAGGTGGTTTTATCAAAGGAGCTCTGAATATCCAGTACTGGAGGTGCTTGCTTCACGACCCTAAAAATCAGGCATCACATTTTCAGTGGACCTGAAAATTACAAGCTGGGATATTTCTGAATATTTGACAAGGGCAATTTTTGTCTTCTAAGCAGATCTATGACATCAATTACTTTAACCATTAAAATACTACAGTGTAAGCTTGAAATCTGTAAACCAAGGCAAATTTATGATTTATGAAACAACTTTTTAATGCAAGCTGTTTCCTTAGGAATGTAAACAGATAAATCATTGTGAAAACATAAGAAACACCACATCTCCTTGTCCCACACAAGAGACAAAATCCTCATCACAGTGAACTCAACAGATTTAACAATGTTCACTGTCAGAAATTAAATAAAATAAAATTTAAAAATTACCACTATTTTTCCTAGAAATTTCTTGCAGTTCTGGCTGTTGCTGAGGTGAATTTCTGGACAAGTGACTTTCAGGTAGCTTCTTGGACATCTTCACAGGACAGAACTCCTGTTCTTTCAGCTCAACTAGATTTTCTGAAGTTTTAAGGTTAGTTTCCTTAGGAAACATACATGTTTGAAGATCTTCCTTCAGATCACACTCTGAAGAAGTATTTTTAATGAGAACTGTATTTTTCAGTGCACTTTCTTCTTTACCCAGAAAGTCTTCTGGAAGAGTTAAATTCTTGTTAACATTTATGCCATTTGCATATTTTAGAGTTACCCAGTTCTCACTGACAACATCAGTGCAAATGTCCTCTTTTGGTGCTGAGATCTGGTTCTCTGCAATCTGGTTTTGTTTCTCATCGGTAGCTGCAATGGCACTGCCAGCCACTGTGTTTGGTTTCTGCTTACTGTAGTAAACTGAACATTTGTGTTTCTTCTGAGAGTGACTGTAGGTCGCAGGACTTCTCTTTGCTGCGTTCTGACTTCGGCTGGAAGAAGTGCCTACAGACAGGAAGCCCTTCCCTTTACCTTTATCTGAGGAACTATAGGAATCCATAAATGTCTTGCAGGTTCCCCTGGACAAAAAATAAATTATTTGAGATTCATTTTTATCTGTGAAGCTAAGGTGAAGTGTTTTATGGGATATTTTTGTAAAAGAAAGAGGGGGCACATTCACAAGCTGTGAAACTGCGTTAGGTCTTCAATTTATCATATCAGCTAAGCACATTCTGATTTCAGTGAGAGCTGAGAAAGATTCAGACTTCAAACACGCTTACATGCTTCAATGAGTAAGTGCCTAACTGACCACCCAAAAGGGTCAGATTTGAGGACCATTAATGTATTTTCAGCTCTTTCCATGGCTGCCACACATGCTGTATCCTTTACTTCCATCACACAATTTTTACCTTATGCACTGCTGACAATATACAAGAGTCAGAAAGTTCTTCCATTTCTTTTTTGTGGAGGTGATACCCAACACTAAAAGCTGCTTGGAACACCATCTCCTCTAAACCAGCCCACATCAATATCAAAATACAGACAGAAAGCATTACTCCACAATACACAGGGTACAAAAAAAGGCAATTCAAAAGAAGAAAAAAGTATTTTTACTTGTAGGAATCAGAGCTGATTACGTCAACAGAGTTGCTGTTCTGCTGTGGTGAAGAACTAGGATTTGGCCTCTGTCTTGATTTCATGAACTCTGCTAGAATATACTGGGCTTGCTGGAAGGCTATTAGAATCACTCCGAGCAGGGACAAACTGCCAAAGAAAACAACAGATACTGGTGTCTACAATTTTCAGGAGTATTCAGGGACAGAGTTAAAAAGCTTTAACAAAATGCACTTTCCAAACATTTTGTTAGTAAATTCTAAATAAGGAGGCAGACAAGAAAACTCAAAATACAGTTTAAAGTAAATAGCAATTCTAACGGTCTTTTTTTTTCCTTTTTTCTTTATAGCCCTTGCCATTTATTCTCTCAATAAAAGAACTCAGCCAAGAGCTTTACAAAGGAAAAAAAAACTAACAAAGGAAAAAATCCATTCTGAAAAAGCTAATACTTGATTTGAAGGTCAGTTAGAAGTCTCATTACAACACAATGCAATATCTTATAGTATGATACCTATCAGTCTTCTGAGTACCTTCTGTTCATTCATGACAGTTATATCATTATTTTGATATTTATTTAATACTGTCTCTTTCTTTTCCTAGAGAAAATGCTGCATAAAATGGGCTATAAATGCCACCACACTTTTGAACTAAACTTGAAGCTGCAAAATATCCTTTCTTTCTCTCTGGTGTCTTAATTGCACCAAATATAAATCGATCAGAATAAAAATTTTCGTGATTCATCAAGGCACCTTCTCAATCATGCAGTATGAATTTTGTCAGCAGGAAAACAGAATGAGAAACTCCTGATCATTTAGATCCCTGTAAGTCTCCTTCTGTTGCATCTAGAACTAGTAATGTGGTCATCAGTGTTGCTTCATTTGTGCTCTGAGTATTTTCAGTGTCGAAACAATAATGCAAGCAGAACCATAGCATATATCAGGATCTCAGTTAGGTATGCATCAGCACATGTATGTATAACCATGATATTCACATTCACTGCTTGTTAGTACTGATTGTAGGAATTCAGATTGGTGTGATAAAAGCATTGGGCATTATCTGTGACAAACACAACATTCATTTCACACTACACAGTGTGAAAGGTTAGTAAAGGAAAACAAAAATAGGCTATGTGTAGGAGCAGAGCCCTTAATTGTTATACAAAGGTGCTGTCCTCTTAAAAGCAGCTTACCATGTGCATGCAATGAGTAAGCTAACACAAGCCAATTAATCTTTCTGGGCGAGCCTGTTTAGCAGTGTGCCTAGCAAAAGCTAACAATAAGCACAAGTATTTTTTAACAAGTGAGAGGAGGAAGAAGGCAGAAGGAAAAGCAGGTCTTCACTTGGTTTTCTGAAACTTTATAAATAAAATTCATGCTCATTTTTCAGAAATACTTAATCTACCAATCCACTTGATTATACTTACGACATTCAAATACTAATACGTTACATGTGCATCTGTACTGTGGACAGATTAAGTCTTCTTAGCAAGGAGTATTCCTGTGGAGGTATCCTAGCCTTTTTTCTTTGCAGCCTTAACATGGAAGTTTATCAGGAGGAGCAGTAAGAAACGCTCAACAACTATCACCAGCTACTGCATCACACCTAAGCTGTCAGAACTCTTGGGACACAGATACAGCACAGATTTAGGCCCTGTCGCCACTAAAAATTTAACACAAGCCAAAAGTATTTGCTGATCTTTCACTGGCGTGTCTCTTTCAAACTGGTGCAGGGGCCCTGAAAGCATTACCTTACGAAGAGGACAGTGAGCCTCCAGAAAGACTCTTCCCAGCTGGGTCCTGGCACCACATCTGCACACAGTGGTAATAGATGGTGAGGAAGAGTCACGTTGAGCGTGAAGTGGAACTCCAAATTGGCAGCAGTCACCAGTGTAAGCTCCCTGATTACCCATGAAGATGTAAAGTCAGGAGTAAATCTGTCAGGAAAAGCAGACAGAGCTGGTGTTATTTTTCCATTGTTGGGTTGAATTTCATTTTCTGAGTCACAGCGATACCGAAAAATACAAAATAACTTCTGATCTAATAAAAAAAAAAAAAAAGACACTGAAATAAGTGACCACTGTCTGCTTAGACTATGCAGACGGCATTAGCACATAACAGAGGTAAGACTGTCAAGTTGTCGAGTGCACAGGCAGCATTACTTCAGAAAGGGCCAAGTGCTAGTGTAAGTCTAGAACAAGGCTGGAAAGACAGGGAAAGCAGAAGAAAACATCAGATTCGTCTCTTCTTCCACTTACTTCCCTGACCCATATCATTATTCTATTTGACTGCCTCAGGTACTGCTAGGAGGTATGACTTGCCTTTCCAATCAGTAGAGGTGATACTTGTATATAAAACCGCAGACACTGCAACACAGTAATATTACTTCTACTTGTGTTTAAGTCATGATTCTCACTCAACAGGATTTTAAAAGCAATCGGTTTTAGACTGCAACGTTAAGAAAACATCACTAGATTGTGGTCAGGCTACTTGGAAAAAGCCAGAGAATAACAATCAAATAATAAGAAAAAGCCAGAGAATAACAATCAAATAATAAGAAAAAGCCAGTGGCAAAACATTTCTTACTCTTTTATTGTGACAACTGTTTTGCTTTAGTTCACTACTTCATAATGCACTGATAAAAGCATGTAATGCTGCTTTTTAAAAATAATTGAGTCTTACAAAGAAACATTATTATCAATTTGTTAGAATTACTCTTACTGTAAAGGGGAAATGCTTATGAAATTTATATTTGAAGCTCACCAAATTCTATGTGAGGGTTTGCTATTGGAGTGTCTGTTACTGAAATTAATTACTTCAAATTTCCAGTTAAGTTAATTTGTCAGCAAATTTGTCAGTGCTTACACAATGCTGATCTCTCGTGACGAGTTCTGAGCCAGGAAAAATTCCTGACAGTCTAACACTTCAAATCCATATCCTTGGCAACTGTAACCATTGATTTTCATTGATGAAATTGTTATAGGAAGAGGCCCAATATTCTCTACTTTGAAGTTCTTCGTAATAGATAGAATTTGCTTGCTGTCTTTCAGTTCTTAAAAGAGAAAAAAAAGAATAATTATTTTACAGTGTGTAAAAATTATTTTTCTTATGTTTATAAATGAATTGCTATTTTTACTTTCAATCTAATAAAAAATTCAGAAGTGATCAACACTCTGATACAGACTGATTTGCAGTAGTGTATTTCTAGAATGCATAACTATCTTCAGTCAGTGTTTTGAGAAAACAGAATCTACACCTCTCATGACCAAGCTCTTCTGCTTTTTCTATTTCAACATTCTGTTTACTTTGCAATAATGTAAACAGAAAGTGGTATCTGTACCACTATGGAATAATGCAGCCAGCTACAAAATCAAGAGACTTGTTTCGTCTTACTCACGTCGTCTGCAGTCCATTAGTGTAGCTTCTGGCACCTTGAATCGAAGAGATCCTCCTGCACCAGGTAGTCTTCCTCCTACTTTAAGCAACTCTTTGGCTCCAAAGCCTTCTACATTGACCACATCCAGAACAGTCAAGTTGTTTCTGCCATAATACAAAAAACAAGCAATCAGCCACTAAAACACAACTGAAGTTTTCAAAATCACTTCTTTTCTATCTAGGTGCCAATCCAAGAAAACAGTGTTTCAGTAACAGAGTTACTGGCCACACCAGGATAGGTTTCCCCTAAATACAGACCGGATCTCCCTGGAACCAGTCACCAATGAATTTCACACAGTGAAGGAACAAGCTTTGTGACCGCTGCCACTGGATAACAACAGTTCCACCTAGTGAAAATGGTTGCTTTTTCCATAAACTATCTTTTCCCCCGGAGATAACCAATGAGTGACTGCACATTAGACCCACTGGATACTTAAATCCTATCATTATGAATTAAACTGAAAACAGTAAAGCCACCCAATGTGTTGCTCTCTTAACTCAAAATTACCTCAGTACATTCATATGCATTTTATAGCCCATGGTCACATACCAAGGAAAAAAAGGTGCTTTTTTAATGACTGAGGCATAAGGCACAAAGACCCTTTAAGCAATTTTTATTAAACTGGATGTATTCTGACTTTCAAATTTTGACCAATCGTCTTTGCTTCAAGATTTGGCAAATTCATTTTCACATTGAGTTATTTGATTCTCACTTACAACTGAAACTTGGCTTACCTGATTAAAATAAGGGAAGCTACTCTTCTGTAGTCAACTGGTGTAAAAATTACACCAACTTTTCTAGTTTCCAGCGGCTGTAAACTTAACCAAAGCAGCTCAGAACTGCATTTCTGGTTGATGAGATCCTCCTGATATGCATTCTGTTAAACAAAAATGCACTTCTTATTCCAGAAAATGTGTGTTTAAAGATCTCTATAAAGAAAGCACTACAACTTTACTTAGCACCACATATTTTTGGCAAGGTGCAGTAACTGCTAACTAACTTGTTATACAAAAGTCTTTCAACTTGACAACGTAAAACATCAGATAAGGTTGTTTATTTGAGCTAAAGTTCATATTACTGCATTTATTATTATGAGGAATGTATTACTTCATTTTTTAAAACAGCTTTTATTTGCTCAGATGGAAAAGAAATTATATAGTGTCTTTCATATTCAAGGAATCCTAAAACACTTCACAACACAATGAGAACTGACTCTATACTGATTGCACAGGGAAATGTGGCAACCATTATACCCTCAGCATAAGACTTGCAACTTGATTTAAGTGAGAAAGGGACTGTTGGCAAGTATGTTGATCATTTAAGTCACTGGAAACAAGCCAAAATGAACTCCCTACCATATTAATTGAAGACCAGAACTACCAGAAGTACGCTGAGCCTGGAAATAATGTAATTTTTTTTTCCACAATACTGCTGTTTATTCTTTTTCTCATTTAAAAAAAAAAAAAAAAATTTCTATTCCAGAAGTTGGGGTCTCATCTTAGAAAGGGGTGATCAGACACCTATAGCAGTCAACCATAAATGTTACAAATGTTACAAAATGGGCTCTTGCTTGGTGGTTTTTCAATTCATGGCTGTTGTACTAATGGCTCTTCTGATATTTTCCAGTCCAAAATATTTTTATTCTTAGTCCATTTTATGAAAAATGAACATACAAAAAAGTTTCAGAACCTGCATTTAACAGTCAATATTTAATAAAAGGAAACCACATATGCCATTTGCAAACTTCACCTTGTCACTCCCTACAAACAAAGATATGCATGGACTCAAAATGTGAGCCTAACAATTCATTACACGTGTATATAACGTGACTAAGGAAATACTGACAAATTCAAAAATGTAAATATTAACAGCTAGTGATTTGTTAAACAAGTCAAGATCCATCTCATATGCGCTTCATACCTAACTATACATGTTCCCCCTAGCTCTTCAAATCTCTAATGAAAAACAGGTATTACACACACTGATGTAAAGATCTACTGCTATTTTTCCATTTGGTCAAGTACATGGTGTATGGGTCTGTGGAAACTCAGTCCTAAACAAGTACTAGTGGAACTAGCTTCTCTTTTTCAGTGTGTGGCTACAGGCTGGGATTTATGAACTGCTGTCTCCTCTCTTTTACAACAACTCTTACAACTGTTGCCAGAAAGGAAGGGTCAGCTTTGATTAGTATAGCAAACACAGTCTTTTCTTTTTATAAGGTACTAATGTTTCATTAAGGTCTTAAAGCACATCTGCAGAAATATGTATCTATATAGGACATTAAAGAGGTGGCTGCAGCATGCCCAAACTGCAAGGAAAATGTATCAATTCCAGGCTTTTGCACAAACTAGAAGTCTGAGAAGAAATTCTCTGGGACCCTGGACAGTACTCTGGTTGCCAGAATATGCCAGTATCCCTGATACAGCATATTCTCTATTTCTGTCATCCATGACACAACACCTCAGGGTTTAACCACAGCTCAGCACCAGTGTGAGACAGTGAAGTGTTATCACACTCATGGTAAAAATGAGGCAATGAGAAATAGAGAGAGCTATGACATCCCAACCTGAATGTGGGAGTTGCAATGAGACTGAGGTGAAGCAGAAATCCAGCTTTCTCCTCCCTTGAACTATTGGACAGTATTTCCCTCTACTGAGCGGAAATACTGTCAGCTAGCTTCTGACATGACCAGCTCAAAAGCCTGACACTTCATGGACAACCAGTGGCTAAATGTAAGTCCCAACACAGAATGCAAACTGTGGCTTCTTCAACATGTACACACACACATGCACACGCTCAGACTCAAACTCTGGAAAATAAAGGTAACTGCAAACATACAAACCTGACAGAGAATCAGGAAAACACTGTTAAATTGCTTTAAATAGGACTTGAGAACAACTTAGATGTAGTGTAGATAGAAAGAGCTTTTTCCAGTGTATCTATCTGAACACTTCTATCAAAATTAGCCATCTTACCCTGTGAGAACATTCATCCATGAGCCTGAATTCAGTGGTTGTGAAATTAACAGCTTGCACATTTATGCTGAACCTAAATAAACCAAAATAAAAAATTAAGCACTTCAAACCTAGTCTTTCAGAACTACATTCTCTTATTTTTAGATACTGGCATTTATTCTGAAATAAAGAATACTTTTACAATTGCACTTTGGCAGATGTGAAATAAATGTGGGTCTACATTTTAACAGAATACACTACAAGTCAGTTTTATGTGGATTCCACACATTTGGAAAACAGACAAATGGCTGGGCGTTTTAGATCTCTCAGCAGAAGATCACCACCAAGAAATACAATGTCTAAGCCACACAAACACAAATGCCCCAAAGCTTTTACTGCCTGCATAACTGTTAAGAAATAAACATTATCAAATCTCATTAATTTACTCAAATATCTCTCTTTCTGCTCATAATTTGTTTGGGACAAAATATTCTTTTCTTTCACATACTTTCTATGACATTAGCTTAAAATGAACCGGTTAGTGGACATGATTTCTGGTAAACCTAGAACATCTGCGGAAACAAAAGTGTGCAAATACAGAGAAAATGTAATTTCAAATCACTAGAAAGAGTCTATGTAGAAATTATATTTAGTATGCAAACAGATGTAGTTATTAATGTGCATATATACACACACACGCATATATATGCACATACAAACACGTATGTAAAGAAATGAGGTTAAGAAAACAATTATACAAGGATTTGGAACCCAACTCAGTAAGTTACACTTAAGCATATCAGTAGTCCCACTGGCTCCAATCAAAGAAATAGTCCTACCAACTACATGGTTTTTCAAAGTTAAGCGTGACAGCCAGGGCTTATTTTGGTGAACTTCAGCCCACCTCACCATGCCCCTTTATATTGTTCATCTAACTCTTATATAGCTTTCTCAATAGGTTTTCTCAGTTCTAAAACAGAAATTTCAAAACAATATAGAAACAGCTGCTTAGTTGGCCCTAAACATTTATGGTGGGGTTCCTGACTCTGGACCTGAATTTTTCCTCCTGGCTCCCATTTCCTCCTCTTCAACCAGGGTTTTTACTCAAGAAAAAGTGAAGAGGAAAACTTTTTCTGGTAGGAAGGGTCAGTTACCTTCCTCCTCACTGATCATTCTACAGACTCTGTATACTTCCCAGCTAGCCTTGCTGGGAGATGCACATCTGCAATTCTGCAAGTTGCTCCCCTCACCTGGTCAGTTTGCACAGGCTTGTACTAAGCCTCGTATCTTAAAAGATGACCGATTATAGTCTACAGCTGCCAGACACAAACTTGCTGAAAACATGCTCAGTTTGGTTTTATCAATGACCAGGTACATTACAAAGTCATGCTGCTCTTTAAGCTGCTCTGATTATTATATCTTCCAAAATGGGTCAGAACACTGTCCCCACCTAAGCTACACAGAAAAATTAAAACAAACCATAAGCAACAATCAGAAGGCATGGGAAATAAATATTTTAAAAAGGAAAACAGCATCCTGAGATAGTTACACTCATTACCATTTGTTCAGTAGACTCAGTGAAGCTTGGGGATCAGGGTAGTAAGAAAGAGGCAGAAGCTGCAACGTAACTGGGAAGGATGAAGGGTTTCTTAGTACAAAATATTTTACCTAAATAGTTTGGAGGGGAAAAGAAACAGTTAAAAACTACATACTTGAGAACTGGAAGGTAAAATCATTCAGCACTGGTAATATGATCTGCATCAAAGGACTTCAACCTGGCTTCTGTTTTAATGCAATATAATCATATGTGCACAAAACTGCATGGAACAGCAGGACATGTCACTACAATGTCACGATTTGCCAAAACAGCTAAGAGTGCATGAAGAACCACATGTGCAAAAATACAGACCTTCCCCAACCCCTAAACAACCCTTTCATGTGGATTTTGATTTATGCAGGCAGATGTGAAGAAAGCTCTTCCACAGAATAAGGTAAAGTTAGTGATGTGCTACCCTTTCTTACAGAAGTCTGAGTGCAAGCAGGTTATACACATTACTATAATGACTGATAATTAAATGGCACAAATGGAGTATTAAGGTAATTCACAATATGTGCATATGAAAACTATCTCCGTATGACTGGTTCTGGCCCAGGCTAGGTTAGTAGTGACCTAAATCTGACAAACAAGAAAGAGGCAACCATCAGCGTGGCTGGAAGACACATTACGGATCTCTCAAGCGTTGTATCTCTTACAAATGTTTTACACACTTCTGTTACATAAGGCAGTGGCATGAGGAAGGCTATGCTGTAACCACATGCATCCCCAATGACAACACACCCTATCCCTAGTCCCTTGTTCAATTATTTTACCACAGGCATGTATCTTATACAATGACGCAAGGAAAGCTTTTACAACCATGAACAATTGTTCGTTAAGACCTACACTGCTTTACTCCTCTCCTTGTATTAAATATTACAACTTAGTAGCTAGAGAACTTCTCAAAGAGCCATAGGTATACAAGTCTGGTGTCTTAAATTAGACTTCAAAACACTGATCTGCAAGCAGTATGAAAATGCTAAGTATCACCCAATATTAACTGCAGACTTTGCTACTTAAACAAGCTAAACATACACCAACTCAGAAAAAGCGTAACAACAACCATCCTCACCGTACTACTTTTAACTGCTGTGGCACTGAAGTTGAGCGTAATGCCAGGCTCTGTAGTCATCCGTGGCAAGAAAAAGGCAAAGGACTCCTCTTCAGGCTTCTTCTGATGAATAAAGCGAGACGATCCTAAAATACTTCTCCTGCTTTATTGGCAAAAAGAGATAGCTTTATTAATTTTATTTTCTCTTTTCTTTCAAATGAAGAACAAAAGAAATTATGATTTGCCAGAACCTATAGTTACATCAACTAATCTTTCCTTGAAAATATTCCTCACAAAATAAAGTGCATAAAGCTGTAATCTAGTAGTAGAGAGTCAGTGTAACTTATGTACATCCCTTCAGTCTCCACTTCTACACCTGCAACACAACTGTGGTTTTCACAGCTCTACCTCTTCATTCTGGAAAGGGGCTGCTGCACTATCTCCACAAGAATTGCTCAGTCACAGTGACTGCTTCCTTCCCAACTTCCCCAATATGCAGTATCCATTAAGCCAGGGACTAAAAAAACCTTAAAAAGCTATTCAGACCCTGATCCTGAAAAGACTGCTATGAGACCTGTCGATGAAAGACTCATGCAACTCCACAAACGATCTGGTAAAAGATGCTTTGACTGCTTTCACACTGCATAGCTATGGTTGTTATAGTCAGAACATTATTCACATTCTAAAGCCGGGCATCTGAAACATTTACTTATGGCTTGCAGTGCCTTGAAATGGAAGCTGGGCATGCCCTGAAACTCCCAGTGCTTCAAGTTAACTAACCAGTGCAGGAAGGCCAGAAAAGTTTGTTCTAATTAAGAATACTTCAGAACAGAAATACTCTTTCTTACAAAACTGTACTGGCTTGAATTAAGAACTTCAACAGATTCTGTACAGACCTGCAGGCTTCCCCACGTCTTATTTTTTGCCATCTTTCATAAAGTTCACTTGCAAGCTCAGAATCCACATCCCAGGCAGAACGGTCCAGAGAGAGACTCTTCTGCCAAAGCAGATTTGCTAAAACGATAACAAATTTTTCATATTTCACAGAGATAACATTTGCTCCTTCCATCAATCTACTTCTGAACACGAGTAATCAGTATCTGCAAAGGGTCCTGACACAAAAATAAAGCAAGCAACCCACTTTTTCCCTTCAAAGCAAGCATATGTGAGGGTATATATATTACTGTACGTATCTGCTTTGCTTAAAGAAATACATCTGCAAAACCACAATAATTCTACATGCAAACAGAAGTACGGGTATTGCACTGGCTTTGTATGCTCTAATGAGTCCTTTTTACTGTTGCTATTTCTAATGGATGCCATTGAAAAGTCATTATGTTATCAGTAGTCTTTTAACAGAACTCTGCTGATGCCAATAAAGCATCAAGATCATATGCTATTTTCTATATAGTGGTACAAAATTATAACATCACAGCACAGCAGGCAGCAAAACAAATCCCCCAGTTTGGCAGACCTGGTGTTTTCATTTTAGCTTCTCTTTTCGAGGTGCTGATAATTTTCTCAAATTCTTCTGAAGATAAAATTGCAAGGCTTTACATCACTCTAAAGATTAATGCCTTTTAGAAAGTCAGGCTTATATTTGTTCAAGCATTTTCACATAGCAGAAAAGAGTTAGAAAAGCAAATTTCTTTCAAAAGAAAACAAAAATGGCTTATTTTGAAAGTACGTGTACTTCATTTTACAATACTTAGGGTTTAAAGTAACCAATTGAGATTGATGATGACTGGAATAATCCAGCTACAAGTTCTTTAGGTCAGTATTTTCAGGCTTTTGCATTAGACTTTTTTATTTAACAAATGCTATGCTAGTATCCTGCATTAGAAGGCAGAATACCTGTACATAAAGATCTGATTATGTGTATTATTAGAATGGAAAGTAAACAATGAGGACCCACTTTTATCAGCAAGATTTCTTTCTAAAGATTAAAAAAAACCCCAAAACACCACAAAAAACAAACAAAAAACCAAACACTTGCTTCTAAGATCTGCACCTAAGTGTGCATATGTATCAGTAATTCTTCAAGCCAGATGTTTCCATTTGTCACCTCAATTCTTCTTTTTACATTTGACTAACTACTATTGCCTTCTTCATATCCTCATACAAAACACAGTTTAGGAAAGCACCATCTTGAAAACATGTTTGGGAGAGTACTCACTTGAACATTTCTTTAGATGGTATCACAGTACCGTTTACTTTTAATGGGTACCGATGGTACCCAGCTGCCTGCTGAAATTCTTTACTAAGCAGAGATTAAAAAAAACCCCACTATTCAGAATCAGCTTTTATCAGATTCGACATTCTCAAGGCAGTATTATGTCCATGTAATACCCAACACTATTTCGGTAAATGCCAGCCAGGTACTTAAAATGGCTCCCAGCATTACAATATCTGGAAATAGATCCATCAGTTCCAGAAAGAATGAGACTCTTTCTGTTTCACATGATACAGCATTAAGGATGCTATTTTAATGAGCCTGATAAATGATCTTTTGCAGAAATCTAGGACACTATTTCTGTGAGAAACCGGTAAAGAGAAGGTCTTCAAATTTAACTCTGGCTAAAGGCAGGATATTGGTCAACATTTGTTTTCTGTTCAAAGACTTCCCAGGATCTGGACCCAGATTATACACATTGTCTAATCTCTTTAAGCTAGTTGGCAGCTTTATCATTCTACTTCAACATCTCCAGGGAATGTGCATATGAAGAAAGCAAGGAGCAGTACACCACCAATGAGAACTTACAGAAGAGTCTTGAACATTCAGTCCAAAATAATGTTTCAAGACAGAACAATAGCTTAGCATGTGCTATGCAATTAGAGGCCTGAACACTGACAGCACAGTGTACTCAGAACAGGTTACTCAAAGCCATTTATATGCTCCCAGAAAAGTGGATGGTTTTAAAAGACATAATACTAATTAGTCATATGAACAATTTCAATATTCTTATTACAAGTCCTGCTACATATAATGAATTTTCTACCATGAAACTACTGGCAGATGCAAAAAATCCCCAAGATGAGCCTACCTGAATCAGACTTTCCCAAGTAACACTGAATATCACAGTGGGCAATTGCTTCAAAATGAAGATCTCCCTGCTGGAAAAACAAAATAAAACCTATAACTGACCACATGACAAAACAAGACAAATTCCAGTTTCTCAGTGAATAACTTAGACAAGTCAAAGAAGAGAATTAAGATTGTCTAGATGACTGTAATTCCATCAATTCTGGGGGCTTAACTTCTCAAGCTACAGAATGGTTTCACAGAGTGGTCTGGTACCGAGTTTTTCCTTTCAGGACTAAGGGACAGACTTCTGGCCTAAGAAAGAGGAGTGCATAATAATCATACAACACAACTGAATGTGGTACCTTGGACAAAGTCGAATATATCTGCAGAGGTATTTCAAACATTACTCCCACATTTGTGGCCAAGCAAATACTAGAGAGCACATTTGTTTCAGTGTCTTTCACGCTGAGCTTCAAAGAAAATACGTTCCAGCAGCCTGGAGGTAAAGTCAAAGGTTCGGCGAAGTTCAGAATCTAGAAAGAATCAAATGACAAGTGAATTAAAATTGGTACAGTATTTTTGGTGTGAGTGGTACCTTGAAGAATGTAAACTTTCTCTTCCTTCATGTTTTTGCTGTTATTACACACACATATGTGCCCATAACTGATCCGTACAGTGCACATACGTAAATCTCCTATCTAAATATACGAAGAGCCAATTAGATGCCTACATCATGTGCTTATTCATAAACCAGATTTGCCTGGTTTGAATCAAGCAATTGCGCGAGTAAATTATTGGCTTCGCCTTCTAAACTTCAAAGCTCATCTATGTACTAAAGACTTCCATTACAGACTATGAAGAAATGCTGAATCCTGTGGAGCACAAACACACATGCAACAATTCTGAGAACAGAGCAATTGTATATAATTTGATGCATCTGTAGCTGCAACTCGAATGAAAGAACAGTTGCTAATGAAACAACACAAAAACAAGCTGGACAGTGAACAATGCCTGTTGAGAGAGTAAGCTCTTCAGAACCTAACAGTTATGGGCACACAAATACCTTTATTTTGAACTGATTTCAACCAGCTCTGAGACCAGAGTTCTTCAAGGGATCTATTTTGTATGTTGAAAGACTGTATCCCTAAAGCAAGTCAAAACAATATATGAAGCAGAAAAAAAGCTTACCTTTAAAACGTTTTTCGTTTCTCTGGCTATGAAGACTTCAGTCAGTTCAATGCTGAAGTCAAAATTGTTTGTAAACCATATGGACCAAAATCCTGAAGTATTATGATGTGGTTCTATATGAAACAATGCTGCAGAAGTATCTATGTCAAAATACCTGTAAGTAAATGCAGAAGAAAAATAAATACATCTGCAATTGTCCTTGAGCACACATAAGAGGTCCACACAAGAAGATAACTGTAATATTCTTGCATAATGATGCTCTTTTAAGGTTTTAGGAAGAAAGAACAGAATTATTTCCTTTGGAATACTTACATATAATATCAAAGTAAAAATTGACAGGAACAATGTAAAAGAGGTAAGCAGGTCTATACTCTTCCTGTGCTATATAGTACGTCACTACCTACTGCTTTGGGATATGGTAGCTTGGATGAAATTGGCAAAAGAAGAAAAGACTCCATATTTTTTCTATAACTATCCTGGTTCTGCATAACAAGGATGGTGGAAATTTTATCACAGACTCTAAGCATCATTTATATGATATGAGATGCCAAGGCATACCTCTTTATTGGCTCCTGAAATTCTTCTTGGATAAAATACAGTACTACTACTTGAAATGTCACAGGTCTGTTTTGGCAAATGATGCACCAACAATAGAAAGAAGCCTCTTCACTTTTCTTGTGACAAAGAATTTTTCAGTGACAAAACAAGCTAATCTCATCTCTTAAAGTAGGGCATAATATTCTTCTTACAATATCAGTGAATGTTAACAAACAAAAATCCACTGTCAACCTACCCTTCCATCACAGGACAGGAAAGACAGGCTTTTAGTGTTGTAGTGCCTTCCAATTGATTACTCTTCTTGTCAGCATAAGGACTTTCACTGTCACAGGATGCAGCTGGGCAAAGAACATCAACAGGAAAATACAGCATCAGCCAGAACAATTTTCATGTTTGGAATTGGATTTGGAAGAACACTACAACAGGGAACATTTGCTAGCCCAATTCTCACACAGGTGAGTGAAGCATCTAATTGCTTATGTCCTAATTTTCAGAGGTTCCAAACTTTGCTTTAAGAAGAATTTATGAATGCTACAGACCTCCAAAAAACACACGCACAAAAAGGCTGTGAAGAGCAACCCAACTAATTTTAGCCATTATCACTGGCTCAGCATTCTTACTTATCAGTGCACACTGACTTCTTTTAATAAATGAAATATTGTTCTGAAAAAAACAATCACTTAAAGTGTAGTCCTTTCTTCTTATATGCCCTCTTTTGGTAGGAAAACAAAGTCCCAGTATTATATGAAAGCAGCCGGGTTCATAAATGTTTAAAGTCTATGCACTGCAGTCTAGTGGTCAGAAAAGGAAACAGGCTGGAGTCAGGAATGCCTAAATGTTAATCTTTGCTCTTCCACAAACACGCCTGGTCTCAGGCAAGCCTCTCCAATGATCCTGCCAAGAAATGTCATAGAAAATGACCACCCAAGCACAACAGCCTTTTAGAAAATATACTGGAAACAGAAAAATAACCACAAATTATAAAAGGATGTTGGAAAAGCATATTCAGTAATTATGCTTACCAAAAATCAGCTAACATTTTAGCAAATGTTTTCTTCCCTTTTTTGTAATATGTATAGCTTAGAGCCTTCGATCAGCATAAGAGGAAGCATATATACACCAAAATGGTGGAAACAATTAGAAGAAAGAGTTCATCCTCCTTCTCAAAAAAGTCTGAATAAGCTGATTTTGAGATCTTTCAGGGTCTCTTATCTGCTGAAAAAAAGCTACCCTTTTATAATTAAATCCCATTTAATCATATTATAAGTATACTGTACCTTTACAAGAAATACAAGCAACTTTTGTAAAGTTAGTAGATGCTGAAGATAGCAGTACTGGCTCAAACTCTACAGGTGACGTTTCTTTTTGTGACAACTGCCGTATTTCCTGAAATAAGACAAGACACAATAATCCCTGTAGCAGTACTAACGTTACTATTGTAGCTCCTGGATTCTTGTATATTCTTGTATCTTTTTGTCAAATTTGAAAGCTAGTATCTGCCATTTTGTCACATCTTTTAAATGAACCCATGGATTTTTATTCAAGTTAACAACTCTTACGTGTTGAAAAAAAAAATCCATCACTGAAGTACACATTATCGAAAAGATCTATTAGATGTCTGAGCACCTTTAAAAATATAGAAGCATGACATTTGCTACAAGGAAAATCAATCTGCTATTAGAGAGTAAGCCAGTGGGCTAATAAATCCCCCAATCAAATTCAACACCCTAAATTTGACTTCCTTATGCCCACGATTACCTGTATATGTACAAGGCTGTTCCCAGAATGCATGACATACACATCCACTGAGGAATCACCTGTTCAAAAGAATGAACGCTGATGTAAGTTCACCGAGGATAGAGGCACGCTTGCTTTGTCAGATACTCATATGAGAAGCAATCCCAATTTAAGTTTAAAAATCTTTGTGTGACAGCTACCCTTGTAAAAAGGAGGAACTATTCACATCTCGAGCTGGCAATCATTTCATAAAGGAGTAAAAATCCACTCCAGCATTTTGGCCATAAACATGAAGGCAAGCATCAACAGGGAATCTTCCTTCATTATCTCCTAAATCCAAGATGGAGTATTACAACCCCTTTCCTATGGGCAGGGAAACAGGAGGCAGAACTAAAGGAAAGAAGGATGGCTGATGCCACCATAACTTTCTAAGTGTAAGGGCCAACCTACCAATGCATGGGAGCATCCAGTAAAAACTGTTCTGTATGCATATACAGCTATGCAAGATCCTGGTATGCCGCTTCGAACAGCAAGTATTATCAGGAGACAATGAGAAGCTGGATTTGATCCTTAACATCTTTTGGGCTTAAAATAGGAATTGTCCTATCAGCTGGTAGGTTAGTAACCTGTTGACTAGAGCAACAGGAGACGGGTATAATTCAGCTTTCACCTGCCAATGAGATGGTACAACTGTATTGGCTAACCACCCTTCATCACTGGAAAAGTTATGTTCCCGTCCATGGGACACTACAAACATGCAGAGGATCAAAAGAAGAGCAGCAGGACAGAGCAAGAGGTGACTATTATACTAGGATGGTCATCACACTTCCATGACGGAAGACTACCTGAGCTCTTGCCCTTGCTTATACTTTAAATTACACCAGTAGATGCAGGCTGACGTAAAAAGACATTCTACCAATTCATCAGGCACAATTTCTAATAATGAGTGTGCCTTGCTCAGCTGCTTGAAAGCAAGACTACAGGTGCCAGCTTCAGAAAGAGAAGCTGGTTCAAGATACTGATTCTGAATGAGCAGATGGTCCACATACCCACAGCTGCTTAAAGCACATACTCTTTAATCTTTCCAGCTGGCTAGTTCCCCTGCGCAGACCTTGTCTACCGGCTGTCCCACTCTAAGTGCTAACACACGTGCTGTGCGCGGGGACTAACACAGCACCGTATTCCCTTTTGCTAGATCTTTCTCTCGAGACCACATCTCATTCAATTATACAAATCAGAGGCAAGCAAGCACTCTTGTTTGATATGGTAAAACATCATATCAAATGGAACAAGACCTGGAACTTCCCATTGACAGCAAGTCCAAGGGCTAGACCAACCTCTAACATGATGAGGACTTACAATTGCATTACATTTAATAGAAAACAGCCTTAAAAGCATACTTCTATTATTTAACCATCAAAAGTGTTAACAGTGAGCACCCTTAACACAACAGATGTGAACAATTCTCTAGCAGCATCAGAATGAACTTATGTCCGCAACTCAGCAAAACAAAGCACTGGCATCTCACCGGCAGAGAAACTAGGTTTACAGAGGGTATTTCAGTTTCAGCTCTATGTAAATATCACATCTCAGAACAGACATGGGAGAAAGACATACATTGTTTTGTGACTAGATCCTAAACAGAACTTCTCAAAAGACAAAAAGATCATGTTCTTTTCTCATTAGTATGTTAAAAAAATATTATTTTAATCTGGATTCCTAAGCAGTTCCTTCTTCTTTAATCAGAAAGTAAAACTGGCAGTAATGTCTAAAAAAAAGCTATTCAGACAGACTGCAAAGCTCTACAAGTAATATAAAATCCCCTGGATTTAGAAGATTTGTTCACTCAATAGATGTAGCATAAAAAAACTGCAAGGAGTTGATTGTTTTGCCTGTGGAATTCTAGCTTAAGGAACAAATGATGCGCACATCTGTATTACCTCATTACCCTACTTTCCACAACAGCTACTATTCCCAGTACTGTACAAACCATTCTGCCTTCATAGTTCTATTATGGTCAATTTAATTAATGTGAGGCCAGAAATGCAGCTGTAGAAATCAAAGGACCATGACATCTTTCCATATTATGAGAGACTAAAGAATGAAACAGAAGTAGTTTACAATCATTACCTTTATAAAAAGCACTGTGCTCACAGTAACTCTGCCTTAAACAAACTGGCTGACAAGCTGTATTTAACTAAACTGTTAACTCTTCACTGTTTTCCCTTACTTGCAAAATTTGACTGTCACTGAATTTGACTAAATTTAGCACATCAAATTGCAACTTATGTATAAAACCAAGTTCTATTACAATTAACAGTCATATTTAGGACTTACCCAAGGTCTTCGTATTTTCCATTGCTACATAAACTACAAAAAGATTCTCCAGTAAGTATTGTCTGTGCTCCACAAAATCTTGTTGGGCATTTTCCATTCTTACCGTTAAGCTCATTTCTAGCAGCATTGGTGCATCAGATGTAAAACAGCAGCTCTGCAGTGAGACAAGGGGATATGGTGTGTGTGTGTGGGAGAGGAAAAAATTAATTACAGCAAGGTATCTTGAGAAGTTAATCAAAGGTATTAGCTAACAGACAAGGTTTCCAGCACCGAAGTGCTGGCAAAACAGGAGTAATTAGGACCTCTGCTAAAATCTCAGCAGAAACCAAAGACAGTGCAGGTACAAGCAGCACAGCAGAAACAAAGACGAAAAACAACTGAAAAGGACACTGAACCTTGAAAGAATGCAAATTTATAAACTGCCTTAGTCAGTCTCACCTCAGGGACTGCAAAACAGTTTCCTTTGTTAAATCCTCTGCCTTCAATAAAATGTGCCATAAACAGACTGATGCATGTGTCTTAATGGTAGGAAGACAGTTCATGTTCACTGGTCTGTTTATAGTTAATTTTTCCAAATCCTGTGTTTTTTGTCTCCATTTCTCACTGAAGTAATTTTAAAAAAAACAAACATACATGTACAATTCTTAATAGAAAACACTGTCGTCTGACTAGAATACTTCAGATAAATACGAATAGGGTCTTACTTCCTTCTCTAAGTAGTGGCTGCTGTTCAGACAGCTGAGTCTTAGCAACTACAAAGACACAGACACCATTTTGCAAAAAATTCACACCAACAACACAAAACAAAACTAGACAATCAACCGTGAATAACATAAACTGGTCCTGCATCACACCATGAAGGTCGTTAGCCTTCAATGCCCTACCAAGAGGACTAATTTGCTCAGGAGGAGGAGGAGAAAACCACCCCAACACGTGAAGTGCTCTTATGAAGCGGCAGCAAAACACCTTCAGCTAATCTGAACTGTCCCAAGGAGGTGGGAGTAGGGAAGAGTCCATGGGAATGGGATGCCAGCTCACTGCTCAAACAGCATCAAAGAAACCATCAGCACATGAAATGGCTGTCAAGAACAGGAGAGGCGGCCACTGTGGAGACCGAAGCACAGAGATGCTGTGCCCCTGGAAAGCTTGCACCAAAGAGCAGGCAGCTGCACTACATGCAATCTCAAACGTTCAGGTGCATCTCAAGCTTAACCTTATTCACCAATGTAATGCAAGAATCAAACATGGGAGTAAAACAGCAGAGGGTCACTGTAACATGTAACATACAGGAATACAGCTATAGAGTCTGGGCCTTGTCACACTTGATGGAAGATGTTGTAGATCACAGCACGGGCCTATGTATCTGATCCAACCAAATATCCCATTGAATACCATTAGCGCTGTGAACCAATACCCATTTACTGTGTAAGGACATCTAAGGAGAGAAGGGAAGAGGAGAATCAGATAGCACTGACCAGGAGGATGAAGAGACCTACTGTCCTGAATGCTCAGAGTTTTTGGAGGGGGCTTTTCTGCTAACAAGCCCACCCCTCCTCAGCTCTGCCCAATGCCAAAGCCACCTTCAAAGCCTCCTAAGCACAGAGCCCAGACTTCAGCCTTCCAGCTCATTGATTTCTTGTCAGTGTGAACCAGAAACTTGTGAAATGCTTCTGGAGAAAGGGAATTACAGGCATCTAATCACTTTTGTTCTTCATGGAAGTAATAAAACATCTACACACTAAAACACATAGCCTGCTGGTTTGGTTTGGGGGATCTTGGGGGGGGGGGCTATGGGGGCATTGGGTGTCTTTTTCCATCTCCCCCTCTCCTAAAGGTTATGGTGTGATGTATGTGACATTTTGTGTATACCATAGGGTATGGTTTTATAAAGGCACAGCTAAAAGCACAATTCCCCTTTAAACTAAGACATTGGAAATTGCATTGTTGCTAAAACTTCTACAGCTATGGAAAGTGCTTCTCTAAACTTGGATTGAAAAAACACTTAAATAGATATAAAATTATAATAAAACACACCTTAACTTGCTGATATGCATCATTAGGTAAACTGCATTCAAGGTGAACACGTAAGAGACTGGCATTCGTAGTTTCTGCCTATAAGAAAGGAAAATAAAGAAAACATCAAAAACATTGCTTCAAATGTGATTCACGCACCACAATTTATAAAGATAATAGGACTGTTTCCACATATGCACAACACAGAAACATAAGAAAATTTATAAAAATAAATACAATTGCTCTATACAGTAGGCGAATAATCAATCTATCTCCAATTCTCAGGAACTCCGTCAATACCTACTTATCAAACTATTATTATACATGAATATTAAATATTTATACAGCATCAATATGAGCAATGCTTACAAACTTTCATGTTTCAATAAACTGTATTCAAAAGAGCCTTTTCTGTGTAATATAAAAGCTTCTTTCCTTGTTTTCTGTGTATTTTTGTGGCTGATTGGATACTACGATAGAATTCCTACCCCAAGAACATAGGGCTTCTTGGACCTGGTCTGATACATAGGCTTCATGCCAAAATGGACAGACAGAAAATACTTGTTTTGCCTTTTTACTGATTTGGAAAGGGAAAAGAGAAGACAACACTCATTGTGCCAGCTTGTAAAGCACTCACAAATCTAACAGGGCAAAAGTGCTGACAAAGCCCAGCATAGCTCATGAAAGCTCTTCAGAAATCTGGACTGCCAAATTACCTGCACAAACTGCTCAGCCAGAATATTTTGATACTAAATTAAAACGAAAAATAAATTAGAATGACAGACCTATCACTCTACCAGAGCCTTAATTACAGCAAAACTACCTGGTGATTCTGAGACTGATGTGGAAATCCCCACAGTTTCTTTTGTGACACTGAACTAAATAACTAAGTGGGGTATTTGCAGGTTCAACTTTCTGAAGGTGTCGATGCAACTGACTTTAAAGAATGTCAGTAATTCGACGCTGAAAAGCTAAACTGTGAATCAGGTTTTTTAAGTACCCAGCACCCTATTTTGCACCTCCCTGGGACAGGCAGAAGGGGGCAGGGTGCATCTGAGCAGAAAGTAGATTTACCACATGCATGGCATTTCATGGGGTCCAGTTTTATAAAAGCACAGCCGAAAGGAAGCAAACATACATACATTCTGCATTCTCAATTCAAACAAATTTCATACCAAAATGACTGGGGCTTCACACAAGAGGGCGATGTAACCTCTGCAAAGGTGGTTATCCACATCCCAAACCCAGTCCCTATTGCAGCTCTTAGAGGAACATGAACCCCTGCCACTTTTCTTTTTTACAAACGCTTTTGCCCTCATCAAATTTTAAGAACAGAAAAAAACCCTCATCTGATTCCAAACATGCACCACTTACTAACCCCTCACAGCCATGACTGCTAGTGGAGTTCTAACGAAGCAGCAAGACTACATAGAGAGCAACTTTGGGGGTCACATTTCTGGTCAGATAAACTTCAATGCTTACTTTCTTTCTCAGAGGTTCTTGAGAAAACAATACTGCTTTCATGGTCCTAAATAAGGAGTTGTTAGCCCTTATTCAATGCCACTGTAGTTTAAAGTAGTTTAAGACCACACACCCCCATTAAAAAAGCTAAATTGTATTTTTCCATCTTTTTTTTTCTTTTTTAACTTTTGCCATGGCATATATCTAGCATGAAAACTGATGTAATCTTAAAATTGAAGCTTCTAATGTAACACACAGAAGTGAAATAAATGCAATTGGGGTATATTCGATGTTGATCTGTTTTCTGTATGACTTCCACACACACACACACACTCCTTCCCCCCCTTTGAGAAGCTATCTTCAGAAAAGGAAAAGGGGTTTCATTTATCTAAAGCAGACAACAGATGCATAACTGTCATGCCCACTATCTTACAGCACTGGTAGGACAGCTGTGTTAACCATAAAGCAAAGATAAAGCATCTGTGAAGAAAATACTGTCAGAGGCAGAGCTTCCAAGACAAACCCAGGACCATGTCCACATCTCCCAGCAGCACAAGCACTCCGTTTACACTGTAAATATCACTGCCTATGAATCAGAGCAGAGAGCTGAGTTATACAGCATATGTTTGCACCAGAGAACTGCAACAGAGAGGCACAACACAACGGAAAAGCTAGAAAGAGCGCTGCAAAGCAGTACAACCACTGCCACTTCATTACCTGGAGCCTCTATTTTGTATTAGGTATGCAGGCATACATACTTGCACATACACACACAGTCAGCACACACAAATCCTATATGAACTGAATAGAGAAGTCTGATAGAAGCCACATAAACTAAATTCTCGCCAGTTCTGGCAAGTTCTTACATTTAAATTTTAAAGAAACAGAGGCTTCTTCCAAAAAAACCCTTGAATACCTGAACCATCTGATCTGCAAGGAGCCTCAATCTCCTGGCAAACAAAGGCCTAGGATTCTTACTGGGGTACACTACAGTAGGCAATTACTTACGAAACAATTCATCTACCAAAAGAGAGACAGAGCATCAACAGGACAGCTGGCACGGGCCAGCTCAAAAGCCACCAAGCAACCACAGACCAAGCGTCACTTTTAGGGGAAGAATTCCTTTTTCTGCCTTAAGGTGCCCTGTCAATCAGACATGGCTCTAAACAAGATTTTCAAAGATGTTCTTGCATCACGATCAGGACTGTAGAGTTCAAACCACTTCCTGGAGTTTGGCTACAGTATAATTAAAAAAGAATAAGCATTGAACAAGCCTCCCCTTCTTCCTGCAGGCTGATACTTCAAAGTTTCTGTCCTGGACAGTCCCTGGCCCTAAAGAGCTTTTTCCACTCTGAATGGTGTTAATTAACTGTTCCTGTAATAATGATTCAGCAGGGTTTCATCAGTCTTTTGCAGGCAGTTAGCAGGTTGGCACACCAAGAAAACTCTACTGTCCAACTACCTTCCTTCTCCACACCCAAGCACCACGCTCGCACATATTTGCTTCTCTGATCTGTCTACTGGCACAAAACATAGCTTAAGGAGTCTTGGGTTCCTGCCAGTATTTGCAACATTACGTTGGTTCATAAAGTCTGAACTCCTCTGGAAAGTCAACAAAGTGATGCTTGTGTCTCCTATGATAAGATCCACCTTGCAGGTCACTCCTCCATTGACATTTCCAGTGTGTTTGTACAGCATTTTGAACACAACAAGGCAGTGATGCAGCTGCCCTGTCAGTGCCATCCAAATATTAAACAATGCCAAAACCCAGACAACTGGAGCAAAGACTACATCCAGAAGTTGGATAAACAAAGATGAGCTATATGTGCTCCACCATCTGTTACTGCTTAGTGGTAACTAGCCACTGCTGAATGGCCACGTGGACATACTGTGAATTCACAGTGTTGGACACAGGTCTTCTTTCCTCCCGACTGAGTGAGCCAGAGTCCAGAAATCCTGGGATCCAGGACCACAGCCAGAGCACACTGATCCTGAACCATTCAGAAGCTGAAACTTTGAAGACAGTAACAGAAAGTGAAATTCAACAGCAGAGAAGGCAACTTTGTCTTTCTTTTTCTTTCCTTATTAATCACAAGAGTTTCTGCTAAAAAACCCTGGGGGAAAGATGAAGAAAAAAGCAAAGCCTGTGTACCTTTGCCTATTAAAGGATAAAAACAAGCCACAAAATCAATGGAAGTTCATTTTCCACAACACAAAAAAAACCTGTCACATATTGTATTTCCAATGGAAATACTACTGTAGAGGTAAACTTCCATCTTTAATGAAATACATCATATTTCAAACATAAATACTCTGTAGAGACAAAATTTCATCCATATCCCTATGTACAGTTCTGGCCATTCACCTTGAAAAGAAATTTTTACAAATTGGAGAAGCTGCAGAAAGGAGCTGTCAATCTGGTTAAGAAATGGACAGCCCATCACTGACGAAGATACTAGAGAGCACAGACTGTTCAGCTTGGCAAGGCAAAAGATGCAATGCCACCTACAAATGCTCCTGGGCTTAAACCATGACAGCAGCAGAAGTTATATAAACTAAATGCATATCTTTACAAACAAACATAAACCATCCACAAAGCAATTTACATTGGAAGTCAGGTGTGGGTTTCCAACCATCAAAGGAGTAAGAACAAGTATTTGGGGTTACGGTGACAATGCCTCCAGCAGTTCTGAGAAGCCACTTTACTGAGCACATGATGGGATTAAATGACGTCACCTTTCCAATCAAGGCCTTTATGATCAAGGATGTCAGTATTACCAAACAGCTTAAACACAACCACCTTTAAAACAGGAGACACAGAGGCAAAAACCAGACACACACCATGCAGCACTCAGTGAGTGAGCTTTCTCACAGGTTCCCAAGCAGTATCAGTAGACTTCAGAGGGAAGGATACCTATAGTGTATCAAACTAGCCATTACTACTTAAGGTGACAACTCATGCATCCCAAGATGACAAGGGATGTGTAAATGAGGCTTATGCTATCCTGAACTTACACTGGTATTTTACCTCAGTAAAAATAAACAGGGAAAGCAAACATACACAGTTAAGTGAGTATGACTGTTTCAATTTGTTTCAAATGCTTTTTCACTACAAATCTCCACTGTGTGTTTAATAGTGTTGTATCTTTAAGTTTTCCCATGTATAGCCACTCACTCAAACTTCATAGACCTCTCTTCCTTCCACAGCTTCTGAGCCCAAAATATAAACCGGACAAATCAGAATCATACCAATTTTTATGGTATCTGGATCAGAATATTAGTAGGGTGAACTGAAGTAGGTACTTCTGGACAGCTGTCTGAAGATAGGTTGAGAGAGTTGGGGTTGTTCAGCCTGGAGAAGAGAAGGCTCTGTGGAGACTTTAGAGCAGCCTTCCAATACTTGAAGGGAGTCTACAAGAAATCTGCAGAGGGACTTTTTACAAGGACATGTAGTGACAGGACAAGGGGGAATGGCTTTAAACTGACAGAGGGGACATTTAGATTAGACATTAGGAAAAATTCTTCAGTGTGAGAGTGGTGAGGCACTGGAACAGGTTGCCCAGAGAAGCTGTGGCTGCCCCATCCCTGGGCACTGTTCAAGGCCAGGTTGGATGGGGCTTTGAGTCCTGGTCTAGTGGAAGGTGTCCCTACCCATGGCAGGGGGGTTGGAACTAGATGATCTTTAAGGTCTCTTCCAACTTTAACCACTCTATGATTTTTCTAAAAGGAACCCAAACTTGAGCTATAAGCTTCCCTTCAGTATTTCGTAGATCTTGTCTACCATTTTCAACAGCTGAGGAGCTCCTCCCACTGCTGCAGCATTTCTGTCCAAATCGATAACTGTGAACCGAAGAGTAATTCCTCAATTATAGGAAAATTACACCCAGAGAAATATTCCTCATGATACATTAAGGAAAATGTCAAGTGCTCCCCAAAACTTCTCTACTCAGAATTCAGACAGAACTGTGAAGCAGCAGGCTGCATCCAAACTTCAGACAGTAGCTGACAAGAACCCATAGAGCTAGACATGACGATGCAGAGACACGTCATGAACAGCATCCAAAAAAACCTCAGTTCTACCCTTTGCACCCGAAATCACAAAATGTGAAGATTTTTGGTTCCTTCACAAGAGTCTGTCTGTGTATACCCACAAGCAACCACACCTGTGTGATTACAGGAAAGAGACTGGTACAAAGCAAAATAAAGGAAGATAAAGAAATAGTGTATTATCCTCAGGTAGAGGTAAGACTGATCTAACGTATATGTAGCAGACTGACAAATATGATCTAAGCCGAGAATTTTTCTCAGGTAGAACAGAAAACAACATCATGAAGGCAACCAACACAGCTTAATTTTAGATAGAAGAATAAATTCTGTTACATGCTAAGATATTCTAAATATGTTTTTGAAAAAACTAAATCCATATATAATACAAAAGGAAAATGGAAAGATCAGTTTTTCCTTATTCACTTGAAAGGTTCTTTATAGCCTTGAAGACTATGAAAATACCTGCAACTGCAACCAAATGACAGAAATTGTTAAAGGTTCTTTCAATTGAAATAGTTATGCCTCATAAATCCACCTTGCTTTATTCTCCACAGCTCTCTGCTTTAGTCAAGCTGAGGTAAGCAAGGCAGCACCAATACGAGCAGGAGGGGATACTGCAGCCTGACTCCCACCTCTCATTCTCATCCACACACCATGTCACGCTTTTTAAGTGTGGCAAACTGTTGGCACAGCCCTGCTGTGAACTGGCATGGGTAACAGGTCTGAAGTAAAAACCAGAACAAACCAAAACAGCCCTCCCCCCTGCCTTTATAATACAAAGTTTATTTTTTTTAAGGACAGGTCAATCCTCCAGTCTAGTTCAGAGCAGGGCCTCACAAATAGTTTTGTTGGCACAACTGAGAGGACAGCACACCACAGGACCATGAACAAGAACAAGCAGGAATAGTTTAAATGCCAAAGACTCCTCAGAAAACCACAACACCAGCTGACCACAGTAGCCCTGTATCTCACGACCTCTCTCCTACAGCCATCACTGATACTTGGACTTTTTGTTAATGTTCCTTGCATCCCAGCAACCTGAGGACAAAAACCTTTTATGCCTAAGAAGGTTTATGTTTCAACTCCATTTGAAATGTATACTGTACCAGTGTGTGTGATGCCCGAATGTTTTGAATGTGTGGAAGCAGTAAGTAGGTGTTTGCTAGCTGCACTCTAGGTTCTTCTGGAGAGGACATCAGAGTTCCCGTTCCAAAAACCTGGTGTTAAAAAAAGAGGTCATTACATTAACATCTACTATTTCAGTCATCACAGTAACTTACAAAACTACTTTGCTAATAATAACAATCTTCCCAAAAAACAAATTTGGTTTTCACATTAGTTCTTTTAAAAGAGAACTTGTATAAGTTCCAATGTGGAAAGTAACTGTACACATAAATGGCACTTTAGCATTTTCACTCATTCAGGCACTATTACAAACACAAAACAAAGCACTTACCAGCAGAGCATAAGGTTATCTCAAAAAAAAAAAAAAGCATCTAAACTCTCTTACTATTCTTCAGCCAATTACAATACAAGTATCATCATTTGGCAGTGTAGTTATTTCTGGGAAAACTTTGCTACTAGTCCCATTTCATATTTAATTCAATGGCCTTGCCTTAAAAAATGAGTAAAATAATTTTTGATCATTTTGGTTTTTAAATGCTACAGTTTTCAGAGCACTATTGAAATTTGCAAGTTGAGTGTTTTTACTGCACTCATATTCTGCTCCACCAAGATTAGTTTATGACAATATGATACAAGATAATGGGGGGGAATAAAATCATTAGAAGTTAAGAAAATTGCCTTGGAGCTTTTCACTTGTATACAAAGAATTTTTTTCTTCTTATAACAGAAAAACCACATTTTTAAGTGGACAATACAATGCACTCTAAGTTCACTGAAGATCTCTGACTACACAGAAAGTATCAGAACAAAGGGAACATGCTTCCTTTTTTTATGGAGGCATTTACATTTTACTATAATGGTACTTCTACTCCATTTGGGTTAATCTTCTGTACATACTCTTGCATAAGTGCACTAAGAACATCACACATACTTCAAGACTTTGCAGCTGTCAAGAGCACTGTAACTGTGCATCAACCACTCAAGTTATGCCCTATTTTGAAATTTTTACACCTAATGCAAGCTGAAATCATAAGCAGCTACTTCTGTTTCAAGTGGCTGGTGAAACTGCCCATGAAAACCAGTCCATTACTGATTTTACCAGCAGTCCAACAGGAGACAAACTGATTTTTTGGTAGCACTGACAACTGCTTCCCCATGACTTACTTGATAAAAGGCTCTGCCTGAGCTGACCAGGCAGGTCAATAAATCAAGGGGTCAGAAGTAAATTCAAGGAGAGGAGAGACATCAAAAAGAAAAGGTCAATCACTCTACAATCCACTCTTCCCTCAACCTTGATGAAAAGTTCCTGCCAAATGTGGCATTTCCTCTAATAAACAGTAGATAAATGCAACATATGTATTAAAAAACAGGTATTTCAATTGGAATTATCTATGCTTCAATTTAAAGAGCTTTGTTTTCCAGCACAGTATCTAAGTATGGGAATGGAATAGCTGGGTGGTTGATCAAAGCTGGCGCTGTTTTTAAATCACTGAATTCAGACATAGATTTTTCTTTAACAAATTAATAACAGTAAAGAATTTGGAGTATGAAATGTCCCTCATAAAAATAAAAAAGCTAAAGATTTGCTTGTATTCAGTGATTAATCAGACAATAGATGGCTTTAATGCACAACCATTACTTTGACTTTCCTGTTTTAAGGGCCTAAACCTCTCACTCTGTGCTACGTCCCCAATGTGTTTACATAAAATCCCACAGAGTAGCTGAAAACCACCTAAAGTATTTCCTAAATAGGTTTTTCATGACAAATGCATTCCAGCACAGTGCAGTCTAGACTGCAGTATTATATGAAGCCAACTAGTAGGATCACGATCTTTTAAGTATACATATACAAATACACTTCGTTTTACTACTGCAAATAGGCGCACCAACAGTAGTAATTTTAGTCATATAGATGTATGAGGGATCATGAGACTAGCAAGATCTAGTATACAGGATCAACTGTAAACATTACCCCACCTGATTTGTATCAGGAATTCAATGAACTTTGAAAGTCTCTAAGTTCTAAATGTATGAAAATCACTTTTCAAAACATGAGTAAATCCAAAACTCAAGCTAAAAAGAAGAGTAGTTACCTGATATGAAAGTACTCCATGAGATGAGGTATTTATAAATAATGAGCTTTCAATACTGCCTTCTTCTGTTGGCAGGAAGAGTACTCTGAAAGAGATTTTTCCCATCGCGGGAATCACCTGTAGAGACCACAAAGAAGCTTTCTTGCTCAGTGCCAGTGATCACAACACTCACCGTTCAGTCGCATGGCCCAACAGACATCTCCACATGTACACCCCTATCTTTAGATCCCATTATGCAAATCTCAGCCCTGAGAAGTTTCTTCTGTCCACAGCTCTCAACTCTTACTACAGAGAAGAACTGAGAACCCGCAGCAACTCGCCATATTATGGCTGGAGTCTCTCAGCTAGCTCAGGCCTCATCGGTCAAGACTCCTTTGTGCTCGAGAAGTTAATCATGCTTTTTTATGCCTCTGCATGCACAAAAATTCTTCCCGCATATAGATACCTATTACAAACTGAATCAATCCCCCCCGTGATACATAGTCGAATGAGCCAAGGCTGAACTGAGGCAACACGATTAGTAACCAAATAGGTCTAACTGAAAGAACAATGACGTTCATGTCTGCACAGTAATACCCATTCAGCCCTAGTAAAAGCACAAATCAGATGAAAGCACAATAAAAACCCTTTGCACATCAGCAGAGGATAAAATGTGGGCTACATCAAACTAAGATCACAGCAATTAATTCTTAATATGCATTATATTATTATACACTGCTAAAAAAAATCAGAGTGAAAATAATGGTCTTAGATCATAAGGCAATTATGCTCATAATCGCAATACAAAATGCATAAAACATTTCACTGCAGGTTTTTTGAGGAATATGCAAGATCATTCAAAACACTGAAAACTCAAGGCTGTAAAACACCCACATGCCTGTAGATTACTGCATAATGCTGCTTAGAGAAGAATGAGAGTTAAACAGCCTCCTTAACACTGAAAAATTCTTCTTCTCTGTTACTGTAAAACACATTTCCTACTGTAGGTTTTGGATGTCTTCTCTCTTACCAGTCTAAGTAGAAGTGAGAAAAAAAAAATGCTAGCAAAACAGAAGAAAAGTTGGAGGTCCTACAAAAAAGCACGAAGAGAAAACACAGAATGAAAAGCTTAGGCCAAAGGAAGCACGAAGGCTTGGCGCTTGGCCATTACATAGTTTCCAAAAGTACATCAACACTCACCCGGCTATGAGCAGGAGACACATGAAACTGTCTAGTAGCTGTAAACACTGAATTCACTACAACTTCTCTATCTCTACTAGGGTTGTAGGCATGCAGCATTTTAGCTCTGGGTAACCCCAGTAATCTACAAAGGGGGGGGAAAAAGAGAAAGAAATTATTCACTTTATAGGCACAGACTATGCACAAAACAGCAACAAACATAAATCACTCTAAAACATACTAATATGCAACAATTGCCTAGCTGTATCTATTCTTTGGAAACATGCCAAACAAATTTCACCCTTTGGTATATACAAAGACAAATAAGCAACATGGGGATGTAAGAGGTGCACTTAGCCAAAACTCATTTGAGTCACCTGGAGTTTAAGAAAACTTATAAGGCACAAAGTTTCGAATAAAAAAGTTTCAATAACCAAAGCCTTGTTTTGTCAGCTAAAGCAACAATTCTCTTAAGGCTTCTGCTTTAGCTAATACATCCTATACATTCGTTCTGTGAATCCTCCGAAACATTCCTTTAACTCAAAAGGGGACCATGTTTCCTGTGGTTACTGATAGACTAAAGGCTGATTATCATTTAAGATTAATTCTTAAAGTTTTCTTAAAGGAGAACAAAAAACCAAACCAAACCAAACCAATCTCAAGTATTCTACGAGTATGTTTTGCCTGGGACTTTCTGGATTTTATCTTCAGAAGTTAAAGGAAGCAACAAGCACACTCTCCACTAGGCAGACAATTTTTCAAGAAATGAACAACCAGCATGAAGAACTGATTGGACATCCATGCAGAATCACCTGAAATGTACCCAGAATGTATAATGGTTCCCTATTCCCTTTTCCTCCTTTCGAAAACTATGTTGATTTTCATTTACAAAGTATTGCAAGGCAAGAAACACAGTTTCAACTCTGTGGCATTTACTTATTATTTCTCTTTTTTTTTTTTTCCCCCCAAGAGGATGGCATAATGTCAGCTAATGCTCTTTACCCAAATGTAGCTCACTATAGTTGTCCCTCCACACTTTATTATTAATCAAAATAAAAATTATGTAAGATACTCACTGCATTCCAAAATGCAGAACTGACGGGTGAAAATGTAAGGCCTTCCCATTTGGAGGCATCTTTGCTGAGAAGCTGAAAAAAAGGGATAAGAGGCCATGATTATTATTTAGTGGGTATAATGCTACAACACTGCAGGGAAGGACAGGCTCTGACTCTTTATATTCTAACCATAATCTATTTCCAAATATTCTCATACATTCCTCTCGCTGCCATAAGACTGACCTTTTAAGAAGGTTTCTATACAACAGCACGTGCTGGAAATACCATGCCAATAAAAGTGCAGTTTAAGAAGTATCCCATTTTAAAGACAATGCTGGCTTGGACAACCTCCCTCAGTCATGCTGATACACCTGTTTATGGGGCTGCACAGTGAACTACAGAGGGAAAACAACTTCAGAATCCTGGGGAATGAAAATTACATCGGCATGGAGCAGATCCCCAGCCTTGTCAATTCAACATTCACACAAGCACTGGTATGAGCACACCCGAGAGATGCAGAGGTAGAGGAGTAAATAGCAGCCTGTGCAAAAGCCGACATCAAGAGAAGGTCTTGCTATGCTGTAGAGCTTTAATGCAAAAGCCAACTCATTTCTTATATGCATAAGAGAGTTAGAAATAATATGAAACACTGATCATCATCATCTTTCCTTTGCCCTAGGAAAATTCACAATACAATTCCCATCACTTCTAGCACATTTTTAGCTTATTTCAACATGAGTCAATGCCTTATAACATAGAAATCCCAGGATATCTTCACCACTTTCTCAATTAAAACCTGTCCTCTGCAAGTCCTAACAACCACAGTGGTAAAAAGCAAGTCCAGCACTTGTTCATTACATGTGTGTACCCAGTGCTAAGCTGCTAAAAACTTCCCCAGAAGCAGTCTGCACGCTGCATGGCCAGAACCAGTTTCATCTTCACTGGATGATGCTAATAAGTATCATAGCAAGCATAAGTCTGAGAAGGGAAGGATGGACTGTGGTCTCATTAGTTATCCAGCTGCTTTGCATAATGTGTGGTAGTACAGTTAATTGGTCTCCAATTTAAAAATGTAGTTCTGTAACATTACACCTTTAATATATTAAAGTACCTACATAATTCTGTTGTTATATTCCAAACCAATAGACACCATAATTTATTACCACTCAGGAAAAATCAGGTTTATTATTATGAAAACCCACAACTTCTATGAAAATATTGCTCATACGAGGGAGCAAACTCCCTTGCTGGTAGCGGGAGGAATGCAGTATATCCAGGTAGCATTTCTGGGGAGCTACTAGAAAGTAATGAAAGAACAGATGATGCAGAACTACAAACTCTGGGTGAATGACAGTCTCCTTCCAACCATCTTGTCTCTGCCCCAGCCAACTCCTTCTCTGTTCCTAGAAACATGGCAGCAACGAGCACCTTCTTCCCTTTCCAAGTCAGCCTCAGAGACATACCCAGAAGGAAAGTCTGAATATTGCTGTAGTAAACGTACACAAATTAAAATTACTACTGCAGTGAAATCCCCAGACATTTGGGGCAAGGCACACTTCTTAAGGGTCCTCTGATCCTTTTTTTATATGCACACACATATATGGCAAAATCAAAGTTAAGCCTGTGGTTTATGCACTATAGTATCACCCTGAACCCCATCGCGGCTCAAGTTTCTAGCATCTTGCAGGTACTGCTGAATTAATCTTTTCCCACCAGAAAAACCTTTGCTGAGAAGGGCAAGAAGCCAAGTGCTCCTCTGTGCCAGCAAGAGTACCTGGCAGTGGCTCTCCAAGACTTACTAATCTTCCTTCTGGGGAGCTCTAGCGGCATCAGCACTTTTCCTCTCAGCCCTCACTCTCTGCAATAGGCCCCTGATGCACGGGGTGCAGATGCAGTTGTGGATGTAAGAAGACTGTATTTCATTTGGTTTGGGTGAACAAGGCCATGCTGTAGCACTGATTCTTAAAAATGCACTGTGTTCCTGTCCAGACGACAATCACAGCCAACCCTCTCCTAGCCAGAAAAAGGGAAAAGCCCTCTGACATCAGCAGCACCTGCAGCAGGATCCCAAGGCTACTGTCCTATTCCTTCTGGAGAAGGCAGCCAGGACCCAGGATGGCAGAAGCTGAGCCTCAGCCTCTCCAGGCTCTGAGCTAACTTCTGAGCATGGAGGAAAACATCCCTGCACACCACTCCCCAGCAACCCCAGGAACAGGTCTGTGGTTACAAGTCATCCAGCTTCTACTCTGCACCCCACAAAGGCTGCCGAATTGCCCCAAGCCCCAGCCTGGCCCCGAAAGTAGAACAGCCACATTCCTAGGGCGCTGTGTGCACAACCCTGGCCAGCTCCAGGGCGTCTGCACTGCTTATCAGCAGCCCTGAAGCAGTGCCAAAAAACAACTTGAGAGCTGATGAGTTTATTCAATGGAAGGGCTAGTGGAAAGAGAAATCCACCAGTGTTTCGGGGTTCCCCCCTCAACAAGGAAGAAGATGACAGGTTGGAATAGCAGGAGTGAGCAGAGGATCATTCTGCCCATCAAAAAGGGACAGGCCCATCTATATTAGAAATGTGTTACCACAAGTCTCGTAAAGCCAGCTGGGAGCTGGCAGAACACCCCTCTGCACCCCTGAGCTCCAAACACCATTCAACACATTCAGATCTCTGCAGGGGATCTGACAGGGAAATAAATGTCAAAGGCAATTTATTAAGACATTTAAAAGCTGAAGTAACTTAAGTAACTTTTTAAAACAAAATATTTAGTTTTGGGGTTTGGCGGTTTGGTTTTTTTTTTTGGTGATTTGTTGGGGGTTTTCTTCTTTCCTTTAAGAACCTCATCTCACTAATAGATTCACCTCAAATTATGCCAAAAATTTCTCTTTCAGCGCAGACAACATGTCCAAAAAAGTACATGGATCGTTTCACGAGAACTTTACAAGCCTGGGAAAGACACACAAATATCAGCCTGAGAATGGAAGTCTTGAAACAACAAACGTGGAGAAACAGTCCTCTTCATAGTTGGAAGCCAGGCTGCTTCTGTTATTTCATTGCTTGTAAAATCGGCTAACATCGCATTATGCATGCAATCGAACAGAGCCGGACTCCACACTTATGGCATCTTTCTGTTTTTTCAGGCAGACCAGTTGAACACCAACTTCTGAATGATAAATTCTGACACAGCAGGCCAATTCCAACATTTCAGGGGCATTTTCAAGCACAAGTGGAGCACAGAACTGGAAAGGGAAAAAGAAATACGAGAGGGGACGGAAATTCCTGGCAAGTACTCTGAACACTTAGCAGTAATTGCCTTTGTATCAAAAAGCTAGTTTAACTGGCCTCATTATCACTGCCAGCCCAAGAATTTAATGCCCTTCCTCCTCTTCATCCTCACAATATATCTAAAATGCTGACACCCTGGATCATCCAGCTACAGGAAAAAAGAACAGGTGAAACACTAGGGAGGCAAGGGAGGGCTCCACAGGTCACCCAGAACACCCAGGGCAGGCGAAGATGGAAGCAGGCTCTGGGGGGAAGGAGAAGGTGAACCCAAAAGATCCGCAGCTCCAGCCTGCTCCAGCTCATCACCTGATTCATAGAATCACAGAATGGTTTGGGTTGGAAAGGACCTTAAGATCATCCAGTTCCACCCCCCTGCCATGGGCAGGGACACCTCACACTAGAGCATGCCACCCAAGGCTCTGTCCATCAGATGGGTGATCCACAGAAAACACGCAGCAGAGAGGGGCAAACCCTGAGCATGCACACAGCTCCCAGCACCAGGGATGCTTGCCGGGGAGAAAGGTGTATGTGGAGCAGACAAAAAGGGGCTGGAGGGGAAGGTGGGGTGAGGAAGAGGGGTGATACCAGGGGAGAAAAGCAGGATGGAGGAATGCAAGAACCCCCAGACTGCCTGTGCAAGCAGAGAAATGTGTCACTCCAGGGCAGCAGTTTTGGGTTGTTTTGTTGTTGTTTAAAGGAGCATGAGCTGTAAAATCTTAAGCCATCATATTCCCTCCACTGAGAAGCCCCGTATGTGCTTTTCTGTAGGAAAAAGGGCATCAGAGAATATGGATAAGTTATTCCAGCCTTTTACAACATTTCCTGCACCAGGAAAGAGCATTCTGGTGTCCTGCTGATGTGGGACTAAAAGGGGATGCTAATATAGGGATGCTGAGAGCGCTGTTAAATACACAGTTGAAACTGTTTTGCCCTCACTTCTTTCAGTTCTGATACTCTTCGATGTAACTAGTAAAAATAGGTAAACGCCCAGGTCAGTATGAATTTTTATATATTTATATAAATTTTATATATATATAGATATATATATATTTTCGCAGCCCCAAACCCTAATATTTATATGCAATTTATAGGACACACAAACATTTGTTCCAAATAAGCAAAGACCCTTTTATTTCCCCGAAGACCAAAAGATATTTTTCTGTCTTCCTAACAGATTTAGTCATACTTCACCAGCCAAAATCACAAGAGAAGTATTTCTCCTAAAAATCCAAACAAAAGGCCAAATCTACTCTGAATTTCCCCATTTTGTGTTGGTTTTTTCTTTCATTTGTTTGTTTTGTTGTGTCCTTTTTAAAAAAAATACAAACTTCAAAACTGGAGTTAATTCATCTAATTCCACATATAGAACACTCAGCAATCCGCAGAATAAGCTGCATCTGACCGGAAGCGAAAGAACATTTCCTGGAAGGAAGTTTATCCCAGCGTCACTTTTTCTTCTATTAGCTCCTTCAAGTCTGCCTTGTGTCTTCAATTCTTTACTTTAATTGATTACTCTAGATTAGCTTAGAATGCATGTTATCCAATGATTCAGATAGCAAGCCTACTGTAGTTGAGAATAATCATAATTGCCACTTGGTGCCTTTTCTTCATCCTTCCTTTTTGTGCCCTTTGTTCACAGCAGATGAAGAAAAACCAAGTCAGGGGAAGGCATTTTATTGTTGGGTCTTTTGCTTTACGGTTGTGGGGTTTTCTTGGAAACAGCAGGCAAAAAGGTCTGGGTTCTCTAACGAGAGGTCTTTTTTGAGTGAATCTGCTTAGGCAGTACTGTTTTATTTTTCAGTATACTGATAAAGTAAAATTGTACTTATGTTTGGTATTTTGGCACTTCGGATGTTCAGTGCCGGAATATTAATGAACCCTCAGGATGAGGTTCTGCGATAAGAAAGCATGTATTGTTTAGGAAAATACAATTTTTATATGTAAGCTGAAATGAGAGAAATGAAATTAAAATCCCCTCATTTACTGACTAATTTTAGATTCATTCCTCTAGATTACCCTTCATAAACAAAAAGCAGACTAAGAGGATAAGATTCACACTATGGGAACAACTAAACCCAAATGCTTTTAATAGTTCTGATTACAGCCCATGCAAGCAAAAAAATAAAAAAATTTTACACATGAAAACAGTTAATTAAGAGGAAATTGACAGAGAAATAGCAGCTGAACCAAAGTCTTCTGCAGAGATGATTCAAAGCTTTGGTTTGTCACATCCCCTCGTCCCTCTCTTCTCTCAACCTCCCATTTACCAAAGGCAGTAAAAGCACCAAGCAGTCATTACAGAGGTTAAACTGCAGCTCCTGAAAAGACACACAGCAGCTTTGAAAGAGATGATAAAATTGTTTGGAAATATGAAATTAAAACTTGAGTTTACCATCACAACAACTCTGCCAAAACCAGAAACAGATGTGTTTTTAAATTATGATTTTTTGTAACCAAATTTATCCTTTTTCCTAGAGGCAGAAAGAGTCCTCAGAAATCAGAAAATATATTCACCTTGCAATACCCCTATACAGCTCTCAAGCAAGCTATATGTGGTGTGTCCCTGCAGGGCTGTGGCTCCTGTGCAGTACCCCACAGCCTCAGCCCTTACACGCTCACCACCTCAGCTCCAGAGACTTATGGAACTTCTCCTGAAGCCCTGCCGGTACCAACCTGAGACTCAGGCGATAACACATGAACCTCTCAGTCTTTGTAGATGTTTTTATTTTTTAAAATGTCCAGCAGGTAAAAGAACAAAAACATGAATTTTAAACCCTGGAAACCTAGAAGTCAAAAAACTCCACTATTTTCAGCACCGCACTGTTTGGGAAGAGGAGGAGGACTGACTCACTGCTTCTGAATGCTTGGGGATTGGCAAACCATCCTTAGGAATCCACTTACAGCTTTACCAGAGAACAGTGCTGCTTCTGCAAGAAGGGTGGTCATCTTTTTTGCTGAGCTATGCTATGTACATCAGAGACTGAATCCTAGGCTGTGAAAAGCAGGAGAGGCCAAAATGGTGTTACCCATCAAATAACATGTGTGCATGCATGCCTGATATTTTGCATGTTTTGGCTACAGGAAAATACGAAAGGGGAGCTAAACCAAAATAAACCAGTGAAATGGATGAGACAATCTCTTTAAAAACAAATCCCATGGTTTCTGGCCAAAGTCACGATTTAAGGGGCAGAGAGGTCTAGCAATCTTTGTTTTCTTTCTCTAAACTTCTGAAATTGGCAAAGCAGCATATAGCCAAGACCTGCTCACCAAAGTTTCAATGGGCTGCTACTTAGTTTACTTTTAAAAGTACTGATATAAAGAGGTAGGTAAGCCTAGCTCAATGTGTAAAGCACAAACCATTCTCCATTACTTCCATTCAGCCCCTCGTCATCGCTCTCCTCCAGCAACTTGAGCAGCCCCCTCTACTCCTCTCCTCTAGCCCTGGTGTTTCCACTGACATTATTTGTCTTTCTGGGTACCTTTCTCTCGCTGCCTGTGTTCTCTTTTCCTATAAAACTCTGCAATAATGTTTATACAAACCCTTTGCAAAATAGTCACCTAAGCCAGCAGTATTTCAGTTTTCTTTATTATAAAACTACAACAAAATCGCAATGATCAAACTCACAGGATCTCACAATATAGCACTTATAAAGTCACATTTCTCAATGGGATATAAGTGGAAGGACACAGATAAAAAAACCTGGCTTTTTTCCCTTCCTTCACACCCAAACAGCCTCCTTGAAAAACATCCAAAGAAGTCAAATACAGACCGCAATAAGAACCAGAATAAGACTCGTGAAGAAATCTAGCAGAGATGATAAATAGTGCAGCACAAAGCACTATAGTGAGCATCCTGGTTAAAAGGCACGGCTTTCCTCTCCAGATGTGCCTGTGGTTTGTATTTCAGCAGCAGCAGCACAATAAAGCATGCTTAATGGCAGAATGGAATTATGCCCTCCCATAAACTAGCCCCAACTTCTGAAATAACTGAAATCTGTACTAAATTAAGAAATGAATTCACAATGACTTGAGTTCATTTGCTTTCTGAAACCTTTCAACATAGCAGCCTTCCAGTATCTGAGGGGGGCCTACAAGGATGCCAGAGAGGGACTCTTCGTCAGGGACTGCAGTGGTAGGACAAGGAGTAATGGATTTAAACTTAAACAGGGGAAGTTCAGGTTAGATATAAGGAAGAAGTTCTTTGTGAGGGTGGTGAGACACTGGAACAGGTTGCCCAAAGAAGTGGTGAATGCTCCATCCCTGGCAGTGTTCAAGGACAAGTTGGACAGAGCCTTGGGCAACATGGTCTAGTCTGACGCATGGGCAGGGGTGTTGGAACTAGATGATCCTTTCCAACCCAAACCATCCTATGATTCTATGAAAATCCTTTAGCTGCCCAGATTTCAAGCAACATCCAACACTCTCTAGAGATTGTCCAGGGGGACCCTGTATTTTTTAGCTACCTCGGACAGACAGTTACACTTAAGCAGAAGAAAACGTACCCTAGAAACCCCCAGGCACAGACCTTGGGGAATAAGAAGTGAGTTATCAGTGAATTAGGCATGCAAATCAGGCACTTACGTGGCCTAAGCTGAACCTGCAACTACTTGTGCGCACAAAAAAAGGAGTCTTGTTTCCGCGAGGCTGAGAAATATCTAAATTATTTGTTTTGGATTAATCTATAGGGCCCACCAGTCCAAAACGCACATAAAACATACTTTCCCCTGAAGCAGCTCTATCATTGCCAGCAAATCCCAAATATCCTGGCAAGCAGAACATTCACGTTCATTTTCCTTTTTGCTTCCTATAACATAACAGGTGCCCGTTTGTTTTGCAATATTTCATAAGCCAATCTCCATGTACTTAAGACAGCGATAACTACTCTGAAATAAAACCTTTAGTTTACCTTTTTTTTAAGCTTCTTTACATTTCAATTTGAATAAATCAGCAATCTTCTGTTAAACTGTTAAAATCACAGACACAGTAAAGTCTATTCTTTTTTTTAAGTTCTTCCCAAAACAAATTAAGAGTCTCTTGCCTAATACAAACACACGCTTTTGGCTCCATCAGAAGCCTTGGCATTCTCGATGTTTTATCTTGAATTACCAGGTCCTGGACTTCCAGGGGTATGAGAAAATACTGTACTTCATGTCTTTTTAAAGAATGCTTCTAGTCCATGAGTATGCATAATAAAAACACAAATCCCAAAGGCACACAAAGCAGCTCCTGCTATTTTTATTAATTTTTAAACCTCAAAGCTTTTAAGCCAAATTCCCTTTTTTTTGAGTAATTTGCTTACCCTGTAGTTGACAGACCCTCAAAAAACCCCCCCAAAACCCAACTAAAACCAGACCAAAAAACCCAAACAAAACCAAAAACCCTTTAAACTGCTTGCATAACCCAGGTTTGTTCTTCAAAAACTGACACTATGATCACAAATAATTTCTGAGATGTTAATTTTTGCCTATCTTACTTAATTAACAAGCATTAAGAAAGGCAGTCAAACCTGAAAGCACCGTGGCCTCATTTATACATGTAAATAAATGGCTGCTTTTTGAAGAATGCAGCTCAATTCTCACAACTCAAAATCACTTCAAGAGCACCTAGGAGACTCCATACCTCTGAAAGATCACACTGATCACCCAAGCTTCTGCCCAGAGTCTCTAAACTGAAAATGAAACGTTTTTAAGTGGAAATGTGCAGCTCATAGCCTTTTTGAGACACTTAGAAAACACGAACCCTAGCGAAGGAGAAGTACCTAGAGAAAAGTCTTCTACTGTGTCAGCATGGTGCCTTCTCCAGCTAACAGCAAAGCAGTAATTGCAAACCTTGTGCTGAAATACCATGAAATTTAAATAAGCATTCTCTATCCAGAGTTTTCAAAACATTTTACTGAAAGCACTCAAATTTCACAGCAGCGGTAGGATAAAACAACCTTAAGAAAGGCAGAGGATAGAACAAATACCTACCCACCTTGTACCTAGGGCTAGCACACTTATTTTTACTTATTAGGTAGTATTTAATTCTGTCCTTGCAATGGTGAAACGATGGCAGGAGACTTTAGTGGCAAGGGCTGTTTTTAGCATAGTCCTGTACTAATGTAATTAGGAATCTAACAAAAGAAGAGAGAGATATTCCAGAAGAAACAAATACTGATTCTATCACACCTGCCTCTACTAAATTAATTCCCTTAAAAATAACAATAAACTAGTTTTCTGTTCCTGCAGTGTCTACAGGACAACTACCAGTACAGAAGGAAGAGATCCAAGTGAAAACAGACCTCAGCTTTTTAACAGATCAATTGCAGTTCTGTTTTGACCAGTTAAAATAAAAATTCGTTTCATCACGCACACACAATTTTACTTATAAAGCTCCCCAAGCTGAAGAGCAGAGGGCAAATTTCTGTCCATTCAGCAGCAACCCTCCTTCAAGTGTTTCACTGGGGCAATGCAGTATTTCTCCAATTTGGGGAATCTGGCTCCTGCCTCGAGAGAAGGGGGGAGGCATTGACAGGAAGCACAGTGAAGCTGCAAAGTTCACGGCAATAGGAAGTTACATTCTTGTCAAATATCATTGCACCCAACCATTTCCTTTTTCTACTTACAGCCACAGTCAAAAATTTCCATATTAACAGAAACCATTTTAAGTTTGCACAGTTCAGCAGAATGCATGAAAGAGCTCTGTGGTCGCTGATAAGTTTGACCTGCTTAATAATTAAGAGTGATAATCTTCCTACAGCAATTAAGAGTTATAATCTTCCTACCAGAGCTGCCTTTTACTGTTTCTATGTTAATCCAAGCCTTTTAGGGTATTTTTTATAATGAAAGTGTATAGGCCTGCAGAACGGATAAGGCAAAGATCTTAACAGCCCATAGGAAACCTTTACACTGAACCCATTAAGTACTTAAAGAAAAAAAACCAAAAAACTTCCTACTTCCCCCCCCCAAACAGAAAAGAACATTAACTGAACAGGAAACTAAGCAAATACACGAAAACTCATACCTAGGACTTAAAAAAATAGTAATAATATTTTCTGCTTTTAATTTATTCCCCTTAGTCTGGACAATGCACCTGATACCACCTGCTCTGAAAAGAAGACAAGGAAAAGTCAGTAAGTTCACGTCTCAAAGCTGCAAAATCCAAGTTTAAAACAATAGTGGGAAACATCAGCCTGGACTTTGCATTTCTTCTCTTTGTGAATTTCAGCCCAAATCTTTAAAAACAAAGCATAACCTTTGAGCATCAACCTTTAAGCATAGTAATTTACCTATGAGCATCCAATACCATTTCTTGTTTAAGCCAGCGTATGAAGACACACAACCAAAATGGGTTCAATATGGAAAACTGTACAAGTTACCTAGACAGTACTTTACCACACAGCTTCATATGCTACAAATGTGGAAAAGCAAACACTACAATATATAGCTTAGATGCGTTAGGCTGGTAAGACACTGGGGAAGTCCCTCTTGAAAACTTATATACACACACTTCTTTCAAAATCCTCTTAGCAAGCATTTGCTTGAGTCACACCAACACCAGCTTTCTCAGTGCTACATTTCAGCTTTATAAGGAGAAAAACTATTACTGCTATTGATTGCCAGACTTATTAAAAACTTAATTCTCTCCTCTAACAGACAAAACTTCATGCAAGACTTCCCTTTGCATGCGCAAAATACCCAGAATTTAAACCACATCTATTAGCTTTCTAAGAATACCCATTTTTTCGTGTCATTAAACAGCATTTTCTCAAGCTGTATTATATGACTGCAAAAATAGGATGCAAAGAAATACAAAGAGAAGGAGAAAGGCTACACTTTCCTTAAAGGTATTTCAAGCATGGTGCTGTCGGGTGAAGCAAAGTCATCCTGCATAGCGCAGGGGAACAAAGCTGCTCTCCCACACCCCAGGGGTCACTACCAAATCTTAAGGAGGAAAAGTTAAAAGGTAAGTCACTAACCAAAGAGCAACACCAAAAAGTAGCTTTGGCCCAAAATCAGGGGCATCACTCCCTTATTCTTGCTTTCCAGCCCTCCCAGTTGGGATGCATGAACTATCTCTTCTGTAGTCCCCCTCCAAACATTTTGGTGTCACTTGCAAAGCTTTTTGTTCTGGTGCACCTAGTAATCTATTGGATCAATGCCATTTTACATGTGATGTGCAGTATTATTTATTAGATGGGACATGTATTTGTTCCAGAAAAATACAGAACTTTATTTGTATGAAGAACCTTTTAAAATTACTATAGTGATAAAAAAATGCATACTACTTTTATTGTTCATTCACTTTTTATTAACTAATTGCACTGTCACATATACCTACTTGCTTCAATTGCACAGTCACATATACCTACTCTCAAACTACAAGCTTTTATTTTCCAGCTCCCCATACAAAACTCCAGTTATACTTCCCAATACATCCCCTCCTGCAGGCAGAAAAAGAAAGGGGGAGTCCTCCACAGCTTCAGATCATTTCCACACATGGTGGCAGGACACCATCCAGACAGCCCGCTGAATTCCCCTGCCTGCACCTTCTGAAAAGAGCAGCTTGCTGCGCTCGCCTGTCTTGTGTCACACAGCACTCTGGGTCGTGGTATGCAAAATGGGAAGACAGCTCCACGATTTAGTGCTATTAATAAAAGGAAGCGCTCTCACAGTGCATTTGTGACCTACTCCTATGTACTACCGTGTATTTATACTTTGTTAGATAATGTTGTTAAAGAAAACAGAGACATGAAAAAACTTATACCAGAAAATTCCAACTGGAAAAATTTCAAAAACTTTGGCATTACCAGGATTAATAGTTACAACGCTTATTGCAGAAATTACCAGGTCCTTACAAAACATCTGGGATCTGTTGAAGCCAATGCACAGCATATGCTCTGAGCCAATTTCTTCTGACGTACAAAATGCTGCAACCTTCTGCTATTAAACAAAGCAGAACCATGTGAAACACACCCTGTTTCACAGTTTATTAACAAAATGTCTACCACCAAAAACAACCTCAGGTATGTTACGGCTGCCACGTTAACCTCTAGAGCTCTGATTTCTAACAAGGGGCACCTTGAGCCAACAAGTTAACATTTGTTTCCTTCAGCAGGATTGCTGGTGGGGGAAGGAAAAGGAAAAAAATTAGCTTTAGAAAAAAAGCAGGAAGTCAGCTTTTGATTATTTTGTATCAGTTAAGAAAAAGTACTTGCAATCAAGTACTATATTAACACTCTACCTTCCCTAGACTCTTGCATTTCTGCCTTTATTTCAAAGCTAGAAGCTAATCGGAGTTCACCAACTTTAAATTTTCACCTGTGAAACTAAGGGCAAAGAACCAGTAATGCTATTTTTAGTTTATTAACAAGCCTCAAACCAGAAGTCTTCTTTCACTGCAAGAAAAGATGCACACTCAAGATATTAACCTGCTTGACATGGAATTTCTCAAGCTGCCTGTGAGAGGAAAAGATCCTTTGGACAGGCCAAAGATCTCTCTGCAGCCCAAAGATGCATTTAACTGGGCTTAGCATCGATCTCCGGTCCTTCCCCACTGGCAAGATAAGCAAATCAACGTCATGGTCCCATGTGGGAACCCACTCGGACTTGCACAAAGTCCTCCTGAAGCCAGTGGAGCTTCATGGGCAGAGAGGTGGGCCTGGGAATGGGACTGGAGTGGACCACTTCGCTCCTTAAAGGTGCATTCTGAAGTACGGATACACAAGACTTAAGTGCAGGAAAACAAGCTTGGCAAGTGCATTTAACCTCTGAACAGGCTTCTCCATGTCACTCCACAGAAATATTTCACACTAAAAAAGGAGCGACAAAGGCTTTGTGAGGCAGACCGCTCTTTCAAAACGGAAAACATTGCAAAAAGACAGAGGGAATAAGCAAGCACGAGGTGCTGCCCCAAACCACGTCATGGATTTGCAGCTACAACGAGGTCACGTTTTCATCACCTTTCCACAGCTTGTAAAATTTCATCAGAGAGGGAAAATAAAATAACAAGGTGCAAGTGCTAAAACCAAGTCTCATTGTCCCTAGTCCAGTACTTGCTCCCAGAACAACCTAACCTCCAAGCCGCATGACAAAGCCGCAAAAGACATGGAGGGGGCAACTTGCAGTTCTCCAAGTCCCAAACGAGCTTCTTCAGCTTGAGAGCAAAAGCAAAGGTCCCCATCTTACAATCTGGCAGTGTACACTCTTTATGGCTGGGCACAGCTCCCCCTTCACAGCAAACATTCAGTAACTATTCCAAGAACAAACCATCCACCAAAATGCAGCCCACCGCTTCAGTGACCAGAAAGCGTTAATAATTGTTTTTATTTATGAGGAGGAGGAAAAGAAAAAATCCAAGCAAGACTGAAAGCATGGGGACCTGGGCCGGGGGTGTGTTTGTTTTAAAGCAGCTACCCGCATCTGTGGGATCAGCCACATTATCCCAGCTACACTGGGAACACTCACAAAGGCCAGAAATGCCCCCTTTTCAAAAGGGCAGTTTAAACGCAGCAGAAACTGGGTCAGCAGCAGGCCACAGAAAATACCTAAGCAGGCAGCAGGCACCTCGTGGGTTGTAGGCAGCGGGCTTGGGGCAAAGGACTTGAATAAAAGACACAACACACCAAGACAGAAATCAGACAATAGCTATTGAAGAAAGGCAGTTAATAGCAACAAAGCACGTAAAGCACGGGTCAAGGAGTCGGTCAAGTACAGGCCCTTCAACTCCCTACCCTCCTCCTCTTGCCAGGAATCAAGATTCAGACACAAACCAGCGATGCACATGACACACAGGACTAGCAGGCAGGCACAGAAACTAAGCCGTCACGTTAAATCCACAAGACAATAAGGAACTACAAACTTACTCTACAATACTTCAGGGCTGTTCACTTCCCAAGGGCAGCACAGTGCTCCTTGTTTCTGTCTCATTTAAGAAAAACCCCCAAACACCACAAATTACATGATTTATGCATCTCTGTGTTCAGGTCTTTACTGTTTGCACGTTTACTGACGGGCAGAGACCTTAATTTTAAAATACTAACCCACAACTTCAGTCAACAGGACAATGTAATTCAGCACAAAAAATATGTATGTAGGCAAAACATAAGAGGTGACTTACAGGGTCACTAGTGAGATCTGACTTGCTGACTGCTTTGTACCCTGTGTAATAGCTGACATTAAATGAGTGTACAGCAGGACTGCTGCACACTTCCACCAGCCAGAGTGGGGAGATTTGATTCCATTTTGCACAAACCCTTAAAATCATTTTACACTGAGATAAGTTTACATAAAAGAGGTGGTGGTGGTTACACAAGGTGCAAGCAGTTATGAATCAGTCACTCCCTCCTTTCTCTCATTTCACTTCCCTTTTGCTATTGTGTGTCTTTCCTTTCATGGTTAGATTGCAATCTGCTGTTGTCCCTTATCAGTTTTGCCTATCACTTAAAATAAGCAAGCTTTTGTTTTTCCCTTCCTACCAGTATCTTTGTTCACTCTATTTTTATCAGCGGCACCTTTTTTTCTTTTCCCTCCTTTTTTCCTCTTCACAATCTTTAGTCATTTTTTCTCTTGTTACCATACTTCCCCTCCTTTCCCCAGTCTCTCTGGCAATGACACCCCATCCTTCCCCCACTGCCAGATTCTAGCCCAGACAGGTTCAGCATCACATCCGAGTGGTTTCCGGCACTGCATTAGGCAAAATGTCTCACCGGCACCATTGCTCGCTGGCTGCCCAGCCTCTCCCCACTGACCATGCATGGATGGAAGCGTCCTGTTCTGGTAGGGTTTTGCCTTCACCAACACGCTGCTCCGAGCTTTGGTAAGAGGCCACGGAGCTGAATAGGAGCACCCCATGCACCAAAGCAGACAGGAGCTGTAAGCAGCAGCTCCCCAAGAAAGTTCTAGGGGTTGCTGGGGTGCCCTTTGCTTCTGCAGCAGAAAGTCCTGTGGTACTCAACATGCAGGCTGCCAGTCTCAGGCACTGCCCCAGAACACCACAGACTGAGGCTGGGTGTCTCAAGCCTCTGTATCTGTACAAAAACCCGAGCAGAGCGGGCAAGCCAGGCTCATTGAGCAAGTCAGAAATGCTGCAGGGTTGAAAAAGCTACTGCAGCTTCACCTGCTGCCTTGCCCTCAGCGAGAAGGGGAAGCTGTGGAGGCAGGAAAGCTCAGGGGGGACATGAGCACTCCCTCACTCTGGGCTCCAAAATTAGGAAACCTGTTATTCCCCCTCCCTCTTTAAGCGCTTGGAAAAATAAGCTCCTCCTAAGAGCAATTCAAAGCAGCTAAATTAAACTCCCTTGACCATCCTCTGGTGAAACCTCTTTCTCACTGCAGGCACAGCTGGAGGTGACCAGCCTTCCAACATCTAAAGCTCTGTCCCAGAATTACTCCTCCACTGCTGCCCAAGTGCTTCCCCATAGATGAGACCACATACTGGTGGTGGGGATGGAACCTGCCTGTCACCAAGGGCCAGCTCCAGGTCACAGGGCAGGTGAACTTTGACTGGCTACTGTCCTTACAGCTCTTCTATTGCTTTAGAAAACACTTTTTATCATGACTGGTGCAATTTGACCACCACCATACCCTCTATCCTAACGTGCTTTCAAGCAAGAGATGGTCAATGCACAGATGCCATGATGGCACTATAGGATACTGCATTGTTGTAGTTACAGGGCAACAACACTGCAAAATAGTCTCATGGCCTCAACACCACCACTGGTTTTCCCATTTAGCCACCACCTTGCTGCCACCTCCTTCTCCTCAGATGCTTGGCCCCTCGGGCTCTGGCTCCCCATCAGGTAATGGTTCTGGGCTGCTGTATCCATGGGATTTGTTCCCGTCTCTCCAGAGAGAGCTGTGCTGGGACAAGGGTCTGATAAGCCCGGAGAGGATTAAATGGGAAAAAACAGCACTTAGTGCAATTTTGCAGTGTAGTTTGTTGCAAGACAAACACCACTGGGTATCCTGCCAGACAGCAGGCACTTAACAAGGGAGGAAAGAAAACCACTCCTCCTCCTCCCACCTCCCACAGCAAAACCCCACTGCCTCTTCACCCAGAGGTTTAATACCAAAACACAGGTGTAACCCTGCCACTGGGCAGTACTCATTAATACTGACAGCATCACTACTCCAAAATGTCTGGGATTTGTGATTAGTGCATGATGTGGGAGCTGACCTGCTACAGTATTACTTCAGCCATGAGCTAGTGCCCAATGCCCAGACTGCATCTGAACCATGACTGTCCAGCCCTGTGGGTGATGACAGTCACGTCCTAATAACTTTGGTAGAGTCCCAAAATGAAAATTTTTCATGTTTCAATTTCAAAGAGCAAACAACTACACTCTGTAATTTCTGCATTAACTCCTGCAAATGCAACCAAATCTTTCTGGACAACATCTAGTATCTACAACTGTGAAATTTCATGCAATGCACATCTCCATACTCAGTAGCAGCAGTCACAAACGTAATTAAACTTTAAAATTACAGCTTTTATTTTCTACCAATTTTTTTTTAAATGAACTACAATTTATCCTGAAAGAAAATAAATCTACTGTACTGTCAGATATTTCAGTATAATTCAACCAACCAGTTTTGCTTCTTACCCTAAACTCTCTAAGGATTCAGCTCTGTTGTGCAATGACAACTGCTACACTACAACGTTTGTGAAGATGGGTTTCAGACAGAGTGAAATGTACCCATAGGACACACTTGTTTATAAAACATCCAGCCTGTAACAGATGAGCAATTAACGGCTTTTACATATTCCCACCAAAAAGCCTTGAGAACCTGGTGCACTGTGCTCTGGTGCTCTGACACAAAGCAGCAAGGAAGTCCAAGAGCCTCGTGGCATTTTTCTATGGCCTGTGGAAGCTGCACCTCTCCTCCAAGCACACTGCTGCCATGGAGTTAAAAGGCAACAGAATGTACAGGAACCTCAAGACCTTGGAAAGCAGACAAAGCATCCTCCTCGCAAATAACATACAAACAAGCACACATCTGTTTTTTCTCTCTCCAGTGCTAAACACATCACACTGAGACTGCTGGCTCAGAGCCAAAGAAGTCTTCAAAGTCCCTCTTTGTTCCAAGTGTATTCCCAAATGCTGCTCCGACAAATGTGGACTGGTCTTCTAATTGCCAGGAGTTGGCACTCAAGCACATGCACATGTATTCATATAGCCCAGTTTCAGTTTGATACACGACTGCTGAACCTGTTTCTGTTCCCATTGATAAGAAACAAATACCTACAGCTAAAAGACTACAAAGAGCTGCCTGATCCCACCAAACCCACATGCTGCCCACAGAGGAACTCTTCAAGAGCACCAGCAGGAAACTGGATGCCAGGTGGCCTGGCTTAATTTTGATAACCAGAAATCACAGAAATAATCGAAGCAGCTTCACAGGAAAGGTCAAGACTTCAGTGCGCCAACACACTTAGAAAATCATTAAGTACTAACATTTGGATCCACTGCTTGCCAAACACTGTCAGCTCTTTAATAACTGTGCAGGAGTTAATGGCAACACTTGCAGCGACTCAAAGCCAGTCTCTAGAGCTTCTGGAAATATGAGAGTCTGTATAACAATCCCATTCTCTATTCAGACTCCCAAAAGCTTTTCAAGCATATACCCACCACACAGGTGACGAGGAAAAGCCCTCCAGTAAATCAGGAGGGGAAACAAGGCTGTAAGAACATGGCAGCATTCAGGGGGCTCAGAGAAGAACAAAGACCAGTAGAACAAGAGAGATTATTAGTTTTCCACTAGATCCTGTATATGCATTCACACATAAGTAAAAAAGGCTGGGAAATTTCCACTCAGGAGATCAACATGTATATGCTACCAACAAGGCAGATAGATAGTAGCAGAAACTAAAATAAGCAGATTACAAACTTGCCATTTATCCCTTTTTCTACTTTGTAAAGCTGAGACTGCCTATTTAATTAGGAGTTAACTTTTTCTTTTTTGAGACAGAGATACAGAGATATGTGACAATGGAATTATGCTTCAGGCTCTCAGAAAATAACCAGGTCCTGGAGAGAAACATTAAAACAATGAACAGCAATTTAAAAACCTGGAAATTATGGAATAGATAATGATTTCTGTATTCAAAAGATACAGTGACAACTGGCCAGACCAGCTGCAAATCTCAGGACTGCAAGGAAACTGAGGTTTTTTACAACGCAAGCTCAGCTACACTAGTGCAAGCTTCACCATGTCATCATCCAAAAGAACAGTTTCTAGGCTTAAAAAAAGGAGTTGTTTCCTGCATTTCTCACATTTCCTTAAGGACCTTGCTGTTGTGAGCAAACATTTTAACACTTTTTTTCCCTAGCTCAGAAAGCCCAACTTCTAACTGAAACACAACAAAACCATGAACCAGAGTCAACACAGCCCGTGCTTTCAACAGAGCTGAACATCAGTCACTATCTTTACTTTCTTCCTTTTACTTCCAAGTCCTTACAGCTTCTTCATTTGTCTTTATGAAGTTTTGAAGTAGAATTTGGCTTTTATCAGGCAAAAAATATTATTCTGCACTTCAAATTTCTTAATTTTGACATCTGTGGAGTTCTGGTGTCCAGGTGGGTGAGATGGTAAACCACTGATTACAGCTTATTAGCTACTGCAACAGTATCTTGAAACAGACATGTGGCTATCAGAAGATGAAAACCTCACCAAAAACAAAACCACCGGGCTACTTCTCAACCTCCTCTTGAAAAACATCTTCCCTTCTCTCTCCTTTACCTCATAAGTTTGAGAAAAAAAAAACTTATTCACGGTGACTGGTTTTGACTGTGGAATTGCCGTGTTTCACATTTATATAAAGTCCGCTTGTTCTACAGAAAGCAAGGTCTGTTTTGTGCACACACATACATAAAAAGGACCCTGAGCTGTCCTTGTTCAATTTGCACATTCTGTAAGTTACCAAGACACATACACACACACAAAAAAAAGCAGCTTTATTTGCATGCCACTCTGGGGACAGAAGATGCAGAAGAAGATAAGGTGACTACTAACACAGCCAGCTTCACCCTCTATCTTCCTTATCTCGGGTAGCATCCTGGACATAACAGAGAACGGTGGACCCCTGAGAGGACAAGCAGACACCTAAATTATTCATACTGACCATGTGTTTTTCCTAAGCAATCAGCCTATTTGATTAAAGCAAACTCTTCTATAAATATAAAGCAAATATTTGCAGTGAGTACTCAGAACTCTGCAAAAGAGATAATACACACTGTTGTCAGATGCAAGTATAATATTTGATAAATTTTTCCTCTCCCTGAAGTAGACAGGGCTATTCTGTCCTGATTAAGAGGTTGTTCATTCTGTAATAACCACCACAAAGAAAAAGTCTTTTCCCAAAGCAGCTATTCAAGAAAGCAGATAGAAAATGTTTAAAACAATGTAACTAACACAGGTTTTTTAAATTTAGGCTTGAATTTATAAAACTGAACTGAAAGTGGTACAGATGAGCTATTTGCTTTATTTTCCTGTCAATGTTTTTACTTACGTTACCATGGCAAACACCAAAATTACTGAAAAGGCTCCTTCACCTACTTGCCTACAAGTCATGCACCCAAAGCCACTGCCAGGGTGGGAGTGCAGCTTTCTCTGAGCACAGCTTTCCTAGTTAAATAAAAATACATGAAGCAGCATAAGCCAGGTTTGCATTACTTTTGAGTCTTCAGGAAGATGAGAGTCAGGTAACAGCATTGCCTAAAACACTCTACCACACTGCATCAGACAGATTTCAGGGAACTTTACACCCAGCTTGTAAGAATCAAGGCAGCATGCAGGGGTTGATTCAGGAGCGGACCATGCAAATTCCTGACAGGGAGCAAGCTGTTGTTTCTGGTTTGATCTGGTTTGGGGTTGAGGGGAGTGTTTTTGTTTGGTTGGTTTTGGCTTTTCATTTTTTATTTTGTCATAATTTGCCAATCTGCAGCAACAGAAAAACTACGAAGCTAAATGCCTATGGGCATTCAGATTCAATTCAGATTGCTGACATCAGTCTATTATTCCAGATGTCTATCATTTAACTGCATAATATTAAAATTATGGCAAATTAAGCTCTCTTAAGGGCAACTAAGAAGCGGCTATTAAGGAAGTAAAAATAATTTATTAATAAATTACAGATATAAAGCTAAACCTTTTGTGGCCCACAAATCAGAGGGATTAGCCTGAGATTAACACGCATCTGAAATACATTATTAGTGTATTAAATGTAAAAGTAGAAGCATAAGAAGAGAGTTCCTATTCTGAACTACCTATAGAAGGAGCATGCATGAGTTATGGGAACACCAAGTTTACAAGGATTAGGACAAACATGCCACAGCAGCTGCTTTTACCACCTTCTTTTTTTTTTTCTCTTTTTTCCCTTTTTCTCTCCTCTAAGCATACAAAGCATGTCCTAACATCCCCTTTTTCCAAACAAGGAAGGTTAAGTTGAACAAGGAGAATGCCATTTACGCAGTGGACCTGCAGGGCACTCGCGGCATGTGGCTGCTTGGCAGGAAGAGCTGACCGTCCCCATGTGTTTGCTGAATGACGATACCAACAGCCTGTGTCACCATGAGATCTGTCTCTGCTCTTGTATAGCTTTGCAGACAGTACTGAAACTAACACAGAATGGAAAATAAGACACCATATGCCCTTTTGTCCCACCTGCTTAGATCAGGACTGTCCTAATCCTAAAGGCCATGCATTCTGGGTGGACTTTGCCCCAAAGCACAGGCTACAGGGGTAGCCTCCAAGGCTATCCATCACACTGATGCAAATGTTCTTCCCTTCTCCTACCCAACAGCTATTGACTCGATAAGGCATTAATCCCAACAGGATGTTCTCCCTCTCAGCCCCACACTTTTGGGGACTAATCTGCTCATCTACCTCACCAACAGTTAGCAGAGCAGCAGATTTGGCTGGGCTCCTCTGCAGCTCCTCCTGCACTGCAGCAGATAAGGGAGCAGAGAGGCAGCCTTGGCACGAGTACCACCACACAACCAGAAAGTGGGAAAAGAAAGTGAAGAAGTTAACAGAAGAAGAGAAAGATACAGGATGCCAAACTGTAAAGCACAGTTTATTTGTCTGTTTAAAACAGGTCATTACATGTGAGAAAGTTTACTCCAGTAGCACATATCCACACATACAGCTTCTTCACATACACTAATCCTTGCACAATCAATAACCTCATAGCCCCAGCTGAAAGGAGACTGTCACTGCTGCTATTTGTACCAGTATAGAAACTGGAGTAAAGACAGCCTGTGTGGCTTTTCAAAGCAGTGCAAGACATATGAAAGCACAAGTGCCAATTTTCAATTACCACACCAAGATTGCTTTTATTTCTCAAAGTCAAATTGTCACCCATAGATGAGAAAGTCCATTTTAGGTCAGCATACAAGCCAATGTACAGATCGAACCATGGGCATCTTCCAGCCCAAGAGGGCTTACAACAGCAAGAGAAATGCATACATACCATCAGGGCTTCTTCAGTGAAAGCAGGCAAGATTTTGATGAATGGGATTGCAACAGCATATCAATAATTAAATCTGGCCATGCATCACTTTTAAAATATTTCAGTTAACGTCAAGTAGGACTTATGCCTAGGACAGAAGTAGGACAGCTCTTCGCAAAACACAGTAGGGCTGTCCCGTTTAGGGACTGTAGTGACATGACAGGGGGTAATGGGTTTAAACAGGGGAAGTTCAGGTCAGATATAAGGACGTTCTTTACTGTGAGGGTGGTGAGGCACTGGTATGGGTTGCTCAAGGAATTTATGAATGCTCCATCCCTGGCAGTGTTCAAGGCCAGGCTGGAGAGAGCCTTGGGTGACATGGTCTAGTGTGAGGCTCCCTGCCCATGGCAGGGTGGTTGGAACTAGATGATCTTAAGGTCCTTTCCAACCATTCTATGATTTGCCATTAACTCCAGATCTTAAAAAGCCATAGTGTTAGCTCCTCAGTCTGGTGTGAAACACGGTACAGCTGGCCCAGGCCACTGCTCTCATTTCAGAAGTGCTGAAAGCAGCTTAGGAACAAATAAATAAATGGATAGCTTGACTCATTTGCTAGCACACAGCACTGTCATGCCATGTCCCAGGGAAAAAAAACCAAACACCACAAACAAAAGAACTAAACAGGTTTTTTACAACCTGTATCAATGCAACACAATTCCGCAAAAGGAACAGTATTTTGGAAGAAGCAATGCACACAAGCGGACAGCTGTCCCTAACAGCACTTAATACAAAGTTCAGCAAGGCAAAGTTCATCGGTGAATGAATTACAACATATAAAACAGAGATAAAAGATTAAAGCAGCAATAGTTCAACCTGCCACCTTGGCTGTTCCTGGTGGAAGCATAAGTAAGGGGAGGAAGAGTAACACTGACAGTTCCTTCCAGAACAATTTGTTTCTTCATCTATGAGAGACCCCCCCAAGTTTGTTGGCCTTCTAGCAATTTTTCTCTGTAAGCTTTTTTTTATTCTAGCTTCACATTACCCTCTGTGTTCCCAAATGTGTTTCCTTAGGGATTTTCACCCAAGCATAACAGGTACGTGTGTGGACATCTCATTTCCACTCCTTTACTTCTATAGTACTTTACATAAAGTAAATTTCATTTCTTTAGGCACCCAGCAAAACTTGAAATGAGTAGTCCCTTGGTGATGTGGTGAAACTGTAAGCAGGATACAACAGCAGTGACTTATCAATTAAAAACAAAAGTTAACCAATATCGAAGCAGGTTTGGGTGCAACCCAGTAAAAACACCCATTCCATGCATACTGTAGAAATGTGTTACTACATGCAAGTGCATTAATGTTAAGTAAAAACCTTCTTCCACACGAAATGCAGCTTTTTTGCCCCCCCCTTTTTTTTAATACACACAAAGATTTCTGCTTCTTTTATAAAGAAAAAAAATAATTAAAACTATTAACAATTTAATAAAAGCAAATATCACTACTACAAGTCATGACCAAGCATATATTCTAGGAAGTCTTCATGTAATGGGGAGGTAAATTTAATGTCAACCTAAATGATTGTGGTACTTAATACAAGCTTAGGTTGAAAATACTGGTTTAGGATGGTTCCTTTCAAACAGTTTAAGCACTCACTGACACTCTCAAAACTATTTTTCAGCTCTTCATTTCAATACGTTTTCTCAATGGATACTCAGTTTGACTTTAACAAGAATGTTTAAAAAGTAAGCAACATAAACCACTGGTTTTCTAATAATTTGGGCAACTTTTCTGGCACAAAATCAATTTTTATTCTTCTCAGTAAAAAAAAAAAAAAAAGGCAGAAGGAAAAAAAAAAATCCAGTTGATTCTAACTTATTTTTTTCAATCTTCTTTTCCTGGCTTAGCCACTAACCAAGGTAGTTATCTGGTACACAGGCCAGTACCACCAGTCCCATGCCATTACTTCCAAAGAACTGGACTGTCAGAAATTATGTGTCCTGGGTTCATTATGGCACTAAGACCATAGGCTTTGTTGAAGGATGAGTCCCCCTGTAAAGTGTCTTAATAGTCCATCCACAGCACCAGACTCATCTGTGTCTCGACTGGAGATGAGATGAAGTTCTAGCCAGTGAGAAATTCCAGGTATGACCTCATGTGAAGCAGGCTCATTGTCCCCAGCCACTCTGGATTCTTCCTGAGGCAAATGCTATAAAAACATCTCTTAAGTATCCGCTAAACCCCCAAGTAATTTTGCAGTCAGTGCACCTTAACTGCTTTGTCTCTCAGGCAACTAGTAAGCTACTCCCTTGCTACCTTTACCTTCCAATTTCTCTTCCATGTCTGGAGCACTGCTTCAGGGACACAGCAAAAATCACAGGATTAGGAGTAATAAATTCCACTTGGTAACCAGGAGAGGTCAAAGTGCCAGGCACCAGCTGCCACTCCGAGGCTGCACTATCACCCTAGCAAGAACCCATTGGGAGCTGATATCATCTACTTCCCCAAGCAGCTCCAATCCACAGGGTCCAACACTCTCCCAGTGATCAAAGGCAAAAGTTCAACAGAAATGCTTGACTGAGCTAACTGCATCACACTTACAAATTTCCTAACAGTTCATACCTATCTACTCAAAGCAAAATATGCCCTAACTGTTACAGGTAAGGGCTGGAAAATGTCCTCTTACTAATTACACACCATACTCTTCGTATTGTGCGGCCTTCCTGTCTCGTGGACTATTAATGCACATCACATATTAAGAATGCATGCTCCTAATCTTGAGTACAGCTGTTTACCCTGGTGCAAATGCTCTTTAACATGTCAGCTGGAAAACTGGATCCTCAAAGGCCTTTCTCCAGAAGTCCTCAAAAACAAGGATTAAGAACGTCATACATGTGAAAACTTATTTTTTCTTTTGGTAGTCCAATGACTACTTCCTTGAAGTGGAGAGCTGAAAATGCTGATAGCATCATTTGTGCACATCACCTAACAGTAATGTCCCTTTATCTGTGCCAGACTTCTGCATTTGACTCATTCTGCTGCTTTAGCAAACGCTTAACAAAAAAGCAAGCACCTAATTCTCAAAAATTTGCTACTGCCAGCTGTGGCAAGCGAACAGTCACCAGTGTGAAGGGGGATGGGAGACAACAACCACACAAAAAGCCAACACCCACCAAAAAAACCCCAAAACAACCTTTCTGTTAACACCTGGCATTGACTTTCTTCTAAGAAAACTTCCCGAGCCACAGTTGTTCTGGAAGACATCTTTTTACTACTGATTTTCAAATATAAGAAACATTTTTTAAGAAAACTAAGCTTTTTTTAACAGATTAATCGAAATATACGTGGCTCTAATTCTGTCAAAGACTGTGGCCTGAAGCAGTACATCCAACGACTCAAGTACCTACTGTCCAGCATTTCTTATTTCAGAGTCTGATCCAGAGAGACAAAGCAGCAGAAAACGATCTGTGGTAGCATCCAAGCAACCAGGGAATAGGCTGGAAATTAGGAGTTACTAATTACCTTTTTCTCACTCAGGGCAGCTGCAAACCACAGACCTCCAGATCAACCACTTCTCATTCACCTCTGAAATAGCTCTTTACAAAAACTGCTATTTTGACAATGTCTTTTTACCTCCATGCAAACTTCTGTATTTGTTAAAGCTAAACTTAAGCCAGAAATATTGAGACTACATCCACACCCCTTGTGCACTTGCCACAAAAAACAACAGCAAACCAAGAAGCCCACCCCAAATGGAAGATCCTGTGATTACATGCACAGGAAGCCAGTTTACAGACTGTTAATAATACATTACTTTTTTTTGTTTTAAAGTAGGTTAACAAGTTCCCAAGAGAGCCCATTAACCTAGAATTAAAAACTGAATAAAACAATGTTTTGGGAGAAGATGTTCTCCTTTATGCCCCAAGATGTCAAACTACGCTTTCTTCAGCTCTGGGGAAAATTCTGTTTTCTCTATCTCCATTAACTTCTTTTCATACCACCACTTTAAGGTGCTTTGCTTCTATGGGCTTCACATCAAATTTCAGTAGCTTTAGCTGATTTCCCTAGGGTACGCTGGCAGACAATGAGATGGAGATGCTGCAAGCTCTCAGCTTTTGCTGCTACAGGAAAAGGAAATCCCCATGATTTCACCATATAGTAATATAAGCCAAGGGAATGAAAGTTAATCTGGAAAGAAACTAATAAATTCTAGTCTTTCTAATGTACCTTTGCTAGGTCTTCTTCATAAACTATAACATTATTCTTCTACACTGTAACATTCCTTCAGTATACAGACACAACACACATTGCTGTTTATATACGGCAGCAAACCAAAACAGTTTAAAAGATGCATAAAACCCAGTGTCTGTTTAGGCAAGTTTCCTGAAGCATTTCAGTATGGCAATAGAAGGATGTTTCCATCCATGCAATTGAACCTCATAAGCTTTACTTACAGAAGACAAGTTCATTTTTGGAAATGAGTAACTACTAGAAAAATCTTTAAGCACCGAATGACAAAAAAAGTCAAACCACTTTTTCCTATCTGAGTCTCATAAACTATTTATCTTTCAATAATATTTTTATTATTGCCATAGTAGCCTGTTACTCCATCCACTTACAGAGAAAAACAGGCAGGTAGAGATTTTTTCCTTAAGCTACATCTCTGCCTACTAACGAAAAATCTCAGAAACCACTTTCAGCACAGCATTTGAGACTGCTGTCTTCTCACTACCTCCCAATAAAGAGAGCACGCAGTGAAAATTTAACATCAAAACCTACTGTAGTCCGCAGCTGAAAATCTGGGAACATGCCAGCTTTCAACACTTTATCCCTCTTTTTGCAACGGGAGAAGGAAAAGCACAAACCATCAGCACCAGCTGTCAGAGGCATCAGAAATTCTCCCATCCTGTTTCGATACCGTCTTTGTCACTCCCACGGTGATGAGGCACAGGAGCCCTAATATGATGCTGGGTTCAGACAAGAAGGCTCCCAGTGGGGCAGAAAGAGGGGGGAAAAGCTGTGCGAAGAAGCGTTACAGTGCTTCAAGACAAACCAAACCCATCATAACCATCCACTTCCCACCCCCAGGCTTACCACCTGAGCTTACCACTCTTCTGCCAGCTCCCAGCAAGGCTTGTATTTTATCAGATCTATTGGCTCTCAAAGCCAGGGTAAGGGCAGGGAGATAAATGAGAAAAGGATTTCTGGCTAACTGCAGCCATCAGAGCATGGTGGTGTTACACATGTTTATTTTAAGTCTTGTGATCTTTCTGGCTGGCATGGCACCGAAAGCTGTACCCACATTAACACATACCAAAGGAAGGAAGTGTTTCACTGGTAGATGTCCAAGCATTTTAATCTGGTCGCTCAGAGGAAACAAAATGTGTATTTAAAAAATAATCTGTGATGCTATTTACCCAACCCTTCAAAACAGCGGAGGCCTGATATTATCAGAAACAGCAGAGTTGAGGCTACAGTGCTTAAGAGCTTTATTATTTATCTGATTTCAAGAAATAAGGCAGAATATTTATTGTTCCACAGCAACACACTAATAAGCATTTGGCTTTAAATCTTCTTTACCCCTCTCCCTGCCTTGGTACAAATTAACACTCCCAAGACTACTTATGTTTGCAAATTTTGGAATGGAAAATTGTCCTCTTGTTTAAAGAAATTCATTACAAAATACACAATAGAGCAGAATTAATAAACACAGATTTTTTTTTTTTTGTGTGTGCGTGTAAAAGCAAATGCACCTTAGAATAAGGAGAAAGAGACGCAAGAGAACATTTCAGTCTTCCATACGCTATGCACTATTTTCCGGTCTTGCTAGGAGACTAGTATCAACATTAGTTGAGAAAATAGTGAGCTACAAGTGATGAAAGTCTATTTAATATGCAGCAGAAAAAAATAATTTTTATTAGTCTGCTCAATTACACTTCAGTATTTCCTAAAGCAAAAAACAAAACTAGTTTCACTACTTTATGTTTTCATTTGAGTTTTGCTTACCTTTGCTCTTGTGGATGCTCTTCCACATCCTCCTCCAAATCAGCCTGACAAACAGAGAAAATACTATATAAGAATCTCAGAACTACAACAGGGTGCACTAGACATATGTACCATTTTTAACTCCACCAAAGACGGACTCTCACATGACTTGCTTGCAAAGCAAACTCAGAAATCTACAATTCCTAAAGAGAACCCTTGATGATTCAAGTAAGGTAGATGCTGGCCATCCCATTTGAGGTTTCTGTTCATTTTGACAAGACAAATGGTGACTTAACATGGCTGCTCCATTATTTTTTCCCCAACTGTTCATTCAACACTCATTTTTCCACTTATACAAATGCTTTTATACAAAATTCTGCTCACACACACAATTTCAATCTAAATCCATCAATTGTCCTCAAACTACAGGAAGACTATTTCCTCCACCTTCAAATTACTTACCCTTGTCAGTAAATTTCATTAGTGAGTACCTGAGTAAATTGGATGCAGAATGCCTTGAAACTCAGATCACGTGGTAACACCAAAAGCAATGGCAAGGTACCATGTTCCAACAGGGACTGCGAGATCCCAAACCCAGATTTCATAAGTGATCAGCAGCACATAAAGAAATCAGAGAGCACAGAAGCTTTAAACACAACAGCTGAGCTCAGTTGCTGGACCAAAGCAATTTTTAAGACATGCAGTTAACACACTGTGCCAGCTTGCAGTTCACAACTAACCACTTTGAGCTGTCTACAGAAATGAACTCAAGCATTGGTTCAATGAGCTCCCTGCAGGAAAACCATTTAAAACAAGCAGGTAGCTGCTCTGAACCAGCCAAGATCTCCAGGAAAGCTTTAAGTACAACTCAAAATGGACCATGTTACAGCCACCCAACCGGCGCTGATGAAACCAGGGACAACTTTAGGGAGATTAACATTTTTCAGGAAGAGGTCACAGTTATCCTGCCAGGAACAGCTAGTAAGTTTTCCCAGCTACTGCTTCTGCAAGTGATGGTTTCACAAGATGCAAGCTACAGACCTTAGCAATGAAAAAGTAGGGGGGGCAGTGGCGAAAAAGACTTTTAAAATTAAATGAATGCACCTTCCACCACTACTCCTACACATTTCCCATGTAAGTGCATCATGGAACAGGCCCCAAGCCACCAGAGCTTTGACTCTAGCTCCTATTTGCATTACATACTGGAAAAAGAAAAAAAATCACCTGCACAGACACTGAACATCTTTCTACAGGCTTCAGATGCTTAAACAGATCAGGCAGCCCTATTCATCTACTGAACAGGGCAGACAGCAGGATTTCTGAAGACTTGAGCCTTGTGCAGGGGGGGGAAAAATAGGTAACTAAGGCAGCAAATATGGTTAATATTATTATTAATAATTCACACTATAGCTAAAATAATTATAATATGGCTATTATTATTACAGCTCTTGCTGAAAGCTACCAGATGTATCTAAACATCAATCTTTTTGCTACAAGCAGCTCATCCAACAGCAGCAGCAGAGCCTTCACCATAGTATAACCTAATCTGCAACTCAACTGACAGGGAAGTACAAGTTAATCTGAGGACTTGACAATCTTTCTGTATGTATGCCCTTAAAGAGTGTTTGGAGACACCATGATAATTGTCCAGGATCTGCAACATCTTCAGCACAGGCCTGCTTACCTAGAGATCCTAGCTCCCGGCCCTCATGGTGACCCGGCCATCTCTTCTAACAACCCAGCTAAGCCTTGCTGTTAGACTCTACCAGTAGGGCACAATACAAACCCAAATTCTCAGTTCCTTTTGAACTTTCAGGACCTCAGTACATACCAAGCAGAATTAGAAAACTCCTCATCCACACCCTCCAGAAACAGCTTCTCCACCTCAACAAGCTGATGAGCTATCCTCATTTTAAATGGCTTAACTCCTCCTTTAAATGGCTTAACATCTGCCAGGCATCAGAAACCTGGGTCTCTGTCATTACACGGTGCTCACCCTTAATGCTAGCTATCTTCCCACTTCTCCTTTTTGCTTTTTCTCAAGCAATGATGACAAGAACCTCCCCAGTCTATATCATGCAGCCACAGCATAAAAGCTCAATTATGCAAGAAAAAAATAAAAATAAAAAAATCACCCTTGACCCTGGGCATGCACACAGAGCCCCATGTCCAGCTTTCTCCTGCCATCTCTCCTGTATATGCCACAGGCTACACGTATACTTGCACTGAGGATTTAAAAAACAAGAAGACAAGCTTTCTCAAACTACCGTAGGACCAGACAAGTACTACAGGGGGATGGGAGAAAGGGAACTACTCCTGAAGCTAAAATGCAGGTCCCAGCAGCCTGTCCATGACAGGAAAAAAAAAATCCGCTTCCTCCAAACCTCATCCTGACTATATGCAGGTGCTTATCTTTGTGCTAGAACGCCCCTGAAAGCGCCCCTCTCATGTCACACCAGTCTTGAGAGCCCAGGCTGACAGCTTCAGCATAATCTGCATGGCCAACCAGCCCCAAGCCCTATCAGCACCATCCGGAAGCTCAGCTAGGAGGCTGGAGGAGCCCTTTAACAGCCCGAAGAGGAACACAATTCCCACCCAACTCTGTCTCGGGCTTTCACACAAATTGTGTGCCTTCCAACAAACCCTACTTTGAAGTCAGTGACTCCGTACATTTAATTTGTGCATAGCTGATGGGATGCGCCTCTGTTAATGACATACTGCAGTGCTGCATATCTCAGATACATAAGTAAGATCAAGGTCTTCTTCAGCTTTCGAAACCAGCAGAACAATTAACCTTATTAGCCCCTGAGCTGCACTGAAGAACAGGAACTGAAGATGAGTTGCTACTACATGGGAAAAGAAAAAACAATACAATAATCTTTCAGAACTGTGCAGAACCTTTAAAGCGAAAATCCAGGCAGCAGCTCTGTATTCGCTCAGCACCTGTAACAATACAGTAAATATTGTGGCATCTTTCTCTTCCTCCAAAATTTAAGCACCCTAAACATTAGAAATAATCTGTCACTGTAATCTCCTAAGTATCTGCAAGCAAACTGAAACATACACAGGGTGTTCCTCTAATGAAACATCTCACTCATCTCCTACATGCAGCATGCAGGAATGGTAGAAAACCCAGCAGACAGGCATGGCACTGACACGAAAAGAGAGTTTGGTCTATGTTGCCTTTGATGACTTACTATCATTTTCAATTGTGACATCAAGACCTACAATTTAACCTTCATTTAATTTTAAAGTAGTTCCTCCCTCAAAACCGAAGGGGCTGAAAGCACTGCATGCCCTGCTCTGCAGGTACTCAACCCGCCTGCCCCTGCCTTCAGATGCTCACAGCAATCCCCCACACAGTGCTTCTCCTTTCATACCCTCATGGCAGTGGAGGCAGCAGGCCCTGTACCCTTACTGTGCTTTTCATTGAGCTCTTTCCTCTCCTCTACAGCGAAGAAAATATAACTAACTGCCTTTCAGCTTTGCACTGAAGTGCTCAACACGGCTGTTCATATTTGGAGCTTTTTCAGCCTTTAATGGTGAAGGGTTTGGGTGTCAAGTCCTACATAAAGGAGCTTTTCTCTCAAGCATTTTACTTCAGTAAGTATTAACAAGTTACAAACAAACAAGCAAAACCACAAAATTATAAGGAGCCCGAATAAAAACCACAACTGCTCTAATCAAGCCTCTCACACTTGAGATTTTCTGTGTCGAAATCCCACTGGTTTTCCATGCATCTCCCAACCATCAGGGCAGGCAAGACTGTACATTTTCCACAGTGAGGACAAGTGATGGGAAGGAAAACAAAATCAAAAATCCAGTCATCCACCACAGTGACATTTGCTATGAAAATGAGCTTGAGGGGACGGAGAGCAAGGTGGCTACCCCACACTTCACACCACCTTCAACAAGAAAGGACCTGGGCACAAAGGAATACGGATACCACATCCTGACTGGGAAACCCAGCCTGTCTCAAAGCAAAAAGGGAACCCAGGAAGAAACATTAAAATGCTGGAGGAAGCTGCAGACCGGTGGAAGACTGTCAGCATACTAGATACGGGCAGCTGCTCCTCAGCTCCAGCCTGCAAGCCCACGCACACCCTTCAGGCTCGGCTGTGGAGCAAGAGCAGTAGGTGAGCCATCCCCAAACAGCTCTGCAGCCTTCAGAGGAAGCCAAACTCAAAGGATCACAAGCATAAGGGAGTAAGAAAAAGAAAAAGCACAAACACATGTGAGAGGGAAGCTGGGAGGGGGCACGCAAGAAGCACAAACAATGAAAGGGAAGCAAGAGGAAACAGAAGGTAGAAGGACCAACCGGGGAGGAGGCGTGGGGGCCCTGGGCGGCTGCGCTCCAGCATGTAAATTCATGCAGTTCACGTAGACAAAGCGATGCTGTGAGAGGCCTAGAAAGCAACTACAAATATTAAAATGCTTTGCTTCCCCTCCCTCACTTCTTAACACGATGTCTTTATTCGGTACATGCTCTTGGAACAAAAGCACGCGCCAGCAACCTGATGGCTGAATGGGCTATCAACCCCTCCAACTTTCACCCTCAAATTCTGCAGGCAGCAAGGAATGCTCAAAACTGCTCTGTCACAGGCAGCTGATGATGCATGGAAAACAAGATAATAGTGCAAAGCCACGACAGAAAGGGAAAACATCCATCAGACAGCATTGGTAACCCGCCAGAAATGGGCAAAACGGCTGGGCAGACAGGGCATATCCCCGCTTGGAGCCCGCAACACACGCGCGAGAGGGAGATGCTTTGGGAGAGGAGCATGCACAGTTCCTTCCCTAGATTTTTCACTTCTATATGCAAAGTCCTTGCTCTCCTACGCCGCACTCCCTCCTGCCCTCCTCCAAAAGGGAACAGGAAGAACCAGATCGAGGAACCACAGCACTTCCCGTTCCCAAAGTCTTCCCCTAGACCCATCTTTAAATACATGAATGAAGCAACCTTCAGATATTCCCTATCAAACAGTATTTATTTTCCACTCAAAAGCAAGGAAGTTCTTCCTATTACTAGACCCTCACCATCGCGTCACCACTGCTGCGGTACATAAATACCAGGCAACAACCCTCTGTGAGGGTTTAAGCGAGAAAGTCTGGTTTTGCAAGGAAAAGAACGTGGACAACCTCCTTGTAGCAGTAAGCCAGGCTATTTTTCTTTAGTGGAGACGGGCAAGCAATAAACCTCTTGCCAGTTTAAGAATCCTTCTAAAAAAGAAAGGGCAGTCAGAGGTTAACAGATGAAGTGATTTTCCAAGTCTCCCTTGTCTCTGCTGACGCCCCTCACCAACCCAGAACAGTCAACCAGCAGGGTGAGAATGCTGAACTGCCTTCAGGACCTTGCAGACACCAGAGGGGATCACGGCAGGGTGGGTAACCCTCGACTCCTTGGGCGCTCAGAGGAGAGCCACAACCAGCCATCACAGAGCAATGCCATGAACACTCCATGCAAGAGGTGTTGAAGGGTCCCTTGCCACATCTGCAGAAGCAGAGGGAGGTCTCCTTTCCTCCTCCCTGACAACTGTAAAAGGCAGCTTCAAATTCAAGACCCCGAGCCCACAAGGGAACAGAAATTCGGGCATCAGGGTTGGGCCTGGAACTGAGATTCGGTCTTAAAACTGTGTTTGAGGAACCCAGGCCCTTCTGTTTCAGCTTGAGCAGTCACGGATGCATTAGATGCTGCTGTGGTCCCCAAGCTCGGAGGGGAAAGGCATGCAAAATAGCTGATGCACCACCAGCGCTCAGGAAATGGTTCATCTGGCTTTTATCGTCCACCTTTTACTTCAATGAGCCTATCGCGATTTTCACTCCTCACTCTGTCACAACTGAAACCAGAAGACCCACTTTCTTCCCTGCGTACGTACCACAGCATCTACAGAAATGACAGAGGAGCAGAACGGCAGCCTCAGCTTTGCCTCTCATGGCTGCAAGGGCTCAGCAGGACCATACGCTCAATCACACCAAGTTCATTGGCCATTCGTGCCTGGGTTTCTTTCAGCCACACCACAGCTCATTTTTATGAGGATGCTCAAGAACAAAGTGTTTTCCAAGTGAACCTAATCTCCTCAGGAAGTAAACATCACATCACCATCAGTCAGTTGCAGCTTCACTATGAGAAGTGACTATAAACAACTGCATTACATGGTTCTACATCTAATGCATCTTAATGTCTTCAAGGTAAAGAATGCACACACAAAAGGCCGAGTTCCTTCAGCATCCCTGGGCACAGAGGCTGCACCTTCCCGTAGCTAGTACCGTTCTGCACCAGGCAAATTCTGAACAGCATAACATATATATGCACATGTATATATATATATAATCATTTGCATATACAATAGGTGATACTTTCATAATGCCACAATACAAAATGCTGGGCCCTGGTAAGCAGAATCAATCATTAGCTAGCTGAGGAAAAAAATAACACTTCTGCTCTTTTTCCCTATGTTAATAGGTATCAACAGCCGAGCACTAAACAGAGAATGATATAATGGCTAAAGAGAAATAAATTACCCTCTTTTCTCTCCCTCACATAAGATGATGTCCCCAAGGACTGCTTCTTCCCATTTACGAGCCTGGTGCCTTGACGTCTAGGAAGGCCCAGCTCAACATATGGCAGAGTCCATCAGTGCAAGTTAAATGACTGCCTCAAATGCCAAAAACTCCAGACCACCGCCTCCATCCCGCACAGCACCCCTCCTCACTCACCAGCCCACCCCTGCATTTTACCATCTCGGCTCCTCCTGCCAGCACGGAATTTAGCAAACCTCATTAGCGCTCAACACCAGCAGCTAAACAAAACAAGAATGAGCTAGGACGAGAGCGGGACGACATCAGAAATGATGTGTCATTTGAGGGGGGGAAAAATGGCTTCACCTGAGCAGGTCTGAGATAGAAATACAAAATACATGGTATTCATCATATGCACATCCAGTATTTACTGTGCACTAATGCATTCATTAAAAAAGGGAGGGGGAGAGATAGAAAACGGGGGGAGGAGGAGAAAGAACACTGGGAACGGGTGGGGGGGATAAAGCCTCAGAACCCCACCGTCATTTGCAGCCCGGTAACGGCAGGGCGCGCGGAGGGGGATCCGCGGGGACGGGGTTGTGGCGTGTGACAGCGGGCGAGGCCGCGCCGATCGCCCCCCGCCGCGGCCCCACACCCGCCCCCCGGCCCCACACACTCCCCCCCTCACCCCGGGGCCCTGTAATGGCTCCCGACCCCCGGGTCTCGGCCCCGCTTCACACGCCCCCCGGCCCCAACCACCGCCGCGCCCCCCCCCGGCACCCCCTCACCTGGGCGGGCAGCAGGAGCTCCCCCTCCTCGGCCTGCCACAGCTCCACCACGCCGGGAATGGGCTCGATGGCTGCAGGGGCAGAGAGAGAAACCGCGGGTGGGCCGGCCGCGCTCGCAGGGGGCCGGGAAGCCGGAGCCCGCAGGCAGCGGCCCGGGTGCGGGGCAGGCCCGCAGCGACGCGGGGCCCGGCTGACAACGGGCCGGGAGGAAGGGTGTGGGGGGAGGCTGCGAGCCACGTCCCGGCTCCCTTTGTGTCCCCGGGCTGCCACCGCGGCAGCCGCCCGAGGGACGGCGGCGGGGGCCCGGCTCGCACACCCGGAGCGGGCGGCGGCGCCCGCCGCTCGTTCCCTCCGTCCGCCCATCCCGCCGGTGCGCTCACCTTGCCCCTGCGCCTCGCCGGGTCGGAAGCAGGGCAGGAGGACGTGGAAGACGCCCAGCAGGAGGTTCATGGCGGCGGCCGCGCGGCAGTAGCCGCTCTGCTGCGGGTAGCGCAGCCCCGCCATGCCGTGCCGCGCCGTGCTGCGGCTGGGCGGGGGCGGTGGCGCGGGGCGGGGCCGCGGGGCACGCCGCCACGCCCACCGCCACGCCGCGCGGCTGCGCGCCCCCGCGCCACGCCTCGGCCGCGCCCCTCCGGCCACCCCCCGCCCCTGGCGGCGGCGGCGGCGGCAGCGTTGAGCACATGGCGCGGAGCCAGGCGCGGGGTGCCCGGAGCCAGGGAGACAGCGGGAGACCTCGGGGAAGGACGGTGCCGAGTCCGGTTTGTGGCCGCGTTTGTGTGTGCGGCTGGTGCGTGATCAGCGGCCGGCGCGGGAGCTGCTCGCCGTCCCTTATCCCGTGCGGTGACACCGGTGCCGTCCCTTATCCCGTGAGGGATGTGATGACACCGGTGACATCCCTTATCCCGTGCGGGATGCGGTGACATCGGTGCCGTCCTTTATCCCGTTCTGGATGTGGGGTCATCAGTGCTGCCCTGCTGTTTCTAGGGGCGGGGGGAAAAAGCATTAAAAGGGCGAAGGAAGGAAGGAAAGCAGGATGCGGCGTGAAGGGGGACGGGAGGGCACGGAGGGGAAGGCTGAATGGAGGGGAGAGAGGGGAAAAGAAACCCCAAATATCCCCGGTGATCCGGTGACCTGCGTGCAGATGTTCCTGGAAAAAGTGCTGCCAAGCAAGCGGCGGGTGTACGTTCGGGAAAACAAACGGGCAGAGGGGTTTATCTGTTTTGGTGTCCCTTGAGTGCTTAGCAGCGCTGCGCATCAGAGGATTTCATCCCCTGTGCTTGTTCGTTTGGGTTCTCAGGAACTGTCCTGGTGCCTGGTGGGTCTCTGGTGTTTGTGGTGTTTATAAAACACAAGTGCAGAACAGAGCCCAGCAACAGCATGTGCTGCTCACACAGTGTTAACACACGTTGTCTCACATGCCGTTCTAACCGTGTTTTCAAGCACTTGTCCCTTTTCCTCAAAAAATAAACCCTCAGATGCTTAAATTACAGGGAAAAAGAGTTGTTAAACAAGTTCTGCGAACCTTGAGGAAAAGAGAAAGCAAATACTCTGCTAACAAGGTTTGCACAAGCCTGAAATTGCATCTGGTTCTCTGCTTACTGATCACACATAGTAACTCACATAAACAATGGAAACACGGTGCTTACTCACTGAAGGCTCATAAATAAAGCCACGCAGGTAACAAAACCCATTTGCAGCCCCTGACTGAGGCAGCACATGAGGCCATGGGAGACCTTGGTCCCCACTGGCAGCAGGACAGCTACCCCATGCCCGCTCTGCTTAGCAGCAATGAAAGCTTTTCCCTCCCGGAAGCCACCCAGGTTTGGCCAGAGGTGAGGGCTGGTCTGTGTGGGCAGCACATCTCTGCTCCCAGCAAACACAGTGCTGACCCCCTCCCAAAAGGAAAAGACTTCAGCGTTCGCCAGCATTGCACAACAGCCGACATAAGGCGATGCAGTCTTGTCTCCTGCCCACATCCTCCTCTCACTTTCCTCTCTTCCCCCCTTTTTCCTGCTCTCTGCCTGTTAGATGGGTCTTTTGTTTTCCACCCTGTCCCTCTGCGCTGTTGCACGTGCTTCCCCACGTGCAGGCAGAGAAGCAAGTGCCCCAGCTGTATGAGTGCACCCCATGGCACCCCTCTGCCTGCACCCCAGGGTGCCCGGGGCTTGCAGAGAAACAGCACTGTTTAAAATGGGAATGGCTGGGTGTTTCTCTGCTGGCAGATGTGCAGCCACGCTTGGACAGGTGCTTGCATAGCTGCTTTAGAGAGAAAGAGGGTTGTAACAGCATAAAGTTCATATAGCAAGACCACCGAGGGGCTGCATGGCACTGGGAGCATTCTGTGCACTCACTCAGTAGGGAGCTGTTCTCACCACTTTTGCAACTGGTCTCGGTTGGAATACCAGTTAGCGCTGTAGACTAGTGTTAATTATGAGCTTTTTCTTGCCGGGTTTTTAAAAACCAGCATCAGCGCGAGCTGAGGGGTTTGCCTGCCTGAGTCTGGAAGTCGACTGCATTTTCCATCTCTGCAGAATAGGGTCTGGCTGGCAGTGGGTAGGGGCTTGGAGGAAAACTCTCCTAGACAGTCTTGAGGCTGGCTTAGCTAAACACAGTTTAAAATGTTAGGTGAGAGAGGTGGTCTGAGCTGCAGCCCAGCCCAGGACCAGGCCTACCTGGGAGGCACTTCCCCTGTGGAAAGCAAGCGGCATGCTCGCAGGTTTGGGAAGGATGGAAGAGAGGGTGTAAGGCTTTCTGCAGTCCAACTCCATGGCATGGCTGAACACACTGCTTTCTGGAGGCTTTTTTGGATGCAGTGGGCAGGATGGGGGGGAAGTCAAGGCCACAGTGCAGAACATTGCAATCAGATGGGGTGATACATGTTGTGTAACAGACATCAGATGGGAGCAGGCAACCTAATTACATTCCTGCTCCTGTGCCTCCGTGCATCCCTTTACCAGCAAAATACGCCTGGGACTGTTCTTCAAGTGCAAGATGAAATGAAATGAAATGTGCCTGCTGCTAATTGCTCCGAGATGCTCCCGAGCCAGCCCCAGGAAAGCCTGGAGAGCTGCCACTCACCGTTCACAGGCTCAGGGGAAGACAGAGCAGGGATGATGCTGGGTGAGCAGAGCAGAAGGGAAGCCAAGAGGGAAGCTTTTCCTCCCAGGTAAGGCTCGAAATTACTTCAGAGTGTTGGAGCACTTCTTCTGTGAAGTCAGGCTGAAAGAGTTGGGCTTGTTCAACCTGGAGAAGAGAAGGCTCCGGGGAGACCTTAGAGCAGCCTTCTAGTACCTAAAGGGAGCCTACAAGAAACCTGCAGAGGGACTTTTTACAAGGGCATGTAGTGATAGGACAAGGGGGAATGGCTTTAAACTGAAAGAGGGTAGATGTAGATTAGATATAAGGAAGAAGTTCTATACTATCAGGGTGGTGGGACACTGGAACAGGCTGGCCAGAGAAGCTGTGGCTGCCCCATCCCTGGCAGTGTTCAAGGCCAGGTTGGATGGGGCTTTGACCAACCTGGTCTAGTGGAAAGTGTCCCTGCTCATGGCAGGGGGGTTGGAACTGGATGATCTTTAGGTCCCTTCCAACCCAAACCATTCTGTGATTCTGTGATTCTATGATTCTGCAACTGTAAGAGATGGGATATTTCAATTTCTCCATGCCAAAACACCTGCCTTTATTGGTCTTGGTTGCAGAGGAGAGGATCTGAGACCCCTGTGTCCCACCCCATCTTCTCTCAGCCATGGTTGGCGGGTGCTGGCACCCCACTCCCTCAGGGAGGGTTCATGTTCCCCTACAGTGTGACGGACCTGCACTGCTCCTCCTCGCCCACAGCACTGCCTCAGTGCTCCCACAGGAGCTGGCATGTGACATGCAGCCCCGCTCTCTGCTCGCATCGCCCTTAGGCAGCCTGAGCACCCCTAACACCGCATCCATCACCATCTGGTTATGTGCACATCGGTGCTGCCGCCAACAGCTTTCCAACTGCATCCGACCTACATTCGCCGCCTTCTCCCCGGCACAGCTTGGTTTTATTTAGAGCAGCCTCGCTCCTCTAGAATCACCGTGGACTGGGAGGTGAGAAGGAGCTTGGTGTGCAGTGGGGGGAAACAAAGGCTGCCGGCATGTCCCTGCTGGCCCTCTTCAACAGGCTACCACAGTACTCTTCTGTTCCACAGGAATTAGTGACTAATGCAGAGCAAATAGATTCATCCCGCTCAACCTGGAAAAGCAAACAACCACTAAGACATTTGGATGAGGAATGATGGGCGATGCACCAGGAGGGGATGGTCCTGCCCCATGAACCCCACATGGACCAGTCCGTGCAGCTCCCTCAGCTATCTGCCAGTATGTCAGTGTATTTCCAAAGCTTGCAGACCTATTGACGATGCTGTTTCCAGCTAGGGAAGAGTTTTTTGAGGCTATACACATACTTACTATTCATGCAGAACAAATCCCTGTGCTGGCATACTTTAAGATCTTTGACTTGGTTTTCAGCAGTAGGATGTGCTGCTGAAATATTTACTTTTTACTGTTTCCCTTGCCCTTGAATTACAAGGAAAATGAGCTGATTTTTACCTACAGCAGTCTGGAGATACTGCTATAAACTTCTGCAAACCGTAAAGCACACAGCAATTAATCCAGCCCTAAATGCCATTACAAATCCCCATTACTTTCAGCGTGGGAATCACTATTGCCTTTCAGAAAAGACATGACGCTTTACAGAAACACTAGGTAAAGTTAATTTCTGAAGGAGGTGACCCCGGCAGAAGCCTTTCTAGTCAAAGTGTGCAATCACTTCATTTGCAGCCACCATATGCTCAATATAAGCATACTGGTCACCTATATATGGCTTCCCATTAGGAACAGTTTGAGATGTGGTATGAACTGAAGGTGATATTTCTTGGTTTTTTAAAGCCCCAGGGAAGTGCTTAGCCTGCTCTGGAACATTATCTTCACCTTGCCATCCCCAGGCAGGAAATTGGCAGTGATAAGCCCCATTGGTGTGGGCTGAAATATGCATGTCCTGGGGTCTGCAGCAGTCTCTAGCAGAACCCAGGGCCTCTCCTTGCCCTCCCCAGCAGCCTCCCTCCATTGGCTGGGCTCCACTTTATCAGCCCTGTGGCTGTACATCCCCATACCCATCCCGCACACCGGGGGTTGGCCCTATCGGCAAGTGCAGTGGTGGCCAGTCCCCGCTGATAAAGCTACAAATCCCAAAGGGAGATTAAGGGGGGATAACACCTTCACTTGGGTCATCTCCTCACCCAGCTAGCTCATTCTTCATCAAAGAATGGGGCAGCATTTCCTCAAATACCCAACGCTGGATGACCAGATGAATCCCCAGGGGCTCAGTCCCACCCAAGGAAAGCTGAGTCCCACCAATCTCTGCCACAGGGCAAAGTGCTCCCCAGAGATCAGCTCATGGGTGAGTGCACAGAGAAGGGGAAAATAAACTAGAGAAAGAGGACCTGACAGGGCACAGCCATAAATTTCTGTGCTCAGTTCCCTGTGTGACAACTGAAGATAAGCAGCCCTCCCTTTTCTCCTGGTGCTTGCCCCGCTAGCTTGCTCAGCTAGCCAGCTTTCAGGGAGCAGAGGCTCTCCTACCACCTCGGTGTTTGTGTAACTCCTGGTGGAGCAGGGCCACGATCTCCATCGGGGCGCCTCTGCATCATCATAATAATAAAACAATACGGGAACAAGAGTTTCTCTCTTCCTCCTGGCAACAATTACCATTGCGCGCTGCCCCCACCACATCCCTTGCAAAGGTTTATAGGGAAGCTGGTGCATGCAGATCAAGCTGGGCTGAGCCTAGTTCTTCTAAAGCCTAATTCAGCCTGATAAGAGTCCCTGGGACAAATCCTGCCCCTGTTGCGTAATTAAAGAAGTACAAATTGTGTCTAAAACCTCACACTGGCAGAATTTTTACCATTAATGACCAGTTGTCACTGCTGGGGCTTGTAGGGGAAGAATTGTGCTCGTCTTACACGCCCGATCTGGGTCAGCAGCCCATCCATTGCCTGTCTGGGGACGGGAAAGCGAACAGGCAGCGCGGCACTGCCCCAATAAGCTGTTAATGACACTGTACTCATTACTGTGGATGACAAACATCATGCTCCTGTTTCTAAGCAGAATTTTTGCCAGCTCGCTTTGACTTTCTAGGCTGTGATTAAACACAGCCAGAAACATAGAGTGCCTACCTGGCCTACTTTTTGTCGTTTTCCCCTCTTCATGCATTTTTCATTGAGAAAATCCACACAGCAAAGCAAGCATCTGTATGATCACACAGAAGACTTGATGAATGTTGGACAGTATTAAGTTATTCTAATAACGCAGCTTATAAAAGGTTGAGAACAAAATGATATGGTTAGGTGAGCTATTCAGAAAAGCCTACTTGCTTTGGGATCTCAAATAAGAAAACTACTCATAGTTTTTATATATCCCCCAAACTTCTCCATGTACTAAGAAAGAAAGGATGATAAACAGTTTTATTTTCAAAAGCAGTGTTACCATTGCACTATCAAATCAAATGCTAGGTAATTCAAAAAATATGCTGACATGCTGTCCTTTCCTTGCCCTGCTCTGCCTACATTTTTTAGCACATACACTGCATGCACTTGAAAGCGTGGTGGATCCTTGCACACAGCAGGATTTTGCAGTCTCCTGTGGGACCCACTATGTTACAATAGCGTTTAAAGCTTTATAAGCTTCATTTAGTTTCAGCAAGCCTGTTGGAGCATTGTCTGTGCTTAAAGAGGCATTTAAAACTAAAGCGAAGCTTTGAAAGCTTCAGAGACAATGACGTTGGGCTCCCTAAACCCATGAGTTCACTGCACGGTTTGAAGTGATGGCATCATGTAGAAAACATGACACAACTGCTCTGAGTGCCCTGCGGTACATAGGCATGGAAGAGGGGGGGAGAAGAAAATCTGGGGCGCGCGTTGAGCTTCTGTTGCTGAAGATCACGCCTGTACCGGGGGGAAGAAAAGCATCCTTAATTTTTCCCTGCCCTTGAGATTTGTACCCATGCATATTTATTCCCTTGTTCTGGAATGGTTTCTAAGCCATCGCTATGTGCATTTCTAAGCTGCTGTGAATAAAAGAAAACAACGCCCAGAGCACACGCAATGAAAGCCAGTGGTGACACAGCAGCTGTGCCATGAGGAGATGTCCGGCTTCTGCGGTGGCTCCGACCTGCAGCGCCGTGCGGGTGCAAGCTGTTTGCACATCCCTGGGCTGAGCAAAAGGCTGCATTTTATGCAGAGCTATCCTGTCTATGAGCTGAGGGAAATGCCTGCAGAGCAGGCATCAGTAAAGCTGTGCATTCCCAAAAGCACTGATTTTTCAATGTGTGACCCTGCCTGTCACCATTTCTAGGCAAGAGTATGTAATTTGTATAACTAGAGTGATAAACTGCACCGATAACTTCTCAAGGCAAGAGGAAAACATCCCACTGAGTCCCAAAAATAAGCATCCACCCTACCGATGCCACTTCACTTGGGCTATGAAGGTCACCTGCATCCTTGGGCTGCAGTGGCTCTCCTCACAGGACTTCCCTGGTGAAACCCTGGTGCTCAGCCCCGGGCAGCAGCCTCTTGGCCACTTCAGCCGCCAGAAAGAGCGATGAGGAGATGGAGACCCACGCAAAAATAGGAATGATCCATGGAAAATAGCACCTTATGGATCAAGTAAGCTATGTGACAGAATCATAGAAACAACTAGGTTGGAAAAGACCTTTAAGATCATCAAGTCCAACCTTTACCCCAGGACTGCCAAGTCCACCACTAAACCATGTCACTAAGGGCTTCATCTATATGGATTTTGAACACTTCCAGGGAAAGTGATGCCCATAAGCACATCAAAAGGAGAGTCTGTAGCAAACAGGTATAATAAATACCAGCTTTGTGAAAAGCCATCGGGGCTGAGTGGGTTTAGAAATAAAACAGTAAAATAGGATTTCACAGCATGACAAATACTGCCAGTAAAAGCTGGGTGCACCCCAGTGCCAAAGCAGCCCTTGGAGAGCTGCATCATGTCTCGTTGGCTGCATCTTGTTTACAAGACCACGGTATTTCATTAGGGCACAGTTGCAGGCAAAGCTCGATGGAGCAGAAAAGGAGACAGTGTGAGGCATGGCAGAGTTACCATGGGGTTTAATTTTCAACTTCAATAGCTCTAGCAGGTTTTAATAGGGGTAAAACGTAGTTTTACTTAACCTCAGTCCAGCAGAGCTGTTTTTCACTGCAACTAAAAATGAGGAAAATAAACTAGCTGGAGGTGGATAATGGGCATAGTAAATTTTAGCCCAAAGGGTTAAAACCTGGTAAACCAGATTCAGTTCAGTATCACAGCATGCCAGAAAAAAACTTAGCTGTCAGAGATGCAGCAGTTCCACGTGCGCATAGATGCAGTTGGGGGAGGAATAGGCACCGATGACATTGAGAAAACACAGCACAGAAATAAGAAAGACTTCAAAATCCATCCAAATTGGAAATGCTACTGTTTAAAGCTTACTTAAACACAGTAAAATATTGCTGTAGCTCTTTGCTGAAGTCCTGGAGTGCTACTATAACAAAAATAAACATGCTGATAAAATATTAGAGAACAGCAATGCCAAACTCACAGAGACGTGAACGACTGCTTTGCCCGAGCCGTGCTTCAGGCCTGGCTCCAAAGCTGGCTTTGCAGCCCAGGATCCGATGTTAATGGGTCACAGATGTTCTCCTATAAGAAAAAGCAGTTGAATGTGTTTTATTTCTTCATGGTGCAGGCCAGAGGGCAGTTAGGGGAGCAATTGGAAACCTGCGAGTTGCAGTTACTTGATTGAATAACCCGTTTGAGGAAAAGATGTTGCTGTGCAAAATTATTGTCCCCCCACCTCCAGTTTTGACAGCGAGTAAGAGTTTCACTTCCATCTGAAACCGAGGGGGGATTTAGGTAACCTAGAAAAACCACGTCACACGCACTTTGTGAAGTACCAGGGATTTTTCATGCCACAGCCTTAAGGTCACCTCTTTCTTTCACACCCCCAAAGAACCCCACTTGGTGCCAGGGCATCATGATGCATGGGCAAGTCAGGCTCTCCAGCCAGCACAGGGCTTGCTGCCTGCTGCGTGCGAGCTTCGATGAGGAGGCATCATCTCTGGGCACGACTGTCTTCTCAGCTCACCTCTTTCTAGATAAGTAGCATGGCTGCAGCCATCAGTTTTCTTAGTGAGTTCCATTCTCCAGCACTTTGCTTTCAGTAAACTTGGTGAGGGGCTAATCCTCTAGGGAAGAGAACAGCCAGAGTATTACAAGAGAGAGAATAAATGTGTCCCTGAGGACTAGGACTGCTATTACAAAGTTGTCCTGACCATCCCAGAACCTTGGCATTTGATTTTACTCATGTCAGGGCTGGTTTTAACAGGGGACAAGGAGAGGCACTGCCTTGCACCTGGGCTGCGTGGGGAGCAGTGGGGTGGGCAGCAGGCTAAGATAGATCAATATAGCTTGTCTGACATGGAAATGGGAAAAACGACTGAATTCAACCTCAACCCACAGCACCAACAACAGTCCTTTGTGGATGCTTATATTGCTTAGAGCAGTGAAATCCTAGGCAAGAGTTGACTATCTCGTGACAGATACAGGGTACTGAAGTGCTCTCCAGGGCCCCAATTGACCAATGAGGTCAAATGTCATGTATGAATATGGATGCTTCTTCCGGGGTGGCAGGTATGGGTGCCCAGGAGCCACATCACTCCCCCCACTTGACAGGGTTTGATTTCTGGAGCAGCCTCTGCAGAAAGCCTTGCCATGTGTTGGACCCCAGAGCACAGCAGGGAGCAGGGATGCCCAGGCCACCCTGGGAAAACCAAAAAGAACAACTTTTTTCTCTTGCTCCTATAGCCGGGGATCAGCTTAGATATTTATGACTTTCTAATCCACCTGCAGGTGCTACCTAGAAAAGCACTGCAGAAAAAAACAGATTATTTGGACATTCTGAAGATTTTTTTGTTTCTCAGAAAGCAATTTTAGGCTTGTTCATTTCTTTTCACAGAACATCTGCAATTCCCTGAAACTGTAATTGCTATCATTGTCTTCTGCAAATGACACTGGCACTTATACAGCCTCCTTCTGAATAATTGCAGGTGCTTTGAATTCCTATGGGAGCACATTTCTGATGTGCAGGGCTTCACCTCACAGCGCCTCTGCCCTTTCCCCGGGGATGTGCATGCACTCATCTGCTGCACTGACACCCCAGGGACTGTGGCCCTTCTCTCACCAGCTATTCCCAGCACCATGGCACTGGTAGCTGGGCGGGAAGCAGTACAGCTCCAGAACAGCCTGGATGAGGAGCTGTGCGGATCCCACCAGCCCAGGAGGCAGGTGCCTAATTCTCTGCATGCCATGCTGAAAATGTACTGTGCTGGGTGCCTGAAGGCCATGCAGGCTTGCTTTTCCAAGCCTATTGTATATGCTGGATGACGCTCCACTGCAGTGTTGCTCTAAAGGGCTTGATAAAACATTGAACAGGCAGACCTCTGAAACCAGTGTATCCACCCTAGGAAATACATTTTGGTTATTCTAATGAATTACATGTTTACATCCAAAATCTGTTTAGTTTCCAGCAAGAAATCGTAACATGGCTAACATGCGATATTTCCTCGGATTCTGCCAAAACAGCCATCTGGGGGCTGGGTAAATGCAGAAGGATTAGGGCTTTCTTTAGGATGTTGAAGACTATCATACAAACAGGTTACAAATAATAGTTTATGTTTCTATGTAAAACTGTTAGCCTCCTAACACACAACACTCCAGCTTTGCTCCTGGCTTTCTGAAGCATTATTCCTTATGCTGCTGACTACACACTTGCACTTACATGTTTTCTTATTTTTTTGGCTCAGTGGAGCAAGCAGTCGGCTTTTCCCTCATTCCTGAGGGATATCAGGTTACAACGAATGTTGTTCTGCTCTTATAAATTTACCCAGTGGCATATTAAAAACGCATATTTTCCATTTGGTTTTTCTCCTTGCCAGAGTTGGGTTTAAAGCCACTTTTCTTCTCCCACTTGCTAGGTACTGTTAACAAGCTACTAGCTTATTCCCATATGTGAAAAGGCAGGCAATACAACACATACCCTGTTTAACCCCAGTTGGGGATATAGTCCCTGCAGGTCACAAAAGTGCCATTTTTAAACTAAGGAAATTTATAGGGCACCCCTGCAGCTAAACGACTGCTGAGTGCATTATTATTTTGAGGAGGAAGGCGAATAGAGGTGCATAGGGAGGCTGCCTGGCAATGCGACAGCCTCCTGCAGCTGTGTGCATTCCTGCCCTGTGATGGACAGCACGTGTTCCCATTGCAGGCCCCAGAGGGGCTCAAGTCCCTGCCTGCGCGGTGGGTACCGCACCTGCCCCTCTGCCCTGCCCTTGGGCTGCAAGGGAGCCGGCTGGCATGTGTGGGGCCATGGGTGAGCATCTGCTGCTGGAGCTCTGGGGGATGTTCAGGGCCCATCGCTCTCACTTTTGTTCCATCTTTGAGATACATTCATTTGTTAAAACTGAGTAGCAAGTTCAAAGAAATAACAGCCAGAATTATAGTGCGGGCTCATTAGAGCTGCGTGCTGAGGTCTGCATGGTGGTGGATATCCACCTGCCTTTTCCTTGCTCACCACTACTGTAGCTCAGCTTAGCAGTCTCATGCAAGTCCTGGAAGAAAAAATTCAGGATGAAGTCCCATGAGTAGGTTTGACTCCCCACAGGCATTATCCAGTACTGCTCCAGCAGCCTGGAGCACCATTCACCTGCCCAAAGCCTGTTATCTAACCTGAGGAGAAGCCCAAATGCCACAAGGCAACATCTGCCAATGGCAGGGGGGTTGGAACTAGATGATCTTAAGGTCCTTTCCAACCCTAACTATTCTATGATTCTATGATCTGCCCATGTCTTCATCCCCATGTCTGTTCTCCGTGCTATAGAGGGGTGGTTCACCAACCCCATGCTCTCACATCAAGGCACTGCAAACCCATCTTCACACACATGGAGTAACCCCAGGACCTTGTTCTCAGTCACCAAACTCTTCAGGCCCAGGAGCAGGCCAACTGACTTGCACATCTATGTGCGTTCATCAGTGCAATAGAACAAAACCCCAAAACTTACTGACAAACTTTTTCTTGTTTACAATTAAGTTAAACATTTTGAATCACTAAGCAGAACTGATGCTAATAATATTCGTTTACAGATGCTAGAAAGTGTTAGTTTAGGAATCTCAAGAGGCAAGTTAATCACTGTTGTGAGTCCTCAAAACACCAAGAGGAGGGATATATATAACTGCTTTTCCTACAGCAAAAAAGGGTGAAAGTTTCAGCCTGAAAATAAATTTGTGATTTGGTGATTGCCATGTGTGAAGAACATGAGCTACAGGACTAGACAGAGAGGGACAGTAAATAATATGGATATAAAAGCATGATACCACTCAAGCTAGAAATACTGTTTAAAGGAATTATGTTGTCTGTTGGCATAATATTTTATTTTCTCTTAACTGAGCATATAAAGAAGTAGATCACTACTCAATGCAAACTTCTGAATGGGTGCCTTACTACTTGGATTTATGTGTGGCCGTGCAATTATGGATGAACAAAAACAATTAAATGCATTCATTGAGTAATCATCTTACCAACAGAAAATACATGAAACTGAAAGGTCAAAAAAGCCATAGGAGAAAATGTTCTAAAATTATTTATATATTTACATTCTAATATGCCATACAAGAGCAAGGAGGAGAGGCTGGTATTTCTAAAAGGTCACTTTTTTGTGGAAGTAACCAGCAAGGAAAATACCAAAATCACATATTCCATGTGATTCATAGCCCTAGCAACCTGAGGTAAGAGTTTGCATGGACATACTGTAACTCTTAACCTACGAAGGGACTCATATAGGTTTTATGCCAACTCGTGAGTCTTCAGCAAGAGAGCTAGGCTATCTTTCTTTGCTGTATACAAATCTAAGCATTTCATTTCCATCCGTTCCATTGGGGGAAAATTAAAGATATTTTTTATTTTATCTAGCATGACCAGCATGTGAAAAGAAAACAGAGGATGCTGGATGCAACTTTCTCAAGGAAAAAGAGTGCAAACTTACCTCTAACTCTCCTGGGAAACCCTCCCATTCCAAACCAAAAAAAGCATAACGGACTAAACTTAGTATTTGGTTTGTTTGAATTTCTATTTTAAGTAGCTGAAGGTAATGCACCCATCCTTCAAAAGCATTGAAAGCTGGTGAGACTGATCCTCAAAGTGAAAAAGGACACGAGACTTCTGTCAATTCCAGAAACAGTTATTCAATAAAAAAATAAATCTGCTTTACAGCCAGTCTCTGTTGAGATCCCAGATCCCTTCCAAGGTATTTGGGGCTCTGAATACAGCAGTAAGCAAAATGACTTTCATCTAGTTTGCATATTTCTGCTGTACTCAGAACCAGGCTCAATTGCTCCTGCAATAAAGGATGATTTACTTAGCAGGGCTGTACTCCGAACCCCTGGGGATGTCAAGGCAGATGCTGAAAAACGCTCAATAACCTGCTGAGGGGCCGGAAGAAAGAGATTGTGTTGTGCTTGAAGCAAGCCAGGAAAGCTTCAGTTAGAGAAATTGCACTGCGGAGTACGATCTTTTCCTTAGTTCACAGGTAAAATGGGGGCATAAGCAAGAAATAGAGGAAAAAGAATTAGCAGTACTGTTTATGATGCTAATGGAGATACGCTAAGGCTGGTCCCTTCCAGAGGCCAGGCTTCGATAGAGCTTCACTTTAAGTTGCTTTTGATGGAAGCATGTTTTTCAACAAAAACTCTTGTCTCAAAGCCCCCTGATGCTGCAGAGAGAGCTGCTTTTCTCCACAGCGGGCTGAAGCTGCGTCTCACGTTTCATTTCAACACACGACAGCTGTTTCTGCAGCAAGACATTACAAAGCACGTGGTGTTTGAGGCTTGGCATGACTAATCTCTGAGCCATCACAAGCTTTCCTCCAGAGAAGCTCCACAGCGTACAGCAGATTCCCGGGCTGTGCCTTGGCATCAAGTGCTCTGGCTGAAACACGTCCTGAGACGGAGATGTAAGAAGACATCAGCAAGGAGGAAAAGGCCAGTAACCTGCATCACCCTGCGTTGCACTGCCTCCCAGACCTGTTTTGATAAAAAGGGTGTGCAATTGAAGAAGCTTTAGTTAAAAGGTAAGATGGAAGCCACACAGCAAGGAATTCTGTAGCACAAACCTCCCAGATCTGTCTCTCTGAAGCAAAAAGGTACCAATTTCAACTAAGAAAGCAGAAAGGAGTGGAGGAGGGAAATTGTGGGAGTGAAACCCAGGGCACATTTGGTGGAGGTGAATGGAGACAAGAATCCTGATTCCCTAGAGGTGAATAGGGTTCAAGTAAAAAGGGAATTTTACTAGGCTGAGCAGAGGATTCCTAAAAAGGAAATTATTTTCCTCCTTTTCATTGGCAAAAAGATTGTTCCAGTGACAGAGTTGCCATGGAAACTAATTTGGAGAATAACAAGAAAGCATTTATGGCACAGAGCTTATTTTTAAAGGATGGTGAACCGGCAGCATCTCATTCCCCTAACTGGGCTGATAACCTGATCAGATGGTCTAAAGAACTAAAGTAACACATTTTAAACTGGCACGGAACAGCAGTACTAAATGGAGCTGTCACAGCTTTGTATCACTGTGCCTTTATGACCTGTGCGCAGAGGCCTTGAAAGAAAGTTTCTCCCAGGACACAGCTTTCGCCAGGCTGGCTGGCACTGCATCTCTCAGTGAGCAAAAGCCAGAGACTGGTGAGCACCTCTCCATGAGTTAATTCAATTAACCTACCATTTTCTTTTGTGTCATTCAGTTTTACTAGGAAGGAGCTTGGGTTTTATTCCCCAGCTGAGAGATGTCTGCTGCCCCAAGGGCTACCACGATGCTGATTGCACGTGGCGGCAAATATTTTCTTCACCAGCTGTGAGGAAACTGCTGAAAAAAGCAACTAACCTTGCCTGTAAAATCTGTCATACACTGAAACAAACACATAACCCCAGACTGCCTGTCTGTGATTTACTCCAGCCAAAGCAGAAACAGGTCACCCTTTCACACTGAGCTTGGAGGGGTTTTCCCATTATCCCAGCCCTTTGATCTCAAAAATCCAGGAAGAGCTGTGACCTTTTAGAAGGGCCCATCACCTCATAAGTCTGCTCTTTACAGTGAGGGGGTTAATTTCTGCCATGGTAGCTTAAGTCCTAAAGGAGAAGGAGGTACTGTCTTGCACAGCCAGAGAGCATCCTTCTGCAGCAGGGAATAAAAAACCATTATATAATGGTTATTGCAAGCATGAAGTCTCTGGCACCTGAAATTTTCATTCCTGTTAAATGGAAATGCAAGCAAATAAAAGCTTCTTGTGCATATTGCCCCAAGGTTTCCCACCTTGGGAGTAGCTGTGTGAGGCTGCAAGTGATAATACTTATCCTCTCTGAAGAAAAAAAAGCCAGGTTTACATTGATCTGGGATTCAGCATGAGGTAGAGATAAGAAAAGATGTTTTTAGGGTCTCTCGCAACACATAATGTTAAAACATTGACTTCAGAGTAGAAGACATGAGGTTTTTTTCCTTCCCTTCACCTTCAACCTTTGCTCTGTTTTGTATTTAGTTTCCATTTATATTGCTTCTCCTAGAACTTTGAAGGCTGAGGGACAGGAGGCTGCACACATGCATTATCTGAATTTCAGGCTTCAAAGAGAAAGCATAAGTGGATATGAGCTCTAAAATAAAGGGAATAATGTTCTACTAGCACTGCCACAAAAATTATCATGCAAGGTTATCAAGAGCTTTTCACCTTTCCAGATGGATACAAGGCTGTTCTCTGCACACCAGTAACTGAGGAGCAGTATCTCGGCTCACAGCCACCTGCAGCGCTGGAAAGAGAACCTTGCAGCACAAGGTCCCGGGGAGAGTCTCTAACACCCACAACCCAAGATAAGATGACACCTGTCAGGTGGAACACAGATGAGAGGCGAACTCTGGGCCTGTGCAGGATGTGAGCGCACAAGTGGATGAGAAATTAACTGAACCAGATGTGGATGCTCTTCACAGTACTTGGAAATCAAGCAAGCTGTAAAGACTTCATCACAGAATCACAGAATGGTTTGGTTTGGAAGGGATCTTAAACATCATCCAGTTCCAACCCCCTGCCACGGGCAGGGACACCTTCCACTAGAGCAGGTTGCTCAAAGCCCCATCCGACCTGGCCTAGAACACTGCCAGGGATGGGGCAGCCACAGCTTCTCTGGGCAAACTGTGCCAGCGCCTCAGCACCCTCACAGTAAAGAACTTCTTAATATTTGATCTAAATCTCCCCTCTTTCAGTTTAAAGCCATTCCCCCTTGTCCTGTCACTACATTTCCTTGTAAAAAGTCCCTCTTCAGATTTCTTGTAGACCCCCTTCAAATACTGGGAGGCTGCTCTAAGGTCTCTACTGCAGAATGATTCTTTTTCAAGTAGACTGATTCTGATTGCAAGGTTCTTCCTCTGCTGGCTTCTTGGTAAAACTTCTTTCATTTTAGGAAAAGCTGAAGCTATGTGTCCCACCATCATTGCTGTTGTCCATACAAGACAGAACCATTAGCACTGGTGTGCTGAAGGAAACTAAAGCCCCTGAAATATACTACCTTGAAAAAATTACATTATCAAGTAGATAGGTTGACAACAAATGGTTTCTTCTAGTAACTCCATAGTGCACCTGCAAGCTTGGTCCTCTGAATTTTTGTATTTAATTGTAAATGATTGCATACACTATCATGGACTAGTTTACAATGCAAAAGCACTTGCATTAGAGCATAATTATTTACCACTCACTTGCCAAGATAAGCGTTTGTTAGGGTTACTATGTCCAAAATAAAGTTGTCTAGAAAGGCTGACAGAGGAGCTCCTATCAAACGTAGATCTAAGTGTAGATCTTGCCAGTGCTTTTAAGCAGTGAACCCTCCTCCCTCTGGACCTAATTCAGGACAGAGACATACTAACCAGTAACACTAACCATAAAAAGGCAAAAATGTTTACAAAGACCCATCACTGTTGTACATCTGCTCCCTACCAACAGCTGGATGATGCCACTGCGGGGCTAGTATAGGAGATAGTTGCATAGTAAGTCAGGAATCAGTGCTTTTCATTTACGTTTTTCTAATTCAGGAATTGCGTCCAAAACAGAGGCCAGACAATGCACACTCCATCAGCTCAAGACTGCCGAGGAGAAAGCCTAAAAAGAACAAAAAATTTGAAGTTAAATTCCCCTTTTTCATATCCCAAGTTCCTTTCAAGTTAACAGCCACATTTGCATATCAGTAAAGGGGGCTTAATAGAAAACTCTCTCCATTTCACTAACTAGCATAAGCATCAAAGAAAGAATAAGAAGAATGAAAATACGTATGCAACCCCAAAATGCAGATTATATATCATGCCTACTCAGAAGAGTGAAGGCACATGCCCTACTCAGACATGCATGGCTTTCCTAGGTTTGTACAATCTTTTAATGATTTACACAGTTAATGATAAAGAAAGGGCTCCGAGCTTGGTTTGGGGGTTTTTTGTTTGGGTTTTTTTGGGATTTTTTCAAAAAGAAAGAGACAGCTTCACATATATGCTAACCAGTTTTGAACAAAACATTTTAAAGTGTTTTGATTTTGAATTATTTTAGCTATTTTTATTATTACCACCTCCAATCTAAGGACAGAACAGTAAACCAGTATCTCTGTTACACCTTTACTTGAAAGGACCAGAAAAAGTTGATGGACTCTGAAGATGGATTTGAAGCTGGTTTGTTCAAAGCATCTGTTAAAAAAAAACAACCCAACTTACTCGCTGAACCTTTGCCTGTAGTTACACCAAAATCAGAACATATCATCCAGGCTTTTTTTCCCTTTTTTAATAGCTGAGGATGCTAATGATAAACACCTAGTTGAAATCAGTGCAGAGTGGAAAAGAAAAAATAAAGCTTCTTGCCTTTCACCAGATGATACCGAGACACACGTTTTTGAGCTCTTGGTATAATTTTCTTCACTGTTATTTCTTACATATCCTTCTCAAATAGATATACAATATTAACAATCTTGGAATAGCAAATGGGTCTGCTACAGAGCCTGGACTTTGGTTTTTTTAATCAGTGATCTCAGGAACTGACTTTTAAAAACATAGTCAAAAGCATGTTCCCTAGAGCATACTTTAAGGGGAAAGAAAGCCCACAGAGGACTAGAATTTATTATGATGATTAGTTGATGTCCATGCAAAAAATTAATCAAAACGCATTTCTGCCACTGGGGTATGTCTTTGTCCAAGTACAGCATAATGGGGAGGGGAGAATTATCTAACTCAGTAGCCAATTAATTTCTCTAAAAAATTGAAAACAAGATATGAAAATCTCAGTTTTATCTTCCTTCAAAAATCCTGCAGAATGCTTGGATCAGCCAGAGGCATTATTTTGCATAGCCAGTAATGGTAACGCAAGAAAACATGATCTGATTGACTTTTTTCCTCTCCTTCCTTTTTTTCTTAACAGAAAGGGGAAGGGGGAGAAATAATAATATTTTTTTTCTCACTGTAGACTGCATAAATGAGACAAAACAAACAATTTTGCACCTCAGCATAAAAATCTGATCTCCAGGATGCTACTGAGGCACAGCTTGAACACGGGTGACAGGAACAAAGGTGGACAGGGAAAGAGGTGGATGCCTGTAAGACGCGGGTTTGTGTGCGGGTGGTAACTCGGGCCCTTTTCACTTCAGATACAACCTCTTCCTCCCCTGGCTTTCTCTAGGAGCCATATTTTTTAATGGCTTTTCCTTTTGAGCTTCAGCAGCGGCACAGTTGGATTTCATCACCCCACCTGAAGAAAGGTGCCCCTTGGGCTGGTTACAGAATTTACTTTAGAGCTGGTTGCCAACAGACCAGTCAGGTTTTCTGAAACAACAGGACAGACTATTTTTTGTTAGAATTAAACCTTTCATGTGGAAAGGCGCTTCGTTTCTCAGAATAACTTGGGTTTTCATCAAACGACTTGAAACAGAAAATTGCCCTGCAGGTTTTGCTTGAAAGCTGTTCTTTATAAATACTTCACCAGGATTATTTTTTTTTTGCCACAAGGAAAATATTTCTGACTAGGTTAGCGTGAAATAATGACCAGATGACCAAATTGTCGATAGCATAAGAACTCTTCGTTCATTTGTAGGGCATTATAAAGCTTCTGATGTGACCCTGAAAAGTTCAGTGGTGCTTGTGGTGGTGTTCACAGCCGGTTCTGCCCTTCAGTCTTCTTGACATGCAACCTTCTGTGCACACAGTTTAAAGAGGCAAGTCTGAAGCGTAGATGCTTGCCTTCCTATATGCCTGTGCACTGGAAGGTGCGCACGCTGACAGGCATGTCAGCAAGCGGAGGAGTAAGACAGACAACCATCTGTACCGACTGCAGTGCTTTGCTCATTCAGCCTACGTAGTTTCTGTAAGCAGATCTGAAAGGGAAATGACAGTGGAGGGATGGAGGAGAAACCACAGAAGGGACAAGCTGCAGAGAAAGGCTATCGCTGCTGTGAAGCAGATCCCTTAAGCAGAAGAATACTTACACAAGCATGGTGTCTAGACAGCAGCTAGAAGAATCCACTCACTTGGGTGACACTAAGGATTATCCAAGGACTTCAGCTGTTGAAGCTAGCAGGCGTGTGCACTTCTGGGGCATGCTGATTCTATAGATCAGGCAAGACATCTAATTACTGTCTCAGCGAAGCCTTGTGTAAATTTATAGTGCCACAACCCCCCAGACTAATAATCATGAGCAGCAGAAGTAACGAAGTCTGTCTGCCAAGAGACCAGTTTCCTAGATCCCTGTTCCTTCCCACTGAAACAATGAGCATGCCATCCCATCTCAGCCCCAGCAAGGGTGCCCTCACATAAACTCCACCACCAGCAGACACCAAATGCTCCTGGTCTTTTACAGCCATCTTTGACATTTTTCCTTCCTCTTTCCACCCCCAGCATGCTCTACCCCTTTCTCAGGTCCCTGAACTGTCAGGTGGGAAAGGGAAAGCCTGTATTTATCAGGCAGCTAGCCAAGCAGAACAGATAAATCATGAGCTCACACTGCAGGGCCTCAGACTGAATTTGGCTGAAATCCACCGTGAAATTTAAGAACATGGGGAGGGAAAAGGAGGAGAGAAATGACAGAAAACATACTCATACAAACCTCACCTCGACAAGAAACAAGTGAAGATAAGCACCAGCCAGATCATCTGGCTCATGGAAATAAACCTGGGTGACAGGAGGACTCTCTAAGGAGCTCTTGCAACAAACTTCTTAGTCACCATCATAGGCTGGGTTTCTTTTAGCACTGTTCTCGCAGTAAGTTTCAGTTCAAGCTTCACCCTTGGTCACACCATCACTGTGCTGTTTGCTTCAGAGCCTGGATTTTGCCTTTTAAAACGTGTAGGTTACTGCAACCCCAGAAAGTAATGACATTTCAGAGGATGCATTAATGAAAGGTTTAGCAGCTGAACTATGTCAAAACCTAAACCTTGGTGACTGTTAACATTTTAATGCTCTGCAAGTACCACAAATGGAGCCCTAGAGTTCATGCTTGGCATTGTACAGAGCAGGCAGATGGCTAGTTAAAAGAAAAGCCAAGGAAAAATAGGTTGTTTCAGGGCAGATTCAGTCAGCAAAGCTTTCTCTAAACTGCTAAGGTTTCTAAGTAGATCAGATACAAATATTTTCTCCTGTGTCTAGGTTTGCTTCACAGTGGCTAATCAAAATCAGTCCCAAAGAACAGGCTTAGCCAGGCCTGGTGCTGTACTGATAAACTCCCACTGAGATTAGTTTGAGAAGCTGGACCTGATACTGCTCCTGTCAGAGCTGCAGACTCTGCTAAGAACAACTGCTTTTGATTTTCACAATTTGCACTAGTAGCTGCTTTAATCATAAACCTGAATTGTAGTAAGGGCCTGACCTCCTGACTTAATTGTAACAGATGAAAATATTTACCTTACTTGGGCAAAAAAACTACAGAGCAGAATAAAAAAAAAAAAAAAGAAAAAAGAAAAAAGAGGAAGACATATACATAATATAGCTGTGACATAACCACAAGAATGACAGCAGAAATGAGTGTTTAAACCCCACCATTTTCATGTTAGATTCTTTAGAAATTTCCCAGATTCCATCTCAGTAAATTGGGACAGAAGATCAAATTGAGTGTTTTCATTTTTATTATAATAGTTGAAAACACCTCAGGAGAAGGAAAAATCATGTTAACCGTTAGTGACTTTTAACAGCAGAAAACAAAAGCCTCAGCTTCTCTTAAAAATTAAAGTGAACGCACAACTCGAACCAAAACGTTGTAAATGGCTTCATACTGTGGGATTCAGCTGACTGCTGCATATCTTTTTAAGAAGAAAAGCATCCAAAAGTGAGCAGATGCAGCAGTCTGAAAGTGTCTTGGAATATTCAAGATGTACAAATTGTCTTTTTGTCTCAGAAAGGATCTCAATTTGCTTTTCCTGTTGAAAGTCACCTACACTAAAAGTGAATCATGAGAAAGGTAGCACAAGAATCTATTCCACTAGAGGAACAAGCATCGGTTTGTGATAATGTGCTGCCTGTTCCCTGCCTCTCTTTAGGTGAGAAATTTCTTTTCTGGCTGCTTCAAAACTATGTCCTTACAGGAGGAGATACATTCTTCCGCCAGGCTGGCTACCCAGCACCAGGAGTAGGAGACAGTAGCAGAAAATAGAGTATGGCTGCGTGTCTGTGTTCTCTTCTGTACCTGTAAACAAACCCAAAAATCTACAGAAGACATTATTGCTATAAATTGCACTTGAACTACTTAAGCTTTGTGTCCAAAGCATCAGGGCTGTGTTTGACACTTTAAAAGTACTACTTATGCTGGCCAACTGTAGCATCTCCAAGCAAGCCTCAAAACAACCTCAAGTACAGTTGTTTCGTTGCTATTTATTATACTTCATGGTTTTATTACAGCCCAGTGCTCTCACCCTACAGACAGGAAGCCACAATATTGCAGCTAAACTTACATAGTTGGTCATCTTCATTTCCTTCTTGAATTTGGAAAGTAGCCAAAGCAGCAAAAACCAGCAAGAAACCCTCATCAGCACAGGCTGATGTCGCAGTGCGCGAACTGCTACAGGCCATAAATTTCCTGAGGCTGCTTGAGGAGTAGAAGATCAGCCACGAAAAAGTGATTCTAAGAGGTGGGAACCGCCAGCAAGTTCACGTGCCCAACGTTCCTTCATAGAAATAAGCCTTCTGAGTCATCCTCTCGTGTGTGGCAGATACATGCTCTCAAATGCAGATGTGTCAAGGAGCTTCCAACACATGTCAGATGATACAGAATAGATTCACAGAAAAAAACAGACATTTAAGGGGAAAAAAAAAATCACTTAGATTCTACAGACAAAACTCTTTTAGTGTTTCACAGCACACAATCCAAGCCAAGAGTAAGAACAACCACCCAAGCTACTTGTGCATCAATAGTTTGGTTTGGCACCATAACTTAGCTGCATTCTGCTCAATACTACCTGCTTGCATTAAGCTTTTACCCCTTAGCAGCTGGTAAGCTCTTACTCAAACTTAAGTTTGTAAGATGTTATATGTTAAATATTGGATATATTAGGAATAAAATCTTTCCAAACACGTAAAAGGAAATGTCTTAATTACAATTGTAAGGACAGTGACCTTTTACTGTCATTACATTTATGTGCCAGGCATCACATTTTCCTCAGCCAACAGACAGCTTGCTACACTACCTCTTTGAGAGGAAAATCTTCCACTTGGTATCTTCCCAAGAACCTTGCTGTCTTCATAGATATGAGATGACAATAGCAGGGGCACATCTGAAATCCTTGGGTTTTAATGTGCACTGAACTGCTAGGAAACTGTTTAATTGGAAAGGTCACAGGAGACAGCATATCTTCTGAGCGTATCTCCAGCTAAATGTCACCTTTTCAGTGATGCTCTTCTCAGAGATTACATAAAAGGCAAACAGTCACCTTTCAGTGATACACGCATCTACCACCTGCCTCCAAAAGGTAAAGCTTATATCTTCCAGTCATACAGCAGAAATGCTGTCTTGTAATCCGTAGCTGTGGGAGGTTCAAGAGCAGCCTGCACTCTCTGCCTCTCTCTTCTGTAGCCACACACCAATCAGAGCTAGAAGTAAACTTGTGAAATGTCACCTAGCAAAAATGAGACATTCTGAAATCTGTTGTTATTTTGGTTGGCTGCTTTTTTAGCCTGAAATTGAAAAATGTGCATAAACCCAAAGATGCTCAATTTTGAACAGCAAATCAAATTCAGTCTCCCACATCCCAGATTAGCATCCTAAACCTTGGTGCACTGAGGTGCAAATGGATATATGAGTGACCTTTGCTCCCTCTCCTATGCAGTAACAATCTTGACAAGAGACGCTTTCTCAGTGTCAAATCTAGTACATGCACTGGAACAGATTTAACTCTGATGAACTAGTATTTTCCAAAAACAAATAAAATTTCATCCCTAAACCTACTGTGTCACTAGGACTGCTTGTAAAGAACAACTGGAAATCAGACTTCAGCTTTTCTATTCACATTATTACTGTCTCACTATTTTCCATCAATGGATTATGGCTCTTGCTTGTTTCATTGGCTGGGGTGGGGGGAAGGGGAAAAGGGAAATAATTCTATTCCCTATTGTCTCCTGCTGTATCCACTCCAAAGTCTTCATCGTGTTCCAACATAAATCCCTGGAGCTTCTCACTCTTAGTACTACTCCTAGTTAAGCAAAGGAAAAGTAAAAACCAGTCTCAGGACTTTGTGTTAATTATTCCCTATAACCCCTGCCCATTCTTAGTCTGTCTCATGGAAGAAACCAAGAGATTTACTGTCCACAGAGTACTAGAAAAAACTGAAATGCAACAAAAGAATTTATCATTTTATTAACTTTAACAAAAACTGCAAATTATAAAGCAGTCAGCTGTTTGGAGAGGATTCAGATACACATTTAAATGCCAGCTGAGCATATTTAAACAAACTATGTACAACTGTGTCAGTCATCAACTGCTGAACGCTAATCAATGTAATCCAAATCTTCTGGGATTCCAAAACCTTTGTCAATTCTGCTCTCTTCAAATCCAAATTTACGTTTGGCCCAGGACTTTATTGAAAAGATATTATCTGTAAACAGAATGAAAAACATCCAGTTTTGAGTATTTAGGGAAGCATGAATTAGTCTTGGCTACAACCAAATCCTTCCATTTGCATTATCTCTGTGTAGATGAAACAAGTACATAATGGGGAATATCATTATTAAGTAGATTTAGAACAGAAAACGGGAGGCTTTTGTTAATGACATACTTTTACTCAGTACTAAGTAAAATATGTCTTCTTTTTTTGAAGGTTCCCTTAATCTTTCCTTGCTTCTTTCCTATGGGAAGACTGAAAGCCACAATTACAGTGTAAGCCTGCTATAGAGTGATGAGCTAAGTGTGAATATGCATAATAAGTGTTTTTTTATGCCCCTTTTCAACTAGACACCTGCTGTGTGACTGTCTACAAATGCGAAAATAAGATTCAAATTAACTACAAGGTCCTTTCTAGTCCTGCTTGCGCTTGTTCAGATAACATACATTTTTTTTGAAAGTTAAAAAGACAAAAAGTAGCTTAATTTTAGTCAGCACTTCTTTTTAGCATCGCATTACTATTATTTTAGCATATACATTCTTTTCAACATAATTTTTCACTGCAGTATTGATTGAAACTCACTACGTCATTCCTAACACCCATAAATTACAGCATTCCTTAAGACATGAAGTGTCCTCTGTGTCTACACACACCTTAGAAATATTTTCTTGTCTTCAGCCATCAGACATTTGGTTTTAAAACTGTCTCTTGAAAAGAAAAATATGCTGCAGCACAAAACCTAATTGTCTTATGAAACAGCAAAAGCACTTTCTGCGGGCTGAGGCATAGCTCCTTTACCTCTCTCAAGACCTTGAGAACAGCCTGTCATCAACAGCAGAAAGCCCTGACAACAGTACTCCCAGAAGTCATTTTCAAATACATAACTTTATTCCCCCATATGCGGTAAAAACCCCAGTGCAAATGAAGATATAAAGTAGTAATAGTCAAAAGACTATGACAATGAGATCGTACTGCACTTGGCATAAGCATTGAGAGCGAGCAGTCTATCAGTAGTAGATGAATTCTAACCAAAAAATTACAAATTATATTCTAAATAATTAAAAAAGACATACATATTGCTTGCTCTGCAAAATGGAAATATATAGCAATATAGCAAAGCTAAGCAACAGAAGATTGAGTTAAACTTCCATACAAATGTTACCACAGTAACCTTCCTAAAAACCATGCAGCATTTTTCCTGCTTGTCAAAGCTGACGAATTAGTATGAGAAATACCTACTTTATATTGGCATCCATCATATGATAGCAGCAATAAGGTTCCAGAAAACATTCTGCTCTTTAGAAACAGACAAAAACTCAAAACAGAAGAATTAAACTTCTGAATATCTGGACACAACCATTTCCAGTCTCTTTCTGTTAGTGTTTTCCTGATGTTAAGAGATTTTGACTCAACCAAGAAAATGAGCTGTAGGTCTTAACACGGTATGCGAGACTGCACCAGAAGAAGAAATCTATTATGTGATGTGAAGTACATTCAGTTAACTAAATGAGAAAATGTACTCTTTTTTCGAACCGTGATCATTTATAAGTAAATACATTCCTGCATGCTTTTGTAAGTGAGATCTATGCTGCTTCAAGTCCTAATCAAATTTAAAATTCACAATGAGTAGGTCTTTTACTGAAATTGCACTAGTCTGAAGCTGTGTTAAGCAATATAAAGGCATACCCACCAGTCCATCTATTAGCTGCCTCCTTGGCTACTTTGTTTGTTTGGCCTGAAATAGAGAAGAAAACCACAACAAAATATCATCCATCACACTAAAATCATACCACAGCTGCAAGGCACAGAGATCAGATTTTTGTTTTAGGGACCCACACAATATAAGGAAGTTATTCTACTGCTTCCAAACCCTTCTTCTATTTTACACTTTTAAGGTTCCAGCAAGCATGAAGCTAAGTTAAAGAAAACCAGGAGCAAAGGAACATAAAAGATACCATATGAACAAGTGTGAGGTTTTAAAGTGTATTTTAAAATAAAATAATCCTGGTTTGGTTTGCCTGAGGCCTTAATTGTCTGTACCAAAATTGGAACTAGATACATGGCCTGAAGACACTAGAGGCAACAGAGATGGAAAATATTTTACAATCCTCTCTATACATAAGTAACCCATCACATAGGTATGCATGACTCTACATAGATAAGGAAAAGAGTAACAGCCTATCACATTAACCCAAAAGTTTATCATATCGCTCTGGAAGGTTTCCTGGGCTTTTGAGAACAGCCTCAATGAAAAGAAGAGAAAGTAGTGTTCCTGGTTATTAAACTTGGCTTCCCTCCGTTACCACTGCTCCAGATCTAAATGCATAATAGTAAAATACCATTACTACAAATAGCTTTTATATAGTTTCCATGAGGCAAAACAGCATCAAGAAAAATTCCTCTTAGATCACCTTGCTCCCATTAAGGTAAGTACTGAAGCAAATCAAACAGGTTGGTTTGTAACGTGGGAATTTATCAGAATCATTATGGTTCTCACGCCTACACAGAGCTTAGTTATACCCACTTAGTCTTGTTAGTACTTGCATGATAATACTCATTTGAACGGTCAGCATAAAATCTGTCTCCAGGGGTACTGAGAAGGGAATATGTGATCAGCTATCCATTGTTATAAAGATTATACTTTAGGCAAAATGAAATTATGTTGAAAAATCATTTGCTAGCACACAGGAAGGTAAACAGTCATTATTCCACCCTTAATACTTCAGTAACTGATGTGAAAAAATAAAATGTAAATGGTGTAAAATACCATTTCAAAACCAGTGGAGCTTCTAGAAAAAGCCTACAATTACAGGCACAGCATGAAGAAGAGTGAAATAGATGGGCAAAAAAAAAAAAAAGGAGTGGGTAAAAAGACAGCATTTTTGCTTGCTTGCATGCATCAGAAATTCAAGTTATTCCCGCCTTGAGAGATACTCCTTATTTTCCTTTGCTGACTGCTTGTTGCCACCCCAAGTTGTTCAGTCCCATGACTGGCAGCACTGACAGCATACTGACAGCCAATGGCATGTTGGACAGAACTTTACCTAACGCTGCTGAAAGCAAGCCTGCAGAGTAAGGGCTTTCACTGGTCAAGATTTTACAAGTGTTAGCAATAACATTTCCCTCAGCATTTTTCTGAACTCCAAAGTAAAACTGTAAAGCTTTACCTGGCTCTAAGTGCTGAAGTTTGAAACGAAGCTATGGGGGAGATAGGATAGTATTAAACCCCGTGGATCCAGAGCTGCAAGGTGACAGCAGCCAGATGGTGGGTGAGCCAGCCTAGTCCATAGCATCCACCAGGTCTCAGCAGAAAGCTCTGCTTTGCTGGAAGCAGCTAACCAGCTGAGCTTCTGCATCACACAGCAGCTCTTAGCTCCTGCAGCTTTCAGCACATAGCCCTATACTTAAAGCCCAGTGACCAAATAGTATGGTGCATTAAAAAGAAAAATAATAGTGGCAGCATGGTGCATTGTCACCCTTTAAATGTTGCTTATGTGTGTTAAATCGTGTGTTAGGATGATGACCACGTTTCATGTGATCATGTGTTTTTAAAAATATGACTTTTTGTCTCTGTCAAAGAAAAGGCTGGGGTGATCAACAGATACAGGCTGAGCAACAGGGTGAGTAGAATGGCAGTGGCTGCTTATAACTGAGTTGTGGCTAGAAATGAAATAATGGTAGCAAGAGCAAGAAGCTATAATGGGAAAATCCTGCAGTGGGCAGTGCCTTCAATGACTTAAATAGCAGAGAAATAACAAAAAACAAACAAACAAAACAAAATAAACCCCTGAGGTAAAAGTTATAAAAATAAAAAGAACTATTTTAACCTTGTCATTCTTTCCATGCACCACCTGGGACTGATCACAGACTGGCAGCAAAGTGTCATGGTAGAAGTGTGGAAGGATCACAAGTGGAGGCAGTACTTCGGGATGGGGAAGGTGATGTTCAAACAATCTGGCTGAATATCAAAGAGGCTGCCTCAGAGACTGGTAACACGCATCCCCCACATTACTGTGCTGCCAGGGGGCTCAGAGCTGGGGAAATGAGGACTTACAAAGCCTCAGGCACACAACATCTCCAGGAAATGCATTCACAAGAGGCTGAGGCAAGTGTTTGCTGCTTGCTATTTCCCATTTACCCACACACCCATGTATATAATAGCACCATAGGGATGCAGGTATGGATTTATTCTGCCATGCTGATGGTTGCTTAGACCATCAGGCATATTGTATCAACAGCAATGCCAGCTAGCTTGGCAAGCTGCAAGACACACATTTTCTTCACATCCAGCCTGAGAAAGCTCATGCAAACAAGAGAGCTTGCACCATCTCCTGTCATCATGCAAGACGGTCACTGCCACTGCTGTATGGCACAGCACTCTGTTTAACCACTGATTCCTTCATTTAAATTTTCCCCTTACATTCCTGTTTCAATTTGTGGCAGGGGAAACACCCCATCCATCTCCAGAAACTCAGCTGTTGCCTCATAGCTATAGGTCAAGCATTTAGCTATCTGAAGGCAAGATTTAAGTTCCATTGGATCAGGCTCAACCCTTGCCTATGATTCTGCAGGATCTTGTCTGCCTGCTGTATCCAACACCATGCCTAAAAGAGGAAGGAGAGCCAGATATTGGTAGCTATGGATCTGCATCACCTGAAGGCACCAGCTACATCTGCATCATTGCCAGTATCTTCCAGAGGCACCTGACTCCACCACAAGAACTGACAGAAATTAAGGAATCTGCCCACAGACTACTTTCTGGAAGCCTTTCATAGCTGCTTGTTGGGACTTTCATTGGTGGCATCATCTGTAAGTGTCAGTGCATGGAGGGTGAGGGAAAGGAGGAGGAGTAAAACAGACATCCCCAGACACTCCTTCTTTATGTACTGGTGTAGCTCAAAGACATGCTGCTTCTGATTGCCTGTTCTCTAGCTCCTCGGCATCACACAGCCATTGGCCTCCTGGTTTTTAGACTGCATTGAACAAGTTTAAGATCTAAAGATGACAATAGCACAAGAACTTAAAAATGTATATACCAGAGAAGAATCGGGACACAAACTGTGTGAACTGTAAAAAGGAGAAACTCGGAGACAACACTGAGGGCAACTGGCTAATTGCCGAAACTAACGCAACCTTTGGGTCCTGGAGTCCTGCTGAGCCTCCTGCTGACCACAGCTGCTCTATCAGAGCTTGATTTTTGGCAGCTACTAAATAATGCTCCAGTACCGAAGCTGTGCAAGGCAATGAAAGGGTCAAATGTGCAGAAGAGGTGAGCAATACAGGAGGCAACATATGCTCCAGATGCTTCCAGATGTTTTCATTACCACTATTAGGCCCTAGTTACACTCTGCAGCTATACATCTGCACAAAAGCTGACAATATATACAATTGGTATCTGTAAGCAACAGAATAATCCATTTGTCCTGGACGTTATGTAGTTATTTCACCAATTTGTGTGATAACGCATCAGTAGACTTTCCTGCTCCCATGCCTGCAGGATACAAGTCATCCACATGGCTCAGGCACACACCTCTACCCTCCACTGGCTAATTTCAGGCACACTTGGCATTTTCAAAGCAGGAAAATAGAAGCTTGCATTTTCTCTCCAAAACTGAAAAAAAAGCAACCACCATGAGTACAGCAATGCAAGGCCCAGGAGCAACATGGCTTGCAACACTGGTGTGTTATGTTAGCAAAACACACCAGGAAACATGCTCTAAATGGGGAAAGGCTAAGGGTCAAAGAGTTAGAACTGACTGGTCTGCATGGAAGTCTGCCCTGAACCCCAGGTATCTCTGGAGCCTTGCAGGGAACTCAGTTCAGATTCTGGGAACTGAGCCATTTTCCTAAGCATCTGTGATTGTCCTTATCACAGGGACAATCCTCTGTACCCCCTTAGAGAAAAGCAAAGGTAGGGAAAGGAAGATCCAGCAGCAATGAATGTCTAAAAATAAAGTGAGGGAGCATTAGAAACACGCTTTTTAATGCAGGTGAGTGACATTCTACCAGTGACCTGCAGGGATTCGGGAGCAGATCAGGAGACAGAGCTGACAAAAGGGCATGTGGACAGCTGTAGGAGGTACAGTAAGAACCCGTCTGAAGCAAAGGGACATACCTAGTCAGGGACAAAGGCCAGCAGCACAAACCATTAACACTGCAATATTTCTGAACAAATCTGAATTGGCAATACATAAGGCTATGTTGTTTCTGATTTGATGCAGGAAGCCCTACAGTCATTCTCAGCATAATGCAGAACTACAGCATCCTCTTTCCTCTCTTCCTTGTTTCTTTCCCCCAGATTTGCTCACTGTCTTCCTGGAAGCAGGTGGTGATGGAAATTAAAGGTCTTATTTGCATTCCAAAATGGAAAGGCCAAAACCTGTTGAAGCCTCAAATATTTCCACAAGGGGAAGACCACTACATGCCTCATCAACATAATACATATATATATACTCCAGGAGACTAAGTTAGTCTTTCTATCAGACTTTGGACACTTCCATGGGTAAAAAACAATTATGGTAGCAACAACCACCATCATCTCCTCACAAACATTATCCAAACCTACTTTTAGGTTCTTTCTAAAAGATTTTTAAGTCCTGCACATATCATTAAAGGAATATTAAAGAAGCAGTCACTGAATAGTATTCAAAATCAGACTGTAAAGGTAACACATTCCAGCTCCAATAGCTATACGAATAAATAAATAAATAAATACATACATACATAAATCTCAACAGCCAGAACCTGCTCCACCAACCTACAGACATGGAAATTAACAAAGAGCTGTAGCTTGCTTTCTTCTCCTTGTTTCTACTCTGGCATTTTCAGAATGATTTTAAGGATTGTGGTAAGTAAACAAAGTTTTTAGGTTCAGGAACCTCTATTTCTACAGAATAACAAAACCTGGTTATATTTATAAAACTAGCACAGTTTGGTGCCAGTTTTGACCTACCACAGCTAATGCCACAAGAAAATTGTATGGATTTCCTCACTTCAAAGGCACATGACTGCAGAAGGAACTAGCACCTTTCCAAGGAGACAGTCACCCATCAACCTGTGGGAGTGTAAGCAGATACGCGCAAAATACAACTGCAGTCTTCAGCATGTGGGCAAGGGAGTACTTTTACAGTGTGAATTGCAAATCTTCTGCATGAAATGCAGAGAACAGCTGCAACTGTTCTCGGGGCCAGTGAGAAATATTAGCCCAAAGAGTCCCAATTTCTCTCATGAAACTGGTCAGGGTAAATTAATTGCATTAGTTGGATTTGAATTCCAGTAGTAATTCTTTATCCACTTAGACTGAATTTAAACATGAAAAATGGCAACTACTGTAAGAACAGTATGTGAACTTGAATCTCCAGTGACTCTGATTATCCACTGCCTTCTTCGGAGTTATGCACTCTCCTGCTCACAGGCTGCCTTCACTTTCCAGAAACATTGTTTACCTTGCTATCATCACACTATGGCACATTTGTGTTTCCCCACCTCTCTTGGAGAGGTGTCATTATAATACCCTGTGATGCAGTGTTTCCAGAATCTTTCTCATTAGTGAAAACGACCCACACAATTAAAGAACCCATCTCTAAAGGCCAGCGTAGAAGGTGAACATACAAATTATACACCTGTCATCCATAGAGAGTACAAAGGGTAATTGCCTAGTAACTCTTACTGACGTATTCATCCACAGCCTAACACCAGAGACACCGATCAAGAGACTGTAGCTTGCCTCTGGGGACTATTCATAGCAGCGATGTGATCAGTGGCTTATTTAAAGTCCATATTTGAGTATCCTTGAGACTAAGCAGTCTACAACAATGTCAACAGCATGGCTCGCAACATGGCAAGAACAGCTTTAGAAAAATGTTTGGTAACCAAGTATTAGGCGGAGATACCTCCACACTATATGCAATCTTTACCTTCCCACATGCTTCCCAAAAAGGTGTTTCCTCTTATAAGCAGAATAAAGAGCTCTTGTGCAGAAGAGTGATAGCACATCAGATTCTGTCAACTCCTTTGAATCCAAAATAACACATCATTCTTCCCCCATACTCCAGTATCCCACATAACACTTATCCCCATGATATTCATCAACAGGTCACAATGCTTCAGAATTCATTACTAGATTCAAATTAATGCATAAATATGATTTCTCATTTAAATGACATCACAAATTCAATAGAACTATTTATACTGACATTCATTTATACAGACTAATTCATAAAAAGGAGGAAGTTTCAGAACTACCAGAAAGTGTTGACAATTATGAATCTTACCTACTGATCTACAACTATTTTGAAAAGCACAGAACACAATAAAAGCCATTTGTGATAGAAAAATACTAAGAAAATTGACATATGAACGAATTAAATTAGTATTTCTGCTGCGACAGGTGTATGTGTCTATACACACATATATATTTGCTTGAAGATAAACCTGAGCGAATACATAACGTAGTGCCAGTCTTGCTACATGGTGAGACAAGGCAGTGCACAGGAAAGGTACTACTAACCTGATCCACATGCCAGGGAATATGCTTTTAAAGGGTCTGCAATCTTTGTTAGTGTGTTTGAAAAAAAGTGTCAAGTCACACCAGCAAAAGCTCCCTCTGTCCCATAAGAAAAGGTCACGCTGTCAAATTTCATCAGGATGTACGCAGTGTCTCTTTGAAAGAGCGTTCAACAGAATTTGTCAGAACTGCTACCAAAGATTCCTCTATACAAAAGACATGCTCCCGTACTTAATTTTAATATATTTATATACCCACAGAAAAAAGACCATTTACCTTTCAAGCATTCTACCTGAAAACCCATGCTGAAATCCTAGTTGCTTAGCTAAAATACATCTATTCTTACCCAAATAACAGAGGGAAGCAATGTGCTTATAAAAGGGAAACAAGCACACCAACTCTGATTCACGGCTGCCTAACTACGCTTTGTTTTTCTTTCAGTGGACAACTCCTTCCTCCCCACTTCATTTACTAATAAACTCCATACCCTCAGCACTGCCAAAGGAACTTGCAAACTTCTGTGCTGCTGAACTGCGTTTCACCAGGAGGGCTATCTCAGGGCACTATGGGTTTTGTCTAGTTCAGCATGTCACTGCTGCATGCCTCATGTGGCACAGAAGCTGCGGGTAAGAGTCTGGAAGGCATCACAGGAGGTCTTCCGGTCTCTGTACCCATGACTCAACGCATGTCCAACCTTACCTATGCTATTTCTAAGGTATTTGTAGCCTGTTTTTAAGGTTCCACTGTTAGGGCTTTTACAACTTTCCCAGCCAATCCAGTTCTGTGCCTAATTATCGCAACCATTAGGATAGTTTTTCATCTAACTTATTTTTCTCCTGCAATTTAAGGCTATTTCTTACTGCCGAGTTCTCTGAACCTGAGCAACAGGCTATACCTTTCCTTTTTTAAAGGAGATACAGATACGTGAAACCCACCAGAAGCAATTGTCTTTTGAGCCCTATTTTTATAAGTTTTTTTCCTAAAATGCAGTTGCTCAATGTCTGGTCTTTTTGCTGTACTCTGAATTCTCCCTAGTTAGTTATATACCTCTCAAGTATGATATCCAACACTGAGCAGTGTTACAGCTGAGGCCTCACTGAAGCCAACTTGAGTAGAAAGGGTTTTTTTCATACATCTCATTGCTGGTTATACTTCTGTTTCTGTATCTTAGTATGACGATTTTCCTTTTCACAAGAAGAATGTCTTAAAATCCACCTTTAAACTACTATAACATCTTTTCAAACCCTCCCCCCTTCACCAGTTGCTCCAGATCATTTGCATTACACAATATCCTTGAATGTGCATGCATCCTTGCACTTGCCACTACTGAATTTTACTCAGTGGTTTTTAGACTACCTTTGCAGTTTGCCGTGCTCATTTTGAAAACTCACCTTGTCCTTTGTCCATGCAGCCTCTCCTAGTTTTGCCATCTGCAAATGTAATAGAAGTATGTCTTCTATTCTATTATCCACCTCATTAATATAAATACTGAGCAGATGCACAGACCCTATTATAGAGCTTCATTGATTCTACCCCCTTTCTGATACTGAATTGTACAGAAGAATACACCTTGATACAATAACAGTTTTAGATTCGCACCAGTGCAGTTTCATCAGGATAGTATTCCCCTACTTTCCTTCACACAGTATCATCCAAAACTAGGCAAAACACCAAAGACAAACTTCTCCCAATCTACAAAGGTCTCTCACAGTGGCAAAGACAAAATCTGTGTTCTTCTAGGTGTTTCCAAATTGGTTTCCCTGATACCCTGCTCTTTTCAGTGAAACTAGCTCATAAGATGTTAAAGTGAGGAGGGAAAAAAGCACTGGAAGTACTCTGAAATATACCAATATGCCAAGATTAGTCTTGCAAACATACAACCTGTCCTGCAAAATGTCTGCAGGTAAATAGCACAGGACAACACATCAGTGTATATTCCCAACATAGATTCCTAACCTAGATAAACCCATAATGAAAACATAACTTACCATGCCATAACATATGGGAGATTTCCTAACATATGAGATTGGCAACACATTTCTCATTTAACTTAAAATAAAAGGTAACTTGCTAGAGTAGCCAGTTTATTTAAGCAGGGTGTTATATGTATAATAGCTAAAGATTTGATCTTCCAGCTGCCTCTGCGTGTTGAAGTAAAACCCCACTGATAAAAGACAACCTATTTTAAAATTTGTTCCTTTTTTTTTTTTACTTATCCAGATAAAATGCAGCTTCATTTTAAAGATAGTTGGCCCAAGTTGACACTCTCCTAGAAGATTAGCCTTGCTAGAATGTGTTTGAAGTATAAAAACACATGTATGCATGTGTCTAAATATTTATGACAGTTTTTCATTGCAGAGTAACCTCTTAGCTGGAGTCCAAACTTTAGGCCAAACAGAGACAGAAAAATTCTCTGAAATACAGAGAATTAAGGCCTTTTGCCAAAAGCCAAATGACCATGCTGAACTTCAGCCAAAAGCCCCTTATTTCACTTTAAGCTTTGTGCCTTCGGAATATATGTGCAGACACATCTCAAGCTGCATCATTCTATCCTGGTGCTCCTTTGCTCATTATTCTTGATGGCTGTTACAGCCTCCTTTCTTTCCAAGTGCCAGAAGCTGCTTACCCCTGTTTCTCAGTTCTTTCAAAATCTGTTTTCTACACAGTTCAACTAATTTCTGAGTTCAGGAAGTTGCCCTTTGAAGATGTGTCACCTGATGTGTTTCTAGGTGGTCAGAAGATCCCTGGTGGATCTTCAGGGGAACTACCGCAAGACAAACAACTCTGGGAGATGCATGACAAATTACTATAGACAATGGTTTGGGTTGGAAGCAATCTTAAAGATCACCCAGTTCCAACCCCCCTGCCATGGGCAGGGACACCTTCCACTAGAGCAGGTTGCTCAAAGCCCCATCCAACCTGGCCTTGAACATTTCCAGGGATGGGACAGCCACAGCTTCTCTGGGCAACCAGTTCCAGTGTCTCAACACCCTCATAGTGAAGAATACTTTCCTTAATATCTAATCTAAATCTCCCCTTTTTCAACATAAAACCATTCTGTCTTGTCCTGTCACTATATGTCCGTGTAAAAATCCTTCTCCAGATTTCTTGTAGGCCCCCTTTAGGTACTAGAAGCTGCTTTAAGGTCTCCCTGGAGCCTTCTCCTCTCCAGGCTGAAGAAACCCAGCTCTCTCAGCCTGTCTCCGTAGGAGAGGTGCTCCAGCCCTCTGATTATCTTTGTGGCCCTCCTCTGGACTTGCTTGAGCAGGTCCATACCTCTCTTATGTTGGGGAGCCCCACATGTATGAAAGCCTTCTGAAGAAAGTGGCATAAGACTCCATCAGACACTCTTTGGTGGAAAGAGATTTTAAAGACATCGTCAGAGTCTACCACAAGCCAACAATGCATACGCCATAAGTTCCTAACTCCAACTGACAACTTGTTCTTATCACTGGTGAACTGCAGCACAGGAATTAAGGGCAAAGGTGAGAACTCTTTAAAACTAGTTCTGTTGTGAAAGGTCCTTAAACCATCATGTTATGGCCTCCTGCAACCACAGCCAGGTTCTGCTCTGCAAATGTTTGCTCTGTCAAAGGACCAGCATTTTTAATAACTGAACTGCAAACAAGCCTCCCTTGATTTTGAAGACAGAAAGAAAATTGGAGAGGATTAAGATACAGGAGCAGAAATACTGCTTAAACTTGCAATTCCTTCTCACTTGCTATGATTACCAAAGGAGCTTGGAGCATTAGTGATCAAGTTTACATGTGTAATTCCATTCCTTAGTACCCTATTCCTTTTTCAACCTAACAGTTAAAATTTCTGTGTACTGTTACTATGTGTAACTATGATTATATACAAGTACATGTATAGATTTATTCCTAATTCTAAAAAGCATGTTTAGCTTTGATAAAGCGTTTTGCTTTGTCTTTTAATGTAGCTTTTGAACAGGTAATTTAATTTGCCAATCTTCCAACTGAATGATGAGCCATACAAAGAACAGTTTAGGCAGTGGAGGAATCATAAAAAAAAATCTCTCAGCTTGATGCAGTTAGTCAAGTAAATGTGTTTTTTTCTTACTGCTGCACTTCTATATACATTCTCATACTCCATGATGAAGGAGGAAAAAGGGAAAAAAATAGGGAGTGGGCTTTCTGGTTTTGTTTTTATTAGTAGCAGGTAGCCCACAAGTTATGTACATGAACATACATTGACTATTTCCTGCCATATCCTCATCCAGATCTTCAGGAGATGAATACATTAAATATACAATTCTCTATAAAGATGAGACTAAGTGGAAAAAAAAAAAAAGGAGTGCTTACTTTTATATCTAGTATTTTTCTGTGCACTTTAAAGCCAAGTGTCTGGTTCACTCCAAAGAAAGCTTAGTTTAACCCTCTAAGGCTAACATAAGTGTGGGTGGAGACACAAGTCTAACTTCAAAAGAATGACTAATTTCTAATTGCAGATCTCTGTTAACGGCATTGATGCATAAACCATAAAAAGCACAGCTTGCGTTTCAGATGCCAGGTGCGTACTTCATGGTCAGTAGCTGGAAAACATCCTCTTCATTGCAAACTGAACATATTGGATATAGAGGTGATTAAAACAACACTCTCTATATAGGCTTTGTACCCTATTGATTTTGTGGCACCTAGACTGGGCTTAAAACTATTTGTAGACATTTGCTTTTCCAAACTAATCATTACATTTATAAAAATAGCTACTTAATAGTTCATTAACTGAGAGCACTGACAAAGCTCTCTAGTGCAAATAACCCTTCTTATATGTTTTCTGAGCAATAGCCTTTGCCACAAAATATAAAAGAAACCCCATTAAACCATTTTGTATATTATCAGCATTTTGAGGAATTTTGAGTAAATATGCTACAACTCATTTTAAAGCCAGGATAGTCTAATCTTCATTTAATTTCTTCACTACTGTTTTCTCTCTGGGAACAGGGACTATTCCCAGTATTAATAAGAAATCCCCTAAAGAATCTATCACTAAGTGTTTTTAACATTAAATACATCTGTATGCATAACACATTTCAATCCAATTTGAACATAACAGAACTTAATAGTTGGGTGTATCAATAAAAAAACTCCACAACAAACCAAAACTCAAAAAAATCCAAACCCCAAACGATGTAACCCACACAATCCAGCAGCTAAACCAACACTACCTTTTCAGCATTCACCCTTAAGATACTAAGATGAATGAAGAACCTGGTAAACTCAGAACTATTTTCTCATACTGTCTGTATACCTTCACCTCAGTTTGTCAAGGTGAAGTTTCCAGTGTTTAGACACATCAGAATTAGAAATTTTTGAGGCATCCACAACAAAAAAAGACACTTTCAAGTACATACTACATATAGCATGACATTTTCATTGTACTCAGTAAAGTCTGGATGTTTTCCCAAAGTTTATTTTCATACAGCCATGTAAGTATTAGTCTTATAAAATAACCTAACCCTGAACTGGACTGGTAGTGATGCCTCTGAGATCACACTTTCAGATTCAAACAGATAACTAACTGGATATTTGTGGATTGAAATCCTGTCCATTTGATCCACTTACGCCTCCTGCTACAGGATAAAAATAACCAAAGAGAGCAGAAGTAAAAAGGTTGACACCAAAATTGCTGTTATATGTGTTGTATCTGGCAGTCTGCTAATTTTTGAGAATATAGTTTGTCTAGAAACGTTCAGATCACTGTTTTAAAGGTAAAAGCCTAAGGCAAAAATTAACACCAACTGGACATTCTAGAAACACACTAAATAAAACAGGAATTCCAACTGGCAACATCTGAGACCAACCCTGTAAATATTAGCAATCATATCTCATGGAAGTCGTTTACATCCGTCAGTATGTAACTACTTGTGAGATTACTGTCCTATGCAAAGGCACAAAGTAACTGAAGCATAGCTACTGTGAAAAAAATAGCTAAGACCCAACAATGTTTTAATAAAATATAGATCAACATTCCTCTAATCAGTGAAAGAACAAGAAGTTTGAAATTCTATAAATGTTTATTTTATAGTAAACACTGAAAATGTTTTGTTGTTGGTAGTTACAAGCTGGCCAACAACTCAGAGCAAAATCTGTATCATTTATACACATGGACTGCCAGACAAACCTTTCAATAAAATTAATTGTCAGGAAAATTGTATTAAGTTCCCTAACATCTCTCTCTGACAGGCAGAAAGAATTAAACTTATGCAGCAGGTTAATCCTGATCTTATGTGGAGATTTTTTTGTTGGCCTTATGAAAATCTGGATAAATTACGAACTATTGAAGGCTTGTATTCTCTATGCCTTTGTCCTTGACCGTAATCTTTAGGGAACCTAGCAGCCTCACATGTATCCAACTTTGCATACATACATGGTATGTCATATAAGCCTTTCTCCCAGAGGAACAGAGACTCTCTTCTCTACAACAGCCGCTTCCCCGTGAGAATATCCTCCAGCCTACAAAAATATGCCTCAAAGTTAAGAAACAAGGGATTAAAAAACAAGGGTTAAAAATTTAATGAAGTATGAAATCCCAGAGGGAGTTTTTTTGCCCCTTTTGTTTTTTTTACTTCCGATGACTGTTGTCAGTTTTACTGCCTTTAATGTTGAGGAAGTATTTATTACTCAATCTCAACCCACAAAATGGCTTAAACAACATTTCCAAGTGGCATAGACAAGCTTCAACCACTGAACTGCTGTGGTTGTTGAGACAAAATCTACATATTTTGCAATTCTAGACATATTTTTACAATACCATACATGTAAAATGGGATTATCCAAATATGTCCACAAGACCAGACTATTATGTAGCTTCCTCTAGTGGTCAGTCCCTAAATCTTGTTTCTTCTGCTATTTACTGTAGTTAATTTTATATGCAAATACTGAAATTCTGTGTTCTAATGCTGTAAATTTGGGAAGGCATTAGAGTTTATACTTCAGCTCTCTAACACAAAAGCCAAGGAAATCGAGCCAAAACATACAACGGAACATTTGTTACTGATATTAAAAGGACAAGCAGCGAAGTCAGCAAAAACCAGAGTTGGTATTTTAGTATTCTGATTCGCCCCCCTGTGAATATGCACTATAGTATATTTAGTTACTAGGTCAAACATGACTTTCCCACCACAAGACTCAGGAAGCAAGACAGATGTTCAGCTTTTAGTTGAGTCTTCAGATATTTGCTGTGAATCATCCAAACTTTGTTTTGACCCTGGAATTAGTGTGTGTGTGTGTGTGTGTGTGTGTGTTTTAACAAGGCTTATCACTGTAAAATAGGTTTGCTTCTGCAATACTCCTTTAAACCAAAGACTAATTAAAAAGGCGTGGCAAAACATTCACCAAATTTGAGGGCCACTGAAACCAGATGACAATTTGATACACCACTTAATACCACAACAAAAATCAAGGGACCTCTAAGATATGGGATTGGAAATTAATAGACTGAAGTTTTATACTGAGCATCAGAAATATTTCTTTACAGGTTTAAGTCATTAACAAAGAAGAGGGAAAACCCGAATGTAGAAAGTGACAACTGCCCATTACAAAATGTATTACACTGAACAATCCAACTCAGAGCCATTATAACGTAACGGCCATCTCTGACTTCTGACTCAGAATTAAAATAGAGTTAGTAATCTGCTCAGATGATCTAACTGAAAATAACCACAAGGATTATTTAACTTGTACAGCTAGTACAAAATGATATCACTCGTGCAGTTTGAAAACGCTTTAAAATCTAAGAACCAGTAACTTTGGTTATAAGATTATTGTGTGAAACAGAGACAGTAACTTTCATGTCTAGCTGAACACCTTCCACTGCCTGAGATTCTTTATTGCCTTCTTACACTAATAACTGTAACTTCCTGCATCTTGTTTTGCCTTTGCACTTCCCCACACTCTGGAACAAAAGAAATGCCCCCCAAACATTTTTCCCCCCCCCATCCCCCTTAAAGCATGTAAAATTCCATTCGGTTTGACAAAGACATTAAGTCCTCAAAATTGACATCAACACTTATTCATTTATACACTGCCAGTGCAACAATGACTGATGAAACATATAACGAAGCAGAAACTTTTTAATCGAAGGTCAGAGACTAATTATTTTCAAAACACTACTGCATATTCCCCTGGGAATCCTACAGTCAGCCCAACAAAACTAACTTCACCAACACCCTGAACTGCTCATCCCACCATTGCAGAGGCTCATGAGGAGCTTCCACACATTTGTAACAAAGAAAAAAAGAAAAAAAAAAAGGAGGGGGGGGGGGGGAGAGAAATGCGTGACCAAATAACTAACTTTACATTTCTTTCCCTCTCTTCAGGATATTAGCCTCTGTGTCACCACCTAATGCAGTTTGCCCTAGCATTCAAGCTGTGATTTGCCCCTTTGTGCCCAGTATTTAGGAACGTGCTCACTGCTTCAAAAGAGAGGCCCCTCAAATCATTCAGTGCAATTCTTACTATAAGGGTATCTCAGCAGTTAAAATACCTGGCACCACGAATCCCTCTGCTGCCAGTATCTGCCTGCCCTCATTCATTTCTACAGCTGGAATCAGCTGGAAAGTGTCTAACTTGTCCCCAGGAGAGCACACAGTGAGGGATTTACAGCACAGTAACTAACCTCAGGTCTCGAGTTTGCTTATTCCCTGGCATACCATTACATCCTTGGGGAAAGATAACACAGCTGACAAAAAGTGTCACAGCCCCTGAACATAAATAATATCTGTCCAATTTGGGGGTCTGCTGCCAACTCTGTTTATGTTCCTGGCTTTCTTTCAGCACATTTTTAAAGCTGTGGACTTTGTTAGAAGAGAAGGAAGGAGAAAGGTTCAGTCAGATATCTTTCAGAAAAAGGTCTGTGCCTGTTCCTCATCACTCTAATGGCATTTTGCCATTACAGCAAATGAATATGCAGTGATGTTTGGGTAGCAACATAAGAGCCTAATAAATAAAACATGAAAGTTGGAGTAGAGAAAATTCAATAAAATTTCATGCATGCTTTTCATTTTTCATGCTAAGGATCAGAATATTAAGTACGTTTCAGTGCCCAATTCTGCATTAAGTATTAAAGTCACTCATCATTCCTTGTATTCCACTAGAATCAGAAACTCCAACCAAAACCCAGCATCTCAGAGACAGTACAAACAGTAAGTCAACAGTGCAATATCATACTTACATATAAGTCATAAATAAGTGTCTCTAATTAAATGGTTACATTCTAAACAGACAAGACAAAGTAAGTAGAAAGATACCTGTTTTGACAGCATGGAATTGAAGGTACATGGGAGCCAGAGACTACTCTTCCTACACACATTCTGGGGTTCAGCACACTTAGAAGTTTAAGAATTAATATGGTTCTAGAAAGAATGGTTTTGATATTAATTCTAACACATCAGAATATTTCAATTTTAGGATTGTCTGTTAACTGCTTAGTTGCTGCCAGGGTAAATATCAATAAAAAAACCCTTATAGAATACACAGAACATGAAAAGAAATGCTCAGTGTACCTCTATTGCTTACAGCTTTTAAAAGAAAAGCACTTTGACTTATCTCTCCACAGTAAGTTTTAAGCTGAAGAAGTGCAGAATTTTTTGTGCAAAAGTTCACTTTAAACAATATACAACTTACGCATTTCTTCAATGACGTCTGGGTCACATTCTCTGTATTTGTCTATTTCTGCCTTTAGGTGGTCTTTTTTCTGTCGAAGGGCAGCAAGTTCCTCTATTAGAGCTGCACGTTCTGCCTGAGGATTCAAAGTATGTTGGGAGATACAAAATATACACAATAAAAATCAGTAATTATTGCACAGAACATTTAAAAAAAAAAAAAAGTAAATTTAAAAGCTCTTTCATTACTGCTTTCTGTCAATGAACCAAACTGGAACGAAAAAAAATACAGACAAAATGGATAAACAAAATTTTCTACAACCTCTGAACTCTTGAGAAACTCCAAACAGATCTCTTAATTGTTTGGCTTAAAGGTTACATGGTATTTAGGAGTGCTAGTCTTGTAATTAAAGACAGCATTACAGAAAACCCTATCATTCACATTTTCCCAAATCAGGATGCTGTGTATGAATACCTTCTGAATTTATTATTCACTTTTTTCCACACCATTTAAGAGTAGTGGTCTCAAAAATAACTTCAGATATTTATGACACGGTAGTCTTTGCCGGGAGAGTATACAATATCAACCTCAAATACTCTATTGATCAATAAGAATCTGCAGACACTGACTCAACATGAGCTCTCCCACAGCCAACTCAGCACATATTTCTAATTCAGTCTGTAGTTAGAGTCAAACATTGTAACTGGCTGACATCCAAAAGAACTCATGTTAGGGCACTGAGTAGCCTAGAAAAGCCAGGTTGCCATTACAAACTCACACTATCTCCACAGCAGCCCAGCACTCACAGGTGCTTTTCTGTTTGTTTTTGGTGTGTCCTCTCCCCCACCCCAAACTTCCATATTCCCAGTGCTTTTGACAACAGTCTGGATTCAGCACGTCCTGAAAATGCAGATTAGAAATCTGCTCCCAGATGCTAGGGTATGGAGGCCAGCTCCTCAGAGGCCTAAATCATGATGTAGATTTTTCAGGACTTCTTCCTGGTGTATAATCCAGAACTAAAATGTTGGAAGCATCAACCAGAACAGGATTTCCAGGTCCAGTAGCTTCTCGTGACTAGGGCAGGCCACGTGGTGAAGCAGCCCACATCTCAAACAGACCATTTGGAAACCTGACAAGCACAACTGCAGGAGAAACCTGCCTGTGATTCCCCAGTTACAGTCAAACCCAGAGCGTTTCTATATAGCATTTTGGATTTTAAGGTTTGGCACTTTCCTGCAAAATCTAATTCCTCCTGAAAGCTTCTAGCTATCTCTATTTATGCATTTATTTACTGGAGGTTTAAACCCCTTTAGACTCAACAACTCTCAAAACAAATGAACACCTTAGAATACCGTATGAAGTATTGCTAACTACTATGCTACTTAATATTTATGGTAAATATGAAGCCTAAATATTATTTTGCAGTGTTAACAGCTTCAGCATGCAAAGAGCACCAAGGTTACATGGCTGCTCAGAATAGTAATTCAGAAATGTAGTTTATAAGACAAAAACTAAACTAAAAAAAAGATCTCCAACACCTAAGCAGTTACTCGATTTGGCAGTTCAGCAACCATTGGCAGCCTTGGTACATACCTCTGGGTAGTTCAAGTTTTCAGATTTAAAGCTATCTTAAAAAGCCTGGAAGATTACCAGACTTCAGGCAGTCACACGTTTTCTCCGCCTTGGAGCAGCCATTTGTCAATATTTTACACATTAGTACATGACCAACTAAGGAAATAATAATATCTGATTTTTTCTGTCCCTGTCTCATCTCCAGTATTTAGAATTCTTTATGGATTTCCAACAAGTACATTAGTATTTATAAACCATGCATGCTTGTAGCCCTATTTCCTGGTAGGAATGTCTCCCCCACCAAAGCAACTTACAGTATCTTCACGTCCAATTTTTGACTTCGCAATGCTTTTTTGTAAGGCCTCTTTTTTCTGATTGCTTTCAGCAAACTGGTAAAGGAAACAAAGAACAAAATCAACCTATTTCAGTAACATATATTAAACATACCTATAAAACATGTATACACAGCAATATATTTAAATAAATAGGTGAATATACATTTTTAACTATATAAATTTATATATCTTTAACTTGTGTAATAAACACAAAATAAATACAAAATCAATCTAATTTAAGTCTGAGGCTCTGAACCACAGAAAAGAATTACAGGAAGCAACTTAAAGTCTAAGAAATTTTCACTCCCATGGCTACGGAACTGATGGACAGCGGCAGAGCAGTTGACGTCATCTACCTGGACTTGTGCAAAGCATTCGACACTGTCCCGCACGACATCCTTGTCTCTAAATTGGAGAGACATCAATTTGATAGATGGACCACTCGGTGGATAAAAAACTGGCTCGATGGCCGCACGCAAAGAGTTGTGGTAAATGGCTCGATGTCCAGTTGGAAACCTGTAACAAGTGGTGTCCCTCAGGGATCGGTGTTGGGACCGGTCCTGTTCAACATCTTTGTCGGCGACATGGACAGTGGGATTGAGTGCGCCCTCAGCAATTTTGCCGATGACACCAAGCTGTGTGGTTCGGTTGATACGCTGGAGGGAAGGGATGCCATCCAGAGGGACCTTGACACGCTTGTGAGGTGGGCTGATGCCAACCTTATAAAGTTTAACCAAGCCAAGTGTAAGGTCCTACACCTGGGTCGGGGCAATCCCAGGCACTTGTACAGGCTGGGCAGAGAAGAGATTCAGAGCAGCCCTGCAGAGAAGGACTTGGGGGTGTTGGTTGACGAGAAGTTTAACATGAGCCGGCAGTGTGTGCTTGCAGCCCAGAAAGCCAACCGTATCCTGGGCTGCATCAAAAGAAGCGTGACCAGCAGGTCAAAGGAGGTGATCCTGCCCCTCTACTCTGCTCTTGTGAGACCTCACTTGAAGTACTGTGTACAGTTCTGGTGTCCTCAACATAAAAAGGACATGGAGCTGTTGGAGCGAGTCCAGAGGAGGGCCACGAGGATGATAAGAGGGCTGGAGCACCTCCCGTATGAAGACAGGCTGAGAAAGTTGGGGCTGTTCAGCCTGGAGAAGAGAAGGCTGCGTGGTGACCTCATAGCAGCCTTCCAGTATCTGAAGGGGGTCTACAAGGATGGTGGGGAGGGACTCTTCATTAGGGACTGTAGTGGTAGGACAAGGGGTAATGGGTTCAAACTTAAACAGAGGAAGTTTAGACTAGATATAAGGAAGAAGTTCTTTACAGTGAGGGTGGTGAAGCACTGGAATGGGTTGCCCAGGGAGGTTGTGGATGCTCCATCCCTGGCGGTGTTCAAGGCCAGACTGGACAGAGCCTTGAACCACGTGGTTTAGGGCAAGGTGTCCCTGCCCATGGCAGGGGGGTTGGAACTAGATGATCTTAAGGTCCTTTCCAACCCTTATGATTCTATGATTCTATGTTGTTATGTATTGCACGTTCAGCATGGGACCAAAATCCTATTTCATAATCTGGCATCTCTATGCAAAGGACCCCATGACATGGAGGATTTGGATTATATGATTTCTTTTGGTCCTTTTCCAGCTGTCCTTATTCAATGGAAGCAGTGACAAAAGGTGCAGCAGATCCACCTGCTCAGCTGCTGATACCAGTCTTCCCAAAGACTGATATGCCATTGGCACGGCCCGAGTCCCTTTTGCATACTGGTGAGTAGAAGCCTCTATAGCTCAAAGGCATGTAAAGCCATGGCCCCCTTTTTCTTTGCTGCATTCACACTGCTAGACTTCAGAGTTCCCTTCCTTCAGGCCTGAAGCCGAGGAATCTCACAGAAGTTGCATCTCACAGGGCTGGTGTGAATACTCTCTCCATTTTCCTGTTATTCCAGGAGGAATCATTCATAGAGAGAGATGTCTCCGATTGACCTGCCACCCATCTTGAACCAGGCCCTTCCAGTTTAGTTGGAAGTTTTCTAGAGACGCTTTGGAAACACTAAAGATAAGCAGGATGTATGAGTCACCCCTTAGGGACACAATGCTCAGCATTAGCCAAAGCACCTTGAAATATTAAATGAGATTAATGGGATTGCAGAAAAAGAAGTCTAATAAAATAGTCTGGAAACAAGTTACTGTATTTGAAACCAGCACAAAATAAAAAAAAAAAGAAGAAACAACAGTATCCTTTGTAAGTACTCACTCTTTGGTTTAGCTTCAAGATATTCTGAGCACTAGTCGGGTAGAAAACTAATCAGGTAGAAGACTAATCATGAAGATGATGAAGATGGCTGTCAGAGCCCGGCTTTCATTCTGTCTTCCCCCCAAAACCCTCACACAAAGCCTCTACTTCTAATTCCCTTTTTCACTGAGAATCTCTCTGTTTGAAAAGGCATTCCTTTACATTTCTTGCAATTCCTAGCCTTGATAATTTAACAATATCATTTATATTCTTTTGCAGCTGAAGCACCATGACCACATTCATACAACGCAAACAAAACTGTTTAGGAGCTATAATCACTTCTCAATTTCTATTTAAGCTCATGCTTAGTCTGTATTTTTCGGAAATACATACTAAAATGTAAATGCATGACAAATATCAGGCAGAGCTTACTGCCAAGTCTTAGGGATCAGCCATAACGGTAAAAAGAAACTCTGTACTGGTGGTCCATATAGATTAGGACACCACCTAACCGCAGCTCACTGGGTTTAGGGGTTCCTTTTATATAGCTCAATTTTTAAACATTAATTACTCTTTCTGGATAAGTATGTGTTAATGCATGCATAAGCATACATGCAGACAAGGAGGTCTCCTTTCAAAAAGGATGTTTTGGTTTTCCTTCAGCTTATATAGAAATTATACTAATGGTAAGGATATATAATTTGGGGGAAAGTATGTCCAGCTGTTTACTCATTGCTCTCAATGCAAGTAACCACAGAGACAATGTGGGTTCCAGTATGTGGCTTGAAGTACACCAACACCTTAATTTTGTGGATAGTGAAACAGTACTTTTTCAGGGATTTCCACAAAATTCTTAAAGATCTAAGTGTGTTAGTCCCCACATGATGCCATACTACAGAGAAGCATATTTACAGTTCAGGAGAGGACAAGTACTTAGGTGCAGTTTGCAGTTCATGAAGCCCAAGGAAGACAAACATCAGAGCACACGTGGGTCAGTATCTCTGAATAAATAATTTTTCTTGCAGAGGAAGTAGAGAAGCCAAGGAGCTTATCTAGGCCCATATACGGCAAGTACAAAGAGTAAGCCAATGCTTTCTGCAAGGGAGGCCATAAAGGTGTTGCTTTCTATGCTTTTTTCATATTCATGAAGTTATTTACGAGTGTATCTTCATTTTATAAAATGGAAGCACAGAACGAGCTCTCAGGGAACTGCACTAAAATCATAATAGCTGGTTTCCAGCTTGGCAGCATGTTTCCCAGTATGACATCTTACTATTTTATGGGTCCTCTATATTCCATGGCATTTAATCATGAAAGAGACAGCACGACAAACACTAAAACTACAGAAATTTCTTAGATTCTAAACTACATAACATGCAAGGTTGCCATGCCACGAGGTTAGAGGAGTAGAATATCTTCCTCTGTCTAAAGGCAATGATGGTTTTTATATAATTTTATTTAAGATTTTGTTTTCTTTTCTCACAGATTGTAAATTCTGGTTGGATTCTTTGCTTGTTTTATTTTGTCTTCACAATCAAGACTTTACAAAATAAAATGAAACCACAGCTCTTTGTGTATTATTTAGAAGTCATAGTGGGTATTCCCATGACAACAAACAAAAGATGAGGATAAGGAAAGGAACAGCAGAAGGAGGCAAGATACTGAAAAAACCAAACATAGGACAAGGATGCAAAGGCAAAGGAACAGATGGCCAGTGTCTGTGCAAGGAATCCGTAACGATGGGAGAAGCAGGAAGCCTTGAATACAGAGGTGGGAACGCAGCTGAAAATAACTGTACATGAAAGAAGGGAAGACCACCAAGGTCTTCCTTGATGAAGGATAAAGGAGTCTGAGGAAGGATGAACAGAAATCATACAATACTTAATTGACAGGTAAGGACAAATGGCAGATGACAGGTTATAGGGCATTAAAAGAAAAAAAGAAAGGCAGAATTTGCAAGTGTTGTGCATGTGTGACAGCAGAGGATCGCATCAGGCCGAATACAGTGACTTACTTTCCCACTCACCAGCTGCAGAAAAGCCTGACTGCAAAGGTACACAGTAGCAGATGGAAGATTTCAATCCTCAGAGCAATCTTGGTACATTTTTCAAGGGAATTGGCAAATTATTTCTCAAGGAACATTAGCCACCCTGAGAGAAATCTGACTCCTGCCAATAGCAGTGGGATTGATCTGGAGCAAAAGACACTTTTTGTCTCCCTTCTATGTTTCTTAAGAGAGATGTCTGGTCTGACACACGAACAACTTTGCCACAAATGTAACTGACTAGGTATGGAAAACAAGTACAAGGATATACTCTCCTGTACTAGGAATTTTTATGTCTGCAGTCTGGCTGCTCCAAATTAGCACGTGATAAAGCAAGATGCAGAAAGCTGGAAAAATGACATCTATGAGAAAGCTGTCCAAAGGAGGAGGAGAGACTAGATAACTAGAAGTTAAAAAGTAAAAAAAAAAAAAACAAAACAAAACCAACTCTCAACAAGAGCATTTTCAGTGTTGGCAAAACACGCAAAACATAGTGGGACCCTGCAAGACGACAGTTTAATGAAGTGACTAACTAGCATCTATAAAACGGGAAATCTGGGAAACAGTTCCTTTAGTTTTACACGCCACTGCGGTCAGTTAACTGACCACTGGCCTAGCTTCAAAACAAATTCAATCCGAAGTCCCCCAGAGAGATGTCGTTTCTTTCACTGCAAAGGTCTCACAATGTTTAGCTATACCTTTGTACAGCAGTTTGCGTGTGCTAAGTGCTACGTGCTGATGATAATCATCTGTTCCACCACTGGCCTCAGGGTCTGGTTTCTATCAAAGGATAGAGATTAGATGTACACAGATAATTTATAATATACTATACATGCGTTATTACTAGGATTTTACTTTGGCAAGTTGGTGATGTATATTTGGACGAGGAACATTTAACCCTGACACACAATAGCAGTAGGTTTCAGTTCTCTTCCTTCTCAAAACCTGTCTGATACTGTCCTAGCTCTACATGACTGGATTTTTATTCTCCAGCAAGAGTTTTTGCTGGTCATTTCCTTCTGGTTCCTCATTCTTAACCACTCTAACCACCAACATCCCACCAAACATGTAGCTTGTCTCCCTAGCATATTAAAATATCTACAAACCTGGAGTAAGCCATGCAAATACAGACCATAGAGTATGTACGCTGGACAAGAATCAAACCACGGTCTCTTATGCTAACCACCAAGAGCATTCACAGCTGTTAGCCCACTGTCATTATGGTCTTAAAGAGAAATATCATGCACTCAGTTTTCTTTCAGCCAAAACACTCAACCAAAAATGGTATTCAAAACGACAGCTATTGTGAGCACTACTCACCATGGCGCTACAGAAGAATAATTCAAGACATTGATTTTTTTACTTGTTTATAATTTTGCAGAGTTATTTACTTTGGTTTTGAGCTCACTATACTTTGTTTAAGGCCAGAGGCAAGGGGTTGTTTGCTTTTAGGTTAAACAAAAGCAGTTCAAGAGTTTTAGGGTGACATTTGTAGTAGATGGGTGTATTTTTCTCCTATGTTAAACCTAACCCACCACTGAAAAACTTAAATAGAATTGACAGAGGCATGGAAAAAAAGTACTTCAAAGCATTCCTCTAGATTTTAAAGAAAGATAAAAAAATTTAAAGCCAGAAAGCAGACTAGTAATACAGAGAGTAAAAATGCAAAGATTAACGGCCATAGGACAATCTGAAAATATTGAAAACAGACCTTCAGCATTAAAAGAAAGGCATAGAACATTACTAAAAGAAATTGCTAAGCAATCACTGTTGACTAAAACAATAAAACTTAAAAAAGAAAAAAAAAGGTGCAGCACATCAATGGGCAGAATTGCTTTACGAAGTACTACACAAAGTAAGCATACAACTACTGCTTTTACGTGTAGAATCACAAATACATACTTGCCAGGACCTCCTAACTTCTAAGTTAGCTAACTGTGTTCACAGTGGAGTAGAGAGTACTACCATGAACTGCAGTATGGTCACTTCCACTCTGCTCTCAGGATGCCTGCATACCATTCCTATTGAGTTAACCCAGTGAACTCAACTACAGTAGGAGCAGGTCCCAGGCTTACTGGGACTTTAATCAGGGACACGATGTATTTAGTGAAGCACAGACAGCAAACATACACTTGTAATGTAAATACGATTAAAAGATATTTTTAATGTTTGTGAAAGGGAAAGAAGCATGCAATGTCTCTACCCCAAGCCACTATAAGTCACTTCAGCAATATGAAGTAGGGAATCATGTTTGCTGGGACTGAGGAGGAGCATGAGAGAAGCAACTGGGAGACTGCAATGGGTCAAGAAATACAGGTAAGAACAAGAGTAGAGATTAAAGCGATTTTCAGAAATTGAAGAACAGACAAGATTTTTTCAGCAAGAGACCACCATAAAATGGATGGGAAACAGAGTGTAGAAAAAGAGAAGAGACTCAGTTAGGGCCCATCATATTTCTGTACTCACAAGAATTTTTCTTTCTTAAATACTGCATCATAGGTATACAGGAAAAACATTCAATACAAGAACTCTCTTCTCGTTACGCATGCTACAAGTTTTACCATAAAAAGATTGCCTTAGTTGCAATGCAATCTTTGAAAGTCAGTTCAAAAACTTAGGACAATGTAGGGAATAATTTTCTGAGAAAAAGGGGACCCAAACCACATTATATTTGCTATTAAAAAAAGAAGTGTTAGACACCCAAGCTAAGTAAGTGAAGGTTTTTCTCAGGGAACTGACTGAACAAATATCTGACTTGCCATACAATTGTCCAACAAAGCACTATAAAGATTCTCAGAAGATAAGAATTCTGAAGTTAGATCTCTGCATTCATAAGCAGTATTTGTATGTTTTGTTAGAATGTTCATGTGAGTAAAATCAATTTACTTGCCCCTCCCACAAAAACACAATCCATTGTGTTTCAAGATTATATTTAGGCCTATAATCCTGACTTACTAGGCATGCTAACACATGCGAGTGAGACTGCAATATCACATAGTAAATCAGGCATGGCTCTGTCCTCAGGTCACATTGAGTATAAGATGAGCCCTTCTTCCTGCAATTGCTTCTGGGTAAAGAAAACAGAACATGTGCGGTAATCATTAGAAACAAATGAGAAATTCCCCACTCCACTGGAACCTTCACCTGTCCATGTACAAACCTTATACTGCTAGCTACAATTATTTTAAAGATTATTAGAATACAGTAAACAACTCTACATTAAAAGTAGTTTTTAATTCAATTGTTTTCCATCTTTTTAGATTTGCTATAATAGTTAAAGTTTACTTAGAGAAGATATCTTGCCATGAGCTTTTGTTTCTGCTTCATTCATTTGCAGCACCATTTGGTAAGTACTAGTTATGCAACAGAAAATAACCACTCCAGGCCAATTTCCTTAATAGACAAAAGGTGAAACAGTCGTGCAGGCTGAATGAAGGAACTGAATTTCTGTGGCTGCTTTCAGAGTTGGCATAATTGGCACAACCTGAGGGACAGATGGCTCTCTTCTCTGATACAAATACCAAGAATGCCCAATCAACCTGAAGAAAAAAAACCAAACCCCAAAAGAAAAAAACAAACAAAAAAACCCAACAACCCTGTTTCACAAATGCAGCCTAAAGCCTAATAGGGAAAGCTGAAAGAGCCAAAAGGCATTGACATGACTGACAGAGCTATAGAAAATTTTAATACCTGGACAAGAAGAATGATTGTTACTGCACACTATTGTATTTAGTTAGCCTACGAGGTCCAAAGTGATAGCTAACAGGTCTGTTCAAGGTAGAAAGAACACTGAAAAGTATTTTCCCATGGAAAGAAAGGAAGAAAGAAAAAAAGTTCTAATTTTTTTCCCTAAAGGGCTTTTTAAGATTGCTGTCCTAACCAGCTGGGCCATACACTGACAATGCCTTCAGGGACTTAAGCACAGACAGTCCCAAGTTAAAACACAATATTCATCTGATATTCCCTGACCTCAAGTCCTGCCTAAAGACTAGAAAAAACCAAATCTTTACTCCACACCCTTTTAAAAAAGCCCAAATCCAACGCTGAGGATATTATCAGTAAAATACAAAGCCTCAGTAAAATACATCTATTAAATTTCAGAGTTTTGACAGCACTCTTACATATTCACTCTTTATGCCAATTTCATCATTTTTAAGGAATGCTCACACAGATAACCAACCCCTGATACAAAGAACAGTCTTTGATGGAACTACCATGTGTTCAGCAATAATGAGCTGTTTGACTGTGCCGAGAAATACCTTTCCTCTAAAGTCTCCCTGCTCCAAACTAAGTTCACACATTTTGGTTTTATACTGTTTTTTAAATTTTTTTCTTTCATTCCTTTCAGAAGAGGAAAATGCTGTGAAGTGAGACATAACTGCATGCTAGTATTTTATTTCTGCATTCATGCTAAGTTTCCAAAATAAAATATGCTCTATTAATTGAATGACAGGATTTTAAGGTGAAAATCAAAGCTCAAATTAAATAAGATTAAAACTCACTGTCTCCGTCAAATCCAGCTTTGAAAGTAGTATTGCCTCTGCCCTACCTCCAGGCTGGAGTCTGCTGGCCTTACAGCAGAGGCAAGCTTACAGGTCTGCCAGAGAGCAGAGAACACCTAAGCCTTGAAACTTTCTCAGGATGCTGGGTTTCTGCTGATATGCTGAGCAGTCACTCATACCTGCCATGCCTACCATGGGACACGGGGAGATGTGCAGGGCACAGAGCTGCATCTGTGCCAGATTTGGCTGGTTCCTGGACAAAGAGCCCCATATTTATTCTCAATTTCTTGGCATTTCAGAGTAACAATTTCATTGCAATGTCAGGAATGGAGCCAACAGCTAGCATGCAAAGCTCTTCGAAAAGGAAACGTAAACCATGTGATGATAGTACCTAAAAATTTACAGTTTCACAGAAAACACTGTTAGAAAAAGCTGGTATTTTTTATCCTGCATTATATCAGAATAAATATACAATACTGGGGCACAGTAACAATATATCCTTTTTAATAGAGTAGAATTATTCCTTCAAACCTAGTTTATAATCTTTACAGTTACTACAGAGCCAGCTTAATGCTCTTAAATCATGCCAATTTTAACTTATGCTCATCAAGAAGGCAGGAAAGGAAAACCTACACTTCACAGTTACCATCAATCTAGTTACATATTAACAGCTAGTAAAAGGAAAAGCATGAAATTCAACTAATGAACACCAAATTATGAGGTTGCTTAATTCTACCAGAAGCCTCCAGAGCACTGTATTTTTAGAAGTCTGCCATGACAGCAGTAACTAAGCATACCCTCCAGGGCTTTGTAGCATGCCATTAAACATAATTCCAGAAGGCTCTAATGAGTTACAGCACTAGAAGAGTATTCTCTGCTGGACATTTTAGGACTTCAGAACCATTTTAAGACAGCAACATTTCTCAAGTTCAAGATGCAAAGAGGTAACAAACCCCCTGGACTGCTTCAAATAAAACTTTATTAGCATCTTCCAGGAGATTGATACAGGGAATAAGCTTATCAGGATCAACAAACAAGCATAGATGTAGCCAACATATTCTCAGTGTTTAAGTGACGCAAATTCTCAGCCTCTTGCTTTTAGGATACTTCTTACTGCTACAGCTCCCACTGGATGGTATGAAATTAGCTAATCATACCATACCAGCGTCACAGTTGGCCATCTCTTTATGTGCCTAGTCCTTTATTTCAAAGAAAATGTACAGGTCAGTGAAAGCCTGCAGGCTGAAAATAGGGAGGGGTGACTAATTGCCTGTTGGGGGAGTCATTACTATGCAAGAGAGGAGAGAGAAAAAGGTGAGCCAGAAGGGAATGGAATCACTCAGCAGATTATCAAAATGGCCAGGCCAACCCAAGGAAGAATAAATAAATAAAGTAGAAAGCTAAATGACATGCCTTTAAATATGAAGGGAAAAGGGTGGCCCAGCATGGATATGGGAAGACTGCTGTAACTGCTTAGCCAACATATTGGGATCCTGCCTACATTTTACAATGGGTATTAAAAGAGAGAACTCTTCAGCAATTAGACTTTTATTTTTCCTGAAAAGGGACAATTTATTATGTTTTCTGCAACCTAATAAAGTTAAATTGTAAACATACATACATAATAGAGCAAAATGTCTAAATAGATAATTTCTAACACAAGTCACATGCGTTAGTTGCAAAAGTACTGATGTACTCTGATTTTAGAGAACAATTCTTTAACTACACTATTCATAGAGTCATAGACTGGTTTGGGTTGGAAGGGTCCTTAAAGATCACCTAGTTCCAACCCCCTGCCACAGGCAGGGACACCTTCCACTAGAGCAGGTTGCTCAAAGCCCCGTCCAACCTGGCCTTGAACACTGCCAGGGATGGGGCAGCCACAGCTTCTCTGGGCAACCTGTGCCAGTGTCCCACCACCCTCATAGTAAAGGATTTCTTTCTAATATCTGATCTAAATCTCCTCTCTTTCAGTTTAAAGCCATTCCCCCTTGTCCTGTCATTACATGCCCTTATAAAAAGTCCCTCTCCAGATTTCTTGAAGGCCCCCTTTAGGTATTGGAAGACAGTTATAAAGTCCCTCCACAGCCTTGTCTTCTCAGGCTGAGATAGGATAGGATACTTCCCCTAACATTTATAAATTTCATACTAAAAAGAAAATGCTAAGCTTTTCTAAAAGGTATTCAGCAAAGCTTAAGATCACAATAAACCTTAAGACACCTTATCCAATATAAGTCCTTAATGTTCAACAATGCAAGGAAAGGAAAAAAAAAAACAAACCAAAACCCAAAACAACAGTGAGACCCTGCATTCAAAACCATTGACAGGATGAAAACTGAAAGAGAGATCTGAGGTGTGTAAGGAGCTCAGTTAAAGGCTGATACACCATCTATGGAGGATACTCCTACAAAGCAATGCAAAAGGCTTGCTTCAGAGCAGTAGATCCCACAGGCACTCCCTCGCTGATTCAAAGCACCAGCCAAGGTACACATCTTGTCTGGCATCTTCAGCAACATCACCCAACTCCAAGTACCACCAGGCCTGTTATCCCTTACTGAATATCTATCATCCCCATGGATTTGTACCTCCGTTCAGGGTTGATTACTTTAAGCTAACCACCTCTGAGCACTGGTACCTACTTGCTGTCCAGAATCAATCTCCAAACTGTGTGGGAATACACTGACAATTGAGTGAGTCAATCGGATCAAGGCAGGGGCTGTTCAGAGTGAAACGATGTGGACAGCAGAAGTTCCTTTTGCTTCAGTCAGTGGTCTCAAGCAGTCTCTAGTCAGCAATTTTCCATGTGGTAATCCAGTCACAGTATTTGAGGAGGAAAAATATATCTGCCTAAAAGGACATAAATAAACCAAGCCACATCTCGAAAGAACTTTCTGATCATTAAAACTCAAAATTCTCTGTATGCATTCTGAACAAATAAGGTTCTCTCCTTTTAGGTATGTTGTCAAACATCTCCAGGAGGCTTCAAGCCAGATTACTCACCAATATGATTATTTTTTTCCATTAACTATTTTCAAACAATGGGCACTCCTAACAAAGCATTTCCTAATATAGCATTCCCTGAGTCTTTTTTTATTATTATTATTTAATAAAATTAATCCTTTCTCTTTTCATATTTTAATGCTCATAACTACAAACAATTTGGCATATGTGAAGTCACTCTATTTCGACAAGTTCATTCCTGGGATTTGGGGATTTTTATTTGGGGATTTAATATTTTTATTTTTTTTTTAACTAACTGCCAGATGAGAATTAGGATGTACTGGCTTCTAAATTCTTCCCTTGCTCAATACATGAGTCATGGGAAGTGAAAATCCCTCCTCTTACCAACCCTGGGGCAGGGATTTAAGGAATGAAACATCAACTAATCCCTTCCATCCTAACTAACACTGGCCCAATGCAATGCTTAGTGAAGGAAAAAAATTGCCAGAAATTGTCCTCACATGTATCTTGAAATGAGCACAGGGAACATCATAAAAAGTTCATCCTGTATCCTGCTCTTAAAAGATTCAGTTTAATCTTTCTTGCAATACAAGGTGTCACCATCCTGCTCTCAGTTTCAGAAGGAACAGCAGCTTTGATACTGTTTTCTGTTAAACTTTCCCTTGCAAATCCTAAGAATACAAAAGAACAACCCACGAGAAAGCAATGTCATGAGAAATAAGGTAAGTGCAACAATTAATAATAAAACAGTGAAATGAACAGTTTTGAACTGACCAATGAAATGAAATGTCACAAAACTAAACTGGGGAAAGGAAGTAAACTGGTTGTTTCCCCAAGCTACTGAATTACAGTGCTTGCAGAACTGTCAATAGTTTCACTAGCAACTGCAAGATCTTTGAAGAACTTAGTACTTCAGGTCCCTATCTGTTAAAATATTAGCCGACACTGTGGCAATGCTCAGTGACCATATGGTTCAAGCACATACCCCAGCCACATTGAGTGCCAGACACTCTTCAACATCAGCAAGGATCACTGAAGCTGCTTCTGCGTCTCTTAAGCCCTGCAGCGTCAGTACTAAACCTGCCCTGTGCAACTCCAGCCAAGACCCTCCCTAGTCACGCTGGGTATGGTAGAGAAAGTGCTGGAGAGATGGGACATTCCTTATGGCTTTTGAGAGTTATGGTCTGCAGACTCAACAGCCCTTGGCTGAAAAAGGCCTCATTTTTACTAGTTACTTTAATTAACACTTAATTCAAGCCACTATAAAACAAAATGCAAACAAGTATTTGCATTAGCACCTTATCTAAAACAGACAACGCAGTTGCGTTTTACCAAAGATACATATGAAAAAGTGAAAGAAAATCTAAACTGAACCTGCTTATACTAAGATTACGTCAGAAAGGCTTCTCTTTCCCCACTCACTGTTAATGCCATTTCCTACCTGATACAATGGTTGTCACGGCTTTGGTTGCATTTCCTTCTTCAGCAGGTAACATACATACATGAGAACAATACAAAAAACAAGCATGCAAGTAATCGTATGAAACATATTAGTGGTTCTTGCCAAAGATTGAACAGGACTGTGATTTACATGCTGGAGTTGCTCATCTCCAGTCTCCACATCTTAGGCATGAAATCAACAACAGGCAGCAGAATCATCAATAAATGATTTTTCTGCTTTCATTGTGTAGGTCAAATTCTTCATTAGTTTAATAAAACTTCTAAGCTTCTGGTGTTATCATGCCAAGAGTAAACGTCATTTTGTCAAAATACAATTGATCATAGGTAATTCAAAACTTCAGAACCTGACTGCTGGGAAAATATTGATAAGGAATAAAACCACATTGTTTCATCTTTCCTCATTGTAAGGAAAAAAACCCACCACCCTCTCAGTAAAGCTTCCATTGTTCTCTCAACAAGGTAAAGTTCCATTAAAAATTTCTTCACTTATAAACCTCATTAAAACAATACTTCTCAATCCACACCCTTGCTCTACTGTCACCATCTTGTAGCTGTACTGATGCAACTATAAAGCCATCTAACCAAAATGCAATTTCCAACATCTTTTTACTTTTTCAGTGGTCCAATTCACAGTTGCATAAGCATAACCGGTGAAGAATAAGCATCCGGCAGAAGGCATAAACCTTAAAGTCAGCCACTGCAAACAAATCAATACAAAATCCATAGGGACCTACTTAGCAATTCTTACTCTGAGCTACCAGAGAAAAAAAAAAATTGCAGCAGATGCTACACAAAATGAAGATGTTCATCATCCTTGCTTTTCAAAAGAACAGGAAGAAGTCCAAACAATAACTCTGCGTTAGAGAGCAGCACCAACATCCTCATCCTTTATTTCAAGCATTGTTTTTAATTGCCATTCCTCTGCACAAGGGGATCACACTGACGACTTAAATCACTTCTGACAAAAATCTATGATATACACAACCACTGTGAGGTGCAACTTTAAAACACCTGGACAAAACTGGCTTGCTCTTAATTATGAACACCGAGTCAGACTTCTTTGCTCCTAAGCCTCTAAATTGAGATGTGGCTTAATAATCACAAAAATATCCAAAACAAAAGATTTGTTTCAAGAACAGCTCCTAAACCAGCCTCCCCATGATCACAAGCTCTGTAAGATGCAGAGATCTAAGAGCAAGTTCACTAAAATAATATGAAGTACCAGTGTACGCAGGCAAAAGGTCCTGTAGCAGGCCCAACTTGTCCAACATAAGCCTCAGCACTATGAATTAAAAGGAGAATTTGCATTTTGGAGAAGCTTCTTCAGTTCCTACACACTACTTTCAAATGTCTCAGTTCAGCATTTGGGGTCACTCCTTTCCCTTCACCTCTTACCCATGCTCTCAGCAAACAAAGATATTGCTTCCTAGTAAAAAGCTTTCATTGCAGTATGAACTACTAGATTTTTAAACTTGTGCTTTAAGAAGGTGGCTTGATTCCATTTTTTAACACCTGAAGAAAGAGATTAACTCATGTAACAAGATGCAGAAAGAAAACATGTCTCTCACCTTGCCACAAGCTGCATACAGGCATGATCAAAGACGGGCAATGTGCAACAGAAATCATACAATAACTTACTTTTTTCCTCTGCTTTGCATGTTCTGACAAGAAGTTTTGTGATATGTGGCAACTGGATTTAGAAACCCGTAAGAAAAATCTGTATGTGTTCACATCAAGAAGCATACATACATTAAAAGAGCAAATTTGAACTCACAGACACAGACAGAATCTGTTATCTTGTAAAAATGTTCAGAGAGCTATTCATTGAAAATGCCACCTTTCCACCATGTCAACAGAGAAGTCATTTTCAGCTAGTGAAAATGTTTTTCCCTGAAATGCTGTAACATGTCCATTCTCATCAGAAAAGCAAAGTAATGAATATGAGTATTTTTAAGGACTCATAACATGGTCTAAAGAGAGCTCTTATATCAATAACCCTGTATGTTAGGAGCAGGACTTGGTTTGCAAGTAGGAGTCTGGCAACAAAACTATGCAACAGTTTGATATCACAGACCTGTTTATATCAGCATAGTTTATTTCCTACACAGAAGTAGTCATAAAATAACATTACAATACAATAATTACATGCTTATATTTCTATAATGATAGATAGTTTTCTGTTTAATAATGTAACAGTACATTTAAATCAGTTTGTAGATAACCCCTGGATACTTATGATAGAGCATATTAGGCAGATTCTGCAAGACATTCCAAGGAAGATACTCATCAGGGTATGACAGAGACCTGCTTGATCAATTATCTTTAAAATTCATGACGGGACTGGGCCCAAGGCCAAAGACAACAAATACCAACGCCTTCATTCAGCTACTTGGATTTAATACGGAGCATAAGCCAAAACAGAAAGTATCCAGGAGCAAATCATTTGTATTCAACAAGACAGTGGCACCAGGGTGTTTGGTGAACAAAGTAGGAATTCTGGCATGTATTTGTACAATTGTTCAATTGGCATTTATGTTCTGGAAGATTAAGCGGCCTGGTCTAAAACTTATGTGAATATACTAATAAGTTGAGCAACGTTAGCAGGAAACTCAGTTCCAAATTGGGGCAGAGTTAAACTGATCTCCTGTTTCCAACAAATAAAACTTCACTGGAGTAGGAATCAGTGCATTGTTGCCACCAGCTACCAGCCAACAAATGAATTTAAACTCTGTCGTGCCAGACTAAGTCCATGCCTGAAAATAGTAGAAGCATATCCAGCTAAATTGAGTATGTTTTTAATGCCTGGACTCATTTGAGTTCTGAAAGCAAAGGCAATAAAGCAGCAGACAAAATTGTCAGTCCGACAACTCAATATTAACCAAGTCTCAGTACACACCAGGTACTGTTTGTGATACTCATCTCCTGGTCATCTGAGAGGCTGAGAAAGTTACTCTCAACATAGAATCATAGAATCGTAAGGGTTGGAAAGGACCTTAAGATCATCTAGTTCCAACCCCCCTGCCATGGGCAGGGACACCTTGCCCTAAACCGCGTGGTTCAAGGCTCTGTCCAACCTGGCCTTGAACATAGAGCAAGTCAGTGGCAGAATCTGAAATTAAAGACTCAACGATTTTGGTGACCCATACACAAAAATACAGACCACAGCAGCTATCTCAAGTAGCATTTCCCAACTCATCTGAAGCACCTGCCTAAAAGGTTATCAACACACAGTTCCAGTTAATGATGGGAAGGACTGCAATACTTCCTCCTTACTGCCAGAGACTCCTGAATGTACCACTGGCTCATAAATGTGACATGAATTAGTGAATAAGGAGGGAAAAGTGAAAGTTCTAGCAAGTCTTACTCTTGATCTTGAAAACTGCAGCAAACGCACTGGGCATGTGACAAGAGCACCAGTACTCTCCCCCCTCTGTTAGATCTACACAAGCAGACACACTAAATGCCTTCAGCCAGCCATCTAGAGCATCCAGGCCAGTAATGAAGACATTGAGAGCAAAGGGAAATGACCTTATGTTGGTTAAAACAGACCAATGGATTGGACTCGTTTAGTTTAATAACGACAGAGATTTACAAGCCATGACAGCATAGCAAGGGATAACTGACAAGGCTACCTCTCAGCTGGACACACTACCCTTTATGCATAAACAAGCAATATCAACTGCAATCAATCAGGCTATTTAATCTGCTTTGGTGAACAGTCTTCAGATTCACAAGCTGCTTTTTCAATTCAAGCTTGGGAAAAAAGCACGGGTTTATACATTTAATTTGGAGCTTTGAAGTAGCAGCTGAAATGGCCAATGCTGTACATAAGATGGCAATGATGATACCAGAGCTATGCCTGAAGAAAATAATGGCTGTAAACATGTCCAGGTGCTACCAATAATTTTGCATTAATTCAAATGATTCTTTGAGGAACAGATAAAATGCTAAATAAGCATGGGAAAAGTTGGCAGTGTTGTGGCGCCATCAGACCAAAGCTAGTTTATTGATCTTGTTATGATGTACTCCACTTGTAAATAAAACTGATGAATAGATGTCTTCCCACTCCAATTAAAAGAAGCAAGAAAGACAGTTCCTAAAAAGTAGGAAAGAACCAGATCAATAGAACAGAAATGTTGCAACAAAAGATGCCTGGCACTTCTGCAGAAGATCATGACTAATTTGCTCTTCTTTCTTAATAAAAGTCCAATATGGGATTAGACAAATGCTCACAAATTACGCTAGCAATAAAAACAGAGAGGAAAGCACACTGGCCATAAGCAAACACTGCCACATTTACTTGGGTTATGCATTTCAGTCCTCTCATGGCTTTTAGGCCATTACCACATGATTACATTATATAAAAGACACATAAAAGCATACACTGCTTAAATATCTAGAGAAAGTCCTTAAATGATGCTTTGCATCGCAAATAACATGCTTTCAGAAAGCAGCAAGTAGACTAAAAGTCTTCTAAAGCTCCAAAAAAGAACAACCTCCAAAAGTTTTCTGACATGATAGAAAGCAAGATAATGTCATGATGATTTTCACAGTAAAATCTGTGTGGGGTACACACATACATACACACACATGAGAGAGCATAATATGAACAAAAATGACAAGAAGGTATAAGAAAAAAGCAAACCCATTGAGGTAAACAAGTACTTTCCTTAAAATAGATTTACCTGAGACTCCAATTCTCCCAATTTACGCTTCCTGGCATGAAGAGCTTTACTTGGAAAAGCCCAGAAATAATTGGAAGTTCCAATTCTATCAGTGTCCACCATGCCATCATCAACTAAGCTCTGCAGAATCTCTTTCACTGACATCGAGGCTAATAAAAGCAAAAATATTAAATTAGAACTGCATAGCATCTAAACTACAGAAAATTATGAAAACCATAAATCCGCAATAATCTGTATGAATATTTTACTATAGCATCAGCCAGCTGGAAGATTTCTAGAGGACACCATGCCTGATGCTTCACTTGAAGGGACGAATTTCACCTCAGCAGTTTATACATAAAGGCTGCTATTCGGTACAGTCTGCTACCAGATGTTTGTAAAACACCACTCATGAGTATCATAAGACATACATGCATATTACAGTACAAACCATAACAAACTCATGAGGGGGTACTTGAGAAGTTATCTTGCAATCTTAATTCTAACTTACAATTTCTTGATTAGGAGTGTAATTAACATTTTACTTTGTAATGCTTATCAAAGCGTTTAACAGCAGCAGAGGCACCAAAGCCATCTGTCTACAGGCTCAGGAGGGGCAGATCTTACTTTTGATTACAGTCAGCTCCAATACAGAGTCATCTGCGGTCAGAAGGATCCAAAACATTTCTGAATGTAATTGTTCATTTTCTAGCAAATGTGTGGTATAACTCACCATTTTAAAAATTATATCTGTTCAAAGCAGTTGTTATTATACTCAAGCATTGCAGACATAAAGACTTTTGAGCTACTTTATGGTTTTCAGTGTCTGACTTTCAAGTCTAAAGGGGATCCCAAATCAGGAACATCCAGTCTTTTGGAAGCCCCAGGCTGGATGCCAGCATGGGGGCATTTCCACAGGCTAGACATTGTTCTTTTCAGAGTAACTGAGGTCTAGGGTGCATGGCTAAATGCCTTCATATGCAGAGACAGGATGAATTCGGACTATTAAAATGTGTTGATGGCTTTAGAAACTCTACATTCCGGATTTTTTAAATACAACATTCCATTGCTTGTATTTACTGTTTTGCATCCTCTTCCTGCAAATTACAATTAAACACATGCATCAACAAACCAATCAAGACCGCAGCACATCTCTTCAGAAGCCTGTGAGTGCCCCTGTTAGCTGAAGACACAACTGAAAAACGCTGCTTTGCAATATTCACATATGTTTGCAGTTCTTTCAAGCAGCTCATTTACTCTTACAGTGCCATAAAGACATGCTAGTCAAGGACAGTGGCAACTACACAAAGTTTATACTTTGCCACCCTTTCGTCAATGGACACAGAAGGAAACGGAATGAGGAACATATAAAACAACTCAACAGCGTAAGATAAATCCTCCTGGACCTAATCCTAAACCAATGGATCTCATCAGGAAGACTTTCATTGAAAAGACAGCCTCCTTCCATTTACAGCTGTTCAGCCTTTTTTTTTTGGGGGGGGGGGGGGGGGCCGGAGCTTATATGGACTGTGTAAATCTGGACTAGCATTTTAAGATATTTGTGACATTACAGACAGACATTTAAATCCTCTGTTCACTACCTGAGCGCACATAACTATTTCATACACTGAAAGTCACACTGCAAGTCAGGCACCTCTGAGCCTATGAAAAATCCCATCCCATATGAAATTAGTGAACTGAGGTAGGAGCATGCTGTTCACATCACTTTTAAAACTACAGCCCTGCCATTGACCGATCTCCCTTTCTAGCTATTTTTCCCATCATTACAATCACAAACCTAAAATTGTAGCCAGGAAAGTTTACACTGTATGACCTGTATGACTCAAGAGAAATAAATTTTGCAAACACTTACTAATCCCTTTTTCCTTTGGAGCAATCTTCTCTATATCCTTCAACTGGAACACATCTTTCTGTGCAAAACATAAAAGACAGCTCTAAATGACAGCATCATCTAAGTCTGGGTGGGGTTTTTTTACACTAAATCAATGCCAAAGAACACAAGTAGGAAATACATTGCATGTTTATGTTTTGCTAGGGAAATAGGCTGCATATCCCTCAATAGACTTAGAACACTCTGAGGATTAAATAATTAAAAAAGACTGTTACTGTAACAAGCCCTGTTCTGCTCTTTGGTGCTCTAAAGTCACAGAATCACAGAATGGTTGAGGCTGAAAGAGACCAACAAAAGTCATCCAGTTCAACCTCCCTGCTCAAGCAGGGTCACTTAGGTCTTGTCTCTAGTTAAGGCTGTAAACCCCTTAGGGCAGACAGAGCTCAGCTTATGTTGTAAGCACCAGGTGCATCACATTGCTCAAGTACTCAAATACCACAGTATTCTTTTTAATAGGTGTAATATTGTGAATTACATATGTCACATTATAATTGTAGTTCTGCTTCTGGATCTCCAGGTTTCTTCTCCCCAGTGACCTCTTCCAGGTCTGCTCATCTTTTCTAAAGCTCAAATTTCTTCCTTCTCCCATAATCTCTTGCTATCCCTCTTACAGAACAGACTCAAAATAAGAAGATTTGGATAGGGAGCACCTGAAGCATTTGACACCACCTATGCATCTTCAGGCCTTGGCTCTGCCTGGGGATGAGCCACCTGATCAGAGGCTACATGAATCAAGCTCTGTCCCTGTAATTGATGCATTGATGACACAGGGCATCAGTGAAATGCGTAAATATAGGATATAAAGAGGTCATCGACATCTACAGCTAAGCTCCTTTCAGGACCTGTTTTCCCAACAATGTAAATATACGACAATTACAAGTTTCTTACTGTTTCAAAGAAGATCTCCATCATGCGAGCTCTCTTCTCCTCAAAGCTCAAACCTTTTTTCTTGGACTAGAACAGGGTAAAAAAAAAAACAACAAACCAACAAATTCAGCAACTTGAATAATTAACATCTGCTCAGAATTCAAATCTATTTGCCTCTAAGTTATATTTGTCGTCCTTTAAAATACCACACCACTAACCCCAGACTTTCAGATAAACTACTTCTTCCCAAAGAATGATTACACCAAGCTGATGCACCTGCAATCTAACAAACTGAGAGACCTACACCCTAAGTTTGGAGCTGACCTTTCACACAACTCAAACCAGCTCAAGCCCCCATGTTTCTTGGCATACCAAGGCCAGGCTGGACAGGGCTTTGGGCAACCTGGTCTAGTGGAAGGTGTCTGCCCATGACAGGTGGGGTGGAACTAGATGGTCTTCAAGGTCCCTTCCAGTGTCACTGGATTTAAAATGTGTGTTTATACCAATTCTTAGCAGCTCACCCAAATGTTTAATAGTCCTTAAAAAGATAAAAAGGAGTATCTTTTGGGTTTGGGTTTTTTGTTTCAGGGTTGGGTTTTTTTTTGTGAACACTGTTATTTATCTTGTGATACAGAGGCACTAGTGTGAGATGTAGGCCATTTAGGTTTTCATTAAGGAGATAAAGTACATTTTGAGGTACTACATCTTTCTTCAAATTTCCTACCCAACCTTCCGATTTCAAGGTCACACTTTAAAAACTATGCTTCTTTCTCTGCAGTTCTGTGACCGAGCACTAAATAACATGGATTGAAATAGAAGCAAAAGGGAGAAATGACTACTCACAAACTGCTACCTGTAATACAAAACTGAGAAACATCCTCCCTCTGATCACTTCTAGAGATGCTATTTTGACATGCCCTTGTAAAACTAGGATATAAAGTACTTCACAGAGAATTGGAGTTGTATTAACAGCATCTAGCACACTCAACAACCCAAAAGCAGTGGCTGTAACGTGAATGAGGAGTGTTTCCCCTTGCCCCACTCCCCGCTTCATGGGCTGCATGACCCTGCACTGCTGCATGCAACCACAGGAGACTGAAAGGGGGATGGAAAGAGCAAAATAGGATATTGGCAGAAGGTGGTCTCCCTTAAAAAAGAAAAACAAACAAAACAAGATAAATTGTTGCCCTGCAGCCAATGGAAGTAGGGATTCTAATAACAGCGCTTTGAGAAAGATGACATGGGCTTGCGTCCAAGCCCTGACAGTTGATGCCATTTTTTACTTCTTAACTCCTGCTTTCTTCTTAAATAAATCACACAGTAGGGCAGAGTAACATTTAAAACATGTTTCAGGAGCAAAACAGCCAGACTGACTTAGATTTTTAACAATAAATTGAGAAACCAGCTTATGCAGCAACAGTCACACGCAGGCATGAACAGAAGCAATTCGTTATGACATTTAACAAAAGCACTATTAATACTTTCTGAAGCCTCCTCCCTCCTGCTTTAGCCAGTGATGCTCTGTCAGCACTGACGCTACAGCTGTGCCTGATGACATCAGTATATCACAGGATTGGTACCTGGAGCCTCCTCGTACACACAAGTAGGGGCATTGAGAACAGACCGATCAACTTCTTTCTGCCTTCCCAAACAGCCTGAGTGCCGTCGGCAGCAAGTGGAACGAAACCCACATGCGCACCAAGTGAAAGTCTGACATCCCTCAGGCGCCAACCTTCACATCAGCGCTCCAACAGACGGAGAAAAGTGACAAATCAACGTGGTTTATAGGTAAGTTTTATTAACCTTCACGCCGCTTTCGCTCTCCTGCCTCTCAGCTAGGTGCTCATACCCACACAACACAGCTCGGCACACCCGGGCACACCGTCCACCCCTTCTGCTCCCCTCACCTCCGCACCACCCGCGGTCACGCCGCGGTGCCCGGCCGCCCGCCCGAGCTGCGGTTGCGGGGCCTGCTCTTCCGGGTTCCTTACATTTACACTGCCCTTCAGGAACCCAAAGGCATGGCCCACGCCGCGGTAACGCTGCACGGCCCGCACCGGCGCCGCGGGGCCTCCCCAGAGCCGGAGGAGCGGGGCAGGGGGCACGAGTCCAGCAGCCCCGCCGCGTCCCCTCAGCGGCCGCAGAGGCGGAGGGAGGGCGAGGAGCGGGTTACCCCAAGCAATGGCCGGGTTGCTCCGCCCGCTCTACAGTCTCGTTAACCGGGCTGGGCGCCGCGGCTCACGCCAACGAAGGAGAGCGGAGGGAGGGCGGCCAGCCCCGCCGCAGCCGCCGCTTACCATGTCGCCTCCGGCGCGGTTTGATTTCGGCGCCACCGGGAGGGAAAGGGCCGTCAGGCACCGCCCCCAGCGGCGCGGCGAACCCTGGCAGCTGCGCGGAGCCGCCGGGCGGGACGGGGTGTGTTAGCCCGGCTGAGGCGGCGGGAGGGCCGGACGAGGGGCGGGGCCGAGGCGGCGCGGGAGCAGAGCCGGGCGGGCCGTGCCGCGGGGAGTCGTAGCATGGTTTGGGTTGGAAGGGACCTTAAGGATCATCCAGCTGCAACCCCCTGCCACGGGCAGGGACACCTTCCACTAGAGCAGGTTGCTCAAGGCCCCGTCTAACCTGGCCTTGAGCACTGCCAGGGATGGGGCAGCCACAGCTTCTCTGGGCAATAAAGGAGAGGAAAAAAAAGATGCATAAAGTTAAATTCTGTTTGTTATAGCTTGTGCAATCAACCATGGAACAGATCTTTGCATTTTTAGAAAGCAGTCTTGCCCTACCAGAAAGCGGCTATCGTTCCTGTCTCCGTTTATGTACCCTAATACCATGTTTGATTTGGGGCGGTTTTTGGTTGGTTGGTTGGTTAAACACATGTCATAGGCACTGGGAGGCAGGTGGACCTGGGAAGTGAAACTCAGCTTCTGTCACCAGCTACCTATGAGCTACACGTGGTGCAAGTCACAGTGAATGTGCTAAGATGGTTTACATTTGCACTTGGCATTGGCCAGGCTTTAGAGCAAAATTTCCTCACATTCTCGTTCTGGTTTTGTGTGTTTCTCAGTACCTACTTGGTTTGTATTTTGGTAGAAAGCACACTTTTCTTGACAGATGTCATGGCCATATCTTCGATATGTATTTCCTGTATTATTGGAATTTATAAAAAATAACAAAATAAAAAGCTTTAAAAAAATTTTTAAGTCCCACCACCATTGGCTCTAATCATCAGGTGAAAGATAGTTGTTTCTGAGTCTCTGCCTATGATGGTGGGTTTCAAGACTCGAGGACAGGAGCTGGGTGCCTCCAGGTGGCTGCACCTCTGACATGAGGCCCTGGGGCTCCCTGCCAGCTGTGCACGGTGTTCTTTGTTCTCTGAGGCCCCCGAGCAAAGGAGAAATATGAACACGTTAATGGTGGTCTAAACCACGTGTATTGTATGACTAGCCCATTACAGGAGCAATGGGACGTGGAGAAATAAAACCCTCTCTGCCCCTGGAAGCAAAGGATCTGGGCACATCTGGTGTTGCTTGAAATGGTTGGTTGTTGTGATGACTGTTCTAGTGGCCAGGTTGGATGGGGCTTTGAGCAACCTGGTCTAGTGGAAGGTGTCCCTGCCCATGGCAGGGGGTTGGAACTGGAAGATCCTTAAGGTCCCTTCCAACCCAAACCAGTCTGTGACTCTATGATTCTATGAGTTCAATTGCTTAAAGTTTGTTTTAATTATTACTTGTGCTAAGGTAAATTGCCTTCCTTCAGCTATAGCAGTTATGGGAAATCACTTTGCAGTTTAACAGGGGTGGGTTCGCATCTGCCGCACTGATTCCAGAGTTTAAATTCAAGCAGATGAAAACATGTGAGCTGACACATGCAGGCAGCCCCTGTGAGGGTTTTCTGTTGCCTTTGCGAGATGCCCCCTTTCCCGAAACCCGGGGTTCTCTTCCACACAGACCTGGCCCATGATCTGTTTCCTCATTGCACGCACCAGTGTATTACTAAAAATGAAACGCAGGTTAGAAAGAATACAAAGCTTAACATTCATACAGAACACAAAGCTTCTCGTTCTTTCACACTTTCTTGTGCATTGTGTTTTCAACTCGCTACCTGGCAATGAAATCTGTTGGCACACCTCCTCATCTGTTGTGAGGGCTCATATTCCATCCGCCCGCTTTTCCCTTCCTTTGTCCAGCCCTCAAAGTGAGTGTGTCCCCACGCTCCCTGTGGCAGTTGTTTTCCTCCTGTCACCATGACCTCCTCTCCCCTGGGACATGGGCCCCTTCCTGCTCCATCACAGCCAAAATAAAACCGAGTTCCACTCGTTGTTTTACCACTGCCAAGCAAACGGTTGCTACCACATTTGCCGAGCACGTGTTGCAGTGTGGGTTTTCTCCAAGTGACATGTGTGAGGGTAGAGTGGGTGTCGGAGCTGAACATGCTGCTGGGAGAAAAGGAAGACGAGAGGCAGGAAGGGGTTTCAGAGGGACACTCACTCCGAAGCGGTCTTTGGGGCATGTACCTCAGCTCTTCTGCTCTGCACGCATGAGGCAGCAATGCTCGTGTCTCCCTATCACACCTGAAAGTAGACTGGCAACAAACACCCAGGTCTCACCTCCGCACACACCTGGAGCCACAGCTGGAAGGTGTTCCTGGTCTCACCAGTTGAATGTGATCACAGCAACCAAGCCAGACCGGCACATCCCCGTTCCAAGACATTAGGTCACGCTCTTGGGTAACAGTGGGGCAGGAGGCTCAGCAAGTTCTTCTGCCCGTGCCCCTGGGGGCAGCCAGGCTCAAGCTGCCCCAAGTGCACCGGCAGCCCATAAACCCTTCCATAGCCAAATTGTTAGGCCTGACTTACTCTGTAGTAAGAGGTTCCTTGACACCTCCCAAATTTTGCAGCACCAGATCAAAACTAGCTAGTTTGAAAGCCCATGGGGTGGAAGAGGTCCCAAATAGAGGGAGAATATATAGGAGTATCTCATGCTCTGTCATGTGAGGGTAGTTTTCCATTACTGCATAAAGTGGAATAAACAATTCCTAATATACATAAAGGTCTGACATTCTTAATGGGCTTCAGAAGGTCTAAATGTGGTATTTCACAAAACTGCTAATCATATACTAGTAATATAAAAACAAGATAATGGATGGAAATACTGCGGATGGGGGACTCATAACTGTGCCTTTCTGTTAGAAGATTGTTTTCATTCACTGTGATTTTCTTAAACTTTAGCAGTTTGGGATGAAATTTTCTATGCTAGGTGTCTCATGGAGACTTTCAAGTACCAGCTAAAACAGGTTTTTTCTGTTCCAGAGGTAGAGAAAATACATTGCTTTGTCAGTGTTAAAATATGCTTAGACGGGATGAAATTTGTGCCCTCCTTCATTTTGCTCTTACAAATTTGTAATTGAATTACATTCATAAATTCTGTTTTGAGAGGACGTAAAGTGACAATGGCAGGCAGGAAAGTTAGGAAGTGGGAGAATGAAAATTGTCCTACTTTAATTTTGTTCCTTTCATATATATGCACCATAGTGCAGTCTTCAATTACATGAGCTACTTTTTCAGCAGAAGGGAATAATTCAAGTTGAACAGGAGATCAGTTTATTTCCAGAAGAGTAATAGCAAACATTCTGAGCCGTGTGGCTACCTCCCACATCATCTATATGACTGACAGCAAAAAGATGCTTCAGTAGAGTTTTAGGATAGAGGACAGGGAAAACTTTAGGAGATACTCATCTATGGGAGGCGATACCACCTCCTCTGAGATCCAAGCAGTCTGTGGTGGGATGCGGCTGGGTATCAGGAAGCAATATGATCCACGAGTATCCCACACAAGTCAGTCTCTGCAGCATCTGCTGCCTCATTTCATCCTCAACCTATCTTCCTGCATTATGGGGCTATTTTTAGGGACAGTGAGTATGAGATGTGAAAAATAAATCCTCAACCAAGAAAATAACAGAGGAAACAAGCTTTATTTTTATTATTTGAAAGTTTTGTGCGTGGTAAAGGTACACATTTGACTCTGGTTTTCCTACATTTCCAAGACAGAGTAATTCTTTTTAATCGTCAGCTAAAGCATCAAGAATACTGTGGCACACAAGAAGCTAAAACTACACGCACACACGCGCACACACACAAACACTTTGATGTGCATCTTTCATCCTTGACCTTAAGGAGACAAAGTTTGTATCTAGCCTCACAGGAATTGAAAAAACCCCGAACAACAAAACAAAAATAAGAACAGAAAGAACAAGTGAGAAGAATATTTCATTATGAGTGTCAAGAGAGTACAAGGCTTACGTGTACACAAAACACATGAGATTGACTTACAAAGATGGAATGTACAAAACCTTTTAAAAAAAAATGAAATAAAGAAAACAGACAGACTCACTCACAGAAGTGGAAAACTGCAGCGTTATCAACTGGTAGAGGTTTCTAACAGGGGCTACTGCCCTACACCGTGCAGCTTAGGGAACATTCCCATGTCATAAAGCCAAAGCAAAAGTGTCAGGGTTAAGGCCGTGTTGCTCACAAACATCAACTGAAAGTGCTGTACATTCATCAGAAATAACACAACCCGTTAGGAATCTTCCTGCTCCATAGCACAAATACCTTCCGCGCACTCTCCACAAACAGGCCAAAACAATTGCTGCTCACAATTCTTGAAGGAAATTTTCAGTGTACATCGTGATTTCATAACTAGCTGTCACCCACAACCGAAAGTAATTGTTTTATAGCAAATACAACATATTGGGCACTTATAGTTCTCATTATGGCAACACTAGATCCTTAGTTATAAAAAATATTGACATAAAATCGAAAGCCCTCTAGCTTTTACAGAGCGGAAGAGCATTTTCTACTAAATCGCTCTCCCACTACATTAGGCAAATGCTTCCCTAAACCATTTTCCTTTCATTTATCAGCTACATTGCTGCTGGTTTAGCATATGTAAAAATCCCCTACTGTTTATATTGGATTTATCTGAACAGATCCTTTCATTCTATTCACAAAACAATGAAGGTACAGTTGGCTAGTTTGTCCTAAAATGCTCTAAATTACACAAGATCTGATAACCTTCTGAGATTACTTCTGGGTTGAAGATTAGTTAAATGAAGCACATATTTTCACCATTCATGCTGTGCTGCTAGTCAATTAGTATTCCAGGGAAGTCAAGGGAACATTTGGTTATACCTGAAATCTGGCAGCAGAATGCCTATAAACCTTTAATAAATGCTAGCAACTCAGCAAATCAAGTAGTGCAATTTTGCTGTTCGCTTAATTGGATGAGAAAAACAATCTGGCAGGTTTTTAGAACAGAATTTCTGCTTTGGTTGCTCTTTGTGAGCTTTGTAAGCCAAGCATTTTAGCTAAGTTGGCTTCAGAAGCACACCATAAAAGAAATGTGTTTCTCTGTTTCCTGGTGCCAGGCAGATAAGGTCAGACTTTGGAAATGAATTCCCTATGCTACTGAATTTGAAACTGTAGTTGGCAGCGTTTGCTATCAGAAGGAACTCCAAATTAGTGACATTTTTCAGGTGCAGTAAGTGCTGCTCTGGTGATACTGTCTGAAAACCCAAAAGACTTCAGTCTTAAGAAAAACATCTACATCATCCCTAACAGCTGTTAGCTGGGTTGTAAGGGGGTTACGTGCGGAATTCTGTATTTCATCAGGATGCACAGGGTTGACATAGGTTATATAAAATCCTGGTAAACAATACTGAGTCAAAGGGACTGGAAATCTTTTGAAGAAAAGTGTTTACATCAAATAGCACAAGTCTTAAGTATATGTTTTGATAACTAGGTTAGGGTTTGATTTCTGTGCTCTCCGAGTTCCTGGCAACAGAGGGATTTGGCAATTTTTTTGTGAGTGGAAACCTTGCAAGATTAGTAAAATGTTATTATAAAAATCCAAACTTGGAACTACATTTGATTAATATTATCCGTAACTGACAGCAACAGCACATTTCTCATTTTATTTTTAAGTTTTTATCTCAATGAACCCATTCAACCTGTTCTCTGCTAATAAATACAGTTAAAATTATACGTACCTTTTCTTCATTGATAAATTTGCCATTTAAGGGCATTCCAATGTCAGAAATTGTTTGTTTGCCAGAATATTGCTTATAAGGACACTTAGAAGGAAATTAGTTGATCATCAGAAAATTTGGTCTACAACTTTGTTAAATTTTGATAGGACAGTTTATTGTGTAATGACTGAGATATAGACTTCAGAATTTTAGGACAAACTCAGTTCAAGCAGAGGATATTTTGTTCTCTTGGTAATAAAAAACTTGAGTTTTAACATTTCAAAAATGTAACCACCAGTTTCTTAGCTGCATTATGTAGTCCAAACCTTAAACCTTATACACGAAATATTTATTCCAATGAAATAAGGAAAGTTATCTTTGCATGCGAATTTGTAAATTGGCTCTATGTGCAAAAAATAAACAAGGGAAAGAAGAGGAAATATCTTTAAGAAACAATAATTAAAACCAGACAAGCTCCACATTTAAGAACTTTGGGGTCTGCATTTTTACAAATCAAATGCATCTTTACATAAAAACCATTAGTTTTACTCAAGTTCATTGAAACAACAACCTTAACCTTTTAGAAATAAGACAAATACTTGCAAGTAATTTAACAAAGATTTCTTTCCATTTCACAAACATGCTTAAAATACTCCCTTGTTCCTGACCCAATGCCCTTCTGTTTCAAGGCCCTAAAAATGAGAAAAGACAGACAGTACTTCCCAGGCTATTGTAGGCATTGGCAGCAAGCTCACCAGCTCCTCAAATGAGGTTTAAGAGTGAGCACCACTCTATCTTTATTAGGCTATGGTAGCAACTCATTCTTTGACCACTGGGTTTAGAAATAAGAATAAAGCCAATGCTACTTTAAAAAGGACAAGTTCACACTTAAAAAAACCACATTAAAAACAGAACCATGATTGTAAGCATTTCCAGTTAAATTAATACTTCAACAAAGGACATGGTAGAGAGATCCGGCAGGAAGGAGGAAGGATATTGTTTTCAGACTACTGCCATTCTCAAATGGCATATATATGTTCCAGTTTGCTGAAATAACCTACTTTGTATTATTACTATTTTATGTCCATCAGTCATACGTACATACATACAAACAAAGCAGAACAAATCTCAGAGTCCTTATTTTCTCCTCTAACAAAATTCCCTTTGATGAAGGACTTCAGGAATTGGTTCAAATTCATTCTTATTTGCAACGTATTTTTTCTCATGTAAAAACAAATAGCTTTGGTAACCCTTGGCTTTCCTATACAACCTCTGTTTAACACAGTTCCTTTGGTTGTATAACGTAGGTCCTCCATAGGGGTACCTCTCTGGCTTTCTGTCCTGTGTGATGCTGCATTTTATTTTATTGGTTAATACAATGAATTGCCTTAAGGAAACATGGCAATGAACACATACAAAAGAGTGGCACACATGAGGTTAATTGAGTTGACATTGTAATAACCCTGATCCTAATGAACTAGTTTGGTGTCAAAAGGTCTGTCGTTACACAGAAATTCAGTTCTCACTAATGTATCACTACAGTTAAGTTTTTCCAGAGCTTTAGAAATGTCAGGTCTCTGCAAAGAACTTCCAGCACATTGAGCAAGAGGAAGAGTGAAAACAAGCACATGAAACAATCCTTCATTAATCCCACATGAGTAGGGAATTTGCATTGATTCTCATAGTGCTAAACGTTGAGCTGTGTTAGGTCTGACAGCTAGAGCTAGAAGGATTTTGTGAGACTTAACCTTATACTAAAAGGACCTACTTGTTACAGATAGTAAGACGGAAGAATGTTAAAAGTGTAATACCTACCATGATAATGAGATCTAGAAGATTCCCAGGATTACTTCTGGGTTAAATAATGCATAACAATGATACTTCTTCAAATTTGGAAGCTCTGAGCAGGAGCTACCCTTCGCAGTCTTCAAAAAGCTTTGGGGACTTTTCCCAAATTTTCCTCATTTTTGCCTAATAGTTAATTCCAGTTCCATAAGTTGCAGTTTGTGTTTAATATCACATTGTCTTTATGAATTCAGTTAAAGAATATTTTCTGTATTAACCTTGCAACAAAAAGTTCAGTGAGAAACATAAGAGGTGCAAGACCTATGTAAACAAGGTAAGTTTGGAAATTAACACAAGAAGTCCATAAGAGACTCCCTCATTATTAAAAAGGAACTCAAAGTAGGAGATATCCTGCAGTGGATCTCTAGGACCAGCCTCTTCTTAAGGGTGGACGAATATCCAGCTCCAGAGCTCATTGCTACTGTAAATATCGATAGACCTTGAAGCAGTGATTTCCAGAGTCTGCAACTACAACATGGCCATCTGAAGTAAGGGCAAGGCCTTGAGGGCCATAAAGAGGGTCAGCAGAGGTGTTAATGTAGGATAAAAATGATCCACTTCCATCAAAAACCTTTGAGGGTGAGAAAGCACAGAATAAATGTTACAAATAAAAAAGAACAATAGCGGACACAAATCTGCTCTCAATTATACCATTATACTTCTTATTCCTGAAATGGTTGACATCCACTAGAATAAACAAGGGCAGAATCTGATTTGTTATTCTCATAATAAACAAGCTTATATTCTTATATTCAAGTATTTTATTATTAAAAAGAACTAATTAAAGCTTCAGAATCTTTGGCAAGAATTAAACATGTAATGAAATAATAATGGCATCTCAGCTTTTCCTTGTTCTAAAAATACTCAACTACAATAAATCAAACTCAATCAGGGACTCAACCAACACCTTGCTTTCCTAACAAATACTACTACTGTGGCTAGCATGACTCTTGGCTTCCCACGCAGAGAAAACCAGGAATTTGTTTGCACTGTTGACAGTGCTTTCTGAGAACAACTCATAAGCAGCTTGCTTATTTTTATATTCAGTGAAAATAATACATACAATTATTTATTAGATATTCTTTGGCAAGTAGGCAGGCTTTGTGATTAGCACTTGAAAGATAAAATGAGCGTAACTCTCATAAATTAAACACAGAATATTTTCTCCACATTTAATAAAGATTATAAAAATCATTTGCCTCAGGGTCTATCCAGATCGTTTGCTTTTTCATGTTTTCCACCATGTCTCCAATCTTCTGTTATGGTGATTATAAATTACTATCATCTCAACAATGCTTGCAAGTCTTCTAAGTCATCAAATAGGTTTTGGGGAACTACTTGGATTCAAAAGCCTTGGTCAGAGTAACCATCAGAGTTACTACCAGTCACACTGGAAAGCCATCTGACACCCCCAGTTCTAAATGTGGACAGACCAGCAATGAGGCATATAAAAAGCTGTGTTAAAAAACACATCACTTCTAATGCTACCATCCTGCTTCTTGGGAAGTCTGAAGACTTCAGTAGCCAGAGTTATCAATCCATTAGTTTTCTTAATCAAGCACCTTTGAAATATAGAAATTTCTACCTGTATTCGGCTGTTTCCCCAATCTGCTACGATAATATTTCCATTGGAATCTACAGCTACTCCAGTTGGTGCATTAAATTGTCCATTTCCTTCTCCATTTGATCCAAACTTCAGTATGAATTCTCCCTCCTGGTTAAATACCTGTATGGGTTAAAACAAGAACCTGTGTATGACATATCAAATACAAACCTAGGAATTAAAGAGTTCCCAGGAACACAGCCCCCAACACACACGCACAAAAGGTGCCCAGCTCTCCCTCCAGCTCCATTACACCAAACAGTATTTCCATTCTCACTTAAGATCTGATTCAGCTCAGACTCAGAGGGGAGGGCCCCAGGAGCCCTTCTACAGCTAGTGCATCTTGAATTAAGAAGAGCTGAGCACAGATATGGCACTGGGAGTCAGTCCTACAGAAACACAACTGAACAGATGCACTCTGACTTCGATGATCTAACGTATACTGAGAATCATGGCATGCTGTTCTCTGTACAGACGGTTTAGCAACTGAATTCTCTGTGATGGTAACAGGTTTAGACAGCAGAAAGATGGAATCAATCGATGACTATTCTGTCAGTGACCTGGATGCACCAGTGGGACCAAGTGAGATACAGTATGTGTCATTTATATAGTACTGTAGCCATCTCTATTTTGGTCCATCTTGGACTTAGGCCCAGCTGTGCCACAAGGTCCAACAACATTCTTAGACCCCAGCTGTGGCTTGCACAAGAAAATGCAAAGACCCGACAAGTGCCAAGTGCATGCTGAAGTGCTAATGAGGTGCAAGATGTGAGGAAATCATCCTGTTCTTGAACACCCACAGTGAACAGAAAAAAGGCATTTGGTGGAGGAAATGAATGAAGTACCAGGTTGGTGCCTCAGATGATTAAAGGAAGTAGAAAAAAGTCAACTAATTAAAAAATCAGGCAGCGACGTATTGCTCTCTCCCTGGGTATAAGCATGGACGGTGAGTGATGGAATGAGAGAGAAGCCTACACTGAGTAGGATTTTCCATAGAATATGCCTGAAGGAAGGGATATGCTTGAAGGTTGATGGGGGAGAGAGGATAATGTTGCTGAGTGACAATATTTAATTCAAGACACAGGTGACAGGAAGACCTTGGGACCCATAAGAGTCCCATATTTTTTATTTATAAATTTATTTGTTATTTAAAACAAAATATACTTTCTGCTCTTCTCCTCACCATCTAAGAAAAGATAACGGTATCACCCAGATTATAAATGACTCTCTGGAATGTCAACAATTATCTGTACTGATTTAGAGAACACTACAAAAATAATAATCTTTTCCTGTTAGTACCAAAATGTAACAAGTAACATTTTTATCCCATTGACTCACAACGGAGACAGACAGGAACACTCTGTTCTCATTAAGAATGCAACAATTAGAAATTTGCTAAGATGTCACACTTCTTACATCTCTTCACTTGCTTTTCTTCATTTTAGGTTGTCCTTGTTAGCTCTCTCCGGGCATTCTTGTTACCATGGCAAGCCCTGCTGGTGGAGGGGTAATTTATGGGAGCCATAGGCCTCCTGCTGCTAAACCACATGAACAATCTGTTTTAGGGCTCCTGCAGCAGGCTTGGTTTCTTTGTTGTAATCCAAACCATGAGCTGCTATTTCTTCTCTAATTCCAAAAGGATACAAAAGCAAAGTTGCTGTTCAAAAGCTAGATGATTCAGCACCACTCGGGACAAGAGGGCATCTATGATCTGACAGTGATTTCCTCTTTCAGGTGAAGAACTGGACTGATGTCCAGAACCCTCAGTCTTTGTGTTCAATCAGAACAGGCAGCCATCAGGTGAAATCCCACGGATCTCACCGGTGTGTGGGACCAGTGCACATGGCCTGAGAACTGGGATAGGACAGCGTTCTGCTGCCCATGGCCTCCTGCTGCTGCTGTGTGTTGAGGGAGGGAAAAAGAGCATGGAAAGTGACTGAAAGTGAATGTCACGGCCTGAAAACACAAACGCAGAGGTGAGTAATTTCTGAAATGGCCTGTAGCTCCTTTGTATACATTTTCCACCACAGGACATCTCAACCTGTATCCTTGCTTTGGTTTAATATCGGGACAAACAAATATACCACCCTATCTTACCATGGCTGTTTAACAAGTATAGAATTAAAGATTGTCAGGTATCCTTACTTTGTTATACTTTTATTCAACTAGAAATGTGGGAAGCTTTTGCTAGGAAATTCAAAAGCAGTTACCAGACTTACTTAAAATAGGAAAGAATATAGGGTAAATAACAAGTTTAGCAGAGAGCTAATAAGAATAACTAAATTGACGTTATTTATCTCAGCTACTACTTATGTTTATGCAATTGAATTAGAGAACATTATAGCGGCACCAAAGGCAACGGATTATATCTCCATTAAGCAATGCACTGCATGCAAAGGTCTCTGAATGTGCAGTCCTTATACCAGACCTCACACATAGAGTGTGATCTCTTTGTTTTTACCAATACTTTATTTCCCCCAAGAAAGTACTAAGATAAAGTAAAAAGCTTTCTGAGTTGCCATTAATTGACAGTACCTTGACAGAATGGTTATGAAAATCTGTAATGATAATTTCATTGTTGCTGTTTACAGCTGCAAAATGAGGACCTGCAATGCAAAGGAAGGAAAAGATATAAACAGTAACAACACTAAATCAAAAAGTTTGCTTAATTAAAAAGGTTATTCAGCTTGCCAGAATATTATATTTGGCTTCTGAGCAATAATAGTCAAATTGAGAATATCAGTTTTGAGTTAGGAGTAATTTCATTTCATGTTTTAAAAAGCTCAGCATGCCTCTTCCTAGCATTTTCCGTTTGCATAACTGTGTCTTCCTGATCTCAATCTGAACACTATTCGATTACATTCATTTTCTAATGGGAAGATACCACTTAGGGCATTGGTTAATGTGTATCTGATCACTGGAAACACAAAGCATGGTGTAGTTGATTATCATGAGCAGCTGTGTGGGCATTACAAAGCATTTATAAAATACTAGTTAAGATCAGTCTTTCTTGGGTCACTGATGTGGAATGCTTCCAGGCACGGGGAGGTAGATAAAACAATCTGGTTACAGCTCCATTTGCAGAACAGATGTTGCCGTCTTCCCAACCAATTAAATGGTGAAGTGAACAGGAGCTGTATGTTTAGCAGAACCTTTCTCCTCCCAGGGAAAACAAGTAGGATATAGCGTCTTCAACATGCTCAAACATCATGCAAATGTGAGCAGAAGAGGCAAGAAAAGGGGATTTACATATTACCATCAAGTGTACCTGCAAACTGCTTGTCACCATTTCCTCGACTGCCGAACCTGGTGACTATTTTCCCGTTCGGCTGGAAGATGAAGACACAGCATGCTTTATTGTCCACTACAATGATGTGTCCATTACGATCCACAGAAACACCTTTAGGGCCCATGAGCTTTCCAGACCCAATTTTGGCCTAAAAGGGAAAACACAAAACAGGAAAATATGTTGGCATGATAGAAATAAGTTAGTACAGTTCAAAGGTTGTATTACAGGCACACAGTGGGATGGAGAGACATTTTTGTCATCAGAAGTTTCCCAGAAGGAAGTGATTGTTTTTATCAGCTTTTATTGTGTACTTCATAATTTTTTTTCTTCAGTGAAAATAAAGACTGCTTTCTGTATGTCCTCTCTAGAATGGAAAATCTGCCACCTCAGCAACGTATGCCCAAATATACAACTCACAAGAAAAACGATCTCAGTTGATGTGGGACAGGCAGTAGAAATTGTCTACCTGGATTTGTCCAAGGCTTTGGATACAGTTTCCCACAGCCTCCTCCTGGAGAAACTGACAGGTTAGTCTTGGCAAGTGGTTTGTGCGGTGGGCGGGGAACTGGCTGACCAGCTGCATCCAGAGGGTGGTGGCGAATCGCTCCTGTTCCAGATGGCGACCTGTCACCAGTGGGCTCCTCCAGGGATCGATATTGGGCCCAATGCTGATTAATAACATCATAAATGATATGGGTGGTGGAATCGAGTGTACCCTGACAAAGTTTGCCAGTGACATCAGACTGACTGGGGAAGTGGACACTTCGGAAGGGAGAGCCACCCTGCCGGATGACCTGGATAGGCTGGAAGAGTGGGCTAACAAGAACCTGATGAAGTTCAACAGGGAAAAGCGCAAGGTCTTGCACTTGGGTAAACACAACCCAGGAGCGCAGCACAGGCTGGGATCTGCCCTGCTGGGGAGCAGCTCTCTGGAAAGGGACCTGGGGGTCCTGGTGAAAAACAAGCTCAATGTGAGTGAAGAGTGTGCTGCTGTGGCAAAGAAAGCCAACTGAATGCTGGGTTAAATCAACAAGGGCATCACCAGCAGAGATAAAGAAGCCATCACCCCACTCTACTCAGCGCTGCAATACCGTGTTCAGTTTTAGTCCCCACTATACCAAAAGGATGTGGACAGGCTGGAGAGGGTCCAGAGAAGGGCCACAAAGATGATCCAAGGTCTGAGAAGCCTGCTTTATGAGGAAAGGCTGATAGAACAGGGTCTGTTCAGCTTAGACAAAAGAAGGCTAAGGGGAGATCTTATCACCATGTTCCAGTACTTAAAGGGTGGCTATAAAGAAGATGGAGACTCCCTTTTTACAAGGATTCACATGGTAAAGACGAGGGGTAATGGGCACAAGTTACTGCTGCGGAGATTCTGCTGGAATCTGGACACAAGGAAAATTTTTCACAATGCGAACAATCGGCCATTGGAATAAACTCCCCAGGGAAGTAGTGGACTCCCCAACACTGGACACTTTTAAGATTCAGCTGGACAGAGAGCTGGGACATTTATTCTACGTCATGCTTTGCCTAAAAGTTGGACCAGATGATCCTTGAGGTCTTTTCCAATCTAGTATTCTATGACTCTATGATCTGTTTGGTGGAGAATATAACTTCCTGTTTCCATCAGAATTTAAATGAAGTAGGTATTAAGATATTCACGTTCTTTACGAAACAAGACCATTTTTCATCTCACTGCCTTTGCAGGGTGGGACAAATCATCACCTAGAACAGGCAATGCTTCTGACTTCCCTGCCCCTCTCCCCTTCCTCTTGCAAGTCATGAGGAGCTGAATCTCTGTTAGTCTGTGACTAACTAACAGATTACAGGTCACAGAAAAGATGCATAACCTGACTCACTTCCCTCAATTCCTTAATGTTTTCAAAGCAAACATCCATGTTGGTATCTGAAGGAGCTGAACTGCCCTTAGTAAATCCCATGCTCCTATTCCAAAGTACATTCTCATGGGTGGGGTTGCAGGTAAAAATAGAAGGGATCCCAAACTAAAGCCATCTAGGTTCCCTGATGCTGTCTGGTACAAATTCACCAGAATTACTACACAACCTCTTTCAGTCTCAAATGAAGAAAACTCCAGGGAGTAAATCTTGCAGCTTCAAGACTATGCTTAGCCAATATGCAATTATCATGTGTCTGTTTTACGTTCAGGTACGTATGCTGTTATAAATTGCTAAATATTTAGGAAAAAAACCACCTAGTTAAATCACACTAAAATATCCCGAGGGAAAACGATAAAAAAATGACTTTGTGTTCACCAGGAGAAAGATATGAGCAAGCCTACAAAACGTATTCAGGTTTGCATAACAACAAAGCAGCAAAACCATAAAACAATGCAAATCAGTAGATTTATTTCCTTTGATGTGATTAAATCATATTCGTTTTTTTCCTCTGGGATGCCCCTGTGTTTGTCTGCTAGTGCATTGCACCACCTCCTTACTTCCAGGATTCCTATGACTCAGACTCATGAGTACAATGTCAATACATACGGAAAAAAGTCATGAATAAATCATGTACTACGTTAATAGGCACTCGGTGCTGAGAAGAGTAATAAAAATCACCATTCTTGGGCCAGAATTTCATATATAATTTGCAGGCAGCAATAAATTAGGCCCAGCTAAACTTTGCAGTGCTTTTCACCAAAAATCTCTGTTTCCAGTTTAGATCCAAATATGCTGATGACACATTACTGGGTCTGGCTGAACATATGCTTTGTATATTTTTATTTCAGAAGGTTTCTTAGAATTATAGGTTTGATTATTCAGAACAGAACATTATGAAACCCAGTCATTCCTGTTAAGTGTATGAATGGAAGTATTTTCAGACTTTTCTGCCATTAGAAATAAGTAAAGTATAATGAATCATCTGAACCCTGAATACAAATAACATGTTTAATTGAATTCAGTCAAGGACATTATGTCCCTTACTTTATAGGCTTGTATGAATTTAGACTGGTTTTCAAATATGTTTTTATAAAGCCACCCTGCCGAGGTGAAAAACATTCTACTGTGGGATATTCCTAGAGGTAAAGAAGTCAGCTAGCCTGTATAAAGATTTATAAAGACTTTTCCACTGTAGAACGAGGTGTGTTAGGGCTTTAACCTCACCAATCTTGTTGCTGCCTGAAAGGTTCACGATTGATGGGAATTAATTTACAGACTTTCAACATACCACCTTTTCCTATTTGAGAACTTCCCTAATATAGAGATACAGCTTTGTCACACATTGCAATGTCACACAATAAATGGATTTATCATTTATGTGACTGTCTTAATTCAACTGTGACCACTTAACCATACTCCATTTTCCTATCTGAACATGACAACCAGATTCAAGCAGCTCCCTTAATTCTTCTAATGAGACAAGAAGAATTTTCTGTCAGAGAAAATGTTACCTCTTTTCCTACTCATCTAAACCTGATCTTGACTTGCAGCCCTGTTTGGCTAATAACAAGCTATCTTAAATACAATCCTTCAAGACTAGAAAGAGTGTTATTCTCTCCTCAGAGGTCCAAGAATCATTTTCTTGGCTCTGTTCTCCAGTTCCTTCACTAGGTTTGAATACCACCACTGGCACAGAAGCTGCTGCTGCTTCACCATGTGTTCTCTCCTTGGCCTAGCAATATGTCTTCTGTAACAGTTTTCTTCAGCAATTTCAGAGTAATTTACAGAGGAAGCCCCAACACTTTTATACCTGCCTTTTATAGATAAGGAAAATAGAGCATTGGCAAGTGAAATGGAAGATCACTAGTCACCTGCAAGACCTGTGGCACAGGCAGTAGCAGAAGCCCCAAATCCTAAGACCCTATCTGGGGCTTTATCGTTGACAGGATAACACAGCCTCATTAAGAGACTTGTATTTTGGCGTAACCTTAGATTAGGGTTTGCCCACCTCTGCACTACGCAAGTTTTACAGCCTTAGAAAATGGAGCTCTGTTCCTGTTGCTACCAGCAACCGAGGAAGGTGACACATTTCTGCCTGGCAGCAGAGGTTGCTGGGGTAAATCAGCCCTGCACTGTATCAGGGAGATGCCTGGGCCTGGCTCCAGGAGAAACTTGCCTTCTGGCTCACACGACTATTAAAATGCTGCTAAGGGAGAGTAGGTGTAAGTAGACATAGAAAGAGGGGGACAAAAAAACCCTAAAGAAATAGTTAGATTAAGTTCAGAATAGTCCCAGATAATGCCGAGTTAACAACTAGCAGACCGCCTGCATCAGAGATCATATACAATGGCTTGCAGACACAGTCCTTTGAAGGGGAACACCATTATACCTTTATCTCTCTCTCTGTGTATCTTAGCAAGTGTTGCACAATTTAATCTGACAGAGCCACTGTAAGAATTACCATTGCCAACACACAAGATATTACAAGGCTTTGGCCAGATTCCCACATGCTAGATCTGTTATATCCACGTCCTGTATTTCAGCTGTATGATTATGCCTGCCCTCCATATGTAAAATGCTTCTACAAAACATTTGTATATTTTTTCTCTCCTAAATATAGCCTGCTGCATTCAGTCTAAAAATAGTACTTTATATCATTGATGTTTCATCTCTCATTTCCGTCTAGTCCCAGGAACTATAAAGTTCTATGCATTAACTTGCATAAACCACACAAACATTGCCAACTTTATACAGCTCTTGCAATCCAACAAAAGCATTGACTAAAAACAAAGCTAGGCTCCAGGTCAGAGGAACTACCTTCCTAATTTATTTTTTTCAATACCTGTCTTCCTGCTGATAGTATATAGCACATAGGGTCCTGGCTTCTCCAGAGCCATGGCTTTTTCCTCCAGAGCTGGCACCATCCGAAATGCTGGATTTACAGCATGTCTTGAGAAGGAAGGAAAATAAGCTCTCCATGCTCTATGTCCAGATCAAGCCAGTTAACAAAGATGTTAATAATTATTTAAAACACACTAAGCTTACTCAGGGTATTTAGACTCTTAACTAAATCACGTCTTTCTTTGGTTTTGTTTTGCTGTTTTCATTTCATTCAAGGACTTCAGCCAAAACCAACGTTTTCGTGTGTAGCTGTACATTTTCAAAACTACTTGACAAGGAAAATCACATACTCTCTGCAAATGCAAGTAATTTGTATTCTTTTGACACTTGCATTGGATATTAGTATTGTTTTATTTTAGCTTCAGGTCTACACAGGATCTGGATACTTTTACAAGCATACACGTCTGTTTCCCACATGGAGGTCGCTGAGGACTACGCAAGCACAATTGCCTATTTGCTATGGCATTTGTCACTTTGCAAAGCCTACTCAAAGGAAAGCCGTTTCTTAGTACACATGTGAGCAGCCCTGGGCCTGAGCTTTTTGTTCATTAGGCTTCCAGAAAATTAGCCAAACAGGCAATTTCTCTCCAATGCAAGACTGTAGAACTAAGTAACTATGGTAGCAGTTTCCCTGCAGGTCCTTTATCTCACTGAACAGTGTGTACTGCTAACCTCTGCTACAGGTGGCTATTTCTGGCATGCATTGCCAGACTCGGTAACATGCATTCAGAGAACACACCAAATGGAGACAACCTCTAACTCTCTCTGGAATTGCACCTGAACCCAAACAAAATAAATATTGCAGGTTGGCAAGCATCAGTGTAGTGTAGTAGCTGCCTTCCTATTTTACTCCTATTAAAGGGATCAGAGTTGCTACAAAAATAAGAGGTGAACTTTTCTCAGAGCTTCTGATTTCTGAAACCTAAGACATTATTACTGCCTTTCAGTTTTTCTGGTGCATATCACCCCACCTAAAACACTCCTGTCCATGCTGTAGCATTAGAACAACATCCTGGGTTGCCCTTCCTTGCATTTATTACCAACAGGATCATACATAAATTATACGGTTGATTTGCTGGTACGTATGCAGTAAATAGAGGAAGTCATCATCAGCCTGCTACCTTATTTTTCATTGTCACTGAAGAGCCTTATGTCCTCCTCATAAGTTTTTATGTCTATCTGTGTGTGTATGGGTATATGCACACACCTTTCTGTATAATGAGAATACTAATGATATGAAGGTTGTTGAGCTAGTCCAACTAGACTTGATTACTTTAGCTATCCTTGACTATAAGTTATGGAAAGGCATCTGAGCACCTAGTATGTAGAACTGTAAAATGGAACATATCGTCTCTATTTGGTAAAACATTAGCATCACAGCTGTGACCTCCTCCTATTAATTACACAACGTGGCTGTGTCATCACAACAATGGAATTTGGACTAAGTTACAACCAAACTATGTAGTTTCTGGACAAAAACCCCATTACTTTGCATTCCTCTGTAAGACAGAGAAAGCTCAGGAGAGTTCCCATGGTAACGCGTACCTTAAATTTTCCATCCGATGAGAATATGCTAACCCATTTGTTATCATAATCTGCAATAATGATGTCACCACTGGGATGCACAGCCACTCCTGTTGGCCGCTGCAACTGGCCGGGAGACCTTCCTCGTATGCCAAAACGGCTCTTGAACTGACCATCATTGGAAAATATCTGTAACAGAAAACATTCATTTTAAAATTAAGTCTGCATAATAACATCATCTGTGTCTTGGACCATAGATTTTAACAAGTCACTAATGAACACTACAGTCAGGAAGAAAGTTAGGAACATGAAGAACTTTTACCAGTCCATATTTGAAAGTGATATGCCTAATTCAAGAAGAGGCTTCCACCTGAACCCTAATTTTGAAATAAAGAAGTTCTCTGGACTTACATTGCACTGTTTCTTCAGTGATCTCAAAGTACTTTGCAAACATCAGTGAATTAAGCTTCACAATGTCTCTCTTAGCTGGAAGGAAATGGTATTATTCCCATATTAGAAATGAGGAAACTGAGGCACTGAGTGACTTGGCCACAGTCGAAGACTAAGTTGGTCGAAAGCATAGGAATAGGAGCTAAAAGAGAATTGCAGAATTTAATTATTTGACTCCAGGGCAAGTATTAGGCCATTTCCTGAAAGATGCTTTAGCCACACAAAATTCAGTCCACTGGTTGTGTCCCCAAGCCAGGTAATTAGACACCGAACTTCCTCTGAAGTGGCTGCAAATTACAAAGTGTGATGAATATTTGACTGTCTCTTTGAAAAGGCCTGGAAACAAATTCTTACTGCATGTGGCTTGCTGTTTCCCACATACTGAAGAACAAGCCACACACTGCTGCCTTGTTCATTGCTACCACATGGGCAGCCTGAAAAGTGATGACAAATTGTTAATGGTAAAAAAGATACATTGCAAGCAAACGAACAAACACAGCTTGATTTTCACACAGGTTACAGAAGCTAAGAAATCATGGGTGTCAAGCGTGCTACCAAAGAAGAAATTTGATCGTGGTATCAGACACAAAAGTCAATTAAGTAGACTAAAAGCTATTTGAGAATGACACCTACATGTTTATATTTGTATTTGCTTAATAAATTATATAAAAATATAAATCTAGGGCATCTTGTCATAGATTTATATTTGAAAACACGGAGTGATAAATTTACTATGTAAAATGATATTTACAGAAAGGCGTTTTTCCAGATTATTGTACCGCTTGTTTTATTTATTCATTGCCAAACATCATAAGGAAGGGAAATTAACTCTGATATACATACTAGATGTAGTGTAGATTTGAAAAAGATAGCTGCAGGTCAAGAAGACAGAATGATAATAGATAACAAACAAGTTGAGTTTCCTCTGTATTTTGTATATCTGCTTGAACTGTACAAAATGTGTCTTCCCTGGACTACGAAGAAGGCACAGGTGTGGGGGTGGAGAGAAAAAGAAAAATGCTGGCAGTGGCATATCCTCATACCTGTACACACTGGTTGTTACTATCTGCTATTAATATTTTTCCATTTGTAGATGCAGCTACACCTTGAAGATTTGTAAATTCACCTTTGTTTCTTCCTTTGGTGCCTAAAACAGAACACAAAGCACATAGGAAATCAGGTTAGGCAGGACTAATCAGTTAGGACCCAAGTGCCAATACATGCATTTATTACATCCTTGATCTACAGATTTCTATTTTGAGGAGTTCTTGTATCTGCTACAGCTTCAAAGAACCATCTCAGTACCATCCACAGTTCTAAGTACAAGAAGGGATTGTTCTTACTCTTTGGCATGTATGCCATCTAAGCTCCCATCAACAAAATTACCTCTTTGGCCTTCACAAATCAAAGTGTTCACGATTTGCCTCTTTCGTGAATTTTACTAATGAAAACTAGTAAAATATTTTCTCGTAAGTGATGGACTGTAAATTTTTATTCAGCTGAGAGGGCAATGAAAGGGGTGGTACTGTGGGAACATACAGGCAGAGGCTAAGATAAGAACCTGGAAAGATGACAAGGTTTTAGTACAATTATCTAAATCTCAGTGAAGTCACAAACTTGAGATAAAACATATTGGTGAACACTTTGGATGGGGCTATTTCAAGACAGGGAAGTTTCTTATTCACTCATACCCAGTTTTCAGTCATAGGCTTTAAAAATTCCCCTAGAAGCAAAACTCAGATGAAGAACTGGCTTTGAATGATTAGGACATGTGTGCCAATGAAGACCAACAGCTGGAGACTGAATGCTTCTGGCAAAGACCTTAGATTGTTCTAATAAAGCAGCATATGCACACAGAGGTCCCTTTTTCACCCAGGACAAATGCAACTGTGATTTACATAGAACTGTAAGTCTTTTTCCCAGTGGCTTAAGGGGATAAGGAGCTGTAAAAATGACAAATTTTCACAAAAGTTCATTAAGTTTAGGTGCCTCGGTACTTAAATGTTTATTCTGAGATGTTCCAAGGAGAGTCACACAGCAAACTGATGTCTTTAAAAGGTCAGCCCTAAAGTGGCTGGTCCAGATTACACCTGGAGCACAGAAACAGTATCCAAATTCCTGCTTTATTTGTAAAGGAGGCTCAGGGGTCCTTAGACAAGTCTGAAATTATGAACTTGGACCCCATGGCTATTCATAAGGAATGAATGAGTTTTGAAACAAAAAGTCTCTCTATAAGCTGTTCTTTCCAAGACTTGGATGCAGCACTGTTTTTCCTGGTGAAGTATTTTTATAAGCATTTGCTGGCTGCCTATCAGACATTAATTGGTTTCAATATATGGTTTTAACTGAAAAGCTTCTATTTTATTTTAGTCAGTACAAAATATCCTGGAGCTCAGTGATTAAAACTGTTCTGACTGTGATGCCCAGTATAGGACATACATATTAGCTCTGATTTGTATTTAGCTTTCATTAGGGATGTGTATGCTCTTAACAACCCTTCTTTCTGCCGTGGAGATGGGTGTGGGATCAGTATTTTCTGTCACTGCTTAACAAGTAACATTTAATTCCTCTGCACTTGGTGCTGCGAGCATGTCCCTTTGTTTCAAGGCTTGTTTTCTTGAACTCCAAATGTTTCCTCCTCTAAACAAGGCAAATACTTCTCAATTTTTGTACTGTAAGGGGAAAGCACATATTCAGGGAATAGTGAGTTACACACCAATTACATTACCCACACTTGAGCCATTTCTGTGTATTCTGTTAATGAGCAGTGCCTGAGGGATGCATGCAGTAATTTTTTTCCACCATATGCTAATGATAAGTTTCCTTTTTGCCTTTTAGCCAAAGAGAATAGATGAAAAGGGAGAAACATTCCTTTTACTACTGAGAGTAAAGGGAAAACATTTGTTAGAAAAGAGGAGGCATAAGCTAGAGCATCTGGAACCAACTAGCACAAGCTATATGGAATGTACGTTCTTTACCCTTAGAAAAATCCTCTTGAAAGTCAAGGAATTTCATTTTTAAAGATAAGAGAGACCTATATAAAGAGTTACTCAGAATGTTCTTCAGTGGGATCTTGTAAACATACATCAAAGGAAAAGGAGAAGAAATTACCCAGAAATGCCACAGTCATACTTCACAGTAAGTTTAAGAAATAGTAATTTATTAGCACAGCATGCAGATGAAATTCAGCTCCATGCAGTGTCCCTGTGCATAGTGCTTTGCAGCTATTAAACCTATCACATAGGTCCTAATTTGCACACAAGCCTTTATACAGTCCCCTCTGCAGTGGCACGAATTTCTCTGAAGAAGAAAGCTGAGGTTAGTGAAACACGGCTTATTTCCTAACTTATGTTCAAGAGGAAAACGGATAACTTTGAACTTTCTGATCTGAATAATTCACTATGCCAGCAAAGATCTGAATCCAAGCATGGGCAGCAGCAGCAGTTCAGATGATGAGAGGACAGCTTGTGGTAAAGTATGTCAGCCTCTGGAAAAGCAGGCTCCTGCAACTGACCCTGCATACCAAAGGATAATAGCTCCTTCCTGTAGAGATTCCTGTCTTATAAACATACCTGCCTGAGAGAGAGTCTTCAGCAAGTCTTTTACTGCAAGATGCCCCACCTCTGTATCAAGGCACCCCGTGCTTTGTCTGCTCTCAGCCACGGGCAGTCACCCATCTCCTTAGCCTAGGGAGGCACCAACATTTCAAATGCACAGGGCTGGATCTAGAGGACAGTTTTGAGATCCTCATTCCAGTGTTCCCCAAGCAGCCTGGTTTAGAGATGAAAGCTCACATCTTTCATACCTGTCTTTGCCCAGCCTTGCCTCCCTCCTGTTCTGAGCTACTGCATGGCACAAAGGAGGAAAAGACAGTCATTTTACTGCAATTTCTGTGGCAAGCTGACTGGGAGAGGACAGCAGAGTTTTCATTAGGGGAAGGCTGAACAGAGTTATTAGGAAGAAGATCTGTGGCCTGTGGAACAGCTCCTTTTATACCATCTTTGTATACAGATAATAAACAATCAGATTTGCCTTAGCCCTATCTAATTCCTTCTGGTATTACTGAGCACAGCCTGCACAAACCAAATAATTTAGCTTTGAAGATACGCTTTCAACAAAGAGTATCCATTTTCAGCTCACGACAATCTAGCACATGTAAAATGCTTCATAATTGCAATCTTTTATTCTTGCACAATACAGGCAAGGTTGAATCTCAAAAAGAAGGGAAGCTGAGGTGGGGAAACAACCCCAAACTAAAAGCCCATTAACGCTACAGAAGATGTTAAAAATTACATCATGTAACTGTAATAATAATCTGCTCTGTAAGTGCTGGGTATCTGGACAAACCTGTTGTACAATGTACATTTTTGATTATCATAGTTATAGGAGTGTCTTTTTCTTTCTAAGTTTTACTAATATGACTAATAGCTCCCTGCTTGCTGAGCTAGATTTACCAGCTTCCTAAAACACAAAGGAAAACCGTGTCACTGCCCCCAGCAGGAAGGAAATGGATTCAGAGAGACAAAAACCCTGCAGAAAGATTACAGATTAATGGGAAGACTTTGGAGGTTGCAAGTAGCCATAACCTGTTGTGTAAGTACCATTTCTTTCCTCCCTGCACCAGTTCAAATACTTCCTCTTGGACTGCTCTCTACATGGTACTGAAAAAAGTGATGAAACTAAACAGCATGGAAAGGTCTATATACATACTGCATAGGCAGGTATAACAGAGTTGCTTTCTTGTTCCCTAGCTTCATTTCTTTTTATCTCAGAGTATCAAAAGATATTTAGTCAAATCTTACACATTCTGAGGACGCGATGACATCTCTCATAATAGACACAGCTGAAATACGAAAGGCTCTCTAGTAAAACTGCACTGAATCAGACTGTTAACAAGCTATGTGCTTACTGTAAAATAAATGTCAATGTTTCTAATTCAAGTTCCCATGCAAACCTAAATTTTTATTTTAGTCAATCTGTTGGATGAAGGCACACAATGTTTGCGGCCTTTAAAGAGGAATGAATAATTCAGTAGAGACTCTGGCAGATACTCCCACACACAGTTGGTAGTGAAGTTTGGGCTGATCTGTATTAATTTGCTTTACACAGAATCTGTCCCTAAAAGCTTGGCCAAGACCACCTCCAAGCCTTGCTTGTGCAGTGGAACTCCTGCCACCACAGCTAGGTATGCACACATCCTTGCGTAGGTGCACCTCAGGAGCAGTTCTTCGCTGGTATAGCAGCAAAGCCCTGAATGATGAGTTGAACCAAGACCAGGTCTCTGCCATCAGGACATCAGACCCATGCTGGGGATTTTGCCAGCAGTCAGAGTTCTTTGTCCCCTGTCCAATAGAGGTGTGACTGCAAATCTACGCAACGTTGTCCTGGCCAAATTTCACACTGGCCATCACAAACCCATAAAGAGTTCCTGACAAGCCTCAGAGAGATTTGAGCTAATAAACTGGAAAGTGAAATTCTGTTTCCCCATTACTTGGTGTTCCTATTTCTACAGAAATACAAATTCTGTATAGAAAACAACGAGCTATTTCATACTACTTATTGATGGGTTTGTTTCAGCGTTTTGAAATAGAGAATAAAGAACAGCTGATTAATGTGTGTTAGAGGGGCCTCTGCATTTCATGTATCATACTTCTGCAATACATGGAACTACACATGCACATCCCTTCCTTCTCCAGTGCCCTTAGCCAGGCTGTAATTTGCCCAGGACAGGACCTGAAAGGTAGAGAAGGGACAGGGGAATGGGAGGAAATGGATGCTGCTTGCTACAGGGGGAAGGTTCCTGTGGACCATCCATAGAAGGGGGCTAACTGCAGCTGGGAAAACGTTTTTTGAAGATGTGTACCCATATAATCCACTTGTATTTTTTTAAAAAGGTCAAAAAGTATGTATCTATAGGCAGCTCTGTAATTTTCAAACAGGACAATCCAATACAGAGTTTCAGGGAGAGGCCTTCAGGGAAAATTAAAGAAACACCTGACCAGGAACCCCTTTGCTCCTCCTAAGCCTGCTTTTAAACTGCACTAAAGCAATTATTACACAGGCTTTGTTCTTGAGTTTTTATGTAGAGTTCCTAATATGCTTTCAGCATTGATAACAGACCAGAAGATGACATCCACACCTAGTAAGGAGACTGACAGAAGGTACTGTTAAAGGCACAGAATCGGAGTGAATTACACACATTAAATGTACCAGTTAAACTTAGATGCTCAGTTACATGACTGAATAGACAACTAAACACAGTCAGAGGGAAAGGAAAATTGAACTTTCTAGCAGAGAGCCAGCTCTCCATCTGGCTGTATCTAATGCCAATCCCAAGTATAAATAAATGAAGAGAAAAACAAGTTAAAGTGGGAAATTATAGTACCACTACTGCTAAACGGTGTCAAAGAACCCAGTCATGAGCAATGCCAGAAGAGAAAAAATACCAAGCCATATGGCACACCATGGCAGGGCTAGAGCACAAGGTGGGGTCCTGGACAGAGTAGCTAACTGATGGCTTTTAACCCTTCTTCAGAGAACAGGGAATAGGTTTACCAGGGAAGGTGGAAGTTGCTGACACTGTGAACATCCCTCACCTCTATTATCCCCTGCTCAGCATGGGTCTAAGGCACAACAACAGGGTAATGGAAAAGAGCCTTCCCTCTCACTTTAGTGCTTCCTACCACTTATGGAGGTGGCAAAAAACATGGCACAATTATTTTCTGGGTATCATAAGCACATTCTTGTTTTCATTTGTATAAACCAAGTACGTACCACACAGATATTGCATGGACACACTCTTAGAGATTATGCCTGTTTAAAAAAAATTAAAAGGTTGAGGATGCAAATTATTGAGAGAGAAGAGGCTAAAGCAAGAAATACTCTGTTCTTGTAAATATGAATTACACGAATGCATGAATGTGCACTCAGTAGTTTGACCTTAAAATGTCTGAATAGAGCCACATGCCGTTTTAAAAGCCATGAATAACAGAATTGGCAAAAGATACAATGCACAATTCCCCATGAATGAAAGCACTTAACTGTACTAATGTTGTATTAATGCTATCTCTGTTAATCCTAGCACGAGAACAATCTCCTGCTAAGAGCTGATCAATTTACTTGTGCATAAAAGCCCTTACATCAGCATATATACAATAGCATACTCAGTATACTTGGATGCCAATAGGAATATTACAGTATGCTGCTCCAACACAGCTGTATGAGCTTCTGGCAGCCCAAATATAAGATTTATCTTGCCCAGTTTAAACTACAAATCCAGATTTGGCATGGGCTATCAGAGGAATTCAACAATGGGTTCAAAATAGATATGCAGTTGTATTGGAAAACAGCGATAAACACTATTTTACATTACCTCATCAACAATTTTCAAGTGATCTGAAACTGGAACTAAACAAACTCTTAAATCCATGAAGGTAATCCTTGTGAAAATGTCAGAAGTTTTACCTGTCTTCATTAACTTTGCATATTTTGGAAGAGTGTAAAAACCTAGAGCATTACAGCTGTAATGGCTTAAGAGACCTTTCAGACAATGCATACATAAGCCCACAGAAACCCAGAGGGACATCTCTATGTAGGGTCATTCTGTGAAATGAGTGGCTGAGAACTGAACTTGTAATAGGATGAAGTATTACTCTCAGCTCAGTTTTTCATTAAAATAGTTCTCCATATATCCCAAACGTGGACACTCCTCAGATGTTTCATCAAGCAAAAGCCCCGAGACATGCATAGCTCTTGTTCTAATTATTTTTTCTTCTTTTTTTTTTTTTGGGGGGGGGGGGGTAGAGTGGTGAAGAAGGGGAGGAGGCAGAACTTCACAATAAAGCACATGGTCATGACTGCATCACAACACAAAGAAGGGGCACTGCACTTTTTGGAAAACATTTAAGACTTCTAGAGTTTATGGCGTGTTGGAGAGAGTAGTTAAACAAAACTGAAATCCAACAAACACAACCAAAAACAAAACCCAAGCCAGAGCCATACCACTATTGGCAGTCAGACTAGAAACTGCTCACTAGAAGCAAGAGATACAGAAGCAGAAATTACAAGCTGAAATCACTTTAATGCATACCAAAAGCTTTAAATACGAATATTAACAGTTTTAAAATAATTTCAGGATATAATTTTTTTTTTCTTTTTTTCTTTTAAAGTATTTAGATCTACGATTTCCACACTGGGACAAATTACTGCTTGATATATGTGAACAAGAGGGCTTGGTATTCAGTGAAGGTGTCAGCCAGTGCTCTTCTGTTACTCACAGGCACAGTGTACCTGTGCAGGCTTTGCCATCCTGCTCCTACCTGCTATAGACCCACAGAATCTGCCTGTGTCTGTCCATCCAGCTCTGTCTAGCATACATGTCACAACTGTTCCAGAAGAGATTAGAGAGGGTTCAGACATTATTCTTAACTATTTTGTTTAGCCCTGTCTCAAAAGAAGGCCCCAAAAAGATCTAGGCTACATTTATACATACCCTCTGCCTCCCTTACTAGTACGAGCAGTGATACTAGGAAGTTCTTCACTATAAGGGTGTTGAGACACTGGCACAGGTTGCCCAGAGAAGCTGTGGCTGCCCCATCCTGGCAGTGTCCAAGGCCAAGCTGGACGGGGCTTGGAGGAACCTGGTCTAGTGGAAGTGTCCCTGCCCGTGGCAGGGGGAAGGAACTGGATGATCTTTGAGGTCCCTTCCAACCCAAACCATTCTGTGATTTTAAATTTATCTTACTAGGAAATGCACTGGCCACCTGGGAAAGCTGGTCATTTTATGAGTGGCTTTAGCCAAAGTTTACACTGCACTGTCCTATTCAGCAAGCAAATCATGCTTCCTGAATATATTTTCTGATAGAAAACCATTATGTTATTGTATGTACTCTCTATCAAAGCAAGGAATCTACTAGGAATACTGACAGATGAGAAATCAGATGGACAGGGTTATCCAAATGACAAATGGTGCCCAGATGAATTTTCAATAGAATTATTAAAAAATCCTCAAGGATTAACTACCATTGATTCTCTGCTACAAAGCGGGAAGCCACCTTACCAACTGGTTGTCAAACTTGGTAACACATACTGCTGAAATCCTGACTTGTACGTATTAAGAATTAATTTGTCTTTTTTCTTTAGAAAACATTTTATTTCTTTTCACATTTTGCAAAGTGAAAAGTATTTTTTAACTGTATAAGCAGATACTATATGAATACAGCAGCCCATGGTACAGGCTTTTAAAAAGATGAATTATTACATAGCTTAAAATAAGTGTATATCAAAAGACCTGAAAGAAAATTCCTGTAAATGACACCAAGATGTTACATTTTTACCAAGCATTAGAAGTCCACAGATAACATTACAATATATAAAGAACCAAACATATTTAGATATTGGGAGAAAAAAAAAGAAAATAAACGAAACCATCATTTTGGCCTATGCTGACATGATGAATTAACTATATATGACCACAGGATTTATCATTTATAGTTCCAGGTGAATTAATTAGATTAACCTCTAGGGCAATAGTTTTAGAGAAGGAGTCCTCCTACTTCCCTTCTTGCCATGCAACTTTTTAAAGAAGTAATTTAATCTGATCAGAAACATCGATCTTATTTATATTTTCATTTTATGATGCCCAATAGAGTACAGAAGAGGTGGTAAAATATTTTATCCCAAATCAGATGTATGCATTTTTCAACCCAATTTCCAATTAAATAATTGCTGCAAACAGAATTGCTGAAGTATGTGCTTTTAAAATTTACAAGTGAGCAAAAGTCAAGAGGCCTAAAGGTATTATTAGGTTTCTCTACTCGCAGTTTTAACCTTAAAATACTATATCTTCTAGATTTTTTCCATCCAGTTTCCCTGAACTATTTTAAGTATGTCAATAGGTAGCAGACAAGTCACATACCTACTCTGAAGATCAAATCATCTTCAATGGGATTCTCTTTTCTTTTGCCAGTGCTGTACATGCTCGCAGGTCTCTTCACAGCTTTCTGCTTCACATGACCACTGCCAGGAGATTTAACACGCCTCTTAACCCCTTCAGTGGTAGGGGACACATCTGCTGATCTGACCACTTTAAGTTTGAACGGGCTACCCTTGATATGTTGATCATAAAGTCTCAGCGACAAAGTGAAGTCCCCTTCTTTCTGAACAGTATATAAAAATTCATAAGTGCCGTTTTTATTGTCAAGTATTTCTCCATCTGCTACACTCCCATCAGGCGTGCTCAGTTCAGCAGTGAGGTAAGCATTCCCAGATTTACAGAGCTCCCCATCTTTGTCCTTAGTTGTGATGGTAACAGACATGGGCTGTCCGATCACTGTCTGCCTCAGTCCCTCACCTGTGGCAACTGTTTCAGAGGCAACAGCATTGGTGGTTAAAATAGTACCCAGGTTGTGAATGGACTTCTTCAGGCCTTCTGTTTCCACTATGAAGTCCAACTGGTCATTTTCACGGGGCTGCAACGGGAAGTCCCGCTCAGCCAGTTCATTCAGCTTGTCGCTCATTTGCTTCTTCACCAGCAGAACTTCAGTTTCAGTGCCATGGTTGAGGGCTTGGGCTGTAAAGTTGCTGCAACTTTTAATGCTTTCTTGTCCTTCAAGTAAGGAGTCCAGCTGTGTCTGGAGGACCTGTGTACATTACCAGACACCAGATTAGCATTATGTTACAAGAACTGTCCCAGCAAGATGTAGCATGCTTTGTATCTGAAGGCCTTTGTAGAAACCCAATTTATGGGGTTTATTTTATTTTTATAGGGTTTATTTTAAAGCTTCATTTTAGAAAAAGGACCACGCTGATCCCCTACATGTTCTTGGAATATCATGCTGCAACACAAAAAACATGCCCTGTTTCGTGTTTTCAAGGCTTCACAGACCCACTGTCACACTAGGTTGTGCCCCACCTGCTCCATCTAACTCTCCATAGTCATAGTTAATGAGATAATCACTGGGAATTGAGCTGCATGCACAGGGGTAGAGATATTTTGGAGTCACAGGCCCATTACTAAGGGAGGCTGCAAGAAACTTCTTGAAAATGTCTTCAGAGCCCAGGGAAACCTAGGGTTACTCCTCTATGGAGACAGACAAGAAGGCACTGTACATCCATCTTGAGGAAAAATGTCATTCCTGATCTAGATAAGTGAAGAAAGAAGTCTCTCCAGCAGAAGCGGGTAAATTGATCCCCCAGTTTCAGCAGACAGGAAAGCAAAATGTAAAGGATGGGTTGTGGATATTGGGAAAAGTTGGGTTGAGTAGTCTGAAATTTTGGTGGGTGTATTTGCTTAAATACAGCTACTCTGTATTTAAGACTGAGAAAGAGTTTTTATTCTAGGTTCAGTTCTGTCCCTCAGTGTAAAATCCTTAAAACAATACTGACCTCAAAATTGTTACATGTGGGCTGGGAACAAGGCTAACTTTTTGTTTAAAACCAATTTTGCAATGATTTGGAAAAAGGATCCCTGAATTATAACAACCTAGCAGGGACGTTCACAAGAGTCAGGAAAACTCAAACATTCCAGCTATCCCCCACACTGTCTGACAAAATCCCCAAACCAAAGTACCCAGTCACACATGTGGTATATTTTTCCCACAAAGAACAACTAGGGCACAGACATTACTGTGCATCAGAGAAGTTATTCTGTTGACCATCACTGTAAAGTAAATATTTTCAAAACTTTTCAGTTGATTTTAAAGTAAGTTTGGAGACTGGGTGTATTTATTGCTATGACTTCTCTTGGTGAGACACACCATGTAATGACACAACATTCTAAGGGCATTTTTCTTCTGAATTTTACAAAGCTGTCTGCTTTTCACCCACTGGAGAAAATCCAGGCTGACGAGAAAGCGATAACACAAAACCTTTGGCAAGCAAAACAGAATGAACAAATTTCAAGACTACACTGAAATTTCAAGTTAGTTGTTTTTCTAGTCAACACTCAGGATTCGATAGAGGGCATTTCTAATCTGCTTTGTGTTTATTCAAGGACACAAGTAGTTAAACAGATAGCATAGCTAATGAAGTCCTAGGATGACAAAACCCCATATGCTTGGCATAAAAAACCACAAACTGAGGAGGAAGACAATTTGCAGCTACATTTTAAACCCATTATTTTCTCAAAATAGTTTTCTTTCATTACAAAGATGGAAAATATTACATCTTACCATAGCTAATATTTAAAATGTATTTTAGAGTATTTTACACAAGACCTCTTTCAGTCCATTAGACAGCTCAAACTGAATCACCAACTTTCTTCTGGTAAAGTGTAGTCCTTTCATTTTTATGTTTTTGCAAAGTACGTGATCAGAATAATGGAATATCTGGGTTTGAATTATTTTGCAGGACTACTATTCATTCAAAAGTAAAATCCAATTCCAATAGCTCTATTTTTATACAAACAGGGAAGATGCCTCTTTTACTGCTCTACAGCTTTGTAAAAATTTAGTTCTCTGATGCCCAAAATAGGTTTCAAACTATTTTAAATCCCTTTAAAAACAGTAAGATAATTTAACATCATACTGCATCTTGTGTGAACTTTGTACACACCCTGAGTATATTTACTCGATAAGAAAATAAGTCTTTGTGACATCTTGAATACGTTTAGGTGAACCTGAGATCTAAGTCCAAATTTTAAAGCTCCTCAGCTCCTGCTTAGCTCTGAAGATGACTGAATTCTGTGCCCTGAGGGTTTTGGGCTCTGTGTGTTCCTGAAAGTACACATCTTGTGCACATATTAGAATTCCTTCATATTCACAGGCTCAGCCGTTCAATACCTTCCTAATGACCAAGCCTGTTCCAGATCCAGGAATGCAGCATTCCTCAGCTTCAGACATCTGGAGATGCTCAAGCTGCTCAGTAATTGCAGAGAATGCCCAAGATGCTAATATTATCAGGCACTCTTGAAACTCCAGTCATTGATGCTACTTTCTTTTGAAGGCTTTGAGGGAAGAGATCTTTCCTTTACATGAAACAGACAAATGATGCCCAGGAAGACAAGGACTAAATTATTTCATTTGCCTGATTCAGACTGACTAATCCTCAACAAAACCCCTACCCACCAGGCTACAGACTCTACTTTGCAGAAGCGCAGATTTCTGTTCTCTTCCTTTGAAGCTTAGTCTACAATACAGGGGGGAAAGCACAAGATTCAATCATCCAGATAGGAAGTAAAAGAGTGAATACAGCTCTGAAATCTACTGTTGTCTGCATTCCCCTGAGAAAGTGAGATGTCCCTCCAATCTTTATATGTTCCAACGAGTGACATCTAACATGATATAAATTAGCAGGCACTTGAAAGGAAAACAGTGCTTTAAAGCAAAAGAGTAAGCCTTGCTCAGTTCTTGTTGGCATATATCTTCATGGGGGGAAAGGTGGGGGAGTCATAGGATTGCAGCCCAAGGATTTCAGACTTTTCTTTGGTGTTCCCTTATTGTCATCTATACATAAGCATGTTGGCTGTAAGCAGATGCCTACTTAGTGTGTTGACCACTTTAGATCCTCATACACCATGCAAAAAGGGCTACCTGCCCATACAGGGTCTGAATTCCATTTATAAGGCTGGACACCCACAAGCAAGGCTCTGCAGCACTTGATTTCAGGAGAATAAAGTTCTCCCCTGGACCTCAGACACAATTGGCCAAACTGGTGTCCTGCATCATTTGTAAATTATGGTTGATTAAATTAATAGCTTTTTATTGAAACAAAACATGCATCTTACTTTATGTTTAAGGCCATAATTCACTTCCAGTTCCATAAGCAGCACGCTCTTTCGCACATTTAAAGTCTTCTGGAGTTCATCAAAAGTGGAATGAATGTCATCTACAATGCTAGCCTTTTGGTTGGTTAACTGGTGTATGATTTCAGATATAAAATGAAGTGCTGAGTCGATCTCTGGAAGCCTGAGGGAGGGATTAAATTACAAAGATTGCTGTTTCAAAAGTCATTAGACATTGGCCCTTGCCCTGATATCTTTGATGAAACCATCTCACCAGCAGGCTGTCTTCAAACTCGGCCATTTCCCAGAAGTAAGTTTATTCCTTTTATAACCACATAGTGATTTTGGTCTGATAAAATAAGGCTAAGCCAGGGCCCTGCCTTGTGGAAATCCATTAGACTTTAGGCATTTCTAACAATGAGGCCTTGTATCCTCTGTCCTTTATGCAAATGTATCTGCTCAGGAAGATATATCTAGATCTACCCCACTTTTCCTTTTTTTTTAGCCTTTCTGCCACTGTAGTGTTTGTACTAGTCTTTTAAGCATCCAGTATTATTTATTTATGATTAAATTCATGACTGGCTAGTGCTTTTCTCCTTAACATTTTATGTCCCTTATTTGGAGGGCACTTGAATTTCTACTGGCTTCTGTTTTGTGAAGGACAGATTGGACTCTTTAGCTCTTTTCTCTAACCCTTCAGTGCATCACGCTCAAATGCTTTTTTTTTCCTTATGCTAGCCTCACTATCTCTGAATTCTAGGCAAAGGTCCATGGCACATCTACCAGGTAACACAGGAAGCCAGTGGCAGAACTGAAAATAGAAAATAATCAGTGGAGTCTCCATACCTTTTGTTGACAGCATCCAGCTGGACTTGGAGAGAAGCCTTGTGTTGTTCCACCACATCTTTGAGGGGTACCGTGGGATGCTCTGCATGTTCTCCTTCTGTACACTCCCGGCACATGGCAGTCTCACAGGACTGGCAGTAAAACTCCATCACCTGGAAAAGGTGATGCACAACTCTAAATTCAAACACCGCAGCAGTAACATCACTCGAAGGACATCTTACTGGGTCTTGAGCTCATGTTATTATCCAACCTCTGAGAAAAAGTTTCTCCTTTCTCAGCCACCACTAATTTACTGCCTAAAAGATGGCTGTTATATATTCATATCAAAATACTGGTTTAAATGCATTTCATTCTATCAGAAAGCGTCAGAACAGCAGCCTGGGAAACAGAATGCTGGACTTCAAGGCAGGCCCTAGCATTATCTTTATGCTGTGTAATAGTAAGTTTTGGTGTCTCTCTCAACTACTCTGTGAAACAACTCAAAAAACCAGGGCATTCAAGTCCCCTCACTAACTCAATCCTTAGTCTCCCCAGACTGTCTGCCAAAGAAAGTGTAGACTTAGGCTGTTTTTCATAACAGGGCCACCCAAGGAACATGACCTTGATGGAGCTCACCAAACAGCATGTTTATTTGCTAGAGAAAAACACCCTAAATGAATCAATGTGCTACAGAGAAAAATCTCCATATCCCATTACTAATCCCTTAAAACCATCAAAACCTTGTATCTGAGATTATAATAAGGGTGCTGATCTAAACTTGAAAGAGGAAGAGATTGTTTCAACCTGTTATGTACCCAGTAAGACGCTGTCTGGAGATAAAAAGAGATCTTTACATGTAATAAATACCCCAAATTCTGAATATGTTCATGAAGGAAAAGAAACAGAAAAGTGCTGTGCCCGGAATAATGCACATAGATGCAAATTTGGCATGAGACTTTCTATTACAGCTAGGAAGTCCTCAAGCACAAAGCATTTTAGGCTTATTAACAGTGTATAAGGAAGCTCATAGTATATGCTTCAAAGGAAGACATTGGCAGCTCTCTTGCATTCACAGCTTAGTATCAGAATCTTGAATAACTCGGCTGATGCTTCTGGCACTCAGATCTCTCACACAAAGATGGCTGTGCTGGAGATGTTAGTTGACAACAAGATGGTTGTGTAGAAATGGCTGTTTTCAGGTGAGCAGAGGAACCTGTAACAGCACCGTGCAAAGTAGCTGGCTACTCCAAGACATCTTGAGAATTAGGAGGGTGAAATAAGATTGTGATTCGCATGTGGCCATTAGCATTAATAGGGATTTTCCTTTGATAAGCTCCTTTTTGTCTTATTCCCATTCTTCTCTCTTATCTCCATTCACAAGATACGAGATCCACATGCAATGAGGGTTTAAGACATTTGTTGGCCATTTGTGTAAGCCACTTCAGAGAAAATTTAAAAGCTGCTCCAAATAAACAGTGTAAGATCAACTATATCAGCCAGGAAAACAGAACAAAACAAAACAAAACAGACCTCCTAAACAATGACAATCCCCATCAACACTACTCCAGTCACTGTGAATTTAGCAGTTTCACATTAGTACATCTTCTGAGGCCTGACAGTTACTTTGGTAGGCACTAAGATGGGATGCAGTCTTACAGTGCCTACAGGAAATGAGTTTAAAAGAGTTTAGGCCTCAAATTCTTTTCACAGGCTTCAAAAATTTGCAACCAGAAACAACCAAAAGGAACAATATTTCATATATTTTATTAGGAATTTTTCTTTTTTTTTATATGTGTTTTTATATGGTCAAAATTTCATTTCTTTTGAATGTCAAAAGTTAATCTTTCTGCCTCTTCATAATTTAATGTGCAGGTTCAAGATGTTTTAATAAGCCTTTAGTAAATATTTTTATCTTTGGATACAATGATTAGAATAATTTAATATTTCTGTTTCCTATTGAGCACCTTATAATAAACATCATTATATTTGCAGCAACATGTATATGAGAGAAAGCATCTCATTGGCATATTAAAGTTTAGCTGAATAAACTTTCTTCCTTTTTATTAAAGCACCAGAGAATCAATCACATAAGCTAGGATGGTAATAGCATGAAAACCACAAAGATGTAATGTGTGTGTCTGCATAGAAATAGTTGTCTTTGCCTCAGTCAAACTACAGTCTTTTGAGTGAAGCAGCTTTCATTTCACATCAAAATCTGAAGATTGTGCCATAGCTAAAGGAGAAAGAAAACCTAATATTAATACAATTCAGGTTTCAAGTGCCTACGTAAGCTGATTTCCTAAGATTTTGTCTAGCATTTCTTAAACAGGTGAGATTCATTTCCAACTACAGATGGACAGGTCTTACTGGCTTTTCCTCTCTTCCTTCCATGCCCAACATGGGTATCGCATTTTGTGACAGGGAGAACAAAATTGTGCCGGCAGTAAGCTCAGTTTATTAGCTCTAATTCTCATTAAGACTCTAACTAACTCTGACATTCTGATTTTTTTATTTAGCCTCAATGACACACTGAATATTACACAATGAGATACACGAATAAGAGCCATGGTGGGAAGTACAGAGGTGAGGAGAAAAAGCAAGGTTTTATAAGGTATGTTATAAAGTCACTTCAGAGTATCAAGGATAGGTACTTTATTTTTCTAAGAGAAGCATACAGGCAGTAAGCAACACCCGCACAAGTTCAGGAAATGTTTTTCTAGACAAGATCTTATTCCTGTCAAATTGCCAAGCTATTCTATCATCTTCTGAGAAAAAGCTAGTCAAAGATAAGGCACTCTCTCCTGTTACAAGCATTTAATTTAATATGGGCTATGTTCTCTTGTTACACTCTACAGGCAGAAAATACACTGCACCTGTAAAAGCACAGATCCTAGATGCTGAGCTGGCTTTCATTTCAAATTCAAATAAAGCCCAAGCATGGACTTTTCAGGATGGGTGACTGCAAAGAGGCTACACCACTCATTACATATTATGAAGTAATGGACCTAGAATTTCACAGCCTTCCCTGTCCCGGCTGTTGTGCCTGCCCCTAAATGATTGCAGATCAATGTTTCCAAACCATCCAACAAGAGCTGCAGTGTTTAGCAGCTGAGGATAAAGCCAATCTTATTTTAATGTGTAGGTAGAAGACTACAATCTTCTGTTAGATTCAAAAGTTCCATAATATATGTGCCCTATTACCCCAGTTTAACAAGAACATATATTTGTGCTTCATGTTGGGTGCATATGAGGAAGTATTTGTTAATAGTTCAAGTGCAGGAAACAGTCTCTTGTGTCAAGATACTACAAGCTAAGTTTCACTTTTTGTAAGAATGCGCACAACAAAGATGCCACAACAGAGGATGAGAGGTCGTGAGCAGAAGGAATAGGATACACACACATACGGGAAAAATGAGTGGTGGGAATAACAGACCAACTGGAAGAGAAAGTATCCACATGGCCTGAGGAAGGTTAAGTAACAAGCAGAGAGGCATGCCAATAAGAAAGTATCTGCGCATCATTTTCTATTTGATTTTAATCAGAGAGGCTTAAACCCAGCATGGCTGGAAAGCTTGAAAAAACTTATTTAAACAGAAACTTATTTCCAAGCTAATGCAAAGAAAATCTGGTAATATTTAAATGAAATATACTTGATGCAAATTTTTACCCTTGATAGTAAAAACACAATGGGCCTGACCCTACCCCAAGCAAAACATAAAAACTAATGGAGAGCAGAATGACTGCTGGTTCTGTGAAGGCGTTCTGCTTCAGCTACCACCTCAATCCTCTCTCATTCTCTAAAGCCCCCAGCAAAGCTGTTAGCAGCAAGGCACTTGCCACACAGTGCCCTCATGCTGTGTACACATGAAGCCAGCAGAAACCTATTTATTTCCTCAGTGAGGCCTAAGGTGCCCAACACCTTGCCCTGCACACTCTGCCCTTCAGCCAGACCCACCTGACCAGCCTCAAGCAGTTCTCCCCAAAGCTTATCTCAGCTCCTCCCATCACAAGGACTAATGTGTGCACTTTAGCTTTTAATTTCCTAGCTTCATGAAGCTTTAAACTGGAGTCACCCTCAGACTGTCGCCAACCCTCCCAGGTACTTACTGAAGCAAGAAGATACTCCCATCACACATTACTCAGCATCCTAAAGGGCATACTGTGTTTCAAGGCAAGACAAGTACATTGGGTTTGGAGGACTTACAAAAACGCCTTTCCCTAGAAAGAAGTTCTCAGAGTGGTATAAGGTGTCATTTTTAATTGTAGGCAAACCAGTTTTTTCTAAGCACACACAAAGAATGATCAGCTGAAAATGTAAAATGCTAACCAAGTAACACCCTCATTTTGACCGTTTTCTGCATTTCACAATCAAATGATCTCTTTCACGATTGCTGTGTCAGAAAAGAGCTATGATTCATTTTAAGGAGAGCCAATAAAATTAAAATAAAAACTAGGAATGTATTAATCAGTAACCACTAAACACACATCGGTATAGCACACATTTAAAAAGTTATACCAGTTATTCATTAATCAGAGTGTACAGCAAATCAATTCTACAAGCCCATCGAATTCCAGCAGGTCAGTAAAGGTAAAGGAACTTAGCTGTTCCTCTGTAAGTGTAATCACTACTTATCAGCTAAATTATTCCTATAAAACTGCTATACCTAAACTGAGTATCAAATAAAACAGTCCCCTGAAAGTTGTCTTAAAATACTAGCATATATTTCTTGGCTTGCATAGAAGCACAGCATTCAGTTCACAACACAGCATCACTCAGCTTTGCAATGTTGTCTACTTATACATTTGCATAAGCCTCGCTATAAGACAGGAGCTCATATGCCTACCATGAAGCCACACAGGTTAACACTGAAAATTTTTAAATAAGCAGAGTTAGAGCTGTTCTGGTAATAATCTGGGAATACTTACCCAGTTAGGGGTGCTTGACAATGAATTCAGTGATTTAATTTGAGGGCATATGTGGGGGGGATGCTGGGCAAAAAATGTAGGTGGAGGGAAAAAAGAAAGCATCCTTCAAGGACTGATACGGGAGATGCACAAAACACTGCAGATAAACAGAAGCTCTCTGTTTCTAGCCTGTGCTGACCCAAATCGTCCTGAGCCCTTCTACTTGGCTCCATGTTAATATGCTCACATAGCTTTTGGTACTGCCTCAGTGTGCACATCAGTTAAGCTTGTAAGGTCCCTGCCACATACTGACTAAACAAGCACACAGGTTCCCACAACAATAGTTGATTGCACAAGCAAGAGAGCTATGGAAACCCATCACAAAGAGGCAAAGGCACGAGATTCAGCACTTGCAGGACAATAATTTTGACCAAATATGCTAAAAGACAGTATCATCCAAGATGACTGGTAAGATGAAATAATATCCCAACTACTTTAAAATGCTCCACAAAAAGCATCTGAGTTAATTGTAAGAATCACTTGTCTTTTGTTGGCATATTATAAAATCAAAGAACTAGTGTGATTCCAATTCCCCCTATCTTTTTAGAACAAAATATCTATGACAAACCAGACAAGCCAGTACATAACAGTACCTGTACACATCACAGGAGTTCACCTCACTTACGTTTCCGTCATGGTTGGGACAGGAGAGCGGTTTGCCCGCAGCAACAGCGGTGACAGTCTCCAAGATGGAGGAGTCTTCAATGCTGTTGTCCGGCGTTCGTTGCAGGACATCCATCAGGTTAGTGATAAAGAAGTTGTTCTGGAGTGCAGAAACACCTTTCTCTGGCAGAATGGAGGTCTGGCGGCACACGGGGCAAGAAAGGGTTAAGCTATGGGCTGGAATGTAATTCTGTAAGCACCTATGGGAAAGGGAGGAGGAAGAGGAGAGAAAAGCAAAGTATCATCAAAGAGGAAAAAAAATCCTTTCAGTTGAAGAACTGGTTTGAAATAGTGCTACCCCTACTTATAAAAGGAAAGGTACATCACCAGGCTTCAGAAGTAAAAGTGGTTATGGTGATTTCTTTTTTCTTTTAAACCTTTTACCTCTGCCACATGAGAAAAGGTTTATAAGCTGGTATCACTATAAGAGTTATGTGCCTGCCTTTGAGATACTTGTGCAGAGGGGATCCATGCTTCCAGACATCTACTGCATCCTGTTCACAGGATAGTAAAAATGATAGACTATCAGACTAAGTTTGACAGACATGAAGTTACTGCATCAAGTATTTGAGCCTATGTCTTTAACTACCTAACCAGTGGTTGACCCTTGTCTTTCTAATAGAATCTCCTTTATTAACTTTTATTTGTGGGTTTAGCGTTTCAGAGCTCAAACCTGGGCCCAATGAAACCAACGTAAATTTTCCCATTTATTTCAACTAGGAAAGTTATTTGGCAGATAGCCAGAATCAACAGAGCTGTCTTCATTACCTAGAGAAACACAGCCTAGGTTATCAGTTTATGTTAAGGGGAGTTTTGGAGGAGATTTTTGTTTATTTATGTTTGATTTGTGTGTGTGTGGGAAGGGTTGTTGGGGGCTTTTTAGAAAAACTAAATTTCACACAATGTAAATCTGACACAAAAGTTCTGTGATCAACAATATACAGCAGACTGGCCCAGGTAACATTTAGTGCCACTTTTGGCCTTGAAAATCAAGTTAACAGCTGCTGGGCATGCAACATCCAGCTGCAATTGGCAATTCAGTATAGTCCCACAAGCACAGGAAGCTTTGCAGAATGCAGTCCTTAACGGGAGCAGTGCTACACCAAATTCCTCAAGAGATGCCAACCAAGAAAGTGTGACCTCACGCAGCCACATAGCTCTTATCCACTTCCAAGGGTTTTTCTTGCACCACTCCTCATCCTCCTTTGGCAGTTCTCCTCCTGACCCAGCTGTAAGGGCTCTATGAAAGGAGAGCTTAGGCTTTGCACATCAGGAGTGCACTGGAAGAGCTCTTCCAGCCTCTCTCCGTAACCAGGTCAGCATAAGAGGATTACAGTGAAAACCAGAAGCTGACCTTAGGATTTACACATGAACTAAAGTCAAGAAACTTAAGACATGGTGGTGAAAATTCTGACTTCACTGACTTCAGTGAGAGTTTCACTGCTGACTTCAGAAAAGTCAGGGTTTCCCATTCTTCTATAAAAGACCAGTTCCTCTGACACATTCAGAGATCCACAGTTTTTCCTGCACCCTGTGCAAAGTTAGATATGCACACCATAATTCTAGGAAGTGGAAATCTCCTGAACGAAATATTCACACAAAATACCATTTATTAAAATTCTCATGACATTCAATATATAATCCAAAGAGTTGGATCCCATCACTGGGTAAAGAACTCTAACATTTTTGCAGCTAACTTTTCTGCAGATGCTCTATTTTCTCCACCATTTGATGGATAATATAGCATTATCACTATGTATATTCAATTCATTTAGCTGAATACAGTAGGTGCCAGGTTTCTGTTTTATCACATCTCTTTTCAGAGCTTTTCCACTTCAGTCAACCAAGCTGCAGAATAATGAAGGCATTTAATCACAGGTTATTAATAATGTATATATCATGTCTAACCCTTGGACATTAAAGGATGAGATAATTAATTCTCTGCTTAGTAAATCAACAAAGAAAGAGTGTTATTGTTTCTAATTGTAGACTAATCAGTATAAATTTGAGGCCATTAATTTGAGGTCCAAATTCTGAATGCCAACACTTTTCACATTTTGTAACTGTATTCATTAGTTTCATTGGATTTACTTTTTATTTACTCTTGCATAAAGGGAATGTATTCCAAATATTCCATTGCTGTCTCTTCTTCCTGCCTGTCACAAATAACAGTGTTTTTCTATGTCCCTGACTTTCCAGCATTCTCAGACTTTATCAAGCCTTGAGATGACCTTTACAAGTCAAGAGGAAAGTCTCCATCCATGTGCCTGTTGCATGACACAAAAACCTAGTTACCAGCTTGAGGAAAGGACTTACCTCTCACAGAAAGTGTGCAGGCAGGGAAGTACTTTGGGGTTCTTGTAACGGTCCAGGCATATGCTGCAAATCAGAAACTGCTTGTCAATCTGACGGACCACAGGACTTGGGATGTTGGAGCCTTCACTGGCCATCCTAGACCACTGACATATGGGTCCTGCTCCCTTCTACCCTGCACACTGCTGGAGTGGGGAGGGGAAAAGAAGAAAAGAAGAAAAATGGCTTATAAACTCCATGAAATAACAAAATCAACAACTAATTCACTCATGTTCATCCTTATGCATTAAAGAAATCCCATGATAAAAACGTTCTTGTGCCAGTAGGTTCAGTCAGTGCTAACAAACATAGGATTTCTTACACCTACAGTACCGCTGGCAAAATGATTCAACTGGAACTGCACCAGGCAGTCAAATGGCTGCGTCACAGACAGAGTTTGAAAATGGTTTGCCTAACAACTTTTTCCCTTATCAGTGCTGGTGTCGCCAAAGATATGGTAGGTTTGGACTCCAGAAAGCCCCCAGAAAGGAACCTCCAGAACCAGCCAGCCTCTGGAAAAGGAGTGCTCAATTTCTGCATCAGCTGTGCAGGTGAGGTAGGTGAAAATCCTGATGATATAAGAAACTGAGCAAAGAAGAGGCAACTAATAGGTGCTAAGAATCAGCAAAGGTAGGGTAAAGGATGCAGGAAGCACATCAAAATAATAAATGCAAGAAAAATGCCATTCTAGGCAGAAAGAGTAGTAAGAATCATGTTTCTAGGACTCTTATTAACCCTGGCATATAAAGCATGAAATAGAAGGGTAAGAAAAGTCTACTGACTGACAGAATTAAATTAACAGGTTAAAGGAATGCCAGCAGGATTGGAACACCTAAGGCACAGGGAGGGAGAAACTTAGTTTCTTTTCAGCTGGAGGTACAGATTCTAGCCAACAGAATTCATATGTGGAAAGAGAAGACAGGGGAGGAAAAGGAAGGAAGCAACCTCAGGGAAAAGTAAACTTCCTGCTAAAATAGTTTAGGAAAACCTGCCAAGCGGAGGCCCTGTTAGGGTGGCCCAGCAAGAACTCCTCTCCATCAGCATTTCTAGTGGGCTGGAGCCAGCATCTCTGTCGCAGCACTGAATTCACGGCTCCTTTTCTGTGTGAGCAGTGCCCAGCTGGGCTCCACCGCTGGTACACTCCTAAGGAGGTAACTTCTTCCCTAACCATTTTCTACCCCAGTTTTTAGTCATCCACATCAGACAGTTTGATATTTGGCTCGAGGGCAGTTCAGCCTCTCCAAGACAGAAATAACGAGCCTTCTGCACTGGTGCTGATCACGCTCATTCAAAAGTCACTCAATTCCACAATGATTTGCATGACCTGCAGCATTTTATTGGCAGCATTGCATTAGATCTTCTTCCTGTACTGAATGCATGGCACATTAATCTGGCAGAGTAGAACTCATACTGTTCTTCCCGAGCTGTGTATTTTGCCATACAGGTATGGCTTCCTTACTACATCGAGCAAGTGGCTATTTCTAGGATAATATCAGTGATCATGGATTAAGCTGTACTGACTTCCCTGATAACAGGTTCCTCAGGAATCACCTCTGTGCTAGCAAATAGAGCAGCATAAAGTTATTCACAGTTAAGAATACCAAACAGCAGTAACTGGCATTTAATTCAAAGGAAAGCACTTATGGCAGGCCCTTTTGTTTCCTTTTTTTTCCAAGAAGGGGGAATCTGCAAGGTTAAAAATTGCTATAGTGCTTGTAAAATATCATGTTTTTTCATGATCCAAAAATGCATGATTTCAGGATTGATCATTTGCTTCACTTTTATTTTTCGTTTCTTTCTCCATAGTAAGATAAAATCAAATATTACATAAACACAAATTAATTTTACCTATTTAAATGCCATAACTAACACACAATAAACCTTAGGAGATCAATTAGGAACCTGTGTTACTTTTAAAAAGCTTGAGTTAAAAATGGCTTTACAAGCAGTGGAAATAAAGTATCTAGCCTTCACAAAACAGAGTAGAAAGAGCAGGCTATCAAATATGCACTAACGTATTCATGCATTTGGCAGCATAACACGTGGAACTTCCCTGGTGTGTTTCAAAAGAAAATTCACTTCACCACTGATGCAGCTGTGTTTGCTTCCCATTCTCCCTCCCCAAAAGTTAGGGGTGGGGACCCAGCAAAACAAGGAAGATAATCGGAAGCAGAAGCAGGAGGACTTCTTATCAAAAGCACAGTTTCCAAGCTGGACACTGATACATTATGAACAGTGTAAATCTTTTGTTACAGACTAAGCACAGACTATTGAGAAAAAACCCCCTCTACTTGTATGAAAGAAAAGGTCTGCAGTGAGTGCTGCCTGTCACTTAACAGAAGAAAATTCTCTAAGCAACCAGATATTTTCTGTGATTTCATCTTCCGGCTATCAAGTACTGCTACACCAGCAAACAGTGTTTACACAAGGAAAACTCCTGCTGCCTGAAAAATGTCATATTCATTTAATCTGATCTTCATTTTAGCTTTTTACATTCCCCCAATCTCATTGCAAAATCAGGTGATTCTTAGTGTTTCATACACAAGGCTCGTGTCAGCCACTTTGATTTTCAAATGTTCACACTTTAAGGTTTGTCAGTGAAGGAAATCATTAACAATTCAGAAATAAGTGCTTTCAACATCTGATGTTTTGTCTGGAACGCAGCAGGCCATGACTGTCATTTATCCCCTGTGCTCACAGAAATCAGGCTCAAAACATGCACCTGGAAATAAAGTTTCATCAGTACATTTCAAGCTGTACCACTACCCGCTATAACAATGTCTCACACAGGTGGTTCATATTAAAAAGTTTTTTGAGTATGGAATTTTCAGGATTCTGCAGCCTCCCCGAGCCAACTCCGCCTTTGATGCAATTTTGATGAATGGGATGTAGCTACGAGAGGACGATTTTACCCACTGACTCAATGAAAGCAACTGTACAATAGAAGAGTATTTGAGGAAAAGCTGGAGATTTTAGATGATGCTTTTGAATTTCACCAAAGACAGTATTCCGATTTACTGCAGTGCTCACAGCAGTTCCTCAAAACAGCAACGTAAGTTTCAGATGTATTAGCAGTGGGAGATTTTGCAGAGTAACACTAGTTTCACAAAAAAAAAAAAAAAAAACCCATTCTTTTTTGTAGTAGCATCTTCTGAGCTCACAAACTGACAGAGCTCTTTTGGAGGTTCATCCTGCCTCACAATCTAATAAAGAGCCGCTGAAGCATGAGCTTTGAAACCAAGTCTAAGAATCACTTCTCTGCATAGTTAACACTTCATAATTTAAACATGCAAAGCCAAAGGTTTATGAAACGTTGCACCAAACAAGACATAAATCCCCACCCATTTATCTATAAGAAGCACACACTCAAAACCCAGTTCATGTGTACTAAATCAAGTGCAGGAAAGGGTTCTGAAACATGTACCCTTTGTTACCCGTTTGAGGCTCAAGAACTGTTATCTTTCCAGCCACCCCCAAAAATATCATTGTACTCTTCTTTCTGCTTGGAGATACCACTATCAATTTTCATTCACAATATACTATACAACAAAGAAAGGAGAAAACAATGGCTCTCTAAGCTAGTGGAAAGCCTTGCCTTGTTATGCATGCATGCCTTCGGGAACCAAAGTCAGGGTGCGGCCCCACCCATGTGAAAAGAACTTCCTATAGCATTAGAAAAGGAAAAAAAACCACATTAGGGTACAGCAAATAACAGTTCCAGAAGAGCTGTTTCAGATAAATAGAGCCATGTAATAGGAAGGTGCACCCTTTCTACAGGTATCTATAAATGAGCTCTGGAATTTCTCAACAGTTACTGAATTCTCTATCAGTTTCTGTGGCTCAGCCAAGAAAAAGACATTAGAAAACTTAAAACTGTCTGTTCGGTTCCAGGATTTATTCCTAAAAGTGCAGAATTCTCTGTTGCTGATACACTGCTATCACTGAACTCCACCCAGCCAGAGCTGCGACTAGCCTGAAAGTACAGCCTGAAGAGAACAAACTGCTTGCAGCTTGTTCATCCTCTTCTTATCGATGGTATTCACAACCTAGAGGGTCTATTCATGTATTATGAATGAATAGGTTTCCAATGGCAACGTTTCCAAAGGAACGGTTAGGCCTCGAGAGCTGTAAGAAAGGGTGGGGAACCTCGATATTGTTGCTCCAAGGAATGGGGGAGCTGGGGTTTAAAAGTCCTTAAAACATATATATCATGTATCCAAAGTCTTTAGGAATACGGAACAGATTCTAATAGCAGCCCCCAAATTAGCTGATACAGAACACACCACACAAATTAATAATCATAACCGCCACACAGTCCACTTGTGTAAAAGGCTTGATAAGCTAAATTTGCATTCCTTTCTCTCCCACTCTTGCAATCAGCTGGGTGCCCTGTTTAAAACACAGCAACCCTCTTCATTCTTACAGCATGCAGAAGCATAATGAACGATTGGTGGCTGAAACAGAAGGAGCAACCCAGCAGCAGCCACCAGGAACAACACTGAGACAACTTGAGCATTATTTAGACCTACCCATCTTTGTAGAAAAATAGCTTAATCAGTGCAGTGCTGAGGATAAAATCCTTGCAGGGATGGAGCTGCAGTTCCGCAGTAATCCAAACGAACAAACCATCATCTGTCAATATTTCAAGCCTCACGCGTAAAACTGTCTCAGAATCCCTATCACAGCACAGTCATTATTAGATGCATGACAGATTTTGTGCTCTAAGGAATGACGCTCCATTCCACGGAGAGGACAGGTGGAAAGAAAAATGGAAGAACAAGAGGAGGCCCAGAGAAGTCGTCATGAATTTTTTTTCCCCCGGGTCATTTACAAGGGGGAGACCCCTTCAGGATTCAAACCAATCAATCTTTATTTAGCACATCTTTTTCTCACTCAGCCTGTGTAGAAAGACTGCAGCAAATGGTGCAAGGGATTGTGGGATAGGGATGCAGCAGAGAGCTGCGACGAGATTCGCTGGGTGATTTTTTTTCCCTCCCTACTCAGCAATCAGCTGTTTCAAGGGTCCGCGCAGGGCCATTGAATTTGGTCACCAGAATGTTATTACAGGATTAGCAGGCAGGCACGGCTACCGCTGTGCATCTGGCATCTCAATGCCGCTAACAAATACATATGCAAATATTGCTTGGGAATAGGAAAAAGGATTTAACTCCGAAGGGGAGAGTAAATATTACGTAACGCCCATTACCAGGACAGTCACCACAGATGAAACGAAAGCACTTTCGTTTGTAAAGGGGACAAAGTTTAACACTTCGCTATTCTGCCTTGATTTTTCAAGGATTCAGAGTATTTCTTGGGACATAATTCTTCCCTGCTCCAACTTCCAGCAGCTACAAAAGACCCCCACAAGCGCTCTTTGTCTCGCCAGATGTTTAAAGAAGAAGCGAAGAACCTCTTCAGAAAGCTGTGCTACTGACACACAAACCAGCAGCAGTTTCTTCTACTACAGAGCTGCATATTTGACCTGACCCAGACTCAAGTCAAATATTTAAGGCAGCAATTAGTAAACTCATATTCAAGGAACGTGAGAATCAGAGCTAACAGTCTGTTCAACTGTTGTACAAACATTAATGCAAAGGTGTATTCTCTTAGTTAATCTATTTATTTGTTTTAAAAAAAGTAAAATCACAGATCAATTCAGATTTAACTTGGCTATTACCAAAAGAAATTCAGAGTCTGGTATTTTTCAGCTATGCAGAGAAGGTTGTTTAAAAGATGCATGTGAATACACAGACACTACTGAAGTAAAGCAACATGGAATTAGCTTTGTCTTCCAGTAGAACAGCTGGTGGGTTTTGCAGACTAGGTAGTATTTGCATCTCTAAATACAGTGTATCTTTTCTTTTGAAAAAGCAAATCATATGCAAGTATTTCAGCTAACTGAGGCTAACAAAGCTTCCCACAAATAAAAGGACACAAAGGTCCATTTGCATCAAGAAGAAAAAATGTGGGGTTTAAACACTGTCTGAGCTACTGTGACTTAATTAGGACAGATATCGTTATTTCAGAAGTTTAAAATGTTGTCCTAAGCTTTTCAAGCACAGTTTCCAGAATAGAGTTTATTCAATTCTCGCACTGATGAGGTAAGTAGAATTAATAATCATTTAGCATGGCTGAAAAGTAATCTAAATTCCTGTTAAAAATACAGATTCCTCATACATCATTTACTTTTCACTTGGCAATCATTTACCAGATCTGTTTTATGCATCAAGCAGATCCAGCTTGGTTTCCCTGGGTAATGCCCACAGGGTGAAAGCATGTTGTAATCCAGTTTATAAACTGAAATGAAACATCAGGCAGCGTGTGTGCGTGTGTTAGGATTTTGGGTGCTTGTGCCAAAACACTGCTCCTCTGATTCCCTCAATATGTCCTAACTCTGTCAAAGAGAGAGAACAAAGTATGTTTCGTTTTAGCTCCAACATTCAGCAGTTCAGAAGCAGCAGGCATCTGTGCAGCAGGGTTCACAGTTTAAAAAGGCGGCCAGAGATTTCAGGCACGTTTTTGGAGGAGTGGGTTTTTATGATTGGTTGGGGGGTTTTATTCTCTTTTTAAACTGTCTAGGGAACTTCCATTGCAAAGAGCAAGCAGCATATTTCACTCCCACAAGGAGATCCAAGTCCTTTTGTTTCCACCGCTGGAACAATGACACACGTAAAACAAAAATCAAGAGAAAATTCAGGAGTAGCGCCCTCCCCCCCCGAACCAAGGTGAAAACTCTCAGACTGAAGCATACAGACAACACTTAGCTGCTTGCTTTCCTTGCTCATTTCAAGCATCAAATTTACATACACTAAAACAGAATGACGAGTATTGCTCAAATTACTATTTCCATTTACAGTCAGTAGTAAGGACTACATACCCTTCAAATCAGAACCGATCCCACAACATACCTCATGGCCAAAGGAGTCTGAAGGAGCCACAGCTGCAGCCACTCTCACAGAGATCTGCACCTCCAAATGAGGATTGCTTCAAAGTGCAGTTCTCTTATAATTAACTCTGAGAAACTGCCTGCTGACAAGGAGCTGATATTCTGCAAATAGTCCTGCTTCTTCAACAAGACAAAAATGTGCTACTGTGGCAAGGAAAACAAGACAAAAGTCTTAGAATTTCCCTTGTGATTTTTGTTCTTACATGTTGAATGTTGATATGTGTTTTTCTTCTCCCTAGTGAAGAGGAAATGGATTTGTAGCTCAGTGAACAGTTGTGCACTTTACCCCCATAGCAGTTACTACCAGTCTGTTTCAAATGGGTGTATTGTATGTGTATGTCATCTGAATTGGGAGATGAGAGTGGGGGTTGTTGTAATGTGCTTGGTTTTGGTTTTGTGTTTGGTTTTTTTTGTCTTTTTTGTTTTAAAAAGAACAGGCTACTTTCCCTCAGAAATTTGCTGTACTCATCGTTGTTGCTGTGAGGTGTCCCTGCCCACAGCAGGGGGGTTGGAACTAGATGATCTTAAAGTCCTTTTCAACCCAAACCATTCTAGGATTCCATGATTTATCTGCATCACTGTTGATTTGTGGATTAAGTTCAGGAGAAGAAAATAGATAGTACATGCCATCTTTATAGTGTCATAGAAGACTGATCTAGCCCCTGTAAATGTCATGGGTTTTGAAAAAATTATTCTTTTCCCTGTTCCAAACACAACCTCAGTTCATATTGTTAGGGAGCCCATTAATAATAAGTTACCAAAAAACCCCACAGCTAATTTACAGACCATAGGTAGATATTGGTATATCCTTCCCTAACATTAAATAAGTCATCCAAACATGCCAGGTTAAAATTAATGGTCTGCACTGAAGCCTGTACTATAAATTGACTGAAGGGAGAGTAGTTTAACTCAGTCTATAGGAAAGGGATTGTAAGGTCAGCAGAAAAAAATAATACTGGGTTAACCCAGACTAAATGGCCAGCTAATAAAGTCCTGGCAATTAAGACTGAATGGAAAATAAGAGGTGTGATAGACCAGAAATCAACTACCCAAAGCTGACATGGTGGGAATGAGGGCTAGTTTGGGAACACATATATAAGAGAGGATGGGCTGTTACAGCCATCGCCCAGTTCCAACGTCCTTAATTTGACCCTGGTGCCAGGAAAGCAGGTGGGTTGAAAACACCAAGCTCTGTCATTGTGGGACCATGCCCACACCAGGAATCAAGGGGCCTTAGTCATCCTCATGAAACAGCAGCAGTGGAGGCGCCTTTACCTTTCTTTACCCATGCAGACCCAGCAGCTTCCGCAGAGCAAGAGCAGCTTCCAGCCCCAACTCCACAGTCTCCAATAGCCCAGGCTGTAGCTCACATGGCCTGGGAAGAGCCACAGCTTCCTCCCACTGTGGGTTTGTAGCTAGAGGGCACGTCTGCCCCAAAAGGAACTCTGCTAGGTCCTGGTTCCTCCCCACCAGCCACAGCCTGGAGCCATAACCCCTCTCCCATCTTGTGATCCAGTGGAGCAGATGCTCTTCCCTGAAGCTTGTGACCCAACACATGGCTTGTCACAGCCTGGGAGGCAAAGAACTTCAAAGGTTTGCCTGGGATGTAATGCCGGGCTGCTGGAGACCTTCCCAGCCCCACCAGCACCCACCCTCCTATGCCTTTGTCACCTTATTCTATTTCCTTCTACCTTCTGCTTACGCCTAGTTTAGCTTGCCAAGGTTGCAGCTTTTCTAGCACAACTGCAGTGAGGCTGGGACAGCCTGGCCTCCTGGCTCAGCCAGCCCAAGCTTGGCTGCAGTGACTGCATTCCCTGCCTGTATCCAGCACTGATGTTGCAAGTCAGGCAGCACCAACTGCTTTTCTTCCCTCTGTGTTACTCTTTCCCTTTCGGGTATTTGCCATTGAGGTTGCAGGGCCAAGCACTTCAGACACCGGAAACAACCTCTAGTGACTGCATTCTGGCATTTCTTCTGCACAGCAATGGGCTCACCCTCAGTACCAGTCAGATTTTGATGTCACGAACAAGGTTTCTTTTAAAAGCTTTCAACTGCTAAAGGCACAGGAATAACAAGAAAAGAAGCCACTGCTATAAATGAAAGCCTTGCTTAATAGTTTTACATATTTAATGCTTTGTTGCTTTTTCCTCCTTTCTTTCCTCAGTCTGTAAGTAAAGCTTATAACAGGGTGAACATCTGAAATGCAGGGGTGGGCCTCTTAAGTCATCAACATGCTAATGCTTTATATTCTTGTAGAGGAGGAAAGGGGTTATGAGTGGAATCTAATACCCCCTTTTCTTCTCTCTCCCCATCCCCACAACTTCTGCCTGCCTCCGCAGAATCCCTTCTCCACCACCCTTCCGTGGTGCAATAGTCCTGCTTCCATCCCCACAAACCCCACCTCCTAGCTGTCCAGTCCTTGGACGTAAGAGAGGACCTGCTGGTGGCTGCCCTACACACACCAAGGGATGAGACTGGCAGGTCAGAGCTCGTGTGGTCACACAGTCATCACTCAACTGAGATATGATACCTACTTCAAGATTGTCTGTCTGAGGTTTTCAGGATGTCATCTTGGGTCAGGACCTTGCACACTAAATTCCATCACGGTTGGAGCATACTGGATTTACTGTACGTGTAAGGACAATTTGAGTGCTTGCAGTGGAAGTCCATGAATCCCCAACTAAATGGACAACATTCTCACAAACAAGGCTTCAGAGAAAAAGGGTAGGAAGTGAGGGGGAGAAGGCATGCCAAAGGAAATGACTGGATTAAACCATCACATATCAGGTTAAATGCTGTCATTTAGGGCCCCTTCCATGTTTAATAAAATGACATATTCTCAGATGAGCTATTAAAACATCTGCAGTGCGGTAGGTCCAAGTAATTATTTCAGGGGCTAGATGTTGTACAAGCCTAAGTAGAAGGATCTAAAATTGTACACTTGCCATCCAAAGCAGCGAGTCAGAGCATAGTGAAAAGTGAAAAGCCCCCTATCCTGGTTACTACCAAGTGCTGTTAACATCACCCTTACAACCGTACATTTTTAACTCCCTAGGCCTACCTATTTTGTTAACGCTGACGCATCTCTGTTCAGCCTTTATAAGTACACAGGCTCAAATAAAGCCAAGCTGAACTGACAAATAATTAAAACTGCACATCAAATCACTGCTGCTTCCATAAACATCTGCTCTGAAATGCTACTTGAAATAAAATTGCTCCATGGAGACTCGATACTAACCACTGTTAACCTCTCCAGGCACAGGATAACAGGCAGTACAGACAAAAAGCAGGAGACTGAGCAGGAATCTACTTGGAAAGATGTCTCTGGCCTTTCCTACATACTGTCAGATACAAGGTACGTTTTAAAATGCACTAGGCATTTTCTTCGGAGTTGCTCAGCAATGGCAAGAAAAATAAAGGCAAGTAACAAATGCTCAGTGCTTTTGGGATTGAGCTGTGTGGTGAAGGCTGAACTGCTCAGAGACCATCCCCTCCAGTCACTCACCTCTGGATCTGCCCCACACTGCATCTCCACTTGATCTTACAGTTCTGTAACTCTCCCTTTAGGAGAGGTGATATACATTGGGTACTGGAGCTTAGTCATATATTCTCTGTTCATCACTGCAAAAGAAGCAGTTCCTCTGCTTCTGTTTCCATTTATTACAGCAGGATTTTGTTGAACTAGCGCAAAGTTAGAGTCAGCAAGGGAGAAGGCAGCACCCAGCAATCACTACATGCCATGTAACTTCTTCACAAGATTAACTTAGAGACTGCCAGCCCTTTAGAATTTTTTTCTTGCAGCCTTCAAAACCCCATTTCCCAGCAGATACAGCATATGGAAAATAAACTGGGAGGAAAAACTAGGTGTTTCACAGCAAGAAACAGCAGATGGAATATAAGCGTTAAAGAAGCAAACTATGAGGCAGAAGGCAAAGGAACTCACGTCTTCTTAGTACACAGTGCACAGCAGATAGGGTGCCTGAGCAGGTAAGGTTTCTGCCAAAAAAAAAATCTTGGGAGAGGGATTAAGAAGGAGGCAGAAGCAAGAGCCCCTCTCTAGCCTGTGAGCAGGCTCACGACCTCTGCAGCACTTCCATTGTTTAAAAGATGAAATACTGATTGCTGCACCTACATGTTTACCTTGGCTTGTGTACAGTACCCACCTCATTTTCTTGCCCAGAGCCCAGCAGCGATGTTACCTTCTGTCTGCTAAGTCTTCTTATGAACTGATATGTCTTTAAAAAAACCAGCAGTATGTCTAAATATTTATATTGTCCTTGGGTTCAGCGAAAACCTTGCTCAGGCATAAAGTGGCAGGCAGAGGTTTACCGAGGCAGGCTCTTTATGTTGGCAAAAATGCAACACTGAACTTTCACAGCAAGTAGGTAAACACATATCTGCACACAGCAGGTAGTCTGGCAGCACCAGCAAAAAGGAGAAGCAATGTCAGAACAACCTTGGCAAAAGAAGCTCCATGGGTTTAACAATGCTTGTAGGCACAGGAGCTGAACTGGCCAAACAACAGTAACAAAAAGCCACCTACAGCTCCTGTAGGGTGCTCCAAGCACACAGAGCCCGAGTGTGCTGGCTGCAATGCCCTGTCCTCCTCTTCCACACTCACAGGTCACTCCATTTGACTTAGCAGGAGTCAGGGCCAGCAGTTCAAAACTTGGAAACACCCCATGGTTGAACTTCACCCAGTAAACACGTCTTTCCAGCCCTCAGCAAGGACAACCGTTTGCTGACTGCATGCCAGCACTCCTATTTAAAGAACTGTTGTTATGGGAAAAAGCTGAAACCTTTCTACAGCAGAGACGAAGCGTTCCCCATACCTCGTGCCTTATCTGCAAAATGCATCAATTCCCAGTATGCGTTTCCACTGCGGAGTTTCACTTCAGTCACAGTAAGATGTGGTTATTGACTGCAAAGCCACCGTACCCCTAAGCAGGCAGACAGTCCTAGTGACCCTCTCTCAGGGCCTACCAAGCAGCTACTCTGGCTCAGACCAGGTTTTCCTCAAGTCTCTTCCTTGAGGTACAAGGTTTTATAGCTGACACAAGCTGGAAGGAGCAGCAGTAGTAAAAGGTGTCCACCTTTATCCTTCATCTCCAAAAATAACTCTCCTAAGCTTTCTGTTAGACATCTCTCCCAGGTTCTCACCACACAAGGCAGGTTCAGGCTAGATGCCCAAGGGACATTGCCAGGCTATTTGTAAGCAAATGCCCAGCACTGACATAGGTCAGACTTCTGCAAAAATTACATTCTCAGAAGACCCTCATACATAACTGCCTGCAAGAATATCCATCTTTTTAACTTACACCACAGCTTACAAAGCAGCAGCTGTTGAAAGAGGAGGCAAGTAGAACCACTTACATGACACAATTTTAAGGCTCTCCCAAGCTGAACTAGGATACACAGTACATTCATTTCTATACAAAAACGCATCCATTTTACTTTACAGGAAAACAAATACATTTTTAAGTACATGAAAATCAAATCAGGAGACAGTCTAGAAAACAATAACCATGTGAATGCAGCTATCTTTTTAAAGAAAAAAAGCACCTGGAAAAAACACTGGAATCAGGACAGCTAAGCACAATATTGACTTAAATCAGCCACATTATCATTCAGATTGAGAGAGCACCTGGAAATATATTCCAAGTGCCAGAATCCCACTGTGATTGGCACCAGCTACACAGAACACAAATCCTGTGCAAGCATAGGTAGCCCATGTCTTAACACCTCACACAATTCAGCTATTACCATTTAACCGTATCAGTGACACTAAGTACTTTTCTAGACTATGAAATAAGTTTTCATAGCTAGCCATTGATTTAGATAAGAACTATTTTTGTAAAGAAAGAGGTGCAAGATAGTAGCTTAGATAGCCTGAATCTTTTGCAGTCAGAGAACAGGAGCAGATCTTAGAAATCTCTTCCCTTTGCAAACTCAATGAGCAGATACAAGAACTGACACTTTAGAAGTAGTCCTTGTGATGACTGCAACAAGATGTATCATGTTGTTACTGATACAGGTTATATGAGTAAACGATAAAACCCGTTTGAGGTGTATGTAAAGAAACCAGCTCTGGGCATTGCTGTTAAAAGTAATTGAGAAATCCTGGCAGAAAATCAGTTACAAACAGGACATACAGAGTCTGCACTATCTCAGGTACTGAAATACTTCTCCTCAGATACCACAGTGAGGGGCTATTAGGATGTATTTCACTTAAATGCTTTTGAAAGCCTGATGAAACAGCATTCACTAGGGTTTTTGTAGGTGGAGCATGCTGTACTCTGAGTTAAATTTTACTCACAATTTAGATCTATAGCTTTTTACTCCTCCTATTTTATTGTCCACAGATGTGCTGGATATTCTGCCATCCTGTGAGCTGTGAAACCCACTGCCCTGGGATGCTACAGTTGTTAATATTTCACAGTGGATAAATTGATTAAAGATTTTAAAATACAAAGACACCACCTCTACCAGGGGCATAACTGGAAGCACAAATCACTGAATATGAAAGAGCATTCGGAAGAGTACCATGATATGTGTGATCTATTCAAATGCCCTTCTGTAGGCATTCACTGTCAGCCACTATCCAAATTATAAGGCTAAGATAGATTTACTTTTAATTAGGTCCAGACAAACCTTCAAAATACTTGGTGTAGATATCATGAGGGCTGTCATAGTAGCCACTCCCTTTTGGCATAGTTAATGGCCATTAACGGCTCCACAGGGCTGTTTTTGTCACTTTGCAGAGCCTTGCCATTCAGGGATGTCAGGTAAAATGAATCCATCAGACAGCTACCTTAATACACTACTGTTGCACGAAAAATGCCACTTTAGCACATACACCCATTTCTAAGTCATACAAACAAGACACACCCTAAGCAGAGAACCCTTTCATAGTGAATACGATACTAACCTACCATATCTCCCCACTACTTCCTGCCTTTTCAAATTTGCTTTATCTTCAAGAAGAAAAAAAAAGGAAACTTCTAGTGATATTTCTGTGAGAGTGACATTTGTCTTGTTTCTCTGCAGAGGTACTCTGTATTATTCCAAAAGCAATGCCATAGAGCTTGGGGAAATCATTCCTTGATTACTACGTTGGTTCTCCTCATTTAAAAGTTGTCCATGTTCCTCAACGGAAGTCCCTCCAGAGAGCGCACACCTTCCAAGCAGGCCTTCTGCAAGAGCACATCCCAGAGGGGAACTGGTGGTTGTTCAGAGGGTAAAGGCCACCATTCAGGAGTGCAGATAAAGATCCATCATAAAAATTAAATATGGGAAGAAGCCTTCCTGCTCTTCTACTTACTTGTATTTAAGACTGTGCAATGTGTCAGCTGCTGCTAAGACAGATAAAAATTTTGGACTTTGCAAGCACAGGAAAATGGAACCGCTCATTTTTTGCAAATTCACCTTATTTTAAGGAAACATTTTTGCATGCACTAGTCTAGTCTGGGGTTTTTAATTCTTATTTTACTTTTCTAGGAGGGACTAGTAAAAAAGTTCATTAGAATGAGGAAGCTAAGGGATGAGGGTGTTCTATGCCTACACAGAGCATGTAGTGCAGTTCTTATAAAACAGTCCTCTACTACATACTGTTTCCAGTAATAAAAGACTGCACTTGTCTCCACAGAGATTTTAAGTAAGGCATTACATTTGTGAATGAATGGAAAATTATTCATCTTTGACTAGTAATGAAGTATCTCAGAACATGTTTGTATTTCACAATCAAAATTTATTTCCAACTATTTTGGATGCAAAACAAAAAAAAACCAAAAAAAAAAAACACTGCATATTTGAGAAATAGTATGAAATCTTCATGGTGCAACGCTTAATTTTATCTCTTTATTATGAAATGTTTTCTGAACTGAGATGCAGAAAGGTCAGTTGTTCCCAAGACTACACAGAGCAGACTAAGAATAGGTAAATAGGTAAAGAGAAGAGCCTAGGTTTTGTGGAGGGTCCAGCAAGCCTTTCAAGCACATTGGATAGACCACGCACTAACTCATACCATAATATTGTCTCAGAGTAACACTCAGGACAAAATACCCCCTGAGACGGTATGAAATTGAGCTGTGGCTCTACCTGATTTTTGGGCTGTAGGTTTCCTAACCTCAGTACAGTGTAATTACTTGAGCTCTAAACAACAAATTAAATCTGCTGTCAAGATACCAAAAAAAAAAAAAAAAAGCCCATCTGCAGAAGCTTACCATGTGGGAGTTAATCCCCGAAGGTTTACATTAACACGTCGACCAATATAGGGATTTTGAGAGAGAAAGTTGTAGAAGGGTATTAGGTGAATACTGTTTCCTCACTGGAAAAGGAATTTAAAAAAAAAAATACTATGCAAATGCAGACAAACTGTGGCAGTTTTATCTCTTCGACAGTTTATGTATGCTGCAAAAGGCTTGTTCCTCAGCCCGGAGTTATCATTCCTAGGGGTCATTTTAGATCCTGAGGAATTTGTAAGCAGGCTGATTCACAGTATTTATAACATATAGTTGTTTTCAGAAGAACCAGGGTGGCCTTGAAGACACCTGACATCATTGAACTTGGTGACATCTGCTCTTTTGGACGTCCTGTTTCTCACAGAGTAAGCAAGTTCTCTAGCAATATAAATCATGGGCCAAATATGGCTAGGGCTAAATATGGTACACATACTCTCCCCAAGAACCACTATAGAGATTAATGCATTCAGAGGCACATAAAAACATAATTGTTCAGATCTTTTCAAGAGCACTTCCAAGTTCAGCAAAATTTTTTGAGTGCAATCTGTTTTGGTTGTTCTGTAAGTAATTGCGTCACGTGTGTTTGCACATGATTTCATCACTGTTTTGGAGGGGTTTTGTTCTGCACAAGGTGCAGAAGCATCCTTCCATTTCATACTAGTCAGAGTTATATAGCTGAGAATAATCTAGCCACTGCTCTTTCCTTGCTAAATCAACTCCTGAGTAGTTCACAAAACACACTGGTAGATACCATGCACCTTTAAGCTCACAAATAAACCAAGGTCCACTAAATTTTGATGTAGAAGGAAACAGGCACAGTATAGATGACAATTTTCTGAATTCTGAGTTCAGTGAAGGGATATCCTCAAACCTAGCATTGCACACACATTAAAAAATACAGCACAAAAAGAAAGGATGTCACTCTATATTTCCAGAATTGAAAGAAAAAAATAATCAAGAACAGAAGCTCGTGGTAGCACAGAACAAATAGCTTTACATGACAAAAGAACAGAAAGTCACCCAAAAATAAACTGATCATACATATGTTTAGGCAGACTAATAACACTAAGACAAATAAATCCATACTGGATTAGGAGCAGGCAGATTGCTGAACACTCATCTCATGCATTTAGAACTTGATCAAAAGTAATTGCATCTACTCCAATCTTTATGTCCCTTTGACAGAGGGAGTCTGCCCTGGCATAAACACTGAAGATTATCATCTACCTAATTAATTGCTCCTAAAATGCATCCAAAACTGACAATATTCAGAAGGCTTTAAAGTGAGAATGAATAATACTTTTACACATGAGCAAAAGTGCTGACCATAAGAAGCAGCCTTCTGCAGTTCTTCCAGGGGAGCATTGAGAGTATGCATCATTACAGTACATTTTTAAGTTGTCTTCTCTCAGTGGCAGGACATATTCTTAAAGTTTTTATAGCCTAGATTTAATATCTAACAGTAAACCATCATAGCCATTCTGCCAGCAGTTTCTTTGTAAACTATTGTAGCAGTCCAGCTATACAGGATATATTTTGATGCTTGTGTTAACAGGATCACCATGTAATGTAAGAAGTGCCAGAATACATGCTGCTAACATTTTTCACATGTCTATGATTAGTCTCCTTCTTAATTTAGCTGTGCCTCTTTTAACCCTACTGCAACTAACTAGTAGCAAGATGGATGGAGCCAGCCAACATCTACCTGCCACTCTATCTCTTCAGCACCTCAAAAACTATATTCCAATTTCTATTTCAATTCTTCCTTTTGAATGGGATTTGCTTTTGAGTTATTGCCCTAAGGTCCAGCTGGAAAGTGGGAAGGCTGCCTGGTTGCCAGCAGGCTTCTCGGCTGACCGGATCCTTGGCTGTCCCCATACAGTACACTAGAGTGACATATTAAGTAATTTATTTAACTTCATGCTATTCCAGTTACAAACTGCTATTCCTGTGATCAAACTAAATTACTGACAATTAATTCACCATTTAAAATAAGCAACGCCCAATCCAAATATAGCCAATCACCCCAATTATTAGAAGGAATGACATGCAGTGCCAAGATACATCTACAAATTCTGGGACAGAAAATGTCTAGAGAGTCTGTGGTAGAAAACAAAGACAAATGCCTTTAATGTTAGAATTTATACAATAAATATTTAGTTATTTAAACCACAGAATAAAACACAGAAATAGAACTAAAACAATACAGAAAGTTTGACATTAAATGCCACTTTAATCTCTCCAAAGATCAACCTGAGTTTTGTTCAGTGGGAGGTGGAGACTTTATTCCAGTTGATCAAAAATAAAGAGGAAGAGAAAGAAATCTTGCACAATTTCTCATAAACAGGAATTCTTCCTGAACTACATTTGCTAAGTGTTTGCAACCAAGCAGCTCTTTCCATTACAGTCACATGTTAACATAAACCTTACAGCACATCAAGGGACTCTCTCCTATCCATTCATCTCACATAAGAAGTACAAGAGCAGGCCCAGTTCTAACAGAAGCAGCAAGCGTGTCTTGAGAAGTAATCTATCACAAATGGAGGTATAGAGAAGTGAAGTCTATTTATGTGAAGGCTAAGCCCTGTTCTGTTCCCTTCAGTATTTTAGAAACCTCCAAACAATCATTATTTCCTTTCCAACATTTATTCTTTTCAATAAATATTGATTTTGTTTCAGTCCTGTTTTTTTTAACAACTCATGACATGCATTTCACATAGCTTCCCTGCATACCCCCCTTTTTTATTCAACCCACAAACATTAGCAATAACATAACCACAACCTGTAGTCTCTGAAGATAGCATATCTAATTTTGGTTGAAGGTGTCGGCTAGCCAAGTGTAGGATCTGCAGTAGCGGATTTCAATCTGACAGTCACTGAACTTTTTTAACGCGGTCCCTGAAAGCTGACTGATAAAAGCAAGTTCATATATGTTACCCCGCAAAATATGGGTGGGCAAAATCCCGAGAGAAAATTTTTAAGGTTTCTTTGGAATTAATGGCTCTTTATAACACAGCATATTGCACTGGTCTTAAAACAGCTATTTAAATCTATGCTGTAATTTTATTAAGGACCATTCTTTATAAACTGAATTTATTATTTGGAGGAATAGATATGTTTGCTGCTGGATATGAACTAGCTACACTTGTATCCTCAGGCACATTTAATTTGATGAGACAATACACTTGCCAACTGATCAAATCCAATTCTTTTACACTTGGCTCAAGGATTTATCCTAACCTACAGTGCACCATGATTTTGTTTTTGTAGAAATAGTTCGTGTGTCTAGATGTAGTATTACATGTTTCTGCAAAACTATGTATGTTTAATACTTTATGCAGATGATTACATTTCAGCTTCACTATAATAATGCACAACAGTTAGTTCTTCACATTAGGACACCCAAAACCTTTTCAGTTCATTTAATTCCTCAGTTTTCCTCAAAGGAATCACAGGCACTGCTGTGTTTATGTAAGCTGTCCAAATCCTTGTTTTGTTATGAATTAATGAAATTCCATTATCAGGCAAAGACATGCCCAGCATGTTTTCATGATGGCTTCAAGTACCAATTATCTGGGATTTTCCAGTAAACAACCTGACCTTCAAGCTAAAACTGGTATTGCCAGAGAAAGAATACTATCATGGGCTGAGGAAATCCCCCATTAGTATTGGCATCTTTATCCAGGTAAGGTCTAATTTTCCAAACACTGTGCATGCTGCTGGACATAGCAGAAATCAGACAGCACTTGTGCTGTAAGGCTATGGACATTGCTTGTCTCAAACTTAGCCTTAAAACTAAGATATCACTGAACTTCCATATCGTAGAATGGTTTGGGTTGGAAAGGTCCTTAAAGATCATCTGGTTCCAACTCTCTGCCATGGGCAGGGACACCTTCCACTGGACCAGGTTGCTCCAAGCCCCACCCAGCCTGGCCTTGAACACTGCCATGGATGGCACATCCACAGCTTCTCTGTGCAACCTGTACCAATGTCTCACCACCCTCACAGTCAAGAATATTCTAGTTAGTACATGGAAAATCACTTCTGTGAAAAAGACGAACACCTAAGCACCCCCAAAAAGGCATTAAACATATATGCTTCTAATTTTTATTCTGTATATGGCATATGTTTGCTGTCTTCCTTTATGAATCACACAAAGAAACCAAAAGATTTTTCCCAGTTGGCTGAAATAAATGTTTCCCTGATTTTTATTTTTCCCTCTTCCCAGAAAACCTATAATCAAATCTAGAATTGGTTCTGTCATAAAATCCACTTTATGTTTCCTTCTGGCCCTCAAGCAGCATGTGTTAGCAGTGCTCCTTGAAGCAACAAAGAAGTTCTGTTTAGCCGTCTCACTGAGGAAAGCCATGGTGTATTAAAAGTGTATATCAAAGCCATTTCTCATTAAAAAGGATGAATCTCAAGGACTGAAATGAGCCCTCAAAGAAGAAAACCCCAAGCTTTTCTTTATAGCCAACTGTGGGCACTGCAGGTCCAGATCAGACAAGGATGTTTCTTCACAACTAAAGTTTGCCAAATGTTTTGCTGAGAAGTTTGAGGAAACCTTTGGTTTATGGTAAGCAGTAGATGAGAGCCAAAGCACAGAAGCCTTATTTCACTTTGTCAGCCAACTGAATGATTCCCCCCTCAAAAACTGTCTGGAAACAGAGACTAACCTCCTCTTTCTGCTGGCTTTGTTTTCTAGCAGGACAACGCAGTTCCAAGACGAGGTACAGCAGCTTCCTGGTACCTTCTCTCTATACCTACTCCAGGCTTTAGGTATCATGTGTCCATCTTCCAGAAAATTATGGGACTAGCTTTATAATAAACAAGTTTATACAGATTTTAACAAACCAAACCTTTTAATGTGCTTTTCAAGTTTATATTCCCAAGTTTGTTCCAAATACTCAAATTGCCTAGAAACTCCCATTGGTATCACTAGTCAATTTAATTTCAGTTCTCAGACAAGCAGCAATGTGGAATTTTAAGAAAAAAAACTTCTGGTGATTAAGTCACAATAGCTGGCCACAGAACTGTTATGCAGGTAATAAATCCATTGCCCTCAAAGACAAAAAATCCAAAGCTGGAACAGAAAGCAACTTTTTTTATGCCACATCCTTATCTAAGAAATATTTATTTAGTCATTGTACTTTCACCACAATTTTCTTATTTGTCCCCATATATAAATGAACATTCATGTAATGTTTTGGCCTAATGCGTGAGTTCAGGGTGATTTTTGTCTTATTATTGGTATATTACGTGGTACATAACCATTATAATCTCTTATTTTCACTTAAACTTATCCATCTGCCTGACAGTCTGCCTAGACTGCATTTTGAAAATAGTAACATGAACTCAAAGAGGGGAAGCCAACCAACGTAAGTAACCTACAGAGAGCTACGCACCAGGTAATAGCTCATGTTACTCTTCGCAAAAGCACAACAGAGTACAGCAACATGAATGCCAACTGCCAACTTCAAAAACTTAAGCACCTGGGAAAAGTAAACTCCCCTAATTAGACCTTGGTGTTGTCCTCTTAGATTTACACAGTTGTTATTTTGCTTTGAATAAGCATCACTACTTCTTTCCCAGGCAAACTCCTTGGCTCTGTTCCAATTATTTCTTTTAAATATTAAAGAGCAGGAAACATTTGTCACATCCTGTCCTCTTTACACAGCATCACACGATCCCCTTTGAAACGCCTGCTCTTACAGCAAGCCTGACACACACAGTTCAATCAGAACATTTGCTATTGTCTTTTGCCAACTACAAACGAACCTCTGCACAAACGCTGAAAAGGTTTAAAGGTTTTGACAGCCATCTAAAGTCGAGCTAGCACGACTGTCAAAGAAAGGTGGTGTCAAGCTGCTCGGCTTCCCCGCTACAGACCTGACTTAAAGAAGAGAGACAAAGCGATTCCCTCGATCACACAGCATAGCTCCTGGCAAGAGCTCACTTGCTGTATAACCAGTGCTCTCACAAAACACTCGAAAGCGGAAAAAGCAGAAAGAGAGAGATGAGCGTGAAAGGGTAACTTACATTATTTAGAAAGACAGTGGGAAAGGACTGCTGCAGTTTCTTCGTTATTTTACACTGCTGTTGGCAGAGCAGACAACCAAAAGAGTTCACCTAAAGAAATCTCTCCTTTTAATTCTCTCTCTCCCAGTTCATTTACTCTGGAGTCTCTCAGCCTGAAGAGATCCAACAGTCAAAAGTTTATCCCCTTGTATTTCCGAATGATATGGCTGACTTTCCTTGGACACATACCAATGATGCAGTAAAAATAGACAAAAGGGGGGGAGAGAAGAAGCAATCTAGCTTGAGCCTGAATCTTAACCCAGTGTTTTCTGTGAAAGCTGCTCTGATGCCAGAAGCTCCTGTTCCTATACTGACTTGCAGAGCACAGAATCATCCATCTGGTTTCCATCAGCTGCAAATTACAGGCAAACCAGTGAATATATACAGCCCAGTTTTAGCAGAACTCCCCAAGCACCAGCCTTACAAGTAACCTGAGGTACAAAGGCTTTGAAAATAAACAGCCAGCCCCATGCCGGGATGGTCTCCCATCTGCAGATGACTGACTGCTCTCCCAGCAGCCAAGAGCACCACACACCACTCACAAAGGTGGCAGCTGGGTCCCCCCCACCCTGTGGAAACAAAGCAACCTTGTAGCCCTCCCTCCCAGCACAAACAGCCTCTCTGGAAGTTGGGGGATAGGTGAAATCCAGTGCATTACTTGAAATAGTTCAACAGTTTAGCAAGTCGTTTAGAACAACCTGGTTTTTATCAACAAGGAAGTGAATGCTGATCCACTTACATCCTTTAAGTGCTTCCAGGTGGGAAGCAAATCTATTGTGTTGGAAGGTTTTGGTTAGGTTTGGTGGGAGGAGTTTCTCTAACAAGGCAACTCTCAGAGTCAGCAGATGGTTGTTTGATAGAGAACCTCTGAGGTGATCTGATCTATTAATTACAAGAATGAACATTTTACCAAAAGTACCACAAGCAGAACTTTTAAAAACACCCTGTGAAAGTCCATGGCTTGAAGCTCCTACGTCAATTCCAGTCCCCATTTTCAGCTGTTAAAGGTCTACTGCCCTGGCTAAATTCAATTACCAGAGGCTTGAGGGGTCACCTATATTTTTTGATACCTCAAAGCTTTTGAATCAGCACTGAAGAATGTTGTTTTCCCAATAAAAAATTGGGAAACCAATTTTACAGTGGCTAAAAAAAGTTTTGACATTGCTTAAAGCTAAAGTTGTTATCTGCATGTTCTTTTAAATACCAAGTTTTATTTAGTCTTCAGTTTCGCCAGAGGACTTTCGCAAGCTTTTCCGCTGGGAATAATCTTACTCTGTTTGAACAGTGAGACTCTCTAAGTGAGGCAGCTTTCACTAAAACATAGGTGAATCAGTACACTGAGTCATTAACAAAATAAAAACACCATTGTCAGCACTCTGCCCAAAAGTCCTGAGCCCTGCCACTTGCTCAGTTATGACTGTGCTCATTGTCTATTCATCTTGTACCTGGATCTCTGGATCCAGGATTGATATGACTGGACTGTTAATGTCAAAAGCAGTCGAATTATTAAAAAATACATATATATATATATATAAGGACTCTAATCAGTAGAAGGAGAAAATTATGAAAAAAATTTCTTTTCATGTATTTTTGCCTGCGCTATCACAATTCCTCCCAATAGTTGTATAAACCCATTAAATAATTTCAATCCTATCAGGTAGAATGCTAGAGATCTCAAAGGTATTATATTGCTACAGCTTTGTGAAAACAGGCAGCCCTCCAGGTGAGTGAAATACAATCCAGTGATCCAATGTAAAAGGCTACACATGAGCTCAAGTTTTATGACTAGACACCAGAGCACCCCACACAAACAAGTGGTACATTGAGAGCAGATTTCATGTGCCCTACTGCTCGGCTGCAACCACAGTTGTGCATCTTTGGCCTGCACTCTAGCATTTTTCCTCTCTTCCGTTCTGTTCTCTCATCAAGTAGTAAGCAGCAAGTAACTTGAAATGCAGACATCAACTATCAGCTGAAGCAAGTAATATTATTTTTTGAAACAGCAGTGAACAAGGTTTGTTAACAGCTGAGTTATTCTTCTCCCACTTAGTAAATAGGTAGGGTGAACTGACTACATCTTGTTTTTATCAGGACTGGTATCTTCCATTAAATCAAAGGACTTGATCCTGGTAGAGCAGACTTCCAGGTTTGAGGCCAGAAATTATTTCATGGGGTACAGCGGAGTAGCCCCTGCATGATTTTCTGGACATGTAGGCTCTCTTCCTCACTGTACTATCACATTACAGGACAGGTGAAACGACTGTTATCTGTGGAATAAGAACTCTTTTTTCTGAGATAGGATGTTAAAGCAGAGAGTAGGTGTAAATAACCACTTTCAGCTTGCGATGCTCATGCAGACTGAATGGTTTTTTATCCCTGAGGAGCAAATGCATTAATTCACACTGATCTCTCAGGTACTCTTCAATATATCTGTTCCCTAAAAAAACTCAGACCAATTATATTGAAGGCTGCTTTCAGAAATAACAACTCTGTGATAAAATGTCAAGAAAATTCAATATTCAAAAATAGAACACTGATTTTAAATGACCTTTCATTTTCCATGCTCCAGGTATCATTTTTATTCACCATTTTTTTTTCCCTTCTTTTCTATTCTTCACTTCCTTTTTTGTATCATCTATGTGGTGTAGCAGCATCCTACTGTCCATAGATAGCTCCTGCCTCCAGGCAGGCCAGCCATGTGTCCCCTCACTGTTGCCTGGATATTACAAAAGCATTATTTGAAGCCCACTTTCTCACACTGTGTCTCCATGAACTTTGAGGCAGTCAAGCACCATGTGCCTATCTAGTACAGGGACATTAGTTTTCTCAATAAATGGAGATGGAAGATATTCATCAGTTTAATGGTGAGAGACAATTTACTGTAGAAAGCTTCATATAATAAAGACTGCAACAAAGAACAGATGTGATACCAAAAACAACCTTCTAAGAGCACTTTGCCTTCTCAGGAACACGGCAGCTTCCATTTAGGATGTTTTCAAACTTCAGCTACAAACAACCCTATTATTTTCCATGTAAGTAGAAAACAGTTCTGATTTTTCACCAACTACGTTAGTGACGTGAGTACGACAGGAGTGGAGTAGAATGCAGCTTAGATATTGATTATACAGATTATATGCAGCTTTGCATGTAGGTTTTTGAAAGCTGGGTTTTTTTAAACCTCACTGCATATTAAAGCAAGGAAAAAATGCCTCTCTTTGGTCAGTGGTGGACAGGATGTGATGCACAGTAGATGTCAGAATATATATCTCTCTTGGTCAGGATTCTGCTCCCATCTAGTCTAGTGTGGTTGTACTGGGATTAGTGAACTGCAACGGTAGAGATGAAAGCAACCTGTTTTCCATCCTGTTCTTTACAGTCTAAATACTGTGACAGGTGAAAGGTCTGGGTGTGGTGGAGGACACAACTTGCCATTTAATTTGAACCTGTGAAATTGCCTGAATGACAGAAGCTCAGGATGACAGATTAACAAGCCAGAGATGCACCAAAGCAATGTATTCACCTTTCATTTTAGCAGTAGTCTACGTGGCACAGGATTTTAAATAAGTTTATGCAGATTTCTAGTCAGTCATAGTTTAAGTCCTAGATGAATTTTCTGATGCAAACAAGCTGGCAGGCTTTGTACAGACTGAAAAATCACAAGTCTGATAAACTGAGACAAATCTACCCTTGCAGGAGTTCAAAGCAAAGCTTCAGTTCACTTACTCTTGGTATAATAAAATAATGTAGATTTTAGCACTGACAATAACCCATTTTTTAAAGATGATTTAGCTGTGATATTATAAATCATTTTGCCACCAGCATTTTAAAGCCAGCACATGGAATATGTTGGGTCTGGTTTCAGATGCTAGACTTGCACTTCAGCTTGGTGCCCAGTGACTTGAGTTTGGCAAAAGCCTGTCCCCCTCCAGAAAGGCACATAATTGTCAGCTGGTCTTCCAAAGAGATAATACAGTGTGATAATCCTTTGCAGCTTGCTCCTATTAGATGAGGATTGGGCTATTTCAGTGCTTTTGGTGTTTTGTTTTATAATGTACATATCTTGCTTTATAATGTATTATAAAGCTTTATAATATATTTATTTTCCACAGAAAGACAATAGCAGCTCAGACAAAAACATAATGCATTATAACCTTTATATGGTTGGAGAAGCCCATGGCTGCTGCTCTTTGCACAACAGTCTGCAGTAGTCCCTGGCTGTTCCCAGCCCACTAAGCCACTTTTTCCCATAAACTCTATCATCTGTGACTGCAGGGATCTGGGCTTGCTTGCGGCACATGATCTCATTCTGTGCTCTTTGGTGACAGAGACATGCAGCTTTTTCCCTTCTAAGTGAGCTGGCATGATGGTCCCTTTTCTCCCCACCCTGAAGCCCACAGTAGTTTGTATTCTCTAAGTATCAAGCCAGCAAACAACATGCAATGTATATGTCCCAGTGGTTTTCATCAGGGAAGGTCAAATATTGGAAAGATGCAATTGCAAAAGACAAACATTAGTCTGTTTTCAAAGGCTCTGGCTATACCCTCCCACTTCTTACCTTGCACTGAGGAACTTGTTGGACTCCCAGTGAACAGACACAGTTCATCGCCTGACAGAAAATTGACCCATGACAAAATGCATCACTTTTCTGCAAGGTGAGTGAGGTGAATTAGCTCACAGGGATGCTGCAGCTGAAACAGACATGGGACATTACAGACCAGAGCGGGGGAAGAAAGAATACTGTGAGCCAAATGCTCAAGCTGCTTATGAAAACATACCATGAAACAGCAGGTAAGCTCCACACTCCTCCTGACTGTAATCTTACTTTAAACTCTCAGTCACACTTCTGTGGCAACCATGACTCTTAAACACTGTCATACATTCAGTTTGTGCCAGGCTCACGGTTCTGCTCTGTACTGCCCTGAATCATAGTTTGCTATTCTCAAAAATTAACCACCAGCCCTGGCTCCTAAAAAATCATAGTGCCTCATTATTGCTGTTTTTCACAAACTTTCATTCATGTAAGTAAGCTTTCTTTCAAAAGCAAGTATCCAGGAAACACTGATGTAATACATTTTCACATGGCTGCATTCATGAAAAGTTCTGAACCAAAAGTAATGTGCCCAAATCCCCCTTTTTGTTTGAAAACATCATTCATCCAAGAATCAGAAATGTTACCATGTGATCAGTGACACAAAGAAATGAACACATGAAAAATCACAGCTAACAGTTCAAAAGCAGCTCTGGGCCTGAAGTTGGTTCACAAGATATGTGTTGAATACTGGACACTTTGTTTGCCAAGAGAAATAGAAAGGGCTACATTTTCTAAAACATATACCATGCTTATACTTTCTTGGCTTAGTCTTTCACTGACCTTGCCTGGAGCTATCCATTCTTACAGCACACAAAAGGCTAGTATGTGCCTGGTCTACGCTGGACCTGTCCTACTTCCCTGCCTTCAAGTACAACAAGAAAGAGGAAAAAGAGGTATGTTGAGACCTTTGCACTGAAGAACCTGAGGCTCTACGGGAGAATAAACAGCCCCCTGTTTCTCAGACTGCAAACACTGGAGGAGAATATGGCAAAGAGCAAAGGGCTCTGGGGAAACTTTTAAGACTCTAAGGCAGGGAGGATGTATGGAGCATAGAGGTTCAGGACCATAGGATCTGGGAAGCCTGGGAAAAAGACAGCTCTAGGATGGGCAGAGAGGAGTTGTGGCTGAAAGATGGAGAGGCTGTGAACCATGTGGTTGAGGCAGGGGGGCATGAATCACAGGGAAAAGCTAGATGCACTACACTGACATGAGCTGGGGGCCCCGCCTAAGAATGAGAGGCCTCAGGCTAGGAGACAGTAAAAGCCAGAGTGAAAGGCTGAAAGGCTTGAGGCTGTGCAGGGCTTTGGGGCAGATGGGAATACAAGATATCTCTACCGAGAATACCCTAATTTACGTACCTGCACACATACACAATAATACTGCCCCTGCTCTTTCTACCCACATGATCATCTTTTCCCACTCCTGCCTTTTGCAGCCAGAGCCACAGTAGCCCCAGCTCACGTTTTCCCATCTATGTACATTTTCCATAGCCACTGTGAACAAAGGAAATGTTTTGATGTAGGTCTGGATCCCAAACCGTATATATATGAGTATCAAGCATAGATTTCAAGGTGATAGAGAGTGGATATCTGGAGAAAATGATGGGGAAAATGGAGAGGATGTAGCAGGTTTCTTTAGACAGATGATCTCACGAAGGCAATGTCCGAAAAAAATATGCTGACATTTCAACCACTGCATTGCTGGATTTAACCTCATCCAATACCTATCAACTTGTTCCTACACATTCAAAAACTATTTGAGAAGAAGGCCAAAGGTACCGTTCTAAAGCATCCCAATCAGAAGCAGAAATTAAACCATATATTTGAGAAAAGACTTTCTTATAGTCCCATTTCAGCCCTTAAGTAACCACTCCCCCTGTTGCCCTTAGTGGGAGTTTTGCAGAGTAAGACCTGCAGAATTCCATGACAGGATATGACTGTAAGAAACATTAACATTTGATATTAGGGTACATTAGGGCGTTATACTGTACATTAGGGAGCACTAGGTAAAGTGTCAGCTGAAGATGCTGTGTAAGGAGAAAGGTGTCAGGAAGATACAAGCGACCCTCAGTACGATTTGATTTCATGAGGGAAACTGCAGTGCAATCCTTGAGTCTTAACAGGTACTATGCTTCTCAGTTGGACATGCTGTGAACCAGCAGTGGTAAGAGGGAAAGGCTGACGACAGCTGTGATAATTCTTTTAGACAGCAGCAACAAGGACAGAACACAGCAAGCTACCCACTCAATTAGGGACATTTTAAGCTCCAAGCTAAATTGTTGCTTTCTTAGACCTTTGGCCCAGCTACACAGGCAAAAGGAAGGAAACTGAAATATTTAAAAGTGGATGAAGGTCCAGTGGCATCTATAATATTTCCTGCCTACCTGAGCACATACTGGGATACAATTTGCTTTCTGGGTCTGAGAGAGGTGAGCTAGGGAAGAATCTGGGTGGGCCATCTGGAGGCTGCAGTTAATTTTATACCAGTCCTGTGTATACCCTAAAAGAAGGTCATTTGCAATGCTGTGCCTTTTACACACTATCAAAGCAAAGCAGCAATGCAGAGAGCTTGTTCTGCAGGTCAGTGATTCCAGTAAGAAGAAAGCTTTGGGCTTGGCTATGGAGTCCATGGGAACATTATCCCAGCATAGGAACAGAGCACAGCTAGTACATGTATCTGTACACCACTGATGCTTGTTTCTTGCAGCATTGCTGGGCAGCTGGGAGGCCAGGCGTATCACACAGGAGGGAGAAAAGTTAAAGAAACCAGTGGACTCTAGTACATAGAGATTTAAGGCAGCACAGGCCTGAAGACCACTTAGCCACAGGCAAGGAAGGTAGGAAGTGATCCCTTTTCTTCTGTCTTGACCTGAGTTTTCTATTATATTTTGGGCACGCCACCCTTCAGAACTGGCCCTGTGGCAAATTCCTGGTTGAGAAACTTCCTCTAATCTCCTGGGATGAATTTTGCACATATAACCTGCCTTGCAATCCTTTTCTTTCCTAAGTGCAGTGCTTTCTCCAAGTAACAACACCAAACTAAAATGCACACATTAAAAAGAGACCTAAAAAGAGACCTCTGCTCTTGATGTGTAAGATCTGAATATTATAACCCTTCTGCGTTTTCTTTTTTAATAGAAAATGCATGCAAGCATTTTTCACTTTTTAGAACCAACCAGTATGTTCCACTTCAGTGGCAACAACATCCCCAGCTAGAAAAGGATCTAATACCTAGCGAAATGGGAAAATGGACCTGGGAAAAACAAACCAAACCAAACAAAAAAACAAACAAAACCCAGACCAAAACAAAACAAAGAGACAAAACAAAAACAAAAAAAAAAACCAAACAAACAAACAAACAAAAAAAAAACCAAAAAACCCCACCAAACCAAAAAACCAAACCAAAACCCACAATGGAAGATTTTAAAAGCTTTCACAGGTATGGGTGAAAGTTGAGGATATTAGCATAGAGGACATTAGTTAGAGGGTTCAGATTCAAGAGAGAGGACAACTTAACCAAGGAGACTGAGGAGGGGTTCTTTGCAAATCATAGCCTCTACCCCTACAGAGACCCATTTACTGATGGTGAGTGATTTTACAAGGAAGCCTATCCAAGCCAGACAGAAAGCTGCCACTATTTCTTTCAGTCTCTCAGACTTTTTCCTGTTACTTGGCAGTTCAGTTTTCTGATCAGACTCAGCTGATGGGAAGGAGCACATGTGGTATTTAACTCACAGGCTTTCTCTTATCATAACCTTAATTAATGTGTGTCAAGCATACAGGACACATCAGCAGAGTACCAGCTAATAAGCCGAAACCCTGAGATAAAAAGCGCCCTTAAAGCCTGCTGCTTTCACTAAGAATTCAAATGCTCAGAGTGCCACGAATTACAGCTCCAGTAACTCAAAACTCTTATTGATCTAGAGACCTGTTCTCTCCCCAAGAGGTCAATCAGTTTTGGGAGCTAGTATGACATTCTCAAGGGCAAAGAAGGGGAATTGAATCTAGTAGGTCAGATTCGATGTTACAAGCTTTGTAATCTGGTAACTCTATTTGGGAAGTACTGGTAAGAGGTCAGGGTTTCAGTCAACTCCAGATTAGTATCTTCCATTAATTGCTGAATAACTGAGCAATAACTATACTGCAAATGTGACTGCAGACTGAAGACTCAGCCACAGGAAAATGTTGGCAAGCAATCCAACAGTCAACATACTCTGCAACTACAGAGAACTACAGAGCCAGGGGAAGAAAATGAACTGCAGTAAAAACACAGCCTTGGGAAGCAGATCTTAGTTCTATTTCCAGCTTTCTTGCAGAATTCATTTGCCTCTTTTGTAGATTGAGGATGATATGCTTATCTGCTTCCCAGACTATCTGAAAGTTCAATTAATGAGTATTAGAAAATCATTTTGTTTTCACAAACTGCCAACCATCTGAGAACCAGAAAGTATGATTATAGCATATGCAGTTCAGAGTAGCCAGGTTTTTTTATGAAGGATGTTGATTCAGAGCCCTGTGAATCCATCTTGAAAATTATCTCTCTGGGAGGAAGACAAATCAATTTTAATCTTCCGCCTGTTTACCCTGATATAAATCAAACAGGCACAGTCTGCCCCTACAGAGCAAGCCATGTTGTGCTGAGCTCGTGATGCACAAGGGAGTTCTTTCTTTAGTCAAGAGAGAGACACTCTGGTAAGCATATTGATTACTCCTTACTATGTATTAAGAGAGCACAGCAAAAACTTCTAGGTGTGTATTTAAGCCTGATGTACATCGCATACCTTTCACTGTTACTTACTGAGCTCCTGCTTTCTTAATCTTAGACAGAAAGCAATTTCATCTTCATCTTTACCAATCAAGGCTTGGTATCCATCTTCTACTTAGAAAGAGTGACTGAAAAGCTCTGGCTTGCGTTCACAGCCTGGCATAGAAGCAGTTTATTGCTGTAATTAGCTTTGGTTCATACACTACCATGCATGCACTGTTATTGCTGTAGAGGAGGCTCAGTCGCAGAGCTGAACAACTGTGAGCATTGTGACCCATCTAGTTAAAATGTACTAAGTACAGTAGCTGCCCATAATTTGACCAGTTTTTATTTGAAAGTTTCTGTCTAACTGTCTCTTAGTCACTGCTTCCCACACATAATATTGCTTGACTGGTCCTCTGCAACTCAAAACTCATTGAATGATGCAGTCCTTTAAAAGCATTATAGATGAGTGGGAGAGTTGAGCCAAAGGTCTCCAGACTGCATCAGGGCTGTCTGCAGAAGCTGTGCACAGCCCCAAAACACAAGCAGCATAGCAGAGACAAGGGCACAGCCCCCAGGCCATCCCCCTGTTGGGTACATCCAGAGGGGGCAAGTTAGACAAGCTGAAAAGATGTTTCAGATTTGCTTTTATTTTTTTGGCATGACTCAAGGCTAACAAAGGCAAACAAACCTGACTGGAATTTAGAAGTAAAGATTTTAAGAAAAGGCATAATGAACACAGTTATTTACAGCGATGGCTTCTTTTTATCCCCCAGGTATCTTGAATTCAAAGCCTGAGCTGAATTTTCTGGGGATCCTGGCACTTCTGGTTCAGCAGAGAGATGAAGAAGTAGTACTCTGGAGAAAGGACCACCCTGGCAATATTGAAGTGCTGCCATGGAACCATATTGGACTTTTCCCGCCATACCAAAAGAAGGAAGAACTAAATATATTGCTACAGCCTACTCTGCCTGAGGCTTCTGACCCAGTTCTGAGCTCAGAGCATTTTGGATAAGCAGCCAAATCATGAGGTATTTCTCTTAGCCAATCTGAACACTGTGAGGTGCACACAGTCATCCCTAGAAATTACTACTTGCATTGTCTGGTAGGATTCTGTAAAATAAATTAAAGGAAGAAAAAGAAATAATATAGTACAGAGACCTTAGTAATAGACTGTTGGGTGCTGACACTTGCTTTGCTCTATGGTCATGGCAAAGCCACTTCACCTGTCATATCTTTATTTTCTTCATTTATAGAAAGATATCTGTAGATTAATTCCTCAGCTACCACAAGAGATCTAGACACAGACTTGCCAAAACTTCAGGGGCAGACTAGTTCTGAGATTCTGCATGGTGTCCAGCTCTGACAGGGACATAAAGATTTTCTCTGCTGGTGTAAAGGGCGAAAGAGAACATCTGAAAAGTCTATCAGTATTTGCAATTCAGGATTAAGTTGAAGAATACTGTGCAAACATGGAATATTTTATTTAAAATTCTGAACATTAGAAAGGATGTATTAAAGATGTAAAAAGTCAAGCTCGTTCCATCTCTGCAGTCTTTTGCTCTGCGAAGCTGTGAACATTTCCTAAAGGCAGCCAGCAAAAACGACTGAAATGTCTGAACATGACATCGCTTTTTCTACTGCTAGGTATATGTCTTAAAATATGGCAGTACCTATCAGCATTTCGGGGAGCATTCGTTTTGTAGTGTCCCTTTCACACTTTTCCGAACAATACTACTTCTGATCTTGCAAAAAAATGCTGCTGTTTGAAATATGGCCAGATGATCAAACACTGGAAATGCAGCTAAAAATGAAAACTAGCTGCAAGTTAACTAAAGTCATATAAAGAAAAAAACCTTGACAAGTTTAAATAGGTTGTGTCCCTATTAACTTTTTCCCTCTTGCCTCCCAGGAAGGTCTCATTTGAGATTGAAATAGCGTAGTCCTTGTAGTCATGACACTGCATACCAAGTAGCTGCTCTTTTACTTCAGACAGAGGAAAATACTTTAATAGCTGCCTCTCTGAATGACAGCACCTACCTGCCTTGCTAAAACATGCCTTTCATCTTATAAGAAAAGCCACAACAAGACAGAAGGCTACTTACTAGTATTCCATAGAGTCCACGAAGGAGTATCAGAGACTGAAATTCACTGTGCCTCTGATCAGAAGATTTAGCTCCCTGCAGCATTCAGACAGTTGGTCCCATTATGGCCATCAGGCGGCTGAGTTAAAGGGTGGCCTTGCACAAACATAAACAGCTTGTCAGCACAAGCCAAAGAGGCGGGCCTGCCCTGCCAGCCACAATGCGAGCCAATGATTAGCTTCTTTGCATTCTGGGTGTTCAAGATATTGTGTTTCATTCTTAAGTAGAGGAACAAGAGGGACTGACTGGGAAGGGTTAGTACTTGACAGTTTACTGCTAGGGAGTAAAATGCTTAAGGTGGAAAGAAAAAAATATTCAATAAGTCACTTTAGGAAAAGCACATATTTGCAGTGTATTCATACAAACACTTTTAGAATGCCCAAAGGCAACCACAGTGCATTGTTCCATTTAGGTCAACCAATCAATCAAACAAAACCCCTGTGAAGAAGTTTAGCCCATATTCACTGTAAAAAAATTTCACTTGCAAAGTCTCTGATTTTTCTTATTCTTCCTAATGCACTTCATTTGCTGATACTGGGGTTTCACTTGTCTGTCACAAACATCTTACCCTGACCTTCTTAACCTGACCCCCCAACCATCACTGATCCTCCTATGATTGCTTCTCTTCATCTCCATCTTAACCACTTGTTCTTTTGATCTTGATCTCCCCAGAAGAGCACGGTCACAATATAAGCACCTTACGGTAAGGTTCTGTGAGACAACCAAGCTCATCTAGCAACTTACTGCTGTCAAAAGTGGAAGTGTTGAGTCCCCGCTCTCTTCAGCACCACACCATGCCCCCTGTCCATCTGTCTGTCCCCTCCCATCATTTCAAGGAAAGGTAATATAACACAGAAACAAGTACTTCTCTGCCTGTTTAGTGATCTTAACAAAGAGACAAAAGAGGTATTACATGGAGTGAATACTCCCTGAAATTTAAGCTCCTTCTGATCTTGCCTCAGTCATCTATGATCCCACCTGTCTTCCCAAGTTCCTCTCTCCTTTGTTGTTTGAACTGAATGTTCCTAGTTAATTGAATACCTTGCTTACAGCTGCTGATCCCATTTCATCACAGCTCTGTCCTACTTTCTTGTGCCTCTAGTTTGGCTGTGAGGCCTGTCTGCCACCAAAATCAGTCTCAACAAGTCTCTTATAATAACTCCCTGACTAATATCATGTTTTGTACTTCAGCCTCGGCCTCTTTGAGTTCTTTTCTGCTTTGGGAATAATTAAAATCCTCCATAAAAACCATGCCATCTTTTTGACTTTCACTGTTTTTTTTCCCCTGACCTTTCTGATTAATTCTTTGCTCAGCATCTGCCTCTTCCTCTCTCATACTCCCCAAGGCACCCTACTTCTCATTATATTCTATCCAGCTTGTACTATTTGCGTGTGCAGGTTCTTGTACCACTTTTATGTCAATGATTTATAAGCATGCATTTCTATCTAAAGGCAAGAAAGCCTTTCTCCAGTCCCGTATTTTACCCTGTGTTTTAGGCATAATGTATTAAATGCCTTTGACAGCTCCTAATTTTAAAATGCTTTTCTGAGGGCAAATTAAAGCAAGCCAATCACACTACATTCATTACTGCATTACTTGGAACAAGCCACTTCCCCCTGCTCTGCTTTGGTAAAGGAGCTGAGCCCTCTGCAAAAGCAGATGCTGAAGTTAGCACCTCATTCAGATGGGCAGGCATATCGCAGCTCTCAGGCTTCTGCTGACAGGCTGCACGGGAGTTCTGGCACATATTGCTGCATCACAATGTGCTGGGGTCACGTTTGCAAGTTCTTCTTCACAGTGAGACATACTAGGCACGTTCTTCAATTATATCTGACATGCTGGTTCAATTGCATGGCTCCATCAGCTGCCACCCAAGCATATAACCTATACTGCTCATACTTTCACCCAGATTTTCTGCTTTGTTAACCCTATGGTATCCACATGAACATTATCTTACCAGAGCTCTCCTCTAGTGTTTTTTAATATGCAAATCTGTGCCCAGATCCACCATGTGATCAGAGTATTTGATTACTTTAATTATTCTGATTACTGAGCCTGGATCTTATTCCCAATGCCCCTACATTGTTCTCCACAGAAAATTCAGCAACTGAGGTCATCTTTTGTTCCATACCCCAGCCACATTGCCTACATCTCCATGAAAGCCATGCTTTCTTGTCCTGAGCTTCAAGGCCTTTTCAGAGTTTCTCCTTTCTTATTGATCTGCTCCCACAGCTTTCTTCATCATAAGGCCATCCTCTCTTCCTACAAAGCTCTCTTTTTTGGGTTTTGTTCTTTTTTTACCTTGTTCTCTATGTAGAGAATGCCTTGCTTCATCAAGTTATCTATTCTTCTTTCTTTTCTATAATCCACGTCAGAAAATACAGAATGAACGTATCAGAATGATAGTGAGGAGCAATACATAGGTGACAAGTCACTCCAGAGAGATGTTTCAACTGCATATATAAATCAACATGTGCTAGAAATTTTCTAACAATCAGCCATATAACATGTCATGCACCTTTCGCTGTTAGATTTTTTACAGAACAGGATAGGCGTTAAAAGCCCTTGATGGATATAGACCAAGTGCCCAAACACTGTATATGAGATTGTGAAAAGACTGCTATGAAAAGACTGACTGCAGATGCACAAGAGAAAGCAAGCTAGCTATTGCATCTCTGATTCCCATGGCAATTTATTTAAGATGCTAATTCAGTGTAGGCACAAATAAAGAAACAAAAGAGAGAGCAAGAATGAGCTGATTTAGTGGACTATGTTGAAAAGGCACACTTTAGACAAAGTCACTCTGAGTATAACTACTGTGACTCCGGTCATAGAATTATGCCAAGAATGAAGCTGACTCTTTGTCCTTGAGCCTTGTATGGCGCAGGAAAATTGTTACCAGCACTGCCAACAGTACCAACCCAGATACCAGCTAAGTGAGAAAGCCAAGCTGATTTAACAGCTTACTTTTACTGAAAGGATCATCCTGGCCCCTCTCTTCATCGCCATTCCCAGCTGCCCAGGCCTGCCCCCTCCCTTACACATGTTCCACTAATGGTTTGAAAGCTCACAGAGCAAATTCGTCTTGCTGGATGTTTTTCAGACAGGTTAATGATCTGACTCATCTCCCTGCCACGTTAAACAGCACAAGAACCAACAGAGGGAAGCAGTAAACACATGTGGCTGGAAGCAGGAAAGAGGTGGAGACCAGAATCACCAACCTCTTTTTCATAAGCAGAAAGCTGGCTGTCAGCCCCAGAAGCTATCATCGATTCTGGAGTGAGACCTAAAACTATGAGCCCCAAACCTGTGCCACTCAAACACAAGGTCCCAAAAGCTCCTGTAGCCACATGTTCGATTTCTGGCATGTGCTAAAATGTCTTTTTGAAATGCATTTTCCAAAGGAAGGTGAGGCTTTATTTTCATTAAAGGCAAGTTTCTGAAAACATAGCAATCATTTGATTTCCTAGGGAAAAAAAAAAATCTGGATATGAAAGAGCTTCTGATGAGCAAAAAAAGGAAAACATTTAAGTTTTCTGCATCAGAAACCAGAAAGTATTTGGGTTATGAAGCACCAGAACTTTGCCTACTCCCTAGGTTGCAGGCTCCATGCAATAGTATTTTGACTCTGTCATCTTCCATATTACCATACATGCATCTGGCTTCTACCATTTATTGTTTGCTTGGTAAAACTGGAGGTTTTTTCCTTTCCCTTTTTGTGGCCTCAGCCTAGCCTCACTCTGCCCTTTCTTCTCAAAACACAATCCCGGCTGGATGCTATTTTGCTTGTCCTCTGCTTCTCCTTTGGGGGCCAACAAGAAATCTCAGGCCTCCTGAGGCTCAGTCTGACCAGTTTATATCTATGCCTCTGCTGGGAGCAGACCTCTTCTGCTACTCCAGCAGTAGCCACGGATGCTGCAGAATGGAATAAAGCAAGAAGATTTTTGTCATGTTTTACTGGCCTGGTTTCAATTTTAAAGTGGGTCTCAAATTATTCCCAGAAAGCACACAAGCTCAAGCAATAAAAGACAAATAGTGACAAAAGAAGTGAAACGCTGTAGATGAATTGTTTCATTTTAATTTTGAAAAGGAAAAAAAGTGGCAGAAATGGCAAGGCAAAGAGATCATGTGCAGATGTAGCACACTAACAGATGAGGCTGCAATCAATGGGAACTTGGGCTTAGTCCCAGCTCAGGCCATGTGCATTTTGAACTTTGAGCTTTTGGATCATTTCCTAATTAGAGAGTGAGCGACACGCTGTAGAACTATTTAACCCTTTGGTGGTGCCTTATGAGGTCTAGCAAATGCCAGAAAAGACTGTGGGGATGTGTCCAAAACCTCTGGAGGCCACATCTGACTACAGGAAATATCCCTGTGCTCCAAATGGCTTAGGGAAATGTCTGCTGTCAGCACCTCACTCTTCATGGCTCTCTACCCAGAAAGGTCAGGCTTACAACTATTCCTTCCTGCACTGCTGAATGATTGCTGGGATCCCACTCCCCACCCCCAATATGCCAGCTCCCCATTGAGAATCTACCTCTCTTTAAGGCTTGCCATGTCTCCTCCAAACTCACCAGTAATGCCACACCAAGGATCAGATCAAACAGAGATACGTGCCTGAACTTAATAGTGTAAATAATGCCACACTGCACACAGAAACTTGCTTCTCTACTTCACAGAAGTGGAAAAGCAGCAGACTATTATAAATTGTAACTGTAACCAAAAATACAAACATAGCATTAAAAGCTGTATGGAAAGAAAGAAGGGTTATATAGCTGATGTACATCAACAGCTGTCCTGTTATTTCTATCCTATCTGACTACCACTGGTGTTCTAGATAGATCTGGCGTAGTGACTTCATTTTGTATACCCTGCTGTAAAGTGCTAATATTATGTCTCACCTATTTTACGGAAGCACTGTGTAGATACATTTACAGTGCTTTGAAGCTTTCACTGAAGACCTTTTGGACATACAAACTGTTACTACTTTCGTTATTGACTTGAGAAATACATCTTTCAAAAGCCAATAAACAGGTTAACTACTTTGGCAGAGTAAGTTTTGTTTAGTATTTCCTGCCACCTCTACGGTCACTCATGCCAAACATATCAAATACACTAATAAAAGGAGAGGCACCTCCAAAAATATATGCATCATGGGTAAAAATTAGCTTTAGGGTTGTAGAGCACAGTAAACCTATAAGCTTAAATTCCATCTCTGCAAGTTTTCTCCCTATTTTCCTTGAGTCCTGTGTCCTGGTAAGTGGCGGTTCACAGGCTCCAGTTGCCACAGAGCTTGGAGGAGGCCTTTCAAGTACAAAGTACTCTTTGCACATGCCTTTCATTTGTCCTTCAGGTGTGCTCTGGCTTCTTGCAAACTAAAGGCCTCAATTTCCCATCTCACCCTGAAGTCTGATCGTCTGAGAGTTTTTGAGCCTCGAGGTTTGTCTAGATTGCACTGTGACAGCAGGGTAGCCAGAAATATCAAAGCTAGCTCTAAAATAGCTGTCTAGTATTGTGCTGCTAAAGTACTAGAGAACTCAGCCAAGAAGGAAAGCAAATTAACCTGTCTTGGAGACCATGTTGTCATAACTGGGCTTGTATACACAAGCTGGCTATAAGCCACTTTGAGCTGTGCTATACTACACTACAGGCATTTCTCTATTAACTTCTGTGAATGAATCTAGATACAATATTTAAATTCCACTGTTGTTCAGTGATTCATGCACTTCTTGTGGGATTTTTCAAACAGTGCTGAAATACCCTTTAGCTATGATTAGCCTTAGAGTTCACAAAAATATTTCAGAAGGACAAATGTTTTGGCTTTGAAGCAGACCTACATTCAGAGTGTCAGGTACTTCCAGAAAGAGCCACTGACACCAACAGCACACATTCCACCCTAATTTCAAATTACAATACAACTCGTCTGTGAGGAACGCTTTTCTAGGTAACAGTAAAACATTTCCAGCAGTACCTTTGGAACTGTCAAACTGGTAGGAAAAAAGATGCCATCTCCCTTATTAGGTATGGCCTTTGCAATGTGGGCTTGTTCACAAGGAAAAAGAAATAGCTTCCCCAGTTCCTCACACTTCCCTGTGGGCTGAGATGCCCCTGCTCACACAGATGATGAACTCTAGGGAGGTATTCAAGAGAACTCTTTTGTGAAGAACTTGCTGTCGGAAAACAAATAGATACGATTAATTAGAAGACTGTCTGCAAGAAAACAGTGCCTCCTGCTCCCATTATAAACCCTATTCATCTTGAACTCAGTGGTAAATATCTTGCTTGCTTCTTTGGCACAGAATCAAACCTCTGCATCAGCAAGAGCAAAGGATGCCCAGAGACCAGAGGGTATTTGCCCATCACAGGAAAAATTCTCAGATTAGCAATGCAGTGACCTTGGTTCAAAGAAAGCACTAATCCATGCCTTCCTTCTAAGCATATGAGAACTCCCGCTGATTTCACTGTCACATCAATGAGGTCAGCCATGGATTTAGCCAGGAACTAAAAGGAATTAACTCCCTTCACACACACTTACCCTGAATAATGGCCAGAGAGGTCTGTGCTTCACAGTGCAGATGTGACTTGTCCCTCCCACTCCCAATGTAGACCAGCAGTTTACCTCTCCTTGAATGAGACTACCCATGCATTTTACGTCTGCCTACTTGCTGAATTGGAGTGAGGGGGATATCAAGACAAATGTTATACCCAGCTTACTTCTACACCCCCTTTCCACCCAGCATGCCTAGAGAAAGTGTGCTAGTTATCCAGCATGCGGAAACACTTAAATAATTTAAACACTTGAAATGGAACTGCAGAGGCACAACAGAGGTCAGAATCATTCACTTGAATGAACAAATGCTTTTAAAAGATGGCAATGTGTACTTATAGAGGCCCACAAGCAAAAACAACAGTCCAAGTTTTCAGTATCCTTATATAACAGGTTAGTAAGAGGGAATTTTGATGAATTCCAGATGTTCTCGTGTCAGCTTCCTGGTGATTACCCATTCCCCTATAAAAATAGGGCCATGCTAGTTCTCAAGAAAAGCTCTGTTATGGTGATATTTTGAACAGTAGGAGAGGGAAGAAGACCTTAATATCAAAAGACATTACAAACTTTAGCCATGCAGGATAACCCAATTAAAATATAAAAGTCCCCCAATCCAAGGAGCATATGGCTAAAGCTGTCATGTAATCAGAACAACCACCCCCATGTCTGGATTTAATTATGTCATGCCATTTTATAGCAGCCTAAGAAAGCTGAACTGGGGTCAAAACAATCCCAGAGTAATTCTTCAGTCTAGTACACATATAGGAACCTGGGTAAAAATGGTTAACGGACAGTATCAGCAGACTGAGCATACAAAGATTCTTATTAAAGGCAAGAAAAACAAGTCTATAGACAAATGGCTTACTGCAGAGTGAAAGCACTAATGCTATCACAAATTTCTGTCTGGCCTACAAAATTCAAGCAAACCTACTAAACAAATGCATACTGAAAGAACTGAGTTCTTTTCAGTATGCTCTCATTGATTTGAAAACACAATTAATTCATAGAATGCTAAAATGGTTCAGAAATATATATTTTGAGTTCTGCATGTATTCAAACCAAATTCTCCATAAGAAAACATTTGCATGAGATTGTAAGTTTGTATAGCAACTATAAGTTATGGGGGAAAATATACATAAGAACATACTCGTAATTAATATGGAAGGACAAAGGACATGGCTGAGAATTAAACATGACCCATTTAATTTTGTATTTAATGTCAGCCTAAAATCAACTAAATTGTATCTTTTAATTTGCAAACAAAATGTCTGGATAGATTTCTTGCAAATATTGACTGGGTTGAAGTCTTTTGAAATATTACATAGCCAGCAAATAAGTTTGGGGATATTGTATATTCTATCTCAAGCAAATAAATAAAATATAATAAATATACATTTTTACGTATATACAAAAGCAGCACTACTGCTATGTAAATTAGTAAAGGTTTTCTGAAAATATGCAGAATGAAATAAATTTTAATTTCTATAACCTGGATCCAGCATCACTATACTTTCACAGTAATATGAGATCAGCTCCATCTCCGTTTGCTTTTTGTTAACAGCCATTTAAAAAACAAAATAAAGCCAACACATTTAGTTCAGCATTCAGTCTTGTTATTGCTCTAAAAGTAGTGAATATGCCACCTCATTCCCTGAGCAAAGACTCCCTGATTTCTGTTAAAACAGTCACAGATGCTTGATTGCAGCCCAGTGCTTTACCAGGGCCTCTGTGTTGACCCTGCCTACGACATGGATTAAATTATAGCTTGCATACTGTGATTCTATTTGCATGCAAGGAACAAAATCTGCTGCAAAGCAATATTGCATAGTACCCAGTGTCTGGATGAACAGCAGGCCTTGAAAATTTCTGTGCATTCACTTGTGATTTTCTGCATACTTGTCAAGATCAGCAATGTGCCACGTTTAAAGGAGACTTTGAAAAGATTGTTGTTTGCTCTTGGTTGCTTTCTGACTTGAGCTGAAAAAGACCTCACAGAAGGAGGCAATGATAATTGCAATATAATTGCTAAAATTAAGTAATAGCTTGGATTAATGCAGTAATTTCAAAGCTATATTTCTTGGACATTTTAAGGTCAGGTTAAAGACTGCAAAAAGCATAAACCAGCCAGAAAGGAAGCTTATCTTGCAGTCAGACCCACTGGCATCCCTAGATATGACGATGCCTAAAACAAAACACGTGCACCCCTTGATATTCCAAAGGATTCAACAGTGGTACTGTGCACAATTCAGAGTAACAGGACACAGGCACTCTGCAAAGGAGGTATTTTGCAGATTCAAAAATCTGTTTAATTTTTGAATGAGGGAAGAAGTTAAATTTTCCCAGTAGCATTTTAAAAAATGAAACTGAAGATGTATGGACCAATCTTTTTGCCTTTCACTTGCTTTCTCATCTACAGTAATCTCAGCCTCTACAACAAGCGCCAGTATGACTTCTTAAATGGGAAAGAACCCACAGAGATTATACCATCCTCAACAGAGTTAATTACCATTCAGATTTTTTTAAGAAATCTTATTACAGCTACTTGCTACGTGGAGGTATTGAATGCCATGATGTCTGTCCAAAGGTGCATTTTGTCATCAATTGTGCATTTTTAGTGCATTTTGATAATATCATCTATAAGCATGGTAATTTCATATTTGTCCATTAAAGTGACCCTGCTTTCAGCAGTTAATAGATTGACAGTCTGTAGTGGTTAGGGTGATATTTTTTGTGCTAGGTATTTACCTCATTGAAAAAATCAGCCAAAACCATTGAGTTATTTCTGAGAATAAGACTAAGAAAAATCAGATTGCTTTGCATGGTAAAAATTCCAGTGCCTTTATTTGAGAACCATTACAATCCTCTGCTTTGCAGTAGGAGCCTGAACACTAAACAATAAGGAAAGGCTTTATTCCAGAGAATGTCTTTTTTAAAATCACATGAATATGTACAGTAACTTCATTGTGTCCTGATGCATTCTCATGTGGGAGATGAATTTTTGATGTGATATAAGTACCTTTCTTTGTCCTTATATTTAGTCTTATTATTTGACACTCATTAACAGAATTACAGAATCACAGAACCACAGAATGGTTCAGGGGGAAAGGATCCTCTGGAGTTACCTGGTTCACTCCCCCTGCTGAAGCATGGCCACCTAGAGCCAGCCGCGAAGGACCATGTCCATTCAGGTTTTGAGTATCTCCAAGGACGGAGACTTCACAACCTCTCTGGGCAAACTCTGCCAGCGCCCAGTCACTCTCACAGTTAAAAACTGTTTCCTGATGTTTAGATGGCACCTCTTGTGTTTCAGTTTGTGCCCATTACCTCTGCTACTGTCACTGGGCATCACTGAAAAGAGCCTGGCTCCATCTTCTTTACCCAACCTCCCCTTCAGGTATTTGTACACATTGATGAGATCCTCCCTGAGCCTTCTTTTCTCCAGGCTGAACAGTCCCACGTCTCTCAGCCCTTCTTCGTAGGAGAGATCCTCTAGTCCATCATCTTCATGGTCCTTTGCTAGACTCTCCAGTATGTCCATATCTCTCATATACTGGGGAGCCCAAAACTGGACCCAGCACTCCAGGTGTGACCTCACCTGTGCTGTGCTGAGTGGAGGGGAAGGATCACCTCCCTTGACCTGCTGGCAATACTTTTACTAACGCAGCCCAGAGTACCACTCGCCGCCTTTGCTGCAAGAGTACTAATACTTGAAGAAAGCCTACTTTGGGATGCTAGTTTTTGATGCCAATGAAAGACTTTGTCCTCATTGTAAAAACAGTTAATGGGTCAAGTTATATATAAGAAGAAGAATATAAGAATAACACACACCTGGATTTGGGCACAAATTTTTTGGTCAAAGAGAATGGAAGAGATTATGTGAGACCAAACAATGCACATACTTCCTTTCTTCTTCATTTATAAGTCTGATTTCTCCTCTCCCATTACCAAGCCTCAATCAATTATTACAAAGAGAAGATTGATGAAATGTGAAGAGAGAAAATCAGAAACCCCGTTTAGGTAGACATTTTGTTCCAAGAAATAAAATAAAATTAAAAAAAAAATAAAAATCAAATACTCTGTAACGTTCTCCAGAGATATCAGTACTGCAGCCACATTTACATAAAGGGTTGCACCAGAGATAGCCTTAAGCATAAACCTTGCAGCAAAGATATTAAGCAATACACATCAAACCCAGTTCAACAAAAGAGGCCAGATTCACAGGGCACTGAAGGAAGTTCTCTGGCATGAAGTATTCCCACAGGCAGCTCTCGCAGAAGACAGTAACTTTACATACTGTCCTGCAAAAATTCCCCAACATGAAATACTGCTTTTTTTACTGTATACTGTGCTAACACAATTTCCTCGCTGTCAGGGCTGTGCCTTCCCTATTTGCAGCTATGTTAGCAAGCTCAAGACCTCATAGTCATCAAGAAGTGGGCTTTGCAGGTGAGTAATAGTGGAAGGGCTTGGTCCAGACAGAGCCAGTGGAATCTGTTTGGTGAATAAAGCCAAGTGAATAGAAAAGACTCCCCTATCACTGTATTTCTCCACGTTAGCTCTTAGTGGGATCATACTTTGTCTATAGCAAATAAAATGGCCAACAATTGTTAGTAGCATCAATTAAGCCATTCATTGTGCCTTTTGGAAAATGATGGATGGAGTTTCTTGTACCATCCGCACCCCAGCTGCACTCTTTATCAATTCCTCCGTCATGGAAGTTGTGCTATTTGAGCATCTGCTCTGAATCAGTAGATAAACAAACCACTATGGACTTCTTTGTACACACATACACATTGACAGACAGTCCTGTAAAGAGACTGCAATCCATTGACCCAGAGAATTGCACTGTGAGTTGATAGGCAGCCCTACATCTACTTTTAATCTCCATACCTGATTAAACTGATCAGTTGAAGGTCCTTCTTAAGCTTTCTTTATAAACACCTTTATTTAGATTGATCACCAGAAGCACAGATGATGACATAGTGATGTTGTGCCACTTGCTCTGGCAACACCCAAACTTTCCTCAGTGACAGAGGGGAAGCATATTTACTGGAAAAGGCTTTTCAGACAATAGGGTCAGAGTAGTGTGGGGGTCTCTGCAGCTGAAGGATCTAAGCAATCATTTTGCAGTTCCTCCATAAATCAGGGCTGCATAACATCAGCTCTGATTTCTCCTAGGGCTAGCTGGCTGAGGATGAATGAGCATCAAAGAGCTTTCTTCTTTCTGCCCTCCAGAGCACTTGCAATAAGATAAGGTTCCCTCTGTGTCTAAGTGCCCTCACATTTTCAAGAATAAAGCAAAGCAAAACCTTTCAGAAGATATTTTAAGGACACAACTGTTTTTTAAAAGCATTGCCCTAAGCCAATGATGTGGTCTTTTGTTGCCCCAAGAAGATAAACTCATACTTCCAGAGAAATAAATATACATGTTTTGCATGGTGGTCCTCCCTTACCTACACTCTCTGATGCTGACCATGAAATGAGCATTTCTGGAAAAAGAAATTAGCTGTGACTATTATTTCAGTGCAGGAACAGGCAAGGTCAGAAACAAAGGAAGCCATCACGAGTCTCCTAATAATTAAAAAGAAAATAATTACTTTTCTCATCAATAATTATTGATTTCTAGAAGACCTTTGAAGTCTATAGCATGGTGTTCATTATAAGCGCTATATAAAGCTATCCATGTTACATGTTCACTCTGTTAACTTTCAATACGCTCTTAAAAAAGCTGAACAAATTATCTCTTTCTCGTTTTAAATTGCGCAATCTTGGTTTCATAGAGAAAAAGAGCATGCTGGCTATCCCTCCTGTAGGAATACTGACAGTTGGGAGCCTTTCAGGATAAAATTTTGCCATGAGAATATGCAGTATGAGTTAGATTCACTTTTAGGATAGCTACGTTTTGGCCCAAGGTTAATATCTGTATTGTCCTGGGAACTCCAAACATGCTAAAATAATTTGGGTGTTAGTTGATCTAATTCTTTGATCAATTTTCAGCCTCACTGCTTCACTTTTACATAGTAATTACCTAATGCCTCAGCATTAACTAGTGCCTAATTTAAAATCTGTCTGAGGGCTACACATACTGCAACAAAGCTGTAACAATCTATGGATTCAGATATGTTAGTAGTGCAACACTCAGAATGTCAAAGGAGTCAATGTCCTAAATGTCCAAAAACATAGCCCTGCCACCTCGGAGGAAGTACTTCTCCGCATTCTGCCAAGAGAGAGCCAAAGACATATATTCCAGTGAACCTGTTTTCATCCAAAGACGGTTGGAAGCTGGTGCATTACAACATATTCAACAGAGGTAGCTCACAGTCCGTAGGCTCTCTCATTTTTTAAAAAGACCCCTTGCGTGAGCAAATTCCCACTGAATTGAAAAGGAGGAGGGGACAGAAGTATTTAACTTTTTTGAATGACTCTCCTAGATATCTAAAGGAGTCTCAAAAGAACTGAAGCCTTTAAATTAAGGATACCCATCTTTCCAAATGACAAACAAGCTTTGATGATTTGGTTATTTCTGATTTACTGCCTTTAAAATTAGGTCATTACTTTTAGGAATGCTTTGAAATACATGAATGATAGGAGAGGATTTTAGAATGTTCATAACAGCAATCCATACCACTCCTGGGGATAAATTATTTTGCCTTTGACCTTCTAGCTTATCCATTTGGGAATCATATTATTGTCTCATAAAAAAAGAGGTACCTGTCTTAATATTCCTGAACTAATGAGTTCTGCAAGATCCTTTCAAAGTACTAGCTAACCAGACTGATAAACTACTGCTTTATCCATCCAGATCAAGCTGGATTTATGATTAATTGCATGCGTGCAAATAATCCTTCAGACTCTTCAGACTCTTTTATTCATTGTTCCCTGTATGGGGAAAAAAAAAAAAAAAAAAAAGGAAAAAAAGACATTTGATGAGTACAAAAGCCCTTCATGTTTGGCAGCTTGCATTCATTTAGATTCTTTCAACTGCTTTATGGAAGGGACAACGGTGACACTATCAGAATATATGTAAATTTTGGTTGACACCAGTGCCCGCTGTTAGTGCTAAATATGTCACCACAGTTATACAAGTTGCAGTGTCAATGCAAAAAGAGATATTATTGCAAAGCATAATTTCAAAATTAAATCCAAAAACCCTGAGAAATTCAACGTATTCAAAATTAAATCCAAAAACCCTGAGAAATTCAACGTATTCTATCTTTCCAACTGCAACATGGCCCTCTGGGATCTTTTAGCTTTTTTATTCTTGCATATGCAACTAGGTATATGACCTCATAATAAAAACAGCACTTAGAAATCATAGTGTTTTGCACAATAGAAATTTCCAGAAAGAACTATTGTGAAGTTTTCTCAAGTTATGTCAGTTACATTGCTCAGTTAAGTTATAGCTTGTTTTCCTATGCTACGGCCTTGCCTCACGAAGGGTGATCTGAAGAGTGTACAAACTGAATAAATGAAATACCCTCAGAACAGAATAATGTATTACAGTATGGCTTTGTAAACTGTAGTTGTTTTGACTGATTTCGGACAGCAGATTCAGTCCTAGTTTATGGGTATAAAAAATACCGCGTACCTTACACCATACTGTTCAAAAAGATAATGTTAAATGTACTTGTCAGATGGGCAGAGAGATGGGAAAAATTGGTCTTACAGAAAATACAGATGAAGACTCTTATCCCATATTATGATCCCTGCTATTCACCTGCTTGAATCACAGTATATGATCCATGATGAGCCAATTACTATCTGATTATCATGTTTCATGTTGCTGCTATTTCATGTCAACAATTAACATCGAAATTTAGACCCTGTAAATAACCACAGGTAAACATGGTTCATCAAACTTAATAATAATATTATTACCTTAGTAATTAAGTTTATCATGAGTTTTATTAACTTAGTAATTGACAATAATGTCTTAATGATTTTAAGGGGAATCTTCGTTGGTGACCCACAACTATTTTGTAATTATAGTCATGCTTTGGTCAGTTGAGTTAATTTCAATTAACATACTTCATTAACTTGATAGCTAAACATTAACAGCCTAAGGGAGATACTTCAAGTGAATCAGTAAGACAGTTTTAAAATAAGGTCACAGTAAGTGTATGTTATTTTCTTATTTCAATTACATGGAATTTCAAGCCCATATTTAGGCAAACTCTGGTATCTTGGTGACCAATTCAGTTATAACATATAACTACTGACATCTGTATTCTGAATTCAGGTAAACGGCCAAAACAAGAAAGGTGGTAACTATATGATAAGGGCTTTTTGCTTTATTTTTAATACAGCTTGTAAGCAATCTGGGGCCAAGGATTACTTTCTGTTTCTGTACACTATCTAGCTCAGTGACCTTCCAATAAAAGCATCCCTAGATGCTACAGCAATAGTAATTTCTCTACATTTTGGAGACTTAGGCAGGGGTTTTCAATGTTTAATCCAGGCAAGCAGTGAATTAACTGCCTTCAGCTGAAAGCCTGCCAGCTGACAATCCTTCCCTGTGCACATGGCATTTGATGTCTGCCATTTTAATATTTTGACATTTTTGTGAGAGACATTATCCTGAAAGGTCACCACTTGTCTCAGCAGTTGGCTGGCTGCCACTCAGCCTTGGGAAACTTGGTTCCACAGCTGTCATCAAAAAATGACCATTTCCACAGCTAAGTTTCAGGAAAGCTATGAATTTCTGACTGTATATGAGGGAAAAAGGAGACAAGAGGAAGGAAAGAGAATCTCCAAAATCACCTTTCACTTGCTACAATGAAAACAGGCATTTCTACCTATAAATCTGTAAGACAGGCTGAAATATTGCAAAAGCAGTTTATGAACAACAGATTGACCAAACATACCTGTGTTACAGCAGCATTATCAAGGGGTTATACCATGAATATCTTTAGCCCTCTATGTGTAGCAAACAACACAACATGCATATTCTCCCCCCAGTCATTTAAAGGCAGTCACCTGTTAACTGTGATCACGCATTTTCACATGGCTCATAAAAATACCATACAGTACCACAATGGTCCCTAAGAAATAACAAGATCTGTAAATAAAGCAAGAAATGTGATATGGCAACACAAACTGGCTACAGCCTGCGCTTCTTGATCAATTAATCTGACATTTCTACTTGGTACTGACCACAGACTGGTTTCGATAAGCAGATTTCATTCACAGCACAGTAAGAATTCACTAACTATAAACTCAATAGGACAATGGCACTATAGAAGCTTACAATTAGGAGAATTAAAAAACCAAATAAACCAATACACTGTTCCTTCAGTGCTATGAGACCAAAAAACACTAACAAATACCCATTCTTTTCCTTACAGTATCACCACAACAGTGAGAAACCTTCAACCCCGTTGCTTCCCAACCACCTTACTACCCTGCCTTCAGCCACACAGTAGATAAAAATCATCTTCATGTACATACAAAGTGAGATTAATGAAAAACACGTATTGCTCACCGTGCTATGTTCATTGTCCTTAATCAGGTCAGACGCAGACTTACTGGTGCCCCTTATGATGACTATTTGTTTGCGCTTCTGATAAGGTACTGTTGAGTTTCTTAATGAGAAGTAAGAGTTTGCATTTATGGATTTTTAAAGAGAAGATTTCAGGTGAAAAATACCATGGCAGATTTCTCTCCCATGCGCTCAGGAGCCACCTATTACTGCTGAAGCATCTTTCTCACTAATTCTAATATTATCTAATCTAAGCAGAAAAACATCCCTCTAGAAGTTCCTCCTGCATTTGCTTGGCTTCTCTCCTCACAAAGCAGCAAGGAGACATCCCAAAAATCAAACACAACTGCAAACTATTTGCTCCGGAAAGCTTTTATGCATCCTTTTCCCTCAGTAGCTCTTCTACTGAAAGGCAGAACAATACTGCAGAGAAGCTTTCCCTGGCAGGATGTTTTCAGCCTTCGTCTCTCTGCTTTTCCAAGCAGAAGACTGAGGTAGAAACCCTAATTAGCAATCTGAAAGCACTACACAGGCAAAGAATACTTACATTTGCAACTGTATTTGTGATATTTGCGCACTGATCCAGCGACTGGTGATTACAAAGAAGAGAAAGAGCTTTTTAGGCTGTCTTTCAAGCCTCACAGCACTGAAAAGAAGGCTGTTATCTGAAAGCTACTCATTTTCTATATGCTGTGCTCTACTTGCTTCCCATGTGCATACAACACAGCTGCCAGATTTAATAACCATGTCAGCCTGCTTTCCCCATAAAGCAGCAGAGAGATGACAGGATGAAGATGAAGTAGCCAGCACGTTAATCGGTAGTTATGGCTGCACTAAGCCTTGAATGAATGTCACAGGTTTATTGCCCTTGAAGAAAAAAATTAAACAAATCAACACTATTTGTGAAATAAATGTGCAAAAGGATTTCAGAAATGTTAATCCATACTTGCCTCAGTGACATTAAAGTACATTAGAGATATTTCTCCTTTTTTTCCTCAGTTAGTAAATCCTAGGACTTAATTCCCTTTTACTATCCTCCTGATCTTTCAGAATACATTCTTCCTCGCAGTGCATGCTTGTACCCCAAAAGAACAAAACATTAACTGACAAATCAGCTGAGCGTCACTCCTCTCCGGTTCCTCTCTGGAAGGAAGTATTTCCATACCTGTCTCTCTTTGCTGTCCTCTTTCAGGAAAAATACAAGTTAATAAAAAAGGGGGAAGATTCTCCTTTACCATTTAAATTCTCCCACGCGCAGTGGTTCCTAGAGCACTGGACTTTAGCATCAGATGTGGCCAGTTCACCACCAAGGTGGAGCATTGCCGTACCTCCAGCTGCAAAACCAGTTCCATGTGAGGGAAGAGTGGGCAGAGTTTGCGTGACAAGAGAAGGTGCCAGTCAAGCAATCAAAAACAACAAACTGAAAATAAGCCCAGAAACGTTCAGTTGAGTTTGCAACAGTGCGGGGATGCCGCAGAGATCATATGACATCTGTGCGCGTCTTTTTCCTCCTCTCATTTATATTCCCTTCACTTCCCTTGGAGGCACCTGTCTCAGTGGGGAGTGGTTTCTGTGGAAACTACGGACAGTCGGTTTTCCCCTCGGAGAAAACGTTACTATGGCAACCTTATATAATGTATATGGCCTAGATTCTTCCTTTAAAATAATCCAGCGCTGAAATTCTCATTACAAAATTAGAATGGATACAGGAGGCGGTAAAACGGGGGGGGGGAGGGGGGGGATATAGTTATTTAAAGATTGCATTAGAAAGGTAGGATAAAAAAAACCCACATGGTATTACAAATGGAATGAGAGTGTAGGGGGCACTGTCTTTGCACCACTCACAAAGAAAAAATAATTTGTGAATTCCGGTAAACAAGGTCTATTATTTAGCATGTGTGGGAAGGAAGGAGGAAGGGAAGCATTTACTTGACATTACGGGTCAATGTAGGAATCAATACTGCATTTTACAGAGTGGAGCTTTTTTCTGTGTGTTTATTCTTCCAGCAACCAGGACTTCACTTACTGATGTAAGCCCAAACACTGCTTACATCTATCCCATTCAAAACTGAAATATCAAAGTCACTTACTCCACATTATGAAATCACGCTACATTGAAACTCAAGGAATCTCCTGAAAGGAGCTGCATGAGTCAGTGAGGCATAGCGTGCAGTGGAGCAGAAGCAGAAAAGGCACACTGCTGTTTGTATGACTTTCACCTCAGCCCAGAGGAAACAAACCTGCCCACAGCCACAGTGGGGAGGGCAGATCTGTCAGATCATATCGAGCAAGACAGGGAGGTTGGGCCCCCCATAATGGAGCGGGGCAGGGTGAGGAGACTTTGCCTTCTAAATCAGCAGCTGAGGACCCACCTAGTTTGGGAGTTACATGAAGCGGTAGCCATGTCACAGACATTTTGTGACCCCTGTGAAATAGGTAGGTAGATGTCTCCCTCCCTATCTGCAACCACCCTTGCAGATAACCCTTTTATTGGAAACACAAATCAAAAGTCAAATGGTTAAGAAGGCAGTTTAGCTGCTTGTTTAACTCCACACAAAATCAGTGATTACAGTTTGAAAAATATTGTTGGGGAAACTTTAGTAAAATCTGACTTCTGAGGTATCTGTGTTATGACTCAGTGGATCAAGATCTCTCCTGACCTGCCAGTCTAGCAACTATGATTAGCATGAACTACATTCTTATAAATGCGAACTGATTTTTCTTTTCTAATTCTATTCAGAAAATTAACAAGAAAGAGCACCTCACCTACAGGACACTTCCCCAAAACTTACGTGAGGTCCTCTGACACTCCACTGTGCAAAGGGTCTCTCCAGGTGGGACAGAGCAGGCAGGAAGCATTGCTTCAAACCCCACACATTTATGTTCCTTTCTTGTGTAGCAGAGACACTTTTACAAATAAGACCCATACTGCCTGAAAGGAGGTGGTGTTTGGGATGCTGCTTCTCTTTTTAGCTTCACCAGCTAAAAAACCTGCTGGTGCCATAAGTGATGGGACATTCTCTAATACAAAATCCCCCAAAAGGGTTTCCATGTACCAGGAAAAGTTTGACTTTTAAGTTACAGAAGAAAATTGCTCCATAACTTGCATTGAATACCCAAACTGACCTAGACAGGAGATGTACTCTGACAACCACACAGAGCAGTATTTTGTCAGAGGCTGTGCACACCTTTTTGTTTGTAAAACTCAAGTGTTATATGAAGATGCGAAAGCATTGAACATTATCTCCTTCTACCGAGAAAAACAAAGGAGATTTGGTGCATGGTGTTAAATTCAATTGGATTTGAGAAAGTTCAGCACTAGCAGGACACACTCTGCATCTTACATGACTGACACTTTTATGATTTATTGAATATCACATTCCTAGTCAAACATTACACAGGAGTCAGGCCTCCCTTTGAACCCCGTGGCTCTCATGTTCTGTCCACAGGACATAACCACCACAATGTGTTACAATCTTTTGGCTTGCAAAAAAAAAAAAAAAAAAAAAAAAAAAAAAGGAAAATATTTTTATCAGAACATCTACATCCACTTCTGAATTAATCTTACAAAATTAAAAAATAATTGGACAATGTCTAGTTTAGTGGCCCTAGGAAAGACAATATATTCAAAAGAAAAGCGCTAAAATGAAAAGATTCCTTACGGAGATTAGAAAGAGCTAAGCTGTCACTCAAACTCATGCAGTTCTGACATTTTGCTGCATAAAACCTTGAACTTCAAAGAGTACGTTGCACAAAGACAGCAACAGGGACAAATTGAGAAATTAATATTATAACAAGATAAAGCAATGAAGTTAATAGCTTATTTTTTAAAAAAAGCTGCAAATACCCACCATAAAGTGACATAAAAAGCTACTTTTCATAGCTGTGCCAACTCTCCCAATACAGAAAAGCATAGCACAGTGAAAGCCCACATGGTTACACAGCTTCTGGACTGAGTTAAGTAACCTTTAGCCAGCTCAGCATGGAAGCAGCATGAACTTGGATCCCTCCCCATTTATCTGTATAAATATTCTGCGTGTATCCAATTCATGGGCAGTTGTGGCTTCCTTGAGCATCAGATACGGTGTTTGGAGACCAGCCTCAAAGTTGGGCATCTCATTATTACCATTAGTTAACATACAGCATTTAGATTCCTCTCCTTAAACTCTGCTTTTAGCTACCTGGGGATCCCAAGTTACCCAGATTTCTGGTCACACTGTAAGGGACTTGGCTGAGATACTGCTGAGAAGGCAGTTAGTCTAACAAAAGAAAGATTTGCGTTCACAGCAGGACGCGGACACACAGAGATGCAGCTGTAACCTGTGAACTTACTGTTAAGTTTCCTTCCAGCAGGGACTTAGCTCACTCCAGGAGACCAAGCTTCTCTTGACAGCCCAGCATCTGCTGTAATGGTCTCTCGGAGAAAAGGCTTGGAAAATATGTAATTGAGCTGTTATGACCTGGACATGGTTTGGCACACGTCACTGAACATGATAGCAACCCTACAGCCTACCATACAGCTGAGAAAGGCAGACTTCCAGTGGTTATTTAAAATGGTATCCACCCATTCCAGCAGTATTTATTGTATGTTCCCCACATATTTTCCCAAGCCATTCATTACATCAAGCCTATGAAAAAATATATTAGCAACACAATACTACATATGGCTTTGCTCAGAGATAAAGTGTCAAAAGAAACCCTTTGTACAATACTACATTACTTATTCCAAAAGAAATCTCTCGTTGATACACCACCTCACTTAACTCCATGGTAGGCTTTTACATCGACAAGCTACTTATATTTCCAGGGTATTGACTGGTCATCAGGTTTATACTGCTTTTGATACTGCAATCTCTTTCCTCCCGTGATGCTATTATAGACAAAAAGTCCTCCTTTCTACCTACTTGGATTGACATGCTTTGGATGAGGAAAAATTCTTAGCAATTCTTAGTAAATTCTTAGTAAATAAAGGGACAGACAAAATCACAAAGAGGCACAGGCAGGGGTGTCATTTCCTAACCACAAGGTGCCTTGCAGTCTGCAGATGCCCCTGCCAAGAGTTCTGTGCTTAAGCAATCCACAGGAATGACACCCACAAAAGCCAGCACATTGGCGCAGAGCTGCCTAACTTAGCTGCCATGAAATGCCAAGTCTTAAGCTCACTCCATGTATCCTTGGCATCCTCAACTGAGCTGCAGGAAAATGCCCATCTCCAACTGAGATTCATACATACCAATTCTCTTGAGTTAACTTCCCTTTCTCACAAAAACTGACTGGGGAAGAGATTAGAGGCAATTACAGTACTCAAGAGATGGCAGGTTAGGGCTTAAATCTACTAGCAGCCAGATGAAAGTTTAACCAACATTCCCTTATTTAATCATATCTTTTTAGGTTATTCTAAGGTAGGAATCCTCCTGAACCTGCTGTCCTGATACTACTAAATAATGGAGTTGAGGGAGAGAACAAAGACCACTATGTAGAACAGTAGTCTGGTTGTTATTTAAGACACTAACCTTGAAAGTCCAATCTCTGCTTCAGTAATTGGCTTTTCATTAAGAGTAGACTCAGGTTTCTGTATCCCTGATGGCAGAAGCTATTTTTCTGGGGTCAAGAGATGCTTTCTGAGCAATGCCAGACTAACTGCTTCAAAGACAGGCACAGAGTGTCTTCTGTGATGGTCCTGACATGTCTAGGTATAAGGAGATGCCCAACCCTTGCTGCTGTTTAGCATCTCCAGACATCTGGGTTACGTGGCAGGTTTCGAAGGCCTATGTTTCTGCCTGAAGCATTTGAAGCGGCCATCAGGTACTTAAGGCCATGTCTACAATGTGGGAGCAGGGCCACCTGAGCTGGCAGGGATCTGCATACTGACTCATAAACCAGAAATGCTGGGAGTTCGGTGAAGAAACACACAAACTGGCTCTGTACATGGTCCCTGATAAACAATACTGCTGTGTACAATGCTGCACTCCACTGCGACTTTTCCAAATCGAGGGTTCCTGAACTCTTGTCTACTCCAGAGAGTAGGCAGGCCCTACATCCTACATCTGGCCTCAGTCCCTTCATGGATCTTGCCTGAGTTCAGCCAAGGAAATAATCATTATGGGGATTAAAACTAATCTGATTTCATCTAGCCTGGAACACACAGGAAACAGATCAAAGGTGGATTTCTGCCTGCATTTCTCATGGATTTCAATTTCAGCTAATGCTCCTAATTGCAGGCCTGACTATTTGTTTCCTTGTTTTAGAAGCAGAAATCATTGCCAAGGCTCTGGCAGCCAGGCCAGAAAACAGTGACAAATAGTGTAAGCTGATCTGGCAGGCTTCATTAAGGGCAGATTAAACACTGACAGTCCCCAAGGTTTTTGTGATATGATTGCATGACATGGCCAATGAACTAGTCACTCCCTAGGGTGAGAAGCAGAGATGATGTTCAACTGCCTGGAGAGTGGAACATAGACTACTCTGTAAAATTACATGTTATAGCAATGTAAAATGCAAAGCACCATCTCTAAACAAGGTGCTTCGCCCCAAATAAACCTTGTGAACAGCTAAATACAAGTCTGCCTATTCCTAGGAGGGATGAGCAATGTAGGGAGAAAAAAAAAATAATCAGGAGACCTGCAAAATGCCAATGTAGGAACTCATCCCAGCCAGGATGTCTGGCCTTTTTCCTAGGGAAAGTCCAGAGCATTCATCATTTAAGATTATATTTTCAAGAAATATGAGAATGGTCCCCTATTTACTCGGTCAAGGATTATCATATCAGAATGTCAAGAACTCTCTCAGTTGTCTGTGTTTGTGGCAAGGTTGTCTTGGACCCAAAACAGCTTCCGAGTTCTACTATCCACCTGTAACCTGATGCTTTTCTTGCTTTACAGGGTGGTGGATCTGTAAGTTTCTAATGACAAAGGCTGCATGATAACATTTCCCTTTTCAACCCAAAATACTCCAAATGCTTCCAGATTTTCTCTTACATCACCAAAGGAAATAAATTGATCCTACCTGAAATGTTGCCACTTGACATTGATTCAGACTCATTCTGTACACATTCTACACAAATAAAATTCTTATGAAACCAAATGCTTTTAAACTGAAATTAAAAACCAACCAAACAAAAATCAATCAATAAATCCCCATAACATCAAAAGAAGAATGTTAGCGAACAGTCTTGATCTGATTTGTAGATGCAGAATGGGCAGAGTAGAAAGAAAATTACCTGAGTTTCCATATTTCTCCGCTGAGGTCTGGATTGTATCTATTGTCATAGCTTTGGAAAAGGAAAAAAGCGCTGTTGAATTTGTCTCATACCCAGAGAACACTGCATCCAGGAAGCATAGCACAGCTTCTTAGCCGTCTCCTGGATTTAGTGTCACATGGAAGATCTGTGCTGCAGGTTCTGCCTTTAACAGCTATTAGTGATTTCAACCACAACTGGACATATTTTAATGATGTTATATCTAGCAAAAGCCTCTTGAACACAGTCATGCAGTGTCCTGTTTGCAGGAGTCTTACCCTGCCTTTATTATGATACAAAATTTTTTGGTTTCCAATTACTACAGGACAGCAGGTAAGAGACGGCAGGTGGAACTGAAGTCTTGGTACACAAATGGGAAGATGTCTCTGTAAAAGGGAAGTCAAACATAGTTTTATTTGGAAAACAAATGAGAGCTGGTGTCACAATTTGGTACTTGCCTTATCCACCTTCTTTTTCTTCCTGCATTTTAATACCTCAACACCATCACCATAACCAGCATACAGAACTTCTCCATTTAGCCCTTTCAGCCCAGGAAGCTCAAAAACGTACAAGAAATAATTACCTTTAGTTCTCCTGCTTCATCAAGTCAGTGCAGAGACGCTCTGTCACCTGCTGAGATACCATTTGTGCCCTAGAAGTTCTGAACTGAAATGGATGCCTCCACACTCCAGGGACATCCAGAGAGAACTTTCCACAAACAGCCCTACTTACTTGGAATGTCTTTATGCTTGTTAAATACCAGGAAACAAGTTAAAACACACAAACCAAAATTATCCACCAGGTGAATTTTATTCCAATGTGATCAACACATTCAGCTAGTTAGACCTCTTTATGGCTTTACCTCCAATTTAGAATGAATTGAGTAATTTTCTGGGCTTGTGGAGGTTCCAAGTGGAATGGAAATTATGAAAGCACTCATTCAAAACACTCATTAGCAATCTTTTCCAGCACTCCAGTCCAAATCAGTTGAGTGGATTACTTATAATTTAGGAACCACACACTGTACCATGCCTGAAGAAATGAACTCCCACAGACAACTAGAATGCTGCAGAAATCACTGTGATTTAAGACAAAGATTGTTGGAAGAGGGAAGACAGAGCCGCAATGATATATGTTAGCAGTATCTCGTCTCCTTCAGATTTTGCAGAAGTCCTTCCCCAAATACAGAGTTCCCCAATTTCTAGAAGTGAGAGAGTCCTGGCTTGGTGGGAAGGAATCAAAGGTGTGACTCTGCTCCATAATTTTCCCTACATAATACAGATATTCATTTAGACAAAATCAGAAAATCCCAGTGCCTGGAACTAATCTTTTCACTCTAGGAACTGCAAACTTCCTCCTGCTCCCAGACTGAGCCTGTAATCAGGGAATAGAAAACAAACCCTTAATTTTGCAGCATAATGCTCTCACATCACCCCCCTCCAGACAGGCTTCTGCCTTGACCTGCACAGTTTTTTTGGCAATATATCTCATTGTACCCTTCAATGCAAAGCCACAGAATTGAAAAACACCACTACTTGTTTGGCCTTGTTCAAATACAATCCTGCTGCAGTAGATGACATCTGCAAAGGAAGCCTTGGTAGAAGAAGTCATCATTTGTAGCTTTCAGCTGCACCTTGGTTCCTGAAAGCAAGAAAATTTGGACACACTCCTGTTCTTGTTTTCTTTTGGCTACTTCTTTGTTGAGCCTGAAGGCTCTTCATTGACTCCATAGGGTGCCTAATTCTGGTGACTAGGTGTAACCTGTTAGGACTAAGCACAATTTTTACAGGCACTGAAATGCAGAACTGGAATTCTTGAAGCAGATCTTGCAAATCTAAAAGCAGAGGACTTGTATTATATAATCTCAAGTTATTAGTCTTATTTCTAAGCAGATTCATGGTAGCATCTCAGAGTGTACAGAAATACTTGTTATATTATTCAACGATACAAATATTCCATCACAATCTTCGCACACACTGCATGCAGCCATGTTCCTGCTTTCTCAGCTCAGGTGCAGTATCATATGCATCTAAATATTTTGTGTTAGGAATATTTGATCCTAAATGTTTCTACTTTGCTGAAGAAGATCATGTATCCCTTGTGTAAAATAAGTTTTCCAGGTTCTGCTACAATCAGCAGTATGCCCAAGCAGTATGCCCCATGCCAATACTGTTAGAGCAGTATGCCTGCTCTCACAGGATTGATTACAGACCAAATGGAATTGAAATTCCATTGCTGACTAGTGAAAAAGCAGATAAACAGCTCCTTTTCTTTAGCATCAGCAACTTATTTGCTTTGTATGCCTAGAAAATAAAACATGATGGAAAGAGCCCGCATTTCTCAGGGAACACCCTGTCTTAAATCTCTGGGCAGTTAGTGCATGGTGACTTCTCTCCTTTTTAAATTATGGAAACTCTGGTACTCTTTTCCATAGAAGCACCATTTTCTTGCTATGAGCTATTTGTACCTCACTATAAAATACTTTGAGATTAACATTATACTAGTCAATAGTTAGGCCTAATTAAACTTGCTGCTTTAATTACATCAATTGTTGCTTTTGGAGACTTTATCGAAAACATCAGAGATGGTGAGAAAGACATTTTCATTTTGTGCTCTCTCAGCCCCCTAAGCCTTTCATTAAGCCCTTCACTAAGGATGTCCATCCTGGCACCAGCTAGCTCAATAGCTACGCTGGAGCCAATTAAACCTGGCCATCATGGCCACATCCAGAATTACTGACTACCAGACAAGATCATAATCATAACCACTGCCTGCCAAACAAGTGGTTGTTGTGATCACATCTATGGATTCACCTTTCTTTTCTTGCCTTATTCCTTCCTATAAATGCAAACAATGGATGCATAGCTTCTGCTCTGTGTTGCTCTGCTGCTTGGAACAGAAATTGTACTACCATCTTTTGACTGTAAGGAGAACTACACCTTTAGAGAGTCTCCCTTCTGTACTAAGTCACAGCAGGAGGTAATCTTTAATTCAGCGAATGAAACATAAAAATCCATTTAAATATGGAGACAGAAGATGAACAGTGTAGTCTATGAGCTGAGTCCTTTACAAAAAGCAATTTATTTTCAACGTGTCCATAAGAAGGCCCATATTTTGGGAAACCACAATATACCCAAGAAAAAACAAACAAACATCAACAGTCTTCAATGTGTCAGCCATGGTGCATCTATTTCTATTTCACGTGTCCTAATAAACTGTTTGGAAGAAGCTTCACTATTACAGGTCCATGTTTCCTCTGGCATTTGACATATGTATGACAGTTCTTGCGCAGATCAGTATGGATTTGAGTTGGTATTAATTATAGACTCTTTGATTTTCAATGACTAGTTCATACCTAGATCAATTCAGAAGTGATGGACAGTACCACTTCCTGAAATGTTCAGTGATTTATAGAAAAATTATTTTAGTTCCTAATCACAGTTAAGTGTCCTTATCTTAGCACCAAAGATTCTTCCACAGATATGCCTAGACAAATTTCTTCTGAAACAAGTCAGAAACACATTGGAGAAGCTCCTAATAGCTCTTCAGAGGTTGGTTATCCTACACTGTGCTCATACACAAAATTGTGATGTTTTGAAACCATGCTAAAACACAATACTGACTCTTTTAGGCAAATGCAGATGACTCTCATGCATTCATCAAAGGCAAATTCCAAAGCACTGCAAATAGACAAATATACTTAAAATCCAAAAGTAATATGTAAAAATGTACACTGTCCATTTGACATTAAGAACAGTTTTGGGAGTGGAGAGTTTAGCATCATTCCTCTGCATACCACAGAAGATTCTGTTGGATATCTGACAATAGAAACACTGGTTTAATACCCCATGATCTCACATCAGTGTTTTTGCCAATCCCCAGAAAGAAACCACCGGCATTTTGGGTGTGCATTGTGGCATGTGTGGTTTAGTAGTGCTTTGCCACTTTATAAATTCAGGGCAAAATCTTGGTTTCGGTGAAGTCAATGGGATATTTGCTACAGGCCTCCATGGAGCTGGGCTTTCATCTGCAATATTTAAGAAGTAGGTCTATGGTCTGAACAAGATCAAAGGTGAAATGCAACAATTTTTTTTTTCCATTACAAAATAAAATAATAATTTAAAAAAAAAAAAAGGTTACAATAAACACTAATGGGTAAAATCAAGACACTTTTCTTAAGACACTTTTCTCTATCAATTATGCTGTACCATACACAGTTTCTAAGCAACTCTCGATTAATTTATCTATGTACACATGCCTAGAAATTGGAAAACTATATATATACACACACAGGCTAACGTCAATATAGATGTTATTTTTCATTTTCTTCTCTCATTAGGATAGTTCCACTAATATTCAGTCCCTCTGGTATAGCTGAAATTACACCTGATAATAAAGAACAGAGTAGAGCTACTAATTCAAAGAAATCTTTGTTTTCACATGTAACATTATTAAGTGGTCAACAGTTACATTTCATTTTGAACTCTGATCAACATCCTCTCTGCAATAGACCATCATATACCATGGTACTACAGTAGCTAACTTCTTCACACTGCAAAAGCAGTGCACAGACCTAACTTTTATACCTGCTGGATGGAGAGAACACTTTACTGTTGAATAATTCAACAAAGTCACATTGTATCCAAATACACTTGTGGATTCCCTACTGAGCAGCAATGAAAGCAATCCTTCTGACCTCCTCCCCCAACTCCCCTGAATTATGTAAAAGCTACTTTTATCCTGGGCATGCTTAAATAGAGAAAGAAAAACATTTTTTCTGTCACTGGTTACAATGTTTCTGTAGCTGTACACAGCACCTAAGAAGTTGTTGTAATAGTAAATCCTTTCCATTCCTTTTTGTCTGCGGGTTCAGGAAATAAATTGTCATTGTGCCTCTCAAGCCCCAGGACCTCTTGATTTCAAATCCACTGCCTCACAAAAGATGCTGGTTATTTGCATGATGAGCCAAAGAATAATCAAGAATTGGTAATGCACCTAACTTCTGATTTCTTTTACATGCCTATACCCCATATTAACATTGGTTTATAAAGATATGGCTTTGTGAAGAGCTACGTACTGAGGTTTGAGCATCATCAACCAACTGAAAGAAAATTTATCTTGCAATAAGCTAATGATTTGTGTGCAGTTCAGTGAAGCAACCAGCCTGTATAGCATCTGCAAAGAGATTACTCTGCCTAGCTATCATCTGAAATACATCAGCATTTCTACAGTAAGGTGAACTGCCACTTGTCCTGTATGAGAATATTCAAACTAACTTCTAGGAAAGTAATGAATTGCAGGAAAACACGAATCAAAAAAGAGGGAATGTTTGAATATGAATAGAATTCCAAGTTTAGCCAGTTCTCACATACAAGTAACACCTAAACACAGGGTTTTTGTCAGCGGCATTTAAATCCAAAGGAGTTAGGTTTGTCCAAGAACTGGGTCCCAGCCACAAAGCACTGAAATATTCTGACTACTTTGTTAGTTGAAGAAGAGCTACAGGTAGATAAAAATATTTGCTTTTATTTCTTTCATCTTACTTCTACACCTACTAACTTTGCTGTCTATATTTGGCTTATGTAAATAAATTATCCTTCCACTTTTACCTTATGGGGGATTTTAGGCTAGCTGGCAATAAATAAAACGTTCTGCTCTGATGGGTGTGGATGATCATGAAGACATGGGTATTGGACCCATTTTCAAGGTGCCAGTATACTACTGCAAGTAATCACAGAGCATAAAAAGTGAGGAGGACCTCCTTTTTCCAGGCTGTTCTGCCTGGCTGGGAAGCTGGCAGTGCAGAGTGCCAGTGTCGCTGTGGAGGAAATGTCATCCCCGCTGACTAACATCAGTTGGAGATCTCCCAGCATGCAAGAGACCTATGGGGAGAATGCCAGGACCTTGGTTATCACCCAGACCTCTTCAATGATTCGTATTGTAGTACTCCATCTGGCCCAGGCAGCACTGAGCAAGAACCTGATACATTCATGTATATTCCTAAACTGCATCAGAAACGTTTTGAACATCCCCTGGTATTGAATGTTCCTGTTCCTTGCCCAGCAATGACAAGAGGTACTTCTCCCTCTGGAAAAAATAGTCATCGACCACAACCACTGTGATGCGGGCAATTCCTCAGGCTTCCCCTCTTTAGGGGGTATTATTAGCTTGTTTATCATCACTGTCCCTTCCTAAGATTATCAATACAACACAAACATCCAGACAAATGGAAAAACAATGGTTTGAAAGGTTATGTGTTATGGGGCTCATGAGTTGCAGCTATGTATATACTCTGCATCATATTTGAGTAAAGAATTCTTCTCAAATGATTTTGGACTTTCCATTTACAGTACTCAACAGAAATATTTGTGGTGACATTCCAAATGTTTAGAATGTGGATTCCTTTCTATTTCATTGGGAACTCTGAATTAGACCCCTATTGAAAAGGCCAATCAAAACAAAATAGAAACCATTTGCATAGAAAACTGATCCACGACACAGCAGTGTTCACTGCATGGGCAATGCAGTACTTCATAATTTTCCTTTCTCACAGAAACAATTTCCATGTGCTCAATTACCAGCTACAAGTGAATTCAGAGATTTCTCTGCACACCACAGCATGAAACTGATGATCTACATTTGATCTTAAATGCCTGGCAGATCTATGTTCTGATATGCCTTTGTGTCTCACCTCATTTTTCTTCAAAACTCAGTTGTTTCTTTTTAAATGTGCCCGCTTTATGCATATGTTTTGAAGCTTTTATTCTATACCAAAAAATACCTGGAAAACAAGATGACAGGGAACATAAGAAAAAAAAAATAGAAAAAAAAAGCTACATAGTTATTTAAAAAAGGCAGGGTTGGCAGCATGTTCTGGAAAATGCCAAAGGGTTTGTGGAATAAATTCCATTTGGCAAGTTCAGAGATAAAAGAATCCAGCTGCTTTCAAACACCAAATGCACCACTAAAAAGTCTCTAAAATTGCAGAAACATCTTAAATCAACAACAACAAAAAAAATTATCATCCTCCCACACAAAACAAGAACAGCACAACAAAGGAACCACAAAACATTCCTATTTAGATAGACTTCAATGCTAGCTGAAGTATGTTTGTTCGAGGCAGTTTGTCAAAGAATACACTTCGATACAACAAAGGGCACAGGGTTGAGAGATTTTGTGATGCTTCAGGCTATTGCAAAGCTAGGCAAAGAGATGAAAGCAGTCGCGCTGCTGGAAGGACCTAGGATAAGGAACCAGGCTGAGCCATATGATGATTGGAATCCTTTGCAAAAGCGTTTCTAGCTACTTGATTAGAGTCCTTCAACAACTGTATCACTGAAGAGAAACTGGTTTAGAGCTCGATGCAATGTCCAGTGAAGTCAATTGTGACTTTATATTACCTTTAAAAGGTCTTTGGATCAGATACTAAAAGAATAAACCCCATCTATTTATGCATACTTTCTTCCAAGTTTAGGTACAACCTGCTCAACTCCTTCATGACATGGAAAACACACTTGTAGCAAAACTGGAATGTGGAAGTACCCAAGATAGGGACTAGCTCCTTCATTGTAAGAGAGTAAATACTCATGAAGGAGTCTGCAGAAATGGTGAGAATACTGCCCTTTTAATTCTAAATAGAATCTGTATTTTCAGGCTGTTGCTGCTTGTAATCGTTCCTTCAACAGAATATCCATTGCCAGAGGCTTGTAGCTCTGCTCCTCACAGCCACAGCCCCTTCTCAGAAGTTACTACCTGTACAGTCCAACACCTCAAGTGACCCCGCTCCAAAACAGACTTGAAAAATGGGTTGGCCCTACTGAAATGTGAGCATATTTTATTTCATTTTAGATGGACCATTTCACAGATCTAGGTTTGAAGTCAGTCACACTAGCACAAGTATGGGTAAGGTAGCTTCCAATAAATGAAGACAAATGAGCCACTGGAAGCTACCGACAGAATACTATCCTGGGACAACCACCTGGATGTCCAAAAAGCCAGCAAAGAGTCCTTACTGAAAGAATCCTCCTTGTAGATAACTAACACTCAAAGGTAACAATTTCATTAACTACTTTAAGAAGCAAAATGAATAAACATTCTGAAGTTCCTTTCATCTCTCCTTATCTTCTGATAATATTATAGTATCCGTTATGAAGAGCTTTGAAACTCACATTTGAAGCTGGTAATTTCCAGCTAGTCTTTAAAAAAACAAATATTAAATCTAAGCTAAAGCAGTTCAGTAACTTCACAGTACGAAAAATATAAGATACTCCATTTCTAAACATATACACATACAAACAATGTAGAAAAGTATTGTTTTGAAACGGCTGAGATAGAAGGCACAAGTTTGGCAGGCAAGATGACTAAGTAAGAAGAAATGCCTTCACATTTTCCAATTAAAATGGGATTTGCTTTGACTGATCTGCTGCAAATCAGTCTTTTTGTCCTTTATCAAGTGTTTTCCCTCAGCTTGAAAGGAAGCAGCTAAGGAACATCATGCTGTGCTTGCGTACAATTAACTCAGCCAAGCAATGAAACATTCAGAGGAGAAACAGAACAGCTCTATCTGTGGTATGTAGATTTTTATACTGTGCTTACACAGTGCTGAACATCCAGTACGGCAAAGACACTGTAGCTCCCAAGATGTGTGTATTTCTGATATCCTACTTACATGGCACTTCCATAGTCTGTAAAATACCTAAATACAAAAGCTGTAACATCATAGAAAGTTGTTTTCTATTCAGTAATCAAGGCACTAGGGCTTCAATCCACAAAGGGATGCTTACATGTCCCTAGAGATCAAGCTGCTTATAATTAAGGTGAAAGCCACTTCCCTACAAAGGGTCTGTGTAATTCCTTTACATACTACCTCGTGCCAATGATTTCAGATGTCTGAAGACCTCCAAAGAGGTCTACTACATGTACACCTACAGGTGACATGTCTTTTCCCAGTACTGTACTTGGCCTTTAATTTGCCAGCAACTGCTTTGTTAGGAAAAAAAAAGTCTTGCTTTTATCACTGTGACATATCCCATTGTTGAAACAACATTACACTGATTCAACATCAAACTGACATGAAGTACCTTGTTGTAACCATACTGAAGTAGTTTCCATGGTTTCCCCCATAGATTTCTTTAGGTAATAATGAGCTTTACTTTTAATGCTCCAGTCTTTATAGTGCTGGACATTTGTACGCAAATGGACAAGTTGCACAACTGCAGAAAATTAGACTTTGTATTTTTTTGATGTTGCTTGGACTGAATCATCTTGGCATGTCTATATAAGGTTGACTGGAAAGAGACACTATCTTTCTATCAGATATGTCCCCTACAGGCAGACTATTTACTATTGTCTACACTTCTAGGAATTTAGCTTCTTTGAGAGTTTAAGTGTTGGAGCTGGCTGAATACTATTTGCCAGCTGACACTAATTTTGATCTTCTCTAATTCACAATCATTCATAAATATTTCTCACTGTTGAGGAACACATTCTGTCCCTTTATGCTTCTGCCAAATTGTTTGGTGGGCCATTTTTCAGATGCTGGTTGCTCATAAACATACCAGCTATTGATTATTTGAATTATGCGTATACTTTCCATCCATTGCCTTTTTTGCTGAGTGGGTGGCTGAAACTTTTAACAAAAACAACTGATAGCAGAGAACTGATTTCCATGACTAATCCTTTGGGATTTGCAAACATCTCCATGACCGTTCCACCTTGTACAAACATTAAAGATTGGCAAATTGTAGAGCCACCACAATCTTCAAGAATGATGAATTAAAATTATTTAATTGTTATTTATAAGAGTTCCCTTTTCCACTGTCTTGCCAGTTTTAACAACTATTTTCCATAGCAACAGTGGCTAAAAAAGATGGCAGCAGATCATGCTAGTGGCCTGCAGGAAAAGTATTGAGAAACAGGCTTGTCTTCCACCTTCAGTTAACACAGAATCTGGAGGTTGCACCCATATTCCTTTCAGATGGGGGGATCTTTAGGTATCTCCAGGTTGGCCTACCGCAAATGTCCAGATTCCTGCTGCTTGCCTTCCAAGAACCTGAACACAGAGTGCATCAGGTATCTGGCACAGCTGATCTAGCTCAATCTGCTAAGCGTCTCTAGACCTCCAAAGCACTGAGGGTGAACTTGATTTATAAGAACCAGAGGGAAATGACAATAGAGGATGGTCAGGGGTACAAATCCTAATTTACATCAACATAAAATGGAGCTTACTACTGTTACTCCAGCTCAAGAGCTATATGGCTCCATGCTCCCAGTCCAGTCAGATGGTATGTATCAAAATAAAAAGGCACTTGAGTAGTCCCTTACTTACAATATCTATGCCACTCACAGCAGGATGAGTGCCTGGCTACAACAAAGCTTTGGGTAAGGTTACTGATCATATGCCTCCATGAAAGTCTGTGTTAAAGCTGCTTTTAGTAGCAGGAGTCTCACAGTATGAACATTTGCTACTATTAGGCTCACAACAAAGCACCTATTCAGAGACTTTCATTCACCCATTTTAAAAGGGTTTACAATGGTGGCTGATAAGAATTGGCTGAACGTCATACTACTGAAGGCAACTGAGGCATTACAGAAACAAGAATCTCTTTTTCCGTCCCCCCACCTCCCCAAAATGGCTCCTTCTTTGAGTGCCCTAATGTTTTTGTTCCAGGGTTAAGCTATTGAAAAGACTATTAGAGGCAGTGGTGTTCCCCTGAACAATCCTGTCATCACTGCAGGCATTTAGTATCTCTAAAAATATTACCAGAGCCTGGAGGTTAACACTTCAAGCTAAATACCTGGATATGAACAACACTTTTGAATACAAAGTCTTGTCTCTATGACCAGAGTCACACAAAAAGTCAGTGGTACAGTCAAATTTCATAACTCTCGAAGATGTTCCTCCTTCAGAGCCAGTGTAAATACAAGTAAATGAAACAACGTATACCACATGGCTTGCTTCTTCAACAAAAGTAGAAAGAATGACTTGTATGTGGAAAACTTCTCAAAAAGAAGGCACGTGCTGGCATGACAATACATTAAAAAGCTATTAGCTATTGTGTAGAAATACAAGAAGAATAATACACAAGGGGATTATTATGATGACAGTATTCCAGAGTCTCATCAAATTTGGTTTGTTAGAAATAGGAACAAATAAAACACTTTCTCTAACTTGGTTCAACTTGCAGCAATGACCCTTAAAGCTAGTAATAAAATTTTCCAAAGATCTGAAACAAATAGAAGTTGCTTTTGTCATACTTCTCCCTTCGTAACTTTTCAGGAATATTTTAGGCTTAGAAAATTTACCAATTTCAACTTTATTTTACCACCATTCTTCGTCACCCTGTGTGTATATATATTATTTCAATCACCTCATAACTTCTGTTTTCTGCTCTGAACCTTTTGTTTTCTTCATCTGGGCTTCAAAAGTAAAAATTTATAAACAAGTTTTGGCAGGGATAGAGTTAATTTTCTTCCTAGTAACTGGTACAGTGCTGTTTTGGCACAAGAGGTTACTTTAAGCAGGTAAAACAAAAACACACCACCTAATACATTCATGAAGGACTAGACTGGCACTTTACCCCTCTTACTTGAAACAATATCAAGTTATACTCCAAGTCTTGTTCTGAACAGATATTTTTAGAATTATGCTGAGAGGTTTTTGCTACCTGAAGATTAATCTTTTGGCCTCAACGAAAACTTAGTTGAATAAAGCAACTCCTCTTCTATGAGAAATGTCATTCCTCAGCTAGAGACAGAGAAAATAATTTCCAAAAACATTCTTTTTATGACCTTCACTGTCCTGGAGGATAAGATGATCTGTATTCTTGCTCCTGCCAGCAAAAATTAGACTGCCCAGATTATGTTTGCCATTTAAAGTGAATGAAAGCTTTCAGGAGCTCAGGTTTCCCTTCCTAGTCAGCCGTGTTAAAATGGGATGTTTTCTTTTGGCACATAATTTCCTAGCAGTAGCCAGGACCAGCGAGACACAAAGCTGTGTCAGCAGGTGGAAAAACAGAAGCAATTCCATAGAACATTAAATGTGTTGATCAATGCAGTTTGATAAATGTTGACGTTGCTCTCATATCTATGAAGTTCAATCCTGACACACCTGCAACACAGTCCTGCACGTGACTGTCATCGATGTACACATGAAAAGAGCAACAACAACAGCACAGGTTTCAGCTCCCAAACGTTACTTAGACATATGCGGGCCACACTGAGGCTTGTGCTGCTTCAACCACAGTGTGACAATAACTACATTCAGCTGCAAGCTATCTGGGGCATCTCTCCTCTGTATTACTCTGCAGGCATACCCATATCAAGGAAACTAGACCTGTTAAAAATTGAAGTCCTTGTGTGGCAGGCTCTCTGGGTCATTCACCATAACATCCAGCTGTGGTAATGAAAACATGAAACTTTCTGTAGAAAAGACTATTAAAAAGTACAGTACTTTAAATTTCTCTGTGATTTTTCTATCCAGAAAATGAAAATGTGTTTTAGTATAATATATGATCAATCAACTTTCAATAGACTACCACTTAAAATTAACTCTAACTGTGTGTAGTTTATATTTGAAAATACTTCTTTTTGTAGATTCTATTTGAAAATCTACTTTTTTCCTTCTTCCAAAGAAGGAAATTCCCTTGTTGCCAGGACCTGTATTTCACCTCAGGCTTGTCATGATACTTAATTCTTCATAGTTTTGCGTTCTTCTCCTCAGGGGGCATTCTTCTGTTAGCTCAGCAAGCTTTTTCATTATATATTCTCTTTTTTGCTCTCTTTTTCCTCTCAGGCTCTCTCTCCTACACTCACATTTACTATACATGACCATGTTTCAAATTTCCTCACTACTACTTTCCTAGGGATTCTTTAATCTATCTACCCCATTTCATAAGAAATACACCCATACTGCTTACTTCTCTCCTTCAGGCATCCTTCCTCATCTCCATGCAGTTGTCAAGTCGCTCTCCCTCCTTTTTTCTTTCAGCCTTTTTCCTCTTCAGACTTGTATCACCTTCCTCTGCTCCTATCACTACCAAACTCATAAATTATTTCTGGAGTCCACAGGGTGTGGACAGCTGGACTGTATTAATTTGTCTGAAGTTAGCATCCATTCAGGAAAAGGGATATCACTGTCCTTCCATAGTGAGAACTGACTCACATCAAAGCCCAAGAATTGCTGTCTCACAGTGAGTGCGAGGAGATGCCACTGTGGATGCAACCTGCTCTTAGGAGATTTAAGAAATTGGGTATTACAACATTTCATCATTACTAACCCTGTACTGATCTTCAGAAAAACTGCAGTTGAAAATCCCATTCCGACTGAAGTAACTTGGGTGATTACAAATTTTATTTGCTTCAAAAGCCTAACCTCAGCTCTGTGAGGAGTCATTGGCTATGGCAGTGTCATAGTAGTCATATCCTGACTAGCTCCTAAACAGGCAAAGGAGCAGCATTGTGTAAAATCCAGGAGGTCTCTCACTTGGCAGAGCAAAGCTGTCAGGTCAGTACTAATAACAGGTGAAGGACAAAAAACTGGAAAGTCAGCTTCTGCAGATAGAGCTAACAAATATTATTGGAACATAAGATACCCGATAGTCCCAGAGAATTCCAAGAACTAGAAGGTGCCATAAATAAACTACCAAGCCCAATGACAGGATATGTTTTTTTCTACCCATGTCAATCAAAACAAACCAGCACACATTACATGGAGAATTCTCTCAAAAGCATGTAAGGTGGTTTACAACCTCTGACCTCCCAGGCCAGGGCAGATGCAGAGGGCAGAGTCATCATTAGGTGAGAGCTGTTGGTCTCAGCTTGGCTGGGCCAGAAAGGAAAAGAAGATGCTATCAAGCAGAGGCAGTGCAGCTCTTCAGACAACAGTAGCCAGCAAGAGAGGCAGCTTTAAAAAGACAGTTCAGGAGCTGACCGTGATCTTAACATTTGGTCCTAATAAGCTGGACTGAACTTTCTCCAGCACACTTATGCTTAAAGCTGTTTCTCTGGACTGAGGCTGCTGTCCTGGTCTAATTATTGTAGTAATTCCACATTCCCCTGCATTCTGTAATTAACTTGGGTTTGTGGTTTTGCAGAGAAGACCGCTATTAAAACCAAGCTAGTTAGTGGTAGCAGTAGTGTTTGTATTACTGCAGCACCTCTAAAACCTAACCATGGCTTGAGATTCTAGTGTCCTGAGGCTGTTTTGAGGAGGATGAAGTCCTTTGAGGAGGATGAGTCATTTGAGGAGGATGAAGAAACATAATGGAGTACACAATACACGTCACAAGATGGAAGCGCTGCATCTTTCTCCAGCTTGGCAGTATGGCTCAGCATTGCACATTTGGTTCTATGTGGACACACGATTTCCAGTGGTCCTGAATACTAGCCTGGGGACCAACCCACAGTGCTGAAATATTACTCAGCATCTATCCAGATACAAAGCCACCTTTCTCAGGGCAGGGCCTGCTGCAGGAAGAGGGGGTGACTACTGAAGGTACCCACACGGTTCCCATCAGAGCAATATTGAAGTAGCTCACTGTCCCTTATGTACTCATCATTGCGATGCCCCTGTGCAGAGAGACAGCCTGGGTCTTGAGAGACCTTACTGACAAAGTACCTTGCTCAAGGTCATTAAAAAATAATGAAAGATCTGTGGCAGGCAGAGCAGGAGCTGAATTCAGATTTTCCTGGTGGCCTCAAAGCTAAGCTTAAAGTCTGCTGTTCTCTGAACACCCTTTCCTTACATCATGCTAGGTTTGCATGCTATATTAAAAGCTAAGATGCAAAATGTTTACAGAGCACATCTAATTTCTCCCTTTTAAAAGACAGGTGTAAGGCAGTGATATGCTACCAGAAAAATTCTGCAATTTTCCTTTTGTTTTAAAATAAGCCAAGGAGTTTTAAGCTTTTCAGGGAGGAGTCGGGGAGGGTGGGAGGTGGAGGAGGGGAATATCAAAGGCCCTGAACGCCACAGGGTTTCATAGCTTTAGAGTAGGACTGAAACTAGTGCACAGGCTTAAGGCCTTCCATTTTCTTAATCATGTTTCATCTAAAATAGTTACACCATATCCCGAGTAGCTGCTATATGATCATATTTGCACTTGCACTGGTTTACTCCACATTTTTTATATGGCAAGAAAAATTTTAAGCACATTTGAGGAGAAGCTGAAACCCAAAGAGAATAAATGAAACTTCACACAGTAAGTGATTAAGGCTGCAAGAGGGCAACCCAGCATTATGTGGGTCCTCTGGTTCCTGTGCCATGGTTTTTGCTTGGCATGACAGCAATGGGGACCATGTGCATGGTCTTTTGGGAGACCAACAGTCACAGCTAGGCAGAAAGTCTGTCAGTCAGCACACAAGAAGCAGAGTTTTAAAGAGCCAGAAAAACCTAGTTTGAAACCCAGAAAGGGAAGAGGTGGTTTGGAAGCCACTGAAACACTCCATTCACAATGATGAGCCCATAACCTGAATTTTCAATTAAAAGTATCTGGTCTTCTACATTTAGATAAAAGTAGTCTGTGAGCTGAGACTCTCCACAGAGGAGTAAGTATTAGGTGAGTGCAGAGGACGAAGTGGTAGTGAGCTGGCTCATTTGGGTCTTTATTTAAGGGAATACCTGGTACAAAACAAAGTTTTATTTCAGTCTGGATGCCTCCTAAATTTTATTTTTCACATTTTTGCTCTCCCTACACATAGTTTTTAGATCCAACTCAATTTTTTCCTCTTTTCAATTCTACACTCAAACACGTAACCCCTCTTCTTTGTCCAGTTGCACTGGTCTTTGTTTTCCCCTTGGCCCTATCCACATTCTCTCGTTGACCATTTTTGTTTGCAGTCTTTCGGAAAGAAACATTACAATCTGAAATTTTGGTAAAGACTTCATTCTGTGATTCAAAGAAATAATAGTTCTGAATGAAACAGTCTGATGCTTTAGACCCAGACACAGTGAGTCCCATTCTGAACACTAGCCCATTATTTTATCTAACAGTTCACTCCAAAAGCTAAGCTGATCATACCAGAAAGTACATCTCTACAAACAGACTGTGGTTGCCTATTTACTAGGAAGCACTTGAAACAGTTACTTGCAGAATCATGCATCATTTGGTATGTGTTCAAGATAAAGTTCAAACACTGTTTATACCTTTCAGCTTATATCCTATTATCTCTGTCTGTGTACTAAGAAGATTTAAAATCTCCAGACCATCCTTTAAATCAAATAACAGATTAGCAAAAAAATTACAAGGCTGTGAGAAAAATATTTAACAGATAGATACACTATCATGAATCCTCCACACAGTGAAACATAATGAAAGTACAAGAATATGTATACTAGAATATTTTTAGTAATAATTTATCTCATAGATTTCTAACCCAATTATTTTAAAATATGCCCCTTGAAAATGAAACGTGTAAGTGCAATCTTATTTTTTGCATGCTTTGCAAAATTAACTCTTGTGTTTCTGTAAATGAATCCCAGTGATAACGAACAAATGCCATGAAAACAAACACAAAGTAGCAATAAGTCCCTGCTAAGCCAAGCCATTACATTGGTGAGCACTGCAAAATCAAAGAAATGTGACAATATTTTACATGCCCAACACCCCAACTTTAAGCAACTCTCCTTTGAAAATGCAGACAAGGAGAGTTCACAGATCATGAATTCTCTCATCAATTTATGATCCATCTCCAGTGCTGTTTCTCTGTTTTCAGAGCAAGAGGAGCAGGCAGTTTCACAGACAACATTCAGCTGCAGACAAAAGGTAAATAAGCTCATCTGCTCTATTAACAAGAAAGAAAGAGCTTGTTAAGTACCTACCTTCTCCTCATTTTCTTGGTTCCAGCTCCTCTGCAGTCTTCAGCCTTTCAAAACTCCCTCAGCATGTGTGACCCCGCAACAGACTCTTGATTGATTCATTGTGGCAAACTTGCTTCTGTTCAGCTTCAGTTTATGTGGCCAGACTGGCTGAGGTGGGAGAAAAAAAAACAAAGGAAAAATAAAAAGTGGAGCCATTGACAGGAGAAACAAAAATCATCTTAAGAAACAGTGGGTCTGGTCAAGGCACACGTTCTTTCACCATGTCAGAGAGTTAGTTTATTGACTATTGACTTTGGCTGTAGGTCACTAGGGTGCTAATGCCAGGCAAGGCAAAAGGCATCTTGTCCTTTGATAGGATTTAGGGTAATCTTCAGGAGAAAGAGTGAGAACAGCTATTAGCATTTGGGGGTGTGATTGCTAATCCAGCAATGATGCATGACTGATTTATTAACTATTTCACTCACTATAAAAATGGAAGAAAGTTCTGCCAAAAATTTGCCATTCTCCGATGGAGACCGCAGTGTCTGAATCCCTTTTTTAGAGCAAAGCCATGGCAAATGCTGAGCCTGTGTGTTTCGCAACAAGGGATTAATTCTGTCTTAATGCATAATCCTATATGCTCACAGAGGAGAGAGTGCTGCAGAGAATAAAAAAAAAAAAAAAAAAGGCATACAGAAATATATCTGGTGTGTTTTTATAGACATGGTATTTATAGACAAAGAGAAAGAAATATTTCTGCATGCATTTTCCCCATTTATCAACACCATTAGTAGCTAAAGTAGGTCACACGTCCAAAATAAGACAAAGCCATTAGTGCCTCCCCTACTTCTCCCCCCCACCCCCATCCCAATTCCACATGTGGCACTGCCACAATGCAGCCAAACTGCATGTTGTAGGTTACTTTTCAACAGGACTATGAGGCCTTGAAGAACACTGGAGCCTTTTACCCAAGAAAACATTCTCTGTCCCAAAAGGCTTACAATCCAACCATTCACCAGAAATGAATGGTGAAACAGCTGTATTAGCAACTCGGACAAAAATCATTCATATGCAGCATTCTGTAAATTCCCACCCCATAGACACCTATTTGCATGTTGCAATGACGCATCCAGGAAAGGACTTGCTGATCTACACATTGACCCAAGTACAAGGAGGCAGAAGGTTCTACCCTGAAGGGCCAATGTGCAATGCTTAGCTTTCACGTACCCAGGTCCTTTATCGCACGTAGCATTGAGCCTTTTAAGTTAAATTCATGTGTCACTGCCAAAATTCTTCCTAAGTTTGAGTAACCTACTCACGTATCCTAAATGACATCTACTCCCTGTTATGGCTTAAGACAACACTGCTTTTGAAATGAGAGCTATTAACATTTGCATTATGTCTTTATGCCAGGAGGACTTCTCTACTTGTCAGTTTAATTGTTAATTACTTTACATACCAGATACCTCCTAAAGACAAGTCAAGACACAGATCTTGGTTCAAACAGCCTACATTCAGCATCATATAACAAATAAGAATTGTTAGTTGGCAATAAATAAAATAAGAGAGACTGAAAGAGTGAGGGGAACACAGCCAGCACATAAGAGAGGCCAGAAGTTATCTAGGCCTTCAGCCTTATCCATACTACCAGAGTTCTCTGCCTGTATGAATCCCACCACAGCTAAATATCATTGCTAAGCCTTCTGCCACATTTTTTCCTCATCAACTCCTGCCTTTGAATTTAACAGAACATGTTATTAACACCAAAATGCAACCCACTGCTTTTCACACAGCAAAAAGTACACATTCAGTACACCATTCCCTAGATAATTTGAACAAAGTTGGCTTGAAAGTAGGTAGAGTTGGCCACACCACATCAGCTGCACAAGGTGTACAACCAGTGTGCCATTGTAAGAGAGCTGAAGAGAAACATTTCTTACAAGCAAGCAAAAAAAGGCCAAAGATTAAGATCCCACCAAAGATGGGTCAAACTTCTTCTTTTCTTTTAAATGAATGTCCTACGGAGAAAAAAAAAAGAAAAAAAAAAAAGAAAACAGTAAGCCTTGAGCAAGAAGTTGCAAGCTGTGGACAAAAAGAAATGCATTTGCCTACTCTTGCTTTCTCAGCAAGTCCCCTCACTTGCACTGTGGATGCTTTCACTGGTGATGTAAGAGCCCTGCCTAACTCTCTGAACCTCACCTTGCTTTGGCTTGTACTGTGTAGTATTGTACTGTGCTTCATCTTCACAATTAATCTCAGTGACTTTTTCCAGACAGATTTGGACCTGTTCTCTGATAATTTATGAATCTTGCAAGCTGATCTGGGTGTTAGAACATCTACTCAGTTCATACATCTGCTTATCTTGGTTAAGCAGTGACCTTAAAAAGCAGTACAGAAATGACACAATGTCTCAAGAGGGCCACATGTCATTAAAAACTGGCATAATGGCATAATATAAAGAAATTTTCCCTCTACTTTCGGTCAACTTCACAAGCCTGCTTCGTTGTCTATGGAAGGAAAAGGCCTGGAAATAAATAGCTATAGGATAGCTTAGCAGAGGGAGGTACAGGACCAGGGCACATTTCAGATGGAATAAGACGGCAACGCAGTGAGGGGGTCTGGCCTACTTCAGTCTCTAACGACAGGAGCCCCACAGGGTAACTGGTTAAGCCAAGTGGAAAAATTTATCCTAATAGTCTGGTTTGCCACAAAGTGTATAGCCTCCCAACCCCATTATAATCCCTCTTTATTTTCTTTAGTATAACATTATCTGTCAAGAATTAAAGTGATTTAGCAGGTACGTAAAGTAACTACTTTGAAGAAATTCACTAAAGTTTAAATTTAAAGAGTTGATTTTCTTCTTGCGTACAGATGGTACCTTTCTCCTTACTTAGCTGATACATATTCGGCACCAGACTAAATTAAAACATTGAGACCTTATCAACTGTCTCTCTATATAGTATCCTAAAAATACAGCACTCTTCTTCCTTCTTTTTTTAATATGCTCACACAAAGTAAAACAGCCTTTTACTCTACTATCTTTTATTTGAAGGCTCCATACAAATTGTTCCTTCAAGCCCTTTATTGCCTTCAGAGCAGGAAAGTCATAAACATCCTTTTGCTGGAGTGCCCAATACTTGAAAGCTCATGCTGGCTATTTGCACTTTTAGACAACAGAGTCCCTGGCAGTACTACCAAGAATCTCAAACACATACACATAAAACATCAAATCAAGGAACATGAACACTGCAATTGCTCAACATCAAAATATTTAAATGTGAACATTCAAATAGTATATGCCAGGACTCATGTCACATTTACTGTACATGCCGATTTTATCTTCCTGTATCAGTCCAGTTATAGACTTGTATGTATTATTTCTGGCAAAAATAATAATGTACAAAAAATGGCCTAGTCTATTGCACTGAGAACTGTACCACCCAAGAACTGCAGCTGGGTAATTTGCAGTTTACTCTTAGGTCTGAAACCAGCTTACAGTGACAGGAAGAGAAATTGAGAAGGTTATCTCCTATTGACCTGTCAGTTTCTTCTTTATAAAAAAATCACTGCATCTTCAGGGTTGAACAGTCTTCACACATAAATCTTAACAGCTCTGTAAACATCTTCATGATGGTTCATCAATCACCCTGCCCTGCCTTCTGCCACTAGCAAAGTTTGGGGAGAATCTGTTTGTCTCACTATAGAGTGACTTGCTCTGGAACGAAAGTCAATGTCTTTTCTTTGTTCCATGCTTAGGAAGAGAACTGAGACACATGGCCAGGTTATTAATCTAATCAATTGCTTTACCAGAGACTTTCCTCTTTGTTTTTCAGTGAAGTTTTTTTAATTTCACTAGCTCTCTAGAGACTTCCAGGTTTGTTGTTACTAGGTGCTTTGAAGCTGTTGCACAATGCAAGACAGGGCAGAGATGCTGGAGTCTCCTCAGTATGAACTGCTTCCACAACCAGCCTAGGTCAGTAGCCAGGAACACCCCAGGAAGACTTTCCTTTGCAGCTACCTATACATCATGTCCAAACATGACATGTAGGGACAAACCCTACATGTTTTCAAAAGGCAACTTTGAGTCTGATTGTCATCTTAATTCTGTCCATGTAAATGAGAAGTTACTTCCATTAGTGCTGAAGAACAACTGAACTAGATGCTGGACTTAGTGAGATTCACACAAATCGCTCATCAGCCCTTTCAGGGAGTGCCCTTTTCTTCCTGATCTGTACAGCAGCTAAAGCAGCTAGCTCACACACCACCCTGATCTGCGACAAGGTTTTCTCGGCACAAGAGAAGAGAGGAGCGGGAAAGGGAGAAACAGAATATGTGTGAAGAGCCTCATCTGCCAGTCAGGAAGGAAAGATAAATTGCATGAAAAGGATCCACGGCCTAGAGCAGGTTCTCACATTATCATTTATAAAATGTTACAGCTTTGATCTATAATCCATGTTCTCTTATTCCTCATCCTCCTTTTACATCCACAAGCAATTGTTAACCTTTATCTTACTTGGAGCTAGAGCTATGAGTCTGAGCAGACCAGATCCTTGTAAAGTGTTTTGCCCTTTTGTGGCAGCATTAAAAAGACAGACAGCTTTCCATGACTGCATTTTTCTGTGGGAGCAGGATCTCGCAAGCAACAGATATTGCCCACTAACTATCATTAAGAAGCACTTGGATATTCTTCACTGAAAACCAGTGCAGAGTATCAGTACGCACATTTCAAAACCCAAGAGACCCTCTCCTCTTTAATAATTAATGTAACTTAGAGTTTTCCAGGCTCTTCAAGGATAACTCAAAACCTCTGATCAGTGCTTTTTGCTTTAAAGTTACGACAGAGGCCCCCAAACTAAAAGCACACCTGCAACAAAAATATCACACAAAAACTAACCACTATTTCTTCAGGACTTATGGGGCCAAGTCCTGCTTACTAAGGTAACTCAATGAGTTTGATCCATGGCATTCTATTCTCTGCAACAAACCAGCTAAATGTCATGTTCATAAAGATGTGTCCATTCCATCTGTGATATGGGTGCAGAAACAAGCACAGGAGAGAGGATGGAAGGATGCAGTCAAGAGACTATTATTTTGTGAGAATCTAGGCAAAACCCAGGTAAGACAATTGATAGTCAGGAGAGTTCTTGTCTTATAAGAGGGGCTAAACAAGTTCTCATTTCAAATAAGTTGTAAAGTTGTGACATTGAAAGGAAGAGCAGGGATATACAATGGAAAGGGGCAACATTTACTCTCCTGTTACACAGGAGCTATTCAAGAAAGGAGAGAAACTGAGCTCAAACCTATGCTTTGCTGCTCATAGCATTTGCTGACTAGCAAATAAATACTGAATGAGTGAAAAGGTTTAGGGATTCGACATACATTGACAAAGAAAAAACTCATCATCTGCATCCCTTGCAGCTGCTGATACTCAGCCAACACACTCCCACTCTGATGTCAGTGGTCTAAATGAGGGCCATACTCTGATAGTTTAATCCCAGGAAATCTCTGCTGAACTATTAGCTGAGGCTCTGACTTCCACAACAACTGCACACTGCTCCTCAAGCACAGAGAAGATTCCCTAGCTTCTGATTCAGGCAGGGAAGATTGTGCAACTACTAAACCCTGGTGCAAAGTTCGAACTTACTTTCAAGACAGATCCGTTAACATGTGTTCACCACTACCATGAGCTCTCAGTGAACAGAAAAGAATCACCCAGCCCCTCAAGTGATTACAGCTAGGCTATGTCAGTAATAATTATTAACTGCAGCAAAATGACATCTTGGCACTGAATATACATTCAGAATACATGAAAATACTGCAACAGCATTTCATCTTCCCTTCTAGTGGCTGGAAACTAAAGCCTGTTCAGCTTTCAGAGTCTCTTGTGGATATAATAATTTTATATATAATTGGAAAACTTGGTCATGACTCATCTGCCTGTGTTACCAAGTGGATTTTTTAGTCCAATAGCCAGACATCTATTATGTGGGCTGCTAAATGATTTACATTGATTGAGAACGCACAGTATGCAGCTCTTGCAAATTTTATATGCTGGCTGTATGGGGAATGAATGCTTGCTGATTATGCTCCAAATAGCAAGGAACACAATTACCTAAGCCACTAAGTCCCAGTAAGGAAGCTAGAAATACAGCTATTGCTTCAACTACCTTAAAGAAACACGTACTGTTTGGATCCTAAACTACTGTAAGTAAATGGGAGATATACATTGGTGAAGAAGAACAAGCCCATGAGTTCAGATCACCTCTTTAAATCATAGAATAGTTAGGGTTGGAAAGGACCTTAAGATCATGTAGTTCCAATCCCTTGCCATGGGGAGGGAAACAACCATTGTTAACTCCTTATGCTCTAGATCTCGTATTCCAGAGTAAGGCCTCACCCCACACCTGGGAAAATAGATAAGAATCCAGCTACTTCGGGAATTCTGAGATGGGGCCACCAAGATGGGGTGGGGGGAAAGTAAATTTGGGGGAGAAATATAAGGACACTTCTGAATCATCTTATGGTGAAAAACTGACTTCTATCACACACAACCAGAATGAACTGTGGTATAAGGAACGCATGTGGAGGTCACCTAGTCCAAACACCTTTTCTACACAGGGTTAACTTCACATTCAATATTGATATCCTGTCCCTTGTCCACTCAAGGTTCAATGCAGATTGAGATATCATGTCTCTGGCACTGGTCCCAGTGCTCTGCCACTCTTGCAAGGAAGAATTTTTTCCCATGTCCTGCTGGAACTTCCCTTGTTGCAACATATCACTGTTGCCCCTCACCCTCTTGTTGTGCACCTCTGGGCTCTTTTGAGCACACCCGGTTTGTACCAAGTGACAGAGCAGAACCATCACCACCGGTGCCGCATGCAGAGCAGTGATAACAGCGGGCCTGTATGGGTGCAAGACCAAAGGAACATCACCACCGCAGAGAACGGCTGCAGTTCTACAGGCTGAGCTTAGCCAAGAGCCTCACTTAATAGCTCATATTACATTTTAGGGCTCCGGCGCACATATAATTGTCTGATGTCACCATACAACCCTGCATCTGCAACACTGCTGAGCCTGTACTTCAGGGAAGGACTTAAAGCTAGGACTGGAATAACAGGAAAATCAAAGGAGGGTGAAGAATAAGCTTATTAAGTTCACAAATCACCTGTCATACAAAACACGTCTTGCTTTCATGAGCACCAGAGAAAGTCACACGGTATATCACAGAATTAAATGAAAAAGCTCAAAGTTACTAATGTGATTGAAATCAGGCCTCTCTGCTCTTGTTCACTGAACACATTACTAAGATCAATGGTTAAGTGATTTTCTATTTCAATCAATATGAAATTGCTATCCACAGTCAGTAAGGTTTTAGCTCCTGTTACAGACTGTGAGGTATATTCACAAGTACATTCACCACTAAAAAACCATGAGTGGGGAGGCACCCTCTCACACACCACACTGATGCACACCTCAGGAGACTCAGTGTAGATGTAGTCTCTTCAGTTTAGCAACACAACTGATCCAATTAAAAAAACCCACACCTCCTCTCTTTTTAAATAAACTTCTGCGTGTGAGAATCATCTGTCTTCCAAAACTCTCAAGTTACTTTTACAGATACTAATGGATAAGGCTTAACGGTACTGTGGAACCCAAGATGGCTGCCTGCACCTATCCGTAGGGTCTGGTAATAGGAAACACTGCACACCACCAAAATGCATGTTTCCCAGTTAGCAAAAGGCACAGCTCCAACTGCATAGAACCATGCAAAGCACAACAAAATTAATTATGAAACTCCTCTTTACAAATGTGATTTGAGGATTCAATCCATATCCCTTTCTTGCTGGAAAGAAAGATAAAGTGCTTTGGAGGATCATTCTGGACGCCAATTTATCTGCCCATTCTCTCCTGCTCTGCATCTTTCAGACTACTTCATACAGTAGCTAAAAGGAAGGATATGAACAGATGGCTGTTTGCTCTGATAACTGTGTCTGCTCCTAGTCAGATTAATTGGTTACAACCCAGTTACAGATTACAGCCTGGTAAAATGATACACACAGTCCTTCAGTTAGACTTCACAGTCCATGCAAAGAGACTAAAATGCATTCCTAAGAATGAAATCCAAGTTTCAGTACATGCTAGGGATTGTGCAAAACACACTGTTGTACAGTGTTTGTCCTTCCAGACTACAGTTTTAAAGAGTATAAAATTTACAGGAACACGAAGGTCAAATGGAGGTTTAGAGACACAAGGCATTCATGAGGATCAACAAACCCTAGGGTATTTGACAGAACAGTATCAGTGTCACGACTACTTTTTGTTTATCCAGGCTTTTGGCATCAAGATGCTCATGAGACTTAGGGGCTGCAGTAATATCTAATTTCATACCTCTTCCGATTATGCTAAGAGATTCTCCTTCAAAAAACTGGGAACATGCCAGAAGACTGGAGCATTGTACTCATAATACCTAGTCTGCTCACTAAAGAGGAAAATAGGTTGACCTCAGTAATCATAACCCTCAGTGCAAGGCAAGATAATGGCAAAAACTATGCAATGCGATCAATAATGAATGAATGGACATGAACATAAGTAGGGCTGGTCTACCTGATTATATGGAAAATAGACACTGACTCACAAACCTGATTGCATTCTCTGAGACCATGGGATTGACTACTAGTGATAATTGTGAAAGTGTAACAACTTCAGCAGAGTACTTGACACAGAGCTGCTGGGTACACTACATCAAAAGGTAGCTATTATCCTACACCAATGAAAGCACAACAAATGGGTTAACAATTGGCTAACTGGTGAACTCACAGACACAGTGGGGAAACATGATCAGTTGAGGAAGCTTCTAGTGGGATTCTGCAGGGTTTTATTCTGGGTACATAGCCCATAAAGGTGGGGGTTTACCTTCCTCTTGTATGAGACAGAAATATACGTACCATGTCAATCTCTATATGTGTGATACATAAACATGTGTGCTTATTATACTGACAATGGATAAAAGGACTTGATCATAAGTATATTCAGCTCAGTAACATATAGTACTCAAGCAGAAGCAATGCAATAAACGTAAGAATAGCAAGAATGGGTCTCACAGGACAAGAGTATATTCAAGAAAACAAAGACCTTGGAAAGAATTCGGGTTTACACAAAATTAAGAGGTTACAGACACATCTGAGGAAGCAACACGAGCGAGTACAATCTCTGTGTTCGTACTGTGCAGAAGCTTGTTTCTCAAGTCTTTGATTAAGAACTGGGAAAGAGGCAGAAAGAGCCACAAAGAAGAGGCGAGAGCTCAATAAGATGCTGTGCAGGAGAGGCCTATAGAGCTCCAGCTGCTCAGGCCACTATAAGGAAGAAAAAAAGGATTACTTGGTTACAGTATATGAATCCTTCAAAATGAGAAAATTAAAAATATTAAAGAGATGTTTAATGCAACAAACACACACACACAAAACCCCAGTGATTCAAGCCAAGAAAATTAATTTGTGAAATCAGACAAAGATGTAATCTACAAGGTGATTAACCAGAGGATCAAAGTACCTGGGGGAAGATTTTTTCATCTTTGCTTGGTATTTCCAAACCAAGACTGGATGCCTTCACAGAGAACAGAAGATTTAGTCTGACTCTTCAGATCAAGGGGAAAACAAAACTGACACTCTGCCAAAAGCACCAGTTTTCAGCCTGCGGGGCTTGCCCATGGTTTACTTCAGAAGTCGCATGATCCCTCTCACAGTGCTGAGATCCAACTCTTCTATCAGTCACCTACACTTCGCCAAGATTCATCTTTTCCCACTACCAAGTCTCAGGCTTCTTTACCCCTACATATCTTTAAGCAGGTTCACAAGCAGGCATAACCATTTTTAATGCATGTAATGATAGGAAAAGCAACATTTTCAAGCAGGTATCTAAAAACTCAGGGAAATACATGTCATCTACTTGATGAATAGCTGCAACACAGACTTTTAACTGCTTTCAATCCTGACCTCATCTCTTCCTATTCTACTAAAAGATGCACAGCTTGTACCAGGCCAATACCTGTGTTCCACACTTCCTCCCTCTCAAATAAGTTTAGTGTAACAGATTACTTTTTTCCTTTTTAATCTGAAGAGAAATCCCAGGATCACGCTAAAATGAGCCTTTTAAAAAAAATTTTATTATTATTAGACCACATCCTCCCCAATAACTTGGACATAACCTCTGCCCCAGCAGGCATGAAAGCGTTCAGAAACACACCCTGCAAATCCCTTATCGACAGACAGATTTCTTCCTGTGAAGCAATTTATGCCAATTCGGAAACATAAGGCCAAAACACGCCTCACGACACACTCTTTCAGCACTTCGTAGAAACACACAACCTCCCCCCTAAATCTCACCCTACAGCTGCAAGGTTAAATCACCACCCACAGGCGCAAACCCCGCTCCGACACCCGCCAGAGGGAGGCCCTGGGCTTTAAACGGCGGCCGGGCGCCCCTCGCCGCAGCACACCGCGTTACTGCGCGCACGGCCGCGGCCGCGCAGCACGGAAATGGCTGCCGCCACCTCAGCGGCTGGCGCGGCCGTTGGAGGGCTCTGGCGCCACCCAGCGGGTGCCGTGAGCCGCCGCTGCCGGCCCCGGCGTGAGCGGGAGCCTTTCCCTCTGGGAAGGTTCCGTCTCCCCCGGACACCAGCCCGCGGCCAGAGAGCAGGGCAGAGTCGTGGGAAGGATTAAATCCTTCATCTCCTCCCTTAGACCCTGAGGAAAAGAGGAAGTCGGCTTTCCTGTTAGAGGAGCCACTGTCCCCCTCCCGTTCCTCCCCATTCTCCCCCCACAAATAAACAGTATTTTCTTTGCAGAGATTTTATCCTCACCGTTTATATGAGGCAGCATCTCCCCCCAGAGCAGACGGGGCCCATTTGTGGGGATTTACCGCAGGAGCAAAGCCCCACTCACCGCCCTGGGCCAGCAGGAATAGAGCTCGGCTGCAGCCACCCACACCCTTCATTAATTAAACCGTCAACGAGCAGGAGGAGAAAAAGCACTCAAGTGCTCTAACGAGCACCGTAAGTGCCATCTGCTAACAGGAAGTAATATGAAATGGCCACCTCTGCTGGCTTTTTGTGACCTTTCTCATTGCTGAGGCCACAGTCATTGATCATGAGCTCTTTACGGCATTGTTGCCAGGGCAGCAATGAGCATGGGCCTCTCCATGCCTCTCCAGAGCCCTTAGCAGCTGCAATAGTAACATACATTAACTACTGCTAAGTAATGCTCTACTTCACCATAGAATCAGCTAGGTTGGAGAACACCTTTAAGATCATTATGTCCAACCTTTATCCCAGGACTGCTAAGACCACCACCAAACCGTGTCACTGAGGGCCTCATCCACCCAGCTGTTGAACAGTTCCAGGGACTCCACCGCTTCTCTGGGCAGCCTGTTCCAATACTTGATCATCCCTTCAGTGAAGAAGTTTTCCCTAATGTCTAGTCTAAATCTCCTCTGGCACAGCTTGAGGCCGTTACCTCTTGTCCTATCAGTTGTTATCTGGGAAAGAGAATTCAGGTTGGAGCATTGGGATGGAGCTCTTGCACACAGCCCACAGCTGCACTGGGCTAGAGGTCATTCTGAGCTTTCAGAGACCTATGCAGAGAGGGAGCAAATAATGAGGCATATGCGTAGTGCACATTTTTATAGGTTTTTTGGGTTTACAGAGGGTTTTTTGCATAAGAAAAGCTGCTTGTATTTATACAGGGTTGTATCTGTGAAGGATGAAGGTTTCAAAGTTTGCCCGTTGCTAAGCATAAAGCAGCCAACCTGAGTTTTCTCAGATTCTCCTTTTCTATCAAATCAGACTGAAAACTTCATTTAGGGTTCAGTTCTAGCACCCAACCCAGCTTGGACAAAAAAAGTCAAAGGCAGCCCCTACTCTGCCCCCAGCTGTGAGATCTAGGCCTGCAAATTTGCTATATAATTAAAAAAAAATGCAATTTTGTTTGAAGAATTGCTGCCAAAGCTCAGTGGTAGGACCACACTGAAGCGGGTGCAACAAAGAGATACAATAATATCTTCAAATGTCCTTGAATGCATTGCCTCCTTCAACCACTTAACTGGTATAATGAGCTAAATGAAAGCATATGGGTTTTTTACATGACAGAGCTGCTGCTTACAGTAGGTGAACTAACTCAATTTTAATGTAATGTCTCAACCCCTTATCTTGACTTTCAACATCTTCAGGAACTAAGCTATTAAATCTAATGATGGCTGACATGCACACTTCAGACTTGGTCTGAATTGACTCCCATTCTCTGTCTTTTTCAGCCCTTCTCCTATCTCTTCCTGGAGCATCCTCTGCCCTTGTGCTGCTTCCCCACCACTAGCACCAAACAAGCCAAAATTCCTCCTTCCTCCCCTTATTTTTTCTCACTACTGTATACTTCTATCTTCTTATGCTACAGGATCACTTTGGCATAGCTTTGTTTATATCTTGTTTTGATACCAACATACTGATCATTATTCACAGAGAAGACAACATCTCAGTGTTTCCCAGTTGTTCTGTTTTGTACATCCCATAATTTTTATGACAGGGGTTTTGGTTGGTTTGCAGGGGTTTTTTTGGTACCTGCAAAGTAATCTGATGATCTAATTGTATTCTTGGTTTCTTGAGGCCTTCTCAAAGCCATTTGCTTTTCATAATCCTCTTTCCAAGCCCTGAAAATGGCATTTTTCTTTGCAGTGCTATTTAATACTTGTCTTTTGAACTCTGCAAGCATCTTCCCTCAGAAGAGTGGAATGCAAATACATATTCCAGAACAGTCTGTCCTTCACCTGAAGGGCATCTGGGGTATCTAAGAAGCATTTTTTGAAAGCTATTTTTCTATTAGCTTATTGTGTCAATGATCCAACAAAGGAGCTGTTTATCAGGTCTCTCTCTTGCAAATTGCTGTTAATGGGCACACATACCTTATACCCACACTAAACCTTGTTTGGTGGGCTATGTGGGTGGACTTGGGCCTGCATTCCTGCAAATACCTGTGGGCACAACCTAGTCATATCCTTACACTTAAGTGTCATCTTAAGATACACTTAAGTGTACATTGCGAGTGATTTTTTTGTCTCAATTTCACACTCCTTAAAGGGTATGGACCATCTTGTCATCTCTGCTTGTTCAGTGCTTCCCAATTTGGTATCACAGCCTGCTGGAAGGGCTGCCAGATACTATGCCAATACGCATAAGTAACGACAAGTAATACACTGAGGCATAGAAACCTCTGGTAAGGTTTGTCTGGAGGTAGGACACAAAATATCGTATGTCCTCCATATGTTAGAGAAGGGCTTTAAGGGATGATTTTCAATTATGATTACTTTGGGGAAAACAAAGGTGGGTTTGGGTTTTATACATGTCTGATTTACAGAATTGGTAAGCATGTATAATCCCCCAGTACCCAGCAGGAGCTGAGACTCCTACATATCTGCAAGCTCATCTGCAAGAGGAGTAATAGGACTGTATTCCAGCACGGAACTTGTTGTTCTTAGCACTGGTTTAAAGATGAAGATCGGGACCTTGATTTCACTTAATACATGACTGGCAGTGCCATTTTAACAGCAAAATCCTCCATCCACATGCTTTTAAGGAATGAGGAGCCAGAGCCTGCCAGGTGGATTAGCCATATGTCAACTCCCCAGTGCACTACAGCAGAGACATCCTTAATCTGAACACTTGATCACAAGCCAAAGGGAACAATTATATAACCCAGAAATCTGAAAGGCGAATAGTACAAAAACAAACAAGAAAGAACAATCATCCCTACTTATACCCATGCACATTTTACTACGACTATTAGGCAATCAAGATTGTAATATAATTGGCTTTTTTTAAATTACAAAAATGATGGAAGGGTTGCAGTAATTAAAAAGTGCAGGCAAGACGTTGAAAGATGATAAATTACATAAAGGCAAAGTGCAAATGAAGCAAAATCTTTACACGTATTTATTTCATTTCTTTCTCCACAATTGAGAGACTGTGGATTTGCTGTTTGCCTGTTCCTGACTGCCACTGACAAGCCAGTGTCAAATTGGTCAGAGGGACAGATAGCCATCAGAAGGAATAGAATCACCAGAGCAGATGATTACTTAAAAAAAAAAATTGTGTCAATGCCCAGAAAAGATACAAGCTGTAGGAGAGGGGCTCTTCACCAAGATAGATTGCATGGGCAAGTTATGGTACATGCCTGAATTGCCATGAACGTCCAAAGCAAACTTTGGAAAACTGACAACAGAAGAAAAAGGTCCACTAGCATTATTCCTCCCCCATGGTTAAAGGAGATGATCATGCAATTAATTTATCTTATTTATTAGGACAGTGCCTAGAGCCCCTCAAGGTGGAGCCTTATTGTGTTAGGCATGCAAAAGCAGAACAAGTCTCTCCCTAAAAAGACTTATACTCTCCTTGAACAAGGCAGGAGAAAGGAGGATAAAATATAAGCTGAATGAAGTTGCTGTGGAAGTGAGTTTAAGATAATACTATGAACCACACTGGAAATTATTCCAAGAGGAAAGTGTCTACTTAGGTAGTTTGAAATGCCAGCGTTTCCATACTAGCCCAGGGCCATCCTCCAGAGATCTGCTACAGAACTAGAAGACAATGTCAAATCTCACAGGAAGGTCACCAGTCTGTAGTAAACTCTTGGACCTACCTGATTCTCAGGGCTGATTTTCAACAGAATGACTCTTGGGAAGCTAATGGTCATCCTGCTTCAAGGGTCTTGGTAGCAAGCCTCCAAACCTTGTATGCCGTTTTATACTCAATATCTGGACATACTCTTTTGTACCTATTGTCTCCCGAGATATTACTTGCAACACATGGGTTGCAGACAATTTATTTTTACTTGCAGCTCCCTTCCCTTTCTTTTCCTTTCCTATCTCTTCCTTCTCCTTCCTTCTCTTTTCTTCTCTTTCCTTCTTTTTTTTGTGCTAAGTAATGCTAGTAATAATAACATTTGTTATTTTTTCTGTTCTTTTGTATCTTCAAAGCATTGAACAAATTAACTATCATCTAAGCTGCTAGAAAAGCTTTTCTAGCAGCATTTCAGATTTCACAAACCCATCCATTTGCTCTGTGCCCAAGCTCTCAAGACACTGCAGTGCAGGTACAAAGGTAATCTATAGCAAAGAAATGTCAGACCTGACATAATCTCCACTACAGGACATGTATATATACACAACCCTGTAAGTTAAGCGTGCAAGTCATTCAGCTGAGGTCACTGACAGTGGACACTATAACTGAGGGTTTGGTTTGGGGTTTTTTTATGTATATATATGACATGTAAAGAGTGATTTCAATGAGAATAACACTTAGTGTGTATTAAGGGACTAGAAGGAAACAACCAATGGAAAAGAGTAGTGAGAGGGTGTCGCATACAATTTTGTCTGTATTAGCCTGTGCTGAGCTGGAGACAAAATGGCTGTTGGGCTTTCTTGCCAACTGCGACATTACCAGGAGGCAGGGAAGTCAAGGGCTTGTGTGCCGGCCTCAAACTCAGGAAGCCTGCACCCCGCAAGCTGCTGGCTGAGTGACACGAGGCGTACTTCACTTCCCCGTGCCTCGCTCTCCTTTCCCACCCAGTGCTACTTTTGTAGATGGTGAACTCATCCAGAGAGAAGCTGTTTTCTTATTCCATCTGTGCACAGCAGAGCCCTGAGCTCAATTGGGCCTCTAGGCATCAGGTTAATATATATAATAATAGTGTGGTACAAAAAACAAAGGCATAACAGTTTCATGACGGAACGCATCTCAGATGAGTTAATGTGTGAAAAGCACTTTGAAGTTGAAAGGTTCTGCAGCATGTAAAAGCTGAGCATTACTTTTGTATGGATTTGTTGATCTTGAAGACTTACAAAGCCATCCAAAACATGCCTCTACTCAGCAAAGTGCAGAATGCGAATCCCTGCTACACACTCTGATCTCCAAATGGAATAGTATGTCCAAGAAATTCCTATTTGAGGATGTCATTAGGAAAATCCATGTCGTTATAAGCAAATACCCTTACTTTTAGCACCTCTCTATATTAAAAAAAGCAAAAATGAGGTATTAAAAATGAGCATCCCTGGGGAAAAATGCAAATAGGCTTTTCACAATCCTGCTGATTTTGGCATTATCTCTTCTCCATTGCTTTGAGTCACTCTTGCTTTCTGGTTCTCCTACGTTAAGTTGCCATGGGAAATACAAAAATTGAAAGAAATAGTGTTATAAGCTGCCAACAGATTGACATGAATCTTATCCATTCTGGCTCCTGGACCTGAACTGACTTTCCAAGGTTCTCTGAAGCCCAGCTGAACCCCAGCCAGGAATAAAGAGCATTTTGTGACTCCATATCCAGGCTTGTTGGCCAGGTCCTTTCTGGGGCCGGAGCCGAGACCCAGCCCAAACGCTACTTAGGATCATGCTTGCTTTAGTTGCTCTCATAGCTCACCACCTCTTTTAGATTATTATTTACTGTAGTTCAGGAGCAGGGAGCACCCTCGCTCAGGATTAAGGACCTGTCTCATGAAGTGCTGCCCAGGCACACCCAGTGGTGGTCCCAGAGCTCATCTGACTGAGACAAGATGCAGCAACTGAGCAAAGCATCCCCTAAAGAAAGCAAAAGGGTTACAGGAGAACAACTGGTCGCATAGAGCAGCTTTGTGCCTAATTTGGGTGGTTCTGCACCATTTCACTCTTCTGCACCGTTTTGTGTATGTATTACTATAGAGATCCACACCAAAATGCACGCTTACTCATGCGTCTATCCAAAAGGAGAAAAGCTGCAATTAAACACGCCTGACGGACACCCACTGCCCGCACGGGCCGGGTACCCTCCCACGGCCACAGCCGTCTTTCCAGAGGCGGTGCCACTAGGTGGAGCTGAGCAACAAAATTCCTCCTCCAGGCCTTGCGCACAGCTGCAGCATCAGCCGCATTGCCCAAGCAGCAGGTTTAAACATGTTTCTTGCTTACTGGGCACTAATGTTGTTTCTCTGGCCAGTTGATACAGGGACAGGCTGTGGCGAATTGTCATTAAGAGATTGCAAAACCGTACTCCGCAACTGCGCTGATTCATCCTTAGCAGAGGATGATGTCAGTCCGGGTAGACTTTGCAGCCAGAAATGAGTTTGGAATATGAAAGGTGGGGCTTCTGCATGCCCCACAGTTTGTGGGATGGAAAAGCCTCCTCTGGAATAGCTTCTTTTGGTTATCTAGGCAACAGGGGCTCTCACAGCTCTTGCCACGTAAGTGAAACACTTGTGCTCATCAACAGCCTCCTGAGAGCCTGGAAGACAGGCAGGAAGCATGTCTGCTTCCCTGTGGTTGCCCCTCCAGCCTTTCAAATGATCCAATGACAGCAAACTGGACACAAAGCTGCTTGTCTTCCTTGGTGAGGGTTACTGCAACAGAGAGAGAGAAATGCAGGGAAAAGCAGTAGTAAATTAAAAACCAAGCCTCATGGTCCAGAAAGAGCAGAAATTTCAGAGAAACAATAAAAACACAGGCGCATCTGGTAGCTAGACAACTGTCACTCTTACCTTGCACAGGTAGTGGTGCCCAGAGGTTGAAAACTTGTGCTGTGGAAACACACCGCCCTGGGATGCCCCACCTGAGAGAAGTGACATTGCCAGGTCTTGTTTACACACAGCATTGGCAGTAATCTGTCTCCATCTCTTCAGAGGCAGGCAGAGTTGAGTGTGCTCAGCTCCCCATAGCAGAAGGGATTAGCCTTCCATAAAGGTGGTTAAAACCAGCCCGTTTATTTTCTATACTAGTTTATGTATAAACACTTCCGTATCTAAACAAGTACGGTGGCAGGAAGTCTGCTTATAACTACTTAAAGCTGTTACAAGCAGAGGAGATAAATGTGGAAACAAAAGTGGGAAAAAGTAGAAATAAAACATTTTAGCAAATCAGGTAATGGCAACATCTAAAAATTTGTTAGGATGCAGATTGTCAGGCTAAATTTGAATTATCTCCATTGACAAATATCATAGACTGGCAGGAGCTGGGAGCAAAATGCAAACACAACCACAGCTGGTAACATTTAACATTATTTAGGTTATGTGTTGAAATGAGAATAGGGATTGGTTAAATCTGAACTACAGTGGGTCCAATATAAACTTCAGAGAAACCAATGTGAAAATAGAATCAGATTTTAAACTTTGCAATGCACTTATACAAATTACATGTTCATGTGGGGGAAAAAAACCAAACCCGTACATTAATAAATCATTGGATGAATCTGAAAATACAGTTTCTGTACAAGCCTAAATGTATTATCCAAAACAAGACTGGCTTTGTATTTACCTAATCAAGTGATGTATCTACAGAGATACAATACAGATCATGTCTCACTTTCTTTATTCCATATGTGTGTCATGTTGTGGTAACTTCAGCTTTAGATTATTATAAAATGAAAGCTTTCTGCATCCCAGCTGTTTAAGTGGCAAATACCTCCAGACAAACCCCACTAAGATGTTTTAACGGTACGTTTTGCAAAGCAGGTCATGCAGCAGTAAGTTTCTATAATGGTAGGCAAGCGGCTAACCTGTCCAAGGACCATTTTTCTGAAGCCAACAATACTAAGATGTTTCAGCAAGGTGTGCTAAAGGCTGCAGGAAAGGGTGTGGTATGCTCACAAAAGTGTGTCTGTGGCCAAGGTGTTCCCAGGAACATGGGGTGAGTCACCAATGTCACATAGCTCAGCTGCCTGTGACAGGTGACATTCGGTAGCTGCATTATTACTAAACAGAAGTATGAGCGGGCCTTGCTACATGCAGGCACTGAAGCGTGATGTGACTGATGCCTTACAGAAAGCTTCAAGAAGCACGCAGGACTGAAGCTGTAGGATTATAGCTGGAGAAAAACTGGGCCCTCTCTGCCTGGTGAACAATTTTGAGGAGACTGATAACTTTCAAGAGTCTAGCCATATATTAGTCCACTGTAATGAACAGAAATAGCTTTCTAATGATTTCTAATCTAATTTGATAATTAACTTTGTCTTTGGAAAGCAAATCAGTATCTACTGTAATTGAAATTTCATGCTGGGAAGCTGGAAAATAAAACATTTTTTTTCTACCCTATTGGGCTTTAGGCAAACTTAGATGGCATCCTTCGCCAAGGGTAATTCAGGCTTTGACTTCAGCTGTGCTACCTGATTTAGGCAGATGGTACCCTGATGTGGCACTGTCTTGTTAAAGCCTCCTTGGCTGTCCTCTAGAAGGTGCAGAGGTGCTCCACTTCCCAGGTCCCGCACTGCACCCGTGCCCACGCCACCAAGGAGGCTTGCTCCAGACCTGCCGAGACTCATCGGCCACCCAGCGCGCTTGCACACCAGCCTCCAGTCAGGACTTCCAGTTCCCCTGGGGCACCCTTTGGAGAGGGAAAACTCAGATACCCTCATGCAAGCCCAGCCCATCAAGTCTGCAGTGCCAGGGGAGCCGGACATGGGTGGCAGCAAGCCGGGCAGCAGGCAGCCCAGGTGACTCTGTGGAAGAGCGTGAAGGTCACAGGACTAAGCATGCTGAAGCCTGCCCCAAGCAAAAACGTGGCCCAAAGAGGGTTGCGAGCTTTGCTTCTGCCCTGTTAGAAACACGTTAGCCTTGTGCTTCTGGGGGCCATCTCTGGCTCCTGCACTCCCCAGTTTTATGGGGGCTGGGAGCCCAAAAGCTCAGTTCAACCTCAGTTCATGGTGAGCATGAAGATCTTCCCTCATCCTCACTGACATGAGGGGGTGGTGGTAGCATGGCACTGACCCAGAGGAAGACCCATGTGAGGGTGCTATCCAGAGGATCCCCAGTTCCCAGCACCACAGACCCTGTGCCTTTTGACATAAATTTGAGCTGAATATAGCCTCAGGCTTCAACTCACATTAATCCTACTACAAGTCCATACCGTGTTGTGTGGCCAAGGAGAAAAGTGCAAGAAATGGAAGAAGAAGGGGGAGAGAAAGATAAAAAGGGAATGGGGAGGGGTTGGCACCTGCACTGGGGACATGGTAGGGAGCAGTTGGAGGATTTCTGACAGCCAGTTTCAGATCACCTTTCATTTAACAGGCAATCCTGCCTATGAGCTGCAACACCTTGCTTGCAATAATAAAAAAGCAAGCAGAAATCAGTTTTGCCATTCCTGGGTTTTGTCTTGCACCCCTGGTGGGGAATGAAAGAGGAGAGCTGCTGAGTCGCAGCATGTGGGAAGCTAGTATCTCTGTTTCCACCCAGAGACCCACACTGACACAGAACAGCTGAGTACAGGGCATGTCCCCCACCACAGTAAGCTGAATGAAAGGTACTTTTCTCTGTGTGTTGCCTGTTGACACTGTTCATCACAGGTTCGGTACTAAACATGGTGGTGATGGTTTTTACTCCCTTCCTCCTCTTCTTCTCTGTTTTGTAATCCCCAGGACTGGTTCCTGCACTTACAAAGGAGTTGTGTGTCCTCTCAGGATGGGCAAGAGATTGTTTTTAAATCCAGCATCTGTTATTTATTGTTCACAGCGAAAGCTGCAGCTTTGAGCTGAGATCAATGCAGTTGCTTTAAGTGTTGGATGAAGTGTTCAATTATCAAAAATATTCCTGTCATTTGTTCATTTTCATCTGCTATGCACTCAGGCTTCAGACCCAAACTCCAGCAAAGCCTCCAGAGCTGGACTGCAAAGGGAGACATGAAAGACACACAGACGCAGAGTTATGCCAAGCTGCTGAAATTAGTGCTGGTTAGAGCAGTGTGAAACACCCTGCAGGCAGCAGGATAGTATCTTTTTCCTAGGTCCCTTTCACTAGGTAAGGATGAAAGGACATCTGTCAGGGAAGCCTCTTGCTGTTCTGCTTCTGCATGTAATTTGCTTTGCCAAAATACAGCTGGTGCCTCTCGACAGCAGAAATGCTCATGCCTAATAGTGGCCTGCCTTGCCTCTCCCAGGGTGTGTGTTGTGGTCACATCGAAAGACCCCAAATCAAGATCGGAGCGGGGCTGTGGTAGATGCTGCAGAGCGATATGCTGGTGCAGGAAGTCCCACACCCTGCCACAAACCATTTCCACCCTGATTTGGAACAGAGCAGGGGAGCCAACAACTGGCTGCAAGGAAGGTCATGGCTAATGGCAGCGGGATGAGACTTGAAAGCATGTTCTGGGAACAACCTGATCCTTCAAAATCAGTCATAAAGGAAAGCAAACAAACCCCTGTGCAAATAGATCCAGTTAGCTTTGAAAGCTATTCTAGCCAGCTCTCGATGTCTCTCACGGGCTGACACAGACCATCATCACCTTTGTGCCCCTGCTCTGCATGGTGAGGGTGGCATAGACCCCTCCGAGCAGCCGAGGAGGGCTGGGGAGAGTGGGGCAGGCAGCACCACAGGGCTGCCCCATGCCCTGTGCAGAGCACGTGCCTGGTGGTACCTCCCGGAGGGCTTGGGCCAAGAGCCACAACCCCTTACGCCCTCAGTAATTCTGCCTCTGTCAAAAACTGGGTGGAGGGGGCCTAGCCCCACACAGCTGTGAGGCACTTACAATGGGAACGCAAATTAAAGCCACCCATTTAAGTAAACTACCTCAAAGTACTGAATACAAAAGCAGATGCATAGAAACGGAATTGCAATACCAGTTTCAGGCAGGATCCACTGGAACACAAGATAAATTATATACATATAGGATTTCAAAGGGGATCATTAGGACAGGCTGAGTTCTGCCCACGTCTTAATGACCTGAATAGATTAGCCTCTCCCTCCTCACTGCCTTGTGCTATCCGGCTGGGGACTGAAACTGCAGAGATTTTCGCTTTGCTTCAGGCCTTAAAGTGCAGCTTCAAGGAGAGGGCAGGGGGGTGATGATGCAGCGCTTCATCCCAAGGAGCTCCGATTGCCCTGCCGGAGGTGGCTTGTTTGCAGAGACAAACCCTGGGGCCACCCTCAAAGCACAAAACAGGCAAAGGGGAAGGAGAGAGAGCCTAGTTGAGTGTGCCTGGAGGGAGCAAGGAAGGACAAAGGGGAAGAGACTGCCTGAAATGAGTGTTTCTCTGGCGTTTCTCAAGCATCACTAGAGGAAATAGAGATAAAAAAGAGAATAAATAGAGGAAAGAAACAAAGAAGGAAGAAGTATCATATTAACTGGATGCAGAGTTTAAACAAACAAACAAACAAAAAAAGCCAAAAAACAAAAAACAAAAAACAAAAGATAAATGAAGGGCATAGATGTTCCTGCACCTTACAGATCCTTTCAGTGTTTCCTTACAACAACTGCTCTCAGTTCTGCGAAGTAAGTGCCTGTTGTCTGGTGGTGAAAAGGCTGAGCATGGCCTCTCCGCATCCAGTGCTGGGTTTCCCTGCAGGGCATGCACTGCCCACTCCTGAGCGGAGCAGCTGTGCCCTTCCGCTGCACTGGCAAATAACCCCACGCTTGCACACCTTGGGGCAAGTACATTTTTGCCAGGTGAATACAGTTTTTCCAAGTGATCAAGATAGGATAACCAAGAGTGAGAGACCAGATTATACAGCAGGGCTCATGAATTTCCATGGGAGCCCAGGAATGCTGTGTCACAAGCGCTGCTGTCACCTCTGTTATTTTCCAAGGCCAATTTCCAAAGGTAATTTTTGGTTTACAGTAAACAGCCTTGGGGTCTCTCTGGATTTATGGTCCCTAGATCACATCCATTAATTGGCCCCTTATCCAGACAGTTGGTGTCCTTACGACCCCAAGCCTATAGCCCCTGAGGGATGCCCACTGCGCCACAGCAAACACCCCATCAGGTTTCCCATATCCTACATGCACAGTGGGTCTGCATGGCCACATACAAAAGCCCACCCCAAAACTGTGATACGTTGCACAGCACCAGAAGACTTTTGGGTAGAGCAGATCTAGGGCCAACATTAGCAACACTTTAATCCCAGGCAGGTGCAGAAGAGGCAACCTGACACAATCCACGTCTTACCTCTCTCTTTGCCAGGCAAAAAATGCTGCCGTTTGGGTTCCCATGCCATGTATTTTATACGCTTTTATCCTAAAGCTCTGGCTGTGTTCTTTAATCTAATAAACAAATCACAGGTCTTGCTTTACATATCTCCGCACATGAAATCTCTTTCCGGCACTTTGTCTTTATACTTGTCTAAAAAGTGCCTCGCAAGCTGCTGCATTAAACAAAAATGAAGTTGGGTTGGGGCTCCCATACCCAGAGCCCTGGGGTTTTACAGAGCCTTCTTTGTGCAGCTTCTATTTCTGTCTGATTAAGCTATCTAATTCTCAAAGATTAAGCTATCTAAATTGACTGAGTACTGAAGCATTTAATATGTAAACGAACTGAGCTTTAATCATAGCCTGCAGACTACCCTACTCTCTCTCTTTATGTATATATATACGGGGGCTGTTTCCTCACAATTTCTTGATGTTACACCTGCGTCAAGTGACACTTGCACATCCCACAATTAAGCAGAGTGCACCAGGGTGAAGGACGAGGTGGCCAGGTGAATGCATGTGAGGCTGAGGGTGCAGCCAGAGCAGCTAACATCATCCTCTCTCCCCTCTCTGTCCTGCTGCCCCCACAGCCTCGCATGCCCAAGTCAGCACCCACCCCCTTGGCTTTCCCAGGGGCTCTTGGTCAGGCAGCACCACTGCCAGCATGAAGCCAGGGAGGGGAAAGAAGGCAAAAACACAGCTCTCTAAACAGGGCCTACTTATACTCCCATAGTAATGCACCTCAGAGAAATGAGAGCTACCAAGCTCTCCCAAGTATCATAGTGAGGTATTGGGAGTCTCCCTTCCCATCCTCCAGTCCTTTGATCTTTTATACTTGAGAAAAATCCTTACTGAGGGAGAACTTCCAGTCTGGTGCAGTGAGCCCCAGGAAGGAAAGACATACTACAGCTATTTTGTGGCTCTGGCCCATAGGGGTTATGGTGGGAAGAGTGGGATAAGCCTGGTGCAACCCTGCAAACCCCAGCACTTGGCATCCCAGGGACTTCCCAAGCCACAGGCTGCATCTGCAGCAGCAGCTCTTAACAGGCCTCCATAGACCTCTGTCCCATTAATTTGCGTAATTGCTTTTTGAACCCATGTATAGTTTTAGCACCTGAAGCATCCTATGGCAATGAGCTCCACCAATTAATTATGGTTGTGTGAAACAAAGGCTTCCTCCTCTCTGCATTAAAAAATATCTGCCTGATGATTTCATTTCACATCCCTCAGCTCATGTGTTATGAGCAACTGCTGCCATTCCTCCTGCAATTTGTCATGTTGTAGACCGCTGCTGTAGCCCAGAGTCCTCTCTTTTCTACGCTGAAGTTGGTTGATTCAGATCTCATACAGCCAGCATGATGCACCTCTGATCATTCCCGTCATATGTCTCTCTGCCTTTTCCCTTTCAGGTACAGCCTGAATTTCAGGAGTGCCACACCCCCACAACCTCGAGGTTGTTCAGTAGGAACCAAAGGCATTAGCTACTGTGTCCTTTAAAACACAGAATTTGCTGCTGTGGGTTGTGCACCAAAACTGACTGCAGCCATCTCAGCAGCTGTCCTGGAGATGTTGGGTGCTAACCCTGCCTTTGGCGGAGGGGTGGTGGCACCAAGCCTGGCTCCCAGGGCTCCTGCAGGCAGCGGCTCTGGCGTGCCACACATGGCTGCTCTAGCACTTGTTTATTGGCGCCTCTGTCACTAAGCCCACAAACAATAGGTGACTACCACAACATTTGTATTTGAGATCATAGGGACAATAGAGGTAATATGTTCATTGAGCAATTGTAAGCATTACCTCAATGAAACCATTATAGGCACTTGCAATAGAAATATTGCAGATAGGAAAAGAAATTACCTCAGACAGGATCAAATATGCAAAGCTAACTGTGGCTGCAGACTTCTCCCACAAGATAAACAAGTGGCTCAGCCCTCGAGGAGAACAGCAGGAAAGGGGAATCCTGGTGAGCTATTCCTGTGCCAGGTTTGTACTGCAGGGCTTTAGGAGGAGCAGTGTCAGAGAGGCTGGGATGGTCTCCTCCCTGCCTGCCCTCCCACAGCAGCCCTGGTGGCAGGGCAATGCCACTGGACCCCTGCTTCCCTGGAGCCCCTCACCTCAAGCGCAGCACACCAGCCTTGTGCCTGCTCCACGTCAGTATTTACTTTGAAACATGGCAGGACAAAAATGGAGACATGGGCTTTGTAAGGCAGAGGGGATATTTACAAGGGCTGGGCATGTAAGGTGACTTTCTCTTGCTCCTGAGATGCAAAGATGATTCCAGCTTTCCACCCTCTCCAAGATAGCCACAAGAAGGAAAGACAAAATGTGGGACAGAGAAAAAGTAGTGATTCGAAGTACTGTGTGCACCTCCCCATATCCTTCAGCTGTGGGATAACAACCTGGCCGCCACTTCTCCCAGCGCCACAAAACCAGGGGGGCTGCAGCGTGCCAGCTCAGAGATTATCTTTGCCATCTTTGGCACTTTCTTAGTTTAGCATATGATCCATCTTTCTTTAAGCACTCTGTTTTTCTCAAACAACGTTGCCATTCCCTTCAAAACATAGCTCTGTTTATTGAAAACAAGCGAGGGTTGGTATCGCACCACGCCAAATGGCAGACGCGCTGCTGCTGGGTGGCGCTTGACAGCACCGAGCTGCAGATGACAACTCCTTCTACTAAGTAGGTGAAAGAGGCAAGTGCCAGCAAGGATGTGCCCATAATAAATCACCACTTATCTGGGATAGATTTTTCCTCTGGTTGCCAACGTGGGTTACAGCCTGAATCTTCCTTTTCTTTAGCAAAAAAGTATTTACAGACATTTCCACCTCTCCTTCTCTAAGGTTATTCTGCAAAAGTTGAGCCCAACAATAAAATTGTTGGCTTAGCAGGAGAGAGACAGCTCCTCTTTTAAACAGAGGATTTTGATTGCGCCCTGTTATTTCATCTCTTTAGAATATTCACTAGACAAAGTAATTTCCCTGTCTCTGAGCAGTGCTAAGCTGTCAGACTCCTTCTCTCTGAGCAAAAGGTAGCGCGGCATGTTCTCCCCACACAAGTGCTTTTTTAGGAAAATAAAGAAGAAAAGGAAAAGAAAAAAACACCCTCACCCCCCACCGGTCACTTAGAGCCATATGGTTTTCCAGAGATAGCAAGAAGAAGAAAACTGTGGCTGTTCATGTAAAACTCCAGCACCAGGAATCGCTCCTGGCAGGATTGCCACCCTGGGAGAGTCAGCCCCACCTGGCAGCGTGACATCAGGAGGCTCATTTAGCACCTAAAATAACCCAACCTGCAAATATCCTTCAGTTTAAACAGCATCTGGGCAGAAATTCAGCCTCAAACAGAAATGGGGGTGTGAGGGGTACAAAGGATGGGGGTCGGGAAAAAAGGGATTACCCAGAGTCCTTCCTCTCATCTAGTGCAGACACTGCCCGTGTTGTTTCTTTAATGGGGGAAACAATGTGCTCTTTCAGGGGCTGCAGGTGGCTCGGGGCATTGCAGAAAAGGGACATTATGGCTTTCCATGATAGCATGGATGAAAGGTTTGGAGCCCTATGTACAAAAAAGCCTTTGCTGAGGGTATTGCTGCTGCAACAAGTATCAATGAAAGCTGCATATCTGCTGTTATGAATCCGATCACCACAGAAAATGAATGGCAAGCATTAAGAGTGGCAAAATAGTGTTTCAAGCTGCAATGAACAGCAATCAATTCATCACTGAATAGCAGGCCTGGGTCAGTGAAATAATAGCTCTGTTTGAAAGAAATATGGAAGAGCCTTGAGCAGTCTGCAGGAGCAGATGTGCAAAAGAAGTAACCACAACTGCAGGCACTTCTGAGGTCTAAGGTAGTGCCAGCTTTGAGCAAGGCAGTCTCAGCAAGGGCGTAGGGTCTGCAGCCCCCTGCATGAACCAGTTTATAGGGCCTTTAAGAGCACGCCACTCCCCTGGCTTTGGAAACAAACTTCTCTGAAGAAGAAAAGCAACCTGTATGTGCAATAGCGCTACAACCCAGCAGTTTACCTCCAAACATCATGGTCAATCCTTCAGAAACTAAACTGACATGAAAAACGTGAAGGTATTAGTGGTTTCACAGGTAGGGAAAATGAGGGTGTGTAGTAAAGCTAGAAGCAGAACTTGGGTGTCCCAATTTCCCATCCCTAATTCTGACCCCACTCCTCCACCAGCCCCATTCCTCTGATTTCTGGGATGCTGTAGTGATGAGAGCTGCAAAATCCAAAAGCAAGCCCTGCTCACGCCACAGCAGCACAGCCCAGTCTCGGATTGTTACCAGTGGGTGCTGGGGACCATGTGTAGGACCTAACCTACAGCCTCAGCCCAGCTTGCCCCCTTGCCTGCTGGCCAGGGCTTGGGGGGCTCTGCATGGGTTTTTTGCTAGGTGTGTGTGGGATCCACCCAGTGCTGGTGAGACACCTGTAACATGTACCACAAACTAAAGGACAGGGAGGCCATGGGCTCGGCAGGGAGTTAGCTGGGACTTGGGATTTTGGCCTGCTGGCTGCTAGTCCCTGAGCTGCTGGGGGTGCCATGGGGCTGCTTTGGGCCACACACTGGGCTTTTACCCAGAGATTTCTCTGCCTGACCTCTCCATGGCAGATGCTGTCTTCAAGGGGCAGTGACACAGGAATAGCTAGTCAGCTGATAAGGTTTGATGGCTCTTTACTTAGGGGAAATCCTCTTGACTATTGCCCAGGGCACAGAAGACTCGGAGGCCTGAATTCCTAGGGGAGGCATCAATGCACCAGATCAAAGTCTGCTCCCCAGCTGTCACCGCAGAGGCATCACCTCCAGCCGTAACAGAAGGTTATAAAAACAAGGTCTCTCCCTGACACATCCCAGGCCGCACAGAGAAACTGGCTCCAAAGAAGGGAAAGAGAGAGAGACCTGGCTGCAAGTGCACTGTGGATTGTGGGTCCAAGTGGCAGGATCCCAGAAACGCTGTGGGATAGTGGCTACAGCCCCGAAGATGCTCTACAGCCATGTCGGAGCTGTGGCAGGGGAGGTCTGCCTATTTCTTGCATTAGCTCCTATAGGCAGGGATGCATCTGTCTGCTGCTGCTGTTACAGTCTCACATAAGGGAACTTAAATCCAGAGTGCCAAGAGTTCTGGGGTATAGTCCTGAGCTTTTAAACAAAGGGGGGCATGGGATCCTGCTGCTGGCAATGTGATTTCTTTCAGGTGGAGGCTTTCCAAAAAGCCTCACTGCTGCTGGGACCTCATAAGGAGCCTGGTTACAGGCGGGCACAGCCTTTATCGCCCTGCTTATCATAACAGCCCCGGGACTCACTGGCAGGGCACCACGTGCTCTCACTGCCCATTGGGGCTGGGCTGCCGGCGCTGCCGGCATGAATCATGCCAAGTCAGTGTCAGGAGCAGCCGGCAGTCCCACGGGAGCTCCCCTGGCACAGAAGAGGCCAAGGAGTTGAACTGTGTTAGTTGATGGTGCCTTGATAATTTATATCACATTTTATAGCTGATGTTGATATTACAACTCCTTTAAGGTACTCCAACATGAAAGATGGCAAGGTCCCTGCCTTGGAGAGCTTACAGTCTAGTACAGACAGGTAAACATAACAAGTAGAAACATTAAACCTTAGGTAGGGAGTGGGGACAGGTTGAGGGAGTATATACAGAAATTATCTTTGGCACATCAAAGAGCTGGAAGACGTCCATCAGAGGGACCTTTAGGCTATTTATGTATTTCAGGTAGCAAGATAAAATCATGAATAATGAGCTCCTGCAACCTCTTTGCAGAACCAGCACTGAAGCAATGCTTACAGAGGCACTTCCCTGCTAACATAGGTCCTTCAGATGGGGAACACTGAATCCTCCCCAAATTTACTCTGTTGTCTTTTAACCAATAAGGAGAAATGACAAGCAGCACAAGCACACCAGCATCCTTCCACATTTTGGTCCCTGTCCATGGCTATATGATCACAACGTCTATCTGCCAGGCACCATCCTTAGCAACTCACCTTTCTTCACAGACTGCTTTTTCCGAACTCACAAGCTACTTCCTCCCAAAAAAAACCCTATTTCTAGTCAAAGTTCCCTTTGACTAGTCAAAAATCCTTAATCCTGCTTTCCCTCACTGTACCCAATCCATGCTGTCTTCTCGGAAACATCACTGAGAGAGGAAGGTTGCACAGCAAAGAGAGGAACAACTAGACCCAGCTTCCACAGAGCTCGCTGTCACCTCAGCTCCTGCAGCCGGAGAGCCAGAGTGCACCAAGATGCAGCACCTGCGCCTGCCTGCACAGCTTCCCTGGCTGGGAGATAAAGGGCTTGGGCCCTTCCCTTACAGACTTTCAAAATGTATAAATATTGCAGAGCTCAGGATTTCATTAGGGAAACAGAAAGGCAGACAACCCGCTCGTGCTACGCTGTCAGGTGGTGGAAGTCTCAGGCTCACAAGCACCGGAGGCAGCCTGGGTGCAGATCAGGAGATGTTGCTAGGCTTATTCTTCTCACTTGTGAGGGCTCCCTTGGGCAGACTGACAGGATATGAACTCTTTCCAGTACAATGCAAAAACATATCGCCCAAAAAGTAGACAAATATACACGGCGGCACTATCAGCCTTTTCACTGCCAAATAGACCAAGCCAAGTCAGTCAATCAAATCACAAAGGAGTCCTGAGTGTAGGCTGGAGACCCTTCACACCAGGCTGATGTAAGTACTGCTAGTAACCATGGTGTGAAGTTACAGGAAAAAAGCAGCTCCTGCCCACCCTGCTGTTCCATCTCCTGTGCTGCCTCTCCCACTCCACTGGCCCTAGCACTGGTGCAAAGAGCTGGGTGAAAAAAGGTGATCCAGCTGAAAAGCAATCTGGGGAAAAGTATTATTTCTTAGCCAGGTAAATTCTGCAATCGACTTCATCCTATAACAGCACCTGCGGGCTGTGTCATGTGAAAGGCTCATCAGGCTCCATCCTAAATTGGCCCCTGGGCAACTGAGTTATGACTCTTCTACTTGCTGGCAAATAATTGCAAGAGGCTGACATTGTTTTGTTGTTGGTTTGGGCTTTTATTTTTCTCTAGCTGTTTCAGCCCCAGTTTGCTGATCACTGTCTCTCTTGTGGCTGTGGCAGATCAAGGAGCTTGGTGGCATTAAGGTCCCTTCCAAACCGTTCTATGATTCTGGTATTTTAGACAGGCGAAGATAACTCGCTTCCCTGCTGCCTGGCCTCAGGCAATGCTGAAAAACCTAGGCCAAACCACACAACCCAATGGCAACAGCAGTCAATGGCTTTGGTGGTGAAGGGGCTGGCAGGCTGTTAGCCCTTCGCACAGCTGGGGACACACAGGGTGAGGAGAGGCTGCCTTTGCCTTATCCCCCTGATAAACTCTGAGACAACCGTCCAATTTCTTTTCCCTCCTTCTCCCACTTGTGTTCCCCCCACCAAGCACTGCCAGAGACCTGCCTCCCAAATTAGCCAGGGGGAACCTCCCTGTCCCTGCAGCTCTCCTCACGCCTTTCCCCACCACGGTACCACCCACTGGTTACACAAGATGGGATACACCTCCCTCCCTGTCCCTTCCCCTCACCTGCAGCAAACACCACCTTGTTGTTTCCCTTCTGTTTTGACGACCCTATCAAACTGCCATGGAAAAGCAGAGGCACATCTCCAACACCTCCTCCTCGGGCTGGTGGGTAAACAGAGACACAGCAGCAGGGAGGAAGCACAGTCTCCTTCAACCCCTGTGAGCAACCCCTTATGTCTGCAGAGGGGCTACAGGTTTGAAGACACAAAGTAATCCACAGTATATTGCATGAAGAGTTACAAAAGGCTTTTAAGTCACCAACCGTCTCCTTTCCCTTTTTACAGTGGACATTGTAAAACCATGGTATGCTGTAGACTGCAGCTCTCTGAGGAAGGGGTCAGTTGCTTGCCCTGCTGGGCATGGAGCCCAGTGCTTTGCACACAGCCATCCCCATCCCTTCCGGGCTCCTCCGCTATAACATAAAAATAAATAATAAAAAAAAGCACCATGTAAGTGAGTGGAATCACCAATCACTTAAGGGCAAAGTAAACAATCAGAGAGAAAAAGACTTTGTAAGTGGGTTGGCTTAATCCATGCCAGGAGAAAAGGATGTTTGTTGCACAAATAAAGTGAGTGGGAGCAAGACTTTCCAGCCTGACTGGTGGAGAGGTCCATAAATCAAGACTGGAACTCCTTGCCACGTATATGAATCAATTAAAGCACTCCATGAATCATTTATTTTCAACATAGGCAATCAGCAACAATGGTTTGATGTTCAATTGATTTCTCATTTGTCTTGCTCCCCTGAGTAATGATGAACAGCTCACCACATACGTGGTGCATGCCCCAACCCGACTGCTCCTGGAGCAGCTTCTTCTCCAAGGAATCACACTGGGCACCTGCTCCTACCTGCTGACATTTCACACCTCTTGGTCACTACCTGCTAATGCCTTTGGCTCTGATTGTCTCACTCATCTCACTCATCTCACCTCCATGATCTTCCCCCTGGACTCCTCCTTTCTCTCTTTCTTTCAAATAAATAAATAGCAAAGCTTCATTTTCAGTGAGTGGCAGTAGGGCCAGACTCCTCACCAGAAAGCATCAGCATCCTACTTCTCAAAAGCTGGAATATCAAGAATTGCCAGGGAAACAGCACTGCTCTGCATACAGCAGATGATGTAAAACACTCTAAAGAAAGGGGGGAGTTTTTAGAATACTTTCTATTGGATACCCTATCCATATGTCAAGTTTCCTTCATCCAAAGTGCTTGTAAAGTGCTTTGTGTAGACCTCTAATTTGCACCATGAGGCATCCAAAATACATTTTACTAGTTAAATCCAGGCGCATACCAAAAGGAAGTTCTCAGTTCGGATGCTGAGCTATGCTGAAGTCACAGCAATTAAGACATCGTGCCGGCAGTGAGGAGTACTGGAGTCACACAGTTAATTTTAGGGTGTGCAATTTGCACAGCCCCACATATTGTCCTGAAACAGGAAGACTTGGCTGTGGCTGTTGGTTGTTCCTAGCGGATACAAGGCACCCCTGGGGTTAGGCCAAAATGAACATGATCATAATCCTATTATGATGAATAAATGGGGGAGAGAAAAAATGTCAAGACACGCTGAGCTTTTCCATTCATGAAAACAGGGTGCACACAGGGCTATGGAAAGCAGAGGCAGGAGCTGCACCATCTTCTATGCCCGGTGGGACCATGGCCTCGGCTTGGTCGCTGCCAACACACCAGCTCCTGGTGACACAACAGGCAGCACAGAGGCTACGGGTGAAATTCAGGCATCGGCGAAGGACTAAGAGCAGGCTCCTTTGGCTGTATTAGGGTGAATATCAGAGGTACATGAGCTGTGCTTCACCTCTGCCTGCCTGCAGCCCCCCCATGAACATCCTCTCCCTGTCACAAGGCCCCTGGGGCCCCCTTTCCCCTCCAGCGAACAGGGCAGCCAACCAACAGATCTTTCTTCTTTGTCCTTCCCCATCACTACACAGCTCTTCAAAAATCATTTTTGGCCATATTTGTGCATAAAGCAGGCCTGAGAGAGAGCTGTGGGACAATAAACAACTTGTTTCCTCTGCGCTCAGAACATTTCCAAATGCTTTTGCCTTTCAGTCAGTTCACTGGAGAACATCTCATAAAACCCTCTTCCATTTATAGCCATGATTCGAAGATTTTAGCTCCTTTGCCCACCTCATCTCTAAAGCTTCCAGAGAGCAAGGGCCAGCTGCAGGTGCCGCACCTCCAGCTCCCATAGGAGCGTGGCATGGAGACCAGTAACCGCCCTGTGCCCCTTCCTGTGCACAGGTGCTCTGGCTTTTTAAATCCCGCTCAATAGGAACATATCCGTGTTTCCAAGATTACCCAATGTGCCGCACTGCAAGCTGCTGAGACACCTCTCTCAAAGAGCAAGCCTTGTGTCATTTGCTGCACCTGGGCAGCGCCACGCACGCTGCGGGTATGACTCAAGAGAGCAGCGCAGCAGCTAAAGAAAGTCCTTTCAAAAGGCTCCAGATTCACCTCCAAGGAGCGGTTGCAGAGTTCACGGAGCCCGAATTTGGTGTTAGCTGCCTGATGTCATCACGATTGCAGCTCACTTCCTTAAAGCCCTGCAAGCCAGAACACAGCTGGCATTCACGGAGGCTGTGCAGACAGTGCCCTTGGAGCTCCAGCTCTGGCTTGGGCCATGCTCAGATGCACACTTGCACTAACAAAGCAGCTGGTCTGGAAAACGCAAAGGGCCTTTTATCTGATAGCTTCCATCTTACCTGCAAAATCTTTAGAGAGCTTCCCAGGTCACGCAGTGCATCCCACAGGTGCAGGAGGATCCTTTGCCACAGTTCAGCAACCCTTCCCTTTCACCAGGGAAGCAATCGGGCTGCCCCAAGATGAACAAATGTTATAAACAGACTGGGAAGCTGAATGGAAGGAGGAAAACATACCAAGCCAGTTTTCAGAGGTACTTTCAATGTGGAGCTTGGTACCTTTGGACCAGTGTGGTGCTGAGAACCACCACGTTCAAACTCAGTTGAAATTTTCATAAGGATTTTCGGTGATACATGGCAATGTTGGGCTTGGGGAAGGGAAAATTCATGGATGTGGGTGGGGGTGGGCTTGGTGGCATGGTCTGATGGTCTGTGGTGCGGAAGTCCCATCTGGGATCAGTTTATTCAGTCCTATCAGCACTTAGCCCTGTGATTTCATTATCTAACCAGTGCTGTTAAATGTGGTCAGCCACCAACATACACCTAACAGAGTCAAGGAACTGAAAAGCAGCTGACAAAATACTACTTTTAGGATTGTCAGCACTATGCATTTGGCACTGACATGTGGGGATACCTGCCCAGGAAAAGGGATAATGGCTATTGCACTCACAGCTCAAGGGGCAAGTGCATGCAGGAGTTGGTCCCCACTGACTGCTCCTCACTGCAGCCCACTGGCTTCCTGCAGCTGGGGTGCATGCTTCAGAGCCAGCAGTTGCAGCACCCTGAAACCCCAGGGAGCTCAGGGGCTAAGTTTCCTCCTCTTTCTCCTGAGGTCTGAGTTCTAGCTGCCAGCATCAGGGGCAAGGAGCAGCTTTGAGGTGCTTCACTGTCACAGACACAAGTTCCAGCTTCATCAGGTCCATCCCACCAGACTTTCTTAACAAAACATGAGTGAACTTTTCATTTCTGTAAAATTCTCAGCTTGGTACAATTTCAAAACAGTAAAACAAAATAATCTACAGATATCTGCACTGGTCTTGATTTTACAAGACTACATATATTAAATAAATACCTAGCACTTTTCATAGCATTTCCAGATTTGTTTTAGGAGAAGGGAAAAGACCACTCTTTGCCTGCTCAGAAACTGGCAACCTCTTTGAAATAATGACAAATCCAATGGACATGGAAAACAGCCATGAATTTATTTTTTAGAAGAGGTAGAAGCCCTTGATTTCAGCTGGAAGTAAACTCTGTAAATCCTTCATCTGGGTTTGGCGAGTGAGTTTGAACCAGTATCGCAGTAACTGAGCCCCATGGGCAGGGCACGGTGTGCAAAGATTACATCATCGGACTTCACGTTGTGATCACCCAGGATAGGCAATGCACTTGGAAAATCATAAAAGTAAATGAAAACAGGTGATGCAAAGAGATATACCTAAAACTAAATCCTTCGTGGACCTTTTGCCATATCATTCCTCCTTCCCTTACGGGTTTTATTATGAAAGCCACCTCAGATTATTTGTGTGTACCCTGCAGTCTCTTCCTTCCCTGCAAGAAGGATCTTTGCCCGGTCTGGTCCCATAATACTGAATCACATGCCTGGTTAGGTCACCTGCAAGCTCTTAGCTGCGATGCCATTTTCCCTGGCTCCAAGAGCAGAGCTCCACGTGACTTTATCCTTATTCACCCCAGCAGGCAATGAGATCATCCTTCTGGTGGCCCAGTAATTGCTGCAAGTCTTCTCAGGCTGCAGTGATTCACGTGGAAGCTGCCGGAGGTGGCTTTGGTGGAGCATGGCACCCTTACGTGACTCACCGCCGCCATGCTGGATAAACACCCGCGCCGCAGCAAGCTGGCAGGGCCGGGCTGTGGCTGCTGGAGCAGGGCTGGTCCCACACTACAACTGCAGAGTCCTTCCTCCCTCCGCCCTGCTCCAGGTCCGAGGAGTACAGCCCCTTTCGTTGCCATAGCACAGGGTTCCACAATAACATCAATAAAGAAAAATGACCCAGGATGAGGCCATCTGTTTTATAGCCCCTTTGAGGTGCTGCAGCAAAGGTGTTGCGCTCAACGGAGAGAGGCATTCCGCTTCCGTGGCACAGCAAACAGGAGCGACTGGGGAGTGGCACGGCTTGTGCAGGCTCAAAAAAGGAAAAAGATTGGGGAAAAAAGGAAAAGAAATGAGTCCCCTCTTTCTGAAAGGAAGCCTTTAAATAGAGAAAACGGTCAACACAGCCAAAAATTGGTCAACTGAGAATGAGGTGGCATTGCTGCCATTTAATCTGCAGAATACCTCCAGGCTCCTCATCAGCCTTAGGTAAGGGAAGGAGGGAAGGAAACCCAGGAGAAGAAGGGACAGAGTCAGAGCTCCCTTTTTAAAGGATGTCAGTAAATGAATCATTCGATGTTATCACTGTTTGCTTAATTACAGAATGCTCAACACAGCCCCAAGGGGGGGGGGGGAAGAAAAGTTTACTAAAAAATGCATATTCCTAGCTTGAGAGACAGCAGGACAAGGCTAAAGAGCTGCAGGCCAGCTGCAGAACACAACAAAGGGTGAGTCAATAGAGTTTATCAGCATCCACATTGTCTCCATCAGGGAGAAAGGAACAGTCAGTAGAACGGGTGTGACCAAAGAGCCCTGGTGATTTCCAGCAGCATTAGGGCTCTGTAATTGGCCAGGTAGTGGATGCCTAGTTAAAAACAAACATTTAAACGCAACCGCCATATAGTTCTGAAACAAGTCCCTTTTGTTAGTCACGTTTTTAATGTGATGGAAGCTAAACTTGGGTTACCAAGAGTGGTTTTGGGAAACCACTGCAGCCAACGCAGGTCCAACCTTCCAGAGCTTCCACTCTTGTGTCACAATAAACTCTGCTGAACAAGTTTCTGGATCACTCCTGGGGGTACAGATCATACAGCTACAGAGGGACCAGCCAGAGGCCAAGAGCCAGCATCTGTGGGCAGGAAAACTGCCCCCTATGCCAAAAATCACCATGCTCCACTAAGAACAAGATCCCCCCCATCCCTGCCTGGCAGTGGGAGCACTGTGGGACACCCTCTCCCGTGCTGCCATGTATTTCTACGCCTCAGGCTGCCCCTGCAACACTGTCTGGCCACAGAGCTGCTGCAGGTCTTCACCAGGGGAAATCACAGTTCCTTGCCTGCAAAGGCTTAATCCAAGAAGCAGAAATCCGATAATGAGAGCTTGCCAGTTTGGCACACAGCATGTAACAGATCCAGTTACCAGCAATTAGACACTCCACCCCGATTAATTTGTGCTAGAAATACTATGACAGTTTTAAACAGAGAGCTTGATTATCTGTTCAAACTATTTACCAAAGGTTGGGGTGACTTCTCTGTCATTTAAAATGTTGTATATTAAGGCTGGACATTTTATTCAGAGATATTTACTGTACTTTAAATGAGACTTATTCAGAGAAGTATTTTCATCAAACAAGAGATTAGACTTGATAATACAATGGACCTCTGTGATTAGTCATGGGCCCACTTTGCCAATTCATGCTGAATTTTCAAGCTATGCATTCTTGCAAATCTCTGCTTTATAGTCTTTCATAATACTGTTAGTTGCTTCTACAGTTACAAAATGTCTCCTGCTGTATTTCCACGTGCCCTTCTCCCACAGGTTGCTTATGCCACATTTCACATTATTTCAGATACTGTCTTTGTGCGGGATGAGGACACTACAGCTGCTGGGACCCCTGTGGCACAGGGCTGTTCCTGGTGGCCTCGCTCCTCCACTTGCTGTGCTGTGCAGTTGAAAAGCAGCCCATGATTTCAGGGATATTTCTCACAATTAGGAGCTCCCCCTGCTAACTCCCTGCTCCCAGCCGCTCATCCTGTCTCTGTGCTGGATTTTCAGCTGGAAACTCATCTGTAAATAGCCTTGCAGAGGTCTTGGTTTGGCTGGTTGTTTTGTTTAGTATGTCCAAGTGGCTGGTAAAAATTGGTTACACCTCTACTCAACGTACACACAGGGAGGGCACTGGTTAAGGTTTTGCTTGAGCGTTCATGCTTTCCTTGCTCAGTATGAGGACCTCCAGAGCATGAGCTCTGACCTGGCACCATCTCCATGGGGGTATGAAATGGTCTCAGATATTGCAGAGGCCACTAAAAGCACTAGCAGGAGCTGCCATGTGGTCCAGCCCACACTCCATCCAGTTGAGTTACAAGTAACAGATTGCACTGAATCCTTCAGAGCAAGCCAGGCAACATTTTGCTGCAATGAAAAAATAGTATTTGCTAGACTTGTAGGTTTACCAGTTAGCTGCTGCTTTACACACTCTCCATGAGCAGGTGTATTACTTGGGAGGACCACAGCAGCTCTACTGGAAGCATGGGGGTGCTGGTTTCGTTAGTAAAGTCGCGTTGCAAGAGAAAACATGCACTAGAAGTATCACATTTATCAGGAGACTTGCTGCTTAGCTGCATCCACGTAAACAGGCATCCCATCCTGTGGGACACAAGCCAGTCATCAGGAATACTTATTGTAACTTACTATTCTATCTGGCCTTTAATTCCTTTAAGAAGACGTTAAACAAACATCCTCCAGGAAGGGCTGAGCTGTTGAGCTTACGAGGATCATTCCTTGGTGTCCCACAGACTTCTTCCTTTCTTGCAGCCAGTGGGTTCCCTCCTGCTTTTGAGGTTTCTCTCAGTTTCTTTCCCGACTCCTGCCTTTACTTGCTTTACTGACTTCACATCACCATCAGCCACCTAAGGCAGACTAGCATTAAAAATTGCAATATATTCCTTGGACTAAGTCTTGAACATTTTTCAAGCCATAGCCTACAGAGGACCAGCATTTCCTTAGTGGTTTTCCATCTTTAGCACCCTTATTTCAGTAGCAAAATCACATCTCCCTCTCATAACCACTTTGGGCTAAGAACACCACCCTACAGACCTCAGCAAAGCGACTACGTGTGAAGTTAGCCTTTCTTGGAGCAGGAGGCTGGGTTGGGTGACCTCCTTCTCAGCTCAACTAGGCAATGACTTAGGCTATAACCTCCTGGGGGGAAAGACTGTCTTAAATAGGATTCAGTTCTTTTTAGAAAGAATATATGTGAACAATGCATACCCTATACTAATACACTATGCACGCATCCAAGTGCTCTCCAGTTTATGCAGTAATCAGTCACTTCCAGTAGAAGGAAAATTGAGTACATATTCTCCAGGAGCCATCTTTGGGCTTCCAAGTGTTATCTCTTGTTGTAAAAAGATCTAGGTCCTTACCCCGTGAGAGGAAACTGAAATCTACTGGAGCCTTAACCCCTGCCATGAACAGCTGCATGCTAACTTAAGAAACACTAATACAGTTATTTTGTTCTGATGCACAGGAATCAGCACTGAACTGACTGCACAAATCTATCTGCTTGTGGTACCAAGGATGATGGGTGGGGTCAGGAATCACTTCGCCAAACGGCTGTTTAAGCTGTCGTCGACAGTCTTTCATTAGGGCTTTTTAGACACCGCAAAGCTAAATTACTCACACCTTTATTTGAACAGACTTTCCTCACCCACCTCTGCAAAATCACCCCATGCACTCAGCTCTCCAGCTCTTCCCCCTGCCCCTGCAAAAGCTGCTCAGCGTAGGGGGTGAGAGACGTTCACAGAGAAAAGATGCAAAGATGCACTTCTGCTCGGTGATAGCCTCCTCCAGCTACTCGCGCACAGTGACAAGGCAAAGCTGCAAAGTACAGACATGTAAACCTTAAAAACTGAGTCCATTTTGTTGCTTTCTTCCCACATCTCACTGGAAGCTGGCAGCAAAAAGACTCAGCTTGCAGATTTTGCAAACAGGCTTTTGGGGAAAGACTCGCATCAGCTGAAAGAAGAAAGCAAGGGATGTAGCAAAACGGCCACTGGAGTCAAGAAATGGAGAGAAAGCAGGATGAAGCAAATAGAAGAGCGCAGAAAACCTGCCATGTGAAAAGGAGATAAAGGAGAGGGATGAGTTATTAGCGGAGGTTGTAAAATTTAAAAGGATGATGGAAAATTACAATAGAGGAAATAGGAGTGGGAGGAAGCAATCGTGGGACGTAAAGGGGCAAATACAGCTGTAAAAGGGTGGGGAAAATCAAAACCACATTTACACCCATTTTTCATCCTAAAAAAAGGAGATTAAAGATTTGCATAGGGAATACGTCTGAATCAGTTTAAAATGCTGCGTGAGAAACACCAGAAACCAAAACACAAAGCTAGCAGCGTGTCCTGTTCTTAGCCCCAGAACTGAAGCGACTCCAGCAGTTCTCAGTCAAATGCTTTCTGCAGTGATTCAGAGGAATCCTGATTTCTCTTAGAGAATGAGGTTTAAACCTGGGCTTACCAGAAACAGCAGACACTCAGGGAAGCATAAGGATGCTAATGACAGAGAGAAAAGGACCCACACGGCTTTTGAAAACTTGTCTACAGTTGTGCATATCCATTTGTCGCCATCACATTTCCCCTTAAGCACATTGCCCCAATTTCCATAGGCAGCACATCAGCTACTGGGCTTCAGTAATTAGTAACACCTATCGAGCCTGTATCCATCTTAGAAATGTATTCAGTTCCTTCCCAGGACTTGTGCTAGCCCACCAGAAAGATGGAAAACCCTACCCTGTTGAAGAAACTATCAAACGTGCACATAGGCAGTTCATTCGTTTCCCTAAGGCTACAGGACATGGCCCTGAGGACTAAGCACCAGAGAAGCAACGTAGCCGTGGGGTGGATTTGCAGCCGTCAGCCCTGCTTTACTGCTCTCAGTTGAAGGCAGCTTTTACTGCTAATGACAATGAAATGGGATGAGTAATGGGAAATAAAATTCATTGTAAACAGTAATTCAGAAGTGGAATCAAATATTTTCCAGCCAGCCCCTTTTGGGTGCCTGAATGAACACTGCCTGTGCTCAGTTGCTAGGATTTACATTTCAGAGTAGAGAGGCAAAGTCACTTGGATGTGCTCTGGAACTAAACAGCGCTCTTGCTCTCATGCCTGTTTTTTCTTCTGGATCACTGCAACCACTGAAAATATGTGGTGCCCCTGTGCAGCAGAGGGTTATTTGAAGCTACCACTTCTTTATCTGTCAAAGTCCTATTGTTTAAAAAGAAAAAAAAAGCAATAGGTAAAGTTCATATCTTTCCTCCACTTGACCCAAGAGGAGGCATCAAAGTGTTTTGCCTTTCTTTTTTCCTCCTCTTCCCAATAAATAAGGATGGAATAGGATAAAAAGGAGCTATTGTTCAGACCTGATCAAAAGCAGAAGAGACACATCCCTGTTCAAAGGGAGTCTGTCCAGAGCCTCTGCTTCAGATGGGGTCAACAGTCTCAGAAACGCATGTAACCCTCTCCCCTCTGTGCAGACAAGGCCACCCTTGCTGAGCATTTGCTCGGCCACCACAAAACTCACCCTCAACACCACCACTAAAGTCACGTCCCCTCCGTGCTCCCCAGTGGTTCAGTGCCAATAGAAAGGACATCAGCAGCTGGAGGTTAATGAGGACTTTCCTTTCCTTTTCTTTTTTGTTAATTGGAGCAAGTTGCTAGCTGTGGCTGCACCCTCAGCCTTCAGCCTGAAAACACACAGAAACCAACCACATGGCAAGGAACAACCACTGGCTGAGAACAGTTTTCTCCAAGTGCAAGTAGTTGATGCTGGTGGTGGTGACCACAGCTGGGAAGAGAAACACACTGTCCTTTAACAAGAACCTTCACACAACCATTGCCTCAGTGCCACTTTCTTCTACAGTTGCAAGGATATTTGTGCAGCCGCCAGTTTTAACACCGTACAAGATTTCCAGAATGCATCTTTCAGCCAGGAGAACATGATGGGTTTTTTAATACTGGCTTATGAGTAATAAAAAAGTAATGTATTTCTGGCTATTTGGACAGTGACGTGGCTAAAACAAACTCCTTTGTTTTCAGCAGCTGTTAACAATACCTGTAGGGAGCTGTTCCCAAGGCAGTTATCTCTGGCACTGGCGGCAGTAGGATGTAAACAGCATGTATCAGGTTAATGGAAAACACTGGGCAGCCAAATCTGAAAGAAGCCGTGTTTAGCTGGGCTTCTCTTGCAGGGATTACATTCTCACGTGCAGCAGCAGTAGCGATGGCTTTGGGAGAGCAGGTCTTCCTTGGGGCCAGTGTGCACCGAGCTGGAGGCAGCAAGCCCAGCTGAGGGTGTGCAATTACAGCTGCAGTATATGAGCTTGGGGTCAGCACCCAGTTAACGCGCCATACGCCTCCAGCATGGAGCTGGCTTGGGTCTGGTTAGGTCGGAGCCAACATGTGGCTGTCTGCATCCGTCCACGCAGACATACCCTAAGATTAGAAAGATACAGATGGGTTATTTTGAATGACATAGTCCAGACTTGTACACTGTAGGAGGTGTGATGGGAACTCTTTCTGTCTTTCTTGATAATTTAATGAGCTGTTGTAATGAGGGATACATTGAGCCCCTCATTTGTATGCAGTTCCCACATGAGATGTGAATATTAAATTCCTCTAAGTATGAATCAGCACCTCTTACTCCCACAGTTCTTTCGCCTATCTCTCAATCTCCCCAGCTCTACAGCTCCAGATCCCCTCGTGGTCCCCTGGACCCTCTCACTTCACTGCCACCTCAACAGCCACCAAAGGAGAGAGATGTGCCCCAGTGACAGTCAGAAGCACCAGCCACTTGGCAGAACAAGGCTGGAGAAAAGGTCTCTGTTGCTTCTCGAAAACTGCCTGCAACCGGGCTAGCCCTGTGGCCTCTTAGTGTTTGGGAAACTTGCATGACATGGGAAATTAAACCTAGAGGGCATCGCTGCCTCTGACAGCTGGTAGTTTAAATAATGAATTGGTAATTATAAACCCTTTTGAAATAAAAATGAAGTTTAAAAAAACATAAACTTCTGAGACACACCTTTTGATGGTGAAGGGCTTTCCCACGTAGATTCCACCAGCAGCCGTCACTCAGAGCTGGCAGACAGCAGGTGCTTGCCACTCCGTATGGGCAGACACACACTCACCAAACAAGAAAAGTCAGGGGCTAAACAAGTTTGCAAATAACAGCAATTCTAGTCCAAAAATCATTTCCATAGCAGAGGGGAGGAAGTGCTCCCTGAGGACAAGGAGGCTGGGCTGGCTTTCGCTTTTTTCCTGCTGAATAGATGTTCTTTTGTACACAGTAAAGAAGGAAAACTAATGTGAGAATGGGCCAATAATGAGAAATTCAGAATTGCGGTGTAAAAGTCACCACCTGCTCCTGCAAAACAGGCTATTCTTTATTTCCAAAGTCCTGGGAGTTGTAAACCCAGATTTCTCAATCAAGTGTGCTAAGCTAAAAGGCATGAAGATAGCGACAGATTCAGACTTGTTAGTGCCATGAACATTTGTCTTGGCCACAACATACAATGTGTACACAACGTGCTGCATCTACCAATCTAATGCCTTCCATGTTATACCCAAACCTGTGCAGAAAGCCCTGCCTCAGAAATGTTCAGAAACTGAAGTTAAATTGCATGTCTTAGTATAAAACCAAACCTCAAATGTAGCATTTGAAGCGCCAGGATTTCTGCTGTAAAGTCCTTCCTTTCGGGACTTTCCCACAGTGACCTACACCCAGACTCCAGTTGCTTGAGATCTCCAGGACTAAAGCCAAGAGCAGAACAGGAACAAGAAAATACAAACCTCATACCCAGTAAATGGGAACTTTATTAAACTACTGAGTTACTCCGAAATGTATAAATGCTCCATTAAATACATTCAGTTTTCTTTTACACAGATTTATAGAAATTTATTTACATGTTCCAAGCACATTTAAATTATTCTTCAAGCTTGCTACCAATAATTCTTTTTGTTGTTTTTTTTTCTTAAAAAAAAAAGGGAAAAAAGTCAATCATCTGCTCTTGCAGATGTGCATACATACACACAGATACAAATAAGGGAGATGCTTTTGTATCTAACCCACAAGGGAGGCAGTATCCAAAAAGCTTACAGGGTTTCAAGCAAACATTCGCCCTTGCTGAAAAGCGGGCTATGGAAATTCTCCCTGCAGGACAGACTCAAAGAAGAGGCCCTGTGCAATACTTCACAGGGTTTGGGTATGATGTCTGCATCCAGATTTGCTGGTACGTGGGAAAAGCTGAAGGCCCCTTACCAAGTTCAAAACACAAAGTTAACTGGGCCTGATACTAGTCCATGAGAAATGTGAGCAATTAAATGGCTCATTCTCACTGAATTACACTCTCCTGGCACTGAGGGATAGAGCAGACAAACAGATCTACCGCTAGTAAGTCAATGTCTCTTGTCCAAAGAGATTTTCCTTTTATTTTCCATTTTATTCTTAAATGAGGCTTCATTCATAAGTGAATAAAAAAGCAACTCTTTAAGTAGGATGCCTGGGAGAACAGTGATCTGTTTCCCCGCCTACATACATTTCTCTTGGGAAGATGCACGGCATGCTGAACAAGTTTTCCCTCATTCTCTGTACCTTAGTCTGAGTGGAGTTAAAATTTGTATCTGCAGGAAAAAAGAGGTGCTTTCATTTTGTAAAAAGCTTATCAAATGCTAGCTTAATTCATCCTTTAGAGTCTTTAAAACATTAAAAACCACATTCAAAGCAACCAAGGAAGTCTACAAAAACAAAGTCATGCATAAGCTCTGTGTTTCATGCTAAATATTCGTGTTGACAGGGAGAGGGAGAGGAGGAGGAGGAGGCAGGGAAACTCATGGCTCAATCAGAGCCATTGCAACATTCAAGTAATTTGGTAGTAGATAAACCAGTGGAAACATGGAATGGTAAGAAAGTGCTCAGCACTACATCGCAGCCTTCCAGAGCTGAACTGCAAACATCCTTGATATGTATCATAAATATATGGCACTTCCGTTTGACCAAAAGCTGGCAAGTTTGCTTGCGACCAAAACAGGTCAGGAGTAGTCATCATCCCAATGGTTACTGATGGCCCTTCAACAGGCACAGACTCCAGCCGTGCTACTCGATGCAGCACCAGCCATATCTACTTGTGCATGCAAGACAATGCTGCCACATTCTTGGAGAATAAGCCTCCTGTCCAGCAGAAAGCCTTCTCGAGACACACATACATTCATAAAACATGCTATAAATTCTTCAGTGAGGTTAAAGACAGCCACAAACAGCAAATGTCTCATTTTACTATTTTTTGGCCAGCAGTTCTCAGTCTGTCCAATTGCCAGCAATGGACTTTGCAACAGGCAAAAAGAGTTCCTGAATCCAAGGAACTGAAAGCAAAGGAAAGCACGATCACCTATGTCTGTTTTCAGTACTGTTCCACAGGATTCACTTTGACATCAAATAAGGAACCAACCCGCACAAAGGCTTGAGTCTTAGGAATAATCTTATGTACACAAAAACTGGCCTTTATCCATGTTTTCTGTCACAAAGCATTTCATCTTGTAGTTTAACTTCTTAACATTTTGGCTTTTGGTGACCTTCTGTATGACAAATATGCACAGATTTGCTGGTACTTGTGCATGCAAGACAATGCTGCCACAATCTTGGAGAATAAGCCTCCTGTCCAGCAGAAAGGAGGAATTGCTCGCATTCCATCACAGTAGCTTCAAATACATTCAAATTCATAAAATAGGATTTAGACCAGAACACAACTACTTGCCTTCTTCCAAAGGTGTGCTGTATTTCAATGAGCACATGATGATGCTTATCAACAATGTTACTGTTTCAAGGAATTTGACCATACAGACATCCAGTGCTTGAACAAGTGTTCACATTCCAAGACTGAGAAAAACCCTCTCCCTTATTTCAGTAATGGCTTCAGTATCTTACCAATGGCAGTCCGGTTTGCATCTTTCAGTTTAAGAGAGGCCTTCTCCCCTGCTCCTTGCTCCTTTGGTGCAGGCTCTACTTTAGTGCTGACAGCTTCTCCCTGCAGGATGCTTCTTCCAACCACTCTGGCACTACTTGCTCTCTTTAAGGTACTCACATTGTTCTCCTTTGGACTTGGATCATCAGAGGTCGCTGCTGGCTTTGCTTTAGGCAGCCTCTGGGACACAGACCTTGTGATGGTTGGAGGTCTGGATGAGGTGGATAGATCCACTTTCGCACGCTTTGAAGAAGAAGCCACTGTATTCCTCGCAAAGTTTGGGACAGCAGATGGTGTTTTGGGAACACTGACTGTGGCAGCCTTGGTGTCATCTGTAGGGGTCTGGGGTTTTACACTGGAGCGACACATCTTCATTTCATCTGTCTTTGATTTGACATTACTCCTAACAGGTTTAGAGCTTGGCTTCTTAAGAGAGACTCTGTCCCTCTCAAAATGGGCACTGCTCGAGGTGAAAGTGCCTCTTTGTAACTTTGGCTCTTCTACCGACATGCTGTGCCTGTAAGGATTTCTTGGCAGTGTGTCTGTTGTGCCTCGGACAGAGCTGCGATAAGAGAGCCGGCTTTCCGCTGTACTAGTTTCACGAGGTGCTGGCTTGGCTTCTGGCTTTTTCATGCTGCTTGGTGCTCTGTTTGACCGAGAAATGGGCACGACTTTCCTCATACTTTCATTCTCAGAGGCATTTAAAGTTCTTACAGGTCTGGAAGTAGCTGTGTGGCTAGAGCGAGTGCCACTGGATTTTGAAGAGCTTGGAGATCTATCTTTCACAGAGTTTCTCTTTGGTCCTGCTGAGTCTTTATTTTTCATGGGCTTTTCTTTAGGAAGGGCGTGCTTGCTATTGGCATCATCCTTATCATTTGCCGAAGTGTGAAGATCCTTGGCAGAAGCAGAATTCAGGTTTGAGAAGAATGTTCTAGCCCTGTATTGAGCATTATTCCCAGAAGAGCGTGCTTTGCCAGCCCCACTTCTTATCTCATTGCCTGCAGATTTAAAATCATTTCCCTCTTCAGAGTCCAATGTCAAAGAACAATCAGTCGTTGTGTCTGACACGTAGAACATTGGCCCGTCTTCCCTACTTCCCGAAACGCTTGTATCCATAGATATGGGGCTGCTACTGCTGGGCTCTGAAGCTTCACTCTTGCAACCTACTGCTTTGGCTTTATGGTCATGGGCCTCCCTGGAACTTCTGCAAGCTGGAGGCAGGTCATCATCGGCAGTGCTAAGGGAATGAAAGCTTAGATCATCTAGAGTCTCCAGGTCTGTTCCACCAGCATCCTCCAAATAGATTAAAGGTGTTTCCTCTGCAGGCTTTGTTCCTTGAATATCAAACTTATGTAATCCTTTAACAAGTTCACGCTCCTCAATTGCAAGGGCCAGAGCATTGATATCTGTGGACTCCTCACAGGACACATTGGCAGTGTGCACATTGTAGTCGGTGCTTCTTTGTGAGTAACGGGCACCAGGACCAGTTGAGCCACTGAAGTGGCTGGGCTGAGCTGGAGGCACCTGCAGTAGGCCACCACTTTTCACTTTGATTTCAGACTGTTGGTCTAAGTGCAATGTATTTAAGTTGAGATCTCTCGTTTCTTTGGATTCAGTCCAGGCTACATTTGGTCTTGCTTGTCGGGTATTTGCACGGGGAAGGCTGTTAAACTTGTTTGGATCCTCATCTTTTGAGATTTCCAGGAAACTCTGCAACTCCCTGTCTGCAGTAATTCCCAAAGAAAGTCGAGAGCGTCTAGAATTGGGGTTTCTGTACGAAGGGCTTTGTGGTCTCTGCTGCAAGAAGGGAAGAAATTCTTCAAGTCCTTTTTTGGCCAACATCTCCACATCATTTTCACTGCTGCTCCGCCCAAAGCTCCCAAGCTCTCCAGCTGCCCAGGATCGACGCTTCTCCTCCAGCTCCTTTCGCCTTTGCAGATTATGAAGTTCCTGGATCTCTCGTTCCCTGTTCTCCTGATGAGGAAAAGCATAAACACATCTCAGAGGAAGAGCCCTATGCATGAGAACAAGTCACACTCCTTTATCTTCCTTTTTATTTCTTCCCATCAATGTTAGCTCTTATTGCTATCACGCTGCCCCAACCCCCAACGCATACACACACTAAACCACGATGGCACCCACAGCCCACAACCATTAACTGTATGGAGAGCAGTTCCCTGTGTAACTAATGCTGGCAACACATCACCCTGGTCAACGTCAGAAAAAAATGTGCAAGTCCCTGCAGAGACCAAGAATGTGACCTATCAAACTCAAGTAGATTTCAAGCCCAGCCAAAGAGTTCCTGCAATAAAATGGAGAGCTTCAAGTCCCCACTAAGTTTAAAGTTGGCAGTTTTATCAGGCGAGTAAAGCTCTACCTAATCATTACATTCATATTTTAAGACAAACTTGTCTGATGAGCACACAGCCAATGTGTTCCTTCCATCCTCCCTTATTACAACTGCAATTGTTCCTCAGCAAGTGCAGTGTCTACAGGGCGCTACTTATCTCTGACTCGAACATTACGGATTGGAAATGTTGTGAAAAGACACTACTTAATTGCATATGAAAGCAAACAGAAGTTTACGCAATGCCTTACAATCATTACTTAGACTTCAACTGAACCCCACAAGGACCATTAATCAATACTTCATTCCAGCGTTGGATCTCATATTCACTGTTGGCTTCAAAAACTGGCAACTATTGCGTAAAAGTTGCCCAGGGCAGGCTGGAGATTTTGGCAGCTAGGCTAAGGAGTTTTGGTTCGGGATGCCATAGGAAGAGGTAGTTTGTGTTTGAAAGACAACACAGTAACACCTGCTTACTAAAGTCATTAGCAGTAGATTACTGCAAATATCAACCTTTTAACTGTCACCTCTAGGCTTCAGGTTTAATCTAGCTAAACCTTTGGTTGAACTTTCCAGGTTCTTGTCTGAAATTGAGAGCCTGGTTTTCTAAAGCCAGTATAGCTGTAGCAAAAGAAAGAGGGAGGCTAGTCTTGACAGAGAATTCAAAAATCACATTATTTTCCAGCATGTTGTTTAATCTGTTCTGAGCAATGACACACTGTTTAAAAAAACCCACACCTATATTTGTCTGAAGCACTGTCTAGTTTGATATTCCCATTGTTGTGACAACAGAAGAGCTGCACAACTAGGAAAAGTTGCCTGAAAGCTTTCAGTAAACAAAAGCCTAATGCTGAAGCTTTTTTTGATGAATGGGTTAATCTACACCTCTTAAAGTGGATTTGAGACTACACTGGTCTGTGAAAGACAAGATGCATTAAGAGACCTAAGAAACCTGAACACCTAAGAAAGGATAAAGAAAAAACTTGCAGGAAAAATGGCTGTGGCATGGAGCTTTCTTTCAGGAATGGAATTACAGAATGAATTCTTGCCAAATGCTAAAGCTCAACTTTAAATATCCCATTGTGAAGAGAAATGGATAAAAATAGTTGTAGATATTATTCTTATATTCCGTATTAGACACAGAACATTTTAACCTCACCCAAAACATGCTTTGGGAGATTTTAGTCAAATAAAAAAAATCTATTTTAAGTATACAAAGACATGTTAAAAAATTGCAAAAAATGCTTAAGCATTTGAAATACATGCACATGGCCATTGTGGTACAAGCCATCATTTTAGACTGCTGGCTGTGCAGTCCACACATCACAGTCATTTGTCAGAACTGCAATCTTTAGTCTGAATTGTTCTGTTAATTTTGCAGGGACAGAGGTTAACCCCACAAAATACCTAGTAAGCAAATCTTCTCAGTATTTGCAAATAAGAGATGAATTTGCCATTTTTAGTGTAACTACTTACTACAGAGAGAGGAAGAAAAACTACCATTGGACCTTAAAGTGATAGCTATCCAACAACCACTTGTAATGTGTGACTATGAATTAAATCCCCAATCCCAAATAATTGAACATATATGCATGAAGTCATCTCTCACCAAAATGCCTGCAACAGTTACCACTATTTAGTTTTATATGTTCGTATAATGTTCACACAGATGAGTAACTATGCGCTGTCTTGGGTGGGAGAGGTTAGGCAAGCTAATGGTACAAGAGGCATGTTAGTTGAACATCCTGTCAGCTTGCTATAAATCAGGTTTGTTCTCTCTTTTCTGAACTAAAGCTCGTATACAAAGCGCTGTCAAATGCAGATTGCGTAAGGAAGAAAAATAAAGAAATGTCTGGATCTAATTCATGCTATTTATAAAGGCCTAAAAAATATTTGTAACAATAGGCAGACTTTGCTGAACCAAAACTGTAGCCAATGCCAATACTGCTCCTTCATCTTAGTATATTTTTTGCATTATTTGGGACCAATTCAGGGTACTTTGCAAATGAATGGTGACACTGGGGATGAGGTATCTTGCTTCTGCAGGCCTGTTTCATTTCTTAAGTTTTCATCTGCAATAAGGATTTAAAAGAACAAAGTAGAATACACAGTCCTCACTTTACTTCGCAAAGTGTGTCTAGTTGTGTAAGGGAGGGCAGTGGAGAGCTTGAGCTAGTGCTGATTCAGGCTGGTATGCCCATGTAATGGGGTGCCACATATTAAGGTCTTTCCAGTGATCTAGCACTACCAGTCCAAGGGCTGAACAGCGAGCACTAGTCAGGAAGTCTGTGCAGTCTGTCTCACTGTTCAGCTTAGCAATCACAACCTCCTCACCAAAAGAGGAGGAAGGAGACCAGTTACAAGCTGGCCAATAGAAAACCCTGACGTATCATCTCAGTGGTCTAGTCACTTGCAGCAGAAGATGCAGAGCAGTGGGACTGCACGGAGTGCTGGGCACTATGATCATGTCCCAGCTGGTTTATGGCAAGAAATGCCTACAAGAGGGCAGTTTGCTGTAGCTATTTGAGCAAATATGTCAAATATCACAAGATATAAAATGTCCCTTTAAGGAGAAAAATAACTTAATTCATGTGAGCAATGTGTAAGAATCTCATTCAGTGCTCTTACCTTAACAGCCTTGTTGAATCTTATGCAGAAGTCCCTGAATATCTGGAAACATTCATCCAACTTCATAGTTTCTTTGTCTTCACAGAAAAAGTCAATAAGAGCATTTCCCTCCTTTTGTAATTCTTGTTTCTGGTGTTCAAGCTCCTTTAGATGTCTTACAGCAAACTGTAGCAAAAAAACCCCCACCAACCCCAATACATACATGGCATGAACCAGATAGAAAAATTAAAGTCACAACAGGTCATGTATATATTAGGAACTTATAAAATTCATGTTCCAACCCAGGAGGTGTTACAGAGCCCAAGAAATTAACAGTTTGAAGGTGAACTCCTACTAAAAAAAGAAAATGTGTCATTTCAACACAGTCAGAGGGAAATATGAGTGTTTTAAGACATCCAGAAAACGTCCCCGTAAAGTAGCACTTTGAATCATAAGTGTAGAGCTTTACAGTCATGTTTAGAGTAGATTAGTGGAAAAAGATTCAGGAGGAAAAGAATAAGGCTGTGGTTAGACTTCGAGCAGCAGAACTGCTTAAAACACTTTGAGCAGTTGCCCCTCTGTTTCCCCTATCTGCACCACCAGCCATTCACTCCCATCCCGCACAATCCCAGAGCTGAGAACACCTGTAGCTCAAAGTAACCCAGGGAGAAAAGCTAATCTGTTCTCTGACAATGTCTAACTCACGATCACCTAAATACTTTTGTCACTGCAGCACCAGGGTGGTAATAGGCAGCTGGAGGCACTGGTGACCATTTAAGCCAACCCTGCTTAAGTTGGCAAATGATGGCAGGAGGATAGGAACAAATCTTGTTAGTCTTAAAAAGAAGTGCCCAATAAAAAGATAGACTGAAGATAAACTGGACAATTGATGAAAGCATCCATAGAAAATTAGTTCCTCCCACTTATTTCAGTAATTTATTCACCAGGTTGAGATAACGAAAGCTGACTTTTAAATCAGCTTGGTTATCACCTGTAATTTAGAAACAAAAACCGGAAGTGTTTATGTAAGGTATGCATTTCTAAAATGATTTTTTCCCCAACGTTTCTTTTGGAATGTGGCCTGAACAAGGTTGTAGCGTTACATAAAACCAGCTATCAAATTAAAAAAAAATCCCAAACATGTTAGAACATAACATTAAAGATTCTGGGCGCAATGGATAAAAGCCAACAATTCGGAGTGCACGAGGACAGGTATTTCAATCTTAACCTGCCCCTTTCTTCATCAACTTCTCATCTCCTGAAAAACTGCAGGGACTATTAACTACATTTGCAAGTTGAAAATCAGGGCGGGTTAAATTCCAGATCAACACCTGCTTTCTTACTTTTAATAATTATCTACAGTGTGAAACAGAAAAATCATTTAATTGAAGTATAATATGTATTTCTCCAGGCATCACCACATACTCGGAAAATACCAAGAACTCTGCTTCAAAGTGCTATACACATTCATATCTATAAAGTGGCTGCAGTACTAAAAAAGAAAAGCAGAACCCACACACAAGTAATGATATGGCTCAGAATACTACACTCTGTGCTAAGGGCAAACAAGTAGAGAAAACAGCCCCTTAACCTTCCAGCTTCTAACAAACAATATCTCTTCAGTCACCCAACATCAGGATTCTTATGCATAGCACAGCCTCAGCTAAAACTAGCATGCCCCAGTATAACGTAACAGGCAGATACTATGTTTTGGGCAGCTGTGAAGTACAAAACCAGTGACCAATCCCAATTGTCTTCTATTTTAACCACTGATCTTCATCAGTCATTTCAGAGGCATTAAACACACTTGCCTAACAAGCCTTGGGCAATGTACACTCAATATCCCTCCCTGTAAAAACACAGTCCTTCCAACACTCTTACTTGACTAACGGCATGTAGCTGGAACACCTTTGTACAACTGATAGGGTTAGACATATTAAAACAACTCTTCTGTTTATTAACATGTCCACACAAATTACATTCAGCTGAGGAATGCTCCTGTACTCAGGCAACAAGAACCCATTAACAGAGATATTCTACAAACCTGGAGAAAGCTTTCCATCTGGTGAAAGAGTTTTGGGTCTCGCTGAATGCTCTCTTTAACAGATCTTGCCTTGAAAGACAGCGAGTGGAGCTCTGCTTCTATATTATCAATGGATAACCTAAAAATAGCACATACAGAGAATGTTTATCGAGGGGGAAGGAGTTGCCTGCAGGTTAGCCACAATATGCTTCAAAAATGGATGTTTAACATGAGGTGCAACCTGACTATCAAACAAGACGTGCCTGTTCAGGAAATCTTTCCAGAGTAGACACTGAAAGTTATGAGAGAGATAAGCACATTTCTTCTTATTTGCAACCTGAAAAGATTCCCATGGGGTGTGGTTTCACCATTAAGTCCGGCCAGTCCTACCCCCTTACCATGAGAAAGGGGAATGCCGCCCTGCCTCTGACTAGGTGTTCCTTATCTCTCCCTGGTGCTTCTGCTAATACTCATTTCTAGATGGCCAGCCCTATCTGTATACTGAAAATTAACCTAGGAAAGGGAAAGAAAAATTTGCTCCCAGATGGATCATTTGCTTGGTCCAGCTGATTAGATGACTGTTCAAGTGCGGGAGCTGGCATAAAAAGGGGGTCAGAAGGGACTGCCAGCCAGGACTACCCATTTTGACAGTAGCGTTTGGCATAATGAAATTGCATGTTATGTTCTTCTAAGCAGTCACAGCAATGCAGCCTACACAGTCTCAACCCAGCAGCTGTAACATTGATCCTGCTACCACATACCAGCAGCAAAGCTGCTCCTGTGGAGAGGTAACTTGGAAATCGAAGACCACAGGGAAGAGCTCTGATCTGATGTAATCTAAGCTTTATCCTGTGAGATGCACATGCCATACAACAGGAGCTCCCACTCAAATCTCTCAGTCTGAGGGTAAATGCTTCTAAATCTATGGCATTTCCTTCAAAAAGGAACCGAGCTTTGCCTAGGAGTTGAAGCACTACAGCTTCCAAAATGATAAAAATGAAAAACTGTACACATGCTCCAAACTAAGGTCATTTTACCAGCAGCATGACTTGAAACAGTAAAACTGAATAATATGTGGCAGACTGAACAAAGCGCACATGGCAGCGGATGGTGACAGCATGCATAAGTTGGTCAGTGCACACTCGAATATAATGTGTGCTGGGTTTTCTCTGCTTACTTTATCTGCAAAGGTTAGTTCCCTGTTCTGGGCAGATCATGGGTGTTTTTGCAAATAAGAAAAGCAGTAGAAGATACAGGCTATGTTTTTCTGCCTGTGAAGGAGGAAGAGGATGGCCTACAAGTGAAGAAGGCAAGACAATAAGAAAATAAAGAATGTAATGGTGGTTGTTTTAACACGCTCTAATTGGGAGGATTTATGACCAACTTGCATATGACAGTTGTCTCTAATAAAGATCTTCCTCATGCCCAATGGTGAGACAAGTATTTCATTTTGTTTCATTTTCCTGACAGAGTGCATTCCCTGAATAGATTTCAGAGTGATTTACAGCAGAACTTGTTCAGCGTTAACAAATGTGATCAAAGAACGAAGTAGCTAGCAAAAATATGGCCAGGTTTGGGATTCTGCCTGTTCCCCTGCTGTTTGCCAGGGGGCCTGCATGCTGAGGGAAAGCCACATTCCTCAGTAGGCCACAAGGCAGACTGCCAGAAAGGTGTGTGGGTTGGATGGCAGAGAGCCACACAGGTGGTCCCTCAAAAATCTTCTGATTAACCCCATGGCCACTCCTTTCCTCAGAAGATTTTGGTCTCCTTTGCAGACATTACTTAGCCCTGCATCAGATCTAAGAGGTTGGATCCATTTAACAGCAGGGAGAAGAATGTAGATTGCCCAAAGCCCAAGAGTTAAAGAAGTAGCAAAACCGGGAATAGAACTCCAGCATTGCTAGTTGAGTTTTAGGTTTTAGATCACGCTAAAAAGGTCTCACAAAAGCAAGTACAGTTAACGAGGTATGAATCAGGTTCAGTTCGAAATGATGCAGCTAGAGACTTTATGATGAAAACAATACAGAACCCCAAGCCCTTCAGATTTTCCATCCAACACAGAAATGGAGAAGCAAACAAAATACCAAAAAGCGTCTAACAGAAGCCAGGGCCAGTACCTGTACTTGGTACCAGATCTGGAAAAGTACTGTAGCCTGCTCAGAGACAGATGAAAATTGGTTTAAGGAAAAACAGTAACATGCTTTTATTTCAATCCCTTAAAAGTAACATACATGCACATGTATTTGACAGAGACAAAACTACCAATAAACCATGGAGATCATGTCATAAAAACCCTCATACCTGAAGGCACATTGCAGGCATACTTCTGCTAGCAAATGGAAATGAAGCCCTCAGAGCTATAGTAAACATTTGTAAAGATCTCAGGTTTTGTGCCAAGACTTCTCTGAATAAGCCTCACTGCTTCACAAATAAGAACACAAATAAGTCAGTTTTACCACAAGTTCTCAGTTTTCTTTTGATTTACCTGGCAGCATCATGAACATCCCTAATTTTTTCTGAGAAGTTGAGAAGAGCAGCATCTTTCTTCTGGGCTTCCTGAAACAAACAGTACAAAACCGAAACACACACAATCCATTAACATTCCACTACCATGCCAAAGTCCCTAAGCCCAGCAATTCTAAAGCCTCTGGGAGGGCACTTAAAGGTTTCTCTCCTGCACTGTTTTTCTTCCCATCCAATCCTAACACAATTGAGCAGAGGACACCCCTTAACAAAAGGCAGGGATCACAACTGGAAACTTTAAACAACAGCTTCCACTTCCCAGTGTCCAATAATAGCTGCCAGTGAACTTAAGTAATGTATTAATAGGGAATGCCAGGGAAAGAGCAATTTACTGATGCCCATTGTTTCAGCCAATGCTATGTTTCCTGCACAAACATCAATTAATACCCTATTGTTAGCTGACTGGAAATCTGTTAAGCCAGTTTGTACATAGATAACCAAGTCACAGATAGAGGCATTTAAATTCTCACCCTTCTGAAATTCCCTTGTTTAAATTTTCCTTCAGAATGATGAAATTCTGAAAGTTTGAAAGGAAGGAAAAATAACTTGAAAAACGGCTGCAGCAGCTTTAAAAAGAAAGAAGTCAGTCACCAAGAGAGAGGAAAAACACCCCTCTACCAGTAATGCTGCTCAAAAGATTCAACAGGAAGATTGAATATTTATCAAAATAAGCCACTTCCACAGTTTAAGATTTCAGGATAATAAAAACTACAATGAGGAAGTTAGATGAAGGCACATTTTTACATGATATAAAAAACTTAAGTTTTCTATGTGTTCTTGGATAAGATGACCAGACATACGTAAACAGCTGAATTTTGTGGCAGGACGAGAAAGGAGAAGATTTGGATCAAAACTGTAAGGAAGCTGCTGCTTCTGAGGCACATGGCCCCTTCTATTGTCTATCACTCTATGGCTCTACAATTGTAGCAGTTGCTTATACCAACAAAACAGCTTTTCTATACCAGAGCAACAAAATGCAGCAGACTCATCCCAGGTTTGTTTGCTTTTGTGTCTGCCAGCTTGAGCAGTGACGACAGTTTAAACCCAACAGCATTGCCAGCATAACCTCCCTGAAAAAGAAAAGAGGAAACAGCTGAGGTGTGACATCAATGGACAGCAATACTAACAAGGAAGTCTGGTCAACCAGCTATGTCCATTTTGGATGTCACTTACCGCGTTCATAATATTCCCAGCCTGAAGGACCAAGTGCAATATGGAATGCAGTTCCTCACAAGTCATTAACTCTGTAAGGAACAAGAAAATTACTGTCTAACAATTGTTTGCTTAGAAATATACACAGTCAGTTACCAAACTCCTCTTCATCTCAAGCTCTTAAAGGTGAAAACTTTATTTTAACAGGAAACTACAACAAATGGAAAAGGTCATGGGGAAAATAAATGGTACTATAAAATTCAAATTCACAAGAACAGTTGACAAACCTCAAGTATAGGTTCAGACTTCAGCTTAGCAAGTGCAATATTTCCAAGGCAACCCCCTAACAGTAGCAGACAACCGCTAACAAACATTTTGGGCCTAATCCTGCAATGTGCAACGTGTCTTATGCAAGTGGTTAAGTATCCTCACCACCTACTAATTGCAGTGTGAGGCAAGTGTTCTGCACCCTGCAGGATCCATTTGCCATCTGCCGGGATTGGGCTTTTAAGCAATTATTCTCTTTTTGGGAGACTTAGCCATCAGGCCTGAAAAGATAACAGGCAATGTTTAAATTTTCCTTGCTTATCCCACTGCAACTATGAATCATAATTTTATTTCTGCATGATCACCAACTCAGAGCTGCATTTATTTTACTTCAGTCACGTCAAAGATGATTTAGCACTGCTGTATTCAGTGTGATGCAAATAGTCTAATGGAAGAAAACGACCTTTTAAAGCTTTTCCATCACAGAAGCCTGTTTTGTACATACTTCCATTTTTTTCAAAATGCACAGTAGTGCTCTATCTGAATTGATACACCTTTTCACCCAGTCACATATGAACACAAACCGATACATGTGCTTAAAAGTCACCAGATGGATTGCCTTAGAAATGAGATACAGAAATTCAGAACTGTAAAGAGTTAATAAGTTAACATTACACAAGTGGCAAAGCAAACCAAATAAGTCCAAATTTGCAAGTGCCCATAGAGCAAGAAAAATAACATGAGCTGGCTTTAATGTAAGGTACTGTATTTTACACTAAAAGGTGATGATAAAAGGTGAAATCCTCTTGATTGCAGTGTAAATACTTTTAAAAACTATTTTGCTTCAAAGTTCACATTCTATAATCTATCCTGCATTTGACTGTTCAGCAGCACGATACACTAACCTATAATTTTGGAAGCAGACAGCCCTTGTATCTTTGGATTTCAGTATTATCAGCCAAAAAACATACAACTAATTAAATAACCTCTGATCTAAGGTGAGGAAGCAAGAAAGAAAGAAGAGACAATACAGAAGAGAACACCAACTTCAGCAAGGCCAAGAGGGCAACTTCTATAAATTTTGCATAGTAAGAGCATGCTCAGCATCACTATGAGACACCTCAATTTGCAGGCTAGATGAGAATCCATCAGGCTATTTAGACCATCTTTAACTCCTAGTGATTATCAGCGTTAGAATTTAAGTAAATATTCTCTCAGCTTAATTACAAGGGAAGAAAAACAGGAGCAGGAATAGAAAAGTAGACATAATTCCTAAATGACTTCGGGCTATCAAGCAGCCCTGAAGTGAAAACTCCAAATGGAGAAGAGCACATGACACAAGTGGACTGAAAACAGGGAAGCTCAGTCAGTCTGATTTGCATGACTGGCCTGATGCAGGAGCTGGAGACCAAAATGTCTCCCCTGGACGGAATGAATTCATCAGTTCACAGACGTCCTGGGTGAAGGACATGAAGAACAACAGGGCACGGCTGCTTTTATACATAACAGATTCCCTCACGTATGTCTGTTGCTCAAAACACAAAGAACGACGATTTGAAAGAGATCCCAATAAAAGGCCAAACTCAAACCTCAGCCTAAGCAAAGATGCATTTTTCTGAGTCCAGAAGCACTAGTTCAGTCCCCACTGGTGGGAAAAACACACCAGGCTTTTCTCCCTTTCCTTTCACTAGAAATGACTGTTCTAAGCACCAGTGCTCACAGCTGAATATTTTTACTACTGCACCTTTTTATACCACCAGAAGCAGTTTAAACAGTGCTCTAGTAGCCTGTCAAAAAAACCTGCCAGCATGAATAGGAATTTCATATTGAGGAACAGGACAAATGGGCACTTGGAGCATTTGAAAAAGTCAGCATTAACGTTTAGCTGAAATCAGGAATGAATTGTTCTCCTGAAGAGTAAAAGACACCAGATTATCTTATGAATAACCAGCTGCAGCATTTCAAAACTTGTGAAATGTAGAGAACAAGAGAGAAATATAGAGAAACACAGAGAACGAAGACAGAAAGCAAAGGAATAGCATTAGGTCTCTACAACAAAGATTTTAGCCCAGCAATACTGCCACCTCAAAAGGCAACGGCATACAGAGGAATTTGGAAATGATACCGTGATTTTCTCTATAGATCTCTGAAAGAGTGAGCAGAGGGGTGTAACAACAGCATTCAATCAAAGACACAGCAATGCATGAATGAGCAAACTGTACTCAAAAGACGATTTATCCTAATTTGGCCATGGATGCCTTTGCTTCTGTCAGGTTTGGATAAGCTGCTTGTAGGCTTTGGTCATGAACTCATTGCTAGTGTGTCCAAAGTCTCTGGATTTTTGATTTTGGAAGCAAAGATTCGTCAGACACACCCTGATGGCATCTGTCAGAGGGGAGTTAGCTTCTTTTTAATAGCTAAGGTACCTGAAATTCAAGCTCTAGTCTTCATAATGCAAACTAATTAACATGCTAACAAAAACAAGAGTATTATGCATGTCCCAACATGCTTAATTACCTTTTGTTGCCCGTCTTATAATTTTCATGTCATCCTGTAGGGAAGCACAGGAGGGTGAGAACTCCCTCTCTAGCACCATGGCTTCAATCCTAAGAGCATAGCTGGAGCACACAAACAAACAGGTTTAGAACTGACAGCCAAAAAGAGAACAATTATCACGAACAGAATAAACCTACTATCTCCTTACTTTGGCACCTGGATTAGTAAATACATGAAGGAATCAGCTTGAGACAGTTTTGACACATCTCCATCAAAGGCTTTTAATTTCTTTACCTAGAAAAGAGAAAAAAACACTAAGAAAGAATTTTATCAAAAGTCAAGATTAACTTGACTTTGGAAGGAAACATATTGAAAAGCAGTGAATTTAACAGGAGGCATTAGAGAGTCCACTCAGTGACCAACTGGGTGGCTTCACTGTCCAAGCTCCTATAATTTGCACACACCTCAATCACAAAAAAGTAAGCACAGTAACATCACTCTTCTCCCAAAAACCTACCTCCACATCCCAGTGGAAAAAAGTACAATGCTCTTGTTCTGATTGGTGATTCTGATCAATGTTTTCTGATTTCTGATTCATCATTCTGATTTGTGATCAATGATCGCTCTCATCACTATGTTTAGGACACTGTTGTTTCAGTTTCCTCACAAGAACTGATTCTTTTCTTTCTGACTGGTTGATTTGGTATTCTCTAGCTGTTTGCCCAGTAAATAGTTGCTTAAGTGATGATCTGCACAAATGATCCTTGACTCCAAAACTGTGAGATACAGTTGGGCATAGCTTAAAGTGTTCAGCATTTCCAGCATAGGACTGCCTAGATCTCTCTGGCACAATGCAGTTACGGTTTAAGTTATGGGTTTTCCAGATACTTGCTTCAACTATTTCCTCTAAACCTCTCTTAAGGGGCAAACTTCATGATCTTGAGTTTGTATTTTCATTCATATGAAGTATTTTAAAGAGATATGCAACCTTGCGTTTTAATTACTTATTGTCAGTACTTTGAGAAAACCATTTACATGCAAAGAAAATATCACTGCATTAATTTTGTCAATCTTCCTTCCCAGCTCCACCAAAATCCATATATTTGCATGATCTGGAAGCCACTGATCTGCCCACATACTTACTATTTGTTTATACAGAAGAACTGGAAAATACATGCACATATGTTTAAGTGTAACTGGAATTTCTTCCACATCTTCCAACACAGCAACTGTGTCCAAAAGCAGCACTCACTCTCAATTACAGTATTTCTTCATTCAACCAACAAGTTCACACCCAGTATCAGTTGTATGTTTCCACTGATTTACACACCAGCCATCATCCTTCCTTTTGTAATGCTACACTTAAAGCACATTTGCAACCACATTTACAGAGTCATCAGTTATAGAAAGCATATTAAGCTATCTTGGAAAGAGGCGCACCACATCAGGGCATTAACAGTTACCAGGTTGCCATGATTTAGCAGGATATCCACAGGTTTTTTGAAGCATCAGGCTCCAAATTCATCACTTTTTTACTGTGAAAGCAGAAAAATAACTGATTTGTAGTGGAAAACAACAAACGCTATGCTAAATCAGGGATTTCAAATAAATTCTGGACTAGCAGAAGAAGAGGATTCTTTTCCTTATCATTAAGAAATAGACATGTTGAGAGCACATTAAGAGAAACAAAAATTAAAAAGAAAACGTAGAATAAACTTTTCAAAAAGTTTATGCTTTTCAAAAACAAACAAACAAGAAAACAAATAAACCACCAAAACCCACCCAAACCAACAACCCACCTGATGACCTAGAAAAAGAATTCTAAATCAAAGAGCAATCTTGATTCAGGCTAACCCCTTTTCCTAACAAACACACGCACACACCCTCTTTTAACTCATGACACTCAAACAAAACCTCCTTCTGAAGATAAACAGCATACCCATTTTTTTGAGGCCTGAGAAAACTCCTATTTTAGAGTCATTCAAGAAGTCTGCCAACAAAAAACAGGAAAGACCAGACTTGACATTCCTGATATTTCTAAAATATTAAACAAGCAAGGAACAAACCAAGACCAAGCATTTTTCCCTACATCATGAAGTGGGCAGTGGGAGACATCTACTATCTGTCTTTGCAGGTGTTCTTTAACCTAGCTTCCAAAAAAAGATAAATAAAATAAATTGCATTTATAAAACTAAACAAAATAAATTGCAAGTCTTCCAACCTCATTTTAGTATGTTGCAAATATCAAGGTTTGCCTGAACCGGAGACAGGCATTCAGATTTGGGGGGATGGGGAGGAGAAGGAATAAAAAAGAAAAGCAGCTCACCAAAAAAGCCACCCCAAAGCTTATCAAAATTAAGATCACAAACCACAGAAAGATGCAGTTTTAAGATTTAAATGCACAAAACAAGAAATGCTGAGATACAGGAATATTAACTTATTCGTGCTACCTGTACTATACTTAAATACACTTTTAACAGTAAGTAGCAATCAATGTTATCTATATGGAATGTTACTTTTACAGACACTGGATGAAATTTTCTTTCTTCTATGCTATTATATTAAGAAAAATGTCTGCAGTAGTATAAGGGAGTACTAAATCCCAGAATTCATCCAGAGGAGAAACTTTCCTATATACACACAACAGAAGACATTGCTGAGGCTGCCTTCGGGTGGGTAGGATGGGGTGTGAATGTCACAATGCAAAAAGCTTTGGGCAGTATCAACCCAAAGACAATTTGTGTAATTAGCCTTAAAACAAAGATGTGGTCACTGCCACCTGGTTACATTTTTGCCAGCCCATCTTACCCATGCTGTCTTTGCCTTAGACATCCAAAAGAAGTAGCACTTGGCAAGCCCAAAACCCAAGCAAGGCGAAGGATAGTGATCTATTCCACAAATGGACAAAACAGAACACAAGAGAGTTATAAGGTCCTTTTCATCCTGGAATTCAGCAGAGCATTGCCTGATTCTCCATACATGTCTGAAGTTTTTGGCACAGGAAACTAAATCCTCTGTTAACTTGGCCATAAAACAGTAAATAGTCTGGGGAATAGCTAATGCAAAGTTGGGACAACAATTTACTTTGTGTTCCCTCTTTATTACAAATTTCATAATTGAAAAATACTAGTTATCTCACCATGAAGCAGAAAAAATACATTGACACTACCTATAAACTAAAACTGCTCCTGAACCCTAAAGCTAAAAATTACTGAAACATATTTTAGGTGGCTGCCCCTACATGCTCCAAGGGAGGCTAATCAAAAGCCTGTGGGATTGGTATCTTCTCTCTGCAGCCAAATTGTCCAAGTCCTCCCAAAGGGAACTGAAATTCTCTGATGGCTCCTAGAAGTGGGGGTCAAATTCAAGTACCAAATGCAGCCAAGAACTGCAAAGAAACTATGGGGATCGACAACAATATTCTCTATTAATCAAGTTAACAGATATAACAGATAGGCTTATAATTAGTCTGAGAACAAAAGAGCTAAAAATTGTGCTTTATTTTAAAATCACAACAAGGCCTTGACCTCCTCTCCTCAAGCACAACAAAATCTTTTCCACAACAGTACACAGCCACGTACCAAGATATGGCAATGTAATGTATAGATGCAAGAGAGCATAATTACATTGTATGCTCAGTTCTGTATTACTCAAATTCGGCACAGAGCTACTAATTTAATTTTTCATTATATTTGTATATGGAATATGCGTTGGCACTGTCCATGCATGCCCATGCACACTAAATCAGACTTTAGATACAGAAGGTTCTCACATATGTAATTTGCTTCATTTTAAAAACAGTTATGAAACAGGGAAAGATCTTTGATTTGGTTTGTGAACAATTGGAGTAGATATGCCTATTGCAAGTATCTTGTTATTCCTCACAGACAGGAAAGCTACTGCATTCCCGTCACTCCAGTTCTCAGTTATTTTTGAGCTACCAGTAGCACTTACTTACAACTAGTGGGATTTTACTTTATGGCATCAAACAGGTATGTTGCACTCCTATGCAGGATCTTTGAAGAGTATAAATCCCTACACCACTCATCCTTATTATATATGCTTGTAACTAAGTATTTCCCTGCATTCTGGTAAGTCAAGTATTCCCCACGTTATAAATGAATAAGTAAAGCCAAGTGCAATAGTCCAGAGGAATAAACATCACCATTGGAGTTCGGTTTGTTTTTATTACTATTTCCACACCACTGCAAACATCCAGGGAGAATTTACACTGAAGAAAAAGAGTTAAAAGAAATACCAAAATCCCAAAAGATTTCACAGTGGAATTCAACTACAAGGGCATGTGGGAAAGCAGCTAACATATTAGGTGGGGAGGCACCACGGGGCACATGCCTGGGCAGTGGCAAACCTCTATCAGCAAATGATACAAAGAAAAGGAGAAAAACCTGCAGCTACCAAAGGGATGAAGAAGGAAGCATGAGATGAAAGCTGAGACTGATGCTCAGCCACATAGAGCACTAGCTAAGGAAACAACGGAGCAGTTAACTACAAAAACATGGTTTGATAAGGGTAGAGCTGACAGACAGAAACAATTCCAGTAAAGCAGGTGACAGATGACTAGGGTTTTAAAACAGAGTATATGAGCAAAGGACAGTCATGAGACATTATAAAGGAAGTTAAAACACTGTGTTGATAACCTGGGCGTGCATGTGTGTGGGTGAACTGATTAGCAGTATGATATGCTCCTTTCTGTATGTATTTAAAATACAAATTCTAGCTATTCTAGCTCATTAAACACTGGACTCTCTCAAGCCCAACAAGTCTGGGCTTGCTCAAGAGTGTAATGATATGCACATAAAAGCAAAATAAGGCTTCTCCTCTGCTTTGGTCAGGATGTCAGTAAATGACAGCTGTCAGCCATTTTAACAGGGTATCATTAAGAAACAGCTAGGAATCTTTTTAGAAGTGATACAGCAGAAAAGGTCATTGGAAGACAAAGGCTCCCTGGAAAAAAAACAACACATGAGCTGCAAAAAGGATGAAGCAGAAGAGATTCCAAATAGGCATTTCTTCCTCTTACAAAACTGCTAACCACAGTAAGGTACAAACTGCACGACTTCTAACAAGGCTTACACTAAACCAGTGATTGTATCTTACCTACTAATGTACGGAGAATTTTTATACTTTTTCTTGGTCTGTTTTCTTTAACCACTGTATCATGGCTGGGCTGGTGCCACACCCAGAGCTCTGAACAAAACATTGAGTGGAACCCTGCAGCAAGCTCCACGTTTGCCAGCTTCAAGAACTTGTCAAGTTTTTCAAATTAAACATTTGAAAAATACCCAAATGTCTTCAGTTGACAAAAGACTTCACAGCAGTGCCAATATTTCAATAATGGTCTCATTCACTTTGACAAAAACATCCAAAGAGCCAGTACTTGCCATTTATACACAAAAATCCCAACAGCTCTAATAGCTGTTTGGATTTTTCATAGAAAACAGCTAGAAAATTACTAGCACTGATACCTATTCCTGCATATAAACATAAGGAAGAAGTTCTTTACTGTAAGGATGGTGGAACAGGTTGCCCAAAGAAGTGGTACATGCTCCATCCCTGGCAGTGTTCAAGGCCAGGTTGGACAGAGCCTTGAGCGACATGGTTTAGTGCAAGGTGTCCCTGCCCAGGCAGGGGGGTTGGAACTAGATGGTCTTAAGGTCCTTTCCAACCCAAACCATTCTATGATTCTATGATTACAGTACTGCAAAAAGGTTATTTTAAAGACAATGGATGTTAAATCTATTTGTTAGCCTGGGTCCTTAGTCTCCGCTGTCAAAAAGCTGCTCCATCTCAAAGATGCTGCAACATCCATCAGAAGCCTGAAATAATATAGACTGAGATTATGTAAAATATGTCACATATGTCAAACTGGTGACCGGGGCACATTCAGGTAACGTCACTATGTATCACACTTCTTGATAACACTGGAGTACAAAGCAAGTGTTTATTCACACTAGATAAACTGTAAAGGTTGCCGGTAAAGAAAGAAGAAACATGACGGTCCAGAGCTGCCCCTTGTACAGCTATGACCAGGAATGGTGTTCCTCTCTCCCCGTCCTTTCACTTTCACAGACTAAGGATTTATGGTACTGTATAAAAGAAAAAGTAGATGACCTCTCCAAACACAGTTACTGGGGTGGAGCCCATGCCTCGCAGGGGGTACTTGGCTCTCATTCCAACCTGCAAGACAACTATGCTATTGGGAAATGTGACTGTAAATACCTGAGCTGCTGAAAAGAAGTGTATACAAAAAGATACTGCAGAAGCCTACCCATGGTTACACCAAGAGAGTTAGCCCTGGTAACTGAATAACAACTAACCTTTTAGGATCTGACTGCTTAAGTCTCTGCTCAGAGTAATTCTCAACCCCTACAAAAACAAAGCAGGTCTTCAGGAGAATAGGAAGTATCTAAGGGTAATCCCAGGGAACCCCTGATGAGGACAGGTACAACATTCTGCAGGGACAGGCTAATGCGATGACACTTTGCCAAAGTTATCTCATGTGATACAAACACTGCATCGGAAAGAAATTAGGGACTATTAAACAGAATACGGAACAGCAGAAAAAGTAACACCACTTCATCTGGTATCTCTAGTGATTTTGGATTATTTATATGTGGAGAGGGACTGTATAGTTCTGGTGGCTTCCCCCTTAGCAAATGGTGAATCGCTATTCCAGGTATTCAGACTAGGTATTCAGACTAGGAGGCAGACAATAAACTAACAAAAAAGGAAGGGGACATACAAGGAGAACTATGAACATACCTTTCAGCCAAAAAAATATTGAGAAAGATGAACAACAAAAGTTCTGAAGCTCCTAAAGAGAACGAACATTTTACCTGACTAAACTAAAATTTTAGGAGGCACAGCAGTAAATGGGTTATTGGACCCACTTATTCTTTGAACACTTGAAGCATGGAGGACATGAAGGCACTGAAACATTTTTCCATACCTGCTGAAGCATCAGGCCCTAACACTCAGGGTCTTCTTCCTGTCCTGCTCCTCCACCCCAGCTCTTGAGGAGAAAGCTCCTGAGAAGTTAAACAACTATGGGGAGAATAACAAAGGGAAAGGGGGTCTTTCCCTTTCCTGACAGTGAGCAATGAGATCTCTGAAGCATGGAACTAATTAAATACATAAAAATACCTGCACACTGGGAACAAGCCTCCTTCTGACCTTCTCTTGGGCACACCAACAAATCTAACATCTAATGCCCCTTAATTTCTAATACTCCTCTGCACCACATGATTTCTTCTATTAATTTCTCAAGTACCTTCTTAAAAACACTTCTTAAGTGTCTGGCCCCACTTGAGGGGCCTGTTGTTAAACCATCTAATAGGAAATAAATATAACTTTTCATTCTTAGCAGAACCTACTGGATATCTAAAGCATCTAGCTGAGTATTGCAGATAAAACTCTGACAAAATTCAGCAACTTACATTACAATTCTAGCTGAATTACAACATTTATATCACATAGGAGAACACTATTGGAAAGATTTTCTACTTGTCGTAAAGTAACAACCAAGATCTAAACCAGAAATAAGAAGAAAAAACACCATTCTTTCAGTCTAATTTGCTGAATTCACACAAAGCTACCTAGGAGTCACTTCCTTTTACAGTTCTCCTCTGTCTGACTCTTTCAGAGGAAGGAGATAAATTCTGTTCAAATACAGGAATATGTACTGAAAGTCAAATAAAGAGGGAAGGGGGAATAGTTTTAAGCTCCCAGAACTATGTCACCTTTTTTTTTTAAGATTAATTACATTTCAGCTTGTTGATATTCCTCAACCTCAAGAAGTATATTAATCAAATACAGTAACACAACACTGTTTTTACATGATTCCCTGCAAAAGCAGCCCAATTTAGGATTATATACTCAACAGCAAAATGATATATGTTTTGCCATTGGCTGGGTCTGAGGTTTGCAGCTGCACAGAGGAAACAGTGCTTTGACAGTATGACCTTGAAGTGGTAAAGCATGTGTGTTGAGGTTGATCTGTACGTGGACATTAACTAGCAATTTCCCAGGTTTCAGCCATCACTTTGATGTGAAGCACTCAAGCAATTCTGACGCTAATTTTGTCAAGTTTGTGGTATACATTTCTCTCAAGTACATACAAATGGGCCAGTGCAAGTATGTGAGCAGACAAGGAACTCTGCATCATTAAGCAGGGCTCCCAGGTCAGTCAATGAAGCTTCACATCTTTAATCATGTGAATGGACTTGAAGGTTGGAGCTGGAAAGGGAGAAAGCAGCACTTGCATGTTGGTCATATGGTGAGTATGGGGACATTGCAGAAGGTGCTGCTGGTAATTCTGTGCCTCTTAACATGTCTTCTTTGGAACACTAAGCCATGTTAGCAAATTCTATGGGTGCTGCACAGTGGAGTAACCTTTCTGCCTTGTTGGAACCCAGCAACCCATGTGCAGGAGCGGGCAGATGCCAGATGCACCAAGCAGGCAGCAAACCAGAAGGGAGAAGAGACAGTAGCATAGGACTACCAATATTCAGTTTGCAGGCGCTGCAATGGGAAAGCATGAGGCAGCTGCCAAGTGAAACTTAATTTGCATCAGGATATACTTTGAGTTCTCTGACACCACCACCAGCCCACCCCAGTGGAGTTATCTGCACACAGGAGGGTTCCAGGTCTTGCTAAAATGTTTATGGGACAAAAGGTACATTGTAAGGAACATCAGAGAAACAAGAATACCTTTATCACTACTTTCATTAAGAAGCACCTTACAAATAAGTGAAATTACTTGATGTGAAGGGAATGACTACACTGCGACCTGAATACCACATGTCAAATGAAGATTAAACCTTTGCACTCAGTGGTTTCCTATCCCTTGGCCTCAGGAAGGCTTTGGGATTCCTCTTTTACAGACCTTCATCTTGGAATCCCAGGCAGTAGAACTCTACAAAAAGTAAGTTCCATGTAAAAGCAGTGTTTACCTCCTCTGCTTCTGGTAACAATTTAAGAAATTCATGCAGCAGTTCAGAACTATAGGGCTCACTTCTTCCATGATAAATATCTTCAATGATGGATTCAGCAGACCTTGAAAAAACAATTGAGCATACATATTTCTAACACTTGCAGGGTGAATAGTTAAAAAGAACCAAAATCCCCTGCCAGGGCTACTCAAAGGAATTGTAACGAGGTTATGTAGCAGTGTCCACAGCAGGACTGTTCTAACACCACTTTCAATTATGCCATTACTGAAGGGCAACATTATCAGTGAATAAAGATAACACTGAAACTGCTAGCTCTTAAAAAAAAATTCCCCACCTCACCCCTTTCTATTAATTCTTTATAAAAAAAGGAAGCCAGTGAAAAGCAGCTCTCATACATTATTACATGAGGTATAAGGATTCCCCTTAACCATACGTGAAAACTCACTTCAACTGATCAAGAGCAGCAAACTCTAAATGTTTGGTGCTAAGTCATAATGGCATTTAAAACTGAACATGTTAGAAAACAAATTATGAAATGTAGTTACGTACGACAAACCTGTGTAGAACTCTAAACTCCACAAGGAACAGAGCACAATATACAATAAATTTGATGAGAACTACATCTATAATGAGAACATGAGAACTACTACTGTAATTTCATACATCCATAGCTTGCACTAGCTGCATGGAAAAAACAAATCTTACTTTTTGAACTGTTTGAGAAATATCCCAATGTTCATACTTCTTTTTGCATCCAAAATGGAAACCTGGGAGAGAAAGCAAGAGAGATTAATGTACCAATACCTAAGAAAATAGCATATAATGCAGGTATCATTTCTTAAAGTGTTACAGCTAATTGTTCACAGTTGCCACCAAATCACAGGCCAAATGAATACAGAGAGTCACTTTTTATCAACAATCATATATTACAGAACTAGCTTTTACCAGGGAAATACACAGCACGCCCACAACAGCCTTTTCCAAGTGAAGCACAAAAACCATAGCAACATTTATAGAAGGAAAGAATCAAGATCAGTTTTATTTCATTACAAAGTAAAAACATTCTTCTTGCTTATTTCGTAATGCTGCATCTGCAAAATGTTGCTTGTCAAGTAATACATTGTACTGCATTTGAAGGCCACATGGTTAGTGAGCACCACACTTCAAATCCCACTTATTTCAGAGGGTTTGTAACAGATGTGGATGGGCATTCTAAGCAGAGGTCAGTATGCAGTACTGATTTCATACACGCAAACTAACAGCCACGCTGATCCATGGAAAGGTAAGTTGATCTTGAATCAAAACCTGAGACAGGTAATGCTCAAATCCACTTGCTTGCAAACAGAAACCCATAATAAAATAAGTCTCCCCACACTTTATAAAGTTGATTTGCTATATCATCTTATGTGTACAATTCTGGAGATTAAGAGACAAAAAAAACCCCATGACATTAAATAATGACAATTAGTTTTTGAAAAAATTTAATACTTTTTATACTAGTTTTCCTTACTGTTTTCCAGCATACAAGTTCAAACCTGAGATGCTTGCCCTGTTTTAGTGAATCACATCCTAAAGGTTACAATTTTACCACATCTATTTCGGTGGTAACAGCTACAAAAGTCATGAGATTTACAAGGACAAGAGAATTGTTTCACGTTAACAGTGCCACCCGACTGCTACAATAAAACAACTTGGTACACACAGATGTTCAAGACTGCTGTTGGACTTGTGATGTTTGAGGTTTTGACAGCTGGAAAGGTGTCTTGACCTCTGTGAGAGGACACAAATTAGAAATACATATATAAACACAAAGTTAGCATTGTCACAGAATTGAATTAGCCTGCAGTCAGCTGGTGACAGTGCTTAATGTGTTATCCTCAACATGCACCCAGGGGACAGCCTCCGCAGCTACTGAAAAGGGTGAATCAAATTCAAAAGTTATCTGAAATTTTGGAATTTCCTCTCTTCTGAAACCAGCAAAGGCTAGAAAACACAGGATATATCTATCAGCATATTAGTTTTAATTAGATGACTGCTAGCCTGAAGCCCTTCAGTTTTAGCATACACCAAGATAAGAGGACAGATTGTGGTTTATTCTCCTGTTATCTTAGGAGTTGAGAGGCCCCCCACAGATCATTAAGGAAAAGCCCCTTAACACAGGACAGGTTCAACTATCTCTCCTCCTGCAGTATCTAATCTTTTTCAAATGTTTTACTGCAGGGACCTCTCACTGACCTCTCAAACTGCAGCTCCAGTCTCCAACTGCTCTGGTCACTCCTGATTCTCTGATCTCTCTGCACTATAAGCTTTGCCATCATGATTTGGCTTTTGGTTTGTTGGTTTTTTTAAAGCATATTCAACCTTCTCTATATATTATTTTCAGACAGTCAGTAACTGTTACAATAAGACTAATCATCAGTTGGGTAATCCTTCAGTTTCCATGGCACAACTCAGATTTACAGTACAACCTCAAACAAAACTGGAGAATTTTTCTAACATCTTCCCTTGAAGAAAAACAACAGATGGCAACATATACAGCTGCGGTTCCCTTATCAGTACAACATAAAAATGTCATAGCTGTTCTTAAGTACAAGGACCTTATACACACTTTTTGCTCTGTATATGACTGTACTCTATTTTTTCCTCTGATTTCTTGTTCAAGCACACAATCAAAACACATGGCTCGGTTTTTGGTCACTCTCTGCTTGATGTCCACTTCAAGATTATCAGAAGTGTTTGAAAAAGCTGTCACTACTTAGCTACCTTCAAGGAGTGTCTAGATAAGAGCGTGAGGAGGAGAAAAGGGGAACCTGGCAGATACTCCATAACTACAAGTTCCTACTTCTTGCACACAAATACAGTATCTTCCATCTCACATTCAGTTGCATATTGGATTCATAATCTTGGCCTTAACATCTGTTTGTAATGCCTACTCTTCTTCTCCACCGAGCTTTCACTTGATTTTGTCCTTGCAGAAAGCTGTCTGCATATGACTTCCTACCAAACTGTTGCTTTTTACCCTTTAAAGATTACCCCAGCTTTTTATAAATTCTGCTCAGTTTGCTCCTATCTTCTATTCATGCACACCTGCAGCACTGGTGCCCACACATCACGTTCCAAATCTCTGTTTGCCACCTAAGGAGATTTTTAAAGTGCTGCCCACCAATAACACCCTTGCATTTCTTGACTCAAAAAGTTACACTGGACTGTAATTAAAGACAGAGAACAGACTTTCCTAGTCTCACTGAATCTGCTTCTCATCACCACAGTATTCAACTCAGCGTATTTCTGAAATCTGCAGCAGGCACAGATCATGTGGGGTAATAAGAGCATCAGTTGGACCAGTGTTAATCTGCCACTAAAATATTCACTGTTGTAGATGTATTTAGGGAAGGGGAAATTCGGCTTGAGTACCATGGTGAAGTTGTGGTGATGGTAAGAGGAGAGCTACTCCTGAACTCTGACACAAACTTGCAATCAACATGAAAGATCAAGGAGTGTCTTGGGAGACACATGAAGCCCCACATCAATATTGACTTTGTGGTGACTGCAGAAATGCAACAGGAGTTTCTTGCCATGAGATTGTCAATGAGGAACAGGAACATGACAAAGTGGATTTATGACAGCTTTGTGAAAGCAAAACGTTACGTGTTTTCTTTGGATAAGAACAATGGGGTTTCACATGGTGGGATACAGTTTAAAAATTACAGCAAGCATGGAACAGCCTGGTGGCACAGGCTCACTGCTGGAGGTTAGGAAGGCTATAAACACCTTCCTGCTTCAGCTTCCACTTCACTTACAACACAATCTCACTGCTGAGTTTAACATTTTGGCCTCTATTCTCCAAGCTACACACGCTGCCTGGAGTGGTTGAGGAAAGGTGCACTTCCACAGCATGGCAGAGTGAACCTAGCAGCTTACTACAGGGCTACCCTGCTTCATGTCATCCTCCGCTGACACGTTCCTAGCCTGCTCTTCCCCTTAGGCAGGTACTGGTACCCATCTCATTGGTTTTTTGCTGTGTTAGTCCTTTGCTGGATTAACAGGTTGACTCAGTTCTCAAGACAGTGCAATGAGCATCAGGGCCAGCACAGGTTAAATAGAGAGAGGGCATGGCTAGGAGAGGATAGAAGAGACATCCTATTCGCCCCTTCCATCTTCATTCTCTCTCCTCCTGTCACTAGCTCCTTGCACAGGCTCTGGAATTCGCTGCACCCTTTCCCAAGCCATCAAAACTCACTAAAACACCAGGAAACTACTCCAATAGAAAGCAAACAAAACACCCCAACAGCATTCTGCTGAGCTACTTACTTAAACCTGTTTACAGAGGGTCCAATGTCTGCCAGAGCCAGCACACAGATGGGGGAGAGGTGAGGGACAGGAGCAGAAGGATAGCTCAAAGGAGAAAGCAAGACCAGCTCCCTTTACTGGCAACAAGCTATTCTGCCCACTCTGCTGCCAGGCAAGGTATAGCCTAGGTGAGCATATGTTGTGCTGTACTGTGACACCACTAAAGGATGGGGAAAGTAAATTCGTGCATAAACTTAACTCTACAACACCCCTTATTTTTCAGAGGCTCAAATTACATGAAACCATAGGGCAAATTAAGCCTTTAGTCAAGGAAACATGTTAATTAATCTCCTAAGGGTTTGGCAAGGGGTTGCTTACAAAAAGGAAAGCATTTGCTGTAGAAGCTTGACTCAGGTCTCCAAAGGGACTTCTGTTATAATGATGATGTTTAGTGCAACTAACCTGAGCTGGGCATCTAAATTCCCTGTATACATCAAAGGGACATGCAGTACTGTAAGCTCTTACATGAAGAGAGAGCTTTTTCCAAAACTGTTCATGATTTCCTAATCAACAGCAGTGTCTGGAGAAGGTACTAAACCCCTATCTCTACCACAGTCTCTAGGGGAATGCCCTCAACGCTGGCTAAAAGGTGACTCTTCACCACTTCCACTGAAGAAGAACCCTGCTGAGCCAAAAGAGCAGACTCTCCAGCCACACACTTCTGGACACGTGCTGGTTTTTTCACATCTGGATCTAAGTGATACTTGAATTTATGCACTTGAAGTTATCTTGAAAATCTGTTGTTAACATACTGCACCAACTAGACCAGTTCCACTATTTAAACTCCAAATAACATTTTTCACTGCTAGACCACAAAGCACTTTCTAAAGCCAATTGTGTTTTACACAAAAGGAATAGAGATACTGACACACAAAGTGTCTTGTCCAGCTTCCCCTGGATGAGGGGGAAGCCAGGGCAATGACACAGCCAGGAACAGAACTGCAGCTTCCTCAGCCCCATGCTGACATGCTCTTCACAAGGTCACACAGATGCTGCGTACCTCAGCCTGCCCCAAACTCCTTTCAACCTCCATAGGTACAGTGAGCTGAGGATAACCATCATACATTAAAGTAAGTGAGTGGCAGCTGACAGCACTGATGACGGAAATCACAAGCATTGCTTATGCTTCAAATGTCCATCCTCCTGCTGAATGACACCTGCAGTAACGTCAAGCATATGAGCTGTTGCGTATTTGTGCTTTCACACTTCCAATAACACATAGCTCTTCAGGATTATCTCCTTCCTACCTTGCTAAGCAGCTAGTACTGCAAGGACCATTAACACACACAGAAATTGCTCACCGCTGCCTGACACGCTGCTGTGGCATGCTCTACACAGCTTAGCAACGGAGCTGAACATTTTGTCACTTAAGTAGCGTAACTCAGAAGGAAGTCCTGTTGCCTCACTGCCTGCCATGTGCTATGGAACCGTGTGAGCCCTGAGCCAGGGTGGACAGGCAGTAAGCAGTGGAGATGCCCTGGACCACCGCATCGGCTCCAGGCAGATGCACAAAAACATTAACTTGTAGCAAGACAGGTTTTTGTTTCCAAGGCACTGTATCTTGGAGAAACCCTTGTTTGCAGACCTGTAATTGTAATCTCCCAACACCGCTCTTAACCTCACCAGGATGCCGAGTTTCAAGCTACACATGAAAATGTATGAGTTCTGGAGCATGCTGGGGTTTGCTCTGCTACTGTACACTGGGGGCAGTTTATGAAACTTGTCATCATTTTTACTATAACCAGATCTTCACCACACGCCAGTCCTGAAAGGGGGAGCTTCTAAGGAAACACACAGGGCTGGAGTTGTGTACATTTGTATGCAGCACAGGAAGTCCACTCACTGCAACCCTGATTTGAAGATGAGCATAGCCTGAAAAGAGCGCAGAGGTTAATGACTACCTCTGACGATGGCCCCAATTACTCCTTCCCGATGTCAGGGTTTCAGAGTCTGCAATACACACACCTGTTTTAAACCCCTTATTTTAGTCTATGTACAACACGCACACTATCAGTACATTGGTTTCTCACCTTGTCCCTAATGATCTTTCTTCGACACCATCTCCCGAGTCCTGCGAGACACCACCAACTTCAAGCTCCTATTTTCTTAGTAAAAACTGATGCATCATTACAACTCTTAACCCTGTGCCCTCTGTATTTTGTTTACAAGCTGACATGTATGTAGACGCACACCGGTGATTAAATCTACATTTCAACCCTCCAATTACTCCACAGAATGATCACTTGAGACAATTCAATTCAGGCTTCACAAAGAGGCTGTCTATAAATCAGGATCTAAGAACTAGAAAAGCTACTTATCAGTTCACTGGGGAGTGTTTGAACCTGCAAGTGCTTGGTATAGACCTTCTTGCCTCCGGAACAGAACGCAGTAACAACCTTCAGACCTTCCTGGAAGGTTATTTTAGTGTTCAGAAAAGCAGGGTAGATGAAATAAAGTTTTCATTAGCAGGAAAGCAACATTCATGAAAATTGAAACTTTAAAATTATGTCAATTAAGTAATAAATTCCCTTAGCCACTATATTATACTTTATTTCCAAGCTGTCACACTGGTACTTCCCTTCCTTGATGCCTCTAGGACATCATGGGTATATACAGCATTAACCCTTGCAATAGGATTCTCTTCCCTCTTGCCGGCTTCATGTTTGCACAGAACATTTTGTCTGCATAACAGACACAGTGGAAGAGCTGAAAGGTTACAATGCACTCATGCTTCCACTGAAAACTCAAGAGCTATCCAACGTGAGTTAACACAGATGCCTTCGGTTCCCTCCACTTATTTACATTAACAGGTGATCAAATCACAGCACTTACAAGTTAAAATAAAACACTGTTAGCTCCTTCAACAACAAATCTGTGCCACTAAGCACAAAGAGGTTCCCCGCTCCTTCAAATCAACACAAATTCGCCATACAGATGAAACATGACAGAGAGGAGAAGGCAGAGGTGAGTCAATTCACACCAGCTCCCACAGCATGATGTAAAAGAGAGGTTCGACTTCAGTTCTTACCTCCTCTTTAGTCTCTTTAAATGAAGACTTTAAAGACCGACTTCGTAGGTCCTGGGGCTTGATTTCTTCCTGCTGCCCAAAAAGCTCCTCAATTGTCTTTGTGTCGATCTGATACTGCGGTCTTGCAGCAATCGTCCAGATATTGGTTTTGCCACGGACTTGCTCCTCAGGGATGGTTTTCCAGAAAAAGCTCCGCATTCGTTTCTTTTTGCCATGGCTGTCATGCCCGTTCATCAGCTGTGGAGGCAGAGGTACGTTTGGCCCAGGCAGTGGAGGTGGTGGTGGTGGTGGTGGCGGCATCCCCGGGGGGAGTGGAGGGGCTGGGGGTGCCCCTGCGAGGGGACATGGTGAAGGGGGCAGCGGTGCTGCAGGCTGAGAAAGCTGAGGTGCTGTTGTCGTATCCTCGTTCATTAATCCCATTGCAACTGGAATAGCCCCATTTTCTTTATCATTGACCAAGGAGAGACAATTCATAACATGCATTTTATGGCCTCTCCAAAGAGGAGAGTGTTACTTCCTTGGATCAGTTTGAAACATTGAATAGTGAGTGCAGCAGCAACCGATCTCACGCGCTCTCAAACTCTAGTCTGCCAGCAGCAGCAACACAAGAGGGGACTGTGCCATCTTCGCAACCTACAACAAAGGACAATAGGAAACTCAGATCAGAGAGACTGGATCTTGTCCCTTGTGCTGAAAAGATGCTAAAATTAAGGTATAAGTTACCAAGTTTTTAATCCGGAAGGGAAATTTAGTGAATCAAAAGTCTTTGCCAGGGCAATTGTATAAAATTTACCCACACTAAGATTTCAAACAGCTTTGGGTAGCTAGATTTCAAAAACACATATAAAAATAAAAATACCTCTTAAATTACCCACAGTAGATACTGAAATCACCTCTTAATCTCAGTTCAGTACAATTTTGTAATAAAATATAACAATTTTGTAATAAAATATAACTCAAAACCATATATTAAACCAAACAAATATCATTTCACTCCCAATTTTACACACACTGATTACACACAGTTAAAAAATATAAGTACTAGCTAGGGTACTGGATTAACTGGATCAAACAGACCCTGTTTGAATTCTTTTAATTCATGGCTTAAATCCAAGCTGCATCAAAATAATGAACAATATGTTGATGATTTAACAATCTAGCCCTATGTACTGCTTTTCTGCCTTTGTATTTTTCCCACAATGGCCAATAAGGGAAAACCACTGAGCAGTCCCTAAACTCTTTATGTTCACTGAGAATAAACTTACAGTATTTGCATTTTACCATTACTGGTCTAGTTACACTAGTCCCAAAATGCACCCAGAAAGACCACAGTTGAAGCTGCTCCTTATAATTTACTTCAGTATCCAGATTAACACAGCCAGTTCAGTAAGTGGAAGAGAGAGAAAGGACAGAGGAGCTGACAGAACAGTAACCTACACATCCTAAGCGCTGTGCTCATACAATGTTTTAAGTATTTAGGAAAGCTTTTACAACTACATTACCTCATGAAGCAGCTTAACAGGAATCAAAACAGTTTTGAGACATTTTTATTATACTGTCACCTCCTAAATGAAGATGCTGTTATTGACAGTAAACCTTCAAGTAAGAGTATGACTTCAGCAAAACCCCCAGTTTTGGTAAGACCAATCTATTAGAAGAGATATCTTCTAATATCAAGGTGTTTCAAATACAGATCAATGAAGAATCCCACAGTTTTATGGAAATTTGTAAGTTATCTCAAAAAAAAAATTGGGAATTCATAAAAAAAGATCAAAGATACCACAGAACAGAAATTTAGATAAAGACAGGCAGCCCCTCAGCAAAAACCAGTTGCAGGGAAGCTGAAGGAATGCACAAGAACAGTATCAAATCAGAAATTTGGCACTGATTTGATTGTCTGTCTCTTCAGCAGGGTTCACATAGAGCTAATAGCAACCCAGATCAATTTGACACTGTATAATAGTAATGAAAAACCTTCGCTATTTTTGCCAGAGATCCATCATTAGCGTGTACATGAACAAATAGACCCAAGTCACAGAAACAAGCCTCAGGGCAAATTCTCTCTTGGTCTGCAGGGACTCAGCCACTCACAGCTTCACTGAAGTCAAAGGAAACTGACACAGAATGATCCACTGTTACCTTTTCTTCTCAAAAGCTTGCATAGGTAGCAACAAACTTCTTTTTCCTGCTTCAGATTTTCTAACGTTGTACCCTACACTATCAAGGTATTCGCAAGAACAGAAAACATATAAACCTGTATGAGGTGTAAGTCATGGGAATGATGGAAAATATTTTAATGGCAGGGTAAGAAGGGGAAGAGCTACAAAGAAAGTAGATTGGGACAGAGAGTTTCCAATTTAAGTCAGCATTAATACCCAGCTGCTATTACAGAGCTCTGTATGTTCATGCCTCTCCTCCTAGGTTCATGATCATAGAAGCAGAGAGGCATAAAAAAGCAGGTGCAAGGTGGTGGAAAGACATTAACCACTCAAAGCAATTAAGTGTTGCATTAATTTAAAGAAATACTCAACTAGGAAAAAATATTTCCCTCCCTACCACTTATTTAAAAATGAAAAATGTACTAGCTGGTTTTCCACCATCACAAAGCAGCATTCAACAGTTATTATATTCCAACTTGGGTTCCCACAGATTTAAAGAAAGAAGGAAAATAGAGACAGAGAGACCGACCATGCCCCTGGGGCAATGTGCAAGAACCTCATTTTGAAACTTCCAATAAATTTAGATGCTTTAAGAAAAATGGGATCAAATCCTAGTGGAACAAAGTTGCAGACGATGAATCATCAGAGTCCCAGTGCTAACACAAAAGAGTGGAAAACGACTGATCTCAGACCGGAGCACTTCTGAGTTAGACGAGGGACACTCCTAGTGAAAGGAGTGGAGAACGCAAGGGGAAGAAAACATCCCAACCTAGATGTAAAGATAGATACATAGATAGATAGAACAGGAAAAACTGTTTTCAAGCCAACAAGCCCTGTACTGCTTTGGATGAGGTAACCGTCACCCAGAACCAGGAAAGGGGAAGAATCAGCATTTGGAAGGCAGGCTTGAAAGGAAAGGCACAGCATAAAGGCTGCGCATTCAGCTTTGTCTTCTGACAGGTAAGCACGATGCAGGTGACAGAGGTCAGCGGCTTGTAAGAGGACGGCGGGCTCCAGTTACCAAGAGACGGGTCAAAATTCCCTGCTCCTGCTGCCTCCCGGAGGAGCAGCTCCAAGACGTTCCCAGTGCCCCCGCCATTACTGTGGGTGGGAGAGGAGAGAAGCTGGCAGCTGGGACAGGCACTGGGCCGCTTGTTGGTATCAGCAGGTGCCTCCGAGCAGGAAGTACGGCAAGAGGAGGTGGGGAGCAACGCAGCCGTTCCAACTGTGAAATACAGATTACCGAGACACGCCGGGAATGGGATGCGTAATAAAAGCCAAGGAAAATTTTAACTCCTAAGGAGCCTCTCCGCACTTTTCAAAGGATTAAAGGAGAAAATAAAGAACAAACACTTAAGATGTCTCAATTGCACTTCATTATTGCATGTTTGTTATCCAAAGTGCGAGAGCTCTAAAGTAACATCTTCGCTGCACATTTTAATTGCGTCCATATTCGGCATGAAAGAAATATCTTATTTCTTTGTCTCATTCATTGTCTTCGTCAACCTAATCATACTTGGAAATGTATTTCAAAGTTAGAGGATGGGGACAACTTTCTCCCCTGGTAAGAAGACAAACACTTTAAAATAATTTGTTTCTTGCAAAAATGGCTGTTGCCACCAAGACGGACATATATTAAATTTGCATACTCAAATGCGCAGGTGAAACGCGCAATGCGCTGCGCTGAAGGGCATTTCATAATTCATGCTGCAAGATATTACTGCCTTTCACTTACACCTTATGTTCTCTGCTGCCCACGTTTCTGTGCCAGGCACCCTCTAAATTCTCATGAGAACAACGCCGATTTTGACACCAAAGCCCGACCACAATATTTGGATGTCTGTATCTCAACAGCAGCTGTACAAAAAGGTAAACTGCAGCTACAGAAACTGCTAACACCGCCTCACACAACTACTTGCTCACCTTGCCAAAACGTGTGGGTTTCAAAAAAGACACAACTCGCGCTATCGCAGCAACTCAGTGCTTAACCACTTAATTCATCCAACAAACCCCTCATGTGGCGCAAGGTCCCAAGCTGGGAAGGGAACCCCCGGCAGGTTCACCACACGAGCCACATGGGCAGAGGCCCCTGCTCCAGGCCAGCACCGTGCGGGTTCGGTCAGTGGGCTCGGTTCCTTTCCCCTTTCCCCTTCCCTGCTGTAGAGAAAGGGACGCCAGGGCACAGCCCTCACCTTACTGTCCTGTTCTCCGTCCGGAGCGGGTGCGCGGCCGGGGTGCGCACGGAAGGCGGGCAGCGCGCCTGGGTGCCCAAGGAGACCTTCGCTTCGTAGCTCCCTTCAAGCGGCGCCGCGGGCAGCTCGGCCGGACCCGGGGTACAACCGCGGCCGTCTCACCTCAGGATCCCGCCCGCCGTCGGATCCCGGGCATGGGGAGGCGCCCCGCCCCACCGCCCGGGCCCCGCCCCGCCCGCAGGGGGCGCCATCGGGCGCGCCGCTCCCCGGCGGGAGCTGCCGGACACCCCGTCGCAGGAGGCGGCCGGGCGAGGGTGAGAGAGGGTCGCGCTCGCCCCGGCAGCAGCGGCCTCGCCGGACTGAGCCGGGGGTCCCCGCCGGCGTCACGCCCGTTATGCGAGAGGAGCGCCGGCGGCTCCCGCCCGTTGACAAGGGGGCTGGTGGAGCGGTGTCCGGGGAGCACCGGACGCCGCGGTCCAGCGGGGCGGGTGGGGGAGCGCGTTTCCCAGGAGCGCTCTCCCCGCTCCGCCGCCTCGGGAAGGCGCAGAAGGACCGGCGCAGGCGGCAGGGACCCCGCTGCGCTCCCCGGCCGCGCCCCCCCACCGGCAGCGCGAAGCCCCCACCCGGCCAGGAAGAGATCCGTGCCCAGACCAGCGCCCTCCCCCCCGCGCCCCTCCCGCCGCCGCCGCTCACCTCCGCGCCCGCGGGAGCACGCGGTGTCGCGCGCAGCAGAGCCCGGTGCCGCCGCCGCCTCCTCCCATCGCGCCGCGGCCGCGCCGCCGGGGCTGTCGGGGGCGGGGCAGCGCGCAGGCGCGGCGCGGGCGCGGCAGGTGGCAGCGGCGGTGGCATCGGGAGCGTCCGCACGGACAGCGGCGCCCCGCGTCCCGCCGAGCCGGGATCCCTGCGCGGCAGGAGGGCGGCCCTGCGCCGGGGCTGCCGGCGGTGTGCGGGGCGGCTGCGGGGGGCTTGGCCTGAGCGCGCTGCCGGTAAAGTGGCTGAGAGGTGTATAACTACATATATATATATCACATATGTGTATTTATAGATGCTATCACCAAAATCAATCACAGCAACTACTTCTGTAGGAAGAGCAGTGGTATCAACCACACTGTCAGTTAGGAGAGGGTTCCCTTCCATGCCTGAAGCCTTTTACCGTCTGCCCTCACGCCCCAGGCAAGCACCCTCTTTTCCACCCCTTTCCTGCACCCAGGCGCTGCCCACTGGCTCAGCACTGCAGGTGGCAAGCCAGGCACACCAGCACATCGTGGGAGCCCCACGCATCAACAGCAAGCTCAAAGGTCATCTCCAATGCAGGCAGCGTGAGAGAACTTAAGTCAGATGTAAGAGGTCATCACACCCTGGGTTATGTGGCACTAGGATTGTGGCACTGAAAGCCGAAGTGCCATCCACAGATGATACTGCAAACAAATACATTGTTCTAAAATATTTTTGCCGAGAGATTGAGTCACATTTCAAAAATAAAACCATTTTTCCAAAAGAGTGAAGGTGAAGGACTTCATTCAAGTAAATAAGTAGTCACAGCTGTAAAGAACACACAGCCCACACACCCCAACACTGCTTCTTACAAGCGGCAGATTCCAAGGCAGAATCAGAAATGCCTTCTTTCCTGAGGAAGGACGGAGAAAGAAAAGCCTCACCTCCAGCCTTGCACAATCACCAACCAGAGCTGCTGAGCTGAGCACATGAGAGAGAAAATAACACCTTGGCATGGCCAGGGCTAGGAGGGCAGGAGCAGGAGGACAAACGTGTGTCTCACCTGATGTGGAGAGCCTAACCTGTGCTGCTGCTGCTGCCTCCGCCCAGTGGTCCAGCAGCTGGACCGGGGGAAGAGTGGGAGGGCAGGCGGCCCCCTCTGGCCCCCGACCCGGAGCCCAGGCCCTGTGGTCCCTGAGGTGACACCATTCCAGCTTACAGTTCTCTGCAGCCAGGGATCTGACCTGCTGGTCTGGCAAGACAGCCTGCTTGAGTCACTAAATTTAAAAGAAAAAAATGCATTAGAACAAAAGGAAAAATTACAGAACGCGATGTCAGAACCTGCTCATTTCAGCTCCAAGTTCACTGAGTGAACACAGCTCAGCTGCAGTGAACAGGAGCTCCTGTCACGCCACACATCCTTGCTTGGCACGGCTAGCGGCAGCTGGGGAGGGCACCCTCAGCACAGAGCCAGCGTGGACATTCCTCGAGAGTGTCAGGTCACCCTGGAGGTCACCCGCGAGGAAGCGCGCTGCCGCTTGGACTGTGGCTGCTTGTGTTGGAACCAAAGAGGCTTGTTTTCATTGCTGCCAGTCATGAGCACAAATGTTCGCTCCATAAGACGGAAAGAGCAAGCCAAACAGGAGACTTGCATAATGGCATTGTATTGAAAATCCCCAAAACCGAACAGGGCAGCAGAGGAACTTGGAGCCAGCCCGGATATGAAGTTAAACTCTTAACTTTCCCTCACCTTGTGGGTTGGGTTTTTTTTTTTCCAGCAGAAGTTTCCGAAACACAATGTTAAATTAATTTTATGCTTTTATCCTATTCGTCCTCCCACCCCCCAAAAATGTGAACACTCAGCAGGCAAAGATTTTGCCCACATGGCTAAAATTAATCCAAATTACAAACAACTGAAAACAGGTCTTTACAGTAGGAAGTATTAAGCAACGTTAATAACAGGTAGATTGAGCAGCCCCACCTATAACAAGCAACAAATGCACCTCCCTAGAACAGATAGCATTTACATGAGTTGGTATACTACAGAAACAAATCCTATCGTTAGTATTTTAAGATTTCTAGTTAATTAAATGCTCAGGACAGTTTCAAGATTATTACTTTTTTAAATTAATTTTCTTATGAGAGAAAAAAAAAAAAAGCTTTTTGTAAACTCTGCTTTTCTTTAGAGCACAAAGAGCTTCCAATGCTTTAGGCTGAACATGGCTTTAATGACTGAACAGATCTAATAGGAACAAAGCAACATATACCACCTGAACAAAAGGTGTCGTCATCTTCATTACAAGCCCTCATCTCCACAGTGTTTGGACAAAGGCAGGAGAGAAAGTTAATTGTGGCACTCCAGTCACATTACAACCAAGATGGTTTCAAAATTTGGTTTCAAAATTAAGCATTGTGGTAGTTAACCTCTCGAAACACAACCCTGCAATTAATTACCACTATCACATAAAACTAGCATGATGCATACACATATGTAAGAAAGGCAAATCAAGACTGAACAGGCAACACTAAGTTTTAGCATTGTTTAACTTTCAAGTGCTTGAATTTACAGCCTTCAGTAGCCTTTAAAAGGCAGCAAGATGTATAATTATTTAATTAGCCCAGTAGGACATACCATTTACTGGGAACACACTGCTGATAGTTGAACTGTTCCAGACTGAACCAATGGATTTATCCTGGCATGAACAGTAATAACAGGGCAAACCCAAACTAAAAATTTGTTTCAGGTTACTCTGTTCTATATCTGATCTCTGCACTTAATTAAGAAATGTTATCATCCAACCACACCGGTACCCATCTAAGTTCTACCAACCGATGATGCAAGGGAACTCTGCAAAGATACTCAGGATCTCTTTTTCTGCTTCTCCTGGAATATCAAATATTTCTATTCTTCCAACAGGTATTACCTTTAACATGCATTCTCATGAAGAGATGAGAGAGTGTATTTGCTGAGAAAACTTTTTTTACCTACAGCGATTATAAAAAGTTGAATGTACGTTTTACTGAGTGCAAGTACTTAACAGAAATACACTACCAATAGCGGGCAGCACGGAACTGTTGCTGCTCTTGCCCCCTTCTTAAATTATTATTTAACTGTTTTTAGAAAGGCAGCTGAAGTGTAAAAGGCAATGCTTTTGTGCCAGCACTCCCAGCCATAGGAAACAAAAGGTTTGCAAACCACTTTTACATCCAAAGCCATTGCTCTGCAAGGGTCATATGTTGCTTCTCTGCATTTCTGTATACAGACTCTGATGAAACAGCAACACATCTCTTTTCCTTCCTCCTGCTTCTCTATCAATATATGCCCTTCTGCTCCAAGGCAGCCACAAACCATCCTACTTGCTTCTCTTGTACTACAAGGTATGGCACTTCTGTAATTCACATTGCCATGATGACAAAATGCGTAAGCACGCCCCATCTACCTGGCTACCAGTTTCCATGTAAGACTGACAGAAATGCAGAGGACGGACCGTGGTGAAAACAGGCACACGGAAAAGTGAACAGCACTGCTGTTGCAGACACAGAACCATGTTGTCTATGCACTGCTAGCTTTAACCAACCAAAATAACCTCAAAGAACACAACGATGTTGAAGAGCTGCTAACAAGGCCCAGTAACAAGGAGAACAGATTTAAAATATAAACCAAGCAACAGTCAGCTCCTCTGTGGATCTTCTCATAAAAAACAACCCCAAACTTTCAATTTCACAACCTTAGCTGCCAATAGTTTGATAAGTTTGGGGTGGAGGCAATCACAAACTATGAAAAGATTCACAACTGATTAAAAAAATCTGTGACTATTACAAGCCCCACATCAAGCATGCAGCATGAAACGATAACCAGACTAGAAAAAAAGATAATTGCAGATGAGGAATGCTAAATAATTATAATACCTTATTATTCTTATAACACCACAACAAGGAAAGAGAGCAGATAAGCAGAGAACACAAACTGAACATGCCCCCCGTTCAGTTCAAAACAGGGTAGAGGGGAACATTTAGCTTTCCTTTTATATTACTTTGATCATTTTTTGAAGCAGAGACAGAACTGCGATAAGGTTGCTGGGAAAACCAGTTGACAGAAGATTGAAATCAAGCTGTTAGTTTAATGATACTGGTATGCTGTGTGCTTTACTTGCACAGACCTCTCTTCAAATATAACCATAGATACATTTTATAGCAAAAAAGGTTCTTTCTAAGGAAAGAACAAAGCATGAAGTATGCCAAAGAGCATTTTTAGAGTGGAAGGGCTGTTTGTAGAATTCATGCCTACAAAATAACAGGACCTACAAGTTTCAAGCAAGCCAGAAGTGTGGATAACTTACCGTCTGGTCACCAAGAAACCAAACAGCTCCCTGCATCTCTGCTTCGTAGAACAGCTACAACAGTGCATCTGAAACACTATTAACTGCTTTACATTCTTCTTCCTGAGAAACTTCACCCAACACTAGAAGCATTCATGTGATAACTTGTAAAAGAGATGAAATCTTTCACAGACAAGACTCTACTAAGTGGGTATGGCCCCCTCTTCAGACAAAAATCCATCCTGACAACTATCTACCTAGATAAATGCCAGTATTACGACCTTAAGATATGTATGCAGCTTTTGTGTTAGTATCAGAAAGCCTGACAACTGTAATTACTTCCCATTAGAAACTTCAGAAGTGTCTTCCTCTTATGATCTCCAGAAGCAAAAGTTTCTAAATTTGGTGAGATCTAAAGAGCTAACTTTGAATATAAGACATGAGCTTGAATTATTTCATAAGCACATATATTTGAACGGTGGCAAAGAATGAACGAATGAAATACAAAAGGCAATCGGTTTAGCATCCTATTGATCAGCTGAACACAGAACCTCCTCACTGAGGCCATTAGTTAGAACAATTGCTTCTGTGAGTAAAATGGAAGTAATTCTCCTTGGTCTTAAAACAATACACATACAGATTTTAGCAAGTCATCTTTTTTGTCCCACCTTTCTTCACAGTGAAGAGACACTAGCAGTTTTAAGCCACTGCAAAAGTTTGAGGGTTACACAATGCCACATGGGTCATTCCTGCATTAGGCAATTTCGGATTCAAGTTCACTCTTACCATTTCTGACAGATCAGCTCCTCCTGGGCAGGGACTATCCTCAGCAGGAGATGTGTCAATCCGAGACAGAAACTGACAACATATGTTCCATATGTATGCTCTTTCTGTAGTATTCTGAAAGCTCGTATTTGAATTGTAGTCAGCAGGTTTACATTCTTCATCCCTGCTATAATGCTGCTATCTGCATTTCCTAGCTCAATTACGGTTATACAGCTAACTTCTCTCTTGCACCATCATATCATACGCAGGCCAAGATGCGGAGACAGTGGAAGTCAGTGGCTTTGTAAGAGTTGTAAAGATAACGAAATTTCTTTAAAAGTCAAGAATTACATATACTAAAACACTTGTTTCACTGCGAGTTTCCACTCAAGTTGAACTTGCACACGCTATTAAACCATCCCAAAATAAAACAGCAGTGTTACCACCTAGTACCATTTTAGCAGAAATTTTTGGGCAGGGGTGGTAACTCAGAAAAACAGGACTAAGCTTTCACTGCAGAAGCTGAGCTCTACTCTTAACCATCACGAGTCAAGGAAGTTTGACTGCAAACACCTTTAATATGAATACAAAATTCACATAAGATATACATTCTGAGGAACATAAATGAACTATTACAAGAGATTATGACAGAACAAAAACATAAAGAAGGCTCTGTCGGGCCCAGAATTTAATGAGGAATGATTACAAAGTTTGATTTACAGTTACATTACAGTCGTGTTAAGCACTGAAAACTTTAAGAATGTCAGCTGAAAGGCATTTGAACATACAGTACATAAATCATACAATCCACACCACTGTAATTAACATATTTGAAGTATTTCATTTTACTTAATAGAACACAAAGCAACATAACGTGCAAATGAGGACTCCAATATACTGAATTTAAAATGTCTATGATAAAACTGACATAGAATTTTACATTTAAGGACTACACGATCAATGGAGAAATTAAAAAAGTATCCTCCATCCCATTACCAATGTCTGCTTTTCAACTAAACAGAAAAACCATACTGGCCGGATGTCCTCTCTCAAAATCACACCTGTCCATAAAGGTTAACCAGAGCTTTAACTTGCTCTAAGTGTACGATAAAACAGCATTTACACAGTCTCCTTCCCCTTACTGGGAACTGACTAACCATTACATGAAAGGGTTCTTGGATTATGTACACTGATGGAAAATATTATCTTATAAAAAGGCACATACCTGTGATTTAAGGCTAGTACGGTATTTGTTTCATACAGAAAGTAAAATTTTAAATGAGATTAGTACATTGAATGGTTGGCTTCACTCAGCAAACCACTTGGTGCAAAGCAAAAATGTGTGCTTAGAAGCCTCAGACTGACAGTGATTCTTGCTTTAGTGTTTTTCTGGGTTTCTTTGAACCTATAATGGAAAGGTATATCTTTTAAAAAGGCATTTGCCGTAATTCCACTAGTCAATGAGCCATCTGCTACAGTTGCCTTACATGCAGGTATCGCATATAGGCCTTATATTATTAATCTGCAAAATACTCTTTTAACTCTCTCCTTTTTAAAAGTCATATGAAAATTACTAAAGATGTTTTCTATATTCATCTATAAAATACCAGGTGTTGGTACAAATCATGTAAACCTCCATTTGCAAATATTTTGACTAGCCACCAAAATGACCAGAAATCACAAACATCATTTGTCAGTGCAAATCTATAATAGTTTTGTTTTCCCTCCCTCCCCCCCATCCCAGTTACAGAAATAACCACCAACCTTTACGTACAAAAGGAGTGCATATGAAATGACAGAAATCATGTTTGGTTACCTTAAAGTCACCCCCTTTCCCACCAAATTCGGTTTTACAGTATTATAAAAGGGGAAAATAATTAAAGCTGTCTGTGCAAGAATCACTACAACAGTCCTTCAACCCCAACCCTTGATTATTATCAGATTTAAAGATTTTAGGTTAACATTGAGTCCTCGTCTCTGGTCCAATTACTGTTCTTCAAGCCAGGATGGGGCATCTGCTCCAGGCGTTTTCAATTTGATGTGGAACTGTTTAAGTGTCTGTTCAAGCTGCTTTTGATTCCCAGCAAAGTACGCCGCGATGGCATTGTGGAACAGAACAAGCTGATTGTGCAATACCTTAACCTGCAGGCAAGGATACAGACAGGTTAAGAAGAGGAGGCAGATGTCAACAGCAGCACAGGTCAGTTATAAAAAAAATAAATAAAAATATAGGTGTATTTGAGATGCTCAGTCTTCATACAGGTTTATTTAATTAAAAGTACAAAATGCAAATACAAAATACTTTAACCTTAGAGTATGTGTAACAGTCAATACAAGTCAGTATGCATGGACCAAAAGCAATTCACTAAACAGCATGTTATTTAATATTGAACTCTTGATTACAAGTACTTGATTCTTGAAATTAGACACCAAGCCTCTGTTTAACATACCCACCTGCAGGCCAAATGGACTTGCCTGACACAGTACATAACAAATGCATTATCTAAGGATACAGTTCATTTATTTGCTTGCCTTGCAGACAGTTGCTGTTTACCAGCTCAGGTATACCTAAACCAAATTAAACGAATGTTCTTTTCCCAGCAATCTCTCTTGCCCATCTCCCATAACACAGGATTATTTAAAGCACATTGGTCAATATCTTAACTATTAACATTTGTGCAAAGTAGTCATGAAACACACAAGACATAGCAGTAGCCAAAACCTGGGGAGAAGAGCACAAGAACAGCTGGAAGGCACCACTGTTCTTCTCTTCCAGTCTAGTCTATGATTACAAGCTATAGCACTGACGAAGTCAAAGTTAAACAAAGTTATGTTTTCATCCTAGCACACCAGTAAACCTGAGTTGTGAATGATGAGCAATGGTATGAAAAGGCATCTGTCCAGTTTCTCCTGCAGCCAAAACCTCTCTTTTTTGTTCTCGAGTGTACTCTCAGCCCAGCACAACCTTAGTCTTGTGTCAGAGCCCAAATCCCTAAGGTGGTGGCCCTGTGCCTGTTTTCAGCCTACAAGACCTCGAGCCCAATAGCATTTCGCCAACACAGAAGAGAACAGAGGAACAGGGTGGCTGACTGAGCCCAAAGGAACGATGTGGTAGGCAGCAGATTAAGCTTTCTATATTCAAATTTTGGATCACTGCCTCATCTCTCAGCAGAGTCCACAAAGGACAGTCTACTCCTGTCATGCTGCGAAGCAGAAGTGTCCTTGGGCCACGGTTGGCCTATGCCTACCAGTTGGCCATGCCTGTTTTAACAGGTTATTTGGCTAACACGCTTTTCTGAAATGCATGTGACTCAATACAGAAATACTTTATTGCCTTCTTTAAAGAAAATATCTCAATTTAAAAGAAAAAATAAAAATTAGACATGCTATTACACTAGAAGAGTGTAACATTTACATTATTACACGGAAACGTAATAATATACTCCTAAAACAAAATACTTTGATAAAAAAGGGCTGAGCATGTGTGTGTATGCATGCAGGAGTACATAAAAGTTTCAGCACTACAAGCTGAAATTTCTGAGTAGACAGCGTTTTTTGTTTGTTTTCTGTTTTTTACTGAATAGCCTCATTTCACAAATAAGTTTTGCCCATAAACTGACAATGGTACAGACCTTAGTATCCTACCTAAGTGATAACCTCTCTTTGGTGGCCCAAATTTTGCTCTAAGTTGCTCTTACAATTTGAAAACTGATATCGTTATGTTTTACCTGCTAATAATTCAGGCTAATTTAACTAAATACATGTCAAAAGAGGCTTTTTGCCTCATTAATGGTGTAAAATGGTAAGTAATCCCATTAAAAGGCTCTCCAAGAAAAAAACCAAAACAAACCATGAGAGGTGTGTATGGTTAGAAAGGAGTTCACCGGGCACATCATATCTTGAGACAATGTTTTTTTCATTTATAACAGAATTCACAAAATTCATCACGTACTGATGTTTTAGCATTTAGGAGATACAGAATTTAGCTAGCTACACTTGTTCAACAAACATAGTTCAGCTTTTCTGAGTCATAAAAGATGGCCTCTTTTTCAGTTTGTGTGGGAGCATATGTCTATAAATACACATATTTTTTTAAATCTATAAAAATTTTCACCCGCAAACCATTATGGAAAATGTCACAAGTAGAAAATGTCACAAAACATAAAGGGTTTGCTTTTAAAAGTTTAGAGTGCAAAAAAATTAGGAGGTACAGACTTTTCTTGAGCAAATTCTTTCATCTTTGACATGCAAGACTTCACACAATCCAAGCTAGGAATTCTAGACAGAAGTACACTCACTGTTGTAGCATATTATTAAAATGCTATAAGAGTTTTATTCATACTGTTTATAGGAACTCAAATAAAACAGGGGTAATTAACCCACCCTCTCAGCCCAAGTTCATCAATTTGAGACCAAAATTGGTACTTTGTTAGCAGCTTTTAACACAAAGCTTCTGTGAACTGTCCTGAACTCTCCTGATAATTCTATAAATTCAGTCAGGTCTAGGGCCAAGTACACGTGCACACACACACACAGAGGCAGGAACTCGCAGTGTAGAGACTGGTGATTTGGACTGAAAAGATATGTTCTGTTTTGGCGGGGTTTTTTGAACAACCAGAGCTACCCCACTGTATGAGGTTCTATCCTCAAGCCAGATCATTGTGGTATAAATTTTGTGATCGTTATCAAACTGGTTGCAGAGGTAAAAGGTGTTACAGCTTCTGCTCTCCTTCAGGAGCTGATTGCTAAGTGAATCCCAAAAGTGACAGTAGGATCTTCTTACTCATAACTTAATTCAGGTAACTAAGATTAAATTTCTAGAAAAAGACCACTTAAGCTGCCTGACACTGTACAAAGCTCTGCTGAGCTCTACTGTGAAATGCCAGCCAACTAAGACAGAAAAAGCTGCATCTCAAATCACCTGATGTCCACTGCAAAAACACCTGCAATCATAGCTGAGAACTGGACGACAAGTATTCACCTAAAGGCAAGTTCAAACCTAACCAGTTTTCCCATGAAAGAATCTCAGCCTTACCCACTCCCATATCCAGCCATTGATTCCTACTTCCACACTGCTTCACCTTAGCCCTCTGTTGGCAAAACATTCATGCAGTTATGTAGTCAGTTGGATCAGGGAACAGATCTAGATTAAAACTAACCAGACAACAACATACTTGCTTTAACCTGGATCAGTTCCCCAATCTGATTCTCTGCACAGCTGCAAAAACACTTTTGTAAACATAACAGAGAAGGCAATGTAGGGAAAGGGGGAGAGAGGATGAAGGGACCACACTTTTTTGCAGCAAAGCCTTGAAGTGACTGTTAGACTACAGTGCTAAAAGCCAACTCTTGAGGTCCGTAGCACCTGTTCCAGCAAAGCAGCATTTAAAGTTTTGGTTTTCAATCAAAGAATGTTGATGATATGTTGCTAAAAAATAGGTTCCAATGTATGACTAGCATGCCTGTCAGAAAGCCATCATGTTTTACACCTGGACATCACTTAAAATAATTGTTTCTTGTTAATTAACTACATACACCTATTTGTTCCTCATTACAAGCAGAGTAAGCACTCCATAATAGACTTGGCAAACTTAAGTCTCAAAACAAAACTGAACTTCGTGGATAAGCATAAAAAAAATGGGCATGCCCTAAACAGAAGATTAAAGTAGATACTATAGGTTGGATTTAAGCTGTCACATTTCCTCTGGATGTTCTTAATATTTCACTCTTAAATAGTTCCTCTTTCCGCCACCTCCATCTGAACACCATTATTTTCTGTGGCACAGTAACTACAGATTTCTTTACAACCTCATTCAGACTGTTTCACCCATCTCGACCACCAGAAAGACTACCCCATTCTAATCTCTGTTTGTACCTCCTCACAGCTATTATAATCCTTTCCCCTAGCTATCTTTACTTGAAGTTATTTGGTCTAAACAGTTATATGATCTGGGCTTCCACTAGACTGCATATTGCTTTCATTTGCAGAGGCCAGCACTTACACATCCAACTCCCGAAGTACAACTCACAGCACCTCATTCAACTTCCTTCTGTACACAGAATAATCAGTTCTGACTTCAGGATCAATTGCTATAATGAAAATTAACAGATATCTTGTATATCTTGGTTTTGCAGACAAACTTGCAGCTTTACTGTAATGAAGTTCTCTGAACTTTTGGGGGCTTTTAACTGAAACATTAACATTTAAAACCTAGCAGGAGACAAGAAGACTGCACAAGGAGACTGCAACCATGTGATGCATATTTTCCCCTAAATGTAGGGCCCAACCAGAGCCCACCAGCCAGTTAAACTGGCTTTATAGTTCCTTTGCAGTAACAGCTTGAATCACCTCCCAGTTTTCTCTGCTTTCCTCATGTCGTGTGAACATAACCAAGTGTATCTAGTGAAGGTACATTTACAAAAGAACATCTAGGATTCTGTTTTGACATGAATTTGTCAGACAAAAAGAAAAGATTCAATTTACTCTTTTTAAACCTTCAATATTGGTCAGACTATAAAAACATTTATTGGGAGGTAATAATGAATGCATTTATCTAATCCAAAATTAAACCCTAAATTGCTTAATTGCTTAGCTCTGGCAAGGTTTCATTACACAATTCTGTTTTCAACACAGAAGCGATAACAACAACTAAGCTTGAGACTACACTGTACTACATCCTGCATCAATATTTACAAGACTTGAAGCTGAAAGGTTTACAATCTACAACAGAAAAATTATGTGGCTACTGTACATTTTCTTACCTAAAAAGGCTTCTCTAATTAGACTCAGGACTAAATATTAATTCACATCTGGATCCAGCACCATAACAATAAGTATTAATAAAGTTGATGATTAGAGATTTGCATGTTCTAGTATATAATAACATGAGTCTGGCAAGGCCATGCCTTGATACAGCTGCTCAAATACTAACCTTCCATTTGCCTTGCGATAAGCCTGCAACAACACAGGCTTTCTAATAAAGGCTACAAAAAGGGTCTTTGTGAGAGACTGAGTAAACCCAGCATTTTCTCCATCTGATCTTCCTTTATTTTGATTCTATTAAATGGGCACCAACATGGACCTGGGGACAGACACACAAAATGGCAAGTTCCTGTTACTAAGAATATAGCATCAGTATAACCAGTATAATTCCCTCTCCGGGACTACTGTAACAGCTGCCCTTCCATTTGGGAGTTCAGCATCATCTATGGTCTTCGGTTTAAGCCATTTCCTAAACAGTGCACTACTCCCACAGCTAAAGTAGCTGTGTTAAGACACACTCATAAGGCTGCGTCCATTGCGCTCTTTCTCCTTTCTTCCTTCTCCTTCATGTTTGGCACATGCTGTATTTATAGATGTTTAAATTATGATGGATTGTATCATGTGCCTTTTGAAGAAGCAGACCATCTGAGATTATTAAATCAAACTGAAATTAAAATCTACTTCCTATACTTACTGATCCCATACTTATTGAGTTAATAATCCTTTAAAATGTAAGAAGTAATTGATTTAAGAGAAGTCACATACATTTTGCATGCAGCTAAAAATTAAAAGTAATGTCTATAATGGTTATATAGTTGTCTGGCACACAAGTTGTGCTTCCCAATTTCTTATTACCAGCTGCAGGACAAGTACGAGCTGTAACAGGAGCTCCCCTCCTTTGACATTAATGATAATAAATGATAATAAAATTAGTTGACACCAGAAAAAGGAATAAAGGTGTCAGATTATTAAGAACATCACCTCTCAGATAACCACTGCCTCCCACTATGTCCTAGGAAGCGGTCTGGGCACAGAAGAACAAAAACTATCAGAGACAGATGCAAGCTGGGGGAAAAAAAAAAATGCTCCCGAAATGAAAACTTACAATTAGGATTAAGATTAAATTCTGTTTACTATGGAGAATCCTACACAATAAATAGAAAACACCAAAGTAAACCTTACCTGAGTAAAGCTCTCAGTAATTATATTTAAGCCAGTATTTGACTGTAAAGGAAGTCCTTTAAATGGCTTATTTGGGAACAGAATTACATACACCCTTTAGTAAATATTTTGACATCTCTAGTGTCAAAACTGAGAAATGTCCACCAGTGATAAAAAGGCTTAAGCATGTGAAAGTCCCCTCTGTATTAATCTAAAAGAAAAGGCAGGAAGGAAAAAACAATCTCTTTCAGAAACAAAATTTGTAGGCTGTGACTGTGAACAGGATGCTTGACCTAATTCAAGACTGTCACTACGACGACTTCTTTCGTCTTCCCTAGTTTATCATCTATTTTAGTTTTTTTTAAAAATATGGAAACTTTTTAATATGAGATAGAAATAAAATGCTTTCTTTCTAAAGCTTTCCTATCTGTAGAAACATAAACTGATCAGTCTCCCATATAGTTACTGCAAACCAAGAGGAAGCTGGGTAAGTGCTATTTTCAACCAATTTGAACTTAAGCATCAGAATTCCTGTACAGGAATCAAACCGTTTTAACAGAAGTACATTATATGAGTAGCAAAGTACTTAGTAGAAAATAAAAACTAAGCGGGGGCGGGGAGGGGAAGGAGGGGGGAGAAGAAAGACATACCTTTGGTATATCCGTTTTCAACCTAGCACTGATTTAAAACTCAGTTCTTATGAGCATTTTCTAATTTAAGCATAAATATCAACATTTAGATTAGACTTCAGCTTGTTCAAGAACATGAATTTCAATATGGATTTCTTAAATTTGGAAGTTAATGGGATACATGAAACATAAATGACAAGTCAGTTTTCAATCAGTTAATGATCTGGTTCATCAGCTCTCAAACAGCTATGTGATTCCAGGCCCCTGGTCCTAATGCAAATGCCCATATGAAGTATCAGTGCTCAGGAGCTACATTTTTTGCATGTATTGTTTTGGAAACCAAAATGTTTTTGATTTTCTCCACTTTTTTCTTCTTCTCATCTGTTGACAGTTCATGAGTCTTCCCTTTTTACTCTATAGAGCTGATTCAACCGTGATAATACATTCACAATTTCAGAATAATAATCAGTTTTAATTGGTTTAGCTTGCCCTCAAGATTTTCCCTTAAAGTTTCCTCCTTCCATGCAAGGAGCATGTTTTGCTACTGTTGTCATTTGGGGCCACTCCTGTATTCTCTGACAGTTTTACCTACATACAGATCTTTAAAATATATGAATTAACTCACACTGAAAATGTTAAGCCACTGTTAGACATGGACAAACTGACAAATTATCATCTTTTTAATGTAAGTTTTGATCATATTTTCCTCCCTCTGAAGACATAGGAAATACAGTAAGAGATGATTATAACCATTTCACTTACTATGAGTATAAACAAAAATCAGATCTTGAAAACCCATCATTTTTACACCTAATTAGAAACTATTTAGAACAACTTGTTTATCAAAGAAAGCACAGTTTAAAGGTGTGTTCTGTATGCCTATTCTATTTTTGCCTGGTAGACAGAATAAGAGGGGTAAGAATCCTATCATTAAGTGTGTATAAATGAAATTGTATGGTTGGAATAAACACGTATGGGAAAAACCCTTCAAACCAACAGTTCAAAAGCCCTGTTTAGAATTAAAACTATAAGGCATTAATTATAGAAAGTTGTATTTCTTAGTTGAGGCTCAGTTCAGGTTATTAGTTTAAAGAAAGCTTAATTTTGAAGAAGCCTCTTCACAGTTCTCTTACTTTCTCTGTGCATATCCTCCATGTCAGTGTTGTCAAATATAACTATTACTCTGAATCTTAAATCAGTAGTTATATGACTCATTTAACCATTAAATGCGATGAACTAGAAAAAGAACGCTTTTCAAACTTTAAAATTCCCATATTAACAACTTACTGCCATGTTTGCCATTTGTGGCTGGAGCAGCTTGATCAGGGACTTCTAGAGTTGCCAGCTCTAAAAAGGTGTCCTCCAGCAAGAACTCAGAAGATTCAGCTTATTTTCTTTGCTCGTTCTACTTTCCAATTAAGATACACTTTAAGATCTAACAACTAAAGTACTTCTAAAAATGCAGAAGCTTACAGGAAAAAACTCCTAAGCATATAATGAGAAGTTGTAGCTTACCTTATTTTCTTCCAAAAATTTCAATTTGATAGATACATCATTACGCATTTTGTCGTATTTCTCTTTATGCACTTGAAACAGTTGTTGTGATTGCTCAATCTTTGGCAGAGTGTTTGCATCACGAGGGCCAAGATTCAGCTCTTCTAGGTCTGTTCGATACGCATCATATTCAATCCTGAGAAGAAAGAGGAGGAGGTAAATAAAAATCTACAGGCAGAGTGTCTCAAAACAGACGTCAGATATAGGACCAAGTACAATAGAAGATGAACAAAACAGTCAAGTACGGAAGAAATAAAAAAACCTGGGCAAGCTTTTCCCCCCTTTTTTTTTTGTATAAAGCTGCCTCAAAAGGTACCCTCCCTCTTCAGTTCCTGTCTTGGCCACATGCTCCCAACCCTCTGTTTTGCGCTGGCTTCAGCAGTCAGAGTCTTTCCTGCAACATGTCAACTTAATAACCCAGATAAGGCTAGTAAATATTTCTCAGGTTATTCTTCTGCTGTTGAATTAGTACAGTGAAAAGCTTGTATGGAGAGCAAGAGAAAGCACCAAGAGCAGGACAGCCCCTTTAAGCAGATGTTTTGAGCAATGGCTCATTTATACCAAACTCTGTTCCGAGGCTTTTTTCAGCATGCTCTAGGCTTCTCTGTATGCATTACCTGGAACAGTTTTATAGTTCTTCAACCATTAGTTTTGTGAGAACTTGTCTGCCCTACAGATAAACAGGCTGCAAAGAGATGATGCATTATTTATACTGTACTGAGGGCCTATCTTATTTTCCTAGGGAAGTCAGACTCTACAGATCAGTACCACCACTGAAAGAGATAAGGGAAAAGAAGACAGAAGGTTAAGAGTAACAGCCGAATAAGTATTTAAGCGAACTCTGCACCAAAGGTATACATCCCACTTCTAGATAAGACAGCTTAAAAGTATTTTCTAGTTTACTCTTGCCTTCTCCAAATTACCTATCCTGGATACTGCTAGCAAAACCAGAATTGATGTTATGGTATGGGCTCTTGCCTGCAGATACCTGTCAACATTTTAATTGAAACAGCTAGTCTTCATATACTACTATTTATTTTACAAAGTTAAAAACCTCCTTGATATGCATCCATATTAGACTGTACTACTTACATTACTAGAGATGAACCAGTCATATCTTCTTCTCATTTTCATGGAAAAAATGAAAATGTCTTTAAAGTATTTTTGATACAGAAGTTTGAATATTTAGTTTGGTTTTCGAAAACTTCTTTTTTTCCCCAAGAAAGTTTAAGTTAAGCTTTCTATTAATCAACATCTAGCATTTGTAAGTGAGAAAATGTTAGTAGTTTAAAGATTGTATCACTAAACTAATCTTCTGCTTCCCAGTGTTACATACAAGTCTATGGAACACTGGATCCTTGCCATAAAAACTATTTTTATATTTTAAAATATTATTGCAAGTGGATGAGACAAATGTAGTAACAGCTTCTAACCTTTTTCTTCTTCCCCTTATGCAACATGTGCTCCTTTGTTCACAGCCATCTAGCACTTGACCAGGTAAAGCAACAGACAATAGCCAGAAATCACTCCAAGGTCATGGGCAGCCTTGCCCAAAGCCACATTCTTCCTTCCATATTTCTTTGCAGCTTTCAACTAATGCAACCTGGCATATCAGCATGTGATACATGCCAACTTTAATGGAACAAACGAACCTATTTCTAGCTGTTCTAATATGCTTTCTCACAGACATTTCTAAAACTGGAAGCAAATCAGGATTAAAAACTGGTTATAAAAAACAACTTCTCAGTTGGTGTAACTGCTTCAAATTAAAACACAACATTTTCAGAGGTAAAAGGAATAATTATTCACAGGGCTCTTCCTGATTCTCACTGCCACTATGATTCAGGCTTTATTTAAAGAGCTTATGACTTAATTCCAAAAAAGTAACAAACAAATAGGAAGTTGATAGGAGGGGAACAGATGAATGCTGAGGTACAAGTGGGGACGAGAAAGAAGAGACACAGATATGACCTGTTTTCACTTTGCAAAACGATGGACTGGCTATGTAAGTGAAGAATCTGCATAATGTATTTGCCCTATTGAAATGGCAAAATATTTGATTTCTTTAATGAACAGAAAGGGAAAGTAATGAAGGTATTTCTGCAGGAGAGAACCATATATTGAAAACAACTGGCAGGAACAATTGTAGCTGATGTATTTTGTATAAATTTTCAAGGGGATACCTGGAAAATGTGTGAACCACTTTTTATTACTATTTTTTAACATCAAATATTTTTAATATTTAGTCAAAAATAAAGCAATACATAATATTGATATTAATTCTGCCTCTCATGCCTTTGGGAAGTTTATCTAAATATTAAAACAATAAGTTACTATTTTACTTATAAATAAGCATTAGAACAGAACAATTAAAAAGGGAGGGAAGAACTTAAATGTACGCAGTTTGCATTTTTTTTACCTTAAAAGAAAAAAAAAAAAAATCACAAAATATTATAAACTACAACCTTCAGCAAATCAACACATTTTATCCTATTAAGTCAAAGAAAGTCAGAATGGCACCAAGCATCAGAAAGGACCACAAGCCCAAACCCAGGCTTTAGAGTACTTTGCCACATTCAAAAGTGACTTTCTCCAGAGCAGGAAACCCATTATCTACTGCTACGTGTTATTCACTCACTAAGAATTTTCTTCTTTATTTTCCCCTTTCTGACCAAGCCTGCAACTTCTGCATAAAACTGAAGCGTGAACTGCACATATTGTGCATCAACAGGAGCACAAGATTAAATGTTTTTCAGTCAAAGAGATTATTTTACCTATTACAATGTAGCTGGATAAAAGGGTTAATCTTGCACGGTCACACTGCTTAGAAAGCCACCTTAATCTAGCACATGGGACTAAAATAGATATAATTACTCCTAGAGCTAACAAGTAAAATTAAGTCTACAATAGAACATTTACAGAACATTTGAAGATATGTGCAATGAGGCATTTAACTGTAAATCCTAATTATATGTGAGCTGTATTATACGTTTTTTATCTGACAGGTTAGTCACTCAAATACAAGGACTAAGATAATGCAAAGTCTGTTGTTTCCTGAAGATTAGTTTGTAATGAAAACAGCTAAACATAGAATAGCTACCTGGCACTTTCATACTGTTTCACAGTCAATAATGTATCCTCAATTGTTTTGTTCACCAATGTATTCACACTGGCAATAAAAAAGTTAATAGCCCCAAGAAGAGTTTCTCCATTTTTAGCTAGAAGTTTCTGCGTTTCTGCATTGTAGCCAAACTCCTCCTATAAACAAAGAGCAGAGAAAACAAAACTGTAGATCATGGAAAATCATAACATTCATCAGCAATTATACTAAAAAACACAAACACACAGATGCAGCAGTCTTTTCACTTCTGTTTGAGTATGGTTATGATTAAGCAGATATGATTTCAATACAATATTCAGTTCACAGTTTTTATGAAATCTAACATCAGTAAACCCTGGTTTACAATTTTGTTACCACACATGATGTTAAATCCTATTTTATAATGTGATTTTTCTGCACTTGGAAGTCTTGAATGTTACGTAAAAGTAAGTGGTAATGTAACCTTTACATTGTCATTCATCAGGGTTTTAATCCAGCATCTCTCACATTAGGTAATACTTCAATACCCACAGAGACACCACTATATTAAATACAGTAATATGACTAAACTCGCAGGGGCATACTGCATTAATGAGCTATTAACTTTTGTTCTTCCATTCTGGAAAAGAGCATTATAAAAAAACCCCAATATCTATCACAGTTTAATAGGCTGTAAATAATTGAAGAGCAAAGCATTATAATGAATAGCAAATAAAAATCATAATGTAGCTAAGCCATAAATTTCAAAGGGACAAGGGTAAAATTATTTCCAAGGCATTTCAATCACATTTAGATATGTTTGTTCATGTCTTTTTGTTAACAGCAGTGTAAGCCTTGACCAAGTCTGCAAAGATTTTCCTATTGCACGGATGCCAAATGAGTCCAATTATTATATTTATGTCATCCATATGGCATCTTCATACTCTGCAGATGGGAGTTCTCACAAGAGCACAATCTCTGGCTGCAATGGCTGTAAAACACTAGGTTCATCATATTTGGAACTTGGTCTTCTTAGGCTTACACACTGCCAACAACTGACTCAGAAGTGCCTTATTCTCCCAGTTTCCTTTCATCTGTCTAGAACATGAACAACAAAGCTAAATGTATTTCATGTTAACATTAACAGCCTCATGAAGGTAAGCGTAATGGGCAATGATAAGGGAAGAATCCTCTAGAACAGGAAGCGCAGTGGAAGTGGGCAATTTGAAGTGGAAGGAAAAAGGAAGAGAACTTAGGGCAAGTGTTCATGAGCTAAACCCTGTAAGTACCACTAAAGATCTGCCACCTTTGCTTTGCTTTTTGCTTGGGTGGCAAAAGCAGTCAGCCAAATCACTATAGATCTTGCTGAAACAAAGAAAAATAAGTCTTTTTCAGCTGGTTTTGTTCTAATGTTACTATGTAGCTGGCAATGTAAGTGCTACCACAGGAAAGAAAGAGGAAGATACAGGCAGAGACAACAGCAGTAGGACCATCCTTTTCAGCAGTGTTTAGTCCCATCTCTTTTCCCTCCCACAGGCATGACTGCAATTAGTTCTCCAGCTGGTCCTCCCACACTGCAGACCCAAGTGAGCAACATTACCAAATTTAAAGGAGAGTTAAGGATGGGACTGTAGAGGCCTCCACACTAGACACCAAAACTGTCCTTCTGCTGGTTTGTACAGTTTCATATAAAAACAAACGTTTGAGTTACGTCCATCACCTCTGCAGATACCTCTTACAAAACAGACAGGAAATCCTTTCTGTATCAAAAGTTTACACTCAGTTCATACTCTATGCACAGGTCAATTAAAATCAGAATTCATCTGTCTATATAATTAGAGGCACATAAGCCTGGAACCAGAAGTTATCTTTGTATCCAGAAGAGAAAGAGCAAAACATTCACATTAAGTAATGCCTCTGCAGATATTGCTCTGAGATCTCATTTTGTAATCATGTATAAAGTAAGAAATATTACATTAAGAATTGGTGTGGGTTTGGTTTGGGGGTTTTTTTTTTTTGTTTGTTTGGTTTTTTTAAGGTTTTTTTGTTTGGTTGCTTTCTGTTTGTTTGTTTTAAAAAACTTACATATTATTACCACATTAAACATTAAGGACTAACTGTTCAGAAATTTTACTTTTAGTCTTGCACAACTTTTAGAGGCAACAATGCTATCCAAACATCCGAGAAGAACAGGCCAGGCTACAGACCGTAATACAGTACAGATTGAACAAAGGGGAAACACAAAGAGGAAAGAGACAAACATCAGGCAAGTCTCCAAGAGGCAAAGGTTAGATAACTTTTATTACAGCAGCAGAAACCTTTATTTGATTTTCATCAACAGCCCCATTCAATAATCTACACAAGAGATGAATGAGTGAAACAAATTCCAAGACCAGTACAAGATGCTGAAAGAACCTGGAAAAACAGTATTCCCACTAGAAGTTACAAGCTACTCATGGAAAAAACCCAAAACAACCCCCATTGATTAAACAAGAGCATGATGCCAGATTTAATCCAAATTTCAGAAAGAACATCCAGCTTCAGCACATACTTCATAATAATCACTCAGTTCTGCCACAAACCACATGCCCACATTTGTGTCAAGAGTAAACTGATTATTAAAAACTTTTTAGCAGATTATTTCATTTCTTAGCTGCTAAAAGCACTCTCACAGATTTTCATCTGTCAGACTAATACTAAAAATTCCTGTACTCCAGTGCAGGAGTCTCAAATGTTTTCAGCTAGCTATCAGGTAAAAGCTCCTTTGTGCAAGCATGAACTCCAGCTTCTCCCATAAAACTCAATGGGAATGGACAATCATGAAAAGGCAAAAAATAGACAGTGGTTTTAAGTTTAATAATCACACAGATAATTTGGGCTGTTTCAGCAGCTATGTTTTAGGGAATCATTAAGCCCCTTAAAACTGGTTTTCCAAAGAATCAGCAGCAGTATCAAATTGCTTTAACTTTGGAAGTCCAGAACAATCAATGTAGAAGCAAGCCAGCTACTATGCTTTGTATGCAACATCTGCCTTCTCTCTTTACAGCAGACAGTTTTATTATCAGCAACAAATGTGCCAGTGTTACATAAACTTCTAAACCAAGGAATCATAATAACCCAAATGCAGATAGATATCTAAAGATTGCCTCTCTTGCTTAGAAGCTCCAAACAACATTATGAATACAGATTAGTCCTATTAGCAGCAAAATTCTGATTAAAAAAGGGCTTTGAGATGAAATCTCAATGCTTAAATATGCTACAGAAAAATAATTTACTCACATTCAATGTTCACAAGTGAAGTAATGTGCCCTATTCTACTTACTCCCAGGCATATTCCTCAAAGACATCCTGTAATTGAAATGATGTAACACTGGAACACTTTGATGACATTTCATTAGAAGCAAAATTAATAGTAAAATGCGTCTTCTATACAAAGGAAAGTTATCAAGTTCTTGAGTCCAACCACCAACTAAAGACATTTAAGAAACAATAAAGAACTAGAGTTATTTCAATAATTCCCTATAGTCTTAAGTGAATTACATAAGCTTTTAACACAAAGAACATGTAATATATTGTTAACTATAATGTTTAGAAAAGTAGCTGCTAACTACTATATACCCTGCACAAGTCAATTAGGCTTATCTTCATCTCTGCCATTTTATTTTTTAACACTATAAAAGTCTTACATGAAGTTCCAATGATTTCAAACTCAGGTCAGCAAATGCATCTCCAAGTTGCCTTTGGGTATGTACCATCTGGAAGAGCTGTGTGGACAGCGTCTGTGCTAGTCTCAAGATATTTTCGTATTTCTTTTTGTTATCTCTCAATATATCTATTTGAGCTTCTAGTTCCAGATCTACTGTTCTTGAGCCACGACCCAATTTTTCAGAGATGATCTGCCGTGTACACTGGGGGGGGGGGAAGAGAAGAAAAAATTAAATTATAAAGAATCAAGTATATTCAAGACAACACAGCATACACCCATTTTCAGCTTCAAGGGATGTATAATTACACACAATTCTTTCACAATCGCCCCTCCCAGTATAAGTTTGCACAACAAACTGAAAAAACAACACACTCTTTAGAAGTTTATCAGGACTCAGCAAGAACAGTTGGACAAGTCTCAACTCCTACTAAGATGAATATTCAGGTTAGCAAACCAAGAGCATAACTAGTTGTTTCTCAAGTAAAAGAACATTTATCTCTTTTTAGGTTTGGTGAATCTCATTAAGTTAAAAGAAGCTACACGGTCCACTGAATTAAAGTCAGTTAATGGGAGTATTACCAGTTTTGCTTAAAAATATCTAGTTAGTGATATTCTGGACTTTTTCTACCAACCATTCAATTCCAAATAATCCATGTTATGTTTTCAAAAAATGTTATTTTGTCGGGTTTTCTTGGGGGGAGAAGGGAGACATAAGGAGGTGACGGTTTTCAGCACGCTTTTTAAAGCTGACTAGGAAACTGGAAACTCCTACTGAGAAACAGGTAAAACTATTAGAATGCATTTCTCATTATTAACACACCTTTAAAATAGAACCGATTGTGTCAGAAAGACTTAGTATTTCTTTTCTGTCACAAGTCAAATTCTTAACAGATTTGCAGTTCGTTAACACAGAGAGCAGAAAACATCCTTTTACAAGGCTGTAGACACTTTCACCCAGCCAATGGCTGGGACAGCTCAGGCTGCTACCACATTCCACTTATCTGACACCTTCTCTGCCAGAGATTCGAGCCCAACTTGGCAGCAAGCCTCCCAAGATACACATTGGGGTTTCCCTTGACTAGGACATATGAGAAGCCATTTGCAAAGCAGATGTGCCATACAATTTCGCTATGGAAAGCAGGAAATATTTACTGTTATAGTAAGTCACTTGAAGTTAATCTGTGGTCCCAAGAGTTGAAGAGATAACCAGGTTACACATACAAAGAATGACTGCTAGAAACAGAATTACAAGGAAACAGAGTTAGTTGTGAATGCCAGAACTGCTCTGAAGGGGCTTAACCTAACTGCAAAGCTGCTATTTCGTTAGGTGAAATAATGCTCAAGTCTGTCTTATATCACATTCCCCTAATATATTCCATCACTACATTCCCCAGGGTTTCCAAATTTGAGGACTTTAGTTAAATCCAGTCTCTACTTACATCCAAAGGAGATACACATTTGATCTGCTAGAATTTTTATGTCCTTTCTAAATTTAATACACAAACACATGAAAGGCTCAAGAATGATCAAACACAACAAATTGGTTGTAATCACAAGCTTTAGATGGGAAGGTACAGACTATTTGGGCTACTCCATTAGATTCAACCAATTAACAAGAAAGAGCATGGCTCATCTTGTCTGTCAAGAATGAGAAGTTTGGGAGAGCATAACAAATCACATCAACACAGAATACAACTTTACTACTAAAATCTGCAAGAGAGCTTACAAAATACAGCTTAGCAGTAAGTGTGGTGAGAGCATAAATAAGCATTTCACTAGAAACTATGGAATTGATAGACAAATTTAGGTTATTTTCCATAAAAGATTAGACACACATACCCTGACCCTCCCTATGGAAATGCAACAGAAAAATCTGAATCATGGAAGCCAAAATTTTTGGAAGCAAGAATAAATTACAAAGGAAAGAATTTTTTTCAGCAAAGGAGTATTTGCTTCAGAAGCTACAGCGAAACACCTAGAACACCGCAGCAGTGATAAGTAAGAAAAAAAAAGTACTTAGACTTACACTTCATGCTTTGTTAAACTGAGATGTAGCTGAAGTTGAACACTGAGACTGAAAAAGAGTAACTGAGAAAGATGATGCACCCATCTATTTTGAGTTACTCTGATTCTAAGCAGACTAGTACAGACCCACAAGTTGCTATATATTCTCACTAGCAAACAGAGAGAATTCCATATGCGAATCCCATTTTGCTTTGTTCTAAAGAACATTGTCCTGAATAAGACTACACTACTCAGAAAGAAGTCACACAAGACGAAGTTTAAGAAAAACTACTTCAAAGAAAAAAAACCCCAAACTACACTTACAAGAAATATATTTTAAATTGCATGTTAAAAGGCAGACAGATGTTACTGAATTTGTCCCAGAAATAAATGTTCCACTAGCAGCCCAGTATTAGAGAGAGGCTTGTAAAACAGGTATATTGGTTTTCCTCCCTAAAAGTTTAACAAGTTGTATGAAAACCAAGAAGATATGCTTTTAATTAGAATTGCTGAAAATCAAGAGGAGTCACAACTTTCCTATGCCTATGTCTTTGCTAAACTGAAAACACCTTTTCATTCAAAGGGAGAGACAGGAGAAGAGGAAAGAACAGAACAAGCTCTTGCCATTAGATGATGGAAAAAAAGGTAATTTCATTTGATGCAAAGTCATGATTACTAGGGAGTGTAAGACTGGAGACAGTAAAAAAGGACAGTAGCTGCAAATGTAACAGAATAATCTTATCAAGGTATAAATTATATAAAAAAATTAAATACAGTCTAGGAAAATTTATGGTTAGGCTAGACAGAAGAACAGCTTTAACCTCCTGCGATTTTTCAATTGGAAGCAGTTTCTTAAAATAAAAGTGAAAGATAACGAAAGCAATTGTCTCTCATTCATAGAAACACATAGGGGACAAAAAGCAAAGTACCTAAAATGCATGAAGGCATATTTAATCATCTCTTCATAGATGGGTATGACTTTTGAACATATCCAACAACACAGATTTCACAACAACTGATACAGACACCGTGACAGAGGAACTACTCATGTCAGACTCCTAAAGAACTTTCTAACAGCAAGTTTCCCCACTAACTCCACTTGCAGATTAATGACTGGTACATTGAATAGCATGGATATCACCTTAGAGGGGTTCAACTGCTGACTCCCCTCCACTAACCATTTACTCCTGCCCTTTATTTCTGCATCTTCTAACCTATGATCAGTTAGCTATTCTGAGATAAGGAGCAGACTTCTTCCCATGACCTTCCTAACGGGAACCAAAAGAAGCCAGTATATCCACAAACTGAAATACTGTCCTTAATCAAATTAAATAGGCTTTTTTATGTAGCCTACCTATAAAGTGTTTTCAAATGTATGGCATCTGCAGGGACATTTGCATAACAGTCCAAGTTAGAATGTATTCATAAGCTCTCTGAACAATCCTATTCCTCTAAAAAAGCTGTACAGAAGTCAGTATGGGACTCTAGAAAGATCCTAACTGATCTATCCCCTTAGGCATCTTTGGGAAACAACATCAAGCTTATGGATTTCAAGAAAACAGATTAATTTAGTTTCCTGAAAGTGCTAGTCTTTGTTTGTTATTCCATAACTGGTGGGATTCTGGATTTAAGGAGGGGGAGGTTTAAGCCAAGAAAGAAATCTAAAAAACCAGACTTTGCAAAGACTACTACCAGAAAAATAATGTTCTAAACAAAGACCTGAGACCACTTTTCCCAGCATTTTTCACTAGCCGTCTCCTATTGCTTCATGTAAGTAGGTTTTCAATCATTCTGTGATTGAGACATGGGGATTTTTTTAGTTTTGTTTTCTAAATCAAGGCACCAAAAAGGGAGAATAAGGTCAAGTCCTTCCTATTTAGTTGTGGTATAGCAGATTCAATGTCAAGCATCAATGTTTCTTAGACAGAGAATTTGAAAGAATGGCTTCAGCTGAACAGCACGTATTCTGATCAGGCCACAGCATGCTCCAGGAGTAGCTGACAGACTTCTGCAGTTGCTACAAAATTCAGATTATAAGAAAAGTAGAAATTTTAGAAACCATTTAATTAGACATAAAGATGCAAACTTCTAACACAAAGAACAGCATAAGCATTTACTAGTGGGTAGAATGTCTCCATCCCTGCTTCCCATCCTCATCCTCACTGGGAAGGAAGCTCCTAGGACTTAAGAACACTAGAGTCATTCAGGCCTGTGTTCTACAAGGGAAGTTGTTTTCCCACAGGTTCTTCATTTCTTCATGGTCTGATGTAGGTCCCACTGATGCACAACCCACCTGCCCACAACTGTCACTGAAGTTGCAGGCATAACATAAAGCTATTTTTCAAAACTGGTCTTTGTTTAAAACTCCTGACAGCAATGCATTCACTGACAATTGTTCCTTACCTTACGGCTTTTTAATGAGAGTCACTTTTATCAAACTGCTGTGCTTAAAGCACCTTTTCTTTATTCTTCTGTTATTATTTTAACTTCATCAAATCCCAACTGATCACAAAAAAGCACCATACACAAGAGTAAAACACACACAAATTGAAGCAACAATTATGACACTAAGAAAAAATCAGCAGATAGAACAAAACCAGCAGAATAGCCATTAACAAGTGCTGAAATCTGTACATTCTGTATGTTGAAGGGGACATTAGAAATGCAATATTCTTAACCTTATTAAATCAATAATACCTATGAAAGGTTTTCCACTTAAACCCAGGGATTTGAAAAGGTTTACAAAGAATGCTACACTTGGAAGAAAACTAAGCCTTCCCTATGCATTCTCACTTATGCTCACTGTAACAACAGATTACTTCCATACAGTAGCACAACACTTGGGAAGCTTTTGTCCAATCTAGTAGCAAACTCATTTCTAGAACACATACATACACACACAAATCTGTCCGCCTACCTTGTAAGTGTTTAGGCTCCATCTTCTCACCAATTCCAGTTTCTCCATTGCTGGATTCTTTACTTCATCTGCTAACACAACTGGTCCGCTCTTCTGTTGAGCTCTGCCCCCTATGTCAGATAAAGCAAATCTTCAAAACCTTGCTTTTTGTTTGTTTGCTTTAAAGAGGTTAATAGCGTGTATGGAAGATTTGTGCAATTGCACATGCAAAAGCAGAGCAAGGTGACAGTGAGAACTTCAGATGAATATGCAGATTGATTTTCAAAATCAACTCCAGAAAGAAAGAATTATTTAAAAACCAATATAAAGTGCGTATATATATATATCTCATTATTTCATCTAGTAATAGGCTGAATAAAGCATACCTGAGTGCATGGACTCTTACTAACCAACCTTAAAACAGCTTTTGAGAGATGTTTATTACCTTAATCTATGTTTTAAAATTCCAACAGTTGAACACCCTCTTGGATTTAGCCAATCTAAAAATCTGTTTACAACCTGCAGATCATTAAATGAAAACTACTGGCATATAAAAACTGTTCACAAAAAGTACAACTAATAAATTTCAAAGCAGATTTTTTTAATCTTTTCCAATGAACATCATCCTTTCCAGAAGATGTGATCAGCCAATACTTATTTATTTCAGCTTTATTGGCTCACTGCATTAGGAATAACTAATTCTATAAGCCACCATTATAAAAACAGCAACAAAGATTCACAGTCACAAATTAAAATATCTAGGCCAAATTACCATACATTACTTGCCAATACTTTGCATTTTCAAGCTAGTATGGGATATCATGGGATTCTAAGTTTTAATTTTGCAAAAATACTCCCTAGTGTCCTAAACAGCAAGAACTACAAAGCACTACCAGTTTTTAAGCAATATTTTTATTTATTCTTGCACAATTTTGACAATTCCTGCTGCTGCTTACAGTCACCTTAGCCTTGCCAGGTGACTGCATTATTTATGTAAATAAGTGTTTGGAAAAAGGTCCATACGGATGCCTCAAGATACTCCTTTAGCATCAAGCTCTACTATGTTCTTTACGTCTTCAAAATGCTGTGCAAACATTAAGTAATTAATCCTCTCAACCTTATGAGGTTTGAGAGGTATATACCTCTCTTATGAGATAAACTGAATAGGTTTTCTCCTTTTATATAGGAGGAAACAAAGATGTTAAGTAATTTGCCCATAGGCACAAATGAGTCAAGTGGCAAAGGGTGTTGTGAATTCCTAATGGCCACCTCATACTCAATTCTACTGGAATATGTGATCATTTTGGCAAAAACCAGCCAAAAATTTCAGCTTAAACCTAAACAAAAGATTTTGGTTACTCCCATTTTTGCTACTGTTTGTTATTATTACTATTTGGTAATTATTTCATACAGCAAAAAGCAGCATACAGGAAGGAAAGCAGAGGTTACTTTGTGAACTGTTAAAGCCAGAGATGAGAGCCATCAAAAAACCCCAAAAGTTTTATTTCCAACTAACAGTAAATCAAATTATTAGAGACATGAAGGAGTTAGTAGAGAGTCAGCAGAGACAAGGGCGTTATCCATCCAGTGCTATGATACCTGTGGGAATAATTAAATCACAGCCTTGTCCAGCCAGTCTGCTAGCTGCTGCACTGCTAGGAGATATAACAGATGATTTGGGTGATGCTGAGGAACCTGAAAAGGGGACATATTTAACCATGAAAATCCACCATCTTACCTTAGAAGGCCATGTACACTTTGACACAGACAGGTTTGGGGTTTATTTGGGGTGGGGGGAGGGTGGTTGTTTTGTTTGTTTGTCTTCTTTTGGGGGGGGGAACCTAAAAACATTTGTTTCAGCAACACACTAAATAGAAGCATTCAAGCTGGAATTTGATGGAAATGCTTTTTAAGAGGTACAGCTGTTCATGTGAACTACTCCAAGTTTTCATGACTTAATCTTTTTCTCTAGGTCATTATGCCAAACTGTTTTTTGTAAGAGTAATCAAAATACAACTGACAGCTTCATCAGTAAAGTATATACTATCAACAGAAAATTCCATGGAAGATTGTTATATAGAGCTTCCACAGCTGAAACCTCCTTTTTCAGGTCTAGGTAGGTTTCACTCTGCACTGTCACTGAATGGTAAATCACAGCACTAAGGGGTGAAGTAAGCTCTGAAATCCATGCCAATTTCAGATATACTTGATTAACATCTGCTCCTAAGTCTGTGTAAACACACAGCAATAAGCTATCCTGAAGATCGTACAAGCCATTAGCTGTTAAGGCGTGTAATCTCCTTCCCAAAAGGAGGATTTTACAGCATTTGCTTCTCTTTCAGAAAGAAAAAACAACAAACCAAACCTAACTTTAAGTGACCTGCACCATGTGTGTTCTCTAAGCTGCCCTAGCATTATGCTTTTCAGAGCTTCGCCCTCTTTCATATCACATAAATGTGAAGTAACATTCTTCTGAAATTTTCAGGACTTAAAAAACAACCAACCAAATTAGCTTTTTCTCTGCAGTGATGTGTAGCCATTATACAGGGGGGACCTTTTATTACTTTTGTTGAGAGATTCTGAGATACGTCAGGGCTGACAGCATGCTGGGGAAAGGAAATCAAACCTGAACTCCAGCAGTTTCAGCAAAATTTAAGTTATTATTAACACCAAAAACATCACCCAATGTAATGAAGTGATATCACTCAATGTAATGAAGTGAAATAAATCAAGAATCAACTTTTGCCTTTTAAACATACTACAGAGCACTACTAACATGGGGTACATGAATCCAATGATTTGGATCCAATAGCACAGAAAAGATGAGACCGAAAGATAGCTCACTTGCTGTGTCCTTCTGTAGTGATACATTGCATAAGAGCTGCAACACGATTCATCCAGGCATAAAAGTTTAACTGCAAGATCCTGCTAAAGGCCTAAAGACTGAATCACTTCAGCAAGCGAGCCAAGACAAGCAGTTAAAAAAAAATCCTTATAATTTGACAGAGCATTTATTAATGCAGGCTATGCATGTTTCATCATTCAGCATCCCCCAAATCCTAAAGGCCCTTCCCCTCCAGTACTATCTACTTTGCATTCAAAAATGAAACCCTAATAAGGACTCTCAAACAGAAAATAGAATTTTTAGAAATAGGGAAATCATTTTACTTTTGTCTATCGATTCCTAAGAAGTCTGAGTTTCTACCACTTCTCTCTGTCTGATTTAGAGCATTAGGAAAAAAAAAATATCCTTGGAGGAAAACTGTGATATTGTTAAAAATGACATGTCCAAAGCTCATCATTTGTATACGTAGCTTTCTACAGAACATTTGAATTTCAAACATATTAGTGGAGCCTGAAACACATCTTAGACACTTTTTCCTTTACAGGCTAATGCACTTGACAGATACAAAAGTTGTCCTGCTAACAGAATGCAAAAAGGGAAGAATGGTGAGCAGTTTACCATCTGCCCAGTTTTTAGCTCAATATTTTGCTAATTTCAAAGACTTAAAGAAACCACAGCATTCACTTTGTAATATATGCAAAGTACAACATGTAAATCACTGTTTTCAGAAGCACAGAATTTTAACAAACAGGAAATGAAACAACATGTAAATTCAATCTATGACTACAAAGAGACTTATTTTCACAGCTGCTCATTTGAGATGATTTCAAACCTTTCAAATTCAGAAATTGTTAAAGCTACATAATTCATTAAAATATCACTTTCATATACTCTATCATGGCATTCTACTGTTTTTAGACAGGTGGGAAACATTGACATTCCTGGCTTGTTTATCACTTTGTATTTCTCATTGTTTTATACTAACTTAGATTCTCTAAAATATACATTAATACTTGCATAGTGAATTAAATATTAACTAAAATCCTTCTGCTATAAACAACCGCAACTCTGTGCTGAGAAAACATGAGAACAGACAATTTTTCTTTACTTAGGGCCTGGAAAAGCAGACCAGAAGCATTATCACTCCTAACAACCATAAAGTAATATACGCACTATAACAAAAAAAGGACAGACAAGTCCCAGGGGCAAAGAAGAATTCCATTCATTAATCTCCTCCAAGTGAACTGTGTATCAAGAAATAAGTAACTCCCCAACCATGTTTCAAATCAGAACAATACCAGCAACATTTAAATAAAACTTCAATACAATTTAATAGCAAAATTCTTCTGACACCATTTCAACGTGCTCAAGGACCTCCCTTCCTGTAAATGTAGACCAACTTAACACTACGCAGTTTCCACTAGAGCGTCAGAGTTCCCTGACAGACACTACAAGTGTAGCATATATTCTCTATTTTAACAACCCAGCTACCAGAGAAGATAAAACAGGTTGTCACTAATGCACATCTCAATGTGTTCACTTACACCAAGATGCTCAAAGCAGCTAGAGAGCATTGTCCTCCTGACAATATGAAAATATGCCCAAAGGTTTTAAATTGAGAAATAAAGACAAAAACCCCCCAGTTACCTTTTCCTGGAAATGGTCCCGCCTCAACGACTCCCTCTTTGGTGCTGTCAAAGCCATGAGATGTTATTTTGGTTTCAGAAAGTCCAAGTTCAACTGGTAATGAATGTTTCAAGTCCTTGGAAATATTTGAATAAAATGGGAAAGTTAATGTTTCAGAAAGATAAAAGTGACTCAAAAGTATTATAATGCAATTCCCGCAGCTCTCAGACAGGCAATTTTGCCTTTAGCCTGGAACATCTTCACTGGTGTTACAGCATTCTACTGCAATGCACAAATAAAACATAAATGAGCAAGAAACACTAATTGTAGCCTGTGTATGTATTCTAGAATATTTGTTTATATTGATGAACAACCAGAATGCCATCTCTTAGAGCACCAGTTACCAAAATGTGGCCCCAAATATGGTATTATGTGGTCTGAAGCTGGTCCAACCAACCAGTTTAATAATCAATCAGCTTAGTAATGTTTCCAGTTAAAAAATGATAGGGGTGCAGAATAACCTAAAACTAAGTGCAGACAACATCTTACAATCCAAAAATGTGCAACAACTATCAATGTTAAAGTTAAAACAAACAAACAAAGCAATGAGCAAGAAATAGTTTTAAAATTCTCATCAACCTTAATTTCTACAAATAGCACATGAAATCTCTCTAATATTTGACATGGGAGAAACATCCAAAAGGCATCATCACTTCAACAGCTTCCTTCTGAGCACTTACTCTATACCACAAATGCTCACAGCACAAAATTGCCATTTACTTATGTTTGCTTTTGGAACTCATGGATTTAAAATTGCCCAAGATCACCTTGTTTAACTTCTGAGAGATAGATTAACCAGTACAACCAACTTTCAGGCAGCAGAAGTCTTCACAGAAACCCAGAGCAGGCCTAGTACTGAGCTACGAATTCATACACCATAATTCACATACCATCCTACCGCCCAGTTTTGCCATCTCACCCACCTCTACAAATAACTCCCAAAGGTTTCCTGGACTATATTTCCAGACATCTAACTGAAGTTTAAGCCTCTGGTGTTATGGAACATACTCAGAGGTTTAAAAAGGTTCACGTATTCAAAACAATTTACAACCACTAGTTCATAAAAGTGAAAAGTGAGAAAAATCCTACTCTGGAAGTGAAAGCAAATAAGTAAAACATGCTTTAAAAAAAAATTAAGCATCAAGAAATTGGAAAACTGGCAGTTTCTGGAGTCACGTACTCTTCTGCACCCCCTCTGCTTCCATACAGAGGCAAAAAAGATGAAAAAGCATACAGAAGCAATACTGAAATTTGCAGGGAAAAACTATACATAGCTTTAAGATGTCAGTGTCTGGACATGTGCAGTAACTATTTATGTTATATGCAATGCTTCTAATTACAAAGAAAACACAAGCTTTAAAATCCAATTCATGTTTGATGTATTACTGTAGTTGCTCGATGCACAAACCAGAAGCAAGCTAGTGCCTAAGAATGATACTGCCTAGAGGCTCAGATTGTCAAGAAGCAGCTTGGGATCACATCCCCACAGACTCAGTTAGTTGTCTTTAGTTTAAGGCAAACTCCTGGCAGGAAGAAAAAAGGAAGAGCTACAAACATATGAATTCCAGCAGAACAGAAATCTTGTTGACATCAAAAAACCCAGGATGTTACTGCAATCAGAGCAACAATTCCAATAGCCATACTTTCACTCACATGAGCTACCTATTTAAGAATAAATTATGCTATATTTGTGTATATTGTGTATACCTAAAATTATATTTGGTATGTTAGTGAAGCATTATACCAAAAAAACCCCAAACAACCAACCAACCACCAACCAAAAAACCCCAGCATGAATAACAAAAAGTAGTCACATGCAGAACCTGATCTCACAAATTAAGCATATCACAACATTGGATACATACTGTTTTCAGTCTTCACAACTGACTTAACACTGGTGCTTCCATTTAAGTACTCACAGTTGGTGGTATGCTGGAAAGCCTTTGCTTCAACTTAGTTTAGCTAATAGACTGAGTCCATTTAACTCAAAATGTAGCAAGTCACTAGGAGCTGAAAAAGCAGAGAGACTTGAAAGAGGATAACCAGACTGCAGAGGAGAAGATGCATTGATTTAACAAAAAGGACATGGCATCAACTTTTTTTTTTTTTTTCCTGAAGGCACCTTGGCACATTGTACAGTTTTTGGAAATATCTAAATCTGTAGCCAAATAAACATAGACAGCTAACCTGCTGAAGCATGTTCGCAATAGGAATCTAAGCAATCATCTGTATTTAAGGTTAAAACGCAGAACATCTGCTTTGTAAAGACAAAAGTTTAGATATAAACTTAAGCAATTGTACTACTTCTGTACATTCAACTTAATTCTAATTTCAAGCTAAACACAGGCTGAACAAACTACAGAGTTAAATAAACCAGAATATTATAACACATCCTTCTCTTAAATAAAACTCTGATATTTGGATCATGGAAATTATTAAGATCTACAGTTGTGTTTACATACGCAACAGGGTATTTACATAAATGTATACATATGTATGTATATGTACACAAACAGACTTGTTTGAAGAGAGCTACACTTTTTTCATTGGGAAAAAGGCAAAGTCCAACGCAAAGAACTGCATTCAAACCCATTTTAAACACTTACATTAACCAACTGAAATACACTCTGCTGAAGAAACATATCCTTGAATATGAATTTAAAAGAAAGATTTACCATTTCTTGATTTACACATGACCAGAATTGTCATCAAGAAGTCAGTGATCATCAACACACTACCTTTTTGTTGTTTATAAACACACAGGTTACTGTTCAGTGAAGACACACTTCTGCATGTAAGCTTCAATTTTTAACATGTCATTCTTTCAACATGATTGCTTTTTTTTATTTTTTACACAAGTATAGATAAACAAAAAGAGCTACCCCAAAATCGGCAATCATTCTGACAAAGCAGTCTATCCCTTCAATAATTTATGAAGGGTAATTTAGAAACAGCCTTAGATTAAGAAAAGACATGCACAAAGCTTCACATTCATGAGAAGGTATGACAGTACTTAAGGATTTTAGAGTGGCAAGAAGGCAATGTAAAGCTTGCTTTGTTCCCACCCAATGTAGGTTTGCTGTTACAATAGGGGAAGTAAAGACAGATTCCCCTACTATAAGGTGACTATATTTTGACTACATATTGCTTTTCTAGTTAAGAGGAAGAGTTTGATGATCACAAGATCTGCTTTCAAACTCTAAGTGATCTCCCTCCTTTTTCATAAAAGGGAAATCAAGTCTTTAGAATTCATCAGAATTTGCTGATACATTTCAAAGTCACAAGTCTGTTAAGGGATCACTACCACTTCCCCCCCTTCCTCAGCTTAATTCATCACCTCCAATCTTATGAGGCTGAAAGCATTGCACATTCATGCAATTATCATCTAGTGAACTATTTTAATATGGTAACTCCACTGAGACCCAGAGCTAGAGGTATAAAAATTCTACAACTCAGATTTCCAAGAAGTCAAAAGGTTGGATCACCTGCCCTATTCTCAGCCATTTAGCACGCTAAGAGCTCAAAGCAGCAAAAGCATAAAATAAAGGTACACAGAACAGCTGCACTAGCTTTGTTAGGTCTAGTCAAGACCATGCAAACCTATATTGTACAGAGCATTTAAACCACTTTAACCCTGTGTTAAAATCCCATTTTAATTAGTTCAAGTCACTATATTAAACTAAACATCTTTTAGTGAGGTTAGCCTTATTTACGTTACTCACAGGGATATTCATCAGTTTATTATACAGATCACCTAGATGAACCAGTAAGGCTTTTTGACATATCAATCCTGTTAAGACAGCAGACACGGCAAAGGAGTCGCTCAGAATGCATGCTCATGAAGAAACGTTGGTTGGGTTACAGTACCATTTCCCAAAAGATACTTCCCCATCCATGCTATAGTAAGCATCCCACCCATAATAAGCTAAAATGAAGAGGGGAAAGAGAACAGAATTGCATTGCTGCTTTACCTGTAGAAACTTACTTTGTAGATACTTACTGGAAACTAAGGCACAAGTAAGCAAACAACACTGTATTAATTTCTTAGTTGTGTCAGTCCATTATTAATGAATTACTAAGCATTATCTTTTGCTTAGTACCAACAGGAATAGATATGGGTTTGCTTGCTTTTATTACTTTGAATAAAGGTATTTTAAAACCTCCACACCACTACCTAGTTCAAGTAGTCTATTAAAAGTGGAGCAACTAAACTGGGAACAACCATATGCATGGTTATTTTTTAATGATGGACAACACTTTAAATAAAACTACTCAAGTTACCTTCAGGAAAAATTTGTAACACATCTGATTGTAAAGCTCACAGTTTAAAGTTTTAAAGATTACAAGTGCCATGAAACAAAGTGTTACGTAGATAAACATATCTATCCAGTAAGATAACTGGCTCTCAACTTCAACTTATTACCCTAATTTGTGTGCAAGTAGGACTGCCTGTATGTATTCAGCATTTTCTTCTTTTTCTTGCGCTATTAGGTCACTCAGCTCCTATTTTACACAAATTCAACTACTAGATCCTCACATCAATATAAATTCAAGCATAAAAATAAATGGGAGGAGAGCTGAGGCTTTTTTCTATGCTAAGTGGCAAATAAGATGGACTGACCCACTTCTGCTCTCCAATACATTGCTCTTCACTCAGAAGACCCTTCTTCTTCATCCCTTTTGACTTACCTAATGACATACTACAATAAAGTTTTAAATTAGCAACCCTTTTACTTTCATCATTAACATTCATATTGTTGTTTTTTAAGACTGTATGAAACAGACTACTTGGCAACAAAGACTGATCTTTTTTCTTCATCTCCTAGAAACAGTTTTCTAGAACTGACACACAGAAATGTATTTTAAATCTGTCTATATTAATTAAAATATAATTTCCAGTGTAAAAATCTAACCATATCAGTCAACCTAGCAAAACCTAAGAGATGAACTCAGATGGTTCAGGTAGAATGTGAGTGACAGTGCTGGCATTTTTTTCAGAAGGCAAAAGACAAAAAAGACTTCACCTTGTCTATTTGCGCAACCTAGCAATACAACCACAGAACAAGATACTGAACACACGCACTCAAAGTCATCAGATCCCAGAACTTATTTCAGAATTCTAAGAAGATCAATTGAAGACTCACAACGAAGTTACTTTATCTTTTCAGCCTAAAGTTTATTACTGGTATTATATACAAGCTTTTAGTAACAGTTTTGTCCCCATAAGAGTACAAAAAGAGCCCAGAGAAGAGAATCTATACTGAAAATGAAAGGAAACAACTGGAACAACAATTTCAGAGGCTCAGAAGAACTTCACATTGATTTTGTACAATAGTTTAAACATAACAAATAGCTTACAGCTGCCTGATTTGCAGGCACACCAAACAGTTTTCTGATTAATTTAACTTATTCCTATAAAGCTTTCACGCTATATGGCACTTTATTGAATTAAGAATAATACACTTCCTTACTCCTTCCCAGACTCCTCAGCTCCCAATTCCCTCAGCAACATTAAAACCCCACTATTGTAATCACATAATTATAATAGCATGTGAGGAAAACTGTTCTCAAGGTCAAGGGTAAAAGAAATAAACCAATGAAGAACATAAACCAATGTATGTTGAGTTGTATGTTGAGTTTTACGTTGAGTTTTCTTGTACAAAGTAGTAAGAAAAACATGTTTGATTAGGAAATGCTGAAGTCCTCTGTTATTAAGACAGTAACAAACATGCAAACATTGGCAAATGCTTCTACACACCAGGTTTTTAACATTTAAGTGAGTTTCAACAGAGCTTGGAGAGCTGAAAAGCACTGGGTCAAGCTTTTTTGTAATGAAAGGACATCAGACATTTCATCCAATGCTGTTAGAAGCTACACCCTTTTTAGTTAAAAAAATTTTCATCCATCATACAGGCAGGTCAAAACTTGTCAGAATTCCACAGGCATCTCTTATTATTACAAAAAAGACAGAATTAGAATGTAGTGGCATATTTCTGAACAAGACTTCACAGTTAGGCAAATGCTTATTTAATTTATCTTATAAATATGCTTTTCATTCTTTTTCTTAGACATAAGGAAACAAGAAGATGCATCACGTAGTGCTACATCGCATTCCCACAAGACTGGAACTAATATGCTTCCTTCTGAAATGACATTATGGCAATCTATGCTGTTTGATGCTCTGCAAAAATAATGGCATTTTTCTCCAAAGGAGGAGCAACCCTACTTGCTATTTCCAGGTTAAAAAAAAATAAATTTGCACTGCATTGCCTTGCAAAATTAAATACTTCTCATGCTTGAGTGCATACAAATGCCGCATCTGGCAGAAAATAAATGTGTCTTTTCATGCCTGAGCAGCTTATGGACGAGGTCTGATGGAAGTGCTAAACAGAATGTAAGTCTAGAGGAAAGTTTAGTTTTGTAATCAGAGAACCTGAAGCAGAGGTTGTACAACTATTTCTTTACTCAGTCTATCAAAAACATACAATCAAAGCTGTTCAAGTGTTTGTCGCACAATAGCTGTAGAAGACCTAATTAAAAAAAATATGGAAGAAATCATGTTTTACTGTTTACATCTGAATTGTACAACACCTAGATGAATAGCTCCCTCGCCACAGCAATAAGAAAACAAGAAACTAAGATAACCTTGTTCCCCAGCTTCCCAAGAAGGTAACTGAAGTCAGTATATTGGAGTTCAAGTGTTCTAAACTCTACTGTGCTCACACACTCTTCCCAAGCAGTGTGGTAACAGTACAATACCAAGTGGTAATGGTTTCTTGCCTCTTTCTTGAGCTGCCTCCTAAAAATCAGTACTTAGCTTGCCATTTCCATAAGTCAATAGGAAAAAAAGACCCTTGACAACTTGGCACAGAAGTTTTGTGGTGCAATGCATACTGCTTTAGGTTAAAACAAAAAATTACCTGGCAATGAAAAAAAGAAAATTGTAGCATTAAGCATTAGAAATAACAAACAGAAAGTAAGATGAATAGAAGCTAAATATTAGAATTTGAGACTACCACATTAGTAAACAGACCTAGATATTAATTCCAAGAAGCTTGTTTTCTGTGTTTTGTTTATAAGCAGCCTTGATTATCACATATTCTGAGTTTAGGTCACACATGCAGGTGTTAACTTGTACAAAACAATTAAAAAAAATAATTAAAGTGCACTTCATCTTCATTGATCTCCAAATAAGCATTGTGAAAATAATTACAGCGGGAAACTCAAATACGGTTGTGTAGTATAGATTTTCTGCAACTCGATCAAATATTTGACCCATTTTTGTGAAAGTGGCAGTCTCAAAATATAGTTGACTCCAAGCCAGCAAAATTATTGGCATGCCAGCAAAAACCTACTTCAACTTCTATATGTGGCCATAGACAAAAATTACCTAGCATTTCAACTTTCTGTAGAAAATGGTGATTATATTTTGACTGAACAAGGGCTCTGACCCAGTCAACGAGAGCGCAAGTTCCACTTACTGTAACTAATAAATAAGCACTACACTGAAGAAGCAATTATGATGTAAGTAAAAGATAACTTAGCAGCATCAAGCCATGGCAGCATCAAGGTCATCAGGCTTAGAAATAGTAAAACTGTTTCTCTACTTGCAGGTGAACCCAAATTCATCACCAGTTCGAGGTGTACTTTTGTTGTTCCCCTAGACACAGGTACATCTTTATCGACATTCAGTTTTAACTTTGTTTCATTAAACATTTTTATATTATGTTACTGGTAGATCTTAGTTCAATGACAAATCTTACGAAACATAAGCCTTCCCTCACTGCAGTGCTATTTATAAAACAATCATGGGCAATTCAGCAGAAGTAGAAAAAATGCCTACTGGTAAATGCAGTCTTTTTCAGTAAGAGCTCTAATATGGATGCATTTCCATGTCATGAAGTTTTATACTTTACAGCCATGCTCACTATACAGCTACCCTGAAAGCACAGTCAAATGGCCTTTGATGTTATTTTCAGAACGTATTTTTATTTTTAATATTTTAAATACATATTTTTACATATTTAAATTAATTTTAGTTATAAAGATAATATCAAACATATTTAAAACTATACTTTTAATATATATTTAAATGCTTGCTTTTCTGCTTTATGAATAAAATTGCTGGTTTAAAAATCAGTACCCTCAAGGCTTAGAATCAATAATTAGAAACATATACACTTGATTGTGCATTACAGAGCACCCAAAACTTTGCACTATTTAACATTCAAAAAAATTGCCACCATTGATACAACTTTCAGACAAAAAAGTTACCACAATGTGCAATATCTGCTTTGGGTTTTTTAGTAAACTTTAATAATTTATCAGCTTTGAAGGAGTTTCTTCATTAAAGCTAAAACCAGAAGACAAAATTAGGTAGATGCTTATTTCACCAACATTCAGGACGTATATGTAATTTTTTTTTAAACTGATGAAGTTCCGCCCCTCTAATCAGGATTTTAGGACAGAATACAATGTTGACGCTCTGCTCAGTATTTCTTTTAGAAATAATCCTGCACTGCAAGTCAGCATGGAACTGTTAAAAGTTAGAGACCTCCCTAAAATCTAAGTCTCAGCAGATATCTAATAAACGTGGACAATTAACTATCTTTCTTATTTCCAACTGAAATACAAAATAAAACCAGCCCAAAATTCCATAAACTGTACCACAGCACCCTCTGCTGGACAGCAAGCACGAGAAGAACTGATAATAAAATATATCGAGGTTAAACGAAAGAACTCAAAACTCTATACAGATGATTATGGAAGTATAACTTTTTTTCTAACATGCAGCAAATAAGATATCATCTATGTGGCATACAGCAATACCGTAGTGATTTTTTAGTTTCAACCCAAGTTACTTCTCTCCTGTTCACAACTTCAAATCAGAATTATACAACTTCAAATCAGAATGTGACTAACTTTCTTTACTTTTAGGCATGTTGCATCCAAACTTAATACCACTTAGAAGTAGCTTGCCTTGAACAATTTGATACTTATTCATTAAAAATTTAGGCTTTAACAAGTCCTGTGAATTCAGGCTATCAAGTCTCATATTTTAAAAATGCTTGTTGTCCTGTTTATGAATAAACCTTTCTGATTAAAAATCAGTATCCTCAAGGATCAGAGACAAGAATGTAGAAGCATTCTTGATTGTGCATTACAGAACACCTGATCCTTTACACTTTTTCATGTTCAGAAATATCTGCCACTAGTAACATGCCTTTTATACAAAAAAGGTTATTGCCATGTGCAATCACATTATGCAATTTTAATAATAATTTATGAGCTTCAAAAGAGTTTTGCCACTAAAGCTCTAGAAAACTACGCCAAGTGAAGTCTGCTATGTATTGCATTGCAGCTTTAGCATTTCTGATACTGGTACCTTCTTAGACAGCAAACAAAATTCTTACCCTGTTAAAGCTGTGCTCGTGAGAATCTTCCAGCTGTCCATTGCTAGTCACAGGAATTTCTGCTGCTGAGTTTTTGGGAGACTCTTGAGCCATTGCACCTTCCTACAGTATAACAAGAAACAGCTTAGCATTTCTCTTAAATTTCCAGTGAGTGATCTATATGAAAATACTTGATGTATAGAAGTTTCATAACAGCTGATTTTATTTCAAACTCCAAAAAATTGGTAATATTCTGATATACTAGGTCTGTATATATCCATTTAACCACACACCCAAATCACATTCATATGCTGACACAGCTCAGAGAGAAGTAATGGAAAGCTTCAAGATCCAAGAGAAAAGAAACACTAAAATTTAACCCATTGATAAAGGGGGTGAGGAGTGTCATTCCCAAATGAGACGTGGGGCCAGACAAATATTTTGTATGCACACTTGACCCTTAGAGTAGTTTATGTATCTCAAGCTATAAAAAGATGAACTTGGCTAAAAAAACCGAAACAAACCAAAACCCAAGATTGTACTAGCTAATGATAAGCAAATACAACAAAAAGAAAGTAATGATTCCACGCTTTAAAATAGTTTAACTTGCTTCTTATTTTAGCATAATATAGTGCCACCTTCTGACTAAAGTGTTGGTATACAGCTCTCATTCAGCCAACAGCAGTAAATCTGAAGTGAAACGCAGAAACAAGAACTTACAAGCACTGATGTAATTCAAGAATCAAAGTTAGTTTCACAATGCAGCTGTATTATGAACAGTAGCAGCAGCTGTGAAACCACTGCTTTCAAGAATGTCCTAAGGTATAACCTAGAAGAGACATTGTCAGAAGAAATGTACACCTGCAGAGGGTGTTTACAGGCACCTGAAGAGGGAATGGCACCCTAACACTCTCCAAAACTAAGAAACTAAGAATTTCCAAATGTTCATGCTTACATAAAGGTTGTCTGCAGTCTTCAAACCAGCCCCTACATGTGTGCCAGACTGACATGGTACACTACCAACAAGTACCTGAGAATAGGGGTTTTCTTCCCTCAAAGCTCCTAAAAAGAGAACCAGCTCTTTTCAGTCAAAGGATCAGGAAGAGGCCAAGTGTCTGAGATCACAGCATTTTAAAAAAATTCTACACACACAGAGAACAGATTTCAAATCCATTTAAGAGAAAATCAGCATGCTATGAATTCAAGAAGTTACTTTAACACTTGAACTTACCCCATCAATCCCTGTCATTTAGGATCCAGTCAGTGCCTTCTTTCAGCACTGGGAAGGAATAGCTCACATGCCATATATTCACGTTGGCCTAGCATACCAAGTTCTCGAGATAGTCCAGTCTTCACCCACCACTAGAATACGGAGCAGCTTTTTAGGAGGTCATTCTTCATACAACAGAACAAACTCAGAACTCATAGCCTTTAATTAAATTAGAATACTTAAGCACAGCAAAATGACTATGCTTATTTTATGAGTACTTTTAAAGCAGTGATTTGTTTCATTTCATAGAACATCTCAAGTTGGAAGGGACCCACAAGGATTGAGTCCAAATCCCCGTTACTATACAACACCATTAGATCAAATGTTCTAGTTATCTGTCATATTAGATTTTAATTTAGGAAATCTATCCAATAGCTTAAGCTCCTTAAGATTGCTCTAAACCTCACATCTGCTTGAACTCCAAGACTGCTAGGAACTATGCTTCTACTTGACACAGTCAAGTGGGGTATTTTTCAAAATGCTGGGCCTGTCTCTGCTACCTGCACAATACTGAAATGTTAGGACAATTTTTGACATCTAAGTCAAGCAAGAAGCAATACACATTTTTTTAGGCATTCTTACCCAACCCCAATCTATGTACCAAATTCAGAGAAAGCAAAAAATTACTTGCTAAGTTCAGTTTCAAGTTCGGTCTGTACTTAAAGACCATTTTGCATTGCTGAAAGAAGGACATTTCACCACTCATTTCCCAGTCCCTGCTGTGAGCTACACAGTGTCCCGTCTCCCAGCCACCCACCTGACTGCACTGTAAACACACTCAACTCACTAGCCTGGCAACAGACCTTTCCACCAGGTTATTTTTCCCCCCAGTTTCAGTGAGTTGATTCAGTTTACGATGAGGTCAGACTAGCACCAAATACATGAAATGAGCAGCTGAAAAAGGGAAGTGGGATAAGCTGCTAATTTGGTGAAGCCATAACAAGAAATCACCACCTGCATTTTAGTCAACTGCCAAAGCGAGCGCTGCTGCCAGGAACAATTCCTTGCCCTTTTTTCTGCCCTTTACCCCTAACTCTTCCCCCCAACAGCTTTCCCCATTCCCCTAAGTGCTCTCTGAGCCAGAACAACATATACGTACAGAAAGCAAGATTGCAGAAACATTGCATATTAAAAGAAGGTGCCCTAGGCCCAAAAAGAGGATAGGTAATATTTCCACTCAAATTAGTTCATTGCACAGCTCTAACACTTGCACCTATGAAACAGAGGGTGTGACAATGCAGTAAGAAATTACTGAGAATGAAGGACTGCTCTCAGCCACAGCATCAGCTTACTTCTGCAGTGCAGCATCTCAAAGAATCATAGAATGGTTTGGGTTGGAAAGGACCTTAGTCATTGAGTTCCAACCCCCCTGCCATGGGCAGGGACGCCTCACGCTAGGCCATGTTGCCAAAGGCTCTGCCCAGCCTGGCCTTGAACAAACACTTACTCTAGCTGTAGTCTACTGCCAAAACCAGCAGCCATTTCTCTTTGCCTCTAGATGCATGTTCCTGCAACCTCACACAATAATGGTAAGCTTACTGATCTGAGAGGAAACTAAACCACCAAACCACAACAGTACTTCTGTTGAAACAGTGAGTATGATTGCTGAATCAATTGGCCTTTGGCAAGTGTAGCCCACAGCTGATTTAAACTAAGTATATAAAAAAACCTGAATCCTCAGGAAAAAAAAAAAGTTGTATGTACAAAGAGCCTAAAGTAAATCTAAAGAAGTTCCTGAATTTGTATTGATGTATTAGGCATGAATGACTAATGCACAAAAAAAAAAATCCCCCGAAAAGATTCACCATTCCAGCAGCAGATCCAATGGCTTCTTACAGTGAAGTGGCACTTTCTTCCTGCAGTACTTATACATTTCAGACTCTACCACACCTAAATCTATTCAACTTACAAAGCAAATACTGCAGCACAGCAAGAAACTACTATTGAAGTAATCCTTTGTTATGAACTAATTGTTCTTCATAGTGTCTCAAAAGCAACTCCACCCATTCAAGATAATGTGCATGAACTCATACCCCCATACTAACTTCCCCGTGCTCTGTATATGAGAACTTTTGGCAGTCTGAAACTGTTACTGGGATTGGTTGATTTCACACTAATATAATGATCATCTCAGTCAGACTGAACCTCTTCCGCAGCTGGATGAGACTCATCAAGTGTTGTGGATTCACTGCTGCGTTCTGACACACCTGAACATAAAATAGGTCTGGCATGCATTAATTGATGTGAAAGGAGCTGGATGTTGCACCTTACAGAAACCAAAGCAGGCTTTCAGAAAACATTTATTTTACATGTTCTTCTAAAGAAAATGGAAACCTCGCTCTTTTGATAGTGGATAGGTTTTTAGCTCTCCAAAAATCTAACCAAGACTAGGAATACAGTCTAGCATAAGCTTCCATTGCCAAAGCAACCTTCCCCGCACAGACAGCTTGCAACATAAAACCCAGGAAGTCAAACAAGGTTCTTCAGCTGATATTTACTGTCACCTGCAACAATACATAACTTTATTCTACCACTACAAAGATCACAAATTTATTAAGACATGAGATTTATCCAAACATTGAGAGTTTATATTCATGCTAAGCCACTGGAACCTAGCAAGCTGTTGAGTCTGTTACACCTAACTAGAAACAGAATCCCTTTCCTTTTATTCTCAAAAAATAACCCTCTCACCTACAAGAGACAAAGAAAGTCAGTAACACTGAGCACATGTGCAAGACATCAACTCTGTGAGTATAGTAATCATGCAAGATAAGTTATGTACCTAAAAGACCTTAAATAAGAAGCTAAATTTCATTTGTAACTTCAGGTGACACTGCAATTCACTCAGCTGTTTGAGAGGAGGAGACAACCAATCATCAAAAATTAAAGAGTCTGTCAGTATTGAGCATATCACACATGGCTTCATTAAGTCTTGCACCATTTTATACATGTTCAGCCACATACCAGATTAAGAAAAACTATGACGAGATCATTATTTTTATTTATGTTGTATTTCAATTTCCTAGGCTATAAAATATTTCAATTAAAGCAAATAATTAATAAGGTAAGCAGCTCACATGACAAGGGAAATAAGGACACAAAGGCTGAGAAACTGAATCATCTAGATAATATTACACCGGATAACCTATTACTTTACTTTGGAAAACAAAACACAGAAAACAAGAGATTTTTTTTCCCAGAAAAAACAATTCATTCAGAGCTACCACTGAAGGAAGTTGGATTTTTCTCCAACCAATAAAAAATTTCTTGAAGTAATTAAAAAAGAAGCATAACTTCTTTATATATCTGTGTTAATTTTCTATAACTCTTTTGAATATGGAAGATTGTACAGCAGAAGTGCTGTTTTCCCCTCAGAGTCCTGTCCAAACTCTGCTTGTGGTTGAAAACAACCTCCATGCTTAACAGCTTATTTCTGAGTAGTTACCATGTTTCCATTATAGACTAGAAGAGTGCCATTTCTTTGCTTTGCTGGTTAAACATGAAGCTCGCTTCATGTTGTAGTGCAGTCTTGGTTAAGACAATCTGTACCTCAGTTTTACCACATTACTGATCCTGGAGTTATGTTTGTACCTCATAAACTTACGTATCATGGTAACGCTGTTTAAAACTATTAAATGATAGAAGCAGAAAAAAGATTTTCTTGATTGCCTTACGAACTCTCAACAAGAAGGCATGAATCACCTCACAAACCCATGCAGAAGACACTGCATAATGACAATTAATTTTGTAAAATCCAAATTAATTCACTATTTGTGTTACAACCTCCCCACGCATGCAATTTTTTGTATAGTAGTCTTCTTCCGCAAGCAGCAGCAACACTTTCAAGACAGCTCTGCAGGATCACACTGACCAACTTTAGAACATGAGAAGGGAAAAACTGTAGATTAAAGGTGTTTTTTGTAAGAAGTTTAACTGCACGTTCTAGTTTAACTACAGAATTCGCTGATGACTGTGGCAAAAAAATTCTGTGGCATGTAAACATCAAATGCTGGATGTAAGGGTAAAAAATTTCTACATGTTTACAAAGATTCAGAAGGCAAGATGTTCATGTCAAATTGTGGCAAATATGGTATCTACATACATATATTACCTATATTTAAGGTTCCATTACAGAAATGAATACAGACTTTTGTATCTCAGTGCTCTAGTAGATGTTGGAGAAAGGGCTCTTTATAAGAGCTCGCTGATCTTCAGTGCAGTGTAATTCTGCATTATTGATTACCTTTTCATTAAAGCAGCCATGTCTTTAAAACATAATAGGTGTTCAGTGTACCGGGACACGTGTTACTATCACCTGCAATTACAACAACTCAAAGATCTTCTATTTGGAAAACACAAGCCTGATCCATATTCTGACACGAATCCAAGCCCGAAGCCCTGCCCTCATCGCTCCTGTCCCTCTGGATTTTCTGTTTTTTCCCACTAGACCAATCCTGTAACTCCAGGATTACTGCACCAGAGCAGAACAGAAGAGACAGAAAAGACTGAAAATCTCCCCCCGTGGCAAAGCCACCTTACATGCATAGCTGACTACAACCTCAGTTATAGCCCACCAGAACTAAAAGTGAACAATTTTAAAGTTCTGGGGATTTATATATAATTTCTTCAAAGTACAAAGTAAAATGCAAAGCAAAGCAAAAACTTACAAACAACATACCAAGTCTCCTTCAGGATGATGACTTCAGAGACATTTAACCAATTATAATTAGTGGTTATAAGAGCACGCATATGGACTTTTCATAAAAAAGGCAAATTCTTATTTGCTTATCCATGCAAATATGAATTAAATCTCATCAACAATAAATTTGCTTTGAATAAGGGATTTATTCTTCACATAGTTACATTACTTAAGTAAATGACTTATGAGAACCATGGGATTCTCATCAATTACACCTGCTTTTCTAAGCAGGATGCACTGGCTCCTTCACTTAAGTTTTCCTCTTAAATTAACTGCCCATAAAGCAAAAGCAAGATATCTTTTGTCCAAATAAAGTTCATTACACTTTTATTACTCCACTGCATAGATAAACAATGAATGTTTTTTTAACACCACATTAAATGCAAGTGCTGGTGGAAAATAATGATAACATATAGTTCCTTAATTTCAGTTTCTCCGAACACTTATCACTAATTCTTGTCACCATCAAGATTAACTGCTTTTTAAGAAGAATTTCAAGAACCATATCAAAGGCTTTCTGCTGCAATCACACCATAGTTTTCTCCTTATGCTCCTGAATTCCCTGGCTGCTCCACTTGCATGATCTAATCATGCTTGAAAGTTACAAGACATGATGGAGATAAGGACTGAAGAACTGGGCTGCCGCTAACTTCCACACTCCCTACTCTAGGTCAGCCTGCCCCTAAACACCTTAATGCTCTGCTCGTCTCCACATTAGCTAAGGCATGGGCTCCCTTTATGGCTTCAATGTCTACCAGAACAGAAAGCAGCAACTGATCAAGATATTGCCTCAGCTTCCAGTTTTTCCAATCTAATGCTTTTCTGTATCACTTATTCCTTACATTTTAACCATGTGTGCGTACATACATATATGTGTAAACATAGATATGAATCAAGCAGCCGTTTAGGGTTGCACTGATCAAATGCCATCCTCCTCCAGCCCTGAAAAAACCCCTTCTGTTATCTTTGCTAGAGAATCAACACTTACATAACAAAGCCACTTAGGTAACAACGGGCAAACTGCTTGTTACCAGTACCACCAAGAATAAAACGCACACGTTAGGCACTGATATGACGTCCAGTTCAGGGGATGCAAGATGAAAGACTACGAGGGGGTTTCAGTTAAAAATGACATATCAGAGATGTACTATAAGCAACACCGGAAGAATTGCTTCTGGTTTGCAAACAATACCAGATGCAACAACTGCTTGTCACACAACACCACAGTGTTTCCATGTTTTAAGAACAGAAAACCAGCTGCAAAAGATAAATTTGAAACACTTACACCAGTAATTGTCAGGGTGTGGAGTTAAGTCCCAGGGGCATGAAATTTATGCAGTATCTGGAGTTTTCTTCCCCCATTAACAAACAGGTGCCCTTTCTCTCTTGTGAAACCCACCTTCTACCAAGCTCGGGCTCTGCCTGCCCCCTCCGGGTACCCACCACCACCCGGAGCAGGGATCCCACCGCAAACCCCACAGACGGGCGAGGAGATGGGCAGACCCCAAACCGCCCCGTGCCGCCAAGCACCTGTGGCGGCGGGCAGGCGCGGCGGCCGGGGGCAGCCCCCGGAGGGCCCCGCTACCGGCTGCGGGCTCCCCCCGCGCCGCCAGGCCCAGCCGCCCGCTGCCCGCGCCAAGGGGCTGCCGGGGAAGCGGAGGCCGCTCCCGCGGCGTGACACGTAGGAGCGGACGGAGCGGGAGGTGCGGTGCAACCCCGCCGCGGCGAGCCCCGCGCCGGGCCAGGCCCGGCCTGACCCCGGCGCCCAAAGGCCTCGCTCCAACCCGTCCCTCACCTGCCGGCGGCACCGCTGCGGCCCCGGGGGCGTCGTGCTGAGGGGGGAGGGACGAAGGGAGAGGGGAAGGAGGAAGCCAGGCGGGGCAGCGCCCCTTCTCCAGCTTTATTTTCTTCCTCCTCCGGTACCAGGAGGAGCCGGAAACGCTTGGCCGGAAGCGCGGCTGCCGGCGGGAGGCGCGGCGGGCTGCGGCCACTCTAGGCTGCCGGGTGTGTGTCTATGGTGTCTGCCCCGCCGAGCCGGAGCCATAGCAACCAGAGCCGGGGCGGCTGCGCCTCACACGCCGGCAGCGCCGCCTGCCTGGCCCGCTCCGGTCCTCCTCTGCCGGCGCTTTAATTCACTCCCTCCCGGCAGATGCTTCTGCAAGAGCGGGCGCGTCGGTCTGAGGGCCCAGAGGCGGCGGCAGCGAGGGGCGTCCCCTCCCGGTGGTGCTGCTGTCGCGGCGGGAGGTGGCGGCTCCTCTCCGGCGGGGCGGGTGTGGGCGCGCCGGTCCCTGCCCTGGTACCGGCCCTGTCAGCCCTCAGCGTGAGGGGCGGCTCTGGGCCGGCTCTGCGGCCGAGGCGGTGACAGAGTCAATCTTCGCGGCGCTGGCGTGCGGGTGTAACAGGGAGGCTGCCCCAGCCCCTGCCAAGTGCCATGCCCCTGCGGTCAGAGCCGGGGCTTCAACATCGGCCTCATCCGAGGCGCCCGCAGCCGAAAGCGGCAGAGCCCCAGTGTGCCTGCCCCGGTGCGCGGCTCCGGAATTGGTCCTGGCACCATGGCAGAGGCTGCGGGGAGTCCCCTGTCCCAACCCACAGTGAGGAGGAAAAAAAGCATATCTATCGAGGAGAAAATTGACATCATAAGCGCGGTGGAGAGTGGCGAGAAGAAGGCAGACATTGCAGCCAAGTATGGCATAAAGAAGAACTCCTTGTCTTCAATCATGAAGAATAAAGAAAAAGTTTTGGAAGCCTTTGAATCTTTACGATTTGATCCTAAAAGGAAAAGGCTAAGGACTGCTTTTTACACCGACCTGGAGGAGGCATTGGTGAAGTGGTACAGAATTGCTCAGTGCCTGAATGTGCCTGTAAACGGTCCGATGTTGCGCCTCAAGGCTAATGATTTTGCCCAGAAGCTCGGACATAGTGATTTTAAATGCAGTAATGGCTGGCTCGATCGTTTTAAGTCAAGGTATGGTTTAGTTTTCAGAGCTCAGCCTGTAGAAGCAGCCGCTGCTACTAGCATAGATGCTCCAACTCTTTGGTACCAAAATGTGCTTCCTCATTATTTAAATGAATATCAGCCAAAAAACGTGTTTTACATACAGGAGACTGGATTGTTATATCAGATGTTACCACATAACACATTTGCATTTAAAGGGGAAACTTGTTCTGTAGGCGAACTAAGCAAAGAGAGAATAACTGTAGTGGTGGGTACAAATATGGATGGCTCCGAGAAACTTCCTTTGCTTGTTATAGGAAAAAACAGAAGTCCACGCTTTCTCAAAGATGTGGAGTCGCTACCTGTGGATTACGTAGGAAATGATATGGCATGGATGACTTCAGAAGTGTTTGAACAGTGGATGCACAAACTCGATGACAAATTTCAAGCACAGCAGCAACAAGTGGTTATTCTTGTTGATTCTCTCCCAGCTCACACAGAAGTAAAGAACCTGAAGTCTGTCAAATTAGTGTTTTTTCCTCCAGACGCTTCTTCATGTATAACTGTGAAACAAAGGGTTATCAGAAGTCTGAAGGTTAAATACAGGCACTGCCTTATCAAGAGATTTATTGACTGTGTAGAAGGTAATGAAGAGTTTATGCTGCCTCTTCGTGATGCGATTGAGATGTTGTACCTGTGCTGGAGGGAAGTAACACCAGAGACCATTGTAAAAAGTCATAAAGAAGCAGGATTCAAATTAGAAACCAAGGCAAATGCTAATGACACAGAGGCCGAAAGTGATTTTAATTTGCTAGCACATGCACAGGCAGCTGGAGTGGAGTTTCCAGAAGGTTTATCTTTGGAGGAATATGCAGCTGTAGATGATGGCTTGGTCACTTATGAAATGCCCACAAATAACGAAGGGGTGTGTGACAAAGAAAGCGCATCAGATAAAGCTGGGACATTTGTTGGTGATGAAGATGAGGATGAAGGTGACCGATTTCAGGGAGCTGGACAGCCTTTACCATCAAAATCTGAGGCTTTGAATGCTTTAGATACCCTTCGAAAGTTTCTCAGAAGTCAAGACACAGATGATTCTCTTCACGATTCCCTAGCTGACCTGGAGAATTTTATTCAACATGTAGTATGTAAATAAATATTTTAGCGAAGTGTGAAAGCATGTAATTGGGGGGAAAAAAGGGAATTATATAAAGAATTATATAAACATAGAAATATATATATCATGTATAAAAAGGAATCATATAAGTAAACACAAATAGGCAGTTTAATAACAAGTGTTGCTGCCATGTTCTCTAGTGTGCCTTGCTCAGGTGCCCATATGCCCATAATGAAATAAACTTGAAATTAAGAAAAAGGGCTGTGAACTGGAGTTTTCCACAAAATCAGGAGGAAAAAACACAAAATTTGGGGTGGGGAGAGGAACTGAGTTGAACCTTTAAAATGATAACTATAGTAAGTACAGTGGAGGCAAAAGCAGTTCTTTGAGCAGTTCGGTGCACTTGGGATGAACCAGTGCCCACTTGGAATTCTTTCTTCAGGAAGAGATTTAACACTTCACAGTGATAGTATCACTGGTGTCTTTGGTCTTGTTGACAGTAGAACAGTAAGCATTTATCTGCTTGGTGCTTTTGATACTTACACAATAAATGGAGTAACACAGAAAATCCATGCTGAAGTTCTGAGAACTAAGGGTGGTTTAAAATAATTTTTTTTTGTCCTTGTTCAAGAATTCTGGTCATGGTTTATTCTTGCAGCAGATGATAAACAGCAGAAAGTTAGCAGTTTGGGATGGGTGTTGTTTTCTTAAAGCTGCTCATGTGTGTATACACGGGAATGGCATAATCATTTATCTGAGAGTCAAAAGACAAACAAACCTTTACTTGCTCTTTGAAGAGGTCAAAAGGGAAGGTCATTCTCTCCCCTTCAGCCTCTCTGGTATTTGGATTTGATGTAGGTCCTTCTGTGCAACTCCATGTATTTCTACAGTAAATACAGAACAAAACCAGCTAATGCAGTATCTGCACTCAAACCCTTACCAGCTCTTGTTTTATTTACTATACTTGATGGTTTTGCTCTAGGATTCAATGCACCGATGTGGTTTAGTATTATAAGTGCCACGAGCAGGAGTGCTGTTTGCATGAATGCAGTGTTGAGTAAATCACAGTACATTTACACGTCTTCAAGTATGCATTTCAAGCAATGTGATTATACCAGAGCCAAAAATCTCAATTTATATGAGACATACTGCTCCTGACTTTTTTCAAAACCCATTTTAAATATTTTCCATATCTATCACTTCTAATTTTTTCAAAAGTTAGAGATAATTCTTCTAATTTAGAGGAAGAAGAAAATATTTTGTGGAAGCCCTTTAGGAAACCTGGGTAATAAAGAATCTATTATGGTGCCTATAAGCCGTGAGAAACAATCTCTTGCTTATTTGAATCTTCAGTTTTCAATAAATAGTTTGGCTAAAGTTTTGTTGACTGCTCTTTCTGGTGGAGGACAGTTTATCCATTTGTAAAAGCATTTCAGAAAATGAATCAAATTGTTGGAAGACTGTGAAAATATGGGGGGGATGCACTCATGAGAAAATGCCTATGGCTAAACTGTATGAATGTTTTACTAGAACCCCTATAAAAAAAACCCTCTTGTTATGAAATGTCTGATGTGAATTCCATCCAAAGGATATTCTGATAAAATAAGAAATTTCTGTTGAAATTCCAGTAAATAAAGTCCCACCCAGAGATTTATAGATTCTGTGAAAGAGGTACCTCTCTGCATTATCTGTTTTAACTTATTTTCAAGTACAGATGCAAAGTCTTTTAAATTTAGAAGCTGTATCAAATAAATCAATACATTTTACTTGCTCAGATAATTCAGAACAAGCTTATGAAAAGTACTTTTTATTTTGGTTCAGCTTATTTGAAGTTAATAAATTGCATAGAGCCCTATGGATAATTTTCCTATAGTAATCTTTGATTTAAAATCTGTGGTTTTCTTTGCAACAGCCCCTGCTAAAGGCAAGTTTAGGAAAAAACATCTATTTTATACATAGTAAATATACTTAAGATTTTATTTCTGTGGAACTCATTGACCCAGGATCCAGATAAGGAGACTCTTTGTTTCTTCTAAGAGAATTCTGAGTGTGAAAGTGTCGGATCTGAGTGAGAAAAACTTTTGTACATAAGCAGTAAATATTAATTATACCAGGGTTCAATATACAGGAAGTGTAATCATTGCAAGATGAGACTTAGAAAATCAGGAGATAGGAAATAATGTTGGTAGCTGATAATGAAGGAAGTAAAATACTGAGTATTGTCATACTCCCTCATGAAAACTACAGGTAGGATTTACTAACTTGGCCTGGAGTTTGAAGGTGAATTGTGGAACTTGCTTTTACAAAACATAGAACCCGTCAAAATCTCATATCTTTAGAGAATATGATTCTATGATTCTAATATATGACTTTTTCCTAGCCACCTAGTTCATCCTGAGAAACAAAGCAAAAATGGACTCACTGAAATTGTTTTTTTAGGTCAGACACTTTATATTCTAAAGCTATAGCTTTCAAAATTATTGAGGAGGCCAAGTATTTCTTTTCACTTGGAATTTGGTCACATTTATAGTCAAACAGAGAACGTGAAATCCATTTTGAAGCTTGTTGCTCTTTCAGGTGTTTGTTCACAGGGAAATGCAGACTCCTCAGATCCAAAATGCTAGCAGCAAAAAAGGAAGCGGTAGCTATGTAAATGTTAGTCATTTTAGTCTGTGTACACAGAGCTAGAGATTTTTTCACAGTGTCTAGGTAAACCACCAGGACACTGACTTTTTATATCTGGAGTAGAATCTTTTGGTGGGAGAGGAAAAATATTGCTTTAGACTGCGCCATGTTTAAAAAGAAGAACCTTTTCTACAGAAGGCAGGTTACTAAGGCTGCCATTTACTCTAATACTTCAGATACTAGTTTGGACAACTATGTGCTTTTTGCTGTATGCTTTTCCACTTTATGCTATGGTTAGATAATAATTGTGTGCTTTGGCATCTAGTCAGTGAGGTTGCTTTCAGTACCCCAAGGTGACTTCTAGAGGCATGAACTGAAAGTATGAAGCTTTAAAAATATAATTGACTTCCAAACAAGGCCAAAATAAAAAAAAAAAATATTTGGAAAGTATGTTTGATATAATCAAAAGCATCCTCAAAGACATTTTGGCATCATGCATAAAGGAGACACCTTACTGAAACCACTGCTTTCTTCTAGTGGGGTTGGTGCCTTGTACTTCTAAGCTGTATAAATGATGCACTATGATATTTCACTATTTATAATTGTATTCTTTCCTTTTACACATTTTTTCAACGATTGCCTTGTATCATTTGACATTCTAGTGTTAGTGTTAGGATCATTGGCACAACCTTCTGGCAAGCTGCTTTTCTCCGTACTCTCCCTATTTCTAATATTATCTTTTGCAGGTGGTATTTTTGAATCATGATGTATCAGCTGCTATCACCCTCTTGGTACACATGCTCGTGATCTCAGGCCCGAATTTCTCCACTGCTGTATTTAGTGGCCTTCCCAAATCTTTGCTTCATTTAGCTGAGAATATTTAGTATGTCCATCTTTCTTTTTATATTTTCTTTTTGTAGAGGAGTGCTTTTTCCAGCAGTCGCCTGGGATGTCTGAGAGGATTGTTAATAAACCAAGTAATCTTTCTCTCCATTCAGGTGTCTCCATTTTTTCCTTCAGTCAGTGGTCCCTTCTGACCTGTACTTTTGAGATTCTCAATTTCACATTTAGTATCTCCACCTAAACCCTTCCCTTTTCTCTTTCATCTCTTTCACCCTTTTCTGCCTGTACAGCATCCTTGCCACAGTTCACTTTTGCATTTGCATTTCTAAATATCATACCCCTAACCTCAGCTATTTGGATCTTTCTTCCTTCCTCTTTTACTGGCTACGTCTAATGTTTAAACTACATATCATACTCTCTTTTCTTCCTTGGCACGATTTGATGTCTATTTCTCTTCTTCAAAACCAAATAATCAACTCGTTCTGGATACAGCCAGGTTTTTTTACTTTCTATTTCACTTGGCATATCTTCGTGATACCCTTAGGTCAAAGATTATTTAATGATTAAAAGTATGTTGCTTTCTCTTTGCATTTTGTTTTCTCCCATCATTTTTTATTCTTAGTACTTTCAAGTCTTTCCTTTGTTTGAGTCTTTCTTTTGTGCTCCTGGTCACCAGCATGTATTTGATTTTTTTTTTTTTTTTAAGCCTTTTATTAAAAAAATAAACCCACAAACAAAGCCATGTTACAATGTCGCATAAAATAGATCTGTTTGAAAGCCAGCTCAGACATTAGCTAGTTTCTATCATACAATCATAGAATCGTTCAGGTTGGAAAAGACCATTAAGATCATCGAGTTCAACCATATCAAGTTTTTTAATTTGAATTTACATTTTTGTTGTTTATTTTCACTCTGATTTTTCCTATTTCAATAGTTGTTTGCGAGATTTCAGATATTTATGCCCTGTTTGGATTTGTAGCCAACCCATATGGCCTGAGATCATGGAGAAAAGCAGGTAGATCATAAAAAAAGAAGGAGTTAAAAGGTGAGGTCCTGGTCCACTGAGATTTCCCTTCAGGAACTCAAGAAGAACTTGTAAGTCAGGTTAAACAGAACTTTTTATTCAAAATCAATATTCAGAGTCCTCTGAAAGTCCACATCCATACAAAAATTAGCCACAGAAATTGGTATGAGAGAGAACACCACAAGTTACCTGAATGTAGGATGGCAAGAAACGGCCACCCATAATTCAGTTCCACTTCAAAATTAATTGGGGGACATCAATTTTACTGCTCTGAGGAAAAGTGGCAAAGAACGTTACGTGTACAACACATGGCACACACAAACTTTACAATTCAAATTCTAGCAGAGACAAACCCTCAATTTCCTGTGAGAGCTGAGGGTGAGCAGACTCATGCATTATATGGCAAGTACATGCAGAGGAGCAGACATGGTATAGACTGTAGACATGTAACAGTGAGACAGAGAAGACAAGTACAGGCAGACAGAGCTACAGGCTCTCAGCTCGGCTTGTTGAATGACTCTAAAGAACTGTCTATGCCCCATCAGAAGGGCTTTTCCTATGTGTCCCAATACCAACCCATTTTTTCAAAAAGCAAAAGTAATCCTCTTATGAACTGAAATTTAAGATTTTATAATTTCTTGCTAATTTGGCAATGTTGTGCTTTATTCCTTTGTAGCACTTGGCAGCAGAAACCAGAACTAAAAAAGGTAAAGCTGAAATAAATGCATAATGAAGCTTATAAGTTCTTATGCCCCATTCTCAGCTGGTATTCACTCAGCCCATGTAGAGTTAGGTGCCCTAAATCATACAGCCCCTTCGAAGATGTCTCAAAATCTAATTTAATGCCAGCAACTTGCCCACTACAGCTAACAGGAGAGTATTTGGCAAACTTAATGCTTGGATGGTTAGAATCCACCTTGCAATTTCATCCTAAATATTCAAGGTTAAACAGCTTTAGGAAAATAAAAGGACTTGATCATTCCCGAACAATACCTACATCATTATCTATACTCAGCCATAATACACATGTGCAACTCCAAACCTGTATTGCTTTTTAAATGCCTGTATTCTCAGTGTTGATCTGTTGAGGACTACTACTAGGATGGCAGAGAGCATCCTGAACAATGAGATTATGTGAAATTTACATTAATGTAAGCTTCCTAAGGGATTATTTAGAATGGGGATTAGGGAGCTTTATGAATTTAAAATTTCCTTTGATTTCTTCATCCTCTCACCTCACCTCAGAGGGAAGAACCCAGTGGCTTGCACTGGTGTAGTTGCACAGGGGATGCATGATCATTTTGAACAGCCTTCTTTGTGGGGAGCTCTGCTATGCTCACCAGCATATTAGGCTGCAGGAATTAGGAGGGAATTTTGTAACGTATGGAAAACAGCCCTTATGCTCCAGGCAGCGGGAGGTGTAACTGCTGCTCTGCCTCTCCAGTGGGTTGAGCCAGCCTCTTACTGGGATGACAACTCCTCAGGCAAGGTACGTATTTGTGAGATTACATCTTCCAAAAGCAGAAATGCAAGTACTGGTTTGCTTTTTATCATTCACCTGCGCTCTCCTTCCTGTCTGCCATGCCAGCTCCTCAGAGATTAAACATTCCTTGTCAGCTGCCTACCCGATCTGATCAGTCCCCCAGTTCAGAAAACTGGGATAGTTCTGTACCATCCACCCGCCTGGTTTATAGGCTTTAAATATAGGCATCTTTTTGCTTTTTTTGAGTACCAGATATTTGCATTCTCTAAAAGCATTTCAAGCTCTAATGGGAAAAGAATGAGTTGTGGACCTCAAATGAACCCCATGTTTCTCTCTCTGTGTGGTGACAGAATTATAAGAATTTATACCATGCAGAGATCTGCCCTTACTGACTTTCAAGGGCATTGCAGACACAGGCTGTGTGTGGATTGACCTTTGCAGACATGGTAGAAGACTTAAACCTTCAAAATTAAGTACTTAGAACCAAAACGGAATAACAGAGGAATTACACATTCATTTCCAGGAAGCCTTTATTTCCTATAGCATCATATCTACAATTCTTTCCATTGTGGGTTTCATTACCAGTCATTAGCATTGATTGACCTCTTTTACTCCTGATGCATCTGCCTGTAACTGGATGAACGCCAATTCTCACATGGTTTTAATATTGCTTACCTCCTACACGGGGTACACCCAAGTGTAAAAATGGTGCCTTCTGAGAGATCAATCTTCAGAGAGCAGCATATAGGCAATGCAGCAGCCTGTCGGAACCAGGAACTTCTTATTTCACACCACACTTGGTGCACCTACACTTTGGCTTGGGGGTGTGACTGTGGCATCGATAGGTATATAGAAAAGGAGCCATAGGAGACAAAGGGTGTCAGTTTTTACACTGCTATTAGGATATGCAACTGGGCTGCTAGCCCATACTGAAGGATATTTCACTGTTGCAGCTCTCTACAGCAAGCAAACAAAAAATCTCTAATGAAGGTAGGCTGACTCGCACTGCTATCGCAGATACTGCTCAAAACATGGATCCACCTGAAAATCAGCTTCAGCTCATCTAACCCAGCTATTCAGAAAGGATTTCTCCCCATACTAGACTCAAGCAGGCTGAAGAGGACACAGACAGCTGCTTGTATTTTGGCAAACTCAACATTTCTACAATTTATACAAATTGATGAGGTTTCAGTAAGTGACATTTTGGCAAGCTCAGAACTTGTACAACTTACATTCTTAAGGCTTCTTGCTATACTGCAAATTAAATAGGAAGCCGTTGTGTATATTCAGAAAAAACGAAGTGAATAAACACATAAACTTACTTTAACCATGTAATAAACTGGCATAGTTTCTCATGGGGAATAGAGAAAGGCATATCTCAGAGAGAAAGAAACAAGAATAAAGTAGCAGAAAAGCCACAAAGCAAAATTTCTGATAACTTTTTTTCTTTCAGGTAGCCTTGCAGCACTACAGTCAGCTCTACTGAGCTGAAAGTGAGATTTAAACACAGGGTGCTGAGAAGTGCTGGTTCCTGCCACATAGCCCAGCACATCCCTTTGTGGGTTGTAACTGATGTCATTTTGGATTAATAAAATATCACACAAAAAAATGTTATCACCTGCATGAAGACCTGTCAGTGACTGAATATACCACATGTTGGGACAGGGCACTGTTTTCAGAGAAGTAAGAATTGTAGGCTAGATGCTACTCACATTGCCTACTGAAAATGAGGATGCAGGTAGATGCTTTTTCAGGTTTCAGCATGGTATCTGAATGATAGAAGTTTAAAATTCCTGAAATAGTGTCCATGGTATTGCAAAGACTGTAGAAAACTCATAGAGTGAGCAATCTCTGCTTAATACAATCACACTGACAAAGAGATGTATCCTCTATTAGCATCTGCGGTGGTCAAACCAGTATTAACAACCTGGTGCCACAGAAAATACTTTAATTGCATTTTTTTTAAACTGTGTTTCAAAAATATGTCTAGGTCCATTTTAAAATAACCACCTATGCTTCATTGCCTCAGTCCTAGTTTCCACTGGCTTAGAAGAGCAGGCAAAGTGCCTTCAGGAGCATCACCAATTTTGTGTACAGGAGCCTGTAGTTAAAAAGGCACATGCTCGAAACACAGGCTGAAAAGCCATGCAAACAGCCTTAATTTAGGCTCTTGTTTGACTACGCATTATGAACGCAATCTCTCTACAGACTGTCATACTATTTTCCTTTAATATCTGTCTGGTTTTCAGCCGGACACTGTCTCTTTGGTTCTACTGGGAGTATTTACATGCTTAAATATGTGCACAGCTTCTGCAGAGCTGGACTAAGACAGGACTGGAGGCAACCTCCGTGATTTTAAAGGGTGACTTATAACACTGGACTAGAACTGAGCGCTTGGGTTAGATCCTTTAAACCTATTTAAATGACCAACTAGGAAAATACACTTTTCAAAGTATCTAGGAACCAAATTTGACCCAGATCAGATATCCATACTCTTAAAAGTAGTTAGTGCTTATTTGCATCTTGAGGTATCTGAGTAGCTTTTAAAAAGCTCATCTTTAATAATTCTTTAGAGTCTGGACTCTATATTAACTATTTGTGAAGTAAAGTTCAGTAATTACAGTGAAAATATGCAAAGAAAAAAGAACATTTTAATTCAAGAATAGAGAAAGGGACTTATATGGGAGGATCAAATGAGAGCTGCCACAGCCTAAAAAAGTATCAAGCAACATTTAAGCAGCATTATTTTAGGACATCAAAGTTTATCTTCAGATACTTAAGGTGTGGCTGGAAAAATCCAAGTACTCACATTACAGTTTGGATGTGCTGGTGGGTTTTTTATAGTCAAGTATTACTGAAGTGTTTTTCAGATTTTATTCTCTTCCTATGAATTGTTCTCAGCTGTAAAAATACCTTCAAACAGGCAGCTGAAGCACCCTAGAAATAAAAATAAGGTGGGTTTAAAAAATCTAGTTTACTTTCCCTCAAGTACCTTGTTTCTCCACTCTTCATTTTACTAAATTCACCAATGATTACACCCAAGACAGATTTATGTTTGTTTTTCAGTCCTTTACTTCATCAACCTCACTTTTTATTATCTCTTTAAAGGAAATGTTTCAATTTCTACAGAGCACCCTGGGTTTCTTTCAAGCCAGGTCTTAAGCTAACATTGACTTGAAAGTGACTACTAACAAGTAGGCACCTCCATGTAGGACACACAGTACTGATGTTTCATGTAAAGATAATTCACCAGCCAACAGCTTTTTGCCCCATTTAAGTTGCTGACTGCACATGTATTAACTGAGCTGGCACATGAAAGCCAGACAAGGCTCTGATCCTTGCGCTGGGCAGTGTTACTTCTCTTGTTCCCAGGAGCATTCACACAGAATTTCCATTCTCTGAAGCGTTTTTCCAAATCGCAGATACTCTTTTTAGCATTACGCTTGTATTGTCCGTCCTGTACCTGCCTGTACTGCGAGGTCTGCTGCCCTCCTGTGCCTGCCCAGTCATTTCCATACAAAAAGGCTTTGTTCCAGATACTGGAGACTGCAGTCAGCTCCTGTTCTGAGCAGGCATTTGAGCACACTCACATCCCACTGCAAGGCATTTCAGGCAATTCGTTCCTCCTAGCTTATTACATGACTCTACTCTTTTGGGGTCTAATTCTGGTCAGATGTCTTCCCAAATCTCTGATGGGGAGTAGAAGGGACCCTTGCAATGCCCCGATGAACCACTTGTTCCTTACATTAGATTATCTTGGACTATTTATACCAAATATGCATGTACAATACAAGTTTGGTGTACATTGCAACCCTGCAGAAAACTTATATGCAAATAATTTCCATCTCTAATTCCAGCTTAGAACCTAAGCATTGTGATATGAGATTTACACAATTATTTTCAAAGAATGAGACAAATCTTCAGCTAATAATTCCTTTAGCTAATAATTAGCTAATAATTTAGCTAATAATATGCTGCTCTGCAAAGAAGCATGTGCAAAATTTATAATCCATGTACTACTTTCCAATAAAACAAATAGAAACGAAGTGTCCAGCTACACTTCAGTGTAAGTCTGCCAGCACTCTAGTTGCATCCTGTGGCTTTTTTCATTTCAGAGGAGTCTCTCTTTGAATCCATTTTTCATTTTGTTAAAGGAAACTTACATACAAATATCTGGATATTTTCAGGTATAGTTTTGTATTTTCTTTCTGTTCCTATTTAAGTCTCAAAAGTATTATAGCCATGATTTAACAGCCTATGTTGTGTGTAAGGAAGAAAATAAAGAAGACGACAATAAAAGAAAGCAGGAATTTACAAATCCACTTGGGCAAAAAGGTACTTAAAACTGGCAGGTATAGGGGTTTATGCTTCTACTGCCACTCTCATTTTAGTTATGTTATGACACCCAGTTAGGGACAATATCTCGTTGTTCTAAGCATTGTTCTAATTCACACTGGTGGCACTGGTTTCAGAAAGGTGTAACTTTTTCTTGACTACCGCTGCAGCTGAAATAAAATGTAACTTGTCTTTTCATATAATCCAGAATTGAGAGTTTACTGAAGACAGAGCTTTATCTTCTGCAACTCACTCAGGAAAAGCTTGCTCTGAAACACGTGCAACCATGGATGTGGTCTGAGATCCACATGAGGTTTCTACACAAGGATGCTGTGGATTTTAGCCTTGATTCTGGAACTCTTATTTACCTCAGCAGTCTGCAGAAGCACCATTGCAGCCAGCGCTTGGGCTGGCTTGAGAAGATCCCTGTGGACCCTCCTTTGCTTTGGGGCATTTCATTTATTTATTTGTTATGTTGCAGTGAATTGCACTGCAGTGCAATTTCCTGTTGTTTCACAGTGACCTGTGAGAAAAGCTTATCTGTCCTTTCCCAGCATATGTCAGAGGCAGAAATAAGTCATTAAGGGACTAGCAGAACTTGACTGGCGCTAGCCCCTGCCTCCACTTGAGAGAGCAGGCATATTAGCTGCTGACATCTGCGGCAGACAAGCTGCACTTGCAGGAGTTTGTAATAGAAGCCCTATAACTAACCAGCAACTTGCTCCATCACTCACAAAGGTTTAGCTGTTGTTGTTTTTGTAGTTTTCATGGGAAAAAGGAACAAGAAGAGCATGAGTCAAGAGGCTGCAGCGTTACAAAACATTTCTGTTTTCCTGAAAATGTCACACTGATGACATCCTGTAATCTCAGTGATGCAAACCCTTCTCTGGTTAGGGAAGAACATTAGCAAACAGCCTAGGTAAGTGGTCAGAAATGCCCTTTATAACATAAAAATCAATGAAACAGTACTGAAAGCATGCACAGCTGGGAAACATATGCTGAAAATACCCAGGAAACTTAGTTGTCTTACCTGTCAAAAGACATTTCTTTTTGCTAAGCTACACTGTGGATCCTAGTAAATACACTAAAGCCTATGAAATTATCAGATACAATCTACCCCTCTCACAAAATCATCTGTGGCTGAAGCCACCTAGTCTTCCAAATGCACAAGTTTGTTTGCAGCAAGGTTGTCACTAGCTTTCGGGTTCTGTATTTCTACTGTGAAGAGAGAAGCATGTAGCTGAAAACAATGACCAAGGTGAAGGTACTAACCTTGCTTCCCAGGCAGGCAAAAGGGAGCCTGCTGGGAGTGCTTCAGGGCAGCACAAACATGATGGTGGTGGGGATGGACTAAGGTGAAAGCCCTCTGTGACACTGTGACTTGACAGCATCCAAAATATCTCATTCCTCTTTCTCTACATTTTTAAAAATTAAAATAGTCAAAAGCCTGCCAAGCTGCCTTTGTATCACTCTGAAGTCTTAATTAAAGTGTAATGTAGCACAAAGTCATGCTTCCTGAACTTTAATTTGCCTAAGAAGTCATTAATTTGGTACACACCAGTGGGTGGCTATCTTGCTTTCAAGAGGCAGCGATGAGTTGTTAGCCAAACGTGTGTCAAAAACAGTTGATAGGAATCCAAGTGGGAAATGCTACAACCTATGTTGAAAGATTGGAAGGGAAAGGAGGAAAGGATATCGTCTTGTACATTGAAAATATGATATAAAAATTCAGCAAAGACACAAACCAAAATCAAGTCCTTTCCTCTTTTCCCTTCCAGTCTTTCTGTCTAGGTTTATGTTTTAGTAAGGGATGAGTGAGCTGAGCCACGTCTACAGAATGAGACAAAATAGCCAAATATGCAGGGCAGGATAAACGGGAGAACACGTTTGGAGCCCCTGTGGTATTAGTAAGGCTGAGAATGGCAAACTTGGGAAGGAGATGGTAAGAAATGGAAAGGAGGATAGCACATCCTTTATACATTAAAGCAACACTGTTAACAAGTATTAATTTGCTTACCATTGACTAAAGTCAAAGCAAAGCTGAGGCTGGACAACAGTTACAGCCTTAGGACCTGAGTCACATGAAAACACAGTCTTTGCCCTTGCTGACTCCCTGGCTGGTTACAGTTTTCCTATCACCGGCCTAGACAAAGCCACTGTGCCTCTGAGCACATAGGAGATTCCTGGGTAGCCTCTATTTCTGGACTTTCATAATTGAAAGCATCTTTATCAATTAGACACTATTACTAAAATTTGGAACTTGCGTCATTTTTAAATGGGAAAATCTTAAAAGCATTTGCAAGTCTCAGCTCTGACACTTCTGTCTAGTAAGTGTTATCATGTATGGCTATGACATGGTATTAAAGAATATCTCCAGGAAATATTTAATTAGTGAGTCAGCAGTTTCATAACTCAGAGCTCCTCTCTGCCTTCTTGTCGCTGCAATGTTGTAACTTTGCTCTGCATTTCCCCGCCCTGTTCTATGAAGCGCATAAATGTACATTGCCAGTACTGAGCAACCAGTTCAGATTTTTAGTTAACTAAATCATTCAAGTGTTTTAAATCTATTAACAAGCTGGTCATTAAATGAATCACTGATGTATTTCTCAGCTACTCAAGCTAAGGAACTATAACTGATGACCTATAAAAGCATCGGTGTGTTAAGAAAAATTAGCTGGAGAAGAGCAATTGGTCACTTTAGCAGCACCCACCAATCTGAACAGAAAGATTCACCAATGCCAGCTTCAATTAAATTACCAGAAATCAGATTTTGACACAGACTAATGTCTAGGGAAAGTACCATGAAGCTGCTACACAGGCAGCATACATCTCTTCTTCCTTAGGTTACTACTAGAAGATTTTATAGAAGTATTTAAAATGGCTCAAACATGGGAAGCACCAGAGTAAAATCTGCGGTGCAGACTGAGAGAGATGGATTTTAGACCTAGCACTTCTTTGTACGGCGGAACAAAGCAAACCTATGGTCCAACCACTCTGCCTGCTTGGGGACAAGCATAGTTTAGATCCGGGTCCAAATTCTGAGCCCTGGCTAGGCCCACCCCATACAGCAAGAAGATTGAAAATGTTGGCGTTAATGTTGAGCTCCTCCATTGCTCTTATCCAGTGACAAGCGATGCATGGAAGGCCCTGGTCAACCCTCGTGTTGTGAGGGCAGCGGGCAGTGACGGGGCAGTGGGGACAAAGGACAGGGCAGCATGAGGAGTGGGGTGCACAGCCCCATGGTCCACACATCCAGCCAGTGACTGCCGGGAGGAAGTAAAATCAAGAGAAGGGAAGAAGGGAGGCAGGAGTTACCTACCCCCTTATGATCTCCATCAACCGTGGCACTGTGGACCCCCACGTCAGGCACTGCATCCTGGTGGGGCTTGAGACCTTCTGTCATCTACAGCCATCATCACACCAATGTCTAAGTGCTTTACAGCTAAGCCACCCGCTCTTAACAAATGATGTGGTTTTCTGCTTTTTCCTCTTTCCTGGCTCAAACCAGCCCAAATACTCAGCTACAGGCTGCTGGGTGAACCAGACATTTTTCACATTTGCTGGAGACAGTCCCACTCAGGGGTTGCCTTTTGGAGTCATAAATGCACATGGTGTCCCACCACACTGGGGGAGAATTACAGCTTGAAAACCAAGGCACTGTTGAAATTTGCTTGCTCAACCACCCTGAAAAGCAATCTAAAACCTTCCTGTTAACACAAACAGATGAAATTTCTGTCTGACTTGTATTTGTGTGATGTTTGTCCCCATGACACTACATGTAGATGAGGATAGATGGTAGTAAAGTCAGGAGTCAAAGTAGCAGAGGAGAGTAGGAGGGTGCTCACCTACAGCATGAAGGTGCTCCAGCGAGTGAGTGCTTGAAGAGCAACTTCTTTTTTTTTCCTCCTCCTTTCTTTTGCAATCATTGCTTGCTTGACAGGCCCAGACGGAATTACATCACTTCCTAAAACCCATCAAAGAGAGTCCATCTCCTCAAGAAATGCAGCTCAGATGCACCCCGGCAGGAAACAGGAAATGTAAATGTTTGGGTGAAGCAGGGAGCCAGCCGAAGCGCCCCTCGGGTGGGAGCACCGCCAAGGTAACATGCGAAAGCAAAACCTCATCGTGCTGCTTTCAGCCCTGTCACTGGCTGGAGGATCTGCCGGGAATGGTGAGTAAAGAAGCGCCTTTTCCCTCTGAGGTGGGACTGCGTTTCATGCCTGCAGTGCTGGGACCGAGCTGGAGGGCAACACCCTCCAAACTGAGTGCGAGGAGATCTGTGGGGACTTGCTCTCTGCTGCTTTTCGCTGTGTTTACCTGCTCTGTTTTCAGTTCTCTGACTTTTTCCAAGCTTTGACTTTTTTCCTTTAGACCTAACCCCGAACAGCAGCAACCAAATCCTACAATTCCTAAATTGTGGGTGCGTAGGGAACCTGAGTTTCCATGCGGGCCCACCAGGCATTTTAGTTCCAATTTGAATTATTCCTTGCACTTTTTTAACCTCACACACATACTATCAGCATTTAATAGCGAAGTTAAGGACAGAGCATGGATTCCATTCAAAATTTGGCTGCTGCTTTCCATACTCCCAGTGCACTGGAACTGGTTTAACAAAAGATCAGCCGGTTCCGGAGACAAATACTTTGAATTCTCGGCCCCAGAACAAAGTGGTCAGCACCGTGGGTTTAGGTCCTGACCTTCTGAAGAGAAGAATCGTGAGTGGAAAAGCTGCTTGCAATAAAACGCTGAAGCACTGCGGTGTCTTTGCAGAGGCTCTCACCTGTTTGCAGGGGGTAGTTTGTTCCACTGGCATTTTGGCAGCCAGTGACTGAGCAAGACAGGCAGCTCTTTTAGTAAAACCTTGCCAGGTGGTGTTTATATGCCTTTCGGTGTCAAACAAATCACTGCTTTAGTGCCTCAGTGTGGACTAGAAGTGTTTGCTGCCTCTATGCTGCTGTAGCGAGCGGGAGTTCTCCAGAAAGCAGGGAGAGAGGAGGGTCACTCTCAGCTATCACTGGACTTCCTCTATTAAGGTTTTAAAATGCATTGGTGAAATAGGTGGTTTGGTATGGATAGTTTTGCCCTGATAACCATTACTATAAGCAGGGTGTAAAACTGGGCTGCTGGCTCCAGGCATGCTGCTGAGCTGCTTGCAGTCAGGATTCTTGCTTAGTTATAAGAATGAGCTAAGTGAGGTATGAAATAGTTTGGTCTTGTCTGCACTACTACAGCCTTCCTGCATTACAGACATGCTAGGAAAATACTCTGCAAGCACTGAACGTAGCTCAGAACCAAAGTGGTCCGAGGAAAAAATCCTGCCATGGACAGAGCAAAGTGGAGGTCCCAGGGAGAAGGAAGGGCACGATGCAAGCAGTGCAGAGCGATCAGGCTCCAGCTTCCTTAGTTCATTTGCAGTGTACTGATCACTAGTATTTCATCACCATCTCCACAGGGAAGAGGGACGCCTTAGTCCTCAACCTCCCCAGCCCACAGCTGGACCCCCCTTGCCCTTCTTTGTGATGGGCATTAAAGGCTGCACAAAGCACTGGGCAGATACCACATATCAGGTGCTCCAACCCACTGCCTTTAGAGGCTTCCTACTGGTAGGTCCACCCTTAAATTCTAGTTGATTTTGAAATGGTTCCTCCATGAGAGTGAGTCAATCCTGACAGAGCTATCCCAAGCCAGTCCCCAGCTGCTGGGGAAAGGGAGGAAAGCACCCATCAGGAGAAGAGCAGGGTCGCTTGCCCCCCATACAAAGGCAGCTTTTGCTTGTGCAACCAGCCCCCAAAAGAACCTGGGGCTTACTCTGACTACAAGAGTGGGAGGGGTGAAATTGTGAACTTCGGCTTTGAGGGGGGAAAATTGAACTGAAGGGGGAGGAGTTTATGTAGAGGCTTATGTATCCCACAGGCACTGGAGGGTTGGGAGCCCCTCCACTGAGAGCAGCCTCCCAGAGGGATCCTTTGTCTCACCCCTCCTCATTTACAAATCAACAGGGCAGGACCTTTAAAGGAGCTTTATTCCTTCTTCCTCCAGTCCCCGGCACAGCCCTCAACTTTAAAGCAGTCTGCTGTCTAGAAGCCACTTACTCTTATTGCCTATTTTGTATGATTAAATCTTGCAGCATAGACAGATTGAAGCTTTTATAAGTCCTGTTCCTATACCATGCTGGAGCCTTGTAAAACCTTAGCCTTGCCATTTGGATTATGATTAACAGACAGTTTTCTCCCGGCTATGCTGTAATTACTCTAAACCAGCAGCTCTTAGAGCATGCCTGAAGTCTAAGCTCCAGGTGATGGTGTTCACTGCTCAGCCTTGCAGCAGCCCTAAAAACCTACATAGGTGTGTGCTGACCCTAGGAACAAGGATTAAGGCCCTTTACTATACCTTACAGGAAAAGGCTGTGACCCTGCAGCCATTTCCCAGGGTATGCCGTGTCCCGCAGCATTCGGTGAAACGTGGAAAATTGCAGCATAAGTGGTCTGACATGGGGAGCAAGAAAACATGTGAGGGAGAAGAGCAGCAAAACGTGTGAGATCGTGAAGTGGAAGAGCTGGGATGGTTGCAGGTAGTGCTTTCATTTGGCTGTGTCTCTGAGCTGTCACTTAGAGCTGTTGTTCAAAGAAACATTGCTATCAGAGATCCAGACTTTCAGCAGCTTTTACCGTAAGCACAGGCAGGCCATCTGTCTTCGGTAGAGAAGTGCCCTTTAGGTTAAGTCCCCCACTAAGCCAAGGTCTCTAAGGGAGTGATATTTTTGACCTGTTACCCCTAGAGTAAATAACTTGCAAATGGGTTTGAACCCATTAGAGTCACCTTGCTTCTAGCAAAGCAACAACATGAGAAATAAGGATTTGCTACATCTTCTCTTTCCAAAGCGCAGCCCCCTAAAAGCAGATTAAAACCCCTTTCTACTGAACACATCAATTCCTCGTACATATTTACTCCTATTTCTCCCTTTTATCCACACACGCAAGCTTCCACTGTGTTTTATTCAAGTGTTTCAGGGATACTTCAGAAAATCTCTCCTTTACATCAGCAAGATTGTATACTAAATTTCAGTCAGTGACACCAGTCTATTTTCCTTCAAGAGATTTTATGATAGCTGGAGAGCCTCTGGAGCTTTTGAATCTTTAATTTCAGGGTCCTCCTGAGAGCAAGGAGCATCGAGAGATCTGCATCACGGTGAAGTCACACGGGTATCACTGATGCAGAGCTAGAAGGCCACGAGATTAAGTAGATGTGATTAAATGCATAAATTTGTCTGGAAAACCTTTAGTACTGGGGGTGAGAAATGAGACTACAGGTTCACAGTTTGACTCTAAGACGCGTGACTGAATTTGCAACACTGGCAGTTAACGCAGCACTTCAGCTGGATGGCAGTACAGTGAGGAGAAAGCAGTTCCATCATCTATAAGTGAACTTAAACAGTTGTTTCCTCTTTCAGCTCATACCTAGATAACACTTTCTAAGCACCCCATTTTAATAGGATCTTGTCTACAGATTAGCCGTCCTGAAATGTTTGTCCTCCTCATCAGAAGGGCGTACGCACCCAACAGCTAGCCTGCAGGCTTTTAAGGATTCCTCTTCTAGCCTGACTGACACGCGGGACGTGCCGCAACAGGCAGCTGGGCAAGCCCTGGCTACGGCAAGGAACAGCCCTTCTTACAGCAAGAAATGCAGGAAGAGGAACAGAACAGGGATGAGTCAAGCAATAGGAGAGAGGATCATACAGACCACGTGGAGTGGTATGACTGATACCACCAGAGGAATGTGTGTATGGACCACGGTGATAGAGGACCTGGTAACTTTACATTCACAGCTTTACAGCCTTTTCTTGTTTTGTCACCCTCTTGTGAGCCTTCCTTTCACTGCATTTTTATAGCTTATAGGAAAGTTTGGAGAAACAAAAAAATCTCCTTTCAAACTAATAAGCTTGACTATACCATTGACTTAGCTCTTGCTTTTTCTCTATACCATCCTTTCTCTTTTCTGTAAGCAGGCACTATAGTGTAATTTAAAAGATTCCCTATAGAGACCCTTTCCTCAAGTCTGATGAAGAGGCGGCAGGGAGACTGATGATTTTACAGCAGAACCAAATGTGCTGACTGCTGGCTATTTTGCCTTGCCTCCCATCTGGCTGAAATCAGAAACCTGTTTGCCTGCTTACTTCAGTGGGAAGCTCATATCGCCACCTCTGTGTGCTATGGCACAAACCTCAGAGGAAGAAATGCTGCAACAACAGAAATACTGTTTGTTTGTTTGAGATGCAGTTGTCTGGACTGCAGTCTGTAAAGCTGCTGGGTAGATGCAACTCCGCTTCCTTTGAAAGGCAGGCTTGGGAGCGACAGGCAGAAGAGCTAGAGGGAGGTGTGTTGAGGCAGCAGGTGAAAAGCAGGAAATAAGAGCAATATCCTTGCAAGAACATTGTGCAATTGGCTGCCCTTCTGCTGACAGACTTATTTAATTCACTTGCGGAAAAGATCTCTGTAAGAGGAAATGGTGTTCACAGAAGAGATGCTGGTTTACTCCTGAAATTACGCAAAGTGAACAAAAATACGTGGCAGCAAGGTCACTCCCTGTGATTTGCCATCTTCTTTGCCTAGAGACTAGAAAAGGTAATTCTATTTCACACAAAGACAAATGATTTGAAATCTGCTTCACAGCCCCAAACCAGGCAAATAAAAAGTACCAGAGACACTAGAAAAGTCTCTCTTGAAATCAAACGCAGCATACACTGCAGCTGAAAGTTCAGCACTGCACTTAATGAGGTGTGACTGGTTGCTTTTGCTTTCAAGTCACACCACGCTTTAGACATTTGAAAAATCCATTTTAGCTCTCAGAGTAAATGAAAAATAAAGGTATTTTCCCCACAAACTTTCCCATTTGTACTATATCAAGCAATGGATTTGTCAGCATATCAAATGCAGCAGATGATAGGTTTCAAGGGCAATGGCTAGAGAAGGAAAATGAAGCAAGGTCATTGATGCAGTTTGGTGGGGCTGTGGTGGTCTATCATGCCACGGTTTGTAGTGCGGACATCTCTAGTAATATCTCCCTGCTCCCAGCAACAGCAATAGGAACAGAGAAGCTGCAGGCACTGGGGACTATAAACTACTTTGGCAAAGAAAAGTCAAGTGGCCAAACTAATAATGGAGAGGAGCTCTCCCTCCCATCCCCTGGAACAGGATGAAGGACAGCGAGCAAATCATGGGAAGGGGTGGAGAAGCACACATGTAAAGGGGTCATTACCTGCAAGGAAGGGAGAAATTATGTTTTGCTCTTGACTGAAATATTAAATACAGAAGAAAATGACAGAGAGACTACCGATATGAAGTGCTTTGCCACTGAACACCTCACATTTTCATTGTTGTATTATGGTGAAAGAGTCTTGTGACCATTGTAGTATTAAGTACTATATTCAAACATCAGGTATTATTTATTAAGTATTAAAATTCTTTCCCAGTTTTTAGGAAAGGATGAAACAATCGTGCCTGAGTGATAAGCATGGCTTAAAAATCTAGATAAATTATTGCTGTCATACTCAATTTTATTCATTTGAAATTGGGTTTCCTGGAATATGGTCTCATGAGATACTCATCTCCTCTTTGAGACAAATCTGACAGGAGAGGAGATGCTGCAGAGTGGATTAAGCAAGAGCTAGCACTCTAATCCCAGTTTTTCTCTTTCACTTGGCGTCCCTGAGAAGGACAGCATCCATGTCCTTCCGATTTCTCATTTGTAAAATGGAGATAACTGCTCATCTCTCAGGGCCATTATGAAGATTAATGTGTTTACAAAAGCATTTAAAATGCTAAGTACTGCTGGTTCCAGTCCTGTGAGATTGAAAATGCCAGCACTAAAATGCTGAAAACCTTAAGCTCTTGCTAACTGTAGTGGAAACTACGGCTGCCCAGCATTTTATGAGAACAGGGAGAAACAGGTCATTGCAAAAGTCATGAAATCCCATCCTGCTTTATTGCATAAAATGAGAGCTGTAGCACACCAACATTGTATCTGAAAGGGCAGATAACAAAAACTCCTCATTTAATTTCATGCTAAGAAAATTACTGAAGGCTTTGCATTTGGAAACATGCTTGTGTAATTTACCTAAGGACTGATTCCTGCACCTTTGGTTTCAACAGGATTTTTAGCATTAGCACAGAATAAGTATCAGCCCTGAATTTGCTGTACTTGTGTTGAACTTTAAATTCCATGGCAGTCAGCAGATTTTTAATTAGCCTCAAATAAGGCTTGTTTCAGTATTATTAATATAGCAAATTTCAGCCACCTTTCTTGCAAAATGCATGGTAAACAAGACCAAAACCCCCAGCCTTAGCACATGTGAAGCATTACCAGCACTGACTCTCTACCCTATGCTCCTTTGGCCAGCCCATAGGATTGGACAGAGGAGCAGTTAATTGCACCTGTATCCGGTAAAGTCCCCATGTTAGTACCACCTCTTCACATCCGGGCAGAAGTGAAAGTCAGCTGCTTCTGCAGGCTTCAGACTTCTTTTCACCAGTTCTGTTTTTCACAGTGAAACAAATTTAAATTTGAGAAAGAATCAGGGAGGTGAGTGAGCTGGAGGAATTCGTGAACCAGGGATAATGTTCTCTCTGAAGAGAGCACTAACTCCTTGGGTAAGGGGAGGGATGAAAGAAGTTGCAGCTGTACATGCCAAGGCTGAGGAGCAAAGCAGGATAGTGTAGTTTACTGAGAAGCAGAAGACTTATGTGAGAGTGAAACCAGATGCCAACCTGCAGGGAAAAAAATCTATTTGTGCAAGACAGCTGCGTGCAGACAGACCACGCACACTGACGTGTCCCAGTAAAAGTCAGCTGAAGAACATGGTCAGGACTGGTAAGATTTTGTGACGAACTTGCAACTTAATTATACATGTGATGCCCCAGACTCCAGGCTCCAAATATGATGTCTGTGGAGCATCTGCTGATTTCTTTTTAAGACATCAAATATTTACTTTTCATCAAATGAAAAGTTGATTTGATGAAAAAAAAGGTTTTTTTTTTTTACTTTTCATTTGATGAAAAGTAAATATTAAAGCTGTATACTTTGACTCACTGATAACACTAATAAAATCCACAAAATACTAAGTTGTCCTCATATATTTGGCAGGCTTTGAAAATGATGGTTCAGGAGATGGATCACCGATATTACCCACTGTTGCAGTAACGCCTCCTGCTACACATTCTTCCACCGCAGATGACCACGAGCCAGTACTTGGCACTGCAGGTGCTACTGAAAGCGGCTCTGAAGCAAGAAGTACTCCAAGTACTGAACTGGATACCGTAAACGATCAGGACAGCCTAGAAGCAGCAGAACAGTCTATCTTGATATATGTTGTCCCTGTCGTGCTGCTGGTCCTGCTGATTTTGCTCATCATATTTTTTGTATTACACCATAAAAGGAAAAAGTCTAAGCAAGGTAAATTTGTCTTCTCATGCATCAGAAGGATATTTTTAGGACATGCTTGACATTAACAAAATGTTATTTGGAGGCCTGGAATGCCACATTTAGGATGTACTTCTCTGGCTGTAGCTGGACATTTGACAGAGAGGAAAGGGATCCACCAATGGCCAGCAGCACCTGGGCACACATCCCTCCTTGGGTGGGAGCTAGTTCTGCTCCTGCTCACACTGCACGCTCATGGGAGCCACAAAACAAGCCCCAGCTCCTGGCAATGCTGGGAATGGTGTATGCTTACAAAAGCTGTCTTTATACTTGATTATTTCATGCAAGGCGAATTTAATGCTTCTATTGCCTATACTGCCCACAAGGTAAAGCTGCATCAATAAAATAAGAAGAAGCAGAACCATTTTAAGGAACACTTCTAAGGGATCCTGTAGGGTGGTGGCAGCTATGAAAATACCACAGTATGAGTTAGGAATCCCATGGTCAGAGCGGCTGGGTGCTATGATAGGGCGAGCAGTGCTTCCAAAAGGTACCTATATCTTGGTATAAGATTGCAAAGAAATTGGTAACTTGGAGAGTCAAGCCACAGAAAAACTGAGGATTAAAACCACACAGTTGGTAAGTGAAGTCCTGAAATGGTCATATCAGTGTCTCTATAGAACAAGAGTGCAGCTATAAGCTCCTCATGTTGAGCAGTGACATATGCTCAACGTGGATTTAAAGTCCATTTTTCAGGACATACCTTAGGCTGCACATGCCTTATCACTGGGTTATCCTCATAGCAAAATCTGAATTCACAACCAGGTACTCAGTTGCCTGCCTGTTTCTGGATGACCTGAAATGCAAGTACAGTCTTCAGAGGGATGGGAAACATAGTGGCTTGCAGGAGCACAATCCTGGGATCTCTTGCCCTGTGCCTACTTGCTCGGAGCTGAGATTTTGGGCATCCTAAAAGCAGGGGCAAAAAGCTCTGTGGCCCTGGGATGGCTCTGCAGTCTATGAATGTGCTGGAACAAGTGGGAGGCATCAGTACCCCCGCAACAATGAATTAAAAATAGGCTGATTTAACACAGTATACAATGTGAAACCTATATGGAGTTCTTAATTCTTTTTTGAGGGCACTTAATTCCTAGAGGGGAAGTCATTTGTCTGAATAATGGCTGTAACACTATTCCCCCCTGCTTCCTCCTCCCCCATCTTTACTTTGTCATAGGGTTGTAACAAACTTGGGATCCTTTCTGACATCTGGCTAGTTCAGCTTCATTTGCCTAACTGAGCTTTAATCTGCCATGCAAGTCCATCCCCTCCTCTTCTCTCCATGAGCAGCTCCCAGAGTCTCCAGGCAGAGACGGATTGCCTGCATGTCATCTGCATCAAAATGTCCCAGCACTTCAAGTAAATAATTTTGCAGCAGCGGTTTCTTTCCAGGATACGATTTCTCTCACGACATCTGTTTTGCTCAGGGAAGTGAGCATCTGCCCACTGCAGTGCTAACAGTTGGTTTCCTCCCAGCATGACTGAGCTAAATAATGCGCTGCTTTTAGTGTGCTCGAGATTAAAAATAATGGGTTCCTCTGATAATTACAAACAGGATGAGATGCTTTGTCTTTCATCTACAACTATTATGCCTTTTGAAAATGAAACCTGTTTTACATGACACTATTTGAGGCTTGCTTGCAGTCTGGACAATTTACATACAAAAAGCAGAACTATGAACACCAAGTTTTTTCTTTTCCAGATGAGCTGGGAAGTGAAAATGTGAAAAGGTAAGGTTTATGACCATCATTTTTATTTTTACTATAACAGTGTATTACGATTTTCAGCTCCTTCACTGCCCGTTTTAATTTAACTGTACACTAAACACCATTACCTTTTGCCATCAATTACTCCAGTTAACTATCTCTAGAGGTGGCTGAAGTGCAACTTCATTATCTAGCTGAAGGTATAAGACTAGAGCAGGAGAACAGGAGTTATGGCGGCCAAGGCGAGCACTGCCTGCAGCCACCCAACGCCTGACCTGGGCACTCCCAGCTCCACCAGCCACAAGACACCACCACCCATACAAGGTGCCCCACAAGCAAAGGGGATCAGTTCCCAGGCTCAGCACAGGCTTTTACTATTCAGAATAAGCTCTGTGCCTTGCTCCCCTGTTTTTCAAGTTTGTCTTCTCACTGTGAGTTGAGGCAGAAAGGCTCACCCAGCTCCCATGGAAGCAATGCCTTCACTGCTGGCAAAACAAGCCAAAAGCTGTGCGGCTCTTAGAATGATAATTTTATTGTTACCTTCTATTTAGCAAGATGGAGCTCACCAATGCTGGAAGTTATTAAATTGGCTTGACAGGGCAGGGGTGGGGTGCTAAAAATATTTTTAATACCATGTGACTCCAGGAATGATCAGCAAAGAGAAGCTAAACAGAAGCATTTAAATAAATGCAGAGTTACTCTACTCATGACCTTTCCTTATGATGTTGCTGCCAACAGTCACAGCTAGGACAAAACTCCAAGCCCTCTGCTTTTATCACTGGAGCAACAGGACTTTTTCCACATGTTCCAGCAGATCAAACTATTTCAGTTTTCTATTTACAGAAGGGACAGTTCTCAAGGAGCTGCAGTAGTCCTGTGCTCTGGCATACCCTGGGCTGCACCTTCCGAGTCCCTCTGTATGCAATGTTCCACCCAGCCCTGCCTCTGCCCAGGACTGGCATCTCACCACTGCTCTTTTGCATCTGTGTGCAGCCATTTCATTCACACCAATTGGGCTGACATCTTCTCAGATTACTAGGCTAGGATAGCTTTCCAGAGTTTATTCGTGTGTCTGGAATTATGAAAGGCTCATACAAAATTACTAAGTTGTAAGTTGTTGGAATTAGCATTTTGTGTAATGCCTTTTTTCCCTCCCTCCCTCCTCTCAAGTCCTATTTTTGAAGAAGACACACCTTCTGTTATGGAGATAGAAATGGAAGAGCTTGACAAATGGATGAACAGCATGAACAAAAATGGTACACGGTAACCCCTCTACTCCATTACCCCTCTCATTCTAGCTGACGTAGATCCCATGAATACAAAATACCTTACATTGATTTTTTATGTGTGTCACTCCTTTTCCTACAACATTTTTAGTTGTTTTCTTGGCTCCCTACTACTAAAATAGCAGTATAAATGTCAGAGGTAGAATTCTTGAGAGTATTATTTTAGCTTGTGTGGGAGCTTATTTTTAACATATGATAGAATATCATAAATGTTTTGAGTATCCAGTAGACACTTCTATTAAACACGTATAGCTGTGAACAGTATTTATATTTTTAAATACGTTTTAAGTACTAAGCACTAGTTTCTCTGAAGCATCTAGTCCTTTCAGCCTTCAGAGTTTCTACACTTTTGTGCTCCACATTGTGCTATTGTAGATGCATTTACTCATAGTTCAGACCACCATTTACTTAAAATTGCTGCCTGGATCCTATGAATACATCCCTCCCCTCTTTGAGTCCTTTCCCTAACTTGCCATCTCTACTGCATGAAGCACAAGCCGCTCTTGGCTGCCAGCACCATTCATCATCTACATCCTCTCTGGCTCATCTATCAGCCCATGAAACAATTAGTACCTGAGGTATCTAACACCAGCAGCATCTTCAGCTCCTTCTTAACTTGAAGTACCTTTTATTCCCTCCCCCCCTCCCATTTTCCTCTCAACTGAAATCTGGTCAAAATCTCTAAGGGCCCTGCATCCTCCTTCAAGGCTCTCTTCAGAAATCACAGGACTTTGATATGAATTAAGAAGCCTGATTTCAAACTGCTAACAGCTTTTTACTGACTAGGAAATGCTGAAATGTCACTTTATTTATTTATTTATTTATTTTCATTCTTCGTTTCTTGCCTTATATCCAAACAGCTCATTGGCCTGACCTCCTAGGGATGCTTTGTTTTTCAGGACATAAAACTCTTTGGAGCATTTCTTTGCATCAGCACAGTGCTCCACATGACAGGGTTTTAACCTTCGCGGTCCGTAAGCTCTAGCAGAAAACGTGCTAAGTGGCAGTAATGAACTAGAGGCATTAAGTATAGTACATGGGGAACCAATGCTGTAAATTATTTTTTGAGAGTTCTGTGGACAGAAGGGAGAAAACAGTTTACATATGTGAGGGGTTTTTTTTCTTAATGCTTCCTAAACCCCAGCCCCAAATTCCCAGCTGGACTATAAAGCATAGGTGCAATTATAAGCAGTAGAAGGTTAACAAATAGTCCTCCCCATGGCTGTTTACAGGAAACAGTCCTCAGAAGTAGTTCATTTGTATAGGTGTGCATGAACAACTGAAAGATACGTAATAAAGAAACTATGGCAACACCTATCAAAGAGAAAGGAGGATTTAAACTGTATCATTTATGCTATGGGAACCATACTATTTTGCAGATAAAAAGGGGCAGAAAAGCATTTGCAGTTTTACATTCTAGAGAGACTGCATGCTAGAGTTGAAGCAATTTTGACGTGTGTGGAAGAACCACAAAGAATAACTGTAGTCTTTTTTCTTACCCTCTTTCAGCTGACTGTGAATGTTTGCCTACTGTAAGAGAAGAAGAAAAAGAATCCATTGCCAATCCAAGGTACTTTTACTTCATAATATAATTTGAAGAAATACAGTCAATGTCATTCCAAAATAATCTATTTTTTAATATATAACTATAAATAGGTAAATTCTTTGGTCTATTTAAGTTTTTATGGAGAGACTTTGATTTCAGTTTATAAGGTTTGACACTCTTATTTCTAAACCAGTCTCCGCCTGTAAATTGCACGGCTAAATAATCTTGTGGTTGTAAACCTGTGCGAGACAGACAACCAGATGGCACAGATGGAATTTCACTTGCTGATCAGACTTTAGTCACAGCTTCTCAAGGTGTTAATACAAGCATTGAGCATAGCTTCCTTGACATTCCTCACCGGCACGGACACCCCACTCCCTCTGCCAGTGGGTGCCCATAGGTCCTCAAGAGCCACTGCCCGATGTTTTGGCTGGAGCTGTGACCTGTGGGACAGGGGTTTGTCTGACACAAAGAGAAACCCAGAGGATTTTCCCAGTGTCCCCATGCAGCACTCCCCCAGAGCTGGCTCATGGTCCAAACAGAGATCCCAGAGGGATGTAAAACCACAACCCTGACAGCTTGTAAACTTAAAAACTTTCTGGCTGGTTTCCTCAGGATTTTGGCCAGAACCCCTAAACTCCTCTCAAACTCCCATTTTCTCTAATTAAAAATTCTGGTTCCAGCTGGAAGCAACATTACCCTTTCCTGCACACTTGTGTTGCAGCTGCATTCTGGGGAGTGGGCAAAGCAGCTGCTCTGTGCCAGGTCACAATAACAAACAATTAGACCATCCTGTGTGCCAAGAAAATCCCTGGTGCAGTGGAAGCAGCAGATGTAAGCAGGCAAGAGTGGAAGCAGGCAGGGGTGGAAGGAGGAGGACACAAGTCTTCCCCTTCCCGTGGCACCAGGTAACTCAGCTCAACATGCCTCTGTTGGAGCTGCATCTCCCATTGCACACTATCATAGTAACTCAGAAAAGAGGAGAATTGGGATTTCTTGATTAGGAGTGGAATAGCAGTGATTTTAAATCATCACTGCTGGAGAGCCTGCAACTCCAAAGCTGCAGTTTCAGGATAGCTTTCGGATGGAGCTGCACCACTGCACCTATTTGTATTTAAAAGGTTTCTGCTCATGCGTATTGCAAGAGAAAATTGATGGAGTGTGTGGATTATTTATTTTTTTTAAGACTTAGACCCTAGGTTCCAAATGCAACCAAGCACAGTAATTTTACCCTAAGCAGCTGGAAAAGATGCTGGATTCACTAGCCATCTGGGTCTTCCCCTCCAGCCCCTAAATGATAACTCAGAGGGTGGGAATTATTAAGGAGAGGCAGCTGCACAGTGGTTCTCTAAAAACAGATTTGCTGAGCATACCACTAACTATAGCAGGGAGTACAGGACAAAGTGTGCTTCAATCATGTGTTAACACAGAAGTTAGTCGTGCTATAAAAAGCTTTTTAGTCGCACCACCACCCTGAACACTGTTTACTTCTACTAAACAGTTCTTTTTCAGAAAAAAAAAAAATCCTCATGACCTACCAGCTTGACTGGCATTCTAGATACCATCCTTGCTAAAGCACTTTAATACTGCATTTGCATTAACCCCATCAGAAGACAAGGTTTCTGCTCTTGACTGGCAAAACGTATCTTTGGGCTACACCCTGCCTCAAGTTCCTCACCTGTAAAATAGAGATATTGTCACTTCAAAGCACTATAGTGAGGCTTAAGCCTTGATGCAAAAAAGCAGCCCTGTTCGGATAAGCATGCTTCAGTCAGAGTGAAGTACACACATTATTTCAGCATATTTTCTTATGACTGGTATCTTAGGATCAGACTGCAGAGAAATTTATGCCTCTGAGTTGCAGGAAGGCAAACAAATGCAAATAAAAAGAGATTTATCTCTAAAATATTCAGAGCTGCTCAGACAAAGGATATTAGTTGAATAGAAAGTACAAAATTATTAGGTTCAATTTCAGATTCTGACAGACTCCTTTGTTTGAGCAAGTTTCCTCCTAAATTATGGTAATTCCTCTTTTGGATTTTATTGATTATATTCAATATGGGAAACATCTCAAGCCCTCACTGAACACAGCTGGCTGAGTGTTGTTTTTCTGCCTCATAAAGATGGTGGGGGGAGTTCATGAAGACCCAAATGCTTGAACTGTGAACTGATTTTGATAAGATAGCATTTTGAAAACATGTAAGACTAAACATTTCAATAATGACATTTTGACATTTTCAGAATGCAACTTGTTCCAAAACTACTTTTCAGAGTAAGTGACTTTTTAATATAAAATTTTAAAAGGTTTAAAGAACAAAGTCCTGTGGTGGTGAAATATTTCTAAGAAGTTAAGTGTTTCCCTTATCTCAAAGCTACTTTTTCAAATTTCATTTTACATGAAAATTTGAAACATGCTTCCTTTCGAAAAGATTATCTGAAATGGTGGGATTTCATGGTAAACGAAAAAATTTACTCTCATTTCTGCAATTGAACCTAATCAGACCAAGATCTTCTGCTTTTTCTGACCAAACTCTTAGCTGAGTAAGTAATGTCAGAATAAGAACTACTTACAGATAAATGGATATTTGCAGCAGCTTTTTTGAGAAAGTGAAGTAAAATGAAAAAAAACTATTATTATGGCAAAAATTTGTACTCATGATCATCAAGGCTGCAGATTTGTGCACAAGAGGCAAGATATGACTGCCTGAGCTCCTTTGTAGGTTAAGGTCGTCTGCCTTGCACATAAGCTAAGTTAAAAATATATACATATATTGTTTTAAATATATATATTAAAAAATGTATATTCATCTTGCCTTTGAAACCTAGTGCTAAAATCCTGCTTGTGCCTGAGCAGAGAACCACGAAATCTCCCCAGCCTCACTGGAGTTCCCATCCTGTGCATGCAGGAGGGAGCGGGCAGGTGGGCACAGGCAGGGGCTGACACTCCTGTGCTGCACAAGTGGGTGCAAGACCAATCTCTTCTCCAGGGACCTTTACTCCCCTGGCAAAACAGAAGCACAGCCTGTCCCCTTCACAGCACAAGGCTTTGTAGGCTGCTGAGTACCATGAACCAATCCCCCCTTGCTTTATCATACCGCCTGAGGGAGTTTGGTTTTCCTTGGGCACCCTCCTAATCTTTCTGTCTGAAAAAGGGTGGCTTTCTTACGGGGAGATGTTCTGGGCAGGGAATAAGTTGGTACAGAAAATTACTCTTTTCTTAGCTGTGCTTCAGTTTGTCAAGGTACTTAAAACACATGTAAATATTAGGATTATGAGTGGCCCTTTTAACTTCAGAGGTGGTTTAAAACCCTGCTGTTAATGCTGACTGAAATCTGACTAGCTGATAAAAAAAAAGTCACATTTGAATGTTGGCATGAACCAAACATCATTAATAAAGCACTAGGGAGCAAGTTAGGTAGGCAGAAACCAGAGGGATAAAGAAAATTCACCTGTCATAAAGCCAGATTTAATACAAAAATTCCATCTCTAAAACACTACCCTCCCCTGTGGAAAGAGGGCAATTTGATTGCTCAGTTCTCACCTGCGAGCAGGAGAAAGGGGGCACCAGGTAGCACCTAACCAGCACAGAAATAAGACCAGCCCATGCTGCCAGCATCTAGCACCACAGATGGGGTCATTTGAAGCACTGCATGGCTGACACATTTGTTTTGATAACACCTTCTCATGGACTCCAGAGATACTTTTGCATATTATTTCCTGCTGAGAAAACTAACCCAACAGCATGACACTGGTGTGTTTCTTTCTTTTCCATGTATATGCAGTGATGGTGAATCATGAAGTCACAACAGCAAAAAACTGGTTAAAGTGAAGCAGTGCCCAAGCTAACTATCCTCCAGATATTGGATGGACTGGATTTACATAGAATTCATCTCAAACGGCCAGAGAAGCAAATGCTTTTGTTGTGTTCTGCTACATAGTCTTCAGAAAGGAAACATCACCAAGGGGAAGGAAAAAGAAAAAGGAAAAGCACTATAGTAAGATCAGGGGCTGATTTAAATTCCTTCGGCAATGAGAATCACCTCACATCAAGAGAAGCCTTTCTTCCCCCCTAAAAGTGTTCAAAATAGTTCCTGTTTCTGTCTAGTTCTTCAGTCGTGTATTGTGAGGCACTTAAAACCACTTCTGTTCCAAGTTTGGTGGGCTTGTATTTTTTTTTGTGGGTGGTTGTTTTTGTGTTGTTTTTACATACAAACAGCATCCATAATTCTGGACTGCCCTGGTTTGGTGGATGTGATGCTCATGCCTATGCAATGTTCGGTTTTCAATGTGCTTTTTGGTAATGGTGCACTGATTTGCACAGGGCATCTGCTGGGGAGGTACCAGACTAGGACTGACAGACCAGCTCTGAGAACAGAGCAGCTGAAAAGCCTCTCAAAAGATTTGCCACAAGTGACTGCAGCCCAGTGAGGGGCATGGTCTTTGTAGCGTGCTTTTTGGTTTTCAAATTAAAAGCATTGGAGAAGTGGAAAATATTGTTTTGAGATTGCCTTTCAGTTCACTATCTTCACAGATTAGTACCTTGGGCTACCTCTCACCATTTATCCCTCCTGCCTGGCCAGTGCTGTTTCTCTAACAACCACCTGCTTCAGGAATACTCAACTTGAAAACTCTTTTTTTTTTTTTTTTTTTTTTTTAAATGAAAGGTTGAAAAATTGAATAATAGAGTACTTACACCAAACAAGTTCAGGTAAGTACAAGTTATGCATAAGTACTTGGTCAAGGTTTTAAGATGCAGTAAGATTTCTGCTTCTTCTGGTTTTGAATATTGAGGTTGCAATATCTGAAAGACATGAACTCCTGAGTGTGCCTGGTCATCTTTAATTACACTGGGAAAAAAAAAGACTCCTTAGATACCTCAAGGTGAGAATATAAATGTTGTAATTGCATTCATTGATCTTTAGGTGGCACGACTCTTATGGGTGTAGTTTAAATATTTAACACACATATGAAAGTGGATCCTTGCCTGTGCAAAGCTTACCCCACCTTATTCAAAATATTAAATTCACATCCTACTGTATCTCATATCCTGCCCTATCATATCCTACCTATCCTCATCTATTTAAATACATACTTTCTTCCCACTCAATACATATTTAATATGATTGGGTTTGTTTTGCCTGCAAATATTTCACTACTATGGTACCATGCATAGCTTGGTTAAAGACAGCAAACAAAAACCTCAAGCCTCTGGGATGCCAGCTAAGTGTCACTAGCAGCCGACACACAGAGGAGGCTTCAGCTTTGAGTAACTGAGGATGTGTCAAAATATAAAAGGAAAAAATATTTACAGCTAACTATATTCATTCATGACTTGACTAGTAATTTCCTCAAAGAGCAAAAGATCTCTTCACTGTTCCAAAAGAATTTATTGCAAATATTGGATTTAATCTGTGAGCAATGGTAAAATAATTTTCCCTGCTTAGATGATTAAGTTTGAAAAAAGTTTAAGCTCATATTTCACAATTTCTTCCTTCAAAATATTTTCAAAAGTTCCTGGCAGTAAACTTGTTTCCCAGAATATTGATTTAAAATAATGCAATGACAAGAGGAAAAAAAGTGAAAGACAAATTTAGAAAATTTAAAAAAGTGGAAGTTAGTATTTTCTGGTAGCAGCTGTGTTAGCAGCTTCTTCCCAACAAAGATGTAATGCTCAGACTTCCTGCACTTTGCAAAGCAGTAACCTGAAGACGCCCAAAACAGAGAATGTTTTCTTTAACAGTACAAGGTAAAAAGATGTATTTGGAGACCATAAACTGCTGTGGGGCTGGAAGGCAGTTGATGGTGACCCAGCAGTCTGCAACACCCATGGCCAGCAGTGACTCTCACCCTGCCTTGCTCCAGCCCATGCGGCTCTGCACCCAGCAGCCACCAACTTCTCCCTTAAGGGAGCTGAAGCACAGCTGGAACATGAAGAATTGGAGTCCTTGCTTTTATTTTATTACTTCTGAAAAACAACCAACCCCTGAAAGTGACATTATATGGCATAACTTAGTTCTGACATGCTGATGATCCTTCACCCTGTCCTAGCCACCATCTATGACAGTGCAAATCACTAACAGTCTGCTACAGCATTTGAAAAGAGGCTGTGTCATGCATGTTGTTGGTTTGGCCTTAATGTTAATTCTGGATGGTCCTTCTGCCAGATAAAATGCTGTACAATTTCAAGTAAGATTCTTAGATTTAGTTTCACTTAAAAAACCCCAAACAAACCTTTAAGTGAACGTATATTTTGTAAACGCCTGTTAATAAGCATTGATTCTTAATCCAGAGTCTATGATTGATCAATGTCTATATCAATCTTTAAAATCAGTTTTGCCCATAACTACGGTCTAGGTTAGACCTTTATAATTATCCAGATTACACCACTTACCCTCTCTAAAATCTGGCATGCCAGGAATATTCTTTTCCTCTTCGGGAACTTTCTATGCATTTAAAAAACCACAAAACAATGCTTCGGGCACTACCTTGGCAAATTCTGGATATACATTACCTGTATCTGCTGCTTTTTAAAAGTATAAATCTCATAGCTGGTGAGTTACTATTGAAAAATATAGCATTTCATCAAATCTTGCCTGGCATCGAATCCTGTCCTCCCCATGTGAAACAGACCAAGTGGCAAGTAATTTGCATTCCGGTATAGTTATGAATATTTCTAATAGATTGCCTCAGTACTAGACAAATATAATTTTTAGCATTTCTATTTTCCCTAAACATTTTTACATCCTTGTTATTCTTCCCCTCTGAACAGAAATGCTAGTCAAACAATGGAGGGAATCAGTCATTCATCTGACACCTTGCTCCAGCTCTGCACTTTCCCATTTCACCCTTCTGGTCTCTTCCTTTCATCTTCATTTTTACACTAACTTCTGCATTTGTCACAGCCATCACCCAACATGTACTCACTCAGGTGACAGCTGAGTTGCTGTGGACCCCAGGTTCATGGGCGGAGCGCCAGCCAGCATGGTCACTGCCTTGGCTCCTCTCCTCCCTCACTCCATTTGGCATTTCCCTTTCCTGCTCACTTGTGTGCCCCTTGCACTCTTGTTTGGTTTACACTTGTCATCAGTTCCTGGTCATTTCCTTTTAGACACAGTTTTATCGCAATATTTTAATCTTGTAGGTGGGCTGAATTATAGGGGATTTAGACCATTTTACTCCTACATTAGTACAGCCAAAACATTATAATATTCCAGTTTACAAGTATTACCTTTACATCATCTGTTGATGCACCTAAATTTTCCCTAAATGATGCACACAGTCAGGTTCCCTAACGCACAGAAAAAAGGAGGACAACCAGACAGCAGATAAGATACTAGGACTTATTTTAATATTACCATGCACTACACAGTATTTATGCCTTTGCTGCAATATCCTCATCATCAGCCTGATCTGAACTGACCTATCTCACCAGCTTGCAACATATATCACCAACTGATAAGTCATCACCCCTGAGTAGATATTGAGAATAAGTATGCAAAGTCACTTTTACAAAGTATTACTCAAATGTTAGCAAATGCAACAATCCCCAGAACTGTTACCTCCTCTTCCATTTCCTTCAAATATTTCAGTAGTTATCCAGCACTTCAAGATAATTTGACATCTAATTTATAGTGTGAGCACTTTTTGTCCTACAGAAGGCAGAAAAGCTATGGATTGAAAGGAGGAATTTTTTGAGAAAGATGTGGCTAGAAGGAAGAATAATTAAGTACCAACATCTCTGCTACCTATGCTAAAACAGTAGCTTAACAGAGAATTTAAAAACACACCAAACACCACACCACAGAAATAGCTCCTCCATAAAGTTACAAATGTAAGGTTACTTGCATTGCCAGCAGTTAACCAATACCATAGTAGTCCTGCACTTGTAACTCTAATACTAACCTCAGCAAAAAAGAATGTGGTTTTTAGTTTCTAGGTAGTCACAAGTCACGGATCCACAGATAACTCTTGATCCAAGATAAAAAAATTGTTTTGTAATGCTAAACCCGATGGAGGTCTATAAAAAACCCACTTTTGTTTACTTTCTATATAGGAAATTGCTATATGTGCAACAGCAAATAGCTGTTTCAAATTATTTTGTAATGTAAATATTTCAAAGTCATAATATTTCTTAATTATATATAAGAGTTTGAGACTTTTAAAGAACTTCTAATAAAGGTATACAACAGTTTTAGTCTCTACAGGTTCTCTTCTCTCCACAGTCCTGCTAATCCATTCAAGTCAACGGGTGCTAATTATTTGTTATTGATATCAAGATTACTCAGGCCTTAGAAAATGTACAAAGATATATGGGGTACATAGGTATGTTACTCATCAGCTCTCAAATTCAGACTAAGAAATTGCTAGTGCACTAGCTTGTTCAATTACAGAAGTGCTTTGAAATTAATTTTACCTAAGGAAGAAAGCTGCTTTTATTTTATTATATTTTTGTTGGGATATTCCAGATTGTCTTTATCAACAATCATATTCTGGCTCCAATGAAATTGGTGATTACCTCCATGATTTCTCCTTGGGTGACTGTAGACATCTATCAACATCAACCATTTCCCAGGTCATTCCAGTTAAGCACCAAAAAGGAGTCTCCAGATTAATAAAATTGGTAAAATAATTTTCAGTGGATAATAAAAAAAAAAAAAAAAAACCAACAGAAAACCAAAACCCAAACAAAAAAAAAGAGATTATTTCCAGAGAGATTTCTAAAAGATTAATAAAGCAGAGCATTACTTTCATCCATTTTTGCAACAGACAGTTTCATTAGAGGGGAGCAGAATGGCCCAGGAGTATCCAGAAAGTTGAAATCAGTCTTGATTCTGTTTAATGCTTTTCATGTGCAAGCCACCTCAATATGAGACCATCATAGCAATGACCAGGGAGAAACTAGTTCTCCTCCAACTCCCGGAACCTTCTCCCTTCCCTCTCCCCAAACATCACATGGGCAAGAAATTTGTCTCTGGCACAGGTACGGACTCAAAAAAAATCTGTATTTTGGGGCAATGCATGTCTAGTTCTCTAGGGAAGTGCTAGGGAGGACTTTACAACAAAGCCCCAGAAGCAACTCCCCATCCCCAGGCACTCACTCATGCCCCTCTATGCCCCTATTAGTACCTCCTCCAATGTACACTAAAAGGAGGCTGGAAGGGTTCCTGGGGGAACTGGTTTGGCAAGAGGAGACAAGGTAGCCAAGTGAAGGTGTTCCTGCCTATGATGATCTTTAAGGCTCCTTCCAACCCAAACCATTCCATGATTCTCTGACGGATGAGCAAAGGACAAATCCTGCACCAACATCATCAACATACACGGTAATGCACTTACTTTCTGCTTAGGTTTTAAGAAAGGCTAAGCTATGCTTTCTGGGAATACTAGTGAAGAGAAAATAGCAGCAGTATAGTCTGACCTGACAATGAAGGGCAGCACCAGCCACTTTCTAACAAGCTGCTATGCCCTTCCTGCACATGGTTGCTTCAGGTCTGGTTTTGCACTGGATCAGTTTCCTGGCCTGATTTTGGGTGGGATCCCATATGCTGTGGACTGGGAGTGCTTTCCTACTACTACACAACCCTCCCAGCAGACATTGCAGAGGGGTGCATAGCAGGGACAGGCAGCATCATCATCCCTCTCTGCAATGCAAAACAGTCTTGGGGCAGTTGGTTTGCGCAATCACATAAATGGTCAAACACAAGGTATTTTATATGTATGCTAGTGCTATTGCTATCACCTGCTCTGAGGAAAATCATCTTTCTCTGCTACTGAAGGCTAAAAGCATACCTGAAATATAACACCCAAAGAAGAAAGGTTAGAAACAGCACAGCACTGGGAGCACACTGACCCTTATTTCCACATCCAGGCCCCCGAGCAGCAGCAATGCACTGCTACAGAGAATCACAGTCACACTGACACACTCACCAGTTGGGGATTATTTTAGTGCATTATTGCAGCCCAGTTTGCACTCCTACAGGCCTAATTGCTTTTTCTCATTATCGGATTTTCAATGGTTATTTTCATACCAGCAATACATAATGGTAGCTTGAGAATTGTCAGATTGGTTCTGGCAACCGGAGAAAAAAAATTGCTAATTTGGGCACCTGAAAGACACAGGAAGCCATTTGATACACCCTAAGAGGATTTTGGCACAGAGATGAGGTTTCTTTCCTTCTCTCAATTTTTAAGAGATTAGATGTGCTAGAACCATCAAAGAGAAGGGGAACAAAACAAATATATCCAGCTCTTATTCAGCTAATTTTGACTTTTTTTTTTTCTTATATCTTTCAATAGAAGGCTCAGGACATCTTTTGACTATCAGTTCTTTCATAAGAAGGACGAGTTTTCAAAACCAAACATTCCTAAATATAGATGTTTCAGTGGTTTTTAATTTTTCAGTAATCTTACATTTGCAAAAGCGACTTCAACATATTTTAGAAGAAAGTTTTGGAACAAAGTATTTTTCCATATACAATACTAACAGCAAGTCCAGAAGTGCAGTGGAACTCATTAGTTCAATTAACTCAAGTTTTACTTATTTTTACTTCAAATCATAGAAGAGACTAATGTTTGAGACTTGTGCTTTTTAAAACGCAGGAAAGAAAATATAGTACATAAATACCCACACAGAAATTACTGCTAGAAGTACCAGCACAGAAAACTAAACCTAAGGCTGAGTTTGAACTTACATATGTAATTTTGGGAAGCAATGCCCAGCGCAGATGCATAGACTACTGTCAGCACCAGGAAGGCAGTTTTATCTCAATTTTTATTTTCTTCATAAGCTAAAAAGACTTATACTCTTGTGTAATGTGAACACAGATGGAGTAGAAGTTGAAGATTTGCTTTATAATCTCTGATGTTTACCAGATTTGACAGGTTTCATGAATATACTTGGGCTTTACTTGTAATCAAACTTCTGTTCTGATTCTGTTCTTTTACAACCTGAAATAAGGAGTGAATGGCATGTGCTCTGCTGCTGTCATTGGGATTTGTATGACAAGGCATCAAAATGATCAGGTTTCTTCAATAAGAAGCAGTCTTGCTAATTCCTTATTCAAGTAACTCCAGTAGATTCACCCCCACTCCCTTTTTTAAAAAACATAGTACTTGAGTTTCATTGGCTTTCTACTCTCAGGGATGCTAGGTGGGCTTTTTGTTGAAACAGGTCCCAGAAATAACCAGAAAAAAACCCCAACCAAAACCCTCTCCACAGTCTCTCTGTAGCAGATGCATTCAGGCAGTAGATGCAATTTTAGCAACAATTTATCTGCCTTACACTGCCAAGGTTACCATTTGCCATAGATTAGCTCTAACTTCTATTATTCAATTTACTGTAGACAGATTGCAGCTATCAAAAATAAGCATACACCCTTTCAGGATTAAAGTATCTGCACACTTGTCCTGCTTTACATTTTTTCTGCAGAACACAGCAAGCCACACTCACCACAGGGAAAATGCCCGGTAAACTATTAGAAACAAGTGAATTGTGCACTTAGTGGGATAATATTATTGGAAAGCCCTTGTCCAGATTTTCTTAATATATATTTGGGCATGGTATTGCCATGAACCAACATGTCTTTTCAGAAAGTGGCCGGAGGCTTGCTGTGCAGCCCCCAGCTACCAGAAAAGGAGTATTTTTGGTTCTAATTGCACTGCTGGGGACTCTCACAGCCATATGTTGGCTTAGATGCGCCTAGCTCTGGTTCAAAATGATACTCTGACTGCCACCCCCAGGAGAGAATCCCAACCTGCAGCTGCAAAGTGCTTTTTGCTACAGTGCATATTCTACGTCAATCCGTAATTTGAATTACTGAAAGGAGCCCAGGGTTTGGGGGTAGTTTGCCTTGGCAGCAGCCTCCTGCAGCACAGGAGAGGGAGGGAAATGTTCTTTCCCCCAGACACACCGGCTTGCCTGCATTGCTCCCTGGGTTTTGGCCTGGGTTGGTTACAAGCTGATTGCTCTCTCCCCAGCAAAGGGGTGCCCAGCATTTGCTGGAGGGCACTGCTGACCCCAGTTATCTGCCCCACACTCTGGGGCTCACTGCTGCTGTGTGGCTGGGACATGCTCACTGTACTGGTGCAATCAGCTGTAATGGTATGACCCCAGGGGATGAAGCCATGTTGGTCAGTGCAACAGCCAAAGGAAAACTCCTCAAGAGAGGGTCACCCACAAACCAACACTTCTTCCACAGAAACATATGGTTTTGGCTCCCACAGCACACCAGAGCAGTATGACCTTCAACCAGACCTTTTGTCTTATCTGATGCTAATCATGCAGACCAATCCAAATGGTACAAGAATACTCGTTAAAGCACAAAAAATTATAGTCTGTATTTTGACCATTTTCCTTAAACAGCACTTCTCTCAAGTAAGAACTGCAAGGTTGACCCTGATTGCTTAAGAGCAGCATTTACTTTCCCAGTGTATAAAATTATTTTCAACAAATTTTAAGAAGATTTGTAGCAAAATAGGGGCAGTTTAAGAAAGAACAAAACCAGGTTAACATTGTTCCCCCACTTTGTCCCCCTCTCCCCTCAAATAAGTACAAGCATTTTCTTTGGGGAAAACAGATACTTCTTAGCCACTACGTTGTCTGGTGTTTGTGTACAGAGTTAATGCAGAAGAAATCAGACAGCAACTTCCAAGACCAGGTTGATTTAAGAAATCTAGTTTCTTTCAGTCATTATATAGCCAGACCTGTCAAAGGATTTAATGCTTTATTCACAAAGAGTAAAGAGAAAATAGGACTCATGGAGATAGTAAAGTGGAATCTTTCTGAAGATGGTTCATCCAGTGTTTGGGTGACAATGCTATAGGGATAAGCATAGAGCACTGCTATCCATGGAACAGTGAATGTCAGAGTACACAGATAAAAGGGGTAACCAAGGAGAAATAATTGAGTGGATATAAAATAAGGAGCCCATAACCCTAGAGGAAAAAACAAGGATTTGTATAGCCATGCATTAGCTGGATTCACAGAAGAGATTTATTTTTAGAAAACACATGAACAATGAAAGGCCTCTTTGCTCTAATTTAAATACTTAAGGTTAAACATACTGCTAGCACTTAATTTAATCATAGATAATTCTTTTTAGTTTTTAGCTTTGTGAAGAGCTTTATAGGAAACCTTAAAAACATAAGAGCAGAGCTAGTCAACTCATAAAAGACTGTAGTCTAAAAAGAGCAGATCCTTGTGTTACCTCACTTGAGCCAAATTACTGAACTGAAAGCAAAAACCAGAAGGAGGCATGAATTGAAGTATTATCCTTGTGCATTCCAGTAGCACGGGAAGAGACATGGTCTGGGGGAGGACTCATAGGTCCAGGCAGGCAGTACACTAAACTGGCTCCTATCCGTTCTATTTATTTTGCACAGAGTGCATCTATTCTGAGAACACAAGATTAGTCAGAGGAGACTCAAGTTAACACTATTTATGGATATACATATTAGCACAAAATAACACCAGCCCTAAACCACTCCTTCAGTTTTTGATCAAGTGCTATTTATTAATAGGTTTAATGCTCCCATACACTAGACCTCAGAACTTGTTTACATGACTTTCTGCCAAAGCTCCAAATGCATTAAAGGGGAAATTCATTATTTTTGATTTATAATCATCTATGACAAGGAAGATCTTAGACAAGAGCAAAAGAGAGTGGGAAATGATCTACTCATTCTGTTTATGCAACTTCTACAAAGAGGCATGTGATGGTTTTGGCCTCCGTCCAGCCACCATTCATCTCTATATGACTCTTTCTGTAACTCCCATACAAGCATCATGAAGCCCCTTTCAGTCTTGAAATAACTCAGGTGTAGACAGGCCATTGCTTTCAGTCTACAAAGATCCCAAGCTGGTGCCTCATGGTTGATGAACTATCAAGTGACAAAAAAAAAAAAAAAAAAAAAATCTGTTGATATATGGCATTATTGTTCTCCTGCAGATAAATTTTCCTGTAGCCTAAGTGATTTACTTCCCTCCCATCCTCATGTCATTAACTATCAACTGGAAAACTCAGCTACATTTGCAAAGTTCTGGGAAACCTAGGGCAAAAAAACAACCAGCCAAAACTCTTGTTTAAACTCAGTAACACTTGACACTCCAGTGACGCCAGCTCTGGAGCCACATTGTTCCCCAACACAACCTCTGTGCAGCAAGCAGGAGCACCCCAGTGGCAGCCTGCTTTGTCCTCTCCTCATACCCTGGAAGGGCTGCTCCAAGGGCTCAGCAGCTTGGGGGGCTTTGGCAAGTGCCTCTACACCAAAGTCAGTCCCAGTCGTTACCCCCTGCTCCCCCCCCCCGCGCAGTATGTGTCTCTGCAGCGCTGCTGCAATTAGGACTTGACAAACAAGGCTTGCTTGCCAAGTCCCCTGCCCAGCTCACTGCATCCCATCTCTGCCTGCCTCCTTGTCCATTAAACCTCACAAAGGCGTGGAGCAGTGGGGGGTTTAACCCCACAGGAGACACCCTTGTTGGACATCTACAGTTTTATTATTAGGGTCTTTTCCACATTACATTGGGGAACTGAAACAATACGTTTTGTAATTTTATAGCCATCTCGTCTTTGGCCTACCCAATATCTTACGTCTTTTTTGCCCTCCATCCAGTCTATTCAAAATGCCAAATATAAACCCCTAATGATTTCTTCCTCTCTTCTGGAAATCCTTGTCAGGGTTTTGACCACATCCATACACACAGGCATTTTATTCCCAGTAGCTCTTCATCTCATTACCCTTGTCTTACCTTCAACGCCAAATTTATGGTTTTGTTTGCTGTTTTCCTGCATGTAACTCCATGCCTTATATATTGTCTTGATGTTTCTCTGTCTGCCTTCCTAACACAATTCTTGATCGTAGACAGACATGGCTTGCATCCTTTTGCTAAAAAAGAAAAAAAGAACTCACTTCCCTAGTGATCCTTCCAGCAATAAACCTCTAACCTCCTTCAGATTAATGAGAAGTCACATATACTGTTTTTACTTTCAGTCTGCATATTATTGCATTTGTGCATAAGATGTTTTACACTTGAATATGAAGCTGAAATTAAAAATAATAAAAGAAATTAATTACTTTCATCCTCTCATCCATTCTAAGCTGCATTTATAGAATTTATTCCATTGCCACATAAGCATCTCACTCCTTGGCCCCCAGCCTGGCTGCCTTATAAATATGAGTTCCTCCTGGCACAATATGCTGCTCTCTGCACCCATGTTCTCCATAGAGGAGTGGTACAGAGCTAAAGCAGGGAGCTTTGGCTATCTCTGCTGGGAGCAGGAGATAACTCTGAGCACGACTGAGTCCATGCCAGGTTGTACTGGGGCCTGGTTTTACTCCTCCTACGTTTGAGCTGGGGAGAAGCAGAAATATGGCTTAAAGCTGTCTTTCACTCCACCCATATAAAGAATACCGCAACTGCTATCCATCTGGAAATTCAATTCTTTACTTCTTCTGAGACAAAGGCAATTGAGGCATTACACCATCCACCTTGCCCAAGGCAGGCTCCCCTCCCATAACTGCCAGGGTGGGAAGTCATGCAGCTTGCAGGGGAGAGCTACACAGCTCCTCTCACCCAACCCAACAGCTTCAGCACCTGATCTGTCAGTCCTTTGAATTACTGACAGGATTCACACTTAGCAGGGCTGCCACAAGCAGCAGGGAGAGCATTTCAGCTTTGCAGCATCTGAAAAAGAACCACTGGATGTCTATAAGCAAAGGGAGCAGAAGATGATATTTTTACACAGATTGCACAAGCATGTTTAGGCCTGTATTCATTCATTTTGAGATAAAGTCAAGCTGTTATTCTTTTGCCAGTTAAATATATACCTTCTCAATCCCAAGATCATGCCTAAACTGATGGGCCTTAGGTACTGTTGAACGCAGCTAACCCAAGGGTCATACTGGGATGGGGAGGAGGGGGAAGCCAGTTATGAAGATGCCTCCCATGCATGCTCTTCAATACACCTGGAAAAGAGCCTGGTTTTTGAGGACACATGGGTATGGCTGGAGGATATTGGTAGAAGTGAAAATCAAAGATCTGGGAGTTAGAAGGCAAGCTCATTCCCTCTCTTCCACTTATCTTTAGACTATCTGGAAGTCAGTCTATTAAGAGGATTTTAATTGTGAACCAGAAACTTTTTTGAATTAGTGTCTCTCAGACTTGTGATCCCTTAGCATACATCACTCTGGATTAAAGTTCACAATGAACCTCTTGCTGAGGCATTCCCCATCTCCAAGCTGCCCCCCCCAAACACCTGGTGGGTCATACTATAGCACATTCCAGCCAGCAGCTCCTCCTCCTCAAAAGCCCACACCACAGCAACCCCCTACTGCACTTCTTGTATGCCCCTTGGGAATAGTATTGTAAAGGGTTTTATCCAGTTCCTAGCTGTGCAAAGGCAAGTTTCATCTTTGGTTCTCTGGCCGCAGACACCTATCGAAACAAGAACCTAAACATTTCCAGAGTTTGCTGCCTTCAGCCTCCTTCCTGGATAGGCCATATCCTGCTACTTGCCAACATGTCTAACTGAACCATCACATTGCTGTTAGACATTCCAGCTGTACTGTTCATTTACTGCCACTGTGTTTACAAAAAAGCCCACAGAGATCAGTTTGAAGTGTCTTCTTGGTTGTTTTTGGTTTGGTTTTGGTTTCCCCTCCATTACTGAAACCTTCCTTCCAGTTATTTCCTAACCTTCAGCAGTTCTGGGTTTTTTTGCTTGCCTACTGCATGTGGTAGCTCCTCAGTTACCATGACACCCATTAATGTGTAGAAGACTGGAGCCTAAGAACAGAAAAAAGCCCAGTCACATGAGAAGATGGACAAGTTGTCAAGCAGATACGGCTAAAAAGCACACAGAGGCTCCTTGGCTGATGTAAATCAGTGTGGTGCCATTGAAGCCAGAATTACAAATCTCTCCCTCTTACTCAGTAAATACCTTCAGGGATCAGACAGCTGTACCTGCAGATCTGCAGTGCTAGAACAAGTGTTTTGCTTATAGATACCTTTTCATCTATATATATATATATAACATTTCAGGCTACACAAATCAGAACACAATTGATTCTAGGTATACACTTGAAATTGTGTTGCTCCCCACCTTTTGCAGCTCCAGACATAGTGAAATACCTGAAAATACCTGATTTCAAGTAGTACCAGGCAGCTAGAAACATTTACTAACAACAATGAATAATAACAATATGATATACTCACTGTTTGTCAAATTACAACTCTGATCATCACTCTGAAGCACTAGTGACCTAGCCAATAGGACATCTGTTGCCCGATACTTTCTTTTTGTGGTTTCCCTTTGGTCACATTACACAATGCCTGCCTCCCAAAGGGGCATCTGAACAACAGTACAAAACACTCCCATGCTGAGCCAGGAGCTGGTGAGAGCAGACCAAGAGAAACCCTCAGCACAGGGATATGTCAAGTTTCCTATGTGACTCTTCATTAGACTAACACAAAAGTAGGCCAACTCAAAAAATACAGGAATAATACAGACTTCATAGAAAGTCTCTCTTCAGCATTCACATGTAATATCTACTTTCAAATCCAACATACCATCTATTAAGAGCAGTCTCCAAGGCATCTGTTGTTTTCTGGCACCACACAAGACCAACACTCCTAACTCAAACCTCTGATGCAAGTTTCAACAGATTCATAAAAAAGCATTATTTAGGGTCTAGCCAGCCCAAAACCCTCTAGTATGCATCTTCCCTTAATACCAGAGGAACTAGTATCATGCTACCTACTTCCCCTAATAAAATCCCACAGGCAATCAGCCTTGCTTTTATTTCCATGCTTATCTTGAATCTCCAGCCACAGCTGTGAGCCAGGAACACAAAGTTGTAGCACTGCTGCTTGAAATCTACAGCATAAGAGGACCACACCAAAGCAAACTGGTGGGCAAGGTCACTCCAGGTAATACCCATTCCTGAGGCTGGGCTGAATTGCTCCTGGGGCTGAGATGTAAGGACTTCAGTGCAGGTGGCTGCTGATGGTTGGCTCAGGTGGAGGATGGTTTGAAAGGTAGGCTTTGATGTCAGTGCAGATAAAGCTTCAAAGGTTGGTCACTGCCTTATCCAGATTTCAGGCACCTGGATTCTTTAGTGGCTCTAGCATCAAACTAAAATGATATAGGAATCTTACAACTGATGAGAAAGTAGAGAGAGAGACAGGTTTCAAGTATTCAGTGTTGTCAGATAGTGGTGGTTTTCTTTGTATTTGGTTTGGCAGAAATCTTTTCTTTTGCAATCTAAAAGGCAGAAACATCTGATACTTCAGTGCTGGTCCTCCCTTAAGCAGAGATTATGAATTGTGGTGATTAGAAACCAGATTTAAATCATGAAATTCATATATTGCATGGGAGCTATTCTGAAGTGGAATTTAGGACTTTTGTCAGCAAAAGCCTAATGCATTTACCCTACTATGCTTCCCATGCTAGAATTGCCTTAGATAGATCTTAATGAAACATGCTGTAGTTAATTTTGATTAAAAAACAAAACAAAAAACAAAACCAACACCCAAACCAAAAAACAAACCCCCAAAACCAAAAAGTTAAACAAGATTGTAACCTAATTTAGGTAAGGAAAGACAGGTGAAGAGAAAAGAAAAAACTAGGAAGATGTCATTCATCAATTTGTTCATCAAGTTCAGTATCTTAACACTGGCCATGACAAATACGTGCTGCTTCAAAGAGCAAATCTTCCTACAGTATATCTAGATTCCATGGATATATAACAAGAATTTCTCTTTGGTTTCTGTAGTTGTTATAAAGTATTGACTTTAATTATCTGACTACAAACTTCAGGTAGTTACCTAAAAATTTCAGCTTATTCTGTACCTTTTAAACAATTACCAACTTTTCTTACGCAGCAAGATTTTAAAGGGGGACTATTTTTAGTGTATGAATTTAAACATCAAAATGTTTGTAGTTCTTCCAACGTAACACTGCACGCCAAAGCTGAGCTCTGCAGCCACTTTGCTGAAATCCGTTGTAACCCTCAGCATGTTATTCACCTGGATTGTCTGCTGAATTTTACTAAGGTGAGAGAGATAAGATGAAGAAAGTGAATGTTGTGGGTTTTGTTGGTGCAGTTGAACTTTTAGAAACTTCAGTTACAGATTTGGAAATAAGCAGAAACACAGATGTAAGTATGCAATTCAGCACTTATCGGAAGATATTCAATGACTTGCCTGGAAATATAACAACAAAAAGCAGTTAATACTGTGTATAGAATGTGAAAACTGAAAGAAAAGCAGAGGCGAAACTAAAATTCAGGTGGAACATATTTGAATTTCATGGCACAATCTCCCCCCACCCCATTCAGAGACACATCCCTGAATATCAAGTGATTAAAATCCAAGTGACTGACAGGAAAAAATGAATCAAATTTCACACTTTCCTTCCTGTTGGAAAGCAAAGTTAAGAAATGCATGCTCTTTCATCTTCTGCATTAGTATATCAGGTCATATCCAGCTTGGAAGGCTTTATGGTAGCCATGGGACAGGTAAGTTTATGACGACACTACAAGAAATATTTTATTGCCCTTTTATTTAAATGGGTGAAGTCTTTGCCCTAGTAAAGTCAGTGTGACTTCTGCAACTGTTCAGGAGCTTCTATTTTATGTTTGCTTCAACAACCATATAACAGAAATGAGTGAACCCTTTGGCTATATGAAACCCAACCTGCCTTATGCTGGGTTTGATAGCAGGCTAGATTTGGGAAGTTCCTGCTTCCTTAGCCACTTGTTCTCAGGTGCTCAGTGCACCAGCCCCCAGCATCACCACATTATAAAAAAGAAAGGAGCAGTTAGCTGACTGAGCTTCAAAATAAACCTCCTGAGAAGAGGTTATTTCTGATCTGGTTTTCATTAAGGCTGTACAAAAAGCTGGTATCATAGTCAGGGTGGGGACAGAGCTGTGTGGTGTGGAAGTGACAACGACCTCTAGGGCCAGCACATGCTGAAACTGTGGCATGACACTCAGTGCCCTGCCCTCTGCAATTGAACAGGGGAAAAACACAGCCCATGTTTTTGAAGCCCCTGAGAAATCAGGGGGCAAAACTAAGAGAGACCTGGCTTTTTATAAAGAGACCCCAAGCAGAGCCTGCGATTTCAAAGCATTTTTTACTACTCCTCAATTCTTAAGTGAAAAGCCAAACCCCAGCAACTGTTTCTACCTTTTCAGATTGGCTAACCTGCTGATCAGACAGTAAAATGATGGCTTTTTTTATTGGTAGCAGCGTTAACAAAAATCCAGAAGACCACACCTTGCCTAGCAGCAGTTGCTAGGGAGCATCGGATTTAGTGTGCAGCATTATTACCACACCAAATCAGATGCTGAAGGAGTGGTTCCTGCTGCAGCCCGGGCTCCCAGGGGAAGGCAGCGATGCAGTCTGCTGAGCCTTAGCAAGCTGCTTTTCCTCTACAGCCTTGTCGGCGGGAGTGCGTGTTTTTTCCTAACCCCTTCCTCAAATTCTGCTGCTAAAGTGTGCACAGCGGCACTGCCAGGAACCGGTAGGAGCTTTTCGTCAGCTCTAGCAACCGGTTTTAGTTCTGTGTCATTAAAGCATGCTCCCAGGAGGCCTGATGAGCACAATACTGAACAAGTCTGCAGAGTTTGAGAACTATTTAGATGAAAGCTCTCAGCACTATTAATATTCATGCAACTGACTGAGTATTGTTATTCTAGGCATTTTTTTCTACAAACAACATGGGTTGAGGTTTCCTGCTGAATTAGAAGTTTTATTGCATGGTAACCTTCTGAGCTACACTGAAGATGATAATTGAGAAGACGTTCTGGCTGAAAAATTTTTGTTTGTTAAGTTGTTTTCTAGTACTGCTTCTGCTAAGGGGTAATTCTGCAAAATAACATGTGTAGGCTCATTGCTTTGCTTAATAGAAATAGTGAAGAACCTGACCTGAGCAGACCTTCAGAAGAGATATTATGCTATCTCACTTTTTTTCGAGTTTATGACATGGTTCAAGCCCATTATACTAGCTAAGCTACAGTAAATATTTGACTGGTGAGTGCTAGAAGGGAATTCATCCTTATTTCCTCCTCCTGATTACATAAATCTGAATGACAAGCTATTTAATCTGGGTAATAGTTAACAGTCTCTGATTGCAGCTGTTAATATTACCCAAAGGAATACTAGCTACTAGTCAAGAGAGCTGTGGTAACACCTTGCTAATGAGAACCATATTTGAGGATACTCAGACTAACAGTTTGATTCCCATAAACACGTTCATTTAAAAAATAATTGCTTTTACAATGACAGGGTCAGTAAGAGGTTCCAACTATGTAAGAATCCTGTAAATTTTTGGAAACTTATTTGGACAGCCTCTGAACATCCTGGAATTGCCTTTAGCTTTCCCCCTTAGGCAGCTGAGACTACTTACTTCTAATAAGCAATTGCTTTCAGGCTGGTTTATTTAATTGAAAAATTTAAAGCACTTTACATTGCATGATATAGTCTGCACAGAAGCTCCACATCCAAAAGTGATGATGATCCTCAGAATAACCCCTGAAAGTACTCAGAGCTTTTTTTCTTATTATTTCAGGACTATCTTTCCTGGTGATGGTTGGAAATCTCTAGCTTTTCCCTTCCGGAAAGGGGCTTTATGCTGTACTGCTAACTTCTATATCTGAGATAAATAGAACACAATAATCTTAAGGGATTGCTCATCATAGCAATGGTCAGGGCTGTAACACCTCCTCTTTTCAGGGTTTCCTTTTTCAGGGGAAAAAGACTGTATTCAATACAAGTTTATGGTATTTTTTTTCCTCTCCGCTGATCCAGGGCCTTGCCTAGGAGTCTATTTAGCTGTCTGTGCTACTGTTTTCTGGAAAAATTTGTGTCATCTGCCTACAGCAAAAGTATGCTCTGAAGAAATAACAAATCTGCAGCTGTCTGCTTGGTTCCTCAGGTAATGTCTGTTGGTTCTGCCTTTGAAAAGGAAATTTGGGAATTTTCTCTGTGAAGCTGGACTCTTGGATACAGATACTTTAAATGTTTAGTGTTCTCTATGGCTTGAATGTTTCTATTTCTCAATGCATTTGTCTGCCTTTGGACCTAATGTGACATGGGTTTATCTGACAGAAAAAGGCATTTTCTAAAGGAAGCCATAGAGTGTAGCACTGTTCTTTAAACCTGCTGCGTAGAAGCCACTCTTCATTATATAGTTTAATAACTTCCTGTTAAATTGTTGCTAATTTATTAAAAAATTATCCCAAAGAGCACTGAAAGAGTGTAAAATGTTAAACCTAACTGTCTTTCCGTTCTTCCTAGGAGCCTGGATTTATTTAGCTGATGCTAAATAAAAAAGGATGGCAGTATGACTGGCTAACCATAACTATTATTTTTGATTGCATCATAAAGAGATAGCAAGAATATTCCTTTTTCACATGGCTTGCCAAATCTGTATAGCTTTCAGATAGTATTGTACAGCTATGTCTTGATTTTTTTTTTTAGTACACAACTAAGAACTGTAAAAGTTGTTCTTGCTCACTCTCTTTCTGTATGTGTGTATATATATAATTAAAATATCATTATTGAAATATAGGTAGCTAAATTAAAGTTTGTTCTGGAGCAGTACAGCTGCAGAAATTTGATTCTATTCTATTCAGTCATAGGAGAATTTGATTTGTTTAGACATGGGAGAAGTAAGAATGAACTACTAAGACAAGACAGTAACACAGCAAACAAGGTATTAACTGGAGAGCATGCAAAGTAACTGAAATAAAGTTCTAGGCTTGTATCCATTTGCCAGTATTTTTGATTGGAAAATGTAATTTCAGAAAAGCCTCAAAGCCTAGAATTTGATGAGATACTGTTGCTACTCCATGGCGGTACTAATAGTCTAATACAGATAAATTGAGAGCTGTCTCTCTCAGATAGGCTTTGGGAAGGTGTCTTTACCCCCATTCCCCTGACTTTATTAGTTTGGAGGACCAGGTGCTGATTGCCTAAAACTTCAGTATCCCATCTTATAGCCACACAATTAAAATCAAAAGTAGAAATGGCTTCAGAAACTTTAGTTGATGAGAATGCTGTGTTGACTGTTGCAGCTAGTTATTATTCTCCAAGTTAGCAGAATACATGAGTCCAACGTCTTTTTCTCCCTAAGATTGTCTTTTTTACATCTGTGCAAAACTTTTCACAGGAGCTGATGTACTGAATTATTGTTTTATAAAACGTAACTTATTTTGTAAATAACAAAATGTTAATCATGCCAGTGAACAGGGCAGACTTAGATAGTATTTGAAATAAAGATCAAATACAGGTATTCAAATTTAGGTCAGAACATGAATCCTAAGTTTTGTAGAACTACATCTGGAGATGTGGACAAGAAATTAATGAAATTTCGGGGGGGGGGGGGGATGCTCTGCTATGGCTTGGGGTTATTCAGCACTAAGATCAGTGCGCAGCAGAAAACAGTAATGTTACTGAAAACAGGTTTCCACAGTGGTTTCCTGTGAACAGTTGTTTAATGGTATTATAAATAGTTTGAATATTACAACTGCGACTCAGTTATTTTCAGTACTGGCGGATACCTTATTAGGATTTGCTCCCACCAAACCTGCTTTGTTTACCATGACAGTTAGACTACCATGGCTAAATATAGATTACAGAAGAAAGGTGCTAACACTTTCAATATCAACTACACACTTAGACAAATACTATAAATGGGTTGATGTTTCATAAACTAGTACTTGGCAGAGGCACAGAATAGATGCTCTCCTGTGGGAATTTTCTGTGTTACCTGTATGGCTTTTATGGGACAAGTAGCTGCTCTTAGTTGGATATCTGAGCTCTCTTTTTATTACTTTCAGGTCCAATAGCAGCAAGAGACTGACAAAACTTATAGCAGTAAGCTTTCAGGCAAGTTGCCCAATGTAGTTTTGCCAATACATCGATCTGCACTACCCTTGCTATATCTGCCCTGACTTTTCCGGGGTACAATTAATTTTAAATAAGATTCTAGTGCTGGTTTAGTCCTGCTGCAATCATGGCCTTGTTGGACCTGACAAACTCGTGTCCTGCTGTGGATTTGGAGAACGTTCAGAAATCGCTGTTATCAGGTGTGTTGGTAGTAGGGATGGAGTTAAATACCTGCTCAAGAGGTTTCTAAGTTGGAGATCAGAGCCTGCAATGTTGCATACATCACGTCAAACTGGGGCTCGGTTCCAAACACTTCACAAAATGCAGTGTTTTTGTTTAAAGCTGTACCTTTTAAAAGTACATTTTTGCATTCAGTGTTCAACACTACTGTAAAGAAACCCCCCCGAAACACTCTTGTATTAAAAGCAAACTAAATTATCAATATGTGGCACACTTAGGCCAGACCTGTTTTAACTCAAGTTGTATTTGCATTAAGCTATAGTTAGACATGCAAAGGTAATTAACAATTAAAAACCTAGTACATTTATATAGACAATCTTTAGCCAACCTTCTCACTGATTGCACTGTTTCTCTTATAGAGTAAGTTGCTCTTGCCAAAACCATTGCAGTACCTGCAACAGAATGAGCAGAAATGGAGAAACGGAATGGGGGGTGGGGGGGAGGAGGGTGCAAAAGGTCTTGTTCTGTATCATCTCTGTAAGTACCAAAAATGAGGCCATTTTCTTGAGTCAGGGTAACAATTCACAAACCCTCTCTGCTATGAAAGTTATAAGTAGATATCCATGGCAAAGGATGGTGTTGTCACCAAGGCCTATGGTTTGAGGTTGAAATTCCGTGTTGATGAGACATCTGTGCTACCAGCTTCCCAAGCTGGTGCTGTCGCAGCACTGTTCTTTATCTTAATTTGCAGTCTGATCCTGGCTCTGCTATAGTTGTGTGTGGCTAAACTTTCATTGATGCTGGTTGCAGCAAATTACTCCATTTGCCTCCCAAGGAGGGAGGAGGCTTGGGCTATAGGCTCTGTTAATTTGACTGCATCCATGAAAATTTGCCTTATCCATCTTGGAAATTTCTTCTCTCTTTCCCAGACTTTCTATCTGTAACTGGGAAGTGTTAGGTTGTTACATCTCTTGAAAATGAGATATTGGCTAGCTCCTTTTTCTTTACCTGTTCCTTTCATTGGAACAGAAAAATTACATTATAACTCTGCCTGAGCTCAGTATGTCTGTAAGGGCCTGCTTCCTAACGGAATGAAAATGAAAGAAAATTTTCATTCTTGTTTTCTTGTAGTCACTTCTGTTGTACCTTCTATATTTTGTTTGAATAGAATAGGTTCTATCTACAATCATGATTTTATTGTCTCAGTCTAGTGCAACTTATTTGCACACAGCTTTACAGTAGTCAGTAAAACCATGGGAGAAACGTGATTTATGCCCTACCAGTGACTCTAAAAACAGTCTTGAAAAGAATAATAAGAAAACAGAAACGAACCAAATGCCTAGCTGCTGGGAGGGAGGAGGTTTCGGTTCCACCATGCAGGGTTATTTAAAATGACCTTCCCAAGGTCAGCTAGGACAGCAGTTTCATTTGTTGGGAATTAAAAGTAGAACTAACCATGACTTTGCTGGGAAAGTTGTCTATAAGAAAAGCAGCTCATTGCTTCTTTACTTGAAGTCTGTCGTATCCTTACGTGAAGCAGGCAGACAGGATGTTTCATACCACTTAGGAAGTGGCAGCAGGAGGTCTGAAGTATTAGATTTAGTATTAGTATGAAGGTTTTGACGGCATATGTGCAACACATGCAACTGCAGCTAGTAGGGTGAAGTTTTAGACAGATGAACCAATCTGTATTTCACTAACAACAAAAAGTGTGGTTCTACTCCCTTGTCACTTGCTTATCTTGCCCGTTTTGCTTCCTTTTGTCTGCTCTTGATATTTTTTTTTCTCGCCCATCAGAACATGCTGTGATTAAGACAGTTGTTGATCTGGCATCCCCCGCTTCATTGCCTGCCTCCTCCTACACCTGCAGCGCAACAGCATAGCTTCTGCACAGCTCTGGCCTGTGTCTGAGAGGAGGGATCTAAGACATGGATCAGCAATTCGCTGCAAGCCAGGCCTTTGTGTCTAGTGAGACTTCCTCCTCGCAGGAGCCTTGCTAAAGGGTCTTTTTCTCAGGCAAAAACCCTGCTTCAGAAACGCTCCCCAGTCCAGGACCTCAACACATGTGCACTACTGTGACCCAAATATATGGGCTGCCTGCCTCTGCCACCCCAAACCCTGGCACGTGGAGCTGCCTCGGATATGGGCAGGTTAAAGAGCTGAAACATCCACCTGAGACAGCACTCGGTTTCCATTCTCATTTCTGCAAGCAGTGTAATGCACAGCACTGCAAACCATTAGGATATAGCTGTCTGTAAACACTTGGGTCAAATAGGCTTAAAAAAAGTAAGGATGTTGATTTAAACTGCATTTGGCAAAATGGACTAAACCTTGTACAGAAGGCCTCCTTCAGCATTAACTTCATTTGGGTTCATGTTTTTCCCCACCCAAAGAAATCCTTTATGACTCCCTTAATCTCCAAGCAGCACTTCAAGCTTACAAAATTTATCATAGACATCTAATAAAACCAGAAATATGGGCAAATGAATCAGATTTTAAAAATAGTGCTTTAGTATTTGAATTTGCTGCTTTCATTTGGTTATTTCACCTTATTATTTATGTCATTTTAAAGATGACATAGGACAATACAGGGTCAGCTTTCCTCTACAATAACAATTTGGTTGTAGATTTGTTGTTAATGCATATGCCCTCTCTCTCCTGGCTAACTCATGTTTTCGAATTATCATCTAATTTTTCTATACTTTTTAGCATAGAAATCTTTTCAGTTGCCAAGGTCATAGGGAAGTTTTAATGTATTTCAGTGCAGTTCTTCTATGTGCATTTTAAGCGTAATAAAAAAGATGATAGATTGCAGTCTTGCCATTAAGCTTAATACCAACTTCTGGTACAGATGGTAGTTCATCAAGATTAAAAACACCACAGGAAGAAAATACATCCAGACAGCCAGCAGGTATCCCTTCAGCCTCTAGACAGAGTGCTTAAAAACCCCCAGTGTTTCTCTAGCACTGTCATTATTTCATGCACACTAATAACCTCTGGCAAGTTGGGTTTTTTTGTCTTCTCACTGGATTGAATGTTGAAAACAATACATTTCTGCTTAAAACTGTTCTGTGTTTTATTTTAAAACTAAGTTTTATTGAAACTGTATGTGCGGTGGCATTGAAGTCTGGCATATGACAGTGTTAATCTCCTTGCTTAGTTTAGTTCTGCCAATGCATTGATCTGCAGTACTATTCCTATTTTTATCCCTAATGTTTGAAGTACAGTCAGTCATGACCACATTTCCATTAATGACTAGGCTCTGAACCATTTTAATCTGTGACTAATAAAAAAATCGTAACATTTTCATTAAATCCACATACAGTCTCGGTGCTATCATTGCTGCTGGCAGAATAGTGATTTTCTGTTTCTTGAGCAATGCATCTGCCATTGTCAGTGATCTGCTCTGACTAGACAGCTAACTCTTTCTTTCACTTCCAAGTAGTATGTACTTGGTATTAGTGCCCCAGATCTGTGTGTAAATCTATTATTCAGCTGGCAGAGGGAGACCACCACAGTACAATGGAAAGCCAGAAGAATAAGCAGAATGTCCAAGAAACAGAAACTAGTAACACCTTGATATGGATAAGGTCTGAGGGAGAGACCTCTGTTCCCTTAACTGAAGGGGCAGAGATCCATCCTGTAGATGTATAAGTTTTAGCACTGCTATTTCCTTTGTAGAGGGCAAAACATGCACACGCATTTTTGTCAACTTTGGGGGAAAAAACACCAAAATGAAAATATTAGAATTACTCATACAGACATAATTCCTACACTGCTCCAGGAATATAAAAGCTTAAATTAATTACCTGGTTACATATTTACTTACGTATTCATTAGAGGGCTGCTTTGTCATTCTGTGGGAAAGGTAAGTGATGCTCTGTGAGGAACCAGGGCTCACTGATGAAGGCGGCTGATGTCTACAAAAGCACCCCCTGCCAATTTGTGGGACGGTGGCTGCTGTGTGGAGTTTCTGCAGTTGAGGAAAGGGCCTGGCTGTACCTCTGGAGACTGAGAGCAACTCTTCTGGTACGTCATCCCCGTGGGGACAAGGAGAGGTTTAGAGATGCAGGTAAGCCCAAACATCTGTTTTTAATACAGAGGAAGAGAGAAATCATGTAAAGGAGGTTATGGGAAAGGGTAAAGAAACATGAAGCGTAAGATGATGGAGAATAAGAGATGGTATTAAAGCTGTACAGCAGATGGGAAAAAGCCAGTGGGCAATCGGGCAGCTTTCAGCACGGTCCGATAGCCCCGGCGCACGGCTGGCATGGCGCCCGGGCAGGGCAGCCGCTGCCTGCCCGTGGTCTGCCTGCCACACAGAGTGACGTCGCAAAGAGCAGCACCCAAAAGGTAGGGAATGCCAGGCCGAAGTTACAGGAGTAGTTTTGATTTTGTTCTCGTGTATGCGTTTTATGACAGCAACACGATCAAATAGCGGTTTGTTTTTTTTTTTTGTGTTTTATTTCCACAGGGCCCCAGCTTTTCTAGGTGCACAGGTTGGATGCTGCGAGCAGCCATCCCACACACTTAATGAGCGGCAATTATTTTTTCCCTCGCGTTCAACGAACAGCGTCCTATCTTCTGCACTGCGTACTGAAGGGCGCCTGGCAGAGTTGCGCCGTAAGGGCCGCAACTCCGCAACCACTGTCAGAGGCTCCTGTAATTGCTGTGTACTTTTCACCTCCAGGAGGGCAGGGGCTGTACGACCGCCGCCCTCTCTGCCGAGCTGAGGCGCCTGGAGCCGCGGCGGGAAGCCCGAGCAGAGACACAGGGTCCCGCTGGGCGCAGGCACGGCAGCGGCCGCTGCGTTCCAAACGCCGTTCGCCGCCGCTGGCGGGCACCACACCGTTCCTGACGTAACGCGGCACAGCGCGGGCCGCCGCGAGCCGTTCCCATGGCAGCGCCAACGCCCGCCGCCGCACGTGCGTGCGCGCCAGGGCCTCGCGCCCTCCCTGCCGCCATGACGTCAGCGGAGCGGGGGGTGGAGGGGGGGGGCGCGCGAGCTCGGCCGCCCGTCTCTTGCTGAGCCCGCGGGCTGCCCCGCCCCGCGCGGCGGGAAGGGGCGGGCCTCGCCGAGGCCGCTCACTGCGGCTGCGCAGAGGCAGGCCGCCCCCCCCCCCCCCCCCCCCCCCCCCCCCCCTCCCCTTGTCCCGGCCTGAACCATGCCGTCGCGGCGGTACCTGCTCGGCTCCACCTTGCCCTCCTGTGGCGTCATCGCCCCGCGCCGCACCGGGGCGGGGCGGGGCCTGTTGCTGGGTTACGGCTGTCATCCGTGCGCGCCGCCGCCGTGCTCGCGCTCGCTCTCTCTCTCTCTCTCGCCCGCCCTCCCCGCCCCCTCCCGGCGCCGCAGGAAACGAGCGGATCCCGGGGCGCTGCCGCCCGCCCGCCGCCCCGCTCCCGCGCCCGGCCCCCGGCCCGGCCCTGCCCCGCCGCGCCGAGCTGCGCCCCGCGCCGCCGCTCCCACATGCCGGAGAGCGGAGCGGCCGCGGCGCCGAGCCCCGCTGCCCGGCTGCCCCGCGCCTCCCGGCTGCGGCCCTAGCGACCCCACCGCCGCTGGAGCCGGGGCCCGGCGGCACCCGCAGTGCATGAGAGGGAAGAGTGCGGCGGGGGCCGCGGCCCGAGCCACTCGCCTCCCGGCCGGCGGCGGCGCGGGAACCGGCCCGGGGGGCAGCGAGGGGCGGCGAGGCGGCGGCTCCATGTGAGAGGACGCGGCGGCGCACCTGAGCCGCCGGGACAGCCGCAGCCGAGGGGGGGGCGGTGGGGGGAAAGGGCCCGGCGCCCGGCCCCGAGGACCACCCGCCCACAACCCGCCCGGGGGTGGGCCTGAACCCGCCTGCCCTCCCGAAGCCGGCCGGCCCCTGGCGGCAGCCCCGGGGCGGGGGGCAGCGGGCCCCCTCCCGGCGGGGAAGAGGGGCTCCGCCTCGCCGCCGGCATCGCCCCGCCGGCGGGAAGACGTGCGCGCCGCGAGCGGAGGAAGAGCCCAGCCGAGCCCGTTCCGAAAAGTGAGTGCGAGCGGGAGGACCCGCCGCGGGAGGAGGGCTGGGTGCCCCCGAGGCCGTCGGTGGAGCATGCGGGGCCGGAGCGGGGAGCGCGCCGCCGCTTCCCATGCGGCTCACGTTGCCGGCTGCGCACGGTCTGGTGCCCCGCAGGCGGGCAGGCGGCCCCCGCTCCCGCTCGCCGCGGGCTGAGGGGCTGGGGTTTGGGGGGGGGCGGTGTGTGTGTGTCTGCGGGAGGGGCCGAGGTCCTCTCCACAACTTCTGCCGCCTCTTTGTGCCTGCCGCGGCGCGGGCCGGGAGCGCCGGCCCCTGCGAACAAAGGCGGCGGGCGGCTGGAGGGCTCGGGATCCCCCGGTCACCGCCTGTGGGAGCCGAGCGGAACCGCCGGGGCGGAAAGTTGTGCCAGGCTGGGAGCGGAGCGCACGGCCGCGGTCTGTGAGCCGCGAGGTTCTCAAACACAGCCCCCCACACCCCCCCGTGCTGGCTTTTTATTTCTTTAAAGGGTTGAATGGCTCCTAACAGACCCTGCGGCTGCCTCCCGCCTGCTCATTTACATAACACCCGTGTGGAAAACGCTGCTGCTGTTGTCACGAGAAAACGTTATTGAGGAGTTGCTTTTTCACGTAAAGCGTTTTTCTAGTGCGGTTTCAAAGCCAGAAGTAGTGTTGGCTCTTCCTGTTTGTCGGAGAAGTTGCGTCTTCACGAAGCACGAGCGAGTGCTCTTGCTCTCACTCCAAACCTTACGCTGTGGCAGGGGAGCGAAGGGTCTCGTTTGGGACTGGGACTATGTTTGCCTGGGTTTTGGTTTGCTTTGCTTTTTAGCTTTTGCTTCTGCAGCATGCGGAACTGAGCAAAAACTGCATCAAAACTCTAGGTTGTTTTAATAGACTGTCTTAACTTCTTGTTAACTGAGGAAAACACCACCACAGTAGTTAGTTGGGGAAGGAACATTTATGTCTGTCAGTGCTAAATTGTTCTATTCAGGAGTTAAAATTTATACAACAGTTTGTTATGTGTTCAGGGCCAGGTTGGATGAGGCTTTGAGCAACCTGGTCTAGTGGGAGGTGTCCCTGCCCATGGCAGGGTGGTTGGAACTAGATGATCTTTAAGGTCCCTTCCACTCCAAATCATTCTGTGATTCTGTGATATGATATGAAGAGTATGCACTAAAAAGTGAAGAGAGTAGGTTGAATGTCATTTACTTGATAGTGTTCTGACACAGATCCTGACATCATAACTGCAAAACCTGTGCTCTGTGTGACTCCTCTTCATGTTTCCCTGGAAGGATTCTAGAAAGACTTTGAAGGGAAAAGCAGGATTTGAAGGTGTCCCTGCCCATGGTGGGGGGCTTGGAACCAGGTAATTTTAAGGTCCCTTCCAACCCAAACCATTCTGTGATTGCCTGGTTCTTTCTTAAAAGAACAAACAGCTTGTGAACTTCCTGTGGGTTAGTAGCTAGGGTCCCGCTCCTCTGTGTTTTCTTTACCAGGTGGAATTGAAAGTAGAGAAAAATAAGATGTAGCAGAAATGCGTAGTGGCTGAAGGTCCAAGGTACAGACATATGTGTGAAGGGAAAGCCATACTCCAGAGTTCCAGCAGTGTGTGCTCACTCTGTGCTTTAGTTTGTGCTACGTGCTTGAGGATGGGTAAGGTCTGTTTCCCAGCTGTGTACTTGTCCGTTCCACTGAGAAAGAGGCAGCCTCCGAAAACTCGGGGGAAAACCTAGACATCAATAGGAAGTTCAAAGGTAGATGAGGCACCTGACGTTTCCCAGTTTCTTTTAGAGACCAAGTACGCTGACAGGTAAAAGGACTCTTTTTTTGAGACCAAAATATCTCTGTATCTTAAGTTCCCTGTTGAAAAGGGGCTTACAAGAAGTTGAACACTGCATTCACTTTGCTTTTTGCTTTTCTTGGCCCCGGACCCAGGAGGTCAGGAAAGGAAGTTGGATTCTCTTCAGGCCATAGTGTTAAAGAGATGGGCAGTGCTATGCTGTGTTTAATATCTACAGGAGCTGAAAGGTGCTATGTCCTTTTTTGGACATGGTGATGACACTTGCTTTTATATCACTTCCTGGTTCCCAACTGAAATCTGCCCTTTCCCCGCTCCATCATCATCTGATTGCTAATGGCAGCCTGGTTCTGTCTCTTGATGGCACTTATGCATTCTAGTTGGTGTTCCAAGTTCCTAAGTATCTCAAGCAGGTACATCACTGTGTTATTAAAATGGTTTTTGCCCAGGTTTAAGTTTTTCCTCCTATCGCAGCTTAACATCTAATCAATGTAGTTCCTTTGTTCAAGCTGAATAATTTGCTATTACAGTGGTGTTTGTTTGGAAACATAAATGTTTATCAGAAAGTATGTGATTTTCATTTGCATTAAATGTTAGAGAAGATTTTGTAATAAGTAGCTTTTTAGTTCAGGGAAAGGAATATTTTTTATCTTCAGAGTCTTAAACTGACAAATTAACTCGACTTCCCCTCATTATGTACTTTGCAGAGGTTTTGTTAATTACTTCAGTGGAATTTATTGTCTCTGAATCAGTAAAAGAACGGAATGGGGTGTGATGATTTAGGCCTGAATGTTATTAAACAGAGAGGAATGCTATTCTGTCTCTTTAAAGTAAACTTAAGTCTCTTTTGGTCAGCATGTTTTAAATCAGGCTGCTTTTAACAAACATGTTTAATTTTCTGGGTCTTTTTCTGAAGAACACGTGCTTGTTAACTAACTGTATGTGCATTACATTTGAAATAAAAGTTACGTGTAGACCCTATCTGCAGGGCTGCTTCAGCCTTCTCTTATGGGGACTGTGTACATCAGGTAATTCTTGAAAGAGGCGATGAGGATTGTGCGTAATCACTCTTGAAAATGCTCTTCTGTGACAGAAGGTATTACAATTTAGTGAATTTGTGGAACCTGATGGATGGTTCTCTATTGAAATGCTCCATATATTCACAGGATAGGCAAAATCTGTTTACCAGGATCTCTTCTACATAACAGCCTTTGCTGTTGCAAGACACTACAGAGACTTCACGTATTTGTCTGATGAAGACCTAGAACCACGTAAGCGTACAACTTAACTTACTGTTAACAATCTTCGCGGTCTTGCTTTGTGGTGGTACAGCCACTGATTATTACACAGGCTGTTTTAGCTTAAATCGGAAGTCAGTTTAGCCCTGTTTCCCATGTATCTCAGTGGTCAGCAGCGGATGTCTGTGAAAGACGGTAGACAGCACTATGTGCTGTAAGTCCCTGTTGCCGAGCACCCTTCTGGTTGTTACTAGTACGTGTTCCAGGGCTCTGTCATTTCTGTGTGTTTGGCAACCCTTAGTGGCTTTCTCTTGGATGGACGTGTGTGGTGCCTTTGAGGGAAGACTGGGCAATTCATTGCATAGTGACTTGTTTTGAATATAGAAGTCAGCTGTTTTGGATACCTTCTAATTCCTGTGTGAGGAGAGAGGAGGAATGCTTGATCCCTGTCCACTCCTCACCTGTCACAGTTTCATGTTTAATAGAAAATGAAACGTGGTTTGGAGAACCATTCTTTCACTTTATAAAGATTATGTGGGAAATAATAAAGTAATAATTTTTTAGCTCCATTCTCTGATCAGCTGGAATCAGTAAAGAAGCATAATGGCTTGATTAAGCACTTAAATCTAAAGTACACATTTGCCTTTCTTCTTTGAGAACTCTGCATATGCAAGACACTTTTTGGCTGTAGTGAATGCAAGAGGCATTGCAGCTCACTTCTGAGGGAACATTTCTTGGGCAAGGAATGGGAGCAATTATTCTGTTGCAATCCTGCTGGTTCTTTCCACTCGTGCTTCTGATCAGCCAGTCCAGTGTTCATCCTGTATCAATGCATACATTGCAGTGAAGTATTTTATAATAGATCCTTGCTGGGTTGTTTTTTTTTGTCAGTAATGTGGATCTGGTTTTTATCTGTAAGCACTTCTACTTGCAGCCCATATTCCTGAAGTTTGTGCTTAAAAATGCCTAAGAGCTGTTTGTGTGTTGTTTTGTGTGTGTGCGTGCCCCCATTTTCTTTGAAATAGCAAATTTCTTTCCAAAGCTTGATAAAAATAATTTAAATTTGGAAACATAATGCATGTGTATTATAATTGAGTTTGTAAAGTCAAGTACTTCAAAAGTAATGAATGTCAGAATAAAAAGAAGCTACTGCATTCAGTCTTGTACACGCTTTCCGTGACAAAAAGTATGTGGTTGTCTCTTCAAGACTGCTCATCTTTGCAAAATAGACAGGTCTTTATTATTCAGTAGCTCTTCAATATTTTGTTTTCTCAGTATTCTGTGAAACAATTGCAGTTATTTTTACAAGGGTGAAACAATGTATTTTTTTCTATTCTGTTGTATCTTAACATACCAGCACACATTTCCCATTTGCTGGGGCAATTAAACACGCTTACCATCGGCTGGAGAATGCAGCACCCACAGCTTGGCTGGGAAGAGGAGGTGTGGGAGATACTCCTCATTGTCCAAAATGAGCTTGCTTAGCTCAGATAAGCTTTGCCTGCATCTTGAGTCGAGAGGGTTGGCTTTGTGCTGGACTACAAGGAGTGTTGGTGTGTGCTGTTTTGCTGGCACAATTCTGATACAATGGTTTCAGCAGGTGCATGCTCATAAGTAGCTACAAGAGCAAGATTTGCTCTCAAGCAGCTCTTTTATCCCCTCTTGAATCCTTCCAACATGATCAGTGGTGACTGTTGCAGTAACCAGAAAAATGTGCCTTTTTTTGACTAAACACAAATAGAGCCCTAAAATGGAGAAGCAGGGGATATAGTAATTATATGTGCTGTTTTCAGTTTTGGCTGTAATTGAGTTGTACCACTATGATACATTTTGCAATATTTACTTCAGATTGTACTTGAAGAAGACTAACAATTTCCCTTTAATAGTGCTGTTCAGATTTTGTAGCCCAAATACATTGTTAATATACCGATTAATATTTTGATATGCCTTAGATGTCATGTGGGCATGGAATCGTTGGATGTCGGGGGAAAAAGTAATGCATTTCTTGAAATTGCTTGATCTGTGTTTCTGTTTGGCCATGCAGACTGCTAGACTGTTTTCTAGCAGCTACAGCATCACAGAAGCCTGTAGTAACTAAATGGCTAAACTAGCTTAGGTGAATTTAGTCTGTCTTGTGACCTGAAACTGGAAGACTGCTTATAGCAAAAGTACAGCTCTGAGGTAATCTTAAGTAATACTTCCTGTTTAAATACTGACTATTCTAAGTTGTCCAAAATGTGAATGTTTTGAAGTGCTTGCCTTCTTGAAAACCTTGTGGTAATATGGATGGCGTCAGCTGCCTGTTGCTTCTCTAGAGAAGCAGCACTGAGAAGTCTGAGCTCTTCAGCATGGGCAGGCTGAGGTGCGGTGTGCTCAGAGGGCAGGGCATGCTGCTGAAGCAACGCTTTCTAAGCACAACGTTTGCCTCCTGACCAAGACAGGTGGAGCCGAGAGGTGTGGGTATGCTGTGGTGAGACCTGGCCTTGTGGAGCTGGAGCTGTGGAGAGGGGGGATGTTAGGGGAGGAGGAATTGCAATAATTTCCTCTAAACTCTTCATAAGCTTTGATCAGAGAGTCTTGCCACTGCAGTATCCTGGGTTATAATAATGGATTCTTTCTTTCCCTTCCCTGGTCCCCCTTCTTAATGCACGGTGCTCTCCTTGAAAATTAGAAACCTGAACTGATCTTGGGATAGTTGCTATGCTTGGTCCTATATTCCCTTCTGCAGTTCCTCAGTCTTTTGGTCTGATGTCAGAGCAAGTCGTTCTCCCTCTTCAGCACTTCTTCCTTTAGCAATGTCGCTCTGGGTGGCTAGGAAGGTGGGAGGAGACCTTGACAGGATGCAGGTTACCAGAGACTTCCCTTGTGTGTTCCCTTGTTGGGATTATCAAAGAGCTTAAGGGTGATGGTGTAAAGCTGACTGCACATGGAGTGTTTGGGTTGTTTTTGATAGATTGAAGTACTCCTGAACTTGGTCATGCAGAGTCAGGGTTACTCAGCTGTGGCTTTCTGTTGTTGTAGGTTGTGGCAATTGCTTTGAATTTCTGAAGGACGGGAACTGTTAACTCACGGTGTGTGTTATGGACAGTATCTGCTTAACTCTGCCCTCTTTTACTGGTGTAATGTGCTTACTGCATATCTTGGCTCTGTGTTCTTACAGATGTTGGTGAATACTTTTGGAGGGTGCTTTTTTCAGGATAAAGTCTATCATGTTTTCTTTAAGGTGAAACTTTACATTTAGATCTGCTGTAGCATGCAAGATCTGCCTACGCTCTTAAGGAGTTTGCTGTATTACAAACTGCATGTGAAAGAATATTGTTCTCTTTATGTAAAATGTGATATCTTTTATAGGATAGAATGTGTGTCCTTATATATCTGAAGGAATGAAAATAGTCATAATGTTTTCAGAAGTGAACAGGCTACTTCAGGACAAGCTACTTGTCTTACTAAGCAACTGACAAGCCCAAAACACCACAAGCCAAAGCCAGTGGGGAAGAAAAGGTTTCATGCTTTTTCCCAACTTCCTTTTTTAGGAGGGTAAGCTGCTCAGTCTGTTCCCGGGCGAGTGCAAGCCTTTCAGCATTGTGGCATAGTTCATGCTTGAGAAGTTGCTCATTAGCAATTGCAGCCTCAAAATACAGCATTTTGCTAGACCTGACAGTAGTCGGTACATGCTTTTGTTGACTTCTCCATTGCCTAATAAGGCTGTTTTTTTAGAAAATATTTTCTTCAGTGTTCAATGCCATAACTACTTAATAATGATAACCAAAACTACAACTTTGGATTCAGGCCTCTCTGAAGAAATGTTACTCATCTTTCGTGGCAAGTGTGGTGCCACATAGCTTGGCACGGTTTTGAATCTGTTGAAGATGGGATGTCTACACCTTTACTTTACCATGTGCTGTGTCTTTGCCAAGCAGTGTTACTTGTGGCTCTGAGCTTGGGTCAGGTAGTCGGTAAACCTGCAGTTTGCCAGGAGTGGCTACTTCTCTTGCTGTTTATATCTTGTCTCTTTGTTTTAATTCATGCAGTGGTGCTCAAAGCAAGAGATCTAGCCCAGTAGGAAAGGGCCTTTAAACTGCAATCCTGGAGGTACCCTCATGGAAGTTATTTGTAACGCTAGTTTCTGAGTTCGCCGTGGCAGTTTCATCTGTTGTTGCCAGAGCTGATGAATATGTCTTTAGATCTGTGGCATTTCTATGAGTGGGTGGATCACTGCGATGACAGGTAACTTCTTTTTTTCTTCACTGCAGAGTACAATAGTGACAGTTTTTATGGATCTCGAGGGCATCTTCAGCATCTTTTAAATCATGTTAAAGCAAAGTTGCTGTGTGGGTCTCCCCTTCCTCCCCTCCCCAGGAAACTTTTGACGCTGCTCTCCATGTACGTAGATAGCAGGCACCGCTGCATATTCCAGCAAGATGGAATTCGAAATAGTCAGTTTGTTTGGAGCACCATGTTTGGGAATTGCTTTTCTCCTAACATGCTACTTGTTGCAAGAGTCCTGGGGGAGGGAGACAGTGATTCCCTCCCCAGACTATGCTATGCTTCCCTCTACCTCAGACTGCCCACCTTGTGCGTGTTCAAACTTCTCTGTGTAGGCAGGAGAGGGGCAGACGCATACCCTTGTGACAAGCCTGTGGTGGAAGGGGGCAGTTGTACCCCTCTGCTTTCATGATGTGTTAGTTGTGTTAGCTGTGGTAGCAGGTGGATTCTGACTGTGCTGTCCCTGGTCCAGTTAAGAGCCAGACTTAGTCACTGCTTCACTCCTAGCTTGCTGGACTTTGTCTTGCGCTGCACCTGAGCAGCACACAGTCCTGAATGGCTGCTTCATGCTTGTGAAACATGGCATGAGTACCCTGAGGGCTTTGGTAGCCCTTTAGTAATGCAGTAGTAATTTATCTGTGTTTTGACATTATACGTCTTCAGGAAAGTGATATGTGTGAAACAGGTCCTACTAAGAATATCTTGTGTGGGCTCTAAGCTTAGGTGGGTTCTAATAGACAGGTGTCTGAATTTTTCAAACCTGTAATACCAAAGTGTGTTTGTGTTAACCCTGACATGTCAGTTTCTTAGCTTGTCTAGATGTTTAACTTAATTTTGAAACCTTTACATACCTGAGAGTGCACTAAAACTAGGGTGATTCTTAGACATAACCTGCTATAGCAGAACAACTTTGACATTCATAGTTATATTTGATTTGTTTCCATGTCATACTTCATTTCAGCTTCAAGGCCAGGTTGGATGGGGCATCGGGCAACCTGGTCTGGTGGAAGGTGTCCCTGCCTGTGGCAGTGGGGTTGGAACTAGATGATCTTTAAGGTCCCTTCCAAACCATTCTATGATTTCAGGTTTTGTGTTGTATTCCCAGCTTTATAGCTTATTGCCATCATAAATCTTGCAAATTGTTTTGTTGTTATTTGTTCTTTGAATACTGTTATGCTTGACTATTTTGAAATCAAGTAATTCCTGATAACAGAAAAGAAGTGGGCTGATACAGAAATAACTGAGGGTCAAACTTAGCTCAGCCATTACTGATGTTTGGCTGTGCCTGGTGAGAGCACTAGATAACACTCAGCATGACTCAGGAGCACAGGCAGGGTTTGTGTTTGAAGGGTAGAGGTGGGTGGGTTCCCATGTCGTGGGGTGGATGTGTGGCTGTCTAGTTAGTTGAGCTACACGCCGTGGTGGTTGGCTGCCTATGTAGGAGGTACATACAGTCATCCCTCTCGGCTTGCGTGTTGTTTACACGGGCTGTGGGAACCTTTCGAAAGGGTGGTGGGAATGACTGGAAAAACAAAAGCTTGTTTGGAGGCACAAAAGAAATGTTAATGTTTTGGTCCTTCTCATTCCTACTGTTTGTTTACACTGCATCGAGGTGGGAACAAAATTGATTGCGTAGGTTAGACATGACCTAGCAAAGATTAAAAAAGAGAAACTTAAAATTGAAACAATTTGCCCTTCCTTCATGAAATATTTTCAAACTTTATAAAGATTGAGGGTTCCTGAGATGTTATATTCACTTGTCCATTATCGGGTTGTCATTTTATATTACATTTTACTTCCTTAGTTGAGGCTGAAAGGAATGGTTCCAAAGAACTTCTCTCACCCTCAGCCTTTTCCTGTGCTAGCTATTGGTGTAATATGACTTTTTGGTAATTACTTTTGTGCTGTTTGTTTTCTACCATTTTAGTTCCCTGAATATAGGTGACAAGTGAACTAAAAAATCAAATTGAGTTGGCTCAGTGTGACACGGGATGTGTGCTGGAGCTGGCATGCTGGGGGATGCACAGCTGGTAGTGAATCTTCTGGGCACAGGCAGGCCGTTAGATCAGCTTAACTGTGCTCTGAAACCTTGTGGTTTGATGATGTGCTGAAGCCGGTGTGGAGTATGTCTGCAACCGGCTGATCTTGCTCTCCCACACCCCTTTTTGGCGCTTGTTGTCGTGCTGTCCACTTCTCAAATCTGGCTGGCTGTGAACCAACATGAGTGCTACTGCTGCCCGCCATCTTAACCTTTTGGATAAGGGCAGAGTGGGATTGCCTCTTTTAACAAGACAAATGCTTGTAATCTAAAAATGCTTGTAATCTGTATACTAAACTGCAGAAGTATTGTCTTACGTATCATACTGTAAACTATATGCATGACACAGAACACCTTCAGCTACTACTGCCAATTCAACCTACGAACTTAAGCATGCACTTGATCTGCAAAGGTTTTCCCCTAGTGTTCTCTTTGTAGCACAGTCATAACTGTGCCGATCGGGACAAACTAATCCTTTTATTCAGTAGAGCTACATTTAACACGGTGATCAAAGCTACAGTGTGCAGAAATATTAGTATTCAAATCTGTAAAACACAAGGGAGACAAATCGTTCTATGAGCAGCAGAGCTAACAAAACCTAGTTTCCTGTGGATTTGTATCCTCTGCCTGCTGCTGTATCCCACCGTTGCAGTAACAGAGTCCTCATTACTGTCTTGTGACCTCCCATATCACAATATATTCACATCCTAAAGCCTCACTACTATGCTACATAAAACCTACCAAGCTTTTTTAATTGCTAACCTGGCTAAAGGCAGCGTGTGCTGTAACTGCTGCACAGTTATGCCATATATATGCTTGCTAGCTGCAGCCAAAGAGCACAAAAAAAAAGCATGTTCAAGAATTCTACTGATTGTAGAGCTGAGAGTTTAACTTTTGTGCTGTTGTTTCTGCCTATTAGTTGCCATCTCCACAAAGTAATTAGGATTGCATTAAAGGACATGTATCTTTTTGTCTTTCCTTTTCAAATCACTTCTGGAGAGGTGTGTAGCGCCACTGGAAAGTTTCATTTATAAAACTTCAAGTAGTTCACTGTTCTTCACAATCAGTCTTAATTGTTGTTACAGCTTATTATGCTGTTTAATACAACATGTAGTCCTATATAAAAGTATGTTAGGTTTGTAGTTTAAGTGGTTTGGTTTTTGTTTTGTTGTTTGTTTGTGGTTTTTTTATTTTTTTTTTAATTTTTTTTTTTAAATTTTTTTATTTTTAGCCAAGTTTGGGGATCTCATCACTTGCCGTATGGAAAGTGATGAGATTCCTTGTCGAAATGTATTGTGTCATATTAATCATGAATTTCATAGTAATGTTTTATGTTATTTGTGAAGTTTTAACCTCATATTCACTCAAAGTCCTTAGTTTTTTCTCTATACTTTTTCCTGTGTCTTACTCTGCATCTCTTGGTTACAGTTAACATACCTGATCCTTCTGATGCTTTTTGGCATTCCCTTTAAGATGACTGTTGTCAACTTCTACCTTTTTTTGAAACTGTTTTAGTTTAATTAGCTCTCAAACAAAATTTTTTTTTTTTTTTTTTTTTTTTTGCATGGTGTGCCTACTTGGAGTGCTGCCAATTAGAATATTATAATGTGCCAATTTGTAATATTCTCCAAAACATTATATATACATCCTAATGTTTTTTTAATCATTCTTCAGTGGACTCTCCAGAGTGACTGTGTCTCTGAATTTGTTGTTAAAATCCAGAAAGTTGATGAGTAGAATATTCAGCTTGACATGCAGTACCTTGTCGATTGTTCTTTTTGTCTTTCATGTATTTCCGTTTATCTAGCTTGTTAGACTACCTGAAGTTCTTACAGCTCCTTCTCATGTCTTAACCTTAATCATTTTCATGTGAGTGAATTTTGCCACTTTTTGCTTTCTTGGACCATTAAGCAATACCAGAAGTATTAAGAACTACCAGAAGTAGTTCTGGTACAGAACCTTGGCCGTCTGCTGTTAACCCTTTTCTGCAACAGACCACTGACTGCTTTTTCTTTTGATGCTTTGGTGCATATGTCTAAAGGCAAATGGTGTTTTCCGCTAACACCAAGATTAATTTTACTTTAGGGCCTCTTGAGACTTTTGGGGAGGCTTTTTGGAAGTCAGTTTTTCAGCAATTTATCCTTAGTTCACCATTGTTGTTATAAAATTCTCCTAGCCTAAAAAAAGCATAGTTTCCTTTCCAGAAACCATGCTGTGTATATTCTCTGATTCCAACCTGCATATGTTTTACAATAGTATTCTCTAAACAATTGTTTCGGCTAGCTTGCTGTTGCATGAAAGGCTTGTTTGCTTGTAACATGCTAAGTCATATTTACTGGCTCTTCCAAATGTAGCTAAGTACTGTGTTTTCTCACATTCTAGTATCGGGTATTTTTAGTAGGATGTTAATGTAATATTTTAATATTTACAAGTTATTTTTTTCTCTCCTCTGACATAACCCAGTTCTGTTTGCTGCTGATAAGAATAGAAAACGCAAAGTATCAAATTTTCTCCAAATGAGGTGTTAATCATTTAAGTTTGTAAGCTCTGTTCTACTCCCCCAGATTGTGTAGTGGAATGCTCAGGTAGTCTTTCTTAGACTTTGAATTTAGGATCTAGGAGATCTTGAATTCAGATGGCAGAAACATTGAGATGTGCAGTGGAGGGGGAACTAGGAGGAGTGTAGAGGTCCCCTTAACCAGTGAACAGGCTGATGACACCTGTAATTTTTTCTTCCATCCATTTTTTGTATCCCTTTTCAGGAAGGAAAACAGCACGTAAACCCAGAGTGAGTCATTTAGCTTTTCTGAGGAGGAACATGGCAGCCAGGACTGTTTGGTGGTAGACCATTCTGCTGGATCACACTGGGATCACACTGATGTTCTTTCTAGTCTAGTATCCTGTGTCTGAAAGCAGCTGTAAAGGAGAAAATAATGTGCAGGAACCCAGAAGTTCCCTAATTCTTCACATGACCCATCTCAAAAACCTCTGGAAGTGGATGCTTGGGAACATTGAGAACAAGATAAGCATTAGATATTTTTCTTTTGTGCTTGCTCTGCAGCTACTTTCAGTTCACGGAATCTCTGAGCCAGAGATAAACAATCTTATGTTTATCTAGAAACTCTTGAATGATTTATCTTAGAATTTGTCCAATTTCTCCTTGAACCCATGTAAATTTTTCATCTCTATTGCATGCTTTCTCAACAAATTCCCTAAGTCTACTGGCTATTGCTTGAAGAGTTACTCATATTTTGAAGTTGGCTCCTACTACCTTCATTAGCTGCTGTCTAGTATTTGTGTTGGAAAGGGCAATGAACAGTCAGTCAGGTACTATCCTTTGCTTTTAATGTCACTTGTCTCTGGACTAGTTCCTTGAAATTGGGCTCTTTGGTCCGAAAGAGACCATTTTTCAGGTACCAGTTCTTATATACCAAAGTAATTTTTGCTGAAACAATGCGGATCTGTAAGAGGACAGATATTTCTTCAGTACCTGCTTGTTTTTTTTATTGAAAGGGAGAGGTGCTGTTTGGGCACCAGTGCTTACTAGTGTTTCAGGATTAAAGTCAACCCTCAGAATAGTAACTGCAACTGAAGTTTAAGCTATTGGGGGGATGTTTCCTAGAGAATTGCTTGACCCAGTGGAAATGACGGGTGCTAAAGTAAGGATGAGGAATTCTCATCTGTGTTTCCAGGAAATGGCAATTCCTGTGTAGCTGTTCCTGTGGCCATCTTTTAACGTGGTTAGAACATCAGCTTAGCAGCTCTTAAGTTTCAGTGTCTTGATAACATGGATTCTAATTAAAAAAAAAAAAAAAGAAAAAAGAAACACTAGGATGTTTCCAAAAGGATAAATAGCAAGTTTCCTATGTTAGTATTACAACTGGTACAACCAGGCAAAGCAAACAAAAATTCAGCTCTTGTAATTGAAGTTGTCTTTTGGTCTGCTTTGTTGATAGAGCATTGTCAACTTCCATTTTTTAATTATCCTCATATATATGATTACTTTTGTGAAGAAAAGTAAATTAGGTGCTTCTTGGTTTTCTGTAAACCTCTGAAGCCTTTATTTGACTGGATAATTTGTACAAGATAACATAGAAGAAATTGATTCTGCAAGCTACATCTTGAGGCCTTAATGTGTTAATGGCTTGCAACTTAAAGTGGTTCTTTAAAATCAGCTTTTAAAGAATAATAGTTTTGGGGTTTTTTTTTGTGGTTTTGTTTTGGTTGGTTTTTGGTTTTGTGGTTTTTTTGTGGTGTTTTTGTTTTGTTTGTTTGTTTTTTTAATTTTTGTCAAATTGATCCCTATCACTGAGACAAATGTGAGGACACTTGTGATGCTTTTTACCTCTGTCGTTAATTTTCTCTTGCCACTACTCATATAGGCTGTCATCAGTTCTTGTGGAGTGCAGGTGAAGATGGCTAAATGAAATCCAGGTCTGATCCTGCAGTCATTGGAGTATACACTTAAATCTGGTCAAAAGAATACCTTTAGAAAGCTAAGTCTGCATGAATGTTTGCTGCATCAGTGACATACTTTTGTTGCTTCAGAACAAAACTGATCGTCAGTTTGTCATTGATAACACAATCTAAAAAGTACCTTGAACTTTTCATTAGTCTAAGCTTGCATTTATTTATTTGGCAGAGCGATAAGTTAATCTCTGAAGAGCAGGATTTCTGAAGCACACTTAAGTGACTTAGGAACATAAATTCCATTGACTTTGTGCTGTGAGAGTAGAATGGGACCGAAGCAGAGGATTAATTTTGGAAATTAAGCAAACTAGAAGTGCAGTTGATCATAAACATCAGGCAGCATATTGTTTTATGGAGATCTCATTCTTGTAGGAATCTTCTTAAGCCTAAATGAACATTTGGCTGTAAAATTGTTGAAAGACTTGGTCAGGTATGGGCAGAGAGAATTAGCAAAATGTGAATTCAGAACTTTATTAGGAAAGCATTATGTTTAAATTTATTTTTAATCACTTAGAAGTTGTATTTTTTTGCTTTCAAGGAGGATATAGGAAAAATTTTGTGTCACTCTCTTTTGAATTGGTGTCTTTGCAATAGTTATTGTACTGCTGTTTTCTTTGCCAGCACACGTCAGTGGTGCAATAGTAGGCCAAAGGCTACGAAGTCCAAGAGAAGCTTTAAGTGATAACCTTAGAAGATGGTTGAAACTTTACAAATAAATAAAATTACCTGCCTGTTTTTGCTATGAAATGTGATGATAGTTTGGTTACTTGACTACTCATTAACTGTTTGTTTGGCAGTAGCTAGAAAGACTGAAAACTTGTCGTATGACTCTGTTTCAGCTATCAGTTGTCTTTCTGTGCCTTATCAGGCTGCTTGATAACTGTTTAATTGAAAAGTTTCATGTGCTATTGAAGTGTTATTGTTAGAATAAGCACTTAATTCCAGAAGGAGGGTATAATCTCATGGCTTGATAGAGAAAGTCACAGTGTAGGGGGAGGGATGCTATCACTGTCCTAGATAGCAGACTTGTTTATTTTATAAATATACATTATTTTTCTGAATAGCAAAGTCAGAACCTTGGCTAATTGTAAATATCACCGAGTGGGGACAAATATTTTACCATCATTCTGTTACAAGAACTTCCTCTGAGAATTCAAATGCTACATCCATTGTAACAAATGGGAATCTGGGCACTGAGAAATTGCAGTAAGGACAAAGCTTGCTTATTTATTTTTGCTTGGGTAGTTGTGCATGTAAAACCCCCAGTAGTTAGCACTATGCTTGACAAAAACCAGCAGTGAGAAATGGTAGCAGAAGAATGGTTTCACATTGGTTTTACCCTGGCTTGCCACTAGGACAAGGGGTATTGCACTGTTAAATAGCAGTAATAGAGTGCATATACATACTTTTTCCCCCTCAGATCTTGTTTTGCTTTATTGTCAGTGTTAACGTGTTACGCAGCTACAACATTTATATGTTACTGCTGGTAAAAATGTCTTTCACAGCTTCTAAATAAAGTGGTTCACAGAAACTATATCTGCCTGGCTTTTTTGCCTAGCTGATGGTGACTAGATGGAAGGATGTGCTTTTTTTTCCATTTTCTTCCCTGTTTCCTAGTCTATAATCACAGAATAATGGAGCTGACTTATTAATGAAGCAAGTTCAGAAGTTGTGACTAAAGGAGGACACTTCATTTTAATTCTTTAGCTGTACGGTATCAGCAACCCTTTAAAGTTAGGGCAAAAGTACTGATCTTGTTTGGAGGAAGTTTTTTACCATAGTCGTGTTAGAGCTGGTTATCGGGAATAGTTACAATACCCTTCCCACACCACCCCCGCCCCCCAACACTACTGAGGTTCAAACTTTGCTTCAGTTTAATTCAAAGCAATGGACACAAGTACTTACAGCATGTTTGATCTTTGCACGCTACAGCTCTTCTAATTTCTTTTGTCAAATCCAAATGAATCTTTGGATCCAAACTGAGTGCATCCATTGAGTAATTTTGTTGTTGTACAGAATTATGGTGCTCTTTTTATTACAGGTGTCAGTGTTGCACAGGAGTTATTAAATCTGTTAAATTTGAGCTTTTGGCAGGAAAAAAGCTCACCTTCACCAAGAACCCTAAACTTTTCTGTTGCTGAATAGGCATGAAAGTTTGCATTGAACTTACTATCTTTTAAAAAGTTAATGCTAAAGGTTTTTTATTATCAGTTTAAGGAAGTGGAGAAGTTAACAGATTTTGGAACTTTTGAGTTGGTGATTTTTAAGAAAGCATAGTTAAATGCATTCTATGAGGTTTCTGATGTTTCATAGACTAACAAAAGGTTGCTTTATTAGTAGCTTTAATGAACAAATCGCTTTATTGGCTTAGGCATACTGGTTGCTTTGTCGGTCCAAACAGCTATGGGTTCTTGTTTCAATTCACCATTGTGCTAGAGTAGAGAAGTGATAGCCATTGACCTTCTGTTAAAGCACAAGAAAAAGTTTTTTGTGAAGAAGGAAAGTGTGCGGGGAAAAGAGCAATGCAGTTCTCTGACTCGAGTTCAGCAACGTAAAAATCGAGAGACCATGTACCTCTCCTGTTGCTGTTCTTGCTAGGTGGCTCAGTGTGGTGAACCACCTGAAACAAGAAAAAGCAAGACTGACTTTCTGAAGGCTGTTTTTCAAGGATCATGTGTGTAAAGTAAGAAGGTATTTGTACTGTAGCTGTAAGGAAGCATATTAAGTAGGTGCTCATATAGTCCTGAATGGAAACTGTTAGTCTTCAAAAGAAAGGTCTTTTTTTATTACTGATTGTCTGGCTTGTTTTATTAAGTAATTAGCACACAGGACTTAACCGTAGTCTTAGATTGAATTAAGTGACAGTATTTTATTTCTTGAATTGCTTCGTACGAATTTGTTTAAATGAGCAAATAGTATTTTTTTTTTTCTTTTCCTGGCTGTATGGTTAAGACAAAGAGGAAATTTGTTCGATGTTATAGACTTTTGTTAATGATAATTCTCAAAGTTGTTGTCTCTGTAATGAAAAAAATGCTAAAATCAGGTGGGATGCCACTGCAGTCTCCCAGCTCTTTCTTGACGTTATCAGAGTACTTAAAAAACTTACCATTTTACCTGTAAAAGATGAGCATCTTCCTGCAACTAGAATAATAGTGTTGCCATTGAAGAAGCTGGGCATTCAGATGGGTTTGCCAAATGTGTTTACATTACATAGCATGTGAAGTTATAATCATGATTAAAAGGATTAGGAGGTTTCTTTTTAATGAAAGCACTGTATGAGGAAAAATTTACCATTCTTTGCAAATACCTTTTCTTCTTTTCTTTCCAGCGTGGGGGAATACAGTGCGCCCAGGTATTCTGTAGCTGACTGGTTTCTGATTTGCACTGAAGCACTTGTTATTTGGTGGGAGCAGCTGCTGGAATATATATTACACTTTAATCATACGTCGAGTTTTCTGTAGGGATCATGTTGTATGCTTGGACGTTATGATGTGTTGGGCCTAGTTCATAGTGGTATCTCCTTTTGTATAATAATAAAGTCTTTGAATTATTGTTTTTCTTGTGGAGCAGTTCTGTGCCCTGCTGCTTACCTAATTCCAGGGGAAAGCAACTTTTCCCTGAGACCATTTCTTGGGGAAACTTAGGAGAAGCAGTGAAGTTGTCCTTGTATAAATTTATCTGGATTTCTTTTTTGGGGTGATTGTTCCCTATAAACTTTTAAAGTGAGGAATGAAGTTGGGTGAGCTTGTATATGAACCCATTGAGGAGAAGCAGTGAGCTGAGTATGTGTTCAGACAGTGCATTGCTGATCTTGTTCAGAGGGGAGCTGACTTGCCATCATGCTCTGTCTGGTTCGCAGCAATAGCTTAGCCATGCTATTTAGAGTAAGTATCTTTTGACTTTAGTTTTCTGTGAATCTTACAGCATCAAAAAGTCACTAATGTAAAATTTGTATAGAGGAAACTTAGAGCAGGAAAGCACATTTTTTAATTTCCTCTTCCAAGGAAGAGATGGGTTGGAGTTTTTTGTTGCCACTGTGTGCAGTGCCCTTTTTCCTAACTCTTCTGGTTACTGCCTGCCCTGCTTTCCATCTTTCTGTGGTATTTCAGCATGTGCTAGGAGGTTTGTTTTGCTCTCTAGTGCATTCTTTTCTTGGTGCTATCTCCGTATCTCCTTCTGGCTGCAGTTGTTTTTTAACACTCCCCCTTTGCTTCTCCAGTTCTGCCCTCCCTTGTTTTACATTTTAATGCTGTTTCATTTGTATATGTCATCAAAATACTTGGTTTTCCTTTGTGCGCCTAAAAAAAGTTATATGAGTCAGCCCTGATTTTTTGACAGAGCCACCTCTTCCAGAGGCCACGTTGGCACCCCCTTCTGCCAGATATTCACAGATGTTCCTCAGCAGCTCTGTGCCTGCCACTGAGTTTGTACCTCAGTTCCTGGATGTAAGGTAACTCATGTGCTTAGAATTGTTTAGAATCAGTTCAGGTGTCTGAGGTTTTGGGCATTAGAATGGTAACTACAAAAACACTATAAAAGCAGTCAACATTGAAATTTAGTTCAGAGGTAGCAGTTGGATAAACAGGGTTCGTATTTGTAAATTCTTAATGTCCAATGTATTGTTATGAGTAATGGAATGGAAGAGGTTGTGTTGCTTTTTAACCCTTTGCCCTACTGTATGGAAACTTGTGTTTTAACAGACCTCTGTTGGGGAACTGGTTTTGAGGTTGTGTTGATATTATAATGACTGCATGTCACCTGTAACTTGAGTATGTATGTATGTATGGCAACTGATGCCAACTGTACATGTCAAAGAAAAGTGGTAATTCTGGTGCAATTTTCATTGGAAAGATAGATTAACTAAAGATAAAGAAATCCAATGAGTTCTAGCTGTCCAGAGCTCTGCTGCAGTTAACTTTTTCCTTACCCATTTCTTGATCAATAGCAACTTCCTAAACATCCATCTCAATAACACATGGGAGCCCACAAACTGCATGTATTGAAGAAGACGCAACTAACATCTGTTTAAAACCAGCAACCATCTGCAACATACAATAAAACATGTACTGTTTAGCCCGTAGATATCACTGCATCTGAAAAAAGGAGGGTGCATGTTATTGATAGTTCAAAATACATACCTCAGAACACTGTTCCTCTAGAGAAACAGTAAAATCTTTCAATATCATGCAAGAACTTGCTGCAATACAAGTTCCTGTAGTGGCTTAGCATTGTGCCTTGGAATCTATACAGAAAATGATTAAACATTACCAGCTATAGTGGAAAATGTATATGGAAGAAATTTCTCTCTGACCCGCTTCCCCAGCTTTCTAATAATCCCCTACCATCAAGTTCGTGATCAGAGCCAAACTTTTTGTAGGTGAATTTGCATCAAATAGTATCAGGCCCTGCAGACCAACAAATACAAGGCTTGCCAATGAATCTTCATCATTCTATGGTAAATATTTGCTCTCCTCCCCACTAAAATCAACAAAATCAGTGTGTCTTACATATTCACACACCAGAATGTAATGAACTCAATATAGTTCACCAAATGTTCTTATGGGAGTAAAGGGAAGGAAAGCAAACAACTGCTAAGCACCCAAAGGAACTTGCATCTACAAATGAGAAAAGACCCAGCCACTCTATTCTTTCAGGCAAGTAAGGTATGAAGAGGAACTGCGTAGTTGGAGTTTAACCAACATGGGCCTAAAGGAACCTTCAGAAGACAAATCTGGGTCTTTCAAGTATGGGATTATGCAGCTTATCATGGCCTCAAGAAAGGGGTTTTGTGGAATGGTATAAACTTTCCCACTCCTTTAAATCTTTGGTATATCACAGGTAAATAGTAATTGTCTATTTTACCCTCCTGGAATGACAAAGGCATTTTAACTTTTCCCATCTTCCTTGAAAGATCTCTCTTCATTCCACAGGTTTTCAGCCAATTCAGCTTAATTAAATCAGATGAAATTAGAGCTCCTATTCTCAACTTGAAGTGGTTCTGAAGGTTATTCTCTGTCTTTTTAGAAATCTGGAGGTCTCCTGTACCTGGTGTCTTCAGCTGTATTGATTTGATTAATAGAAGAGATTTTTTTTTTCCCCCGTTTGTTTCGTTTTGTAGTATCATTGCTTCTAATACAGTTCTTTAGAGCAAAATTATTGTCTTAGAAAACTTGATTTCACTTAATTTGAGCAGAATGTTAACCTGGCCTTACAATGTTCAATTTCCCCATCTTAGAGTCTAGTCCTGCCTTCAGTGAGACTCTGGCTTATACGGTTTCTTTAGGGCTTCTGTCTTCATCAGGGCATCAATAATCAGAAGTTATTTTAAACTCCTGTAGTTGCGTTTTTCATCAGTCCTTTGGGGTAGACAGAGCAGTGGCATGATAGTTGGAAGAACTCGGGTTTCTGATCCTACATTCTGCCACTTACTTTATCCGAGATTCATGTATTTAAGAGCATATTATTATTTTTTGGGCTTCTTCCTTTATAAAATGAGAGTACTTGGCCACATTTGTAAAATGTTTTGAGATCTTTGGGTAAACACTGTTCTGAGTATTTGTATTTGTTTCAGAGGATCACAGTCTGTGAAGGTAATATACTAATACAGTTTTATTTCTCTGAGGAAAAGAAGCAGCACCAGTAGTTCACCATTCTGCATTCAAGTGGCAGTCTGTAACTTCTGTAATATTCTGAAGTTAATGTGGTCTTTAACATACGTATAACTATTCATTGCTTAATGGGAGCAGTGACTGTTGAGTTGGTATTAGTTTTACAGGGCATGAGATGTTTTAAGGAAAACAAGGTTTTGTATTAGTTACTTCAGCATTTGTGGAACTGTTTTAGCAGATGCTAAATATCTGCCCTGTTGGTATTGTTCAAAACACATTTAATGAGTCATAAATATTGTTTTCCTGTAATGCACGCGATATTCAAGACAGACCCTCAAACTCCAAATGAGAAGTTGCGCTGCTTAATGGTCCACATCTTATGTTTTTTCACTCTCATGGAAAGAGCTTACTGCTATAGTTGCCGCATTAATCCATAATCCAATAAAGGGGATTTATTTGAGCGGTTGAAGGCAGAGAGAAGAAAAAGAATGTGTCTGTAGTACACTGTGGGCAATAGTTACGCTAAAAATAAGATAGAGCTCTTGAATGGCTCTGTGTTTGCCTTTCTCAATGTGTGAGACACACACACTAAAGTTTCACAGCAAGATTTGAAGGTGCGATTATATCCTTTCTCCTACTCCTTAAGGAAAAAGACCACACCAGCAAACCAAACAATCAACTCCTCAGACCCAAGTTGTTCTTCCTGTTATTTCAGCTGTCACAAATGCAGGGCTAACTGGGCCATTACTTAAGTCCATACAATTGGCCTGATATTAAATGAATGCTGACCCTCCAGCTTTTGTAAGAACTATGTCAGTTCAGCGTACAGGTCCACTGTGGTATACCTAGCACACTTCTAGTAGCATATATGCACAAATATATGACCTCAAGACTCTTCGGAAATTGAGGATTGTGTAGGTACAATGTTGAAACTGCAGTGTAACTTACATGTAGTAAAATGTTTGAATTAAAGCCATTCCTGATTGCAAAGAATGCAAATGAATGGCTGGTACCTGTAGGTAAATGACAGCTGGCAGATGCCACATGTGGACTTTTAAACCTTTAAAGACAAAATTGAAAGAAGTAATGCATCAATATTTATTAACAGTGATGAGTATTTGCTTATCAGTAATGGCAGTCTGATCAATGACAGTCTGATTCCTCCAAGGGTATGCTGACAGGCATTGCTGCAAGTTTTCATGTTGATAACCTTATTGCTAGAAATGCATATTTTCTTCTTTTTCCTCAAAGGAAGCTAAGACCTTGATATGTCGTTCTTTGAGTTTGGATCTTCTTAGGAACTGAATGCAGGATCTTTTAACAACATTGGTTGTTTTTGCTAGAGTTTGAAAGGTACAATTACGTGACTCAATCTCTGGAAAGTGAGCTCTGTGGAGTTTTCAACTCTAAATGTCAGGTACAATAATTTTCATTCCTTCCCCCCCCACCCCCCTTCTGCTGTGAAGGCTCTGCCTATGATTTTTAATGCAATTTTTGAAGAACTCTGAAGGAACTTTATCAAAATACTCAGACTTCTGAGAAAACACGTTAGTGCTTACCTCTTCTTTTGAATATGGGTTGACTTCTAAGAGCTGTTAAATGCCTTGTCTGGATCTTGTACATCAATACACATGTATCTTACTGTGGGTCAAATTAAGAGGAAAGAAGTTTTAAACAGGATTAAATGAAGGCATGTGAGTTATAGGCCTAAATTTTGATTTTTGGCACCTGTTATTATGCGATACAATCCAAGCCTTGAGCTGTTGTCAAAATGCTTGAGCCAGTGGGCTGCAAAGAGAAGCCTGCAGACAGAGTAATCCCCAAGGCATTGCTTGCCTTGTGCTGGAAACAGCACAGGAAAGAACTGCTGGGAGTGTCCAGGAGATGTTGAAGCAAGGTGAGGAGATGCGAAAAATGGCTCTAGCAAGCTTGTCTCAGCTTGAGTCCATGTTCTAGGTGGTAGTGAAGGGCAGGGGGAGCTTGACACATCTCTCTGGTCAGATACAGCTGTAGCTAGCCGGCAGATCTGGCCTGCAGTTCCTCATTCCTCTCTCAGCTGACAGTGGACTAGTTGCTTCTAAAAATAGCATGTGTTACAGATGCTCCTGTTGCCACTGCATGAAGGAGTGGGATCCTTCTGCTTTGTGTGGGTAGAATTTCAGTCCCTGAACATAAGCAGAATCAGAGCTGCAGGAACCCACGTCTTGTAGTGGGCACTGGTGTCTGGAGCACCTGAATCTGCTTCTGGTGCTCATCAGCTGGCTTATATATTGTTTCTTCAAAGTGCAGGTTTTGCAGATCTTTGAATACTGTCATGCTAATTTAAACAGCAGGCAGCACGAGGGTTTAGCACACGATATGTCATTAGGAAGTATCGGTTCCCCCTCCCTCCCTTTTCATTTCAAGTTTGGGAATTTGTATAAAGGGCACCCATATTTTGGAAGGGAATACTCCTCAGGTTAGATTGTTAAAGAAGACTAGCAAAGACAGGCGTCTTTTTTTTTTTTTTTTTTTTTTAACACTACTTATCACTTTAAAGACAGTTTCATTTTTACCCTTACCTTTTTGTGCTTCGCTATTGAAGTGGTGGTTACTGGGAGAGAGTACTGTATCCCATTTAAGTTTTAATTCCTTTCTCTTTGTTCATTCTGAGTGCTCCTATTTTATAAAGTCATACAGAATGTTTTGTTAGCAAACAAATGGGAAGTAGAAAGCATACAGCCCTTCCTTCCCTAATAAATGCTTCTATTATTCTTTCTTATTGGTTAGATAGAGTTTAATGCAATGGGCCAAACTTGAATTGACAGCTAAGCTGGAAATGATAATAATGTCTTAGTTGTGGGAAACGGATAAGGTTACTGATAAACTTCTTATTTTGAAAGGTGGCTGATGCCTTCTGGAGAGTCTTTTGTCTTTTCTTAGTTTAGACTTGCTGGCTTTGCTAACTCATACTTCTTTTTTTTTCCCTTTTTTTTTGTGGGGTTGGAATTTATTATTATACTGATAATGATACCTCAAACTATTGGAAATAGTTGGCATGGCTTACAGGGAATTCAGTTGTATGCAGTTAAAATAGGAGGATACGTGTAATGAATGCAATATTTATTTTCCTGTTTACATACTAATATAAAAATATTTAGATGGCCACAGAACTGAAAGATCTTGTAAGATAATTTAACAATACTGCATATGAATCTGGATGCAGATGCAGATTTAGTTGTTGATATGAATATCTCAATTTACAGGAGTATTGAACAAAAAACCTGTGTGGCCATATACAAGCTACTGAGAACCTGAGAGATGTTCTCATTGAGAGTAGTTTCCAAGTTGTCCCAAGAATTGCCTGTCTATCCAGAACCTTGTGGTAGTTCACTCTTAAAATAACAAAGGCCTAAAAATCATGTAAATCATGGCCTGAAAATAAGTAGGGAGAGTACTAAAGTACGGTACAGTAACAAAGAATAAGCTTGTCTAACTTTATGTACCTAATTTAATGGCACATAAGCCGTTAGAAGATTGATGTGCGAGGTCAGTAATAAGTTTTTGCCTACACAGTAGTTTTTTAGACTGAGGGAAGATACTGTTACATTACATTCATTACCCCTACCAGGAGAGGTGAGCTGCAGTCTTTAAAAGCATCATTGAGAAAATGCCTTGCCATTTCTGTTTACTCTCTCTTCCAATTGCAAAACAGAATCATTGTGTGAGTAGCTTGATTCACTGTGTTGGAGCTATTTGAGGTTATCGTGGATTACTCATGGGAACTATTGCATCCTGAAAAGTTGGTTATTCCAATGCTTATAAAAATTAAAAATAAGAATCCTTTACAGCCAGGTTATCATTGGCGGTAGTTTCTGACAGCTCCTAGGAGGACGAGCCCTTGATGGACCAAAAGACCAAGGTTAAATGCTCTGTTAATGGCCTATTAATGTTTCATATTTCTTTGTGTGAGGTTGCATAAGATTGCTTCTTCCTTCTCCCTCTGTTAACTGATTAAGCAGGGACCTTAGAGAGGCTATTGAAACTTTCTTATAGAAAACTGAGAAAAACTCATTAATGTGTAGGCTGTTTTGTTGCTTAATGTTTCCACCAGAGTCATCCTAATCACATCAACATCTGTAAGCATGCACTGGCACTCACAGATCTGTTAAATCGTCTCCATATTTCAAACAGTACAGATTTGATGCAGTGCCTCACCTCTTCATGATTGTCTGTTTGGACAGTTGATGATAAAAATCCACAAATAACTTTATCTTTCACAGTGACAGGCATAGCTTAAACTTCAGTGTCTTTGTAAACTTAACTTTAAATTATTCTTCCTGTGGCTTCATGTGTATGCTGTGGGGATCATTTGTTCTTTGTGTTACAGCTAAATTGCTGAAATGGTTTCATCCTTGTCCGGCAGTTGCAGACTTTTGTTCATTTCTGTTAGTTTAGTAGAACTAATTCTATGTAACAATAAAGTTCAGATTGCATTGAAAATATTCTTTAAGTTTTTGAGTTGAAGGGCTGCACAGATATAACTGAGGACCTAACTGAGGTTTAGAATTTCTACTGCTGTATATGAAATCAGAAAAGATCATCTTGACATTCACATTCTAATCTCTGTTGCCAGCTCCGATAATTAGCATCCACTTTGATCCAGAATTTCAGTCAGGCCACAGGAGTTATTCACCAGTCTAATTTCCTCTGAGAGGTAACACCAATAACTCAAAGGTTTAGCCTGAATCTCCAGCTGAATCCTAGGTTGTCTTGACAGACAATCTGAATCAGTTTGTTCCATTCCTGGTACCTGGGATGTATAACTGTACCATTAACAAAATAACCTTGGCATACCATTAAGATATTTTGCAGTGTATATGGATTGGGGGTCAGAAAAATCTCAAAAGTATGTGACTGAGATCTTATGCCCATGGCAGTGTGATAAAGATAGTCTGTCACTGAAGTGTTGCACTCAAAATGCACATTTGGCGGAGTTCTTAGCAAGCTTTTTAGCTTCTTTTACTCCTGATATAAAATTTTGCGATAAAAACCCTTGCCTGTGGTTGCACTTATTGTTGTTCTATTTAGAGTTAAGTACTGTGCTGTGTTTGTATGATGTGATCTTTCTGAAGCAATGTGAGCTGTGTCGTTAATAAAGGAGGAGTACACTAGAGGAGCTCCACTTCATCCATGTTTTAGTTCATCATCCATCTACCTTAAAGCTTTCTAATAGTTACGTGTAGCATCTGTTGCTTTGGGTATGGATAGTAAAGCACACTTTATATTTTGCATAATGATGTTCTCCAGCCTCTTCCTTGTTCTGTCGTATGCCCGCAGTGAAGTAAGTTGGTAAGAAGCAATGTACTGAGCTGATGAAGGAAAAACCCAAAATGTTTCTTTTTTCTAGATATTTAGAAAACCTGTGTTGTGAAGGTGTTCACTCTGATTCTTCTCTTCAGCTCTGAATAGCAGTATTGATTTACTGAGTTGTAGTTATTTAAATTAGATAATTGAAACACAGCAAAATGAGTTTATTTTTCTGTTTCGGGTTGCCATTATGGCTCTCAAGTGTTTCCTCCTTTACCTCCACTAGAGAGCACTACCAGCTGCACTGCTAAGGCCTCTCATGTATTTACCAAAATGCTGATTGCGGTGTGACGATTGGTCCTGTATAAAATGCCACTGGAAATTGTGTTAACCTCCTGTTATCTTGTCACATGTGCTCATTAACATAAACTAGGGCCAGAAGGGACTTTGGGAGATCATTTGAGACCCTTCTTCCTCAACACAAAAATCTACTGTGTCTAGACTGGTGTCTGTCAGGAGTGTTTTGATATCTTTTAAAGCCTTTGGTGAAGGAAAGTCCATGTTTTCCCTAGCCATTTTTTTTTCTTCCACTTCGTGATCTATAGACTTGCCCTACCACTTTGCCCCCTTCTTCTTGGTGTCACCTTTCCTGCAGCACAGTTCCACCTTTTTCGTCTATATTTGCTGTAGATAGGATATATAGTTTCTTTCTGCCATACACGCAAGCTTTTTGCCTTTAAAGAGTGCTATTTTCCTTACTCTTGTCATCTAAGGCAGAGGTTAACACATCCATGTGGCACTGTAGCATCATCAGCGGTGCTGGTTGTGGGCATCCAGCGGTGAGACACCTGCATCTAAAATCCTTACCGGTAGCAGTTTCTGTCTCTGCTGGGCCATATAATGCTCTGAGGTGGCTTGTGTGTCAGCTGTGGTGCATTGCCAGTGCTTTGGAGTTCATGTTTCATAACTTACGAGTTGCCGAGGAGGGTCTGTGCCTACAGGAGGCTTGGCCTCATGGACACTGTAGGTCTTGGGAGCACTCCTGTGCTAGAGGCTGAGGAGGTGGCAGCAGCAGAAGGAAGGGCGGTTGTGGTTGGAGGTGCACTGTGGAAGGACTCCTGCTGAACCTTGCTAGGTTTGCTACGCTGTGCTAGGCTCAGGGACAAAAAGAGGTGGAGAAGCACAGCTGCTGAGTCAACTCCAGTTTCTTCAGTGTTAGTTGTAAGGTGCCATTCCAGGCTTTCAGTCATTGTTTTCTGTATTCGTAGGTAACATGGTGAAGACTGAAGTGTTTCTTCTGTTCAATTTGTGGAGGCGTGGTCAAAAAAATAAACATCAATAGGATTTGGTTGGGGGGTTTTGTACCCCAAGTACAAAAGTGTGTCAAAAGTGTGGTGTTATGGAGAAACTGATTTTGCATACATGTGTATTCAGGGAAGCTGGTGCTTTTTTGTATTTAGCTTACTCTCTTCTGTACACTTGTATCAGACAGTATAGCTTCAGATGAAACTTTGGACTGACCTACGGAAGAGCACTAATGACAGGCTGTTTCAACGTCCAAAAGTCTGACTTCTGTTTTATGAAAGGTAGAATTAGTTCTCCGTGCTTGTTCAGTCACTGCTTTGTGTGCTGAAGCAGGCAGCTTCTGTCTTGTTGGTAGAGCCTAGTGTGCAGGAATGGGAACTCTTGTCAGGTTTGCATTCTCCAGAGTGGAGGGCAAGGATTTAAAATCGAGTATGACTGCAGCTCCTCCCAGTGGCAGGTCTTTCTGTTTGCTGGTATGGCAATGCCAGACCAAGCGGTGTTCTGAGAAACACCACCCTGCCGCATTTTTACACATGCGAGAAGGAGTCATTTTATGTCTAACTGGTAGGATCAGTAATAAGGAATTGACTGTATATCTGTAGCAGCCCACTGCACAGAAAGACTACCAGAAACATAGATGTGCTCCCTCATTCAACGTCACTTCCCATTGTCTCAATACAGGTTTGAAAAACAGTGTGTCTCCTCAAAGCAAAAAACCTGCTGCTGTTGCTTTCCACATGCAATCACCCTGATTCTTCCTGCAGAAAATCTGTGAGATTCGTATTCTATTCACATAATTAAATCTCTCATCATCTGGCATCATGATTGCTGCAGCATCCTTTATGTCAGGCCTTTACAAATGCAGTCTTGCTGTTGCTGTAACAGCTCAGACTATTGCTTCATGTGAATTTTATTCTTGTATAACAAGCCGTTTCAAAGGTGTTTGGCCAGTGCTTCCAGGAGGCAGTGGAAGAGATACTGTGACTGCTGGCACCGACTGTTTTAGGCTCTATGCCAATCCATGTAATTCTGAAATCTTTTCTGTGTTGTTGTTTGTACATATAAAGCCTCTGTGTGTGTGAATATGTACACGCACAAGGTGAAGGTATAACACTTTATATTGTTAAAAATCACACAGGATTTTTGAAAATCATTACTCATTAGACTTTCTCTTGCATTTCTAATTGCACAGGCAGTTGCACATACTGAATTCCATTTCAGTTCTGCTTACAGTATTTCCTTTTTCTTCCATCCTTAATTAGTAAGCATTTATATACATCAACAGACTTGGACTGCAAAGTGCAAACCCTCCACCACGTCCTTGGAGGTTTTCAAGACTTGACTGGACAAAACCCTGAGCAACTTGGTCTGCATTCAGTGTTGAACCCTCATTTGAATAGAAGGTTGGATCAGATCTCTCCTGAGATCCCATAAGTCTAAACTTTTCTGACATTTTTTCTTTTTGTGGGCAGAATGAAAACCTGGCACTATAGTCAGTAATAGGGGCTGAAGCGTGAGTGCTCAAGGACTAATCCAATGGAGGGTCAAGGGTTCAGCTTCTACCGACTTCTGTTGGCCTACTGTAGCACCAAATATATTGGAAATACCCTGCATTTTCCTGTTGCTCTGCTTTGAGTAGAGTGCTAGAATGTGCTTCAGTGCACGTGCACAGCTTCAGAACAAGCCTCCTGGCTCAGAGTATGTACGTACTCCATACTCTATGGAGGATGCACAACTCTGAAGCGGCTTGAGCATCATTACTGATGTGTGCTTCACACCTTGATAACCTCTGTAGCAAGCGCATAAATTTGAGCACTAGTATGGTATAAGCTGCTTCGTCTGCTAGTAGCAGTGTAGGAAGAATTTTGTCTTCACTGGAGTTGTAGCTTTCAAAGATAAATTTGTTTAGGATTTTTGCTATATGGAGAGAAGTTTGTCCTCAGTAAAGCCAAGGGTAGGGTAAAATTGTGGTGAAATATTCTTTGTTCATTGTTCTGTCTGCTGTTAATACTAGTCTTGCATAATTTTAGAATCAATGCAAGATTCTTAGTTGGTCTGTGCTACCTAGTACAAAGGAGGCTGGACCAAAAAACATTTGAACATTTTGGTCCCACGGGAGATCAAAGTTGTGGAACGGAGCACAGACACTTCCCATCCTTTCCTTCAGCTGCCAGCCAGCAGTTACTAGACTTGCAAAACTCTTACCTCTTTTCCTGGAAGACATCTGAATCATTATCCCTTAGTAGTTAATGAATGAGTTTTTTTAAAGGGAGCTGGTCTTGGTAGGTTTAGCCAAGGGTCCCTCTCACTTTAGGAATACCATCCCCTCCTTGAAGCCTCTGTGCTTTCATCTGTCCATCAAGTCTGATCCTCATTTGGACCTTTTGTGTGCTTGTGTTATTTGGTACATGAGTTGTGTGCATTGTAAACTTTGTCAGCAATAATACTTTGCCGTGAAATGAAGATAACTTAAAATGATGCACTAATTATTTCCAAAAGGTATTTCATAAAAATAAATCTTTGATGATTTGACATGTTTAATTAAAAAGGTGCAAAGTTGAAGTTGCCCAGCAAGTTGCCAGCTGTCTGTGATTTAACTTGAAAAGTAGCTTTCTTTTAAGAATTTAACATCTGCCTTGAAATAGGATCTCCTGAGACAGTCATTCAAAAAAATAATGCTTTTTTGTTGATGATTACTTCAAGTAGTTGTAGTAACTCTTGATTAATCAGTGTAATGGTTGGTTTTTTGTGGTTGTGTTTTGGTTTTTTTTTTCCCTATTTGGAGCTCCATCTAAAAAATCTTTTTATCTTTTTGTGTAATGTTTCCTATTGCTTACATCTTGAGCTAGATGCATTTTGAATAATTAAATGAAACTGTACTTTTACTAGATTGTTATTCACAGAAAGATTTTGGGTGTTTTCTAGTGAATTAATTAGATACCAATTGCAAATTGAATTTGAAGTTCTGCTCCTTAACACTTCAAACAACACAAATTAGTAACTTTACATACTATTTTCCTTTCTCCTTTGGGAAACGATAAGAACATTTCCATGCATACTACTTCATGCATACTACTTCACTTCGATCCAAATGCAAAATACTCTTTAGCTGTCAAAGTCTCTTTGTAAGAGGACATTGCAGCTAGTGATTTAATATGGTAGCCAGCCCTTCATTCTTTTATATCTGTTAAGAGAATGCTGCTATTAGTCACAGTTTCCTTTAATGGCCTTTAGGAGGATAGCTTGTGTCCAATGAGATAAAGCTGAAGAGCAGCCATCATTGCCCCAGTGCAAAACAACCCGTTGGCTTGCAGGGATGGCAAAAGATGACCTCTTGCAGGATAGTTCATGGATTAAGCTCGTCCTGACACTGCCTGCTGGAATGGTCTTAATTGAGACTGCTAATGATATTACAGAACATCTCTGTCTGCGTTGTGGACTGAGCTGCTTATGAAGCAGCTCCTCAACTGCTGCAATCTACAGTCAGGCATTTTTAAGGTAAACAAGCACCAATTTAGTTTGGGTCAGGAAGCCACTTTTAAAATTCAGTTTCAGTTGCACAAAACATGAATATTTAATAACATACTTACAGTTGTTTCTTTAACTGAAGTTTTGAAGTATATGCTGATTTGCCAGCTAGTGGAGGATGATGAAATATTTAGCTGAATATACACATTAGTAGAAAATTATCATTTTGGGAAAAATTTAAAGGAAATGCTCCCTTAAATTTGTATGGACTTTTAAACTTGTATGAAATGCTAGAATAAAAATCTTGCATTTGAAAGCTGTGAGGGGGAGGGTTGGAAGTAGTTATGAGAATTGTTCGTACCTGGAGGTGATTATACAATGTTTTCTGCTCCTTACTGACACAATGGCTGGGCTAATGGGTGCAATATGTTACTGGTTGACGTAGTCCATTGATCCATGAAGACTTATTTACTTTGCATACATTGCATTAAAAATCAGTGGATAGGAATAGAAGCTATTTGTAGAAAGCTAAGAAAATGCGATCATGTGATCCTGAAGATGACATGAAGAGTTCCTGAAGAACTCCAGGTTATCTGGCATGCTCCAAAGTCGCTGCTGTTTAGCTAGGGGGACTAATATTCACAGACTGTCCTGAGATGAGTGTGTAAAATGGTTAGAGGTACCTGCTCTGAAAGGTCCACATTGCATTCAGGAGCGGCAAGCTATATGGCAGCTCTGAAAAGCATTGTGATAAAAGACAGGCTGACCATTGAAAACAGGAATATTCAAAGTCAAAGGGTCTGGGAACTGGACTGCAGTGAACCAGGGCCATGGACCCAGCTGATGTATCTAGGTGTTAGAATACAATACTGGGAGTGACAATGGCACTCCTTTATGGGAAAGGTTATTGACTGAGTAAATATAATATAGAATTGCAAATAAATATCATTGTGTATTTTGATAAAGTCATTCCTAGTATAGTGTTTTTGTAAAACTGAACTGAAGATAAATCAATTAAAACCTTCAAGAAACAATGTGGGAGAACTCTTCCTCATAGCTTTTTGATTGAAATCTTAGTCACTGAGAAATTCAACGTTTGTGCCGGATTCTATATGCTCTCTTTTATGCCAATTTGAAAGCTTGGTGCTTAAGAGTTTTAAAATTACTTAAAATTTGTGTGTTGTGGAATGTTTGTGAGACACAGGATATAGTAAGCATCCTGAAGAGTGGATACAGCAAATCATAACAGCATTGCAGCTGTGATGGGGTAGAAGAATGAGAGTAAGACCAAGCTTGTTCTGCAGTGAGGGGCAGGAGAAGGAAGAAGGGTAACATTTCTTATTGTACCAGCTGTTGAAAAGGGAGTGGTGGAATTTTCTAGCCTATGAGTTCTTAGTTGTAAATGGCAACTGATAAATTAGTTACACTGATTAATTAACTAAAGCATTTAATTTAATTGAAATTGATTTAGTTGTGTTGTGGGAGACAAAAAAAATATGAGCAAACTGAGACTTCACCTTGACTGTGTCCTTTAGCACTCTATTTACAGTGCTACAACAAATGAAATAAAATGAGGTTTGTGTTTTAATGGCAACTATCCCAAAAGGTCTTGGTGTCATTGTTTCCCTGTCATCTACACCCAACAAAAGAGGTAAAAAACCCAACTCCTAAATATTGAAAAATAAACCAAACAACAACAAAAACCAGCTGGTCTAACAAGATCCTGTGTTGTTCTGTAGTTTTTACATTCTTCTGTATGACCCTTAGGAAACTGACCTGGGAATGGGTTGTTTAGGATGCGTTGCACTAAATGTATCGCGTCTCTTCAGATGTTATAAAGATTCTTCACCTAATGGGATCTTGAAAAAAACCATTGTATTGCAGGTAAACACCTTAGAATTATGTTGGTAAAGGCTTCAATTGTGCTATTCTTTATTTAGTAGATGAGGATAATAGTAATGTTATACTACTGTTTTCTGTCTTTTTCAGTGGGATTTCTAATGGTGCCCGTGGATGTCTTGTTAATTAGCTCAAATATGATTGTTAAGGCTTTACAGAGCATGTTAAGTTTTGTGTATGTCAAGGGAAATGTATTTCTGAAGTCAGGTCAAGCCTGGTTCTGAAGTCTGGAGCAAAGAATGTCATGATCTCTTGATAAACTGCTTGTTCTTTAGAATCTCAGTGGCTCAGTTATTGTTTGCTAGTTTTTCTGCTCATCAACCTAGAATATGAAGTGGCTGTCATTTAGGGGTCTTGCATATACTTGTACACTTATCAGTTCATTTGGTGTTGCTTTAGGGTGAATCTACTTTCTGAAGTTTGAAAACTAGTAAGTCTTATGTATTCTAAAGATGGCTTGTAAATTGGAGATTCAATTTACTGGAGACCAGATATGTTCAGAACTGTAGGGAAATTGACTACTTATTTATAAAAATAAAAACTGCTAAAAGGCATGTAATCATATGTGAATTTTGCAAGATCCTTGTGTACCTATTTCTGCATCCAGTTAATAATTTTAACTTAAATCATACATGACTTTGTATGGCTTGCTTCGTCTGCACTAGCTGCTCACTGCTAAATGGTTACACAGAGTATGTGTGTATGTAAAGCTTGACTCCCAGGATGTGCACAGGTGACCTCACTACTTAATTGGTCTTTCACATCTTGGTATTAATTGAAGCTTGTCCAAGAAAATAATGAGCCTTAGAGCACAAGAACTAGTCATCATTTAGAAGTAAAATCTTGTTTGATAATACATAATGGAAGTCTGTTTAGGGTGTTAGGTTGATGGCTAATTCTCCTGTACAGCTAGGGTGCTGATTCGAAGTCAGTTTTCTCTCCTTCCCCTGTAATGCGGTGGGTCCACTTACTGCTCAAATGCAAAGGCAACCGTGGACAATTAAAAGGCTGGAGCACTTTGTGCAGCACATTAGAGCGCATCCAGCTCAAGCTCTCCCTGAGCAGGGTTCAGAACGTTTCTTGCAGCAACTCCACTCTTAGATCTGAGTGTTTCTTTCTCTCTGACAAGCTGGTTCCATCTTGTCAAAACCCTTGACATTTATTTCTCCCACACTTTTGTTACAGGAAAAGGAAAGAAAACTACTTACTTCTCCCATTAGCTGTTTTTTCTTACCCTGTCTTCAAGAGGAATTGTATTCCTCCTTTTCTATCCCCTCATTACCAATATAGTAAGTAAATAACTTATTCCTTAACTTCTTTACCCTAAGGAGTGTACCCTAAGTATAGTAAGCATTAATTCCATTTTATAGACAAGGAAGTGAGGAACAGAACAACAAAGGATTTCATCAGTATGGCAAATGACATCCATGGATTTGATTGTGCTTGAATGCCGGTGATAACCATGCTGGCTCAAACAGCAGTATCTCCGGTCTCCCCTGGTCGCCTTCATCTCTCCTGTCCTCCTCTACCCTCCATCTCACCATCCACCTCTGTATTATGTTAAGTCATGGGTAGCGCATAGCACAGTGATCTAGGTTGGCCATTTTGTGAAGTGTGGCCTTTTCTTCCTGGGCTGTTTTTCATCCAATTCAATTTTCTGTTCTTCCCTGTCCAACTAAATGAACAATTACACCTCTGTATTCTCCTCTGTATGGGAGGGAAAGGGGTTTGAAACAAGGGATCAAAGGCTGTGTAACCTGGCATAAGCACCACTGCTACTAAGATTGAAACTTGTGTCAGGCTATAGTTTTTGAGTACTTGAAAGTAGGCAGTGCTACTGAAATAAATTACTATCATCAGCTTATGACTCGACTTCTAGAAGTTTTGGAGTATCTGTGCAGTGAAGTAGATTTCAGAACTACTGCAGGTGAAAACTAATTACCTAGGGAACATCTCAAATGTCTGTGCAGTCTGCACAGGTTCTTGTGCCAGCACAAGGCCGGGGATGACATGGGGGGGAAACGCCGGAGAGGGGAGTGAAGAACATTTTTGATGCTAGCGTAAGTAGTTCTGCTGCCAGTGCTTGTCAGACTGCAGCAGCCTCAGGTGAACTTCCCTGCGGTGAGCACTGACAATAGGTTTACTCTAGCTCAGCAAAAGTTAGGATGTGACAGTAGCAGGAGTTAATACACCTGTTGTATTGTGTGTTTAGCTGGTGTCTTTAATGATGGAGAGTTTTGCACTTCAGTTTTGCACTCTGGTGCACACTTAAGGCTTGTATTGAAGCATCTGTATGTCTATTGTTACTTGTGTTGCCTAGATTAAGCTCATACATGATAATACCTTGATTTTTCTGTGTAGATAATAGATGGTATGGCATAAAGAGGTAGGGAAAAGCTAATTGTGTTTTGTTTTCTGTCCTGTAGATAAGTTGAAAAATACAAATATATTTGATAGTTTAGAAAAGATTTAACTAGTTCTTCAGTTCTTTTTGTCTCTGATTTTTGAATGGATGAAATTATTGTAAGATGTATTAAGAAATTCAGTATATAGCCATCTTAAATATGGAACGTCCTTGTAGATTGTTCCTTTCTACTTAACCCAGTTAAAGAACTGACATACTGTACATTTTTGTGAACAAATTTTGCACTGCATCTGTGTATATGTGGATTATTTTTGCTACCTCATTTTGTTAGAAGGAGGTTAATGAAAGCATGTGATTTCTGTTTACTTTGCATTTTTATCTGTTTTGCTTTTGGAGTTGAAATTTGCTTAGTCTTTCTTAAGGCAGTGTGAAGTATCCTTTAGGAGGTACAGTTGGCAAAATGCTAACTTTCTCTGACTGATAGCTTTGGATTACCTTCACTTTTGTAGCTGGAGGACGCAGTTTCTCTTCTAGGATTACCAGACTTGATGATCTCATATGAAAAAAGTGAACAGGCAAGGCATTTTTTTGTATTGTTACATCAACATCTGTTAATGTTTTCTGCTGTTAAATGTAGCCAGCTTCTCCTATTTAAGAAGCCACAGCTTTTCTCCAGAAAGTCAACAGGGGCATAAAATGTAATTGTGTGTTGTGATGAACTTCTGTCTAAATTAAAAATAGCTTTTTAAACTTTCAAAACCTCCTGGTGTTAAGCTCGCATTTTTCCATATGACTCACTCATACAGATTGTATTAACTGTAGCCATGGGTAAGGCTGTGCAGAAAGATCTGGACTGTGATTTCCAAAGGGGTAATGAAAGTGCATTTGGCAGCGAATAAGGATGTCAGACTATTGCAGAAGGTAATATTTATAGTAAATATTTTACCTTACCGTAAGCCTGTAGGTGGAGGGTGAGGCTTGAGTGGGGAAATGGGGCAAAAAAGAAAAAAAAGTCTTATTTGATAATGGTTATGTTAACGATGTAAAGTTCTGTGTGAAGTAGCCAGTCAACTTTGGGTTTCCTGTGTCTTAAACATAATAAAGGCCAATCCACTTGTTTCCTGAAGCCTGAAGAGTATAGAGGATTGTAATAGATTCATTCTTGTTGTAGTTCTGGATTTAACATGAAATATAGTGGGAACATTGACCTTTATAAGGTTCTTGTCCTCTCTTGAACTTTGAAATTGGCTTGTAAGGTTTCTTTTTTGAAATATTACTATTGGTTAACCAGAAAGTAAAAGTTTGCTTTCCTCTCTACTCACACATGAAAAAATCTCATATTTCTTGATTTTGGTTTGGTGTGTTTCTTTTTATTCGTTTGTTTTGTCATTTTCAAAAAATATTGCTGAAAAACTGTATTTCATAAAGCTGACTTCTCTCTGCAGCTCTATATGAAGACCTAGATTATGGATGAGAGTAAGTTACATTTTTAAAAGAATTTAGTAATTCTGAATAGTGCTTGAAATTACAGTAAACAGAAAACATTACAGGTCTTGCTTTATGGTGTGATTTGGCATGGGAACATGATAATTTCTATATCTAAGGTTGGCTGTTTTGCCAGAGAGCCTTTCTCATGTTTTGCCTGTTCTTCACAGAAATGTGCCTTGCTGGATGATGTGGTACTTGCAGCAGCAGGGAAGGGAGTGTGGTCTCTCCTTCCTTGTCACTTGGCAGGACCTGCCTATGAGTAGGCAGTGGAGTCAGTTTGCCCATGCACAGCAGGACTGACACTTTTTGCAAGCGTCAGGCTTTCATGACACATAAATGTAAGATTATATCCCCGTTGCTCCTCATCCCTCCCCATTTTCCCCGGGGTGACAAGAGGACCAGGGGTCAGATGTGAAGCCTGGGCTAAGTTACTTCTGGCAATCCTGCATGAGGGGGTTGAAAACCACCATTTAAGACTCGTGTTTCAGCCTCGCCAGGTCAGTGGCATTCTGTTCCAAGGGCATAGCAGGAATTGCCTGGTTATTATCCTGTGCTGCTTGTGGAAAAATTACCATCCTGTCAGGGTGACAGTGTGACTGTTCAGACAAGTCAGTTGTCCTCACCCTCATCTCCATCAGTAGTAATGGAAATGGGTGGTTCTGAAATTTGCAGTCGAATGACGAGCCAGTTGCTTCCTTGGTGATATTTATTACAGGCTAAGGCATTACGGCAACATTCCTCTTTCCGTAAGATGTCAGGTTTTCTCTTACACTGCTTAGGGATTTTTTTTTTCATTGCCCTTGTTTGAAAAGGGGTGGCTCTCATGATTAAGTCACCTTTAAAAAGAAGCACCAGGCATAAAATGATAGTATTTCTTTCTTAAATCAGCAGATAGCCTGAAACAAGAGCTCTGAAGGAGAGAAACATTCAGTGCTTCCACAGGAGGGTTACCTCTGAGGAAAATATTAACCATTTCGCTACTGGGTTGTAACTTGGCAGTCAGCTAAGTGCTTATCCCAAACTGCTTCCCAGAGCTGTAAAGGAGGAACATCGCTAGCTGTTAAAAATGGGCATGTGTGGATATCTTTAGCAACTCTTAATACTTATGAGGTAATATTTTAGCATACTGAAAATGAGTAGGTAATATACAATAGTGTGAATTTATTCTTTACTTGAAGGGTTACTGACTTCTTGTATTCAATTAGTTTATAATCTCCAGCTGTTTTCCTGTGCTCTGTCAAAAACTGTCTTATACAGAAGGTTCTTAGAGAAGAGGTGAGAAGAGAAGGGGAAGTAGAGATTACTCAGTAAAGCTGTAAATACATTTGGGAGGACTGGAGGAGAGAGAGGAACAACTCCTGTGCAGATGTCCCTCTGTTTAGCTGTAATAGCTCCATACCTAATTTGGTGCGAGTGGTTGTTGCTGCTTGTGTTCATGACTCAAACGTAGGCTTCCAATCTAATGCCAAGAACTACATGTCTGTCAACAGCACTACTTAAGCTAAGCGATTTTAGCTCCCAAGCCAAATTATGAAATCTGTTGTCCTTAAGCCCACTAGAAAAGGTATCCAGAAATCCTGAGGGATCATCTCCTGCTCCCTCAGGAGACACTCCTCACAAGCCCCACACTGATTACCCTTGTTAGGCTACACTCAATGTGTGGGCTAAACCTTTTTTTTTTTCCTCTTATACAGCCAGAAGATGGTAGAAAGGACTTAGAATCATGGAATGGTTTGGGTTGGAAGGGATCTTAAAGTTCATCTAGTTCCAGCTCCCCTGGGACACCTTCCACTAGACCAGGTTGCTCAAAGCCCCATCCAACCTGGCCTTGAACACTGCCAGGGATGGGGCAGCCACAGCTTCTTTGGACAACCTGTTCCAGTGTCTCACCTAAATCTACCCTCTTTTGGTTTAAAGCCATTCCCCCTTGTCCTGTCACTACATGCCCTTGGAAAAAGTCCCTGGACTTCTGGTTTAGCAGGTGCTCAGAATTGTTGAAGGTGAGTGACTTTTACTTAGGTGGTCAGCCCAGATGAAGAGGGCTTCGTCTGGGGAGTGGAGTATGGGGAAGTTAGCTAGGGAGACAAGAACAGTGGCTGAGAGGCTCTCCCAGGTCAAAGAAATGCTACCCCTACTTACCCTACCCTACCCCTTCCTGCCTCAGGCCTTGTTTCCTTACCTGCCTGCAATAAAGGCAGAGAACACTTTAATCATATACAGGAACAACTTTTTCTTCTTGCTGCATCAACTTGCAATAAATATCAAATGACGTTTCATCTGGAAGGAGTGCTGTAGCGAAGTTGAGAAAAAGAAATGCAGTTGGTATTTGGGTGTCTCTCAGGTATAATGAATAAACACATCTCACATCTGGTTAAGTGATGGAGTGGCTCTTACAAAATTACAGAGAACATGTTGGTCTCCTATCACCTTTTTTCCTCTCCAACAGAGAGTCCCGGTAGACAGACAGCATGCAAGATGAATACTGAAAATATGAGCACAGCATGGAGTTAATGAGAAGGCAGTGTCCATGTACTTTTAGGCAAAGGGAGCCTCTAATTTGGAAAGCTAATGATCATGTATCTATACTGAGATGTTTGCCAGTTCAGTTAGTTGGGTATGTCACAGCATTTCCCGCAGTGAATGGTGTTAAGAAATTAGAATGGCAGTTGTGTGGACTGTTACCTTGGAGCAGATGAGTGAAACACAGGCTCCAAACCTCCTCCCAGCATTGCAGTGCTTTTGTGCTCTTGGAAGCCAGGGTTTGGGTCACTTGCCTGTGCTGCACAGGAGAAGGATGGTGAGTCCACTGATGTATGGGAGAGTTCAAGAAAACCCATCCTGCTGGGACTGCATTCTTCTTTTTGTCTCTGTGGTGAAGCTGGGCAGAGTACCACCATTTAGTTTTTGAAGAGTGCTATTTCTATGTTTTGTTTTCAAATTCAGAAATTAGTCATCAATAAAGGAGGTCAGGTATGAGATGGGGGCCTTAGGAGGTGCAGGCAGTGCCAGCGATTGTCCTGCATAAGCTTATGCAAACTGCACAATTCTGGAGCAAAAAGAATCATCTCCCAATTTTTGTCTCTTTTGGTGATGCGTCTTGTGCAAGAGGGGAAAGAATGACCCTGAGTTTGATTAACCATTCATGTCTCCCCACCCCAAACAGAAGGAAGGGGCCTTGAGAAAAGCTGATGAAGCTAAAAAACACTACTTCTGTCACATTGTGTCTTGGGTGAAATTAGACGTTGCTGCTTATATTCTTCCATCAACTGCTTTGAAATCTGTCTGTTGCAGGGGACCATGTACTTGTCTGTTGTGGGGTTTTTTTTTTTTCTTAAATTTTGAATCTTTGTTTTGTTTTATTATCTTTGAGATGAGAATGCAAACAGCCAAAGATCTTTTTCATTTCATCTCAAAGTTGCAATTTTGAGAGTGGAGCAGATGATGTAATTTTTAAAGCAATTTGCTGCTTCTCCCAATGGAGGGTTTTTAGCAGTTTTTATTACCTGTAGCAAACCTTCAATTAGAAGCTATCTTTTACCTATTTACCTAGTGTACTAGTATTTGAAAGGATTCTTAGTCCTTTTTATGTACCAGTAAAGCAGCTCTTTAGATTATGAAGAAATACGTAACTTATGTTTAGTTCATGAAACTACAAGTTCTTTTCTTATTTTAATGAGATTTATAGAATTTCATTCTGATTACTATCATCTTCACTTGAAAAATAATTTCAAAAAGCCTACTTTCTTGTAGGCTTTTCTTGAAAAGCATAATGGTGGTGGTGGTTCTGAATGTTGGATTTATTTTCTGAGACTCTGGAGCTGGCTGCAGGTGCAACAGGGTACCTGGCCAGGCAGTGTTGCAAGCCCCAGGGGTTTCCGGTGTTTCCAACTATCTTTCAGAGAGTTGTCTTAAAACTTGTTCATCTGTTGTGGAAAGTATCTTCCCTCTTAAACACTTCAGAGTTGTAGCTTCTCTTGCATTCTCTTGCTGTTTTCTAGATGTGTAACAAACCTGTTGGGTTTTTTTCAGTTTGAGTGTCTTACTGTATATCAAATGTGTTGTGTTTTGATCTTAGCAATGTGCTCAGACATTTAAACTTTACAATGAATTGTATATAGTATAGTGGGTTTGCCCTAATGAGGTATTACTAAGTGTGTGTTACGCTGATTTGGCAAGAATCTCTTTTCGTAGGAAGGCTTTCCCCAGTTCAAATTTGTATGTATCTCATTATTTGTTCAGTAGCTGTTTCATAATTTTTATACTGTTTCTATATATATCTCCTTGCAAACGTCTAAGTGAAGTATACGTTCTGCGTGTCTCCTATCTTTCCTACTTTCCATGTCCAAGTGATACTTCATCCAGGCTCTTACTAAGAGTGTGTCTGGCTGTTTGCTCATTGGGATTTTGCATACAGGAGATTATGGCCTTAGCTTAGCATGAAATCATCTTTCCTTTGCCTTTTATATATATATATAAAATAATATATGTATATATATATAAAACAGTCTGTAGCTTATAATGAAGAATATTGCAAGAAAGCTTTGTTAGTATGATAAATGTTTCTTTAGAACCGTAAACAATCCTGCTGTGTTTTTAAGTTTGGATTTGACTAAGTTTGTGGAAGTCAGGAGAGCTAATATAATGATAAAAATAGCTGGTATTCTGGAAGGTAACCATGGTTCTGGGGATGATGTGTTCATGACTTTGCCCTGTTAACAAATTTTATGGAGAACATTGTGCATTTAATACTTTAATTAGAAACGAGGAAGGAACAAAATAGATACATAGGAAGCAATTTCAATTTCAGGTGAAACATTGTATTGAAAGTTTTGCTGAAAAGTCACTAGAAAAGTAAAAGAAACAAAATATAGTGGCAAGTGGCTGTAAAATTTAAGCAAGTATGTCTTCACATTTTAAATGACACTATAGGATGCTTTTGGGGTGTGTGTGTGAAGTTTGTCTCTGATAACTATGTCACTGTGAGTGGGACTTCAATTTTGCTGTCCATAGATAAGGAAAAAAAAAAAAATCCCACAGTGATATTACTTTTATATTCTTAAAAATATTAATATATGTTGCAGATACTTATTCTGTGAAAGTGTGGCTGTCAGTCACTGGCTCTATCTGCATGTGCCCTGGGATCAATAGTACATTAAGGAAACTGACTTGAGGAGGGGAAAAATTCATAAATAATGAATAACAGGCTTTGCTGCTGGCTCTTCATTTCTTCCAAGAATAATACGAATTCTAGTGAAGTACTCTTGTGCTTCCTAACCCTATTACTCAAAACCATTGTCCTGAATATCAGTGCTTTCCTTTAGTCTGTTTCTTGTTAAGAAATATATCTGTGTAATCCTTAACTACATGCTGGCAAATAAAAAAGCTAGTGTTTCCATTTGTCAGAAATACAGGTACAGTAAGAGTGTTTGTAGTAGAACTGATCTGCAGTCTACTGAGAGACCAGGATTTGAAGTAGGGGGATGCGGGGCTTGCTTTTAACAACGTTTTCTTAGCTCTATGAACAATAGATGCTTCTGAAAAAAGATCTTTGTAGTATGCAGGACATGTGAAATGTTGAGCATTGGAGCATGATCCTTGCACTTTAAATCTGTGTATTAATTTTTTTCATTAGCTCTCTCTGCTTCCACATCCTGCATGTTGCTGGCAAGCATGCATCAGCAGTAAGAATTTCTTCACTAATGTGTCTGACAGATCTGTGAAATGTGGCTGGTCAGAGCTATGGCTGCTTTTTTTGGAAGTTGGTTCCTTTCTAGCCATTTAAGTAATTTCACCTGATATTACTTTTGAATTTCAATATAATGTGCTCTTTCGATGAATAGCTGTGTAGAATCAGCACAGGAAGAGCAAAGTCCTTGGCAATACTAGCTCAATTGCATCTGCAGATGAGGATTTAAAATTCTATGCAGCAGACAGTACCTCCAGCAGGCGAGTAAATGGTTACTGCATTATTTTGCTTGTTTGCATCTGTAGTCTTTATCAACCAAAAGGGATTTTTTTTTTAATTAATGTTCAATTTGTTGTGCATGCTTGTATATAGATACTACTGGAAATTGATCTAATAGAAACATGACTATCAAAAGGGCAGAGCAAGGTGATGGGAGAGGCTCAGTTCAGCTTTAAACCAAGGAAAGGGGAGGGGGAAAGAGAGAGTAAAGGGGAGGGAGAGAGAGCAGGAGCGAAATTTAGCTTTCAGTGCAGTGTGAAAATGAGAAGTTGTTTTGTGACTATATTCATTTCAGCTGCTTTCACATCACTTGCATTTTTCTTTAACCTTTTGCTAGAGAGTATGCTGTTCAACAAGGACTGATGGCTCTATGAATGTAAGTGACAATTATTTCAAGTCAGATTATCCTGTAATCAGGTTAAGCAGTTGTGTTAACGTGAGACCTTCTACGTTCAGAAGTAGTATCGCATACCATCTTAAACCAATTAAAATGAGCTTTTTACAATATTACTTGCATTTCTTTATTTCCTATGGAAGGATGTAGTTATTGTATTAGTATCTCTTGCAAGGGAGAAAACGTTTCCAGCAGTAAGTTACTTGTGTGTGTTAAACTAGAGGGGTATTCAAGATTGTATTTTGAGCAGAGTATACCTCTTGTTAAAGGTTACCTGTTTATGTCTGACTGCTCATTTGAATTAGTTTTGATATTTTTTTTTGTTTGTTTGTTTGTTTTCTCAGAGCTAAGGGCTCCTCGAGGACTTTATTAAAGCTGCTTAATATGATCTGCCTCTAACTTGCTTGGAGAGTTAGTTGTGGTACCTTTGGATATTCTACTATAAATTCTCTCATGCTTGTTTCTTCCCGGGTTTAAATTTCTCTTGGCTTTTCCTAGTGTTGTTCTCACTCACGTAGCTTTGTAGCAGCCATTCTTATGTCAGGATCTGGTGCACCTGGGTAGCATTTTTCTCACACATTCTGACTTTTCAGGAAGAGTTTCTGTTTATTTTTTGTTCCTCCCAGACGCTGCACATAGCCTGGGAGCGTAGCAGTCAGACAGGTCCCGTCGTTCTCCTGTATAGTTGGAAGGTCCTTTTCAAGCAGAGGCATTACAAAGGGTTGGCAGCTCCGGACGTGTGCTGGGTGCCGCGGCCGCGCGGAGCGGAGGCCCTCGCCGGCGCGGAGGGTGCTGTGGGAGAGCGTGGGGCCGTGCGGGGTGGGGCTCCCGGCTGTGGGCTGCTGGCGTAGCCTCCTGGCCGGGACCCAGGCTGGGCAGGCTGCGCTGTGGGCAGGGTGAAACAGGCTGGAAGTGACAGGAGCCACAGAAGGAGTAGTCAGCAAGCAGGTTGGAGAGGCTGCCACCCCGGCATTCGCTCCTCTGTTAGACAGCTGCCCATCTTTTTGAAGGAGCATGCTTTGCAAAGAGGAGTAGAGGGAAGAATGAACATGTTTTTTAAATGGGAGGTATTACTTCCTGAGGAGACTGGCTGACATTTTTTTTTTTGATACATTTTTTTTCTTTTTTCCTTTTTCTGTTTAGCAGTCATAATTTCAGCCAGGGAGCTGCAGAATGAGGCAGCTGGCCAATTTTGAGCGTTTATGGGACAGTACGAGTCCTAATTTCTTTAAGAATAAACTCATCTGATGAGCAAGTCAATGTGTGGCTGTGGCTGCAGCATTATTTCTTCTTTAATGAAGAGGCTGGGCTGTTCAACCTGCTGCTCTAATCTTCTATCTTGCAGTCATACATCAGAGCAGTTGCAGAGACTATCCATTGAATGTCTCAATCGGCCAAAGAAGGTAACTATATTTTGAATTTTCACTATACCATTAAAAGAGTGCTGTATAATTTGGACTTACATGATAAAAAGACAAATTTCAGATGTTCTTAGCAGGTTTTTTTGACCTTGCAGTAGCTATCCAATATCATTTTGCCATTATCAGGTTGTGTAGCAATAGAAACGTGCTGCAGTAATTGATTTTGTAATAGGATCAGGTGATTTACTGGCTGCACTGACAACCACTTGCTTGCTTGTTCTGAAACGTGGAGCACTCTAATGGATGTTTTGATTGCAGCCTCGAGTTCCTCTGAAACTGCTGGATGCTCAAAGATGTAACATCTCATTTGTCAGAATAAAAACTTCTCTAGCGGTATCACTGGAAACTCATTGCATTTTTAAAATACTGACTCTTCAGATTCAGGATTCTTTGTAAAATCCTTTCTTTGTAGAATTGGAAATTGTCTTAGTCAACTTCATGCATGTCAACTTATCCCTTTTCCTGATAGCCACTTAAAACACATTAATGCATGTGCTTTATGCATTTCCTGAGAATTTGCTCTGTGCTAAATGTATTCCAAGTCTGTGCCTAGAGGAGAGTATACAGGAATTAGTTGTGGATTGCTATTAAATGTCATAATTTTCATATATTATGCTTTTGAAACAGAAATCTGGCTCTAATTAGAAAACAAACCAAACTGAACTAAACAAAAACCACTCTGTATCAGAATATGGATTTTACTGTAGAAAAAGTCACTAGGAGCTGTGACCCAGTGAATGAAATTGGGGAGCTTAATTGGGTCTACCTTTCAGACCAAGCTGTCTTAGGCTGATAAAATTGAATTGTCTTCTAAAACTCTTAAAGCTTTTAAGATATGTAGTACACCAATCATTTCCAGGTTAATTGAAGAGTCCTATGAGCACAGAGTGTGTTACAGTGGTTATTAATAGTATATACCTAATTCTTTTCACTTTCAAAAAAGTCTTAGTTCTTACCGGTTATTGTGCAAGAATAAACGTGCCCTTCTGAATGGTTCTTCACTGTTACGTGTCTTGTAAGAATGAAAACATAAAACCAGAAAAACCCACTGAGTTATGAAAAGTGGCTTTTAACTGTTGTTCTTCCAATTTTGAAGTGAAAACTGATGGGAAAAACTTGCAGCAGGAAGTAGAAGTGTCTCGAGTGGACCTCAAAATAAGAAACAGTCAAAAGATAACTTCAGCATACTGAAATTTAGAGAATGGCATTCGCTTTGTCCTGAGGACATCAGTATGCTGTGTACTATAGGCGATGGAATAACTAGTAACCGAGATCAAATATGTAACAATTTATCAAGTGATCATATATATATACAGTGATTTAAGTGGCCTGAAGTAAATCAAGGTGGCTGGATTTGAAATTGTTGAAACTAATCATGATTAAACTAAACTGAAAAGTTAGTACCTTTCAACGAGTTCTCACTTGATAAAAATCAGAGAGCAAGAAGCATTTGATTTAATCCAGTAGATTTTAGCTTTGTTTTCCATTTATACCTCAGACAAGCCAGCTAAAAGAAAACTGATTCTTACTCATATAATTTTTTACACCTGTATCTTAATGAGGAGAAGATATCCACATTTGTTCATGTAGTATATTGCTTGCCATTCAGATTCTTCTCAGCTGTTTGGTTTGGGTTTGTTGTAGTGTGGCTTGTTTGGTTTTTTTTTAATCTTGTGAAATGAGTATGAGTGCCTTCGTAGAAACAGGTTTCTATCTCACCGATTTATACATGTGAGAAGAAACCCAAATTCCTATTTCTCCAGCATACAATACGTTTTTTCAGTCTGAAAGAACTGGTCACGTGTTGGAGCAACAGAATGAGCCCAATCATGTTTTTTGAACCTGACAAGGGAGTAGTGTTCAAGGGTGGTGATGATGGTAGGGGGTAGCACTTCACTGAGCTCAGGTTGCAGAATTTACTTAGTGATTATTGAGTTCAGTAATTTGATTTTAAAAAAGGTGTGTGGGGAGGCAACAATCTTGCAGTGTTTCAACTATCTACTTTAAATTGCCTTAAAAGTCAATAGGAAATGCAACTATTAGCTTAAGAGAGAGAATAATTAAAAATCACTTCCATTTAAAGGAGTTAACTTGATGAGAAAAATAAGCTTAAATAGTTTGTTTTTACTTTATACATCTTTCTCAAGGTTAGTTTATAACTATATGGGAATTTTGCCACCATGATGATGTATTATTATAAAAGTATTTGAGAAAGTTGATGCCGTCTGTTGTATTTTGTGATTCTAAACACAATGATAAAAGAGCTAATAAAATATGTTCTGAAGTTCAAGAGAAAAATCTGTTAAAATTACTGAGGAAAGTAGTTGGAAAGAATTGCATTTTTTTTTTCAGAGAAATAGTAGCATTTTAGGTACAAAACTGCAGTGCAAAACATGCAGCTCCATGAAACTATAGCTAGGGCAGAAAGGAGAAAAGGGCCTTTCTGTTAAGAGTGACATGTTACTGAAGTGGTAGTAAATACTGGAATATGTGCTGTGGGAGTACTGTTACGCTAATGGAGCAGAAGGAGTAATGGAACTAATGGAACAGTAATATCAGAATCATTGAAATTGGATTTAGCAGTCTGAAAGTTCAGATGGAGACTTGTCAAAGTGCCTCCAGTGCATGTTGGTGACCCTTGGGTCCAAGGTGCCCGTGGTCACCTGCTGCACCCCCACTCTTGGTTCCCAACTCCCACTGCACAGTCACATCTGGGGCAGATGGGCAGGCAGACCTTATGAACAGCACGTTACCTCAGGTACAGGCACCTGAATGGAGCTCTAAATAAGAAAAGCCAGCACTTTGCCAGATTTAAAATGAGAGTGTCTGTCTTGTTACTCAGCCAGAAGATATTTGTAGTGGGAGCCGCTACAGTGTGCCTGAAAAGGACTTGTTTTCTAAAGAAATTGTCATGGAACAAAACTGAGTGTGTAAAACATTAGGCTAAACATTATAGTAAAAACCTATATTAAAGTTGCAGAGAAACTGCCTTTATCTTAAATGGTACGTTCATTGCTAAAAATTAACCTTGTTTATTAGGCCTCAGCATTTGCCAGAATTGGTTGAATTGCACAATGATTTAGTGGGATGATTTTGCAGGCTTAAAATGTTGCATGTTTAAAGTTTTTCCCAAAGTGTCAGCAGAAGAAATGTTTCAATAAATTAGAATGCTTTTTTTTTTTTTTTTAAAGAAGCATGGGAGAGAATTACATTGATTTTATAAAAGCCAACATTGCTAATATACTTTTTACATGCTTTAGTAGATATTTCTAATGTCTTAGAGATGTTAGATAAGACATCTAATGTCAGATGTCTTAGAGATGTTTCCCAGAGAAATACTGACAAAATGATGTTTCCTGGAAGAAAAACTTTTTTAACCAGTCTAGCTTAGTCTGATTTTACTGCAGTGTGGTAGTACTAGGTTTTTGTGTGCATGTGCTGTTTTGCATAACCATGCTAGCTTCTGGGGAAACTGTAAGTGTTACCAGATTGTGAATGCTTGCTACCAGTAGAAGTCTTGTACTTCTGTTTATTGATCTCTTTGCAGAAATCAGATGGTCTTTAACGTCCCTTCCAACCCTAACCATTCTATAATTCTATGATCAAGTGGAAAAAAATCACTTTTTGAAATATTTCAGTCTTTTGTTTGCAAAGTTCTGAAATTTTCTCTCCATTCTAGAAATGGAGCACAGACCTTCATTCCATTCTGACTTAGCATTACAGTGATACGGGTAGCACTTGACTAAGAGTTGGATGTGGAAAACATACGTTGGAATGGCATCATCAGTCTCCATGGAAAGCAGAAGTAGCTCAATCTCCCCAGCTGGTGTGTTGCAGGGCAGACGGGGTCTCTGCTTTCACTTGGGCAATGCTTGCTCTGGGAAGCAGATGGTTTTGGGGAGAGAGATGGCTGAACAGGGAAGCAGTTCTGGGGGTCAGGCCGGGGTGCTTCCTGTTTGCATCAGACTGGGGGGTGTTTGAATTGGGATGAGGAGGAGTGAGGCTAGAAAATGGAAGTTTTGCATGACTGGAAGCAACGTAGCTAGGTTAAAAGTAAGTTATTTCTAGTGATCTAAACTCATATAGTAGGGTTGGGATATTGGCAGTAAGCAAAGTGTATTTCTAATGCAGAGTTGTGGAGTGAAAGCAAGCGCTTAGCTATTTGTGAATGCCTGTGTAGCTAAAGACAGAAGATAATAATCTTGTAAACTGGATTTTTCACTCTCCCTGACCTTCCAGATCAGCTGAAGGCTTCTGTACCTGATTACTTAATGAGGAATTGATCAGATTGATTGATTGCTTCCCTCCCTCTTCCTCATATTTGCAGTAGGAACAAATACTAGTTCACTGGCAATTGCAGATTGTTTTAGGGCATGGTCTAAACCTAACTCGAACTAAATCCAGAATAAAATAATCTGACTGGAAACGGATGCATGGCATATCTTGCACCTCAAAATTTGTCAGACATGCTCATTTTATAAGAATGTATATTACTGCATTCTTATATGTTTAGCCCTCATCTCAAACTGGAAAAGTACCAGTAGTGGAGAAGAAGAAATACTTTTTTAAAAAAGGAAAAAATAAAGAAGTCCAGCATGAAATTGGTGGAAGACTTGAGGAACCTAAAAATGGAGTACTAAGGGGAGAAGCAGTAAGTTATAAGGAACTAGGAAGTAGAAGCAGGCAAGGACTTTATTGGAGGGTGGAAAACCTTTTTGTGAGCCGCTGTTCTTATTTTCTGAGTGTATATGAATCTTGCATAGCTGCTGAATTACAGAAATTTGGTTTTTTTCATTTGCAGGTAGCATGCTGTGTATGTATATAAACATACACACAGACAAGAGTTATAGTTGAGATTTGTGTTTTCTTGTTTGTTTCTCACAGACCACCAAATTGGTGTCATTAGAAACTTATCTGGGATCTGAATGTCAGGCTTCATTCCCTAAGAAACAAAAATTTGTGATCATAATTTCGCATTTTAGATAGCAGCCCTAATGTATCTAAAAGGAGCCTGGTAACTCCCACATGGCTAAACTTAGTGCTGCTAAGAATGTGTATATATATATTCTTAGTGGTGTTTCCCAGAATATATAGAATATATATATATTTCTAAGAATATATATATTAAAGAAAAATAAAAATCAAAGCCGCCTTTGAAGTAGAATGAAGAGAAAATACAACTCTAGATATATCCAATAAAAAAAACCCCAACAATTATGCCTTTTTAGGTCAAGACCCTTAGTAAATTTAAGATTGTTTTTGTAAATGGATTTTCATTTTTAAACACTATGTCATACAGATACTGAAGACTAAAAGTTCCTAGCTTCTCTTTCCTGTGTATATACCTGCTTTCCATATTTTGCGCATGGCAGAACAAAACCAAGTAAGATGTCCTGTAACAATGGCATGAAGTATTTCACCTGAGTGAGCAGATAGATATTTTTGGGAACTTCATTGGTTGTGCCATCTTATGTCCACTTTCTGGGTTGAGAGGTTAGCATAATCATAAGGGTGGAGAGGGTAAAATGGACTGTGAATACCTCAAGGTATGAGCTTAACATTAAATAGCATTAGACATTTTCTTCTTAATAATTGGGAGGCAAGAACTTTGCTTGGTGGTGTTTGAATGAGGAGATGGTGGCAAGGGTGCAGACCCAAGAGGGAGGAAGCATTCTGTGTGTGGGAGACAAAAGACTATCCTGAGAAACTAAGCAGGGGGACATTTCTGAGGTCGGAGGAACCGCTATGGTTCTGTAGTCAGACCATCTGCATAGCGCAGCACAGGATTCCACTTCTGCTGTAACCCCGAGTTTGAGGCTCAACCGTAACAGTGTTCAAAGCTAAATCGTACCGCTTGTTCTCTTGATGCATGCTGTTCTGTAACACAAAGGCCTAATCCAGCTTTTGTTGCATTGTCATCTATTAACTCTTTAAAGATTCCTTCTTCCTATATTAGTATTTTGATTTTCCTTGGTCTTTGTCCAGCCTAAGTGGTTTCTCTCTTTTACTTTTTTTTTAAAACAGCAGCACATAATTTCTTTCCTGCTGTTGGCAAAACGGGAAAAATGATGACAACCCAGCAAACAGTAACATTTTGTGGTAAAATGCTATTACTGCCATCAATATTGTCATTATCAAGAGAACAGCAATGTAAGAGATAACAAAACCATTGCACTATCCTTTTGCTCAAAGCTGAATGTAGGGGGGAGAAAAAAATCAATTTCAGAAATAAATGAGATTTCCCAAGGTCCTAATTGGGACGTTTACCAGAATGGTAGAGTTTTCTTCATCCCAGCAGTCTGACATCGCAAATCCTGATTTGAGTAGAATCACTCTCTTAAAAAATGGTATTAGAAGTGCTACAACACAGATAGTTCTGTTGATAGTATTAAAGACTATGAGGTTCTGGGGTTGAAATTAAATATTGTCAATTTTAACAAAAGCAACTTTTTGTATACAATCTCAAGAACTCTCCTCTCAATTCTCCCCCCTCGGTTATCCTCCCCAAGATTGCTTTTTACTCAATAAATTATACAAGACAGCAATGAGCCATAGAGAGTGAAATTTCATCACAGCAATAGAGAGATTCACATTCTTGGAGCAAAAATGAATATGCGTGCTTGGAGTGACTGGTTTGAAAGGCCCTCCAAGAAACTTCCTACCTACTGGTAGCTTAATGTTCCTGTGAATGAAGTTTTATTTTGCAGAGTACCAGACTTTTCTGTTTAGGACTTTGTGCTGTGGCTCAGAGCCTGTTCACTTCCAGCCTTAGCAGATGGTATTCAGGGGCACAGGAATAAAGCTGATGCAGTATGAACCGTTCTGGCCATTCTTGCAACACTTTGAGTTGCTTAAAAATCTCTTACATCTTCATAAGCTGAGTGCTATACTCTGCTCAGTGTTTTACTAAAGTGATTGCAAAGACTTTTTTCTTATACTTTTTTTTTTTTTTTAAAAGCTTCTGTTCTGAAGCTTTCAAAAAATTGTTTCCTCAGTACTGTTTTTATTCCTGTTCTAGTAGTGTTTTTATCTGCAACCTTAACTGTCTTTGCAGTTGTACTGCAGTGTAAGAAAAACAGAGAAACATCTGAAGGGGGCCTACAAGGGTGCTGGGGAGGGACTCTTCATTAGGGACTGTAGCGGTAGGACAAAGGGTAATGGGTTTAAACTTAAACAGGGGAAGTTCAGGTTAGAGATAAGGAAGAAGTTCATTACTGTAAGGGTGGTGAGACACTGAACAGGTTGCCTGAAGAAGTGGTCAATGCTCCATCCCTGGCAGTGTTCAAGGCCAGGTTGGACAGAGCCCTGGGCAACATGGTGTAGTGTGAGGTGTCCCTGCCCATGGCAGGGGGGTTGGAACTAGGTGACCTTAAGGTCCTTTCCAGCCATAACTATTCTGTGGTTCTGTATTGATATGTTAAGCTTTATAGATAATATTAGAATCAGACTGTAAGTTTAACAACTTGTTCTCCATGGACTTCAAAAGATATGTATTTTTTTATTAATACATATAATTTTTTTTAATTCCATAAGAGGCCTCTTTTTTTTCTTTATCCTCCCCATTGAGATGTTACTGATGATTCTGTATTGATCCACTAAAAAGGTTTTCACTGAAGCTTTTTACTTGATGTAGGCTGTCTTTTTAATTATAGCTATGCCACTATGCTGTGCAGAACTCTGTAGTTAGGGTTGTGTCAGCACTTACATTTTAAATCTCTCATTTTTATCAGCAACTTAATACTTACAGTAAAAAATTACTTTAAAGTAAATCATAGCAAGATCTTAGCCTTCAGGGTGAGTCAGTAAGAGTTCACTATATTAAAAACTATTCAGATGAATCTGAGTTAATGAAAGGTTATAACCTTTTCTTTTATACACACACTCCTTCTGTATGCCTGCAACTAATGTTTGGTTTGGTTTTTGGTTGGGTTTTTTTGGGGGGTTTTTTTAAGTCCCTTTACTTGAGGTACTGTCATTCAGCATCTAAAAAGCAGCACAGTTTCGTTACTCCATTTCTCTGGGCATCTCTGAGGGATCTCCAGTAGCTCCTGAGCCTGCGTGCTGCTTTGTCTTGGTTCTTCCTTTCCTTTCTCTCCTCCCAAACCTGCAGTTGCTCTGAGGAGGGGACCTAACAAGAATGAAGGATGACTGTCTCCATTGTGTTGTTTGCTATGTCTGTTCTTATCAAATGTTTGATCCGACATAAGAAAGTATGTGTGCAATGGGGTATTTTCTCTTTATTTTACAAACATAAAGCTACTACTGTAAAAGAATGTTTTTCATATTGCAGACTGAGGCTGTTGGAAATGCTATGCATTAGATCCCTATGCTGGCTCACAATACAGAGCACAGGAGCTAGTCCCTAATGATGGGAGCCCAAATGAACAGGACTTGTTTTTTCCGTAATGATGTTAGTGGTAGTGCCTACCCTTTGCATTAAAGGGTAATGGCAAGAGCACTGAAGGCTGGTTTCTGTTTCTTCCTGATTCTGCAAGGGTGTAAGCACATCCCTTCTTCTTCTAGAAGAGTGCTGGGAAATTGTTTGGGTGGGGGCATCTTCCAGCTCTCTTGTGGTGTGTAAGCCACTGCGTGATCAAGGATGAGGGGGAAAGAAAGCAAGAAGAGATAAAGATTTTACAGACTTGGTGTACTTTGCCTTAGTTTGGGGAAGAGATGCCCAAGTACCAGAATCCACTCCCTGCGTTATTTCCAGGTCTGCCTCGAAAACTTGCTAACAATATAGAAAGAGTAGGACCAAAATATAGCTTTCCCTCCTAGCTGATACCCTAACGACTAGTCAGAGTCCTCATTCCTTTTGTTATTCTGTGCTGTCTTGTTAGAGTGCTGTACTGAGGAGAAATAAATGCTGGTTTAAATCTCCTTCATCAAATTTCACTCTGATAATGTTCATGTGTGTGTTTCTTCATTACTCATCTAACTGAGCCTGACATACAGACCGTAAAGTCTTCTGACATTTTTGCTTCATTTTTGCCTTAGGGCCAGGGGTTAGCCTAGTCATCGGACCCTCCTATGATGGGGAAATGCTAGAGGAAAAAGGAACATAATCAGCACAGTCAGCTTGTGATGGCTCCAACAAGCGAAAAGGAGAGGGAAGAGGTGTAGTGCTCACAAAATCGAGTTTGAGTGAAGAGTCAGAGTTGTAGCATAGCTGTGCTTTGACCTCTGACATTGCTATAGATACAAGCCTGAATTTCAGAGGAACTTGGTATCACAGTTAAGTTCACATAGCTGACCTTGGTGAAGTCTGTGCAGGCCTGTGTGCTGCAGAAGGGAGACAAAAATCACTCTTAACTGTGAAGCATACATACACACTGTAACATTAAGCATTCTAGAAAATATGTATAATATAACCTGGAAACTTCCACTGAATAACAAAGGTGGAAAAGTACCTCACTGAATACACCTTGTTTGCGTTCTGTGGGCAGGTTGATAGGCCCTGAGGGCAAAAACTGATATGTGAGAGGTTGTTGTAATGCACGTGCAGGAAGAAGTTGGACTGACAAGGCAGTCATGTTCTTGATCCTTTGTTTACTTTTCACTTTTTCAAAGGAAAGATATACTTTTGCAGGAAAGTATATCTAATAAACTTCACTTTCTAAATGGGGAAACAGACTCTGAAAGTGAAGAGGCTGAAGGTCCCTCTTCAGGCCCCTGGCAAATCTGAGCATGGAAACCAACTCTCCTCAGATTGTTTTCGGCTGTTTTCCCACTAGATCACATTTTCTCTACATAGCTTTGCCTTTGTGCGAAAAGCACAAAGGAAAGTTCAGTCTCAAGTGACCGAAGGGTGGCGAAACATCCATAGGGTGTTCCAAGTACCTTAAAAAGGTGACTCCCACTTTGTACAGCTGGAGAAATAGGGCATAAGGAAGATAGTGACTTACCTAAATTCTCACATCTGGAGTTGGGATAAAAATCAAATCCAATTCCTAGCTTTTTAGCACAGCTAAAGGAGTGCAGAGCCTCTGAAAAGAATTTAATCTGGACATTTTCAGGGTTTTTGTCTGCTTATAAGTCAGTGTAAACTTTGTTATATAGATCCAGCCAAATTCAGGATGTTGAAGTTTTCACAATAAAGTCTTAATAGGTACTACGCACTTCAGATGTCGTTCAATGTACTGAATGTGCCAGTAGCAATAAGTGGGCACAGGATTAGACTTCTTTACAGGTCGGTAGGAGAGGCTATTGCACTCTATGTTAGTGCACAAAGTAGCTATTTGTGGAATAGTGGGTTGCAGAAGTGCTAGAAGCCAGTGGCGTCAGATTCTTGTAACTTATGGAACAGACTCTTAATGTCCTCTCTTGTCTACTGATGTGAGAAGCACACTTTCAAACTACATCTCTGCATACTGAAATGAAGTGGATGCTGCTGAAATGTGTGTAGTTGATCTTTGACTCTCAGAATTAAAATTCTCAGTGTAGAAACCATAGAAAATAATGCATACAACAAGTACCTGCTTGTGGGAATAGCTGAGAAATAAAAAGGTGATGGCAGTTTATTGACTAACTGTTCCCAGTTTATTTTAGCCATTGCATTTGGAAAGGTTTTGTATTGGCAAATGCAGCTTTTCAGATTCTTGTGACTTTGGTTCCATGAGCAGGAAAATGTAGGTACTTGAATACTTAAGTCTTGTGCTATTACTTGCAGAGTGTTGGCTATGGTAAATGTCCTGATGACATATATTATATAAAGTATAATTAGGTGACAGATGGTGTCAAACTTCACTTGCAATTGTAGTTGGCATAGTTTTTTGAGGAGGGAATGGTAAGGACACACTGGTATTTTTGCACTTTATTTAGCCACTTCTAATCACAAATAACAGATTTTGTGTATTTACTCATGCTGTTTGAATGCAATTATACTTTTGGTTCTAAAAAGCAAGTTCTCAGATGGCCAGTTAAGATATCCTTGATGCTGAGGAAGGCAGGTACTACTGCTATATAACTTTAGGCTTCTTTTTTAATGTGTGAATATACAGTGGTTATTGTATCTTGACAGGCCGTCTTATCACAGTAGCAGGATTGATATTCCTAGAACCATGAGTCCAGTATTGTCCGCTGTAAAACTTGCTAGAACTGTAAATATAGGCAAGTACTGCTAATACATGAAGACTTTTCTCTTTAGTTGGTTTATATTAATGATCGTGCTGATTGGCAAACAGCTTCTAGTATCAGGTAAAACCTATCGCAAACAGAACATTTGATTAATTTTCATTCAAGGACTGTAGTATGGTCTTTCGTTTTCTCGGGTAGAATTCAAGAAGGCATTATTTGGTCCATAACTCTCATTGGATCCTGTTGTAGATCTGTCATACCAGCTCTAAATGACTCTGCTCTTGCTGAGAGTCCTGTGCAAAGTTGAATAGATTTTTGCTGCTTTCACACGATGTGAAACTTGGGTTGTGCTTTAGCAGCCTTTAAGTTTCAGGATTGTACACAATTTTACACAACATATGTTGGGTATGTAAAATGGAGTTCAGAGAGATGAAGACTTTTTGAAAATGCTTCTAAGCACTGTAGCTACTTTAGACATCAGTCTAGTTGGTGAACCGCACCGGTGAGCTGGTTTAACTTCTTGTTAGTTTCCATTTTGAAAGTTTTGTTCTAACAGCATCAATAATATGCTGCAAGGACAATGCTGCTTGGACTCCATCTCCATTGTTAGATAAGCTTTAACTATTATTAAATTAAGGAATTGAGTTCTTGGCCTTTATAACAGTGTTCCTCTTCTTGGTGCACAAAGCCAATTTATTTTGAAGCATAAAATAAGCAATCGAGTACTAATGTTATGAAGTGTCCATTTCTGCTTGTTTCAGCTGTTACTAAATATAAAAATTGATATGCTGGAACACTTACTCCTAAGTCGTCGTCTCTTTCCAAGCCCTGCATAATACAGTAGATCAATAATGCACTTTCATGGCTATGGACATTGAACAGATCTGATCCTGTTTACTCTATATCTAGTAATGAATTATCTATAATTTGTCTGAGAGCTTATATTGTATAATTTATTCTACTTTTCACCATTTTTTTTCCTTGCTATCCCCTTATACTTGCTTCACTTCTAGTTGTATGCTGTCACATGTGCCTGGAATAGTCTTGGTTGTGACATACAGCTTCTAACTTCACCTTCCAATTTTTTTCTGAATACAGTTTTTCCGTGATCTCAAGTCTCACTTTCCTGTGTTACTACTTTTAATTTGCTTAAACAGCAGTGGAGGAACTTAAAAGCAGCATATCTGTCCTATTGCAAGCAACTAATTCCATATCTTGATTTTGCATATTCCTTCTCTTCTTGGTCTGAGACTTTGAATTTTGTTGAGCAGATACTGTCCTTTAGACAGTATAGATGACAGACTCTGTTGTACAAGAGCCACTTGGCTCATTCTTTCTGGAAATGTACGTGTGTATCGACAGTGGGAGATCCTAATTGGTATTTGTCAAACCTGTACTTGGAGAAAGGATTTGCCCTGTGAAGGGCAAGTGAAAGCACCTGCATTTGGATTTTTGGATTTCACATTTGTGTACTGGCTGTGAAGCTTACTGGTAACTAATTTAGAGGTGATATGTGCATATTAAGAAGCAAGCCTGTGGTACTTCTGCAGATCCTAAGGACTTGAACAGACTTCTCAGAAATTAACTGGGGCTGTGGGGCAGCATTGAGCATTTCAGCTGTGGAGTATTGCATGGTGGAAATGGTAAATGTAATTTGTGAACAAGCAGGGATAGATTTGTTTCCTAGAGCCGTCCCTACCCATGGCAGGGGGGTTGGAACTAGGCCCTTTCCAACCCAAACCACTCTATGATTAACAGTTGGAAAGGTATAGCAGTCTTTCTTCCTGCTCAGGATTTCTTTGAAAAGAAAGAGCAGAGGCTTTACAGGCCACTTTATTGCTATCTTTTACTATCCCTACTGTCTTTCGTTACTCCTGAAACATACAGTCCCAAGTGTGTGGTCATTACATAAGCAAATAAATGAATGCTCAAAACCAACTGCAGATACTTTTCAGAATTAACAAGGAATTTTCTCATCAGACATTTTGGACTTCTCACTGCATCTTGTAAGCAAGTCCTTTATAAAATGCAAATGAATGCATGATCTATAAGTGTTATTTTTGAGGGTTTTGTGTTAACTTTTGAAATAGTGTATGGCACTGTTGCTACCAGAACAGAAGAGATTCAGGTGGCATAATTGACCTGTGTCTTATTTCTTCTACTTTATTAACAACATCTGTGAATATCAAAAGTCTGTAGCTGTTTCTACGTTCAGTTGTGATCTTTCCCATTGCTACTTATTGATGAGGATTTGATAAGTAGCACTGTGTACTTCTGAACAATGATACCATATTTTGTAGCTAGAAATGCCTAATTCTTCAATCTGTTGCATCTTCATGAAGTATCTTACCCCCCCCCCCATCTGTCTTCATGAGCTTTCTTAGGATGCTCACTTATGAAAGTGACTGCCAAAGAAGTGGGAAGCTCACAAATCAGGGTAGTGAGATAGGATCTTTCTGCTGATTTCAGTTGACCAGTGCTCTGTTCCTCACTTATTTATCAAACAAAAATTAGAATAAAATAATTTTATCTCGTAAAAATATTTAATATTTTAACTGCACTTGCAGCTTGTTCTGTGATTAAATAAGAGACGTGGCAGCAGTTTGTCTCCAAATATCATTTGTATAGTTCTTAGGATTTCTGGGATGTGTTATATCTCAAACTTTGTAGGCTGGAGATGCCAGCTACTTTGTAAGACTAAGGTCGATATCCTTGGTTCACTTCTGATGGGTCTTATCAACATGGAGAAAACTGTGAACCAGAAAAGACCATGAATCTGAAGTGAACTCTTACTGATTTTCATTGCTGGGCTGCCATGGGCATTCAGTTCAGGTTTAGCTGGGCTGATTGCAGGTTACAGCCGTGTGCCGCCTGTCTTGTCCCCCTCCTGAAGGAGATTGTTTGCACCTCTAATCTGTTTGTGGAACTGCTCGTGCGAGTGCTTCCTAATCTATTTCAGGCAAAATGAATCTGCTTAGGTGAGAATTTAAACTTGTAAGCTAACCTAGCTCATTCTGACTGAAGCGGATTAGTGATGCTTATATGCGCAGGTATGCCAGGAGATCTGGTTGGATGCAGTGATAAGCAGGTTGGGTGTGGGAGGCTGAGCTATGCCTCGGGAACAGTGTATGCGTGTCTGTCTACACTCCTATTCTTTCTGAAAGTTTCTTTAAATAGCTTATTTTCATGTGTCAGGAAGTCTATTTTGAAAGCAAAATAAATCTTGTGCAGAATAAGTGTGCTGGGGAGGTTGCTAAGCACTTGCTTTTTGTTAGCTGCTAGTCCTTACCTATTCCTTATCTATTCCTATACCTAAACTTTTTTTTTTTATTTTTATTTTTACCTTAATATGCGAGTGTTCTGTTGTAGTTTTGTCTCTTGATTCAGTGAGCTAGGATTTCCTTATGATGCTTGTGTTAGTCCTAGTATTCTTCTCGCTATAAAAAGTTGCCTTTTCCTGTCCACTTGTAACAAGTCCTTTAAAGCAGACATCTCGGAATCTATAGAGCTAAGATTTCTCTCTGGTGAGCCCCAGCACTGAGCCTGGCAGATATTGCTCTCTGGGGCAGTTCTACTTCCCAAGCCAGGTGTGCAGCAGGCTGCTGCTTTTTTTCCCTACTCAAAAATCAAAGAATGCTAGACTGTAGCTGGGCAGTCTATACGAAGTGGCCTTGCTCCAGAAGTTCCAGAAAGAACCACAACTACCTAAATTTACATGGACCAGTACTTTTAAAACAGTCAGATCCTCAACAGAGAAGACAACATTGAGTGTAGGAGCTGCTGAGAACAGCCATGGTCCAGAAACAGTTGGTACCCTCAGTGTCAACGTAGTCATTTCACACCTTGAAATAAGATACCAGAAGCACCCAAAAGAGCTTAGGGATTTCAGGTCAGTGCCCATCCATGAAGATGAGATATCTTAGAAATGTATGCTTGATCTCACTAGTATCTGAGGAGTAAGTGCAGATCTGTGGACCTGATTGGTGCTGTTACCTCAGGTTGACTGCAGAACCTTTGAGAATGGCATGATCTTCATGGAAATGGATTTCAGTACATGAGCCCTGCACTACTACCAGTAGAAAACACGTCCTTGCCAGGCTTTGATAAAAATCTCGTTAATTCCATCAGGAAATTAAAATATTTTGTAGAGCCTACTTTCTTTCCAGAATTCTTATTGGAGAAAGAAAATTTATGTGCTAAATATTTCCCAGGCATCAAGATGATGGGAATGGAAATGCAAATACCTTAGGAAGTTCAGTTTTATTTTTTTTGTACCATTTTACAGTTTATACCTTATCATTGCTCCTATTGAGCAAATAGCTGACTCCTGTGTCTTGGTGACCAAAAAGTGATGTCTGAACTTTGAGCAGAATGATACCATTTATTAATCAGCTTTGCATCTGAGAATATGGAAGTCCACATGTAGATTATAAGAAAAATACAGATAAACACAGAAGGCCATGATGGACGACTTGGGCTTCTCATTGCCAGCGTGGTTTGTACTATATTCTGTTTTCCTCAGTGAAGGACTGGACCTTTTGAAAAGTTGAGCTATTTAGTGAGAGAGCCTTATTGTTCCTAAAAGCCTGTTTGGGTTGCTGAGGTGAGAATGGTTCCTGTAGGGTCCATTTTGCAGGCTTCAAGCTATGGCTGTCATAGGACACAACGTAGTCAGCCAGGTTTTCCAGTAAGGACAAAGACAGATGCCCTGGTTTTGATGGTGCTGTTGCTACAACCAACCTATGTATTATTCAGAAAGTCTCCAATTTGGTGTTCTGTCAATAGAAACGGTTGTAGTAAAATACCGCCTTTTGCAGCTGCATTGTTCCACACATCACTCACATGGTAGCAATAAAACCACGTTCTGAAGCCTCAAGATTTGGTTTAAATCAGTCAATTATTTTACAAGTTTTTTTTCTTGAACAGCTTTTTTTGTTAGAAAATAAACCACCAACCCGGAACTGTGTCTTGTCTGTTCGGTGAATCAAGAGCTGTGTTCTCTTGTGTTGACAGGGTTTGATTCTTCAGGCTCCCTTCCCTATTGTGTTGTGGGTCCCCGTGGCACACAGGAGACGAGACAGGAGACTGTATCGTCTCAGATGCTTTGGGTTTCCACCTGTTACCAGCAATGTGGCAGGTCTCTCCCTCTGCATGTCAACACACGCTTCACTAGGGCTTGAGGAACTTCTTTACTTTCTTCAGAAACGTGCTGGTCTCAAAGATCTGCAGGGTAGCTGTGCAGGGTAGCAACTGACCTTTGTGGAATGCTGTGTGCCTGATGTAGCAGCAAGGGCAGCCACAGGGTTTGGACTGGGAGTAGTGCAGTCTGTGATCAATATAGCTGATGCTGCTTAGCACTGTTGTCCGGGAAGGACAATGATTACTCTTCACCTCCATGAATTTGTACTGACAATGCCCTTGAAAACTCAGGAACATAGACTGGCCTGCATTAAAGGTGCAATGACACTGGGGCCTCCTCCTCTTTGCAGCTGCCATTGTGCAATGGGTTCACTGTTGCCAAGAAACTCTTGTAGCTCTGCCTGCCTTTCCACATAGGCATGAAAAACGGTGGCTCATGCACGTCAATTTCTGCAGACTGGTGGTCTGGTGAGACTTCTGACAGCAGTCAAGTTTAGATCCATGATGCTAGCAATGAAGTATGGCTTGCTTTTATTGAAAAGCATAGCTTTAAGTTTACAGGTAGGTGTTTGTTTTGCAGTAATTAAGATGTTAAGTGGTTCCTAGCTGTTACCTGATCTCTGCTGGAAAGGTGTAAGGTCTGTTGTCCTTGCAATAGCTTACATCAGCCATTCTTAATCCAGTGCCAGCAACATCATGTGAATTAGAGGGAATTGGTGAGTTTAAATTGGCTTGTCTAATTTTGTCTGGAATGGGTTAGGGGGCACTCAGTGGACTTCAGTCAACTTTCAGTGCAGCATAGCAGCTGCCCTTTCAGTGAAGCTCCACTGAAAATAGCCTGTGGCAGGGCAGTATCAGCATCTTACATGACATCAGTCTCTGAAAAGCATCTATTTTGGGTTGGGTGTTTTTTTGTTTGGGGTTTTTTTTTTTTTTTCATGCAAATTATAATCCAAATTTCCAATTTTAAGCTTGTTAAGGCTGTACCAGTACCTCTTTTAGTTGGTAGTCCAGCTAAATCATTTATTTGTTCACTGTATCTGTGGTCTGAGTTTTCCTGCATTGGACTCAGCTGCTTGCAGCCACACCACTTTTCTATAGTAGGAAAGTTCTGTAGAGCAGAAACATAGACTATTTAGAGTTGGTGGCTTCATAGGATTTGAAAGAAAGTTGGACTGCCTGCCTGGCATTAATATCATAGGCCACCTTACATTCTTGTCTAGGTACCTACTTTCACCTTTGGTCATGCAGACACGAAAAATTACTTTCCTGCTCCCAAAAGTAGTTTAGCCAAGCAAATTCAGGTTTCTGTAGGTTATTAGGCAAATGCCCGGCTGCTGAACCATACTGCTTAATCAGTTACTGAAATAAGATTCTCAGAGAGCCATTTTAAGGGCATTAAATCAATAACAATAATTGCAACCATTTCCATTTGTCCACTGGAGCCTGCTAAGAGTCTATTTGGGCCAGGGCCAGATTCTTTTAGACAGGTTGAGATATTGTCTTCCTTCAAACCTGGCAATCTCACATGCTGTTTGTCAGCAAGTGCATTGTTGTTGTGCAAGGTCAGATTTTAGATCTACTACTGGAAAGCTTCCCCATGACACAGAAAACATAACACTTAAGAACCAATGTGTGGTAGGCAGTGTTTCGGAGACGTAAGGTTAACGAGAAGGCATTTGGGTTTTTTTAATACCATGTGGAGACTGTAATTGGTTTTTTTTGCTTTTGAGTGAGACACCAGGAAGGCGAATTTGTTCAGTTGTCCTTTTAGCGGTAGTATGTGACCTTGTTTTATTTATGTCTTTCTACTGCTGAAGATGCTGAAAATACAGACAAAGTATTACCAGATTTTAGCAAGTCTGGTGAATACTGCCATTCTGTTTCTCTTTGTATTTCTTGCTTTTATTAAAGGAAAAAGTGCAGGTCAAAGGCTCCTTGTTGATGAAAAGGCATTTAACAAGTTCATTAACTAGCTCTGGAAGAAAGGATGTGACTTGGAGTTCATCTTTGAAAATGCAGTATATTCAGAATGGAAACAATATTGCCCAGCAGATGCTGCACAAAATATGATTGAATGTACACAACTGAGCATTTCATAAGATATGAATTAGGACTGTGGATAGATAGGCATTCTTCATAAAATACATATTACTTCTTGTTCTTTTAGGGCAACCTCACAGGGATAAGGCTGAGCTGTATTTGTCTCGCACCAAAATGGTACAATACACCAGTGCCAATATCTTGCATTGCTTGCATGAAGCATGTTTTCCAACCCAACCTGATCCCCAGCTATCTTTCTCTTAGTTCAGAAATTCAGCTTATAACTCTGAACTAAACATGAATAAGAAATTATCCTTGTCCAGAATATATTGTATCTTTTACTCCCAGCTGTTTTAACTGTATGTATAGAATGACTTAATTTTTTTTTCCCTAGCAATTAGGACTACATGACAGCTGAATATTACAGATAATCGTCCTTCAGGCTTTTTTTAAAGAATAGGCAATTGAAAACAGAAAATCAAACAAGAAGTTTTTGGTAGTAGCCTGGAGTAAGCATTGTCCACTATGGATCTTGAGGTAGAAAATGTTCTTGCTGATAGCTTGGCAGGACTTGGGTTTGTGCTTCTTCCCTTGCCTGTCATCATCTTGTGTGCTTGGAATAATATAGAAGAATTGGGAGTTAAAAATAAATACTTAAAAAAAGTAGTGTTCAGATTACTAGGTGGCTATTTAATCTCTGGTACGGTATTCTTTATTTTCACAATAACCTTTTCTAGAAGGTTAGACTGATGTGGAAGTCTGTGTCCCAACAGAATAAAGAGATTGCATTTTTCATGGCAAAGTCTGTGTTGCTGCTGCTTTACTTCATTAGTCTTTAGTCAGAGGCTTGAAAATACTGTTCTGTGCCTTGAAGCTTGGGAGTAAAAAGAGTGATTTTTTTTTTTGGTGATTAGAGGTAGTATAAGAGCTGCTTGGAAAGGGGGTATTTATTTTAAACTTTTAATCGTTTAAATACAAATGTTCTTAAATAGTAGTCACTGCTCTTGATTCTCACTTTCCTCAGCTTCAATCCTGCTGTTTTTTAACCACTAAAACGCTTTTTAGTGTAAAGGGTGTATGTGCTTACATCCCTGTGTGTGTCATTCTTTATTAGACATCTTTTTCAAACAGCTCTGAGGTAGGGGAGAGTTAAGTACTTTGCATTAATTTCCTCCACTTCCTCCCATTTAAATTTAACTAAAGTAAGTTTAAATTAAACTAAACTTAGTTGCTATTTGTCTTCAAGGTCTATTCTCCCTCTTCATTTAAAGATGACCTTTTTTTGGTCCATCTTTTCTGCTCTGTGTTCAGAGTTGACCTTTGTTTTTGGCCATCTCTGCTGTTCTGTGTGTATGCCTGTTTGTGCTGCACTTCTGCAGCACTTGAGTTGGAGATTCAGTCCAAGAAATCATGCTACCGTTTTGCCAGAAGCTGATACCAGCCATCTGGTAAAATTACAATTCAGTATCAGTAAACCCCATAATCTGGGGAATGTACCAAAAATTACTTCTATGATTAGTGGACAGGAAAGAAACTGAGACAGAGAAGTCAGTTGTGTACTCTATAAATCACTTTGAGGTTTTCAGACCAAACATCTTAATGGCAGCGTTCTTGCTGCCAAATGCTGTTTTGCTTTTTGCCTTCAGAATATTTGCATTAATAATGAGCAATTCTGCTTGGAAGTTATTTATACTCTTATGATACAGCTTTGCAAAGCAGCACTAGGCTAGGTAACACCAAATGAGTTCGGAAAGCAGTTTAGCGTATTGTACTGCTAAGGAATGTAGGTTTTCCCACTGAAAACGCACCCCAGTCCCAGTACCACATTCAGCAGTGTTGTGGATGCTGAAGAAAAAATTATATTAAAGCCATTTTGGCCATACTGTGCTAGCCTGTGTGTTAAACCTGGCTGTGAAATAAATCTGCACCGGAACTGGGCAGGTTTTAGTTAGCAGTTCAGTAATACGTTTTGCCTGTATGTTACTGTGGGAGTAGAGAGGAGGTGACAACAGCAGCTCTAGTTTGTGTGCGTTCCCAGAGAGAGGTGGTCAGCTATCCAAGCCTGGGTAGCTGTGCATGTGCTGCATGTTCTTCAGTTGTTGAACGTGTGTGTTAAACCAAGATGGAATATATTTCTATTTTAAGACTTAAAGTGGTGATGAATTTACTATCTTCCTAGTAAGCTATTACAGTGAGTAATTATCCTCATAGTTAATTCCATTTGAAGTTTTCTCATTTCAGCATTCAGTGATTGGGTCTTGCTTTTTGTCTAGGAGAAAATCTGGGTTTGCCTAGATAGTTGGAAAGAAAGTTGTTTCTGCGTAGTAATCACATTGTCTTTTTATTAAGATAAGTGTTAATGATTTTTTGGGGCGTCAAGGTTGAGATATCCAGCTCCTTCTGTTGGTACCTGTAGCTCTATAGCTTAACGTGTGTGTTAACTCAGTAGAGTTTTCTGTGACACAGTAATACTCCAGCACAGCTTAACTGAAGTTTACTACTACTGCAAGACTAGCAGTGTCATCCTCACAGGTCCTCACACTCCTTTGTTATAGATGAAAGGCCTTGAACTGCATAAACCCGTCCTAAGCAGTTGTTGCTCCGGGCAGCTGAGGAGGTCCGCATACGCAAGTGCTCTTGATGATGCTGTAAAACTGACCATGAGGACTTCTGTTATAGGGAATATGGGTGGTCTGATTTGGGGACAGAAAGTATGTGTAGAAAATGAAACACAATGCTTAGTGCTGTAGAGATTCCAGGCCTGCTTGGAAAGCTATCTCAAGTACCACAGACCCACAAGCCTCAATTACTTACTTTTTGGGAAGATGCATGAATCCAGCCCCCTAATTAACCAAATCTGTTAGGTTTTAAGAACTGTGTAGTCTCCTGTTGCACTGTAAGAGGATTCGTGATTATTGAAGGGATTCTGTACTACATGTGTGTGTCATGAAGTAAGTGTTAGGATGAATCTGTACATTTCTAGTCTTTGCTAAGTAGGCATGCAGTAGTGTCTGTAATTTTGAAGGGAGTGTAATAAACTGCCTGCCTAGTTTTCTGATCTGAGAATTTTTCAGCCCACGTGCTTCTCAACGTAACTAAAGATACTCTGTTTGTGTTGCTACAAGTATGATCTAATGTTTGCTTTTGGCAAGAAGCTCTTCCTTGTTAGTATGCACAGAAGGCATAGTTTACATGAGACTGAAACACTAACAGATAGAAACTTGCAAGTTCTAAATTGAGCAAACAAGTGTGCTTGTGCTATATCGCTAGCAGTAGTAGTACAGGCTTCTAATTAAGTGGGGAGGAACACCCAAAACCCAAACAAAATCACCCCCCCCCCACCAAACAGATAATCATTAATTATGCAGGTAAGTTCTTATTTAGAGAGAGAAAAAAATTATTACAGGAACCCAAGTAATGATACAGTTGTCAAAGCAGAAAGGATAAGACAAAGTAACTGAAAATTGTGTGCAGATGACTTGCCTGTTTTGTTTTCAATAGTTGCTGGAAAACTTGGCACCCTTTAAATAACCGAAAGCTTTTTTTTTTTCGACTTTCCCTTTTCTGCAAAAAGCGGAGAGAAGCCTTTCATTAGTCACACATGATAGTTAACCTGTCACATTTTACAGCTTAATCCTTTTTCTCTAAAGAGTTGTTAGTGAAAACACAAACCAGCCATCTTCTATATAAGTCATTATTAATAAAGCTACTAAAAATAACACAATTATTTATATGAACACACTAAGATCAGTCATAATACTGATCTCCTCCTACTGTGGACTGTTGCCTCCCATGATATCTTCCAAGGAATTTAAATGAATTTGTTGTAAATTATATCCATTCACTCTTGATGAAAACATAATAATGCAGAATTAAAAATAAGGAGTAACTTTTGTTCTTTTACTGTTGGTCTTGGGTTTCAGGGGGCTAAGAGGTATGAACAGGATTCCTGATAAGCAGATAGGAGCTCCCCATTTCTTCAGTAACACTGTATTGGTGTTAACTTGTCACTTGGGATATGGTTTTGAGGAAGGGGACTTTTAATTTAATTTTTTAATACAGTTTTCTTATTAGTGGAAGATTGAGATTTTCAACAATTTCTTAATGGGTCACTTTCACATTTCCCTCTTACCTCCACCCCGTCGTTAACATGGTATCTCACAATAATTATCATTTTCTTAAGTATTAGATTTTAAGGTAAAAACATAACTGGTGTGACACGCTATTCACTAATTATTTGCAATGATATTTCTCTCCTTTTTGAATCAAGGAAAACACAGGCTTTTTTAACACTTCAAATACAAGGATTAAAGTCATGAATTACTTACGGAGAGATATTTCCAGAAAAAAATCGGTGGTTTTCTCTCTTCTTGTGCGTTGATTGCTTTAATTTTGTCATCAGGTCTCTAGTAATACATTTTATAGCATGATTCTATGTGCTAGAGTGATAAAAACTTACACAACTTTAACTCAGATTGGTCCCCCTGGCAAGAATTCTTTCTGGGTTATCTCTTCTGTGTAAAATTTTAGCCAAGCAGTCCTGTTTTTATGGAGAACACGCAAGGAGGAAGAAAAGGGCTTTTGGTTTAAAGCATTAAGACTCGACATTCCATGCTTTTGTAAGGTGAGTCTGTGGAATCCATTTTACCTGTAATGCATTCAGATTTGGTGTTTGTGTGTCCATGAACCCTGCAGGTGGTTGTGTTGCCTACAGGAATGGGATGAACCTCTGTGTGCCCTGCCTGTACACAGCAAAGGAAACATGTTGCACCTTTTTGCAGCTTTTCCCACTCTCTACCCACAGTCACTATCTGTGAAGGCTAAATGAGTCTGTATTGAAGAGACTGGACCAGGTCATGTTGAGCTTCTTATCAACCCACACCCCCAAGTCCTTCTTCTCAGGGCTGCTCTCAGTCCGTTCTCCACCCAGCCCGTAGTTGTGCTTGGGATTGCCTTGATGTGATCATATTTACATAATCTAAAGATTGTTGTTCACTTATGTTGACGTATGTTGACTGCTTGTAGCTCAAGCTTTCTTCTAAACTTTTGCTCACGAAAAGTCTATTAATCTCTCTTCTACCTCTGATATTTCTTTATCAGGTCACTTATCTCAAAAACTGCTAAATATATGTAAATTCTTGTAGCAATTACTCATTTCCTGAACTACTTTTTGTATTCTCATTCTCTAGTGTGCTATTTCGTATTTTATCCTGTATTAAATATTTTACCCATGTCTACCAAAAGAGGTAGGATTATGTGATGGGTCCTCCATACTCTTTTGTGTTTCCAGCCCAGAGTTAAAACAAAGTTTTCTTTATAATGGCTTCTGCGTGTTTGTCCCCATAATTGATAGCCAGCGACATTGCTCTGCCATGTGCTCACTTACCCAGGTATCGTCAGCTGTTATCCCTTATCTGAATCCCTTTGCTATCTGCAGAGAATGGATCAGAATGGCACAAAGTGTCTGGGACTGTAAATTAGCACTGTGGACTAAAGGAGATTGGGAAACTGAGGCATGGGATTAGAGAGGGAGGTGTGTTAAGAGGCAGTCCTGGGAAAAAAATGTAAGTTTGATGAAATAGGGAAAGAAGGAATAAATTCTGTTGAAGTAGGATGTGGGGGTAATAGAAGTAGGTGAACAGAAGGAAGAGACACGTTATAGTAGACTCTATGTGGTGGGAAAACTGGAATTGTCTATTTTCAGAAACATTTAGGAGAGGAGGTCAGGGCGTAAGGGCTTGATACAAAGCCTCAGAAAGTAGATACAACGTTGGAACCAGATTATGATGGGGATGGGGGTACTTAAAACTGGCAACACAAGAAGATTAGAGGCAGCTGGGCTTCATTAAATTTGCACAGGAAACTTTAATTGTGGTATTCCTTCTTTTTTCTTAATGAGTACTAAATCTAGGGTTTTGTGTGCTGTCAGGTTGATGTTTGACATAAGTAAGTAATTGGAGGGGCACTTTCATTTAGTGTTGGTTACTTCAGCCGTTTTGGACTGAATAAACAGTATGAATCGATTGTTAAAGTGTATCTAGGAAGAGCGGAAAAGGGAGCAGGACAATTTCTAATCCAACAGAAAAGTTGTGATGGCAGTGTGATGGCAAAGCAGAGAATCTTTTTAGTTGCTAATTTGTTCTGGAGCTTGGAGCTGCGAATAATGGAGCTGACAGAGAGATTTGAGGTGTGTATATGTTTGGAAGTAGTAGTGTTCTTAGGAAAAGCATGTGTGCCGTAGAATGAGATGTATTGTTAATGATGTACTTTGTTTTGATGAAAAATTACTTAAAAGTTTTTAAAGCTGTATGTTAATCTTGCTCTAATCAACGTGTTTTGCTGGTGAAATATGGAAAGTATTTTTATTTTCCTCTTATACAATGTATTCAACTCAGAATTTTGTGACTTGAGCCCATTACTATGATCAAGATTCCCATCCTGTGCAACACAGCAGAATTCTTCTCCTGTAACTTTTGTTTAAAGCTCATAACTTCAGTTCAACTTGGTTTTACCTGAAGTGTCTTGTTTTCATTAAGTCCTTGCATGAGGACTTGTCCCCTACCATAATCTTTAAAAGAAGGTGGTGGATTCCTCATTTGTCTTTGTATAGTTTGAGTTTCCAGTTATTGCATGTTCATTGTTCTGGTTTGTTACTTTGCTGTTGTTTAAAATCTTTCCCATATACAAACTGTTTAGCCACTAATCAGATCAATATACAGCGTATAGGTTGCTTGCTTGTAGTGTTTTGCACTGTTAGCTATCATGGCCATACACTTACACACTTTTGGTTTTCTTTGAACACGGTCCACAATCTTATCAGTATTAATTATGTTGTTTATTTCTACCTGCTTGATGCTGGATTTAATTATCTTTATATGCATATTTTTCGAATAGGCTTAGCAGTCTTCAGTGGCTGGCAGTGCAGGTGCATGCCCATCATTAGGTGCATTGGCACTGTGTGTGTTGGTCTGGATTTGGATCTGTGTAACTGCTGATTGTCCACACCTGCTCCCCAATGGAATGAGTTAAAGCACAGCTGTCCCAAGCACCTTCTGGGTGAAACTAAACTCGATAACGTGCTTCAGCTGTGAGAGTCAGTTTAGGTCCCAGGGGTCAGAGCTGGAAATAACAGCCCTTTCCTCTTCCTAGAGTCCTATCGTGTGGGTGCTGAGTCTAAGCTTCGCATGTCTGCTCCTACTGCACTGCTTTCTAAAGAAGACCTAGCTTTAAGTTGCCAACATGCCAGTATCAATCTTGGGCCTAATGTGCTTCTAAGGATTTTATTTTTGCTTCAGAAGGTAGGTTGGGATGTTGAAATGAAATCATAGGAGATCCTTAGCTTGGGTGGGACGTTTCTTTTTTGTTTCTTATTTATTTCAGTTCAGTATTACTCAGTTTAATGTATCTCGGCTTTTTACCGGATTATTTATGTAGACTTAGGTTAGTTTTCAAGTCAGTCTAACTTTCTGATTTCAAAGTGAATTCTTTAAAAGCTTTTCAAGTTCTGGTATCCTTTGTTAAAACAACAAAAGCCCCCACCCTTTACCCTCATCCCCACCTCATTTCCCTTTTCTTTACAGTTTCAAGTGATAAAAAAGGAATTATACAAACCAGCAGTTTCCCAATTTTTACTTAGTTGTATGTTTTCATAGGTTAAAAATGTTTAACAACTTTTGTATCTACTAGAGGGACAGAGATATTTCAGTAATAAAGCAAGAAGTGAAGTGGTCATCCTCCTCTCTCAGTACAGAATGTAACCTGTTGTAGATAAACCTGAGGCATTTTATCTATAGTTTCCCAGTGTTGGTTGGCGTTTCTTATAAGTGGTTTTGAGCAACTGTTTTTCTAATATTTTTATAAAATGTCTTGTGTGCAAATTTAATGGATAAAGAATTCTGCTTAAGCAGCATTTAATCTTCAATATGTACGGAGGATGCATTCATCAACTCTGATTTTACATTTGGATCAGTCCAGGGACTTCCATTTTCCTTGGGGATTCCATGTATTTTGCTTTTCCATATGACCTGCTGCAAGTGTTAAGAAACTTACCTGGGAGCTGTTGCCCAAGTTTAATGAGTTTCACTTGTTTATGTAAAGCCTTGCCACTGCGCTGCAAGGTTTTGGTGTCCATCTGAAAAAAAAAAAAATCTCTTTGCAGTCTAAGGTGAGTAGGAAAGCAACAGCTTTACTCTATGTTTCTGCTGGGGTTTAGCTGTTTTGGCTCATTTTGGGCTCAGAGGGTATAAATGAAGGAGGCAGTGTACTAGCTGAAAACACAGTGTTTTAGTTCTCGGGTAGCTGATTTGTAAATAACTTCCTCCTGCAAAATAATAATCCTGTCTTATTCCTTATCTACCTTATATATGAAAATGATTACATCTTGTGAATTAGCTTAAAGTAGTTAATTCTGAAAGCACTTAGATGACAGAAGGCAGCTTTAATGTTTCAGATCTCTCAGATAATGTACATCCATCTGTTCTTTAGTGAATGCATCACCTCTTTGCATATTGATGATTTCTGATGTAATTCAATTTTGATAATGTATTTTACATGCTTCTGGAAAAGTCAAGTTGAGCTTATTTCTACAAATACAGAGTAAAACTCAAATCATTTATGACTGAAGCTAATTTTGTGAATTGATGGTCACTACAAAAATGTAGGAATAATTAAAAAGATGTAATAGTACTAGCATGTGTTCATTTTCTTAACTGGTTGGAATTTCATTTGGGTACATTAACAGTAACAATAGTGTTATTTTTGTCACTTAAACATTTAGCAGAATGATGCATTTTATTACTTCTGTATTTCAGTGCTGACCTGTCATGTCAGTTGCTTACAGATACAAATTGAAATTATATATTAAATTAATGCAACAAATGCAGCATTTGAAGTTTTAACAAGTAAATTTTATTATCCTAAACTGATAACTGATGCATATATTTAAACAATGCTGTTGATAGTGAAAAAAAATAAATTAAAACTTTTAAGCTTATTCATGTATATTTACAGAATCATTCATGGTGGAAGCTAAATTCCCTGGATTGTGAAGATGTAAACCTTTTGTTTTGTCTTTTTTTATTGTTAGTATTACTGATTTTTTTTACATGATTTAATGCTTTAAAAAAATCCAAATCTCTTATTTTTAGTGAGAGAGCAAGATGTAGTGTTGTCATGCTCATAGTGCCCAAACTATGTAGCAAGCCTGATAAATAGGTCGCACTAGTGTCAGATTATATATGCAACCAAATTTGATGTTTGATGAAATGGCGTTTTTAAACATCAATATGCTAAGGTTTCCAGGCTTTGGGAAAAAATGTTAAGTGAAAACATTTCTCTTCGATGCCACGAAGAGTTCACTCTTTTTCAAGTGCAACTTACTATATATAGAAAATCAAACACATTTGCTTTTGATGCCCTTTGCTCTCAAGATTGGAGTCATTAGCTTCTGGTTTGGGTCATGTGCACCCCAGTGTCCCAATGTGTTTTTCCCACTCATGAAAAGCAGGAGTCAGCACAGCCTCTGCTGGCTTCCATCATGTCCTTGCCTTGATGTGTGGAGCTTAATTGTCTTTTTAGTATTAGCTTCCTCTTCATTGATTGGAGCTAATTGCTGGTGGACACATTCTTTGGAACACAGATTTTAGCTTTTGAGCTTGTAAGGTTTTATTTGGGGGCAATTGTCATCTGGGTGTACATATGTGAAAACTTGAAAACCATGTCTTTGGGATTTAAGTAAGGTTTCCTTGAGGATGAGGGGGCAAGTGTGTAGAATCCCATCTACAAATCCTTCTCAATGCAGGACTTGAATAACATCTGTAAATGTGTTTCTGTGGCTTTCAAGGTACCGTACAATGAAAATTACCTTAGGGTTATGGTTTCTGGTACTTTCTTCCCACTTCACCTATAAGTTGAATGTTTTCACAAATGTCATGGAGCAATGCTGGAGTTTTTCTGTTCCACACCGCCATCATTCAAGGCTCTTTTTTTTTTTTTTTTTTTTTTTTGGTGAGATTTTATTTTTTCTTTCTTTTAAACAGTAAGAGATAAAGGACTTTATAAATAAAGAAGGGGGAGTGGGGAAGGAAGGCAGGGGAGAGGTTAGGAGAATATCCTCCTGTACTGAAATACTCATGGAAATGTGTATTTTTTACTGTTCCTGCTCCAAACAGACTCAGCAGTCATGCTCTTTTCCAGTGTTGTATTGTTGTGCTTTCTGAATCCCTCTCTCACAGCATAACCTGCTGAGTGTGTGGTGTGGTCTATGGACACCTGAGGAGAGTGGTTCTATATGTTAAAAAGCCTAGTTGTTTTCTCTTTGCACGCATTTTCACATGAAGGTGAATCTGACTACATGTTGTTCATGTCTGACTTTATCTACTCAACATATAACTTGAATCTAGGGGCACTGGAGTCGGGGTGTGCCAGCCTCAAAGGTCATATAGCTGGAAACCTAATACCAAATTTAAGATCTAGTTAGAATGTGTTACATCCCGCTGTTCTTGTGTATTGTTTGCATGCACATGTGTAGCCGAATATGTGGGTAATTTGGAAATTATGTTAATTTTTATTTTCTATTAATATGCACCTAAATTTGGCGAGTTTTTTAACTTCTCTGAGTCTCATTTAACAATTCTTGTTACTTCTTTGAGAACTTCATTGCTAACAGTGATTTTTGCCAGACGAGGTATGAGCTATTTCTGAGCTGCACAGGCTACCTAGTGGTGTCTGCTTTTGACCACTGGGCATCTCTCTGGCCAGTTTAAGACTTGGGAGTGTGATCAGGCTGTATGCTTTAATGGTTGTTTCAGTGAACCTGAAAATATGCGTGCTCGTAAGGCATAAGACCAAAAGCAGTTCATCATTTCTGAGATACATGTATTGTCTGTAGTCAAATAAGAGGGAAAACATAATGCCATTTCAAAATTATCTTTGTCCAATTATTAGCAAGTACCGTACTTGGTCTTTTGCTACCATGAATGTTAATAGTTCCTGTGGATTGTCTAGGAGGGCAAGCAGTTCTTCTGAATTTTGCAGAATGTGGTGCTTACAGAGATCATGATCAGCCTGTTGGATAGAAAAAATAACTCTCTTGCTAGAAGATTGTCTGCAGGTTGGATTTCTCTAGTTGTGTGTCAAGTACAAATTATTCCTTGTTTCTTGGAATTTGAAGTTGTCAGGAGTAATACAGTGGAATAAGTTTTCAATGCTTTATCTAATTAAAAAAATACAGCTTTTGTAATTTTCCACTTCTTCTTTTTTTGTCTCCTTAGAATGTGAAAGCATTTGCATCTTCAGATAGCCTAGCCAAGGTCCAAGAAGTAGCAAGCTGGCTTTTGGAAATGAATCAGGAACTGCTCTCTGTGGGCAGCAAGAGACGACGAACTGGTGGATCTCTTCGAGGTAATGCTTCCTCAAGCCAAGTAGATGAGGAGCAGATGAATCGAGTTGTAGAAGAGGAGGAGCAGCAGCAAAGACGACAACAAGAAGAGCAGCACATTGGGAGGAATGGGGAGATAGGAGGAGAAGAACCTGGATTTGATGGCAGGCACGAGTCTCAGCAGGAACAGTTAGAAGAAAATAACAATAGACTTATTACAGTGGATGAAGAATCCACTTGTAACCAAGAGGAAGATGATGATGAACATACTGGTGATCAAGAGGAGGAGGTGGAAGAGGAGGAGGAAATGGACCAGGAGAGTGATGATTTTGATCAGTCTGACGACAGCAGTAGAGAAGATGAACATACTAACAGTAACAGTGTCACAAATTCCAATAGCCTCATGGACTTGCCCATTCACCAGTCATCGCCATTCTACGTAAAGACAAAGGTGAGAAACTGCTTTTTTTTTCTTTTTGTGTTCTTAATCCTTGTTAATCCAGGATTTTGGTTAGTAATTTGCATATTTAAAGTTAAAGTTTTATGATGAAGCAAAGATTTTACTACTTAGACCTCATTATGAAGAATTTATGTAGTCCACAAAAATTATGCTGGTTTAACTGTTAATAAAAAAATTATTTGCGTGTATTTGACATGAGCAAGTACTCCTATGTATTTTAAGGAATCGAGCTCTGATGAGTATGTTCTAAAGATCTAGGTGCTTCTTTATAAATATTTTTTCATGCCAATTCATACACTTAAGGCCCTTTCAGCATTATTTATGATATTTTCCTTCTCACAGCAGGCAAGAAGGAAGGTAAGTAACTGTGCATATGTGGTGGTCTTCGAGAATATCTACTTCATTTAGATGTGGTAATCATAAATTCATTGACAAAATACAGATTAAAAAAAAGTAATAAATGGTTATGGAGTATTTGCTCCAGTGTGCATTAGTAGTTCACCATATGTTCAGAATTTTTCAAAAAGGAGGAATTGTGTTAACTCTTAGCAGCAGCAAAAAATGAAAGAATGAAAATGGTGATGCTCAGTAACAAAAAAGAAGGGCAGGAAAGTGCTCTTGTAGAAGAATGTTATTCCTAAGCCTATGTACCAGTTTCTTTTTCTTAATCATTAATTGGTAGTAGAACACCTAGCCTTTTCTCACCTTTCAGGAAACAAAATGGAAAACCCCCCTCAAATTCTTACAGTGCACTTGGAAAAAAAACCCCAACCAAAACACCTGATGAAAAACAAACCCAGAAACATCTGTTAACATAAGTTAACAGGGTTCCCTATGTGTTCGAGTGTGAACATAAATGTACGGAGATGGAGAATCAGTCTTGAAGATGCACTAGAACAGGTAAATAGGATGAATGCTTGTTTCTGGAAGCTGCAGAAATATGGTTTTGGTAATAGCGATTAATATGTAATTCACTTGAATGTTTAAAATAACTAACATCTTTGATGTTTGAAAAGTCAAGTTTATCACTTAAGTTTTTAGTAAATTATGTAATTTTCCACTGGTAATTCTACTGTTCAAGGTATGAAATACACGCTTTCTAATTTGGAGTGAAATACTGTCGTATTTCATGTCATTCACTTGGCTTTTTACAACTCAAATTCTCAGTTTTATTCCAGTGCGTTGGTTTTCCCAGTTTTAGTATGGCTTACTGAGTATTCTATAACAACTTGCCTCCAGTATGGACTTGATATTTAATGTAGGAAATTCCTTACACTCAAAAATGTATTTTTTAAGTCTCTGAATTGGAAACTTTGAATTGCTTTGCAAATAACCATATTCAAATTATATACAGACAGAGCAGAACATAGTTTTCAGTGGTGGTCAGTTCTGAAGCTTTTTTCATCATCTCCAATAATGAATGCAGGTTTTTTTCTTTCACTTTTTAAGTAGTATTTGACATAAACTGAAACAAGCTGGGTTAGCCTGACGGAAGTAGTCTGAAAGATTTTTTTTGTATAGATGCACAATTTCTGCGTGGTCTGATAGTTCCTTTGTGTATTGTTTCAGTGCAGCGCTAGCCATTTTTGTCTGTTCTTTGTCTCCAGTCTGTGCTCATGCAAGAGCTGTTGGGGAGCTAGGTAGTGAACCATATTTGGGAGTTATTCTTGATCCATGGTGCAGCTGTTTTAGGTAGTTTTAATTGTGTACCTGAAGTATCAGCTTGAAATGAGAAGGTTGATGATTCAGGAGAGCCTTTGTTGCATTCACCAGCAACACCCAGGAATCTTGAAGGGTCCTGCTCTGTATTGACTTCTGCACAAACTAAAGCATATTTTTACAGAAATTTCACAATTTGTAGACAGGAAACAGTCCAGCAAGGTGAATCTAACTCTAGCCTGGGTTAATAGGTTGTTAATTATCATCTGTGTTTAAATTTCTGCGCCTTTACTTTCTTTCTTTTACCTGTTGGGTTTTTTGGGTTTTTTTGGTTTGTTTTTTGTTTTTTTGACCATTGCAATTTATTATTTTCATGTTGTACTGAAGAGCTGTTTAACAAGCAGGGCTTCTTTCCCTGCATATATAATCAAGTTCATTCCTGAAAGGTCTTTTAAATGTAAGTAAGGACACTGTGTCTATTGGGCATAGTTTTCGTTTTTGTTTTTTTTTTTTTTTTTTTTTTTTTTTTAAATTCCCGTTATGATGTTTCCCTGAACGTTCTGATTTTTGAACATCCATCTTGAATCATAGAATTGAGATGAGAACTCCAGTAGCAACTGTACCAAGGGCAAATAAAGTTTGTTCATGCTATATATTTACCTGTTCATGTAAAAAACTATGCCACTAACGGTTTTGACTGCAGCATTGCATTGGGATTTCATGTTCGAATGACTTGTCTTACATGATGCAAGCCTTTTTCTGAGAGCCTTCCATTCTTTAAGTATAGCCTGTGTCCTCTGTACCTAGAGATAAGAACTGACGGTTGTATTAAAGGGACTAGAGTTTTCTCACATCCAGTGTACCTCATCAGAGCCTTTATTGTTTGTAAATTTTTGTTCCAGTTGATCATGTCCTAACAAAATTTGTCATGCCTGTAACATAAAAATATTATATAGCACAAGAGGGCAAAGTAAATAATATGTGCAGGACTAACAGAAACATACTCTTGATGCTGATTCTTCACTGATTGCATTGTATTTGTGGCATCCATTTTCAGTGCTCTGTGATGACTTTGTATTACTAGAACCCCTTAGGAATGGTCATATAACAATTAACCACAACTTAAGCAAACAGATAAATTTACAGTGAATCATATATTTCACAGCAACTGCCCTTAAATGCTCTTATCCCTCAGTGCATTTGGGATTCTGTAGCACTGCAAGGATGAGAATGTGTTACTGGTAGTCACCATCACTGGGAAGTAGCTCATGTAAATTAACATTCTTGCTTATTTTTGCTTTAAATTATTTGTCTACTTGTGTTCATACTTTTGAAAGTGTAGTATTAACAAATATATCATGCCAGCAATATTTTATCTGTATCAAAACTGTGCTTATGACATAGGTGATAACCAGCATGTTTTTGTGGAAATATTGGCATCACACTGTTAATCCTATGTCAACTATTGCATTATTTTTTCTTGGACTGACACCTTGGTTTCAGGCTGTGTTTATCCAGGTTTTAATCTGTTTCCTTTGTATTTTTTTTTTCTGTATATCACTAGATTTGTTTCAGATTTCTGAAATACTTTTATTATTCTAACTCTTAAAAATAATTTGATCATAATGTTTACAATCTTTAACTCATTCAATTTTTTGTGTGTCTCTGTTTCCTTAACTGTTTCTACAACACCCAGCTACATAGTTTTTAAATATTAATGCCCATCGTCTTTTGTATACTTAAATCTTTTGTTATTAATTGAGACTTTCAGTTGTGGGGAGATATGCAAATGGCAGGCTTCCTTCATCTTAAAGTATGCCTCTCACTGTAGGCAGATGCCATATTGGAATTTTCATGTAATTTCTTATTTTTGTGCCATTTGATGTGGGATTCCAGGAGCTATTTCATATTTCTCCACAAACTCTGGAGCACATCTATTGGAGATGCTCAGTCCTTGTGGACAACAGGCACTGCTCAACAAGAGTCTTTGCAAAAAAACCCCCTCTTACTTAAATGTTTATTTCCCTTTGTTTTTAAACATTAATTTCCCTTCTATTTACTCTGTCATGAAGCTTAGCAAATGAGGGCATATGAATCCAAATGTTATTTCTGTATCTATCTATTTGGATTGTGATAGTGACCCATCATTAAGGGGTCAGATGTTCTTCATGAAGAACCCTGCACTAACTTTCCAGTTAGCGTTGTCTTCAAATGGAGGTTTGCTTGTTGCAGGATTGCGGGCTGGAATGGTGATTGATTTGTTGGTTAACCAGAGCTTCCTGAGAACCAGAAAACAGATTATCTAAAATAAAGATGAAAAATCCATGTATAGTCAGATCTACAACCACAAAAACCATTTTTATACCCCTTCAGCAGTTGTCATATTTGAGCATTTGTTTCATTACTAAAGATAATGATTTTTAATAGATGCCCTCCATATATAACATATATTTCATATAACAATGGTAAAGGCTGAGAAGCAGCTTAATTTTCTTGTAAAAGTGGTGTACTTTGATGCAGCATCCTCCGATTCTGGTACCATGCTGTCTGTTTGACTGTAAGTCACTGGGCGTGTGAGTGTAAGTAATGGTGCTGTTCCAAGAGTGCCTTCTCTTGGTTGTTCAATGACCCTGGAGAGTGAAGAGGGGAGAGACAGAACAAATAAGCTGGGTTGACTTGGTGGAGCTAGGTCAGGATGTATCACAGGAAGACCTGCCCCTTGGAGCTTAGCAGTACCCATCTCTCCAGTTCTGAAACAAATCCAAAGCCATGCTGACACCTGTAGCTTTTAGCTCTCAAATAGTGCAGACTGGGACAGAATTTCTTGCTCCAAGGTGCCTGGTCCAAGCTAGTACGTAGAGCCACAAATATATGAAGGTTTTGGGGTTTTTTTCAGTGATTTTTGTGTTTGTATAGAAGGATAGCATTGATTTTTGAAACTAAAGAAAAAATTGCACTGGGCACTTTGTGCATAGGGGAAGTGAGAAGGGACTCCTGTATGAAGGTCTGTAGTTATTGCTAGGATGTTTATAGATGAAAGGCTTTTCAGAGATAGGGGGAATAGAGGATGATTAGAGGAATGCTGATGCTTGGAAGATTTTTGTTTTGTGTACAGGCAGTACACGCGATTGAGTGCAGGTTAGAACACTGTACGTAGATGGAGCTGTGGTTTTCGAACAGTGCATGTTAATATTTTTCTCTTTTCTAAGCAGCAGAGGGAGCTGCTATTGCTTTTCTGCGGCCCTATGGAGACCTGTGCAGTGTTCCTTTGCAAAGGTTTTTCCTGCTTTTGCAGCTAAAAAATTGAAGCATTTTTTTTTTTTTAAGTCCAGGGAATAAATAGAACTGGAACAGAAGGATTCAGTATTTTATATTTGTGAAGAAATCTGTTTCCAGTATATGAAATGATGTAGGAATATTTAATTTAAAAATAAATATTAAATATTTTCAGATGGCTTGTGTGATAAGAATGCAGTGTATAGTTCTCTGCATGCATAGGAGAAAGAGATAAACTTTATCCTACAAAAAGAGATTATTTTTTTCATCTTTATTTTCTGCAGGAATCACGCATAGGTTATGTAGATTCTTCATGCCTTTCATCTCCTGAGTTTGCTAATAGTTAAAGTTTTAAGGAGTTTATAAACTAAGTAATAGTATGGCTAAAGCCATGTCAAAAAGGATACATATTAAGAATCAGTCTGATTGTAAAAACCAACAAAAAACCAACAAAAACACACACACACGAAGAAAAACCCTAATAACACCTCCTCTTCCCAAAACAACAAAACCAAAAAACCGCTGGCAATATATTTTTTTTTTTTTCCCCTCTTGCTTATCCCTGGGATTCTCCTTCTTTCACATCACTCTCTTTAAAAACTTAGGAACTGGCAATTTTTCTCCTCCCTTGGTTTTTCTGAACTACAGTACTGAAGTACAATGAGTTAAGATAAGTAGATGACTCTAGTAAACACAATAAATGGTCTTTTATTTTGGAGCAAGTTTTGCAGTTTTGAACACTATGTTGGTTTAGTATTTTTTTTTTTTTTTTTTTACTCTTTAGGTGCAGAACCTTATTTTTATGTTGGACTGTAATAACATTAGAAATATTCATACTCTGAGATTAGTATCAGTCAACACTTTAAACCTTTGACTTCTTTCTCATTTATATACTACACAACCTACTTGCTAATGATTCCAGGCGTGCCAGATCATTTGGGAAGGTTATGAAACTGTCATTAAGATGTAGTTTGTTAAATATTAAAGCATCCATGGAAGGAATACAGATTCTCAGTTTCTTGGTAGATAGCAAGGTTCTTCCCCATCTGTACTAGCCTGTACCATGCTCCTTTACTACAAATATCAAAACTTATTCTGAAAAGTACTTCTCACTTGCTCTGCTTTTACTTGTTAAGTAATGGCTTCATTTGCTGTGCAAGGTTTGCAGAGGTGTAGCTGTACTTTTGCCTTTTGTAAGCAGAATTGCTTCTGCACTGTCACTTGCAGGTAAAACTGATATTAAATAATTGCTGCTCTGCTAATTTTCCCTACTCTGCAAGTGGACCATAAAGCTTGCTAATTGATATGGGGGCTCTGCTTGTAGTAATTCCAGATGTAGTTTGTTGCTTATCTAAGAACTTTGATATCTAGTTCAGCTTTCTCCTGCAAAGTTCTTGAAATACCCAGTAATTAAATTTAGCTGCTATGTTAAAATGTCACTTGCAGTCAAAGGACAGGAATTTCTTCCATCATAAATCCTCTTTTTTCTTTGCCTTAATGAACGGTGTCTTACCTCTTTTCAGTGTAATTTTACAACTGCTACTACAGAACTAAGTGACAGAGCTAATGTGTAATTTGTGAAGTAAATAATTGTCTATAGAAAAGGAAGTCAAGAATCTCAGTGCCTGGGAAGGAAGTAGTTCAACAGAAAACGTTAATGACAGTTTTGGTCTTAGTTTTCACTAAGAGACTGTATTTAATAAGTAGATTTTCATTTATATCCCCCCCATTATAGAAAGATGAACGTTTTTTGATGTGGCAATTGATAGTTCTGATTTAGGTTCTCATTTATTTTCCCATTACAGAGATTGCTTACTAGACTGAAGACCTAGCTGCATAAGACACAAGTAATTTTCTATTACTGTGCCAATAACTGAGGTCAGTTATTCAACTCCAGTCAAGAAATTAATCTCCACACTGGAAAATAAACCTACAGAGGTTTTGATTGTGCCAGATTTGTCTGTACATTATCTGACTCAATGAACAATTGCACCTTCTTTGCAGTGAAGCATGCATCACAGTGTGTATACCTTCCTTATTTCCTGGTGGTTCTTATAGATACATCCAGTATTTTTCCCCTGAACACACGTGTAATGTGTGGAATCAGGGAAATAGTTTCTTGGTTTAGACTTTCTCAGAATCGATGCGTTGCCACAAGGTTGTATTGGATTGTCTTTTAGTTGCTTGGCCTATGAAGAGCTCCTTAAAAATAAATATTGGAAAGGAACTTGCCTGTGTTCCTCTAACTGCAATATCAGTTTACTTTGTGTAGAATAAATTCAATTGATACTTTCAGGATAACTATCTGCATCAGTGTCTTGTAGTCGCGCACTTTTTCACAGGATTCGAGATAAGTGTAAGTTAGGCATGTGCATGGTTTTTACTCTGCATCTTTGTTCTCAAAATGAAAATGAGGTGTGTGTTTTTAAAAAAAAAAAAGAATTGCAGTAATACCATTTTACTATTTCAACTCACCAGTTACATGCCAACAACATTATGAAGTAAAAATCATGAAAATGTGCTTGAATACTTTGAGTATGCTTACTCTGTTGGGATACATGACTTGTCTAACAAATACACTTGGGAGCTCTGCCCCGCTTAAATATGCCATTTGTTCCTTATGTTGTTCTCGACTATGTGGCAGGTGCTGTTGCCTGATGTGATCGTTAGCCCAAATATCTCCAGACTGTAGTGATACAGCTGTATTTACTGAACATTTTACCAGTGGGTGCTGTTGCTCCAAGTGTTAGTTTTAAGCTGCTTCACCTTTTAGGGCTTAACTGAAGTTGATATTACTGGTTATGAAGTTTGATGCAAATGGTGAATCAAAGCGTGAAGAAAGTAAAACTTCTTCTGGTGAGTTGGTTTTGAGTTTCGTTGACACCCCCCTCCACTTCCCAAATGGGTGGTGTTAAATATTCTTTTGGCTATGAATTTGAAGTGTATGTTTAAAAATATGAGATATTATCAGTACATTTCTTGTATTCACTGATGTTTTATACTTATAAAATTATGAGATCTGAAATTAGCTTAGGGGGTCAGAGGAACAGAAGGTGATCTGAGGACCAGAATTATGTTTAACAGCTGCTGCAGGACTAACATTTTTTCCTGATGCATTTCTCACTCACTGTAATCTCTAAAATAGCAGTATGTCCTCTATTTCTGTGGGAGACTTTTCATTATCTGCAGAACATGTTGCTATTCAGCAAACTGGACGGTAAAATAATTTACATATTTTTACAAATTCTTGAGTATCAAGAGGAAAACTAGACAATGCCAATTTCATTGTTAGTTTAATCATTTCTGAACAGGCAAAGTGCTTAAAAACAAATTTCCAAGCTGTCTTAACAGAATGTTTGAACAGACAGCATCTTACATCTATTACCGAAGGATGATTTTTGACAAACGAACTGGTTTTCTTTGGTAGTATGTGATGTCTGATCTGTGCATGAAGGTATGCTTATGTAGTAATGATATTATGTGCATTTTGTGTAGATTTATTAATCTGCTATTCTGTTTAGGTCATGTTTAGGTGGTGTGTATGTTTTACAGTTTTCTTTATTGATGAAATTTCTGTTGGGAAAATAGAACCAGTGTTTCTATAAAATGTTCTCTTCATCGCATCTTCTCCCTTCTTGTCCATAGTGTGGTTAATGAAAACACTGCCTAAACTTCAACTTCATGCAAATTTTGCCAGAGTTCCGCTCATTCTCTCCTGTCCAAACAAGTTCAGGACTTCATGGAATTACTGTAAATGTTCTTTATGTTAAAAAAAGAAAAAATCTCTCTATAAAACTTTGTGTGCATTGACTCTGTGTAGTAGAACTTATGATGTAATGTTGCATATAGTTAATCAGTATTGAGATTTTAAAGGTGAAGGTCATGAGTTCTTTTGCGTAGATTGGGTATCTGTAATAATCACTGAAATACAAGTGGAAAACATTGCTGTTAGGCGTCTCTTCTGTTGTTACTTCTCTTTTATTTTAACATTCTCCCCTTCTTGCTAATTTAAAATTTTGTTTCTTTAGTTTGTAACAAGAAGAACTGGGAAGAGGGAGAAGATCTGAGAAGGACACAATTACTAGGGAAGTGCAGAGATTTCTGTCCCAAGTCAAGGTGGTCTAAACCAACTATTTCTGTATAGAATCTTCTCTTTATGTTTGTTCTTACTAGAAGCTGATGTTCTCTACTGACTTTACTACCTGACTATATATTGCAAAATATGAAAGGAGCAAATTGTGAATTTTAGTAAGATTCTCTGTAATTCAGTCTTGGGAGAGAGTGGCTATGCTTTTCAGCTGTGTCATGAAATATTACTCTGTTAATGCTTATAAAATTTTAATACATTTGTGCAATCCCCGGTGTCTTTGCTGAAGTGGAAAATGTACCTACTGCTACCACAGATTGCCAGCAGGGATAAATTCCACCTTATTCATCATCAGAAGTCATTACTATTATTAAGTATGAGCAATGTTTCCTGTAAGTGCAAATCACATTCTTATGTCATCCAGTCACTGGTTATGTGTGTTTGAAAGTGGGCAGGAGACCCTTTGTTCTTCTCACTTAAATTACAGAGTGTTCCTTAAGGATGGCAGTTACCCATGATCATTATTGACCCAAATATATTAAGTATTAAAAAATAAAAGACGACAAATAATGAACGTTCTTTTTACCAATGTCATAATTCCTTCAGTTCTAATCTCTTGGTCAGATTTTCTAAAACACACTGAAAATAATTCCCTGAATTAACATGAATAAGCAAAAATGAAATTAAGAAACTGAAAGTGACACAGCTAAATGGAAGAAATCAGACTTAAAATCATTTGTTATGGATCACTTGTTCTTGCCAAATGTAATAATATTGTTCCTTTCAGTTGGACTTCATCCAAAGCAAGGACGCTTTCAGTTCGTACCCTGAGGCAGTCACCCATCAGCACAATTTTTGGCTTTAGTGTAAACTACTAGTATTACATGTCCTACAGCAAGTACGCTAAATGATGTGTTTACATATATATGCATGTGTATCTGTTTTGGGGGACAGACTGTTGGAACTTCCTACACTGTGCCAGTCAGAATTTGGTACTGCTGCACTGCATTTCTTTGCTGGCAGGATTTGAAATTGGAGTATCAGACAAGCAGTAAATTCAAAGCTCGATTTGATTGTCTATATATGAAAGGTCAATTTCTATGAAATACTTATAAGCATTTTAAATAATAAATGATATTAGAACAAATCAGAGAAAGCCAGTGTCTGTTAAAAATACAGGCAAAGCTTCCCCTTCCTCTCAAAAGGAAAGAAAAGTGGGGAGGGGAAGGGGAAGAAAGGACGAATAAAAGATTAAGGTGGCAACCCTACCAACCAAGAGTGTCAGCCCTTCCACAGGGTACCTGCTTTTTTTTTTTGTAGTCTAGGCATTCTTTACTTCACATACCTTGAGGATTATGAATAGCTTCACACCCCTTTGCAGTATGCTATTAACCAGCTGAAAAGGATTATATAGCTTAATTTGGTGCTATCAAATGAATGCCAGTGAAACAATCAGTTGTTGCATTTGTTAGATTTATGTGTATTTTACAGTTCTAGTAAGAAAAACACCATATATAAAATAAACCTTTATCTATATTGTTTCAGACATAGAAAATGTAATACTTGGCATTGTTCAACCTTGTATTTTGGCGGTAGGTAATATAGCTAATATGAACAGCATTATTGTGTTGTCAGGCTTTATACAAGAGGAATTTTTTAAAATGCTAAATAAATGGTATCTGGACAGATTGTTTTGCTATGGAAGGAAAAAAATTTTTTTTTTTTTTAAGGTGTACTGGTGACAGAAATATTTTTACACCTTTCTGAAGTTTGGGGATTGTTCCTTTTCCCATTTAATATGTAGAAAGGAAGAACATTCTAAGTCCAAAACTAATTTTTGGCAGTGCTTTTTGGACACTCCTCAGAAACTGATAATAATTTAAATGTTTTGGTTCTGCCTTGTGTATATTTTTTGTGTGTGTATATAAGTAGAGAATTTCTCATTGAAAGTCTTGCATTTTACATGAAAGGGTGATCCAGTGATAAGAAAAGCTGATTTACTGTATGGAAAACTAATTTTTTCGGTTTCCTATCTTCCTTTTTCAGAAAAGCAGTTTCACTAATAAAACACCTGCTTTCCCTTTCCCCACCTTATCCTCGGTTGGGAATTTGACTTGCATTTTAATCCAGTGTTAAATATTGCATGACTTCCCTACCTGTTGTTGTAGTTCTTAAGTCTTGTCTCAGCTTTATTTAAAGGTGCAACAACAGCATAAATAAGTGGTCAGCAAATAAATTCCTGTAGAGCAGCTGTAGCAATTCTTTTTAACAGCTGGTGCAACTCTGACTAGACCAAAGAGTTAAACTTGCTTATCCAACAAGTCATATTATAGCCAGTGAGGGCCGAACAGGCATTTCTGGAATATTTGTAAAACACAAAATGATGCAGCTGGATTTCTTGCTACATACGTGGGATATTTTCTGAAATGTTTAATGAAGAAATGAAGACACATGCTTTAAAGAGAATTAAAAAAAGAAAAAAAAGTGACAGTGACAACAAGAGCCCATAGTACAGTAAATAAAGTTAGGGGGCTTGCAGAGTAAACCCAAATAATATAGGCCTCTAGTTACGAATGATAATGTACATTTACAGGGATGTCTAAATATGATGGGAATTAAGGCATGGTTAAGTATATATTTTAATGATGTGATAATATCATTAGTATTGATATTATAAAGTCTTGCCAATATGCAGTTCACTAGACAGTCTGTATGTTTCTTTCATAAACACTTAATGTGACTTTAGAAGAAGTTAGTTTGTGCAAATGATCCCCTGTAATATGTCGTGACTTAGGGCAGATCCCATGCCTATAGCTGCGTGTACTTGCATGTTCCCTTCCCATTCTTTTAAAATGAAACTCTGTATTTGTTGAAATGCCTAGGAAGCATTTATCATTGACATCTCTTTGGGACCAGTATTGCATGCTAAGGGATCCATGGACAAAGGTGATCTCGTAGCTCATTTTCGCCCAAAGATGGAGGTCTTGACTACTTCCCACTTCCAGATACTTTTGCTGATTGTCTTGTGCTTGTCTCATTGTGTATCTGTCTAATTTGTGAGCTGTTTACATTTGCTAATCTAGTGCAAAAATAACTCAGCAACCACAAAAATGGGGGATTTTCAGGTATCCTACATACTGGAGTCATTTCAGAGCTCACAAGTCTGACAAGTTCCACAGCCAGTTTAAGGAAGAGTTAGAAATAAAATGACTAGAGTAAGGAGGGGAGGTGTTACTCTTCTTCTTGCTGCTAGAATCTCCAGGCCTGTTTGGCTCATTTCAGCTTCAAAGAAGATCAGCTGTGGGATCAAACAGATCCAGTGGAGACTATTCTTTTTTTACTGAGGGTCATTCAAACCCACTTGTATTGGTGGTTGCAGTTAGAAACTGAAACTAATGAACTGTTGCTGTTGATTAGTCTGACCTACTGCTTGGGTTTCCCAGCAGGCAAGGCTAGTGTAGTTAAATGCTGTACACAAGTATTAAAACAAATCAAATTTGTTAAATGGTCAAATTTGGGTATGACTTCATTTCTCCATTCACCCACGCTTAGATACCAGGATGCGTAAAGAGATATGAGCATGCACATGGGCATGAAAAATGTCTGATAGGTATGTTAATCCGATGATTTCCTGTTTGTTGATATACATGATATTTCGTATCGTCTTTGACCTCTACTACTGGGTTTCTGAGGAATGCTATCTTGTGGAATGTGAAGTATTTTGCTAGACAGCAGCTTTACCATCATCTTTGTCAAACAAATATATGTTTGAACTTTTAGAATTTTTTTCAGTATAGGAGTGTCATACAAGTTGTACCATCTTCCACCAGCAGCTGCAAAAGACATGTTTCCTCCTTGCCTTTTCATGACAAAAAGTTTAAAGTATCTGTTTTGTGTTAGATACAAACTTCTTTCACCACAGTAGTTATTAGTGGCCATGCCTCAGGATGATTCCAGAGCCAGAATTATGATCAGGAAATATCATCTGTGTAAATCCAAGTTAAGAAAATCTGGATTCTTCTTCACTATGTTATTAAGCTTTGTTGCCAAAGAAAACAAAGCTTGTGCGGTTGAGAAATATGCCTGTTGTTGTCTTTCTTCCTTTTTAGATCTTATAATCTCTTGACAAATTTTCACCCAATTTGACAAAAAGAGAGATGAAGATTACACAAATTTCAAGGTAACTAGAGGGTAGGTAGGAAAGGGAGAGATTTTATTAATGCATCTGCTGAGGGAGAAGTCTACAAGGTGACCATTACCTGGTTAGATGCCATTGAAACCATGTGGAATTTGGGTTTGCTGTGACCATGTAAATGGATTCAGTTGTCATTTGTTCCTTAGTTTGTACCATAGAAACCGTTTATTCATCAAAACTCATAGTAAGGCATAAGCCTGAAATAAAGCTTTGCTATGGCTGGACTGGTCAGAATGACTCCTTGTAGGTCCCCTTATGTTTTGGGATCATAAGGTCTTCAACAGGCCATTGTGTAATTCAGGCACAATTTGAACTGGCATGACAATCTCACCTGGTCTACATTTGGGGTTTGGGGGTTTTTTTGTGAAGTATAGAGAAAGCCAACAGTTCACATGCATAACTAGTAGTTTTGCCCCTTCTGTGTAATACTCAAGTGTACATTTTTTAGGAAGTTCTGATCTTGTGAGATCAAAATGATCCTCTCCTTCAACTCACTCCATACCTTTTTCAGGGGTCTAGGTCATTATGTTTTCTTATGCATGATAATTTTTGTGTTGGGTAAACTCGAATATGATAGACTCTTCAGAGCAATAGTATTTTCTGTGCAGCACCACTAATGCAGTTAGTTTTTGTACAGCAGTACCTTTTTTCTACACAGCTTATGTGTTTGCCTGTACAAAGCAGACTAATGTGCATTGTATCATTTAGGAACTATTTATATACTGGTATCAGAAACCCCTCACATAAATGAACTTGGGACCATAGTTGCTCCATATAAGTAGTTACTATTGTAGTATAGACTGTCTTGCTTTGCTAACAAAATGGTTCTTGCTCTTTCTATCATGCTGGATAGGGACCAGCATGAATATCAAGGGAGCAATAAGGATAGTGTATAATGTAAATTATAGTGCATTCTGTATGCTACAGCTATGCAGAGCTTACTAAAATATTTTTTAGGAAGTATTTTATCAAATATTTTCAAAGGATTATTGTGATGCTAGTATTTTGAGAAAGTGACTTTTAAAATGTTGCAGTGCTCTGCTTTATCCATTTGAGGGCAGCTGTTCACCGATTTTAAGAACTCTGGAAGACCTGCCCAGGGTTCTGCTTTCTGCCTTTTATAATCTTTCTGTATTTGCAAATACTTGATTTAGGTCTCTCTAGGTCTTGACTGTTCCATCACCATATTAAAATCATAGAATCACAGAATGGTTTGGGTTGGAAGGGACCTTAAAGATCATCCAGTTCCAACCCCCTGCCACAGCCAGGGACACCTTCCACTAGACCAAGTTTCTCAAAGCCCCATCCGACCTGGCCTTGAACACTTCCAGGGATGGGGCAGCCACAGCTTCTCTGGGCAACCTGTGCCACTGTCTCACCACCCTCATAGTAAAGAACTTCTTTCTAATATCTGATCTAAATCTACTCTCTTTCAGTTTAAAGCAATTCCCGCTTGTCCTGTCATTATATGCCCTTATAAAAAGTCCCTCTCCAGATTTCTGCCCCCTTTATGTACTGGAAGACTGCTCTAAGGTCTCCCCAGAGCCTTCTCTTCTCCAAGCTGAACAAATGTTGTGAGTTTACTTTTTGTTCCAGTAAAGTTAATATGCAAACCAATTGTCAGCTTTAAGAGAAGATTCTGTGAAGTTTTGAGTAAGCTGGTTTTTGTTGTTGTGATAAATTCCTAGATCCATGTCTTAAAACCATGGCCTTCCTGACTTAAGTATATGGAATGAGCTAGTTAATTTTTTAACTTTTGCTTACTAGTAAACAGTTCATAAAAAGCTCTGCTACAGGATCACTTTGAATTACTCTGACTGGAAGGTACAAAAATTGCTTGCTAAGTGCTTTAATTTTACAAAGATGTCTCTTCACTAGATCAGCTAAAAAGGAAAAGTCTTCTGGATTCTTAAGTTTACAGTTAATAGCTCATAACAATCTCAAACTAGTATTTTCAAACTCAAGTTTTCAGGCACTTTTATGTATCTAAACAAAGTGATTTCAAATGTGATCTTCTGATTAAAATGATAGGCAGGCACTTAAAAAGAGCATCATTGGAAATCAGTCCCACTTTAGAAACAGGATGTTAGAGAAATTATTACAAAGATTAAAGCTCAAATTTTCAGTTTCACGTTTGTCAAGGTTATACATGTTCTCACCATGTATAATATAAAAATTACACACTTTTCAAGATAAAAGCAAGAGTGGCTCTTTAAAGTTTACATTTAGAGCTTAAATTAGAATTCCATGTGTAATAAATACAAAAATAAGTGATATCTACTATATGCAATATATTCCTGGCACTTCTAAGATAGCCAGCCATCTCTGTTTTTGTCTTCCTGTTACACCCTCTTACTGCTTAAATTAGACTGTTGTATTTTCAGGCTAAGGACTTTCACTTATTAAACATACATAGCTGTCCAGCATAGCTTGGGGCCTTTAAACATTACTGTAAGACAATAATACCTACAGTCAGTAATGTGTGGCAACTCTAAAAAGAAGTGATGATACATGGAAATAAAATTCAGCCAACAAGATCTCGTCTCCCTAGTGCAAATGTTTTTTCTGGGAGATGATGATGAAAAAGGGGGAAAAACCAGGCAGAGGTAAAAACTGAAGCTCTTGTTGCTGTGGTAAAGTCTGAAATCTAGCATTGTAATTTCACGTGGAGGGAAACAAGTGCTTTATTTTGGTTTGCCTTTATCCGCTTAGAAAGGGGACTGTGCCGAATGTGAACATGATACTTTTTTTTTTTTTCATCTAGAAGTGTGTCCCTAGAATAGTTTGGAAGCTCCTGAGATAAAACTAATGTGGTGCTGGGAGTTCTAACTTAAACCACAGAAGAAGGCTGACAATCAGTTTTGTCTTTTCAAAAGTGTGAAAACAACCTGGACTGGAGACTTGCGCTGCGAGCAGTGCTTGGAAAATGCCATACGTCAGTGTTGTCTGCTCCCCAGTATGTGTAAATCTGTAAATGAGACAAGTTATGTTCCTGTTTTGCACTTTGGCTATGAGTTAATATTTCAAAAAAAAGGGGGGCAGGGAAGTAAGCCTGTAAATTAGTAAGGTACTAGGCTCTGATACCAACCAGTGAGGTCTGGTGCTAAAATACTACCACTCCACCTTACCAAAATCTGACACACTGTCAAATTCTCTTCAGCAATTACACAATGAAATAATCTTTTAAAACTGAGTTTATTTCAGTAGTTTGTCTTAGCACATACATAGACACTTCTGCATGCAATGAAATGAAATATGGAGTATTTATTATACTAGAATCTGAGGTTTGCTTTGTATGAAATACTGTATCTGATCTTATGTTACATATCTACTATTCAGATCTCAAATTATATTAATATAAATACATTTTGGTAAACTTCCCACTTTGTTGGGCTGATTTAGACAGTGACTGGTACACCAAAAATGGAAAGCTTTGACCTTTTGCTTCTTTTTAATAGAGGTGTGCGAGTTGACCTCTTAGGCTTTTGGCTCTGTTCTTTGCTTTGTTCAAAGTAGAAACAAAAGGCTACTCTTTCTTCCTCTTCGGAGTATTTCAGTAAACTTTTCTAGTTTGAGTGAAACTGAGGTCCCAACACACCTTCTAAAGTCTTCCAGCCAAGTGAAAGGCTTATATTTGTCATAGAAACTATGAAGTAATTCAGAATGAAGCTATAAACTGTGGTCTGGTGGTATCGCTGTTGAGTACAGGCTAATAGTAAACTATTTTTTAGAGTTTATAGGATGAAGTATAAAGAAGGAAATGTAAAGAGTCTTTTAGAAGAAAATGTCTGTTTAAATGTGCTTTAGAATGGCATTTGAATGGAATGCTAGAAAAGAAGAAAATAAAATAACCAGTGCATGAAAATACTGTGCTACCCAGCATTCTAGTGCAGCATTTCTGTATGCAGCATCTGTAAAGAAATAAGAATTTTTTTGTTTGTCTGAGGGAGATTTTGTTATGAGTGAATGCTTACTGTAGTGTATACATACTCAATGAAAAATTAGGGATTCTTATAGAATTTTTGTATAAAGTGTTCAACAAGCAAATGTTTGGTCAGGAGAGGCTCTACATGTGAGTGAGACATAAAGCTTGGCTTTTTGAAGGGGAAACAAAGGGCTAAGTGGAGATGCTAATACAGGCATATTTTAATGCTGTCTTTTGTCAAGTTGCAGTGTTGTGCTTCAAGCGTTAAAGCATTACTACACTCCCTCTCTTGCCCTCACATGATTATACAGTTAATTATCTTTGCTGGGTTGTGCATAAAGGCACTTGTAAGATTTTAGTGGTCATTTATTCACTGCGCTACGGACTATACCGGCTTTGTTCATACAAGGCTTTGATGGCTTTCTGCGTCTTATCAGCAATTTCATAAGACATTTTCACTGGCTTTTGTCTCTTTCCACTTAGTTTTGCTCTAAAAGGTTTTCAAAATTTGAATATATTTTTAAGAAACATGTCCACGTATAGTGATCGGAAGGGGATTGTGGGAACCTAGAGGCATTGTAAGCCATGGAAAGCTAATTTGATCAAGAAATTATTTAAAATGGAAATAAACTAATTGTGGATAATCTGAGTAATAGACATTGCTGTTCTAGCTTTGTTTGGTGGAGTAAGACTTTTCCTGAAAAATGGCCCTCAGTCAGGTTTGTTGCTAAGGGCAGGGAGTCCTCTCCCCACATCCACAGGGGACAGTGTTCTTGGAGGAAGAGCCCTCCTCCTTTTCATCAATGTGATGGATGGGCCTGAGCAAGCTGGTGCCCAAACTCCTGATGGCTGGAAGAGAGAAGACTGTTTCAGTACCATTGTATCCCTAGAGCCAAAGCCCCCTGGATGCTGCTCCCTGACAGCAGCAGGGAAAGGGGAGGAGATGGAGGGTGTGGTACCAGTTCATAAGTAAGCAGGACTGGGAAGAAGGAGGTAGAAATCACAGTGTAGGTGAAAATAAAACGGTAGCTTCTACTTTTATTAAATGAACAAATTTTGAGCCAGTATCTTTGTTTTAGGGGACTCCCATTATTTTATTTCAGTTTTTTGTTGTTATTTTAACTTTTTTTCCTTTGTAACTTTTGGACTTAGCAATATATTCTTTTTGTGAAGACAGTGGTTAAGAAACAGCGAAGTCCAGGTCAGTTATTGAGTCACTAGCTGTCAAATTCTATTGAAAGTCCAGAAGCGTGCCCGGAGAGCTGTAGGAGTTGATCCTGCAGTAACACTGCTACTGTTTGAAGGTTGCAGTCCCCTTGGATTCTCCTTCTGAAAGCACAACTCCAAGTCATAGATAAAAATAATTTAAAAATCTTCCTTTAAAGAGCAGGTGTAAGTGGCTGTGGTTATTAAAACTCTGGGAAGTCATGATTTTATTCTTTTTCAATCAGAGGATCCCTTTTTGGAGAAGGGCTCTTCTGACATTGCAGGGGAGGTCCACCAGCTGTTTGACTGGCAGGAGCAGTCTGCCTGCCCCTTGGTAGTTTAATTCCTGTCTATACTAGGATAGCTTGCACTTCACTGAGCAGCAGACAGGTCAGGGCACTTGGCAGGAGAAGGTTGAGAGACAAAGGCAGCAGGCTGTGGGGAGCTGAATCACCAGTCTGAAACTTTAAAAAAAGGAAAAAAGAAATCATGCAACTTTAGAAGCAAATTTTTTAGCAATGTTCTTGCATTATTGGTAGGCTTGACAAAGTGAGAGCGATAAAATGTCCAAACCTGGGAAAACTGCCATCAACCATGGCTTGGTTCCTGTTGATCTTAAAAGTGCCAAAGAACCTCTACCACACCAAACCGTGATGAAGATATTTAGCATCAGCATCATTGCACAGGGCCTGCCCTTCTGCCGTAGGCGGGTAAGTGTAAAAGTCTTTAAAACCTGCGTTTTGATCGCTTGGCTTGCAGCTCAGTGCTTTGTCATGGTGCATTCATTCCATTAAGAAATGCTTATATCTGTATTATCTATTCACTCAGGGTGCTGTAGAGGAGCCCTTGGGTCATTTATTTTAATAATTCTTGTGCTTTAATTTAAATCTGTACATGTTGTCTTAGCTATTGCTGATTTAAAGAGACATGCCAGAGATTCTCTTACAGTTGTAAACCAAATAGATGCAAACAAATGCTGTACAAATAAGTAAAATACAAATAAATATGTATTTTACTTTTATTCACTCTATTAGGTGATGTAGATAGTTTGGAGTAAAATCCATTGAATGCAGTTCTGAATTATATTGGTACATGTGACTTGTTGGATAAAAAACTAGAGAATGTAGAGATGTTAAACTATTTTGTATTTAAACGTTTTTAGTAGGAATTCTTAAAACACAATTTTAATACTTTTGTAACTTAGTAATAGAGATAACATTTTTGCTGTTACAGAAAATAAAAATAGCATGTTACTATGTGCTGGTTGCGATATAGTTTATATATAGACAGTCCTAGCCTGACAAACTTTCATGGGTCTTATGCTACAGCTTCAGGAACTATATGGATAAAGTGGCTCTTAAAGCACATTATATAAATTTTTAAAAAAAGTATCTTTTACATTTTGTTCTGTTTGTAATACACCATTTTCAATAAAAAGTGAGTACTTTCAAAGCAACTTACATCATGATTTTGTTACTCAGTTGCATACTGCTGAGCTCGTATTCTTTAAAGTAAAATTAATTTTTCTTCTTTGTTACTCTTTCAGTAAAATTATAAATAAATTTGTTCTTCATAATGAATTTTCCCAACACTACTTTGAGTTTTCTGTTGCTACTGAATCCATTTATTGATGCAAAAATTAAAATCTAGCTCAGCTTTTGTAAATGTTCTGGCTTTCCTTGAATATCAGCATACTTCTTTTCAGTAAACTTACTCAAATCACAGATGAAATTTAAATTTCAGATTACCACCCTTGAGCTTGATTTCTTTTTACTATGTTGCTTTGAATGTCTAAGAGTATTTCTTATATGTAAAAGGTCTATGGCATGTGTTGAAAGCTAGCAACTTAGTATCAACCTGCAGCAGTGCAAAAATTAGAACATATATATATATACACATGACTAATATTGGATCATGTTCATTGCAGAACAGTATTTTTTTCAGCATTCTACAGATGTTTTTGAACACTGAATAAAAACATTTTGTAAGGTTGAAAGTGCTGAAGTAACCCTCTTTATTGTAATAGATACGCTTTCAAATTTTTGTATGATCTGAGAACTGTTTGCTTGAAAATAAGCGTTTGAAATATGTTTGGATAATTTTGGTTCCTTTATCCTGGTAGAAGTTTAGCAGATACATTTCACAAGTCTTTCTGTGGCTATTAATACATTATACTGTTGGAACTTTAATGCTCATGTTTTATGTGTGTATTTTCTGTAATGAGAAGTGTGGTCACACATTAACTTACCACAAATATGGAAAAAAATAGTTTCTAAAGCAGTTCTCTGAAGACTTTGTCCCAAAACAACCACAATCTATCTCAGTTGTCCTGTCCTCAGATCAATGACTCAGTGGTTTTAGGTCTAGGAGGGTTTAAGAAGCTGTTCAGCATTTTATTTTTCTTTTAGCATTAGGACTAAAGAGGAAATTAAGAAACACTGTAAATGTATGCTTTACCAGCTAAACTATCATCAATCTACTTAAGTTTGTCTTGTCTTCTGAAACTAATAATTCTCAGTATGATGGCTGCTTATAGTGGAAAAGATTGTAGCTCCGCCTTTAGTTTCATGCCTTGCAACACTCAAAGCCTGCACGTAACTCATAACGATTACCATATTGGGTTCCTTCCCAACACACGTAGGTTGCGTATAGGATCCATATATTAACAAAAAAACCCCAAACCACCAAACCTAATTTTAGATATCAACAGATGAGAGAATCGATACTTTTGTTACATAGTCTTAGCACTTTATTAATCATAGCAAGAATATAAAAAGCATTTTTTATGTAAAATAGTTCTGACATAAAGTCTTCACCAATATGCAACTCTTAGATATTTATTTATTTTAAATTCTACTTTTCATTTAACAAGGCATTGCATTATTTAACATTTAATGTTTACACGTAAACTTGATGTGCTTTTACAACATGAGCTACAGTTTGCTTCTAGGTTACTGAGTTGGTAATCTGTCAATACCAGCTTTTTTCTGGCAAGTGTATGGTTGGGCCATTCAAACACTGACACGACTTAAAGATTACCAACCTTCTCCTTGTTTGAACTTATTTCTTCCCATCCTTAATTGTACATTAAACCAAGCAAAACATCTTTAAAATGTGTATTATGATCCTTGGGAGTAAAAATACTTCCGTTATGGAGCTGGCAATTCATAGCTTCTGCATCCTTTGCATTGGTTATGCTGGGCTTCTGTCAAGAAGTGCACTATAAATGGTCACAGGACTTAACAGTTTGCCCTTATGTGTTTTGTCAGTTTACACATGTAGCTAAAACACTTTTCTGCAGTACTACTAATCTGAATCCACTTAAAAATAGTATTACTTAGCATTCTTTGTGTAGTACTTGAGAATAACTTTAGCACATAGCTCTAAATGTACTGTACTTACACAATAAATGCCTCTATTCCTTCAAAGCTCTCACTGAAAACGTTGATGCAGTATCGTTTAATGTAGATATAGCCATGGTCCTCTTCAGTCTTAGGCATATCTTTTGTAGGCACTGAAGAAGATTTTGCAGTACAATGTGAAGAAGCAATGAATACCTTTTGACTAGTACACACTTCAGGTATCAGATATCATTTAGCTCTTCAGTGCGGTGTAATTGCAGCCGATCATCGAACATACTTAACAAGATAGTCACGCATGTCACGTATGTTCCAAAATCAAGTGCTGTATTTTTTTTTACCATGGCAAATAATTTCACCTGGCAAGAAATTAGTCTTTTAGTTAACTATATGATTATTCCCTTAGACTGCTCTTAAACCACTAACAGTGGCAGTGTTTTTCCTTCTGAACCTGTTGTAATTCTTAACTATTTCAAAGGCTATACTTCAAAAATAGATTTCTTCCCTCTTTAGTTTTGCATGTTTTTTTTCTAAAAAGTCCTGTACTTGTTGCTCTTGGAGGCTGTATAACAATTTCACCAGACTGAATATATGTTTTTAAGAAGTGCTAATAAGCTGGAGAATTTGTGAAAGTATCTTGTTCGCTTGCAGCATTCCTTGATTTCAAGTGACTTAAAGTAGAACTGAATTGGTACAAAGCAGGGGTTTCAGTGTGCACCCAGTGGTATTCCAAGCTAGAAAAGATAAGGTAATACATGTATCCATTTTCAGTGCCCATACTCTCAGAATACTCTATTATACTGTACTGTTTTGTTGTATGTGCATATGTTTCACCTTTGAAATGTATCTGACCAAGCTTTGGCAATTCATAAACTTAGCTCATCAATGAAATGCTTCTGTCTGTAGGGTGTACTTGTTAGATGAATATAGGGTAATACATTTAAGCATCAATTTATATAAAAGAGCATGTAATGTGGTGTTACACATTACATACGGTATTGGTCCGTTTTGTTACTACAGTAAAGTACTTGGAGCTAGACTCCGTTTCCTGTTCCTTCCTCTGGTTGACTAGTATGCTAATAATGTATTTGAAATACTAATGCGTCTTATGCATGAACAACTTCACTTATTTGAGCTTAGGTTTTTTATCTCTTCATTTCTGTGTTAAAACAACCAAAACACCCTTTTCATTGTCAGTCAAATCTACATAAATGCTTGTGCCAGCAGTTTAACCAAGTAGTCCATCCATTCAGTTTTTGAAGGAAATATAGTCCTGAATTTTTCTGCAACAAATCATATTTCTTGTTAGAGTACAACATGTTATTTTGTGGATGAGAGTAAGAAGTTACTTAATGGACAAAAAACTATTTGGCTTTCTCTGAAATGGTGTATTGTCCCATACTTCCCTATATGTCAGCCGACTTTGTATCAGGTCCTGAGTAATATGGAAAAGAACAAAACTTTAAACACAACATGAAAATAATTATCTCTTTTCCCTTGGAATTTCTTGTCATTTGGTAAGAAGAGACTGTCAGAAGAGCTTAAGGAAAACTGTATGAAGATGTGCATGTGCATGCATATACATGTATATAATTTTTAATTTAAAACTTAAGGGAGTTTAAAGAGTGTGTCACTGGACAAATCAGAGCACTCCCACGTGCCTGCATATTCTACAGCAGGCTTTTTGGCTCTGGGCTTTGTGCTGGGGAACTTGCGCCATGGCCGCTGGGAGAAAGAAGCCTCTTAGAGTGTCAGAAATAACTTTCTTTCAAAGATGGTTTATCCTTGACTTTAAATTCCCTTGTTTGTGTGAGAATTTGTCACCCAAATGGAAGTACAGATCATGGACTGATCAGTAGATGTCTGCATGAAAGGAAGTTTGTTCTTGTACCCGTGCTTGTTTTTCGTAAAGGAATGTGTCCATTGCTCTGGATATCCAAATACTCACAATAAAGCCAACCTTACAGAGGTTTTACTTTTCATGGTTAAACTTAGTGTTTGATTTCTTGCTTTTGTTATTTTGGGGATTTCAGTTTTGGAAGATTTTTGTAATGAAACAAATAATTGAGAGGTCCAGCAGAAGGAATTTAATTGAAAAGGCCAATGTTTTAAGTGCAAAGAAAAGAGTACTGAAATGTTACAGAAATGAGCAAGGTTAAGTCTTGTGTGACACTCTGCCTAGAGGGTAACTCCTTTTCAAAGATAAATAATCTTGAATAATGAACTATTGCCTCTTTTTTTTAAGTATATGCAGTAGTATCTCCATTCTGAATCTGCTTTTCACATGCTTTTCCCCATACTTTTTCCTGTCTCCTTTCACAAGGAGAATAAAAGTTCTTCCTGTGTGAGGTGATAGCCTTGAAGAAAAGCAGTATGTTACTTATTTTCTCAATGTAGAGCAGAAGCAGTCTAAAATTACCGTCTTCACCCTTCTTTTTCTCCTCCTTTCTGCAATTATCTCCTTCATTTTGCTTGCACACCAAGCACACTCACATACACTTGCACACTCTGTAGTGTATGCGAGAGGGACTAAAGTAGGAATTACAGAAGTGGAAAAAGAAGTGGGCAGATCCTCAGCTACCTGGTCAACTCAAGGTGGCGTGGTTCAACCTACCCGAAGAACCCTGTGGTCTCCCGGGCTATGCTTACAAGAGGTTTGCCAAGCCGTACCAAAATCCATCTTCTAAACTGTGGATCAGGTCAGTTGTAGCCGGTGTTTATGGCTCTGTAGAACTAGATACAGGCAGAAGTATGCTTCTGTCTACCCCTCCCCTTCTGTGGGGTGTTGCAGAAGCTCTGGGCTTAAGATAGCCAGTTGTAGGAGGGAGCACTTAGTCTTCTGTTCAAGCAGCTGTTCCCTCTGTCCCCTGGAAAAAAGAAAGTTGCTAGCTAAACCATGCATATGTAGTCTAAACCGCTGTATTGACTCAAAAACACTTAGACAACCTCTGAAAACTTCCTTCGGTTTTTTTGGGGACTGAGGGGGTGAGGGAGGAGTTGGTAAGTTTTTGTTGTTATCCACTGCAGCGCATGTCATAGCACTCCCAGAGACTGCTTTTTCAGAATATTCAGTGAACCTCTGTCACTGTACTGACTCTTGAGAAACACTTTTATATTTAAATTGTTCTACCTATTTCTGGCCAAGATAAAAGCAGCAATCGAAAACTCATTTATATTTAACACTAGCTAAAATGTTTTTCTTTGTGGTTTTGATGCATTTAAAACTTCCATTTCTTGTGCAGTGAGCAGTGCTGTCTGTTACAGACTGATGTGCGAGTGCAGATGCTAAAAGCATGTTATGAGAGTTCTGCAGTCAGTCACTTCCCATCAGGAGGTGTCAGAAGGAAGGTTGCCTGGGCAATTTTACTCCTTTGTGCCCAATTGTTTAGATGTCTTTAGAAACCTTTATTGTAATTCACGTTGAACTATTCAAACATGCTGGATTGACTCTGAAAGCTCTTTACCTGCTAAAAGTCTGTCTTTTATTGTCTCAAGCTGTGGAGGTTATAGCATCCAGCAGAAGAAAATAGAGAATGGGAGACAGCAGCGGTGCCATAAACTGACCCAGCTGCCTCTCTGCTGATTGATCATGCTGGATGGGAACTCATGAAATGTGTAATTAAATACTTAATTTATTGCTTTGAAACCTAATTGCCTTAACCCTGAATCTCCTTTTCCTCTTTTTGCAGTCCCTTGTATTGCTAAGTAAACATTTTTTGTCCTTCTACAACAAATGAAGCCATTTTAATTTCCTGAACATGAGATTTTTTTTTTTCAGGTATGGGCAAAGGATCCTTTGTGAGGCAAAAAGTGCTCTGCTGTGTCATGACTGTCTCAATACAGAAACACAAAGAGGGCAAATTAGTTTTAACTGGCAGTCTTTGTCCTGGCATTCCCCAGATTTTGAGTGGGAGTTGAACGGAACTAGAATGACACCCAGACGAGTCATAAGCAGGGCTTGTAGCATTAGCATCCTTCTCTTGGGTCTTTGTCACTTATCACAACCGACTGTTGCTCTTTATGTCTCAAACTGTTACTCTCAGGGAACGATGGTTTTGCCAGTTTAAGTAATTCCACTCCTCAGAGCTAAGATCCCATCTCATCCCTAGTTTCACTGCTGGGCTTGTGTTCTCCTTCCAAATTCTGAGACCCTGATCTGCTCTATTTCCCTCGCCCTTTACCTAGTTTTGGATTTCTAATTCCACTTTTTCTCCACAGCTTCTCATTGATATTGTCTGTTAAACATGGGCCTCTTTTTCCTATTCTTCCTTTGCCCTCTTTCAAGCTCTTGGTACGCTTATTTATCTTCATTTGAGGATAAAAATGTTTGAAAATACAGTTTTGCCTAGGGACAACAGCAGTATCTTTCTAAATTCTGTTCAGGTATTTTATAATGTTACTCAATTGCTTGAAAAGGCAAGAAAACAACACTGGACTTGACATGTCTTTTCCCTTTCTATCTTTGTTTTTAGTCAGGGAAGTCTGCACTTCAGATTTGTTTCATTCCTTAAAATTTTTGAGTAACTAGTTGCAAGGTTTCTTGGTAAGAGGACTGAGATGGCTGCAGATCATTTGTGTAGTCACATGCATTTTGATCACATTTCAAAGAAACTTCTCTAGTTACTTGCCTTTCAAATGGTCATGATTTTAACAGTAAAATATACAATCCATGTAGTAGGACAATTATTTACCTTTAAATGTGCAGATAATTGCAAACTACTACATTTTTAAGATGCTGCAAATATACATGTTTGTGACAGAGAAGTGCTGGTTATGTCATATCCTGTGCAAGCAGGTGATACAGTGTATCTGTTTTTAATAACTTTGCTACTACTGTAACATTTTGAAGTAGGAGGCAAAACATTGTAAGATTTGTGTGTGTGGTGATTTTCATTTATTTTGTAGATCTAATATACTGCAAGACCACCAAAGATCCACTGACCCTAAACTGATTGATAAAAGAGAGAAGAAGAATGAGTTAAAATGCACAGAAGTTACTAAAAGTCTAAATACATTCTTCTATATATGTTCTTCCCTTATGAATTATCTGAGTTTAGCAATACTTCCTTAACCCAACTTATTTTATACTTAGTATCAAAGGAACTCATAACACTTGGTAAATGCTAATATATTAAACTTCTTTGTGAGCTAGGGAAATGTTTGGGTTACATTTACAGGGAATAGTATAATCATGTGGCAAAGACAGCAAATATTTTGTGTTGTCATTAGGAAAACATGCTGCTTTGTCTCCTCTTTGTTTCAGATGATTCATTATTTCAGATCATTTATTAAGCTTCTATATGCTGCATTGCTTTGTATGTGCAAGGTAGTAGATAGAATTTTATTTGTAAATTGTGGAAACAAGGCAACTTGTAAGTAGAAGACTCAGGTAAGTAAAAAATTTATTTTAGGAATCCATAATATGTAAATACATGCAAATTTGAGACCAGATATTTTAATATGTGTACCTTCCTGTGGAATTTCTAAAATTGCATTTGACTCCAGTTTCTGTAGTCAGCATGTATTTCAGCTTATAATGTAGCTAGTGTATAATGAAGGTAACCAATTGCAGCTTAGTGCTCTTGCATGGTGTCATGTGGGATCTTTTCTCATGATTTAGATGCTCCCGTTAATATATACAGATCATAGGTTTAGAAAGCATACTTTTATTTCCAAATATTACTATAATAATAATATTGTACTAAATGCTGTATGGAAAATTGTCTCTGCACAGAGAGCTTACTTCTTGTAGAGATGAAAGAGAGAAGACAAAATGGGAATAGAAACATAATGTGGTGTTAGCTGCTAGAAACAGAAAACTGTTCCTTGGCTCACAGGCCAGGAATCTCTAGGTGACACTATACTGCTCTCTTTCTAAGGATACTCTCCCAACAGAATTTTACTTTCTGAAAAGTGAAAAAGAACAGCAGAGGATGTGCTACAAAGGTATTTTTGGTATGTTTTTAGCACCATTTTTTCCTACTTACCCTGTGTTTAGGTAGACTTACTACTATACTTAAACAGTTAAGATTTTATTGCTCTAAGTCAATCTGCATGATACAGTGTTCTGTAAGTGCAAATGGCAATCTCTTCCAAAGCATGTTGCTATTAATAAACTCTAACACAAGATTACTTCTCATGATAACAGCAGCAGCTGGTAAGAATGTTTGCAATTTTAACATATTTGCAGCACTACTACATTCCGTCTTGCATTTCTCCTGTGTTTCGTTGTCAGTAAAATTTCAGACTGAATTCTTACCATGAATTTCTTCAAGCCTCACTGTCTTCCCTTCTTTTGCCTCCCCTTCTCCAAATCCTGTCTAGATACCAAGCTATGAAAAAAGCATCTCTTTTTTTTTTTTTTTTTCTTTCCTGCCTTTTCACACCCACAGTGTTCCTGTCCTTTGCCTCTCTGCGTCTGCTGCATGCAGTTCTGGGAAGCCCTTCCTGCCCACACACCTCCCTTAATGAAATGAGGAATTAGCTGGCTAGTAGCTGGCTAGTCTAATAATTTCTAATTGAACCAGATAAGCCATCAGGTTAAAGAAATATAAGAATACAGCTGCTGCACCATCTATTAATCAATTTTAAAAATACATGCTTTTAGGTTTAAGTATAAATCAATCTCTAGGCAGATAATAAACTCCTATAGTTGCTACCAGTTCTCTTCTCTTGAATGGGGTCCAGAATGTATGCCTGTGCACCTTTGAATTTTGGGAAGGAATATGTTTATTCTAAGCAATAATAATCTTCTGTTTATTTCATGTGTTAGACATGTAAGATTGCCACTTACTTGCAGTTTCCATTCACACTGATGGAAGAAATAAGTAAGATTATCTAACAGACACTGCACATGGCAAAAAACTGATCATACAAATTAAAGAAAGCAAGGCTACATCATCCCTTTAGCTTATGCCAAGATCTATAGTGTTTGTGCTATTTCTGACTGAGATTTATCTAATGGTATAAAATTGCTTCTGATAGAAATTGTTAGTTTTCTCGTCATTTGAAATATTACTGTGTTGAGGTCACTTTGCACTATAAAAATTTGACACTAATTGCAATTAACATGAAGGTTGAAATTAATTTCTAGATTTATTAAGGACATGTGTCCATAGCAGTGCTTCAGAAAGAGAATGTACTAGATAATAACAGCAGCTATTTTGGTTGGTGCCTAATCCATATGTAATTAAAACTGTAAAAGTAGATTCATTCTAGGGTTAGTTTGATTCTCTCCCCTCATGGGTTAGAGAAAGTTTGTTATAATTTTGTTGGAATTATTCCATTTAATTGTCAAATCAGCTTGCTGTATGTTTCTTTTAGTTTCTTCTCTGCTTCTCTTTTCTTGTTGCATAAAGAACTGGTCATCATGGAGGGAACCTTCAATGAGTTGTAGCCATTCCCTCCCAGAAGAAAAAGAGGAGGCAGCTTGAACTGCCTGGTACCAAGCTGTGTGAGTTTCCATGAGATCTGTTAGTATAACTAAAGTAAGCTTTCCAAATGCCTGTGTATTACACTACCTTACTGAGAGAAATTTCTTTGGAGCATCTGATCAACATGGATCACTTTCTGAATCTGGCAGCACCTCCGTTTATTACATCTATTCAACCTGTCTTCCTTGGTTTGTCCTGTGCATTCCCATGAAGGGTTGTATCCAGATGCAGCTGTCTTCCAGGCACAGTACTAAGCCCTGCGCCAGTCTTGAGATTTCTGGGAAGGCATCCAAACTTCTGAGAGGGTCAAGAGGAAATAGTTTCCTGTTCTGAAGTGGTGGCCCGTTTTAATTTGAGCGCACAACTGAATGTTTTAAATGTCCAGAAATACTGCATATTTGTCTGTTTATGGCTGTGTTTAGCAAGTCTAGCATTTCTTTTCTTAATTTAGGAAGAGTTTGTGTCAGAAGTGACCTATTCTCTCTGGTGTGTGGAGAAAGTAAATGCTTGAAGACATCTGAGGCATCCTCAGGGAATTAATTAATTCCTGAAAACATGGCAGTGAGGTGAGGTGGGTGCAGAAACCTTCTTGCCCTCTTTCCCTCTGACTTCTCTCTTTCTCTCTTCCTGATACAGAGGGAAACCTGCACCAAATTCTCCCTAGTCACTAAAGTGCAGGAATACTAAAAACTGTAAGTTGCACCTCTCTCCACTAATTTGGAGTGCCCTTCTGACTTGGGGGACCTAATTTACAGAAACAGGTATCACTGGCAGCTCCTTGCAGTGGACACATAGACCATATGAATTCATAATTGCTGAAAATTTTCAGCATATTTTTGGAGCTTCAGTAGACAATTTATGTCCCCTGAGGTTATTCAGACATAGTTACTCAGTCATAATAGGTACTGCAAGCCTAATAAAACTAATCTTTCAAGATACATCTGTGTTTATTTGCTCTTAGCATTGTCTATTTTTGCATATGTGTGTTGATACAGAAATTTGAAACATGATATTTTATAATTGGCCCTAAGGCCTTGTATTTTCTTGGTGATTTTAAGATTTGTAATTCAGATTTACACTGCTTAAGCATGAATGTTAGGGAGCAAAAAACCTTTAAATCGAACAGTCCTCTCCATGAAGACATAACTGTAATCTTTGATGGAAACACCAAAATATGTATTTTTTTCACAGTTTAATGAGTGTATGCATAATGCAGTATTGTGTTTGCATTTGCATGTATTTTCAAGAAGGTAAATGGAATCCTTTTTGCAAAGGTACTTGCGTTGACACAAATCAAACCTCAGTGTGGTGAAATGTCAGAATTCTTGAAAAACAAAGTCGTATACTAAGTAGTAGTTTAAAATGTAATTTAAACTATTTTCCACTGTTTCTCTAGTTTTAATTTGTGATCACCTGTATCTTAGAGTTTGTTCTAGCTTTTTGCTTAGCCTTCAGAACTATGAAGTCAGGACTCCTATTTGTGCATTTTCATGCAAGAAATTCCTTGCTGTGAGGCCACATAGGGGACACGCTTTGCTCTCAGTCTGTTTTTTCTGTATTCTCATAATGTAGCACAAATTTGAAGCTTTGCTCCCTCTTTACTAGGAGCTTTAACTTCTTTGCAGAGTCTTGAGGAGCAGTTCATGTTTTGATGGTATGTTGTCATGTGGGGAATGAATCTTCTGTGGAGTCTTGAGACAAAACTGTTGAAAACCTGAAGTATTGGGTTTGGTTTTTTTGGGTTGGGTTGGGTTTTTTTTGGGGGGGGGGCGACTGGGGGGGGTAGTTTGTTGGATTTTTGTTTGTTTGTGTTTTTTAAGCTTATCAGGAGAAAAATTTGGGAGAAAAGAGGAAGGGAAGTAGTGGAGAAAGGGAATTAAATGCAAACACTGGGGCTTCAAAGAGACTGTATTCCCTTATAGATGTTTCCAATTTAATTTTCCAAAACAAATACTGAAATTAAGGGAAAAAAGTTACTGCTACAAAGTAGCCAACAAAATGAAAGCAATTGAATAAATGATCTTTTTTTCCCAAATGTGCCACTCTCTGTGTTGTACGTACCTTGAGAGTATTGTCCAATTATTTCATTCTAATATTTAAATTAGCTCAGCATTATCAATAAACTTTTTGAATTTTCACTCAAAGAACAGAAAATCAATATGCGTTCCAGTAGAGAGGACATACAAACATATGTTGTCCTTGAAGAATCAGAGTGCCAGGTATTGGATGTGGCATTCCAAAGCACGTAGTGACACAGATCACAAAGCCGTTGCCCTATTAAAAACCAAATATATGCAACTATCTTTGTATTTCTAAAAGAATGTCAGTTGCTTCTTATAAATATGCTAAAAACCTTTCTGAACTCCTGAATTCCTTTGACAGTGCTTGTGAACTTCATGGTTTATTTTAAAAATACAATATATAATTTTCATTCCATAGTATGCAATATTAAAGCTAGTAGGTAATTGCTCCCTTTCTTCTTCCATTCAGAACTGGGGAGTCATAGCATCTTGATATCTTAATAACAATTCTCAGAATACATATACAGATGCTGTTCTTTCAGGGAGAGTTTTAAGATTTCCTTCTAGCTTCTTGCCAGTGAGTAGCGGCAGTGCTGCTTCGTAAGACTCTGCCCTTAATGATATGTATCTATCACAGACATGTCAAAAACTGTATCAGACACACAGGCTTTATGTGGCCCATTTTAGGTGTGCCTGCATTAAGGGTTTTCACAAATAGACAAATAAGCAAATTTACTACTATTATCCAGCAGAACAAACCTTAAGTTCTTCTTTTTTTCCATGTTTATTTCCCTTTATATTATATTCTAACTTAAAAGTAACCACATTTTTTTTTTTCAGTGTAAACAAGAGATCAGTTTTCAATAGGAAAAATACTAAATGAGAAAAACCTTGCATATTGTCTTCTAATGTATTATAAATAAGGAAACTTTATTCTTTAGGAAACTTTTCTTTCTTCAGTCCTTTCCCCTTATGTCTTAAAAATAATGAAATAAAAATGATCTCCCAGCACTACTTTTTTACAAAGTTGATTAGGTGTTGAAAAATCGTCGCTACATTCAAAATGTAAAACGTTCTTAATTTCTTCATTTATAAATGAGAATGTTTGAGCTCCAGTTTACAGCTGTGTTTAATAAAAATAAAAAAATCCCAAAATCTGATTCTCACCTTAAAGCAAAACTGGAAGTGGTCAGGAGCATGTGATAGATTACTCTAAATAAAAATTCGAGAGATTTGGCTTACCTACAGGTGCTATTTGAGCTGCATTGTGTGTGGTCTTAATGCAGTGATTTAGTTCCTTTACAATGGTTGCTTGAAGGGAAATGGCTTTCTGTGCCTCTCTGGTGGATGCTTCAAATTTGGAGACTGTTTAGTAATATTGTAGTTATCACAGGGTAGAGAAAACCAGGCAGTGCCACGCCAGTCCCAGGCTTGTGTTGTAGACACAGCATTGTTTCACTGGCTACAAATGACATGAGATACAGAGAAAGTGAGACTGACAAAACGCAGAACAGAAAAATGAGTTGCTATAGTACCAAGTAGCCAGAGCTGTGTTGCTAAAAATGTGGCTGTTTCTGTGTATGTGTGTCAGCAAAAGAGAAAATTTTTGTAGTGGTAGAAGGTGTTGAAGTATTTTCTTAGTAGTCCCAGGGTGGCAGTCTCAGTTGACAAGAACTTTACATCATTTGAAAAACATGACAATGTAGATTACACAGTGAAGTCTCTCAAACAAGAATATATTCTTGAGAAAGAATATATCGTTACTTGTTTGAGAATCCGTTAATTTCATATAAAGAAGACCTGAGTGCTGGACAGCCAAACTATGCCATAGATCCTTTTTTAATCTTGTTTTATACCTTGCTTGGAGAGTCAAATCTGGATTGGTTGTAGTTGCAGAGATCTGACCTCAAGATGCCATCAGTATGATAGAAATACAAGCCCCTGTTCTTAATCAAAAACCTTTCAGTTAATCTGATTCTGAAGTTGTAAGTAGCAACCCCTATCCTACAGGAGAAACCCCTGAAGAGGTCGTAGTGGTTCCCTTGAGTGTCAGCTTCATTTCAAAGCTCAGAATGTGTGTTTTAAGGGGAAGATATCATATAGTATAGAGATTGACACATTTAAGAAAATCATATGACTAGGTAAGGGAGAAAATAAAATACATGATGGCCTACATATTGTCACTGAAATAACTGTAATAACTGTTTTTCAAGATTTATTATTGAAGTCTTGTCTTTTAAATGCCCTTGTTTCTATTTGCATGTAGTCAGAAGAAAAAGCTTGATTTTCTTTTTCCCATTGTTGGTAGAGAGTCCTTTGGATATTATCTTTATGAAGAACTCTGGTATACCATTTCTTTAGACTTACTATACTAATGAAATAGAGCAGATTTAGGATATTTTGTAAGCAAAAGAGATTTCTAAAGCACATTTTCTACTTAAGGCTATGCTTATCTTGTGTACTATATGAATATCTGTAGCACATGAAATATTTTGAGCATAATTTTTAAAAAAATTGCAAATTGTGCCATTCTAGTTTTTTAAAATATGCATTTGCCTCTGTGCAATATAATGGTTTAGTTTATGGTCTCACTGTGCACCCCATTTTGTTTTCAGAACAAAAAATACAATTTTGGATCACGATAACGTTCAGTATGGTTCTTGTCATCTTGCACCTCTCTTGTGCCAATTTATCGTTTGTAGGAAGGGCTAGGAGGAACTGCAAGTTCTTGTCCTGGCTTGAGAAAGATTTTATAATACTGGGAAAATCCTCAAGTTACTGTAGTAATATTTTCTACAAAGACCAGTTCTTAAGGAAAAAACCTGAATTTCTCCATTTTCTAATAATGAAATCTAAACTGAAAAAAGCTATAACTTAATTTCTACCATTCGTTTCTATATTTTATGGATTTTCTGCAGATAAGTCATCTATGAATTTCTGGAGATGAAAATATGTTAGGTAGTTTATCAGAACAAATGGCATGAAGTACATATTTTTTCCTGTTGACATGAATGAGTAATATATTTTATTCTAAAATAGCAAGAGGCTTATTCTAGCAGGTCTGGGTAGAAATGCTAACTATTAACGTATAGTCTTAACACAAGTAGACACTATTAATTTTAATAAAAACTAAGACTTTTTTAATGAATGTAATAAGTTTACTCATACCCTGCTTTGCTCCTCTTATGGTTTTGGTTACTAACAGTTTTTCAAGTGCAAGCAAGCTACAGGTATTGAATTTGAAAATAGCTTTTATACTTCTGTCTTGCTTACATGGCTGTAGAACATACAGAAAAGTAATACCTTCTGTTATTCCTTTATTTTTTCTTCAGAATAGAATCACAAAAGTCTTGTTGTCTTTTATGTAATTTAGGAACAGTATAGAGTGCCCCGTGATTTCTCAGGATTAGTATTCAGTTTGAAACTGAATAGCTCTGCTGCATTGAAAAAGTAGAAATTACAGCTTTACTCACACTAGAAAATAAATTATAATACATTTCTTGCTTTTGTATTTGATTTAAGTTCTTAGTTTTGAAAAGGCTTGAGAGATTAAACCAGCAAGAAGGTTATCCAAAACTAATATCATTAGTAATGGAGAGGGAAAGAAAGGGGAGGGGTGGATAAGCATTTATGCATTAGATGATTGAATTATTTATGAATAAAGTTCACCTTCCCCATAGTAAAGGTTTTCAAGTCGTGTGGGTGTGCCATGTACTTGTGAAATACTGTGTGCTTACAATTACTAGATATCTACTTGCAAACCAATGAAGATGCCAGATGCTTCATTTTCTGTGCAATTTTCTAGTTGTGTTTTCACGGAAAATGTATTATTATCCTACCAAAGCTTTTAGAAATGATCCATGACTTTACATTCATATCTTGGCCACAGGGTGTAAATATACACTGGTTTTTTATTTTTACTTACTTATTTATTTTGAATTGTTCTCAAAGCATAGTCTTTAGGGCAAGGTTAAGTCAAAAGGGCAGTGAAAAATTAAGAAACTGTTAGATTAGTCTTGGGAAAACATTATTCCCGACTGGATGAAACTCTTACTTAATGCTTTTTATATATATGCTTTTATATGTCTGTCTGGTGCATGTGCTGATGTTACTCAGAGGGGTGTGCCCTGTGGAGATATGAGATACCATTTTTTATCCAATTTAAAGTTTCCGACTGATGTTCTACTTAGTGCTACCTGAAGCAAAAATGCATACATCAATCAGAACAATAAATTTAACATTAAATTACAAGCCAAATATTGAGTTCTAAATCAGAAGAAACAGGACACTTGGGGAAAAATTGTATTATTTAAAAAGTTGAGGGAATATATAAGAAGTGTGAAATAGCTTAGATACCAATAAATAATTTCTCTTGCCATTAGGAATTGATTTTGATGGAAGCTTTATTGTTCTGTCATGGCTAAGTATATCCATTTTAGTGGGTATTTTTTCCCCCTAGAGAAATGTTAATATCTGAATAGTTTTTGTTCTTAAATTGTAATCCACCATGTAATCAAGGTGGAAAATTGATATTCGTTTTTAAGAGAAAGGACTAACTATGAATATCAATGTAAAAAAAGTGTTTTTCCCACTAAAGTACAAGTTTCCATTGTCTGTATGCTTGGGGGGGGGGCTGTCAAATATAAAAATTTAAGAAAATTACAGTTGAACTTAGTCACCATATTAATTTTCAGTGAATTCTTTCACATCATGCAATCTGTGGTGTTGTTTCTGTAGTGGACATGAAGGGGCAGTGTAGTGCTGTCTATAAATCTGTTTTCATTTTTTCAATCTGTTCTGGCAGATCACAGTTTGAAGTATGTTAATCTTTTTAAGTTAAAGAAATATCCTAGAAATGTCAATATACTTCAGATTATTCTTGTTTAAAATGAGTCACTGTTTCCTCCTTGATCCTTTTATACTCATGAATATAGATAATATTCAGTATTTTTTCAAGATTGGTAGTGTTTAAAGGTTTCCATGTGCTAGAAACATGTGAAGAGTATGGACAAGTGCTGGCAAAGTACAGCCAGGGTTGAAATATAAAAGGATATCGACAAAGCAACTTTGATTCTTTTTTGGTTTGTTTTAAAACTTTGGATATTAAAGTACATTTGAAGTACATTTTCCTTGTTAATGGCAGCTATTGCATATGCATTACTTGAGACCCTGCAGAACTGAACTACTAGAGTTGTCTGATACATTTTGCTCGAGTCAAATAAGTCGGTATCCAAAGCAGGCACTATGTCAGTGTCTCTTGAAACCATCATCACAAACAGAAGGGTAATCCATCATCTTGGGATGTATGGCCTGAAATGATGATAGAGAAAAGCCTTAGATATAAGGAAGAAAAGCTACAAGGATGAAGATTTTTTATTATTATTATTATTATTATTTATTTATTTGTACTTTTAATTTTTTTATTTTTTAATGAGGGTGATGAGGCACTAGCACAAGTTGCCCGGAGAAGCTGTGGCTGCCCCATCCCTGGAAGCCAGATTGGAGGGGGCTTCGAACAACCTGGTCTAGCGAAAGACATCCCTGTCTGTGGCAGGGGTGTAGACTAGATGATCTTTAAAGGTTCCTTTCAACACAAACCTTTCTGTGATTCTGTGATTATTTCTGATGTCACTGTTCAGCGACAAAGCCAACATTCACTCCTGTCTTTTCTCATGACAGTGTTCTGGTTGGTGTAGTTGTTATTCTGTATAAATAATGAAGATTTTGAGGTTAAACTTTAGTAATGAGTGAGTGTAGCTCTACCAGTTGCAGTGGCAAGCTTTTTCTTGCATACTCTATCATATTTTTAAATTTTCTGTGTTGTAGGGTGTTTTGTAGACAACTTTGGTTTTGTTTCTGTGAATGTCTAATTTTGTTTCTAAATAGTAAAACATTGAATTTTAGAAGATTTCATAACATGGAATATGCAAAAATATTGCACCTTTCAAGTTTAAATCTTCCAGAATAAATGGGGCTTTCCATGTTCATTTGCTCTGCTTTAGCACTCCAGTCGCTATATCAGGACCATAGCCTAAAGAGGTAAATAATGATACTGAGAAGCTCAGGCTCCGTTGAAGATAACAAGCAAGGCAAACCTGTGCTGTACCATCTAGGTACAGCATTTCTGTAGTATCATATTCCTTCCTCGTGGGGTGCTGATGGGCTAAAGAAATGCATGTATCTGGAAAGAATCAGTCATTTTGGCAGATAGCTTTTCCATTGACAAAGTAGTGTACCTTCTTTCATAATGAAATACTTTCATTTACTTAGTGTTTTTAAGCAAACACTTTTCATCCTGGTGCTTATTAAACAATTCAGAGAACAGATTGAAAAGAACTAAGAGTGATATGATAATTTTTAAGTACAGAAAATTATGGGAACCACTGATAATTTTAATGACTGATAATAAATATATAGACTGAATGTTAACACTTTTTTAAGCCAAGAAGTGATTTATGATTAATTAATCATTAGTTATTATTTTATGCATCTCTGTTCAAAATGTCTGTTACCTGTTTTTTCTTTTGATAAACCCTTTGTCAATTCCTTAAGGGTGCTTAAAATACAAAAAACATTTTGAATGTGTGCTAGGATTCTCCAGGAAAGATCAAAGTACATGTTATTTAACTCAAATTCAATAGATTTGACCTACATTAAAATTTGGAATTAGGTGGAGATTTGCAGTGAACTTTAATAGTGATTTTTTTCTTCTGTTTATTACAGAGTTATGATAGACATGAGCAATAAAAATGTCATTTGAGAATGCCATTGTATAGCCGTGTGACAAGCTCTTTCATGCCCTGAGAAAATTGCTTTCTCTTTTTTGTGTATTCTATGATCACCAGTGAGAAGAAGCCAGTAAGACAGCCAGTTTTGTGTGTGTGTTCTGCTTAACTCTCCAAGTGCAATGTATAAAGGTTAAAAGATTGTGTGCTTTCTTAGGAGCTGTATTACGATGACCTTAGAAGTAAATGTATTTTTTTTTTTTGTCCAGATGGGGGGGTTCACTCTTCACTACTTTTAGAAGCAATATAGTGTTTTTATTGCAGTATGTCTTACTAGATGAATTTTTGAAAAATATCTTACTAGTCTTACTTGTCACAAAAGACAAATGTTAGGATGCTAAGGGATTGAAACAGTAAGGCTTTTCAATTAGGAATTCAAAAACCCAAAGCCCTTCATATCAAACTTTTGACAGAGCACGTGTTTGGGCAGAGTCAATACACCATCTTTTCTATGTTTTTCTTAGAAAGCATTAGGTTCCAATTCTTCAAAAGCAGCAGTAACACTCTAGATGCCATAGGGAAATCACAAACAAGAAAAAAGTCATGTATTTTCACATCAGCTTTGTGTCTCAAAACTGCATAAATCTTTCACAACTGCCACTAGATAGATGCATGCAATTTCAAGTGCAAAAGTGCATGTGCAGTATTTAGATTTTACGCAAACAGCGTGTATCTAATTAGCTACTTGCATAAACAAATAAGTGTGTGCCTTGCATGCACATCAGCTGGATCCAGTTATGCACAGATTTTCTTAAAAGTGAGCGTCTTTTATGCTCACTGCTTTAAAAAGCTTGTCAGTGTCTGGAGGGTAGTGTGGATGTTATCAGCATTTTAAAAAGTGGCTTTGCAAAAATGGGTAGGCTGAGAGGGCTATTATGCAGAAAGTTAATATGGTGCTTGTTGGTCACACATGCTGAAAGTACCAGAAACTGAAGTAGGAGAGCGTGTTCCTGTTCTTAAAGACTTCCCCTGCCCCCAGCCGATGGAGAGGTTTGTTAATGAATGGAAAACTTTCATTAACAAGTTGCCTCCTTTAAAAACTAACTGAACTTGCAAATGATCATAATAGCATTTGGCATATCATTAGTACGCAAGGAATAAGCCTTAGAAAATTTAAAGAATTGGTTCATGCAGTTCAACAAAAGTACTTTAGAATTTGGGCTTTTCTTTGGTAGCTTGTGCCCCTTTGGTCTCTTTTCATTTTCTTGCTATCTGTGCAGACCCTTTACATTTTTTCCAAACCTCCCCCCACCCCTGTTCAATAGCTAATCTGCTAAATTCATGCTACAACTGCTTCATTGAGTGGAAGCGTTGTTCTGCCCGCTTCGTACCAGCTTTGTTACTGTGCAGTATTTTTCAGCTGTTTGTGCTCATTACCATACAGCTGGTATTTAGAGGAGAGAGGGAAGCAGGCAGAAGCTTTACTGTCTGCAAGTATAAGAAGCTCTTTTGCAAATGGGGTACTGGCAGATGGGACATGTGTTTAAACGGGTTTTGCTGATAACAGACTGCATTAAAAATCATTCTGAGAAAGTCTAAGGTCAGCCCCATGAATTCAGAACTTGAGAGGTATTCAGCTTTTGGAAGACCTTTATAGAATATTAATTAACCCCGGTCCATGAAAGTGACAAATGGATTGTTTGCAGAAATGTTAGATACTAGCCTGCTGCCCCCACTTTATGGTTCATTTCCTTTAGCATCTTCTGATTTGGTTTGTGGGGGGTTTTAAAAAACCATAGGATTATATACTGTGCTTGTGATCTTGGCTTTTGCCAAAGCAGATGAGTGAACAAACGGTAAAATCCCAGATCTCATGAAAGGAAAAATAATTTCTCTTTTGATGTTGTGATTGAACTTCACATTATGTACAATTATATAAATCTTTGCCAGCAGCCAACTCTTTGCGTATACATGGAAACTGATTCTCTCACTAGCAATATGGGTAGTACTGCACTGGCTGAGACGATCTGAAGAGATAATTGAACAAAGTTTGTGTCTGGAGGTGGTATGTGTTCTGCCGGATCTATTACTGTAGCTGGGAAGGGGGAACAAGCTTTTGGGCATATGGGCTGCTCTTCCGGGCCTGAAATGGAAGCAGGAAATTTTGAGGCTCAATGTGAGCTGAGAACAGGTGTCCTGCATTGAGACATACATGTTAATCATTTACTATCTGAAATACAGGTACTTGGTATGTGCTAACAGAGTTCTGCATGGGTCTGATGCATGGTTCTTGTAACAGAATCATCAAATTCCTGGCTTCCTCCTGGATTTTGGTGCATTTCGTGCAGTGCTCTGAGACCCTTGGGACACCCAGGGGTGACTAAGCAGTCACCTTGAGGAGATGGAGTACTCTGACAGCTGATGAAGGATGGAAACACCAGTCGGTTAACATTTCTCAGAGTACCCACACTGTCTCTTGCCTTCTTAGTCTTAACCCCCCAGGAAGAACTGCAGAATGCTTTCCAAAGCATTGAGCGTGGGACAATAAAACTATAGACTCAATAGAGCTATTGATTTCATGGCATGTTATCTTGGGGTTTTTTCCCTTGTTTCACGCCTTTCTTTCCATTGGAGACAAACTCCTTACTTCTTCATTACTAACACAACCCTTTCTGCTCAGTGGGAACCAGAAAGTCGTAGATACATACCTAAAAGCAGACAAGGTAGTCTCAGAAGCATACCCGAAACCTTGTCTGCTCAACTTCTTGCTCTCTTCCCCTTTCCCCCACCCTAACTATATTACTTGGGGTAGTGAAAGATACTGCCTCTACCCATAAACCTTGCTTTACCGGTTATAAAGAGGCATGCTGCATTTGTGGATATTGGTCCTGCAGCACAGCAAACTTGTAGTTCCTAAAGCCAATGTCTGGAAGTCCGAAGATGAGCTAACAGGTGTTTGTACAACATAGGCCAGATTTTTATGTTCTGGAGAGAAGAAATCAGTTGAGATGCTTCTTACCTACTTAATTATTTGCCCAGAGTTTTATTGCAAGAATAGATACAAAGTAGACAGAGATTTTCAAGAACAACACTGTTCAATCAATCAATAGATTACTGTTGCTGCTTTATAACATGAGCTACATATGTGGAAAATGTGATGCAAAGACTTTTGCTTTAGAGGAGTTAAAGTGATCATGTTTAAAATTACATTGTTAAAACTGAAGGTTGAGGTGTGGCTTTGTATATGTTTTGAGTTGCATTTTAAATGTTATTCACTGACTAGCTTTCAGATTTTAAGCACATTCACTCTGTTTGGCAAGAGTTAAGTGCAGAATTCACTAACTGCAACTCGTTAAAGTTCTTTAAATCAAATATAACTTATTAGAATGCTTTGTGTATTGCTGTGCAGCAAAAAAATGATGGCCAAAGTAAGACCTTGTTGTGATAGCTGCTGCACCAGGGGTAGTTCCCCTCCACTTCCTTAGTTTATAAGCTGTAGCACTTTGCTTTTGCACTTCTGTCTTAAAATGCAGTTTTACAAAAGTACAGGAAGAGGTTATGAACAGCTGCCATCTTCTCGATCCAGCTTTGCTGGCTGGAGGCTCTATTTGCACACCTCTGCCTTCAACCAACCTCCTCCTTTCTTCCTCTTTTTCCAGTACTGCTGCTGTGCCAGAAGTTGTTTCCTCCCTTCTGCTTTGCTGGCAAATGGATCTTGTAAATGCTCTAGTTTGCTTTAGGCAAAGTTAGTTAAGTTTAAAAGACTATCAGAAGTGATTTAAGCTACCTGGAAAATCTTTTGCGTGAAGGAGATGAAAGAGCAGCAGAGCTCTAAGGTCAGTGACCTCTTGCAGAAAGGTGATAGAATACCTGGGAATAAAACATCTTTAATTGGCCAAGTTGTTCAGAGTTAACATCTATCTGTGGCAGAAGTAGGGCGGATACAAACATTTTTGTCATTGTAAATGCCCTCCTGCAACTGCTTGTGCTAGTATTGCTACTCTGATTAAAAATCACATGCTGGAGGTTGTAGATAGACGTTCAGTTGGCTAAAATCCATGCTGCTGGAAACCTTCATCTCCCCCTAGTTAGTTGCTATTGCCCCTTTGCTAGCGGTTATGGCCTCACTGGAGCCAGCAGAGCTCCCACACTAGCTGTGGGGCAATCAGCCAGAAAAGCTTAGCCAGTTTAAATGGGTGATTTGCGCTAACCCAGCTAATTTTGCCTAAAGTGGATTTAAAAACTCTCCTTATGGATCATTCCTTTGGTTCTGCAGTGGGACAGTAGCATCTTCTGTTGGCACCAGCGAATGTGGGGGAGGATGTGGTACAAAAGCGGCACGGTGTAGGTGTGACAAATGGGCAGCGTGCTGCGTAAAGAAGTGTACTCAGCACTGTGCCCAACCTTGTGGCTTAAAGTTAAGGAAATGTTAAAGTTTCCTGTGAAGTGGCTTGATGAGTAGAGATGCATATTTCAGAAGTCCTTTGAAGTAAACTACGAAGGGCAACTGTAAATTGACTTGGTGGTTTGTTCTTGAATAGCAGAAAGCACTAGGTACTTTGCAGGCTGTGGGTAGGTGGTAACAGGGAACTTTATCATCAAAGTCTGGATGTTTGTAAGCATGATGTAATTTCAATGTTAATTTAAATTCAGTTCATGTATAAAACTAATTCAGTGGGAGTATTTGGCCAGTAAATAATTTAAGCTTTTGCTATAAAAGAAGTCAGAGTGTCTAGATAAGTTTTTCACAAAACCATTACATTAGTGGTACAAGTTAGAATCTTCCAGATCCGTGATGTCATATTTGTATTTGTGGTAGGGCATCTCAAATGACTGAGACTTAAAAGAAGCGAATGTCTAAGAGCCACCTTTTGGAAAGCCTTTTGCATGTTCCTAGCTTAAATATTTTGAAAGATGAACAGAATTCCTTTGCATTAGTATAATTTTTATAGGTGTATAGTTCGTCTGTTCTACATTGTTTAAAAAATAATGCATGGGACTACTAATGTTTCTTAATGTCCAATTAATATTTGGTGCTCAGACTTGATGATGTACAGATTTGAACAGAGATCTTGGGTTATCTATTTTAGCCTGTTAATCTGCTTACACGTGAGTTTCATGGTGAGGCTTGTGGTAGCATCTTAATGTGCCCTTAAGATAATAGATGAGCTTGCATTAAAGACTAAAAGAAATATTCCTAACAAGCAGTCAGACAGCAGGCACTGCTGTAGATGAAGTGGCATGAAGTTCCAGAACCTCGTGCCACTAAAGGTATTTTATATTGACTTGTTTCAGAGTTCATGATAAAACTTTTGGAGAAAGAACAATAGTGTAGTTACCTATGGGAACTGAAAACAGTGGAGAAATCAGTAATCAACATCTGAAGCAACTGACTGGGAATGAGAACACATCAGTTTTCAGTGAAAGGATGGAAATTACTGAAACTTCACAGTGTTTAGAGATGTAGTTCTGTCTTTGTTACACTGAGGTCCTGGATCTCCTGCACTGGATGCTTCTTTTTGTTTGCAACCCATGGGCAAAACCAAAGTTGTCAGTTGCTGACAATAGAGAAATGTCGTCTTGAAGTTTTCACCTTTGTGAAAAGATTGTCTGCTTCTGTAGCAAAAGTCAGGCTTTTAGCTTAGTTTTCCTGTTGGGAATATTGTTGGGGTTTGGACAGATAGTCCAGCCCAGCAAAGCTACCTAGTTAAATAAATAAAATTTCAGTCCTGCATCTCAGGAGTCTGTGTTAACAGCTGTACTTTAAATTCAAGAGTTCAGTGTTGCTTCAGTGATGACTCATTTTTGATGCTTAGTATTCAATTAGAAAACCTTCTCAAAAAAATGAGGCAAATTAAATTAATTGGGAAATTGTTGCAGTGTTGGCCCTTGATGTGTATTGTTGAAGCAGAAGTATACCCAGATGTACGGCAGGTGGAAATACCACTAGGCAAGGTATACTTGCAGCAGTGTCAGAGTCCTGAAGGAAGGTGATTAGTAGCCTTATTCACCCGCCTTGCTGTAGTCCACTTTGCTGACATATACCCTTCTCTAGTTTTACACTGGTGCCGCTCTCTTCATTCAGTCCCCAACTAGCTGTCCATAACTTTGGTTCAATAAAATTGTTAGATGTTGTCCTCTAAATACATTCTGTCAGGCTGTGCAGAGGTCAGAGGTGCTGTATTTTTATCCTGCATCAGGTCTTGAGCAATCTCTGGAAGAACCTTTGGGTTACAAAGGATCTTTTATAAAAATTCAGAATGGAATTATGCAACCTGTTCCTATCAAGTCTCTTCAAGGTTAGTATTATTAGCATAATACTAATCCATCTCCTGTTCTCTCAGTTTGTGACTAGTGACTGTTTCAGTCACTTCTGTTCCTATATCCTACATTTGTCTTTAGGAGAGAAGGAAGTACAATCCTAACTCACATTAGTTTTGCAGATGGATGGATGGAAAGCTGAGTCAAACTGACACACTTATTTCAGTGTCTCATGATTTCCAGTAAGCACAGGATGGATACACACTGTCAGAGAAGTCAGCCTGAAGGCCTGTAATGAAAGAGAATACTGTCGGGAACAAGTCTTCTGAGAATAATGTTGATAAAAGACTTGAAAATGGTCTTAATTCAAAATATGAAGTACAAAGAAACAAATATGCTGCCCCCTCTGAAAACAATGTGAGAAATACAAAGGTATCCCCCATTTGTGAAAAAGACAGACAAATTATTATGACAGATTTCGCTTGCAAATAATGGAAAGGACTTATTCTGGTCCATAGTACTTTAGACAGTGTGTACCAGGAAGAGTTGAGAGTACAGTCTCCATTGTCCGCAATGCAGCGATTCACTGAGATCTCGAAACTACAGCTAATAGATTTATTCTGGTTAGCTGAAAACATCATCTTATGAGGAATTTATAAGTAATAGCCGTCAGGAGTTCAGCTATTTCCAAAGCAGAAAGATAATCACCTTCCTCTTGGTTATAGAAATTTCCTACTGCAATATGTGCTATAAATCATATGAAAAATGTACATAAGGCAGCATGGTTTACCAGGCAGAAATTGGATTTTGGTCTGACACCCGGTCCATGGGTACCCTTGCTCCCTGGTAATCTACTCAGTAGGCTGCTAGTTAATTTTTTTTGCCTCAAGGGGAAAATGGGCATGGGGCAGCAATAAGATTATTAGTAGTAGTATTTGGTTCCCTAGTCTCCCTACTTGTCAGGATTTGGGAGAAAACAGTCTATCTCACAAAGCTAGCAATAATCTAGGTGCAGTGTGTCATTTTTCAAAGCAGGACTTACACAGACAAATGCTGTACTGGCTGATGGAGCAATGGTTCTCAGGCTGATCAAGTTGGTGGTGAACTTATTTGATGCTTCTGCCTCCACCAAGAAGATCTGTTACTTCAAGGATCTTTTCAGTGCCACCAGATTCAAAATTGTGGTTAACATTTGCACTGCAAATGCTCTTTTACCTATGCTTGGGAATATCAAAAGGTTGTCAATTTAATTGCAGTAAATTCTTTCAGAAGGGATATGAGTAGTCGAAGATCTTCTCTCGTCTATTTCTTAACAAAAGTCAGGACAGACACTTTTGGAAATCTTAGTGAACCATGTTTTTCTTTTTCCCTCTGTGAGGACAAGCACAGTGGTAGGACTGCACTTTCAGTCCTTCTAGCACAGCACCAGTTGATTCTCTGTGGGAGTTGTCATATTTCTTATCCATTAAAGCAGACTCCTTAATAGCTCCTATCACAGTCAGGCAAGCTTTAGAAGTTTAGAGCGTCTCTTATGAGACCTGGTATTATACACCTAATTCAGACAAGTATGTCTCACAATCACGATTGTATTGTTTCCAAAGAAAATACAAGAATTATCCTTTCCTCTGACGCATCAAAGCCCAACTCTTAGGAGGGCTAAATCTCCTGGCAAGAAGGTTGCAGTAAGATTTGCTATTCAGCTATGCAGCAGCCAGTGCACAAAAGCTGACTAAATACCGTTGGATTGGCCATCAACATTTAGCTGTGCGTTCTTGACAGAAGTTTTCCGTTTGATGTGTTCCCTCTACGAGAGAAACTGCATAGACTGTGTACAATCTTTACAATGCTTTTGGTTGTTGAAGTGCAAAGAGTGATTCTTTTTTCTACAGTAGAGAGGAATACTATTATAACCATCTCTACACAGCAGCATGATTAAAAAGAGGAAGAGAAGCCTACTTCATCTTACCCAAGGAGCTTGTTGCTTTTGAGTAACAAGCGTCCAAGAGGCGGTCCACACCGGAAGAAGGGTCTATGCGCAGTACAGAGAAAAATCAATATTAGAAGTTTGGTTCTGTATTGTCATAAGATGTTATCTGTGCTAGAGAAAATAAGTGAGGGAATATCAGCCTGTACGTTGGGACGTATTCCATCTTGACTGTGAAAACTGTCGCATGGTGGGAGTTACAGAAAGCAGGATGAGCATTGATTTGGTGCCAGTGATTCGCGGGTCTTGTTTGCCTGTAATTCCCATCCAGCATGGAAAGCAGCACCTGAGGTGGGAGGTGGAGGCAGGACCACCCCAGTTGGGTACAGCTGCTTTTTCCATTGGCATTAGACAGACCCCACACTTCGGAGGCGTGAGCTTTGGTCCTGTCAAAGGGGAGAAGCTTTGAGGCGAAAACAGAGATTTTGCAGCTTCTTTCCCCAAAGGTCTGTTCTCTCATTTCAACTTGAGCAGAGTTGAAACTGCAGGGAAGAACAGTCTCTGCTGTCTCTTGTCCCTGTCGTAGCAGTGACATAAGCTGTTTGTCATGGTATTTCTTTTGCAGTAAGAGCCACTCAGTCATTAAAAATCTTCAGTTTCTAGAAGTATATTCAAGATCTGAAGCAGTATTTTTAAGAACAAAAATGCCATTTTTATTAAGACGTGAGGTTATAATAATGCCTTCCTGGTTGGCAAATAACTGATGTAAAACAAGCCACAGATTAAAACATAGTGCTTGGAACACCATGAATGCAAAATTGTATCCTTTCCTATCCCATGTGTAGGAGGGAAACCATCATAATTTGCAGATACAATGAAGCAGTGGATTTTGACATTTTATTAAGGTTTGGACATATAATCAGTCTTCAGTGTTCTGTTCAAAGAAGCCTCTGCAGAAAATAGCAGAAAATTACCGTGCACTGATAATGGAGAGAAGCATGTACTGAACTTCAGACTTATGCTCTTGTTACTTGGTCCATTGCATTCCGAGTTCTTTGTGTGTTGTCTTTATGGCTTCTGGTGTTCTGAGAGTGAAGTTCCCATTCATTTTTTGAACTAAAAGGAGATAAATAATAATGGCTGAATTCAGATGTGACACAGGTTAACAATAAGTATAGAAATTCTTTACTTGCAGCTCTCAAAAGCAAAGCCAATGTATTTTCCTGCTATTTTCTTTTTATTTCTTTTCCAAATGTACAAGAAAAGTTAGCTGTATCTGACCGTTAGCTGAGGTCCAGTAGATCTTGTGTTACATTTCTTTGTGGTAAAAGTTAAGGTGAGGGTTACTTTCTTTTATTAAGGTACTTGTGTAATTACTATATTGAGGATTTTACATAAAAAAGAATAAATTTGTATTAAGTTGCTTTTCAGCACACATTTTGGCCCAAGAAACTGATCCTAGCTAAAATGAAAGGAAAATTGTTTATGGGGTAAGAGGAGCTTTCTCATCTCAAGAGAGGTATACTGTGTTTAAAGATATCCATGGTTTATTGATTAAAGAATTATTCAAATAAATCACTGTGTTCAAGTAAGTAGTCATCTCATATCATGTCTGCTGCAACTTTAAGAAAAAATAGTTTATTATGATGACTTCATAGATAGGTGTGAGAAGAATTGCCTGTTCTGTTTACTTGACAGTGAACAGATGTTTTTAAAAAAGGAAAAAAATCCAACCCCAAACCACCAAAATTCAAATAGGAGTTTTAAAAAAAGACATACAGAGAGAAAAGGTCATAAATTCTTTGTACTGTCTTTGACTTTGTACTTTTTTTGTATATTTGAACTCTCCCTCCCAGGATTTATTTCATACTGCAGATTTCTGTACATGAGTGGGTTTCTTAAAGAGCTTGCATGTACAGCCTTAAAGGTGTCCTTCAAGCCAGTAGATGTCCTAAACTTCTGTAAACAAATTAGGCTTGGTTGAACTTTTGGGTGTCCTTTTTTTTTTTTTTTTTTTTTGGTAATTTTTATTGGCAAAATATGGTCTAAGTTGTAGCCTATCATGTTATTTCTTAATATCCATTCGGAGGTCATCTGTGACAGCGTATACTTTCACAGGCAAATCCCATGGATGATGAATGTTCCGTCATGATAGCATATAGAGATTTTCTGGTTAGAGAAAACAGTGATATGGCTGCTTTTGCCAGAGTACTTTTCATAGAAGTGATGATCATTTGTGTAATAGCTTTGCTGGTGTAGCCAGCCTTATGCCTGGTCTTACGCCTGCAAACGTCCCAATTTTTACCTGCTGTTTCTCAGCTAACCAAATCCTTCGTTTGGTTATAGTGAAGCTGGGTTAAGAGCACTGTTGTTGGCAAAGAGGTTAGTCTTAACAAGAAGCTGTAGCAGCTTAAGATACTGTTATGTCCAGCTGTTTGGCTGTTCTACTCGCACAGCACAACTGGTAGAAGGAATATGCTAATGCTCCACAGCCACATCTCTGCAAAATTGAGGGCTTAGTTTACACTGTTGCAGTCATTGATACACACGTGTCTAAGTCTTGTAGATTGTTTGCCTGGGTAAGCTCAGCACAAGCCTTCTGTTTAAGGGAAATGCCCTCTCAAATCTGCTGGCAAAGTTGTTTGTCAAAATAAAATGGATATTTTAAATGATAAGGCTCTGCCAACCTAGCTTGTTTGACTGGAGTGGATTAGGTTGGACTGTTTGCATGAGCACTGCTTTGCTGGCAGGCGGAAAGGATGAGTGACAGACGACTGAGGCAAGCCTGCTACCACCTGGGGCACGGTGGGCACTGCTTCCACTGGTACAGCACAAGTAATGTAACCACGTCAGTGTGGAGGGCTGTTGCTGTTTTAGGGAGGCTCTGTTGGCATTGGTATAGCAGGAGCAAGGGCTCTAAAGTAAAATCGTCTTGTGATTTGGCGTGGCAGTGCACGGTCTGGGCAAGGTGGTGAAGGAAACATTTGAAGATATTGTAGAGATTGTGTCAGTGGGTTTAGAGTACATAGAATACATAACTTCCTTAATAAAAACTAGTTAGTTTTGAAACTTAAACTTTTATGTGGGTGCAAATGCATGCTATGAGTAATATCTGAGCAGAATGACTTTGATTTCACTGGAAAACCTTTCCATCTGGTGAAACCAGAAACACTTCCAAAACACATCAATAAAAGTTACTAGAGTTTGTTTTTCTGATGTATCATTTTGTGCTTGCAGAATCAAAGTGCAATTTCATTTAGTTGGCCTGAGCAATAGTAAGGGAATCACTGTGGAGTGAGCTTCAGAGCACATATGCAGAGTCTCTGAGAAGTTTACACTTTATTTGCTAGTACAAATTAAACCTTGTCCTTTTATTTCTCACTGGTTCTCTAACCTGTCTCATAAACTGAGAAAGCAAGTCTTCACTGCAACCGTCTGCTGTCAGCTGTCTATAAGCTGGCCCCATGTGTATTTACTAACATGTATTTTTTACAGAAGTTAGGTCTCTTGTATATCTACCCTGTGAGTAGGTGACTGTCGTTTTCCCTTCACAGAGTCAAGGGATGTTGCACAAAGTCACATGTAGTAACATTAGAAACAGAACTCAGGACTCCTTTAAAAAAAGGAAAAATTAGACCAAAGGCTTTGTTGTCTTTTGAACTGAATAAGTGAAATGCATTGTAGCAAGGCTATGTATCTATCTGTTCAAAGCACTTGCAGAACAGATGACTTGGTCTGACCCATCACACAATAGGGGTGGTTTTGTGTGTGTGTGTGCGTGTGAATGAGCTGGGACTGCCAGTACAGGAGAAGGTCCTGTAACTGTGTATAGCAGTGGATAGAAAATACAACTGAATTTTACAATGGGTCTCTTGATGTGGGATTAAGTCATTTACCTCTAGTATTTCTCAAAGAAAGTCACTCTTGAAAGCCAGCTATGCCACTCTCTGCAGGTATCAGAATCAGGAGGTTTTAACGGTTAAAGCAGCAGTAATGGTGGTTTGAAAGATCTCAGTTCAAATTCTGGCAGTACCATGAGTTCCCAATGAATTCAGATCACTCATCCTACCGATAAGGAATCCAATGTATTTTGGCTTCTGTGAGTCTGACCAGTTGGTACTGTGAACATGTCATCTTCCAACTCAGCTATGTTGGCTGAATAAACTGCTACCCTTCAGGCTACTTGCAGGTATTTGTCATGCATCCTGCCAGCAGACTTCTGCTGTCTCAGATCTGCCACTTAAGCTGCTCATGTCATTACTTCTTAGTCTGTTTAAGGGGAAAAAAGTGCATTTATTGCCAAAGATCTGCTACTATATATAGTTGTATAAGCCAGTTTAGCTCACTGACTGAAATAAGGAGGGAAGAGTAACCTCTTATTCTGATACAGCTATATCCGGAAGAGGATATGCCCATTGCTTTCCATGTCAAGAGTTGGTTTTAACTAGCTTGTTTCAGAAAAGCTTATGAAAGGTACACTCTCTTACAGGACGGAAGTCTGTAGAGGGCTGTGGGCATGTCATTAGGAGGAGACAGCAGCAGGCATGAAGAATGTTTCTGGAGTAGACAGACCTCTGGTATAGGATTGTTCTTCATGTAAAACATGTTTGATTTGTCAGTGGTCATCTTCCCATGGAGTTGAAAATGGGTTTTGAACTGGGAAAATTACAGTATCCTCTTTTTCTGAAAGATATATTTCCTTGTCAGTTGCAGTTTTCTACTGATGTAGTCTAAAGTTACCCTCTCTAGTCTGTATAGGAGCATTTATATGGAGAGTGTGCACTTGTAGGCTTGCTGTTCCCAGCCGTTTCCTCAGGGTTTCTTTACAACCAAAAGGTGGAAATGGCAACTTAAAGAAACAGTCTGATTTGTAGCCAGGTTTTCAGTCCTTTCCCCCTTTAGGTTAGTTAAGCCCTAAGCTTATGGGCCCCTTCCTCCACTTGGCCCCGCTAAGCTGGGGTCTCTACCATCTCTCTAAGTAGTTCTTGCTTTGAAAGGGTGATCTTATTACAAGGAATAGTGATGTTATTTGACAAGCCCTTATTACACACATTGAATTATCTGTTCTCTTCCTTTCCAGCTTCAAGATCACTCCCAAAAAGTGCTAACAAATGTATTAGGAGCGCCTTAAAATTAGTTTAACATGAAGAAGCAAATATACTCAATATTGTTACTAGTTTAATGCAGATCAAGATAATATTCTCACCTCATTCCCAAAGGCCTTGAAAAGAATAATGCAATTCTGTGCTGGCATCCACACAGATAAAAGGTTGTATAATTGCATTATATGGAAACTACTGCAAGCTTCTCCTCTTTTCCCTTTCATTTAAAAGCATTTTGAAGAGACTAATGCTGGGGGGAAGGGGACTTGGCATCTGAGCATTGGAGAATTTTTTCTTATCCGTGTGCTCTTCCAGAGTGTGGAACTGTGGTTTTGTTTTGGGGAGATGAAAAGCCAGAAGAACTGGAAGAAGCCTTAGAAAGACCTGTCAGGGGCATAAAGTGGTTAATTTGCATTCCTGAAATTCTTGTGTTGTCTGGAAAGAATCAGTTGATAATTTCTTTCAGGCTGAGGTTTCTGTTGGTCAGGACTGGACTTGTTCAGATATAGATGTTGCTGTTCAAACTTAGGTTAGAGAGTACATGATACACGAGAGGGGCCCCGCTGGATGACATGCAGCAGCCTTCGTCCATCTAATTTCAAACTACCCTCAGAAAACTTCTTGACACCATCAGCTGGCTGGTTATATAGTAGGGTCTTGTTTGGAGACCAGTTATAGATTCTGTTTTATCAAGTGCTAAGTCTGACAGTACCTCAGTAAAGAAAATATTTGGACCACTCACTGGGGTCTCTGTAGATACTACATATCCTTGAGCACATATTCTCCTCTGGAGCTGAAGACACTTTGCTTACTAATTTGCATGTTTAGGTAGATATAAAACTAAACAAGTAGTAACTGCCAGATTTAGATAAAGAAAGTAGTCTTCCAAAAGATAAAGAGGATTGGATTCAGCCTGCTGGTTGTTCTCAAGAGTCTTGACTGCTCCTCAGCCTGGTACTCCCATTCTCATACTTTGGCATCTGCTAAACTTTCAAGTTAGAGTTCCACTTCCTATTGCAACAAAAAAGTATAGTTTTTGTGGAGGTAGAGGGGGCATTATGATTTGTTTTTCTAGCTTTTTTTTTTTTCCTTCTCTTCTGAGATGAGATTTCTTTTGCTACAACTATCTCTTTAACCTTGGTGTACATTGCCTCTGCTTAGAGAACAGCTTTAGGATCACAGCTCCTCAAAACAGATACCTTTTAGATTGTAATAGATGTCCCCTGGAGCTTGGAAATGGGAAATGAATTGGATTTTTCGTGTCTTGGAACTGTTGACCCATGCTTTAGATCAATGCAGGTTTTGGCTGAGTCTTCCTCTTTTCTCTTTCTCACATTTAGTCTGTAAACAGCTAACTCAGCTCACTATTCACATTTCTCTAGCTCTTTTCAGAGTGCAACACAAAACAGCCAGCTGTCTACCTGCTGTAAAAGGAAAAAAAAAATCCATTCTTTAACTAGATGCATGTAATATAGTAATGTAGCTAGTTATCATGAATGGGAAAGTGAACGAATCCCAGTTAGTGTAAATGTTCTTCCTTCTTGGTATCCTCACCTGCTGAGAAACTTTCCTCAGTGATACAGCAAATTAAGTACTTAGCATTTTTTTCCCCTCTGTATTTTGCATAAAGAAGCATAAAGTGTATTCAGATTGTCTGGTTAAGCTTGTCTGTTCTGATCGGAGATAGTACTCTGAGAGCACCTAGCATGCTCTTCACTAGCCCACACATCTTGCCACAGATTTGAGGCTTGTGTGTCTAAAAGGAAGAGGATTTCAGAGGATTCTTTGAAGGACTGTACTGATAAGGAGACTGACATCCCTATCTTAAGTTGAAATATATTTTATTGTTTCAGCTTTTAACCCAGTAGTCTGCAGTACCTAAAATGCCACTCTGAATAACAAGGAAGGTTGTTATCTTCTGTATTTTCTGTGGCAGGTTGACTGCTAAGTCTAAACTTGAGGCTGTTGGATTGCACTTTAAATTAGTTTTCAACCAAACTTACTTCGTGTTAATCAGAATCCGTAAATATTAGCATACTTTTCATAAGGCACATGAAAAGACTGTTGCTGCAGTTGTGGTTTAAAAAACCCCCAAACTTTTGCCACATGGCTTGTGACCAGGTGCATTCTTGTGCCGACTTACTCAGGTTAGGGTGAACACCTTCATTTTCTTTAGCCTTGTGTACCAGAGAAGAGGAGGGTTGCTCAGTGTAATGTTGCATGCAAATACAGAGACCCTCCGCTGTTCCTAAACACAGGGATTTCAAATAATTTGTAACCAGGAGAGACTTTGAATGAAGCTTGCCAGAAATCCAGTAGGAAACCACATAAAAGAATCCCTCGTATTGGTCAACCAGTTCAGCTTTTTGAATCAACATAGCCTAGGAGGTTCTAATCCCTCTGGTGATAGTGGTCTGCCTTCTAATTTTAGTCTCTTTCAGTTTGCAGTTACTTGTAAAGCACAATAAACCAGTGGAAAAAAAAATCTGCATTTTAAAAAAGTTTTTGAAGAACAGTGTAGGCATGAGTCATACCTGTCCCTGCAGGCTGCAGAATTGCTGTCGACAGTTAGCTGGGAAGAAGTGTATTTAAACTTAGTTCTTGCCAATTTAAATCACTTTATTCAGAAGCATGAATGAGGTAGTAGTATTCCATTATGACTGTTTTAATCAAGTTTTAATGAGGAAATATATTTATACAAGCAGCAAATGAGTTCTTCCCAGAACTTTCTGTATAATCAAATATTCCTAAACATTGTCTATGATTAAACAAGGGACAAAAGTGAACATTTTCAAATTTTGTCCCAAGGGGGAATTTAGTGAACAACTAGGACTATATATCATAACTGCATAGAGATTGAAATTTTGGTGGATGAGCGGATGATCTGGTCAGTGGCTTGTAGCACGTTTTGTTGGAGGTTGATAGTAAAATGGGTATTGTTCGGATCTGGCCAGTTTTCAAGGTGCTAGTTTGTTCTACATATGGAATTAGACTAAAGGGAAGAGATCACACAATAGGCGAAGCTTGTGTTGAAGGTTAGGTTACAAGGAACCTAATGGTAGTCTGCACTTCGATTTTTGCCAACTTTCTGATCGGAAAACTGAGACTTCTGCTAAATACCAGGCTGCAGACTGGTGCTCTTGTACTCCTCCCTCCCGCTTCCCTTTCCCACTTCATTCAGTCTCTCCCTGTCGCATGAGCAGGCCTACGATGTATAGCTCGATTTCTTTTTCCATTTCTGTGAGAAAGATTGGCATACATAAACCGGTTTGGCACTGATTGAATATTAGAGATGGAATATGATAATAAAAGGAAAGTGGGCAAAAAAACAACCCTAGAGATTTGTCAGAACATCACTGGCATCGCTTTAGCAATGTTATAGCTAATAACATGCTTTAGCAGTTGCTTTCAGCAAAAGAGAAGGAATAGGAATTAGGACACATATTTGCACAGGCTTTATTGCAGCATCTTTAATCCCTCTTCTTATGTACTTATGTCAAATAATAGTTTGGCATTTTTTTAGGGTATTAAAATAGTTTAAGTTATGTCCCCATACAGCCAACCACATTGGTGACTTGGACTATTCCTAGACATTCTTCTTTTACTATTTTACTGGTTTCATTTTTTTGCTAAATCAGTAACATTAGATGGGCTACGCTTCCTTCAGTAATTGGATTTGTGAAATACTAAGAGTCTCCATAACGTTACAAACTTTAAAACCATGGTTGCCATCTAATTTTGTGGTTACAAGTGAATTGAACAGCAAGCCAAAAATTTCTGAAATCTCTAATTTACTCCATCCTGTCTATAAATAAAGAAATTGTGAGTTTCAAAACCCAGGAATTTAGGTAACTGACTTGCTGTTTATCCCACAGCAAATGGATTGGTTTAAGGAGCGCATCAGTTGCTTCACACTGAACTGGCAAGTTGACAGAATTTTTTTGAGAAATGGTTAAAATATGTGATAGCTGAGAGGTTATGTAGAGGTTGCAATATGCAGTTTTCCTTGAGGGTAGAAACGGATTTTTTTTTTTTTTTTTTTTTTTTTTTTTGCTTGTAATCTTTTAATTCAATTATAAATATTACACCTTGATAAAGGGAGCATAAGGTTTTACTGAATAAAATGCTTTCCCAAAAGAAACTTAGACACAGGAGTGGACAGGTATGGCCATTTCCTTTTTTCTGCTGTAGTGTTTAGGTTTCATACAGGTAACACTGTTTGAAAATATCTCTGACACGCTATGGAATGTGCCACCTTATTTCATACTTTTTGCATTCAGTTGGAGATCTCTGTTAGAAATGTCTGTTCTGTGCTCGAATGTATTAGAGGTATTTATCCCTAATCTTACCTAAATAATGCTATATTCAGTGTGAAAAAATTGATTTGCAATTCCCATCCCTTTCGTCTGGATGAGGGACTACTTACCCTAAATTATGCAGTGCTGTGTTTCTCGTAGAGGCAGGCAAGCTGTTGTATGGTTTCTAGACTGGAAGCACCTGTTCAGGGGAAGAGTTTTGTTTAGATGGGGCAGGTTTACTGGCCTGCTTGCTCTGCCTGTAGCCCCTTTTGACATGAAATTGCACAGCATAAGGTTAATCACAGTGGGTTAGCAAGGCTTCAAAGTATCTGGCGTGACCCTGCCATGCCTAGCATTCCTTTCTGCTGTGCAAAGGTTTGGCATCAATTCCCCTGTGGCAGAAAGCGTGTTTTCAGGAGAAACCAGCTCATGCAGCTCTCCCAGGCCTCTGGAGAGGGGGGAGTTGTCATGGCAGTAAGTCATGAGGATTTGTGGAAGATGAGTAAATCTCCTTCTTTGTGCTCTACTGCAGGCATGGGTTGTGGTGAGAAGGAAGCTGGATCAAGCAGGTATAATGTGTAATTGTTCCCTTTATAAGCACTGCTGTCACCAGTAGGGCAGTGTGCGTGCCATGGAAAAATGACCATTTGTGTGTACCAGAGACACTCTGGGCAGTGAAGAATCTGTCCCACCAGGTCATAGTGCTGAGCAGACTGACCTGCACCTTTCCCCTGGACTCTCGGAGCATGCTGTAACCAAAGGCAACATTGGCAGAGCTGCATCTTCCCCATAGTGGCTGCTCCAGCTGCACTGCAGATGTAGCCAGGCATGGGGAAGCTAAATATCCTCTATGTCCTCCAGTCCAGACACACACACCCCCTTGTTGATGCTTGGACTTTGTATAGAAAGATACTTCCCCTGAATTCCAGGGAAGGAGAAAAGATGGAAGAGGATGGAGAAGGAAAGGAGTAATAAGGTGGAACAGTAAGTCTTGTTAGATGAGATGCCATGGAGAGGGCAGGAGGAGGGAAACTAAATGGAGAATTGCTGGGCCAGGAGGTTGATACAGGGAGCAGAGGGCAGGGGAATGTGGCTGGCAATTACAGAGGAGTGAGGAATAAAGGAGGGATAGGGGGAGCCAAGGAGATTGATACACATTCAACAGAACATCATGTTTCATTTCCTAGTGCTGTTGCACCAAGGGTGGCATCCTGCTATATTCCTCACCACTGGTTACCTGCAGCAGTAGGGGCTCAGGCTGTACCATGCCACTGGCATGCTGAACAGGGAGTCACTGTGTTGCCAGATGATGGGGAGGGGGTTGGACTTAAATTCCCTTGACATTATAAAATTCTGCCAGGGTGCCATGCCTAAAATGTTCACAGGTTTGCCTTTGCAAACTTGATGTATGTGCACAAACAGGTGAAGATGTATCTTAAATGACAACCTCAGACACTGTTTTTTCCATAGAATCTGTGTCTTATTTAGTATGCACCATGCACAGAGCTGTCTTGGTAAGCAGCTTTTCAGGAGCAAAAGCATCTTACACCTGTCATTTCAAACTCCTTTGAATGCTTGGGTTTGTAACCTTTAATGCTCTCTTTAGGTAACGCAGGTGGGGAAAGAGATTTGACATTTTTAATAGTTTTTTCTTCAAATTGTTCCTAATTCCTTCTGGTATAATCTGAAATTCCAGGAATTCTTCTGTCTGCAGCCTAAAGGCTCACCACTAACCCCTTATCATTCTCATATACCACAAGTGAAGGACAGCAACTATTTTGTAAATAGATTTCTGTAGATTAAGCCAGATAAATAAGCACTTTTCTTGGCAATCAAAATTAAACTGTCTCCAAAGAAAGTAAAAATGGAAAACTTCACAGCAAACAGGCAGTAGATACTAGTGCTCTATTTGTATTCAGTGTGAAGGATGGATGTTTTGGAAAGCCTTCCAAGTCCAAATAGGCTTTTCTTTTTCTGTACAAAGGTGATTTCCCAACCTGCTTATATTTAAGTGAAAACAGTTTGACCACTGGTGTTCAAAGGCAGAAATGGACGCTTCACCAATTTGGAAACATTCTTGTCAATATAAACAAAACCAACTCAGCTCTATGGTTGAAATACTGTAAAAAAAGAACTGATCCCTGTTAGGTTTGGGTTTGGTTTTGTTTGGCTTATTTTGATGTTGTGGGCAATATCTGTTGGTCAGCAAGAAGGGCTTGTGCTTTGTGCTGCTATGGCAGGATTTAATGAGAGTCTCAAGTGCATGGTTTTCTAACTTTATGGACTATGTCACAGGCAGGATCTGTGAAATTACTATAATAGGAATATAAGATAAAATTACTAAGAATGAAGCTGGGGGTGGTATTTTAAAAAGCAACTATGTAAGTGCCTAAAGAGTAAGGTGTGGACTGCTATCTTAGTATTGTTCCAAACTGAATACCCTGTGCTCAAGTGGCATCTGGCTGCTGTTGCGGCAGCCCCTGCCCTTGGCTTCAGTGGTGCATAAGATACCCAGAAGAGCGGACCAAGGGGGGAACCCGGCTGGGATGCGTGATGCCAGTTGCCTCCACAGAGCAAGGGTGGGTGCCAGCGTGTTGGAGGGGCTGTTCCATGGGGCAGGGTGACACCAGGCTGGCTGGCCACAGCCACCTGCACAGCGTCACTTGGGCTTGTGCAGGATGCAGTGTGCAAGGTCATCTCTTTGGGGAAACTTGGGGAGGTGCTTTGATGTCTGAAGCAACTGCTGCTGTGTCTCAGAAGCACAGCCCTGTTCAATGTGAACTTGAGTGATTAGCACAGCCATTATTGCATCTATAAATAGAATTCATCTTACAATATATTAAGTTTAATGATATAATAAATAGATTACAGTTAACTTTAATAGGAGCACAATGAATGGAGATGCAGTCCTTCTGAAGATCTGCTGCCATTAGTGAATGTTTTGCAAGATGCATTATATGTAATACCACCTTCTTCCTTTGAAAAATGAATAATCTAACAATAATGAGTAGAAACAAAACACAAAAAAGCAACTCGTAATGTTCCTGTTGCATGGAAAATGGTCAAGTCCATGAAAGTGCGGGTTGCATTAGCAACCTTAACTCGGCTCCTTATGAATATGCATTATGAAAAATGTTTATTATATGATAACATTGCTAGTTTTAAAACAAACCATACAAGATTTCTCTGCAGGAAACTTACATGTGGTTACTGTCACAGGGAATTAAAAGCAACGTGAAGCCTCGCTCCACTAATATTTTTATGTTCAATTTTCTTTAACAAGGAAAAAAATTGCTTTGGGAAGAAAATATTTTTGATTGGGTTTAGGGTTGGTGTTTTTTTTTTTCCCCCAATGAAATAATGCACAGTTCTAATGAGACAAGCTCCCTGGAGTTTTAACATGACATGTTTAAGGAAGGTTGACATGATACCCCCTGCCTGTGGTTCACCTTGCTGTGCTTGTTTTATGGTAAAACTTTAATATTTGAGCATCCATTTCCATTTGACAGAGACTTAAGTATGTTTTTCAATGCAAATAAGTCTCTCTGTGGTAATAATACAGCCCCCCAGGTTGGGAGGACAAAGCCTAAACCCCAGCTCCTTGCCATTTCAACGGAGACTGTAGTTCGGCAAGCGATTAAGGTAGCTCTTCTTGGGAATTGGGGAAGTTAAAAAGGCAAGCAGTCTGCACCTCTTGCTATACTAGCATGGACATCTGCGTGGCCGTGCAATGAGTGAAACGGGGAATCTGACCTGGCTGAGAAATAGCCCAGCAAAAAAGTCAGTTGCCAACCCTGGTTGACCACATAGCCATACAGTGAAGGCTGTGGTGGCACACCTGAGAAGGTGACACAGTCATAGAAATGAATGGCCAAGGGCAGCTAGGGGTGCAGGGACTGCCTCTTCCCCCCCTGCTCCCAGTGGTTGTGCTGACTTAAATGCACATCAAACGATAGCGGAGAGAATGATGCCTGTAGGTGTAAATAATAGGCTTATGCTCTCTGTGTGGGACGCTCAGGTCACAGCTCTTCATACCTTTTTCTCAGTGGTGTAGCTGGCTCAGGAAGTTTGTGCCCTGCCTGTGAATTGCTCATTTGCTTCTCCTGGCTCAGTTGTTTGTGATGGCATGGTGGAAAATTAAACCACTAACTGGTTCTAAAAAAAAAAAAAAAAAAAACCCAAAGGGAAAAACTTAAAACCATTTCTCCTCACCTCACATCACTTAATGAATCTGGTTCACACATCGTTTCTATGGATGTTTATTCCTGTAGAAATAACGGCAAGAGCCATTCAGGGGTGGGAATGAGCAGGTGAGACTGGGGCATCTTTAAGCTGGTGTTGCCACCAAGAAGCAGTGTGTGGAACTGTCCTCTTCATAAACGGTGTGTGACAGCTTTGGCTGTACTTCAGAATAACCTACGCATCAAAGCATATGTTGCAAGTTCTGTGCCCAACTACGGATAACCAACAAAGAGGACAGGAAATATGACCTTCAGAGGGGAGTTCTGCTCTGCTGGAAACGTGGTGATGCCATATTACATTAAGCCTGTCTTTGCAATCTCCCTGCTCTTAAAACAATTTGAAGCTTATTCTTAATATCCAGTGCTGAAGTCTGTAACATACGCTTCATGTATAAATCCTTTTCAAAGCTATTTTTGCAGCCATTAACTGGCACACCTTTAATATATTTAATATATTTAATATATTTATATTTATATAATTAAGCTTTAATATATTTAAAGCTTAAGTTTTTTTAAAGGCAAATGTTAAAAGGAAGTGGCTTAATGGAAATCTCTGCTACAGATATATAACTTTAAAAACAGTGTTTGTAATCAAAGTTCCTACAATTCAGTATGAATTATTATAAAGTATGAATTATTATTATAAAGTTCAGGCTTTACTAATAAGTATTAGTCTGAGTTTTCAATTGCTATCTATGCCGTTACATTCCCTGCAAAAGCAGAACTAAAGGGTATTTAGAATATTGTTTAAGTACATTACCATACTTTGCATGGAAATAATAATAATGTGTGGGAAATTTCAGTTTGAAAGCAGTCTTCAAATGCTTTGCAAAGAAGCATTATACAATTAGTAAAACAATGCAGTAGTACCTATCATGCTTTGTAGCATTTATTCTCCACTCAAGTAAGCTTTAGAAGACTTCGTCCAATTTATTGTAGTGCCTGTCTGTCCTTCCTCCCATAATAGTTCCTGTGGCTTTCCCTACTCCATCCCAAACCTTAAGTTCATCAATACTGCAAAAATGTGTTATTGCTCAGGAAGCTACCGATCAGCGTACATTGCAATACACAGTGTTGTATTTGACTTTAACTGCACAAGATCATAAGCTTGTATTTCTTTCTGTAACGACGTTAGGCAAACATGGTGGAGTGGTTCTCTCTAAGCCTGCTGCAGGCATTGTAAGTCAATTGAGTAGAAATTCCTCCATCTAAACTGCTTCCAAAGAGTAGATCTTCCTTCATACACAGAACATAGCAGCTGATGGTCACAAACTGGTGCACTTAAATTAATTTCTTCCAGTCTGTTCTGTTGTGTCAATACTAATTCTATGTTCTGCACAAACACACCTGTGTGATAAAATGCATCGTACGCTGTGCCCTTGCACTTTGCCTGTTTTCCAAGTATCACTTTTACTTAATCAGTCGGTGTCCTAAAACTTTGTCTCACCCTGCCCGCAGGTGTGGAATTTACCCATAAAATTGCTAGGTTGTCACCTAGGATGCATCAGCCTTAAGGTCAGTGCCTAGCCCAAGCTGAACTAGGAGAAACCATGAGAACATGGGATTTCTAAGATCCTGCTGGGTCACTGTTTCATTTCATCATGCATTCAAAAAGAAAAAGAAAGATCTGACAATAATACTGGTGCCCCTTCGTAGTGGAAAGGCCTGCCCTGCATTACTTTGGAACATGTTTAGCACTTGCTATCAAATGGCATTTTTTTCTCCTCTTTTAAGACTTTTTATACAAGTTGGACTCTAGCATCTGCCTTTCTCATTGACTGAATGAGGAACTTAGGCTTTTAAATGTAGGTGTGCTAAGCTAAGCTGTAGTTAAATGTCTAAAGCAGATGGCAGAAGTACCTCTCTGTGGGCCCAGATTCTTGCTTGAATGGGACCATTTGGCAAATTAAATGAAGTATTTGGTTGGATGAAGAGGTCGAACATAGAAGACAAAGCGCTGGCTGCTGCAGCTGCCCAAACTAGATTACCAAGCAGAAGGGAAGTGTTTAAAACCTAAGTGTGTCTAAATTTCAGAAAGGGAAAAAGAAGCGTGACTATCCTTCTCTGGTCATCTTCACTCTCTCCAGGGTAAATCTTGCACAGCTAAGGATTTGGCCCCACTTGATTACAGTGTTTGGTTTCCCTGGTGGGAAAAAAATGCAATCCTATTAGACAACACACAAAAATCCCTCTGAAATGTTTCTAAGGAAGTCAGTCTGCTAACGTCTGCTAAATGTGCAGAGTACACAGAATCCCTTCTGGCACTGTCGTGAATGATGCATTTACCAATATTAATGGAGATACCAAACCATATTGCTCCACAGTTCCTCCTGCACACATTATGCTCCTAACACACATATGTGTATGTGAAATGCCAATTATGGCTTTTGCATTCTATGGTTTAACCACCAGTGTACTTCCAGAACGCTGACTGGCCATTACCATGGCCAGACCATCCTGTGGTCTCTCCACTCAAAAATGTTTCTCCAACTAAAAAAGCCCCAGCAAAAATGTTGGTTTTTTGGTCTGTTGCACTGTAATCTCTGTTCTTCTGGGGATTATGTATCTCTGTGGGTGATTTCTGTAATTCATTCTAGTCTTTCATTAGAAGTAATAGACAGTCTTAATTACAGCAGGCCACATGACAAACTGGTAAAGGTGCTAGAAATGGTGCCAACAGGATAAGAATTGGATGGTGTGAATTTTTTTTAATTAAGAGCTGGCAGAACTGACGGGAAATAAGATTGGACTCATGTCCATTGGAAAGTGTGTAATTTTGGTACAGGCATTTTTTTAAATGTCATGAATTGTATGCTGGTTGTGGTTTGAGAAACTTGAAAAATCATCTTCAGCTTAAACAAAATAAAACCAGCTTCTGAAGTTGAATATATCAAATAGGGAAAGAAATACAGCAACTTTTGATTTTTTTCTCTTAGCATTTTGTTATAAACTGTAGTCTTCCTCAGTGTACCTTAATTTACTTCATACCATTAAGTATTCCTAGAGCATATTAAGTTACTGCAATAAATACTGTTGCAAATGTCAGTAGAGATGGTAATGAATGCATCATCTCTGCTACTTGCGCTGAGGCCCTCAAAAGCATCTGAGGGACTGGGGTCTTTTTCCCCACCATTGTATTTTCCTGGAAGGCAGAGGGTGAAGCTGCTCAGTCTTCCCACGTTGGCCAGTTCCCTGCTACTTAAGTCATTTCTTACAATTGTGAGAGTATGGTGTATTCATGACACGACTTACCTGAGGACAGGGAAGTCCTCAAAATGAAAGGAGAAAGAGCTAAAGCCCTTTCTAGACAGTAACAGTAACCTAATAACAGTAGGTGCCCTCGGCCGCTGGTGGAGCAGGTCCTGATACATCAACTGTGGAGAGCCCACGCTGTGGTTAGGCATTTTGGGGAAGAGCAGACACCCAGCTAGAGTGGTCTTGCAACTACCCAGATACTGTCAAACTTAATTGAGGTAGAGAGGATGATTCTTTATTTGTAGAGAATCAAAAGTGGTACCACAATAGAGAAAAATACTAAGTAAGTGAGAGCCATATCTGTATCATAGAATCATAGAATCATAGAATCGTAAGGGTTGGAAAGGACCTTAAGATCATCTAGTTCCAACCCCCCTGCCATGGGCAGGGACACCTTGCCCTAAACCATGTGGCTCAAGGCTCTGTCCAACCTGGCCTTGAACACCGCCAGGGATGGAGCATCCACAACCTCCCTGGGCAACCCATTCCAGTGCTTCACCACCCTCACTGTAAAGAACTTCTTCCTTATATCTAATCTAAACTTCCTCTGTTTAAGTTTGAACCCATTATCCCTTGTCCTACCACTACAGTCCCTAAGGAAGAGTCCCTCCCCAGCATCCTTGTAGACCCCCTTCAGATACTGGAAGGCTGCTATGAGGTCACCACGCAGCCTTCTCTTCTCCAGGCTGAACAGCCCCAACTTTCTCAGCCTGTCTTCATATGGGAGGTGCTCCAGCCCTCTTATCATCCTCGTGGCCCTCCTCTGGACTCGCTCCAACAGCTCCATGTCCTTTTTATGTTGAGGACACCAGAACTGTACGCAGTACTCCAAGTGAAGTCTCACAAGAGCAGAGTAGAGGGGCAGGATCACCTCCTTCGACCTGCTGGTCACGCTTCTTTTGATGCAGCCCAGGATACGGTTGGCTTTCTGGGCTGCAAGCGCACACTGCCGGCTCATGTTAAGCTTCTCGTCAACCAACACCCCCAAGTCCTTTTCTGCAGGGCTGCTCTGAATCTCTTCTCTGCCCAGCCTGTAGCAGTGCCTGGGGTTGCCCCGACCCAGGTGTAGGACCTTGCACTTGGCTTGGTTAAACTTCATAAGGTTGGCATCGGCCCACCTCACAAGCGTGTCGAGGTCCCTCTGGATGGCATCCCTTCCCTCCAGCGTATCAACCGAACCACACAGCTTGGTGTCATCGGCAAACTTGCTGAGGGCGCACTCAATCCCACTGTCCATGTCACCGACAAAGATGTTGAACAGGACCGGTCCCAACACCGATCCCTGAGGGACACCACTCGTTACAGGTTTCCAACTGGACATCGTATCCATATGGAATTTTTGTTTCTTGCTCTGAGAAAAAGGCAGACTGCTAGATAAAAGATGGTCACCGTTCAAATGTCAAAATCTGTCTGTGGTATCTGTTTCTAAAAAAGGTAAACCCCAAAACCTTTTGTGCAGAATAAATACCTGATGTACCAAGTTTTCTACTAGTAGGTAATGATTGTTGGGGTTACTACATGGGTCCTGACTGAGGCAAAGAGATTAACAGTTAAGTCAGTGTTTTTCTACCATGAGAGAATATCTGCCAATCATTATCAAAAGAGAAGGGATCAGCAATAGTAGTACTCTGAAAGAGAGGAAAACAGTAATTTCTAATTATTATTCAACTCATTGACTGCTTACTCCAAAGCACATTTTGTTCAGAAGATAAATCTAGCTATGCTGTCAGGTTCCACTTGCCTTTGGGCTGGGGAGAGGATGATCCCTGAGGATTTCCTGCCAGTGCCCGTTGTGGTGCTGGAAGGAAGGGTGTTTCCCCTCTGCATCGAGTGCGCTCACAGACTGGTGAAGGGGCAGAGAGAACTGCGAGCGTTACATTGCATTATGTATTGTATGTCTATGAAGTATTTCAAAATCCCCCCAGCAGTAATGTTCAAATTCTTTCTGATGATTTGCGTATTAATTTCCTTCCTGTGATTATTTAATGTGTATATGCAGCCTATGTAGGTTTTTTCCTTCCCTTTTGCATGTGATGCTCTAGCAAAGGAAGACAGTAATAGTCTCCAGGGATATGTGCAGCTCTGTTCATATCTGAGGTATGAAGTCAACTCAAGACCATTTTGTTCTCATAAAATATACAGCACTGCAGTTTAATGGGTAATGGCATAAATGCCAAGATTTGATGGGCAGAACCATTTTCACTGGGAGACAAGAAAGACTATGAACACTCAGTGTTAGAGGGAGATCTGTAAAACCATATTTAAGCAGATCTTGCGCTATGGGGGTAGTGATTTTGCCTTATCTGAGTACGCTAACACCGGGCATGCTTAGCTATTATAAGCTAATAATACGTATGACTTGGGGTTTTTTAAGTACAAATGAGGAAGCTGATAGGTTTTACAGAAAGTAATTCCACTCCTTTAGACGTGTGTTCTTTTTCCTACTTTTTTTGTAGTGCTTTGCGTGATAAAGATGGTTTCCCTTCAGGTCGACAGGAACTGACTACATGTTTGCTCCTGCTTGAGCACATTGGTATGGAGGGCTGCTGAGCTGCTCCCGTTCCCACTGCACCTGGGGAAAACCAGTGGGGCAGGTGGCAGCTCCACATCATGTGCAGGTTATGGGTATGGGTATGCTCTGCTCTGCTCCCCACTTGGGCTCAAAGGCTCAAAACTTTGTGGGAGGGAAAGAAAAAAATACAAACCAAGGAAATTTGCAGAAGCTGAAGTCCTTTTGAGTGAAAAAAAAAAAACCCAAACCCAAACAAGCTGCCGGGCTGCTGTGCTGATTGCAGGTATCTGTCTGAGAGCCCAACCATATGTCAGGAACTCCAGTGCCCTTGAATCAAACCGTAGGGGTGAATTGAATGGATGTGTTGGTGCGCACAGAGTAGGAAAAGACCGAAAAAGGAGCGTTCTTTAGCAAGTAATTACCCGGGGCTTTCCTTATGCTTGCACAGCAACACAGGTGAGAACCCTTCACGGGATTTGAAGACCCGAGCTAAAACGGCTTGGTGTCGCCGGAGGGCTGGCTTTTAACGGAGAGGGGAGCCAGTGTGCGCGCAGCCGGCTCCAGGTGCGCGGGGAGAGGAGGGGACGGGGAGGGAAGGCGGGCAGCCTGCCTCTCTGCCTGGGAAACCCGGGGGGAACCCGCTCCACCGCCGCTTTGCTGTGCCTTTGGTCTTTTAATGTATATTATGTAATTGTTGGATGCGCGTCTTCCAACTCTGCGGTCCTCCAGCCCCGTTTATCCCATTGTCTAGCCAACAGAGAAGGTATTTCAGCATCTCCCCCCTCACACACACCCCCTCCTGGTGAAACTGTATTTCAAATTATTCTAAAATGAACCGCACTTTTGACGGACTGATTTGCGTCCGTCCACGGAATGCATTCACGTAGGAGTCCAGCCAGGCACGCTGAGGGCGATGGTATAATTATAATTAGTGGAAATGAGCTTGTTTTGCTCCCGCTTGGAAAACCGTGAAGTGTGTGGCACCGGGGGAATAGCGCGAGGGATGGGGGGCAGGCACCGGCCTCAGAGGGGGAAAAAAGGTGGGGGGGGGTAAAGAGCCGGAAGGGTAACCCCAACCCACAGAGCGCTATTTTTATTCCCCACCCCCCCATCTCCACCACCCGTTCCCCGGGGTGGGGCGGGAAGCCGCCGCCGGGGCCCGCGGCTCCCTCCCGGCCGCGCAGCCCGCAGTGCCGCGCCGCCGCTGCGGAGGGAGGCGGGCGGGGAGGGAGGGAGGGACGGACGTGGGGCGGGAGGAGGGAGGGAGGCGGGCAGGGAGGGAGGGAGAACGGGCGGGCAGGGGGAGCCGGGCTCCGCACGGCGCAGGCAGGGCAGGGCCGAGCAGAGCCGGGCCGAGCCGCGCCGCCGCCGCCGCCCGCCGTGCCCGAGCATGTCGGCGCGGGAGGCGGTGACCTACCTGCCGGAGAAGGGGCTGTACTGCCAGCGCCTGCCCGGCCGCCGGGCCCGCGGCGCGCCGCAGCCGCGCAAGGGGAAGCGCGCCGACACCATGGGCTTCTACGGTACCCTCAAGATGATCTTCTACAAAGTGAGTGGCTGCCCACCCATCCGCCCCGGCTACGCGCCCGCGGAGGCAGGGAAGCGGACAGGGAGGGAGAGAAGGCTGGGGGGGGCCGCGCATCTTGCGCGGTGCCACTCCGCGCCGGCGGAGACGTGCGGGAGGCGCGGGGCTGAGGCTGCGGTGTGCGGCCGGGGAGAGCTGCCAGCGCTCGGCGGCGGGTGGCGATGCGGAATACGGAATGCAGTTCGCTGCCCCTTTCATTATTTTATTTTTTTAATATACTGCAATCTCGATTATTTCGATAAGTAAACGTTGTCTAAAGGAGCGGTGTTTTCCTAGCGACAGATTAAATAGTGACGGGGGTGTTTGCTCGGCAGTTTCTGTTTTTCGGTTCCACAGACACCGTAGCGATGTCTAAATCTTGTCACCAGACGTCTCTGCTGTAGAGAAAGTTTTATCTTCTTCGTATGGTAAACGGCATTTATGACCATGTATTTACTTAGCACGTTCTGAGATGCTGGAAGTCTGGCGGTGCAGTGGATCCCATGAGAAAGTTCCCTGAAATACCTGAAAAAAAACCCAAACCAACCAAAAGAAAAGGGTGAAATCATTAGGCAGTGGAATAGGGAACTGCATATTGTTTTCTCTGCTACCGCACAAGAGTAAATCCCTACAGCTGCTCACTCTGCTGCAGGCTTCGTACTTATTTTAAGGTGTGCTTTTGGGAAACTGCATCTCCCTCTTGTGAGAAGCAGAAGAGGGATATGATGAGGATGGTAACCTCTCAGAAGGGCAGCCTAGAAATAAAAAATTCTCTTGAACAAGAAAAATCCTTTCTGAGAAGTCTATCATGAGACTGAAATTAATGCTCAAACATCGTATTTATGCTCCCAGTAATTTTGATGGCTCACTCGCCTAGCCCGGCAATGAAAGATGGTATCTATTATTTTTAAGGGATGCTCACATCTGGCTTTCCTGGGGGAAGCGCCGGGGGCTGCTCTTCCTGGGGCGTGAGGGGCGGCGAGGGTGAGGTTGGTGGTGGTTCAGCAGCGCTTGGGGCGGTTCTGGCTGAATGCTGCTCTGGTGAAATGCTGTGGAGTGTCCCATACGAGGCATGGGCAAGGAGAGACAGCCACAAGGCAAGCTCCTCTGGCTGCCTTGTAGCTGTTACGGTAAAAATGGGACCAGTTAATCGTAGTCAGCTTTCCTTTGTAATCGCTAATGAAGCAAAACACGAGATCTTCAGTGACTGTTTCTCGGGAAAGCCATAAAGGGATTTTAAAAGTAAAAGAGAAAAAAAAATCACAACAAAAGTATATGGACCAAAAGCTTTAGAGAATCCTATTGGGTTTTTGGTGTTTTGTTTTTAGGTAGGTAGGTTGATACAGTAAATGGTTAAAGAGCTATGGTAAAACATAACATTAAAAAAGATCAAATTGGTTGTCAGAAGGATGCCAACTTTTAAACTGTGTCTTACAGATGAGATTTTGAAAAAGGGAGCAAATGGTCAAACTAAAGTCTGAATTGTCGTACGAGTAGTTTCTGTATTTTGCAGCTCACAGTTGTAAACAGCAGCAGGCATTCTTCTGCCGGCTGAAGTGTTTTGGCGTATCACATCTTAAAAAAAGAAAACCAACAAAACCCTCAGGAATTGCATTTGGCACACGTATGTCTTGCTGAGTCCAAGAGCCTGTGGTTAAAGATTACCCAAATATGTAGAAAGTAATCTTTATTTGTCTGACCGGATAAATATGGCTTTCACTGGTCTCCATCTCTTCGGTAATTTTTGCAGACTGGCTTTCCCTTTTAGCAGCTGCCCTGCTCATTATTTCGGTTTGATCAAATCTAATTGCGGGTGACATTCAGGACTGAGGCGCAGTGGGTCTCATTCTTACCCTTCTTGTAGAAATGTCGGTTAATCCATCAGGCAGTTTAATAAATGTTTTCAAGATACAACTTTAATAAAAAGAGAAAAAACTGTATTTGATCTTTTTCTTTTCTTAGGCCCTAAAATGACTATTTGGTTTATAATGCAGACAAGCTGCCTAAAATTTAACCATTTCCATGAGAGACTTAGCAATGAACCTGAACACAAAGAATGAAGAGGTTCAGTTTAGTTCTTTCCCTCCCCTCCTGGGAGAATAGAGAGAGAACAGCTTAGTAAATAAATCAACACAGAGTTCTGCACGCTTTTTCACATTTGAAATTTGGAAATTAATGTAATTCCAACAGATTTTGAACACTAAACCAGTAATAACATATACATGCACTGTATAAAAGATGTATCAAATACTGTTGAAGCTAGGAACTAAAATGTTGCTTTAAATCATCTTCTGAGTGTCAACTTTGTTGAAATTTGATATTAAAGTAAAAGGTAAAAATGGATTAATTTTACAGAAGTACATGTAGGTTCAGCTGCTCATGTCACTAAATCCGTGTTGTTACTCTTTTCCCTCACCTTGCAGATGAAGAGAAAGTTGGACCATGGCTCCGAGGTCCGTTCTTTCTCTCTGGGAAAGAAACCCTGCAAAGTCTCAGAATACACAAGGTAATTAAATGCAATACGAGATCGCCGGATCCTGATTCTTGCATATATCCTGTGTTTCCAATTGCTAAGCCTGATTCATGGCTCACTTAATGTTAAAGCACTGTACAGCAAAGGAGGGGTGGTATCAGCATTCATATATTGCTTAGTTAATTTAAATGACATGAACTGAAGACAAGTTTTAATGAAGTAGCCAGACTTGCATTTCTTCAGTTGAGGTTTGTGTTTCATTCTAAATATAGCATGCCCATTTACTTAGAGACTTTTTGAGGGCTGAAGCATTCCTGGGAATAAAATCAGTCAGATTTTTAAAAAGGCACATAATGATAAACCCTTAGACTATTACAAACTGTGATCAAATGTATCACTTTGCTATGGTAACAGGAATAGGAGAATGGAAATTTATGTAGGCAGAGCAGACCATCTGATCTTAACAGGAACACACACGTACTTGTTATCCACAGTACTAAAGCATTAGGGGTTCTAGTCTGCTTCCTTACTACTCCTAAATGGTACCGTATCACCCAAACAACTGCTGCTGTTCCGGTCAGATGCTTTGCGGGCTAAAGCACTCCTAAACGTGAGCAGCAGTGGTAGAACAGGGCCCTGGGTGCACGCCTTACAACTGCAGTTCTTACCATGGAGTTGCCATAACAATCGTGCTCGGGTGTCACACTGCTTCCCAGCCTGTTTGAGTTTACACCGCGTCTTACGTTTATAACCTGTAAGAAGCATCAGCCCTCTCACAAGCATTGCGCTTGCATCTCCAGACTGTTTGGGGATGTTACTTCTTTTGAACACGCAGTAGTAGTGCTCAGTCACTGATGGCTCTTTAAAAGTAATTTGTGTTTTATTTCTCTTCCTTTAAGAGGTTTATCAGGTGATGAGTGAAAAGTTAGGACTGTGGGGAAACAGGTTCCAGGGTTGCTTTTCAAATATGTAAATGCTGCAGTAGAGGAAAACAGGCGATGTCTTATTGCTGAGAAGCATGTGTTGCAGCTTCCACATCCCCCTCGAGTCTCAAGTTGGTAGCTTCTCTGGGTTTCTAAATCAGTCTAATGGAAGAACACTCTTGTTGGCCACCAGTTCTTCAGGTGACAGACTGTTCTCTGCACTCCCGCAAGGGTAAACAGTTCAGGAACAAAGAAAGTATGTGTTTTGTCAAGTGTATCTGTCAGGTTCAGAGGAACCGCTGGACTTGTCCAGCTTCCACGGAAACCTGGCTGGCTGTTTCAGGGGAATGAAAACATACAGGAAAAATAAAGCATGAACACAAAATCTTGTGGTTTAATCTCAGGTCAAAGGAAAGAGGGTTTTAGATCCTGGTTTTGACTGAGAACCAGTTTACAGCAGAAATTGAAGTGTAACTTCTGCTGGGGCAGGCTCAGGGCTACATACTGCTCTGATCCAATATAAGTCAATTTTAAGAGCCTTATTTTGGACCTTAAGTTGTAGCACCTGTACAGAGATAAGATATCTCTCTACAGGTGCTGAGAATGAGTAAACTGAAAACCCAGATTTTATTTTAAGAATACTTTCAAATTAATCTGGTTTGGGTTTTGAGTTATTATTGGCATAAAAGAACCCTTAAATAACATCCGATCCTCTCTCTTTTAAGCTGTTTGATTGTATTTTATTTAAATAGCATTTAGGCAAACGATGCAGTTCTGTACCTGCTTGTTTTCCATTTTCCCTAGGATCAGACACTCTAAAACTGACAGGCCTGATGAACTTTCTTTGCATGTAACAGGTAAAGCCAGTAAACAAATGTCATTGAGAGGATCCTTCATCTGTGAAACAGTATTTTTATATCAGCTCTTATTACTCAGTAAAATCAGCAGTTAAAAATAAACCTGTTCAAACCAATCTTTTCTTTACCACTTAGGGTAAATGCTAGGACATGCTGTGATTGTCCTTCAGAACAAGGAAGACTGGAGCAAAATATTCGTAGAGTATGACGAGATAAATATTAAAATGAACTTACATTGTTTGAAGCTATTTCTGTAGCCACTGAAAAGTCAGTAAAACCCTGAAGCTCACATCTGCTTAAAAGCTGGATTTATCATACACAAAAGCAAAAGGTTTTTTGGAGTCCCACATTGTATTTAAAATTTTCATGCTTGTGCAAACACCACTGGAGTTCTGCATCTCCTGCGAGGGAACACAACTTTGATAGGCTGTGAATGAAGTACTTTACGTTATGTAAAAAAAAAAGAAAACCCAGTCAGCTGTATTTCTTTAGACTCCTACAATAGCAGCTTAATCCCAGCTCTTCTGAAAGCTCCATCCCGTATGAATGAGCTGGTTTTTAACATGTCAGAGTGAAAACATCAGACTGTAATTCAGAGAGCACCTTTGGCTCCTTTTCCCTTTTCACTTCACCCCCCCTCCTTTAACTCCTGTGTCACTCCAACAACATGAAAACTTTAAAAGACTGTATAGAGGATTTCAAAGCCCAATTCCAAACCACTAAGCTACTAGAACTGCTTGATATTACTAGTTCTTTGTCAACAAAATAAGAGCTAAAAATAGATACTTTTCCTCTTTGGTTATGAAGCAGCACTAGCACATTTTACATACAGGTGAGACTGAACTCTGGCTTGCTACATCACCATAAACATCAGAAGGCACCAACACAGCTCAAAAGGAAAGGAAATACTCTGGAAAGGAAAGGAATATACAAATCTGCATCTTCTGTGGCAACCTGCTGACCAATTAACAGAGTGGTAATTTTTCAGCCTTGAGAGGTGGTCCCCATTTTCCCCCTAGCTGGAGGATTAGCACTGCAGTGGTAGAAACTGATTTATGAAGGTGAGGGAACTGACCTCGTGAGTGACCAGCAGTACAATTTTTCATGTTGCTCCTTTTGCATGAAGTTAAGGAGTTTTAAGTAATAGTTGCAAATTCTGCACTAGATTTTTTTGTTCTTCAGTAGACTTCTAAATCTTCAATAACATTTTACATGTGACTGTCACTGTTTGTTTGTACCATAGTACTACGGGGCTGGTGCCATGCTCTGCCACACCTACTACTTTTGGGGACCTGAGGGCAGCCAATGGCCAGGGGCAGCAACGTCGCCGCATTACATCTGTGCAGCCACCGACGGGCCTTCAGGAATGGCTGAAAATGTTTCAGGTAACCAGTGCTTAGAGAAATAAACACCTGGAGCAGCTTGCCTCCATGATTTAACTGAAAGGTTGCTTCAGTAGAGCCAGTCCTCCTCATCCATTCCAGAATATCTCTGTGATTGATTTTGTGGACTGTTGCCAAAACAAATGGGGACCAACTTTTGAGGAACTGTTGTTCCCCGTTTCAGATAGTTACTGTAGGGACACACAAAAAATAACTGCTTTTTCTGGTTTCTTAACAAAATAACCCTTCCCATTTGATGCTTTCGCATCTTCTGCAAACTCTGTCCAACGTGTAGTGGCTGCTTCCATGGCCTCAAGCTAAGCTTTAGCACATGGTTTGCTTCAGCGCAGGTATAGCACTGAATTTGTCATAAGTCTGTTGCCTTCTAAGGATAGAAATAAAACTTTAGCAAAAATAGATTAAAAGGAAACTCAGTGTGTGTTTTTACTGATCTTTGTATATGGAATACGCTGTCAGCCAGTACGCATGCATACACAGTTGAAGGGAGCAGGGAAAAAAGTTTATTGCATCTTTCCAGCAGCCTTCAGCAATGCCTTAAAACTTAATCTGACAAAAGAAAAGGTGTGAAGGACAGTGCTATGGATCACTTGCACAGGTTGAAATTGAAATCTGTGTGGACACCAATCAGGTAGCACCTAAGTCAGATTTGTGTGTGTTAATACAAACACAGCTTGGAGCAGGCCTCTGCTCCTATTCCGTAACCCGTACTGTGGAGATCTCTTTACTGCACTGTTTTGCTGTTGTGTTTTTAGGAAGCAGGGATGAGTCCTAGTCATTGATTTGAAAAATGCCAATATTATGTCTTCCTATCATGATTAATAAACTGTTACTTCTAAAAACATTTTTAAAGGAGTAACTAACTAATACAGGCATTGTTTCCATTACTTTATCAGGCAAAGATAGGAGCAGTATTGTAGATACAGTAGCGAGCATACAATTTTGCAGGCAGAAGCATGCTTTTGGCTTGATTCATGCTGCCACAGAATACCATTGATCTCAATCACTGTCAGTTTTGAACATTAAAATAATAATGCAGAACTCCTTCATTCTTTATTTTTACACAGCCTTCTTAAAACAGTAGAAGTTTGGAATTAAGATATTCTTGTACACATCATTCAGTTTCTTAAAAATATTCACATTTAATTATTATGGTGTATCTAAGACTGTTCATATAAATATGTCTTTTTTTAACTCCTAAGAATCATATTTGGATTGTATTTTGTATATATGATAACATTAATACTACATTGTATTTTAACATTTTGTAAGATAACAGCCTTTGTACTAGCAAAAGCTATTTTTAGCTACAATAGTTATCTGCAATTTACAATGTGTATCTTCTTGCATAAGATTGCTAGTTATCAATATTTTTTAAACAAAGATTATGAAAGGTTGAAATGTTTTGAGAGAGTGGTGCCAACATGCTTGACAGTAAAAGCAATGATATTGGCTGTTTGGTCAGGATAAGGAAAAGAAGTCTATAAGCCCATGGAAATTCTGCCTATAGTTCAGTTGTTATTATCTTAGGGTCCTAAATTTGGGGTTAGTAATGTAGAAACCATACTGTAATAAACATATGATTAGATACTTTTGACTTTTCAAAATACTTGGTTGCAGTACTAAGTGCCTAAACGCTGATCTGTACTCTTGAGAGAGAGGCCTTTCTCATAACTGAGGATCACTGAGTAACACTTGCTGGTCACTTCTGTCACTGGCAGTTTTTATTGTATTCACAGAAGAGAGTCCCTTGCTTCAGAACCAAAAGCTTTCAGTCATGTAGCTGTACCACAATGTTACATCTCCTTGGCTAATGCCAAGGCACCTCGTTTTCTGTGTGCTTATTTTCCACGTGAGTTTTATGAAAGGGGCAAGTCTTAAACAGTCAAAAGATAAAAGCACATTCTTAAAGTAAGGGAGGTTGCTCTGCCCAAAGGGCAGAATTAAATGGCACATGTAGAATCTTTCTTGCAATACAAAGTTTTTGCTGTAGAGAAAGAGAAATGGGAGCGCTTTCTTCATTACGTACAGTATGCCAGCTAGGGTGCTTAATAGCACCATCTTATTTTATATGAAAGTATACTTCCAATTAATTTTAAAGTTAAATTTCCAGGGGCACGTTAGCTGGACACATACTGTTTCAAGGTAGAACTGTAGTTTGGCATAGGAGCGAGCAGTAACAAGTGATACTCAGTTATTTGGAGGTCTCTCACTTGTACATTGGCCTTCAATCATTCTATGTTATCTTTTAAAATTAAAAAGCAAGACCACTCTTCAGATATTAAGAAAACTTCAGATGGTCTTGAAAGGTTTTTAAAAAATTTATCTTTTATATGTTTATCTTTTGCTGTTCTAAGACTTTCATTTTTAAAGTGACAAAATAATTCAGAAACAGTTGAAAGTGTAGTTGCACTTTTCCTTTAAAAATGAAGATGTATATTGATTTCAATGAAATGTTAGTCTGGAAAGAAAAGTAGAAAAGCATTTTAATAGGTTCAAACCATTTAATTTCTTAAAGGCCCATTTAGTTTTTCTGTTTCACAGTGGCTGTTGGCTTCAGGTCTTTTTAATGTCCACTATAGGATCTTTTAAACTCAGTGCCCAGGTATATCTTTTTGAGGGCTTTTATTTTACAAATAAACAGGATAGTATTTTTTTTTAAATCACCAAATTGCTTGGCATAAGGGGGGGAAAAATCAGTTGCATGCTAAGCTCAGTCAGAGATAGTACTGCTTTAAATATAATAAGTTCTCTCTTCATTTTTTCTATTTCACATACTTAGAGCGTTGGGTTTTATTTAAGTAATGTGATAAAAAAAATATGTTTCTTGGAATATTGATGTTGAAAAGTTGTTCCATACACAGCAACTACAGGCAATCACTTTGAGTAACTAGTGAATGCTATTATTTTACCTACAGTTGGAAGCATTCTTTTTCTCAGCAGTTTAGATAATGTCCAAAATGCTTTTGCCATTTCTGGCTGGCAAGAGTACCGTTCCTTGCTTTTACATAAGTAGTTGGCTAAGCCATCTAAATCCAAATTGCTTTCCATTCTCCATTTCTTACTCTTCCAGAGATGCTCATCAATGCATAAATGTGCGACTGAGCAGTCCACCTCTTACGTGAAGCAGGCAGTAAAGATTGTGTCATAACCATCATTGCGGTGTTTGCTGTTCTGTATCTCGTGGGGCCAGGTCAAGGGTTTGGTGTTTCTGTACAGCCTCCCTGCATAGAATGGGAGAGATTCACACTACAACTACGTGCCTCTTTTGGCTGTATCACCATTAGCAGTTTGGTTCAGAGGAACGGTGCAGACTTAAAGTAGACCTCCTGAACATCCCTGCTTATTTCCCATTGCTTTAGGTCTCAGGGCAGTTTCCATACACACAAACTCCTTTCAGAAGAAACTCTACATTGTCCAACCCATAGTCAGGACATGTGAGTCTGAACCAGTCACTGCTCCTCTAGAGAGGTTCATGTCTCATGTGGTGCGGATGTTAAGCCCAAGGGACTAGGCTAGGTCTTAAGAGATGGGTTGATGTGGGGGCTTCAGCACCAGCTGCTCCCAAACCTCCCCTGTTGTGACAAACTGGTTGCTGATGTAGATGGTGTTTCTTTCAGTGGATTTTGCTTCTGTGCTATTTTTATCTGGATTGAGATACCTTTAAGGTAGAGGATGGCAGGGTTCTCAGGAAGAGCTGGGGACAGGCAGCCTCCAGAAGAGCCTTTCCTCCAGGTCTCTGTAATAACAGACCTCCACTGACAGAACTCAGTAACGGAGAACAGCACGCTGAAATGAAACCCTTTAAAATAGGTGTTCTAAATATACTTATCATAGAAAAAGCATGTAATTGCTACAAACTGTAATTGTACAAATTGGAGCTAACAGATGAGAGCTGTGCAATAGGAAAGCATAGGTCATGGAAGAGTAGGGGTGCAGAAGGAGGAGGTGATGAAAGGATAGGTGGCAGGTCAGACAGGAGGGATGAGGTGGAAGTTGTAGAAGCAGCAAAGTTGTTGTTCATATTGATAATAAAGTTTTGCATGCCTGAAAAGAAAGGAAGGATTATTTAACCATAATAGCAAAGGGGAAGAGGAGGGGATGGGTAGTGCCATGGTTGCAGCAACTGCACAATGGAATGAAGAAATTGTATGAACCAGCCAAAGAGCCTTGGCTGACAAGTAAACATCTCCCTGAATAAACGTGAGGGAAGAGCGCTACGTGCCTCACAAGTGTCTGCTCATCTGCAATGTTTGAAACTTTGCAAACTGTTTGGCACACATTTACTTTCTTTTTTTCCTCTTCCACAGCATTCATTCACTGTTGTTTCTCATTGAAGCCACAAAGGTGTTTCTTGCCCTCTGCTCCATGTGCTAGATGCATATTTTTTTTTTTGCAAACGGATCAAGCCATGGGACCCAGAAACAGTAATTTACTAGTCTTGCCTTCGTTAACACAAACAGTTGTATTCATCTGGCAAGGCTACATCCCAATTTTCCATGCCAAGCATTTCCCTCAGAGACCCCTTACCGACTATAGCTGGAGGTTTGTTTGCTTAAGTGAAAGACTAAGGGGACAATGTCCTAGAGAAAATATTTCGTAGCAGCTGATTGTTGAAAAAGAGCCTTAGGAAGCTGCCTGTAGCCACCCCCTAATGATGAATGGGCAGATGAAAGAGGATACTGCTTTTATTCATTAGCATCTCTTCCCCATTTTTGAATGTTTTCCCTTTTCTGTTCAGATCTGTATTTTATTTTAAACCCAGAGATGTCTGAGAGTTACAGATGAAGATAGCACACAGTGAAATTATTAATCAATAACATGTTCATAACTGCGAGCAGTGTTTGCCACTGCAAAAAACAATGCTCTTCAGGTTGAGTTGTTCTAATTTAATAAATGTCGCTGCTTATAAATTAAGGGAAGACTGACCTTGGAAATTTATATTATAAAGAAGTAGCACAGGTATTACTTTCCCTTTTTTAAAATTCTCTTAAATTCAAACACAGCTGACAGATGAGATTATAGATTGCAAACGTTTGTACCTAACACCAGCTAAGCTCTGGGTTAATGAAACAAACAGCAGTGGGAAAGTTGGTGAGATAAACAGCTCTACAGTGCATGATTTATGGAGAGCCGCTCTGTGAGGCAAATGTTTCTATTGAAAGAAATTTATAATAAAAGCTGTTTATAACAGCACTGCCGCAATTTATGCTGAGACATTCTTGTTTCTTTTTAATATTCTGAGGTATTGGATATGAAAGAAAACTGTCATCTCAGATGGTGACAGTCTGCACACTCACATGGATGGGGAATATTTTCTTGCCCACTTAGACCATTTTACAGTTGCCAACAGTGTGCAGAAAGGCTCAGGCCATAGGAACTTCCTTTCCCCTCCATTCCTCTGTTAGGGTGGGCTATAGGGTGGCTATATCTGTCCACGCATTTGCTGTGGAGCGAGAGCATGTAGCTGGGATGCGCAAGCAGCTACACACTCCCTGCCTGCTCACAGCCACCCCAGCAGGTGCTTGCTCTGTCATTAGGGTAGCTCAAAGCTGCTTTCACTGCCCTGCTGGAATGGGGTCACCTGCTTGAGCAAGTCCAGAGAAGGGCCACGGAGATGATCTGAGGGCTGGAGCACCTCCGATACGAAGACAGGCTGAGAGAGTTGGGGTTATTCAGCCTGGAGAAGAGAAGGTTCTGTGGAGACCTTAGAGCAGCCTTCTAGTATCTAAAAGGGGCCTATAAGAATGCTGGAGAGGGACTTTTTACAAGGGCATGTAGTGACAGGACAGGGGGGAATGGCTTTAAACTGACAGAGGGGAAAGTTAGATTAGACATTAGAAAAAATCCTTTACTGTGAGGGTGGTGGGACACTGGCACAGGTTGCCCAGAGAAGCTGTGGCTGCCCCATCCCTGGCAGTGTTCAAGACCAGGTTGGACACAGGGGCTTGGAGCAACCTGCTCTAGTGGAAGGTGTCCCTGCCCGGGGCAGGGGGGTTGGAACTGGATGAGCTTTCAGGTCCATTCCAACCCAAACCATTCTATGATTCTGTGAAAGTCGGATGGGTCATTGTGTGTGCAAATGACACTTCTCCTGACATTCAGAGTATTTTGTCATTTTGATTAGAGAGAAATGATGCAACATGATGATCTTTCTACATAAGTAAAGCCAGCTATTTATCTGCTTGGTGTTTGCTTTCAAAAATTCTGCCTTCTCCTTCACTTGCCTCAGCGTTCTGCAGAAACTTCACAATATACGAACATTGTAGTATTGTGGAGACCAGAGCTGATTGTCAGAATCAAAGCCAGAGAACAGAAGTTTAGAGCATGAGCAACAAAGGTCCTGAGATACATGGCAGATTAATACAGAAATCTTAATTGTAAGGTATCTTGCCTTTTTTCTTTTTCATTTCAGTTAGCCTCTTACCATAACTACAATATCATTTGTATGTGCTAATTTACTTGTAAATGTCACTCTAGAAGACATGCAAGAGTATGAATGTGAATCTGCTTTCAAAAAATGTTATGTCTCATTTTCTCTCTAAGGCTTTATTCATGCTCTAATTCTGTTGCTACATCACTTAGTGGTGGCTGTTGTTTTTTCCTGTAGAAATTGGTTTTTTCTTTAAGTTGTTTTCACATAGCAAATCAAAACTTTTTGATGAGCACAGATGAGTTTAAGACTTGCTTTTCATAAATGCAGTATATTGTCATTAATTTTTTTTCTACAAATGCTGCTGCTGATCTGCTCTGCTCTCAGATGAGTGCCTTATTAACATCTTCACATTTTATGGTGCCCATTAGTAAAAATGTGAAGTAAGAAAATTACCAATCGAAATTCCCTGTTTATTCAAGTGTAAATTGATACTTACAAAATACACGTTGGTTTATAGCCAGGATTCTGAAATTACAGCATTGTCACTTAGGGACACAGCATAGTAATAAGCAGGCAGTAAGCTAATGTACTTCTAGAGAAAGTTTCTTTTTCCTCTCGTTTCATTTAAACTTTTTGGCCTAGCAGGTAAAACAGAAAGGTTAGAAGTTGTCATCTCACTGAATGCACAGTGGAGAGAGACGGAGAGGGAATGTGTTCTATTGCAACCCCTTCATTGTCAGTAATGCATGTGTAGATTTCATCAACTTCAAAAGAAGCTTAATTAATTTAATTATTATTATTAAATATTATTATCTGTTTAATTGCTAATCTGTATCTGTGTGTATAACAAATCCTTTCTTAGCTTATGAATCAATGCAGTAATTTTGAATATTCTGTGTTGATGAGCTTCTCATTTTTGTGTAATTAACATGAGCATTTATCTTCCTGGCTTTTTTATATGCTTGTCTATAGGTCGATGAGGAAACTTAACTTGCCTTCTTGGCAAAGCGACAGCACTTACTAATATAAACCAAACTAGTGTGTTAAACTGACCTTATTGTTTCTTTCTTTTTTTTTTTTCCTTGCAGAGCTGGAGTGGACCAGAGAAATTACTTGCTTTAGATGAACTCATTGATAGTTGTGAACCAACACAAGTAAAACACATGATGCAAGTGATAGAGCCCCAGTTCCAAAGAGACTTCATTTCCTTGCTCCCAAAAGAGGTGAGAAATACAGTTTAATGCCAGACAATGCAGTGCATCAGCTGCCACCTTTTAAAAACTTCCTTGCTAATTATGGCACTCAGATTTGCCGGTGTAGCGATCTAAACTGGTGTTAGAGATCCACAGTTTGGTACACTGTTGTAACATGGCTACTGCAATTTCAGATGACCATACTTTTACCTCTTGATAGGCATTTAGATACCTGGAAATACAAAATAACCTGGAAATACCTTTGAACGAAATCCCAGTAGCTTTAAAAATACCTCTGTATCTTAATTGGGCTGATTGTGCTTTTTTCTTTTTGAGAACTAAATCTGTTAGTGCATGCACACACAAGCATTTCCTCTGGATGCAAGACCTTTTGCACATTGTTCTGTAAGCGTGTTACTGTTTAATGCTTTAAGTGGTGGTGAGGGGGTTTGTTAGTATTATCTTTAAATTTATTTTAAACAAACCGAGCCCTAAAATCTCTACCAAAAAAACCAAAAGTAAACCCAGAAGAGCACTTCTCACCAAGGATAAAGGCAAACCCTAATTAAGCAGATGTGTTACAGTAAATCTGTTACTGCAAATGAGGTCACGTAGTATCAGGTTAAAGAGAAACTAAAATTTAGATTTCAGCGTGTGTCACTAAATGATGTCCGCAGAATAGTAATTCTTTATGTCCTCACAACTAGAACATGAGGATAGATATGAAAGTTTGCAAACGCAGTTTGCTACAATTATTAAATGAATGTATTTAATTTTGAAATGGTAGTTCTAGCTTTGATTGATTGTAGGGAATTGGAAATTGGTTTGTTACTTGGAATGGGAGAAAGTGTATTTTCTTTTTCCAGATCTACTGCATGTTGGGTTTTCCATGTGGAAATTTTCGTAAGGGCTGAAGTCTTTGTAAGTCTTCAGTTACTAACAGGTTACAAAGGAAGTTCTGAAAAGATATTCTGGTGCTAGTATTTGGTTGCTGTCTTTGACATAGTCTTATTACCAGAAGTCTGTTCTGTATCTCTGTTTCTTGACATTTTTTCTGGTATATGTCCTATTTTTGAATACTTAGATGTGTAAGACCCTTCTTACCTTTTATATGCTGTCATATCTTCACGAATCAGGGGGTGTCACAGCCTTCCCTTGCTGGTTGGCATTTGTAAGGGTTGGAAGCAATTTACACAACAAGTATTAACTTAGGACACATGACATGAAATTAGTATTTACAGAAGCACTTCGTGTTGCAGCCTCCTTCATAAATGGGAAGGACGCAGGGGGAGGAGAAGAGTTCAGGAAGACCTCTGCATGGTTGCCATGTTTCTAGAGAAGCTGCCCAAACTAGCCTTAGTTCAGAGGTGGAAGAAGGCAGCCAGGCCTCATACTTTGAGAAAACAGAAGATGCTTTGTCACTTCTGCATCTATGAAAGCTGAAAATTTAATACAGAATTGATAACTGTAACTCAGGTGTCTTTGTGTGATGTAGTGGCAAAACTAATTCAAGTACAAGCAGTGATCTAGTTAGGCTGTAACTGATGATCATGTATTTATTTCAGTTTTAGGAATTTCTTCACAGAAAAGGTAAGCTATTTAGCTGTAAAACTTTCATTCTCACTTACATTTCTTGACTCCATTGTAAGTTACTTGTGTTTAGTTTGTTTATTTTTAGTGTTTTTACTTGACCCCAGAATATTGTCAGGTGCATAGTAGCTGCATGAAAGGCTGGCTTCACCAGTGAAGCTGGCTTAAATAATCTTTGCTTCCTAACCCTCCGTCACTGTCACCAAAATGAACCAAGTTAAACAAAAAACCCCATTGAGCTAACTCCACCATCTCCTCTCCTTTTTGAAGCTCATTCTTCACCCTGATCTCCTAAGTGATGCTGTCCCCAGCTGCAGATGCCGGCTGCAGCAGGGGGTGACGAACTGAGCTGTGGGGGCAAGAACAAGTTGCTGGGGTCAGTAATTCTGCAAACAGGCTTCCCTGTCAAAGCCAGCATCCTGGGAAAACATGCTCCCTTGAGTTGTCGCTCCGCGTTAACATCTGTAGTTACCTGCAGTGCCATTGGATGCAAACCAGGAGGAGAAGATGATTTGGACAGGAGAGCTTTCCTTCGAAAACGTTTTCAGCAATGCAAGGACAGTAACTTAATAGCTGAATAACCAAGAAAATGTTTGCTTTCCTCCTGAGAAAGCATGCAATCTAAACAATTAATCTGAAATGAATACTCCTGCTTTCTTGCTGAGACTTTAGAAATAATTATTGAAATTACTTGTTTGTGAAAACCAGGTCTAGAAAGCAACAGATTAGGAGTTTAGCTGAAATCAGCCATTTTTCTTGGTGCTCTGTGTGTGTGTGAAGGAAAAGGCAAGAGACTGTTTATTATTGGGTATTATTAACGCTCCAGCGGAGAGTAGTCCTAAATACAGTGGAGTCAAAGGTCAGATCTTTGCCACCTGAAGTTTTCTTAGAACTAGATCTATGAGCTGAGACAAAGGGACATCATCTTCCATGCACTGCTAATCTTAAAGTCAACTGTGGGCTGTGTTGACCCTTGATGACAATTTAGATAAATACAGTCTAAAATAAATGTCACCCATATGTAACTTGTTAAAGAATCAGTTGGCTCACAGGTTTTAATTAACACCATCTTAGCAAGCATCCACATCTGTATAGACAGGACACGTGATATTCAGACAAACTCTGCTGTCAGTTAAGGAACATCCATCAGAAATGGAAAGGACTATCTGATGCGTGTTAGGAAACACCACTTACTAAATAATTTTATGTGCCAGGAGTTAAGACAAAAAGTCTCAAAGGATGGGTACAGTTGCTCTTGTAATAGAGAGCCTTACACCTGATCCTAAATGCTGACTCCCTGAGTAGGGACAGAAGAAAGATTCCTCAGGTTTAAGACCCAGGGTGTATATGGGATCTAATGCATAACTTAAGACACAGGTCCCTCAAATGCGGAGTCCTACGTGCTCAACATGAGCTGCAGGTGATGACCTGCAAACAAGGTGTGTGTGTGTGGTCAGAATGCAAACAGTTCTGGCATACTGAATTTTTATTTCCTTCTCGGTCACTGGCTGGTCTAGATTACTGAAAGTAAATGTTTCTCACATAATAAGGTCAAAAATCTGCTGAGGTCAACATCCTATCGTTATGGCTTCCTTATTGAATTCCAGTGTGTGCTGCATTGAAGGGCAGATTCTGTTTATATGCATCATAACTTGAGCTAAAAATTAAATACAAAATCCTAAACACAGAAAGATATGTCAAGCAGAAGCAAAACCTGTCAGTGAAATCAGATCATCCAGTTTTACATCCTATTAGTTAATGACAAAGACCCCGCTGTTTCAGCATGCAAGTAGTTCTCTGCATCCCTTTTTATCAGTATTGGTGTTTCTGCAGAGTTTTTAGCCATGGAAGGGACTTCCCTGATCTTACACTTTCATTCTTCATGACTGCAGACATACATTGTCGCTGTCAAGTAGAAAAGCTCTATTTGGTCATCCTACCTTTAATGATAGCTATCCCTGTGTTTTGGATTGTGTTTTAGATGCCCCTGCCCCATTTAAGACTTTGGTACATCTTGAGATATTTGTGTAGATTTTGGGGAGTTTGTCGTGGGCATTACATGGCTTAGCTCAGTCAGCTCTCCCAATAACCTTTAATCCTGTCACACGGAAAAGTTCATCTTTTGTTTTTCTTCTGGTGCTTGTTGGGATCTCCCATATGTTTTTGGTAATGTCACGAGTACAGTACTGAAGTGATGCTTCAGTCCTCCTGCATCCCAGTCCCCAAACCCCCTGTAGCACTGCTCAGGGGTGCATTTGTGCTCAGGTCAGGAAATGAGGGGGAGGTAATGCTGCGCTTCCTACAGCTGCACTGTGCTTCTGAATGTGGGTGCAGGTAGCTGTTATTTTTCCTGTAATTAGGCTCTTACTGACTGACGTTACTCATCAGACTGCACTTTCCTATTTGCTCACATGGTCAGTGTTGTGTTTTCTAGTTAAACTCTCAGAATAACTTCTGGTATACTTGTTAGCTAAAATAACATTATTTTAGCAATAATTCTGTTAATGCTTCAAAGTAATTTGGATTACATTTGAAAAAAAGATAATAGTGATTTCAGGTGACATCTACATTCTTGCAAATACAAGAATCATTTCTAGTGTGATCTGTATGGATCCAGTTACTTCAGATGATTTTACACTTCCATGTGCCCACCGGAATAAACTGTAGCTCTGTTACGGTTCTGAGACTGTTTAATAATTTATCATTTCAATTTTCTGTATTTCAGCCCCTGATGTGTGATCATACTTGCAGTAGTTCACTTTTTCTTCCAAAAGCAAGGCAGAAAATACACTTTCTCTCTCTTTTTCACAGCTGGCACTGTATGTGCTGTCATTCCTGGAACCCAGGGACCTTCTGCAGGCAGCCCAGACATGTCGTTACTGGAGAATTCTGGCTGAAGATAATCTTCTCTGGAGAGAGAAATGCAAAGAGGAGGGTAAGGCTGAGCAACAAGATGGATGTAATGGTCAAAGTGTTGCTGTCATAGAAAGTGCAGTTCATTTACATAACCATAAAGTTATATGAAGGCAATTGGTGTGATTTTAAATTTACTGCTATTGATGCTTTGAGCTACCTGGTACAGATCTCTGTTGAAAGTAGGAAGCAGAAATAATCCATGGAGTACTAGAAGTGAAATTAGAATTCATTTTGAGGATCCTATGTATAAAGTATACTAGGTGCATGTTTTAAAAATAGAAATATTTTTGCTTTTTAAGGGTTATTTATATTCAAAATATAACCAAAGCAAGTAAGAGCCAAGATGTAAAAAAAAGCTAGGAGTATAGTCTTGCAGTTTGTACATAACATGGAGGACAAACTGTGCTGGTGGTTGGGATGCTGTAATTTCATGTTGTTTGTAGAGAAATTAACAGAGAAATGGCACACGGCGGGGGAAAAAGGTGTTGACTTCACAGTTTAGTAAGAGACACACAGTTCATAAGCCTGCTCGGTATTGCCTGCTTGTGCCAGATTAGGGTGGTTCAGCAGTAGTAGGAATGGGCAAGAAAAGGCTCCTAGGAGAGTAACCAGGTATTTGAGCCCAGGAAGAATGTAAGCTTTTATTTTTAAGGAGAATTAATTACCTGAACAAGGAGTCTGTTCTGGCGGCAGAGCACATGTATGGGATCGCAGAGCAGTACCCTTCTTGGACAAAGGCAAATTTAGGGACTGTCCAGGCTGCATCAGAGTATGGGGGCAAGAACTTGTGAGAGGTCAATGCAAAGGCTTTAAAGACCATGACAGTGTGAATGTAGGTGGTTATTTGTAAAGGCATCTAAATCAATTAATTTTACTTTGCAATGGAAACCAGGTGTCTAACCTCTTAAATCTCTAAAGATTCTTCTCTTAACACTTTTCAGTGAAAATGCATTAGGAGGACAGAATGAGGGAAAAGGAGAAGGTTAAGAGGGGAACAAGCCTGCATTTGTGAGCTTAAAAGTAATAATAAATATGGGCAGGCATGAGAGCACAGGCAAACACCACAGTGTTGTAGGCTGGTTAGACTCAGTGAGGTAGGTGCTCAGTCACATGAAGGAACTGTTAATTCCAGGCTTGCAGATGGGGACACCAGAGAAGGGGCCAAAGGCAGAAGAGTGAAATCCACATACTGGCAGAAGACAAGACTCTTGGTAGTAATGAGATGCAGCGGAGAGAGTTGCTCTGTGGAGGAGAAAAGAGAGAGATGAGTGAGAGAACTGTAAGAAAAAAAAGTCTCTGTAGTAGCGAGGCTAAAAGAACGCACTGCTGCCTACATGTCAGTTCAGAAAGGACAGAGCTGGACTTAAATTCCAGCCGGGAGAGAGGACAATGCCAGAAGCACACAGCCTTTCAAATCAAGAAAAGAATTAAAAGCTCACTAATACCAAGACTCATAGTGAACTCAAAGGCAGTGAAGATGGGTGGCCGCAGACAGAAAGGTTTACTTTCAGAAGGGTTCCAAAACAAGCGTACGAGCCGTTATGGTGTTTGTTGGGCAACACCCATTTGAAAAAGGCAGTATCCTGCTACACTGCCTCAGAAAGGGGGATCCAGAACCGAGCTGGTAGGTTGCCAGCAAGGAATGATAAACTGGAGCATTTCTAGCCATGATTACAGTAATGATTAAGCTTAAACAACAAGGAAAGATGTAGTATGAAGGGCTGAGGAGCAGGATGGTGTTGCTGACACACAGGGCAAATATCAGCGTGCAGGAGGTTGGTATGTCACTGCAGTATGGAATGAAGCCTTGGGAGGAAGAGAAGTTGTTTTCTTTGGGGTGGCCTCATCTCTCCTCCTTCCCCCCTTTGTTAAAATTTGTTTTAGGTATTGATGAACCATTACATATCAAGAGGAGGAAAGTAATAAAACCAGGCTTCATACACAGTCCGTGGAAAAGCGCCTACATTAGACAGCACAGGATTGATACCAACTGGCGGCGAGGAGAACTTAAATCCCCTAAGGTGAGTTTCTGAGCTGTGTGCGTGGTGCCACGAACAAAGTGGGATCAACTCATAGGTTTGCCTTGGGGTTTTCTGTTTTGTTTCCTTTGGACAAGCCAGACTATGCATGCACAAAAAGCAATTTTTGTTACAGAAAAAAAAATCAACTTTGTATTTTAGCTTACCCTGGGTTTAAATTAATTTCTGGGCACCACATTAGCAAATGGAAACATGACTCTTAATACAGCAGAGTTCTTTCACTGCTGTTTGAAAAATTCCTGTATAAGGTAATGAATTCCTATAAATATGCCAGTCTCTGAGACAGATAATCTCAGAAACTTGATGGGACATACTTATATTTAAACATGCACACACATATGTAATATATATAAATACTTATATATGTATATATTTGTAGAGCTGGGCCATGTCTCAACATAAAAATGCTCCACAGCTATTGTGTGATCATTTCATGTTTTATTTTTATACATCATATTCTAAATTGAGCAGCACAAGACAATAACTTCATTCCATGTTAAGATTTTTAAGCATCTGATCAAACCTGGTATTGAATAAGCAGTGAGAACTGTGAGGGAAACCCACATTCCTTGCCTCTGAAGGTTTTAGATCTGCCTGTTTTTTGCTGAGGACTGTACAACAAAATAATAAAATCAGAACAAAAAGATTCCCCTGGAAAACCCATGGCTCTTGCCTGCTGTTTATTTGTCCGTGACTTATGTACATCTCTGGCAACGGCTCTCTGTTTCTTGCCTTGATATGCCACATCAAGTTATCTTGGAATTATTATGAAAATTACAGCCTCAGGCATTATCCAAATGCCCATTTCACATCATCGATGAACATCTTGAAAAGTGTTCAGAGAACTTAAATAAAAAATTCCTCATCCTGTGTGTTCTGATAAGGGTTCTTCTTGCTGTATTGCAGTAAAATATACTGTAAATTGCAGTTTTTCCCAAATCAAGCAATGAAAATCACACCTCTCTAAAGCAACATTCCAATCCCCATTGCCAGCACAGTAAATTAGTGCTTTTGTTTGTGTTTAATTGAGTTAACGGTTTTCTAGTTTTTGACTTAGTGCTGCCTGGCATTTAATAGATTACAATGCTTGGCTGGGAAGGAAAAAAAGTAGATATAGTCAGTCTTGACCACTGCAATACAAGTATGCAGCAAATACCACAGCCCCATCCTTTTTGTTCCAAGATTGAAAGAACTCTTCAAAGGTAAAAGTAACTCAGCTGAAAAATAAAGAGATGGAATAACTGCAGGGGAATTGGGCAATGTCCAGGTACTAATTCAGCCTACTTTTATTAGTGATTTTTCCTGGTACTCTTAGGAGGCTTGCAGTAATGGTGGCGCGCTTGCTAAGCAATGCAGTATCACTCCATGAGAGAAGGAAAATACCTTCTTTGGTCCCAGCTGGTGGCAAATTAGACTTGACACATGGGACTAAGGGGCCTTATTATTACTGAAGCAACTCTAGCATTTTATAATTCATGAATGGGGAGAGCACTTTGTTCCTCCTGCTTCTCTCTAACCTCCTGTGTTAAGTTGTGACTGTACCTTTTCATGTTCTTTATCGCCAGGTGCTCAAGGGCCATGATGACCATGTGATCACATGCCTTCAGTTCTGCGGGAACCGAATAGTGAGCGGCTCTGACGACAACACGCTGAAAGTGTGGTCAGCGGTTACAGGCAAGGTAAGCCGGTTAGTGTGCTCAGTTCCTCAGGAAATGAGCCGCAGGTAGAGCACTGGTATGGCAAAAATGCTGCTGCGCCATCAGAGCATGCTGCAGGGTGGTCTTCAGTGCTGTCTGGTGCAAGCATTGGAAAAAGTACCGGTAAACATTTAGGTCATATTTTCCTACACAGAAACTAGTCTAGTTTGAAAAAAGTCACCTTGATGTGAAATTGCCATGCTGCTCATGTTACTGTTGGCATAGATCCTTGTTCTCCTGGATATTCTTGCCGAGTCGTTTGTGACATGGATTCTAAAGAATTCCGACAGATACGTTACTTCATCTTCCTTAAAGCTTAATTTAGCCTGCTTTTCCCCCTCTGGATCTCCCTTTCTCACTTGTCTCCCAGCATTCTTTCTGTTGTTTTCAAGTTACTGAAATGGACTGTTCACCTTACTGGCTCTGATTTCAAACACACAATTTGTTTTTCTTTCTAAGCTACTATATTGCTGAGCCACCAAAAAAAAAAAAAAAACCAAAACCTAGTAACTTGCTTTAGGTTTAAATATTTCCTATTAAATTAGATCCAGCTCAGGCAAGAATTTAATAAGCTTCAATAATTTAATTTTGGCTCAGGGAAGCAAAACAATATGTGCAATCAAAAAGACAGTACTGAACATTTCACTCATGTTAGAACATCGCAGCCAGCTACTCAGCACACAGTATTTTTGGTTTAAGGTGACTGGCTGACCATGCTCCAAGGATACAGAAACGGCCTCGGGGAAACAGTACTTTTTCTTTCTAGACTTGTATTGTATGTACTTAGCTTTGTTTTAATGCCATAGTTAGGTGAACAACAGGACAGCTATTGAGGATGTAACATGTTTAAGATGTAAAAGGTATCCACTTTATCACAGTGGAAGCTGAATGTGTTAAACATTTGTCTTTGCATGCCTAGAAGATCCTTGACAGGACTGTAAATACTACTGTGGGGAAGAATAAAATTAAAAGCCATGGGCAGCCTCACCCTGCCTCTGTTGGCTTCCCTGCAACAAACTGTCTAATGAAGGAACCCATTTTGAAATTTACATTTTTTAATTGAAAAGGGAGCTTAAACCCAACTGAAAAATACTTCTTTTGTTACATATCACCCTCTCAAAAGCAAAATGTTCCTTTAAATACATCAAATTGATCATAGTAGCATGACTTAACAATTCCTGTTCAGTTATTTTTTGAAAGTAATTACAAATCCTAGTGTGACTGTTTACCCCAAACTTTTAAGAGAGCCAGAAATTGCATATGAAAGATGGAAGAGTGCTGTATCAGCCCCTCATGCTTACTGATGCTGAAGAATTAATAAAAAACCCTAAAGGTTGGTTTGTGCAAATGAACATGACTAAATAATTCCCCTGACAGATGTAAAGCCCAAAATAAGGATTCTGTGTTCTTGCTGAAGGATGATTTCTTAAAATATGAGCAAATCGGTTGAGATTTAAAAAAATCCAGGAGCTGTAAAAGTGAATAACAGCTATGAACTGAGCAAGATGGATTTGATAGCACTGAATTAAGCTAGAGCCAGGAATTGCAGAAGACTGGTAAAAAATGTTAACGAACAGGAAATCTATGTATAGCAAAAGAGTAAGGTATTTTCAAGGATGTTAGAACAGGATATTAACAACAGAAATTAGTATACTATCACTGATGCAGAAAAAATATTTATTTTGGGAGAAGATTCATGTGATGGAAATACAGCATGCAGTGATAACAGAACACTTCATTTCAGTACAAACTCACTAGGATGTTAAGCAACTACCAGAGTTATGGTTTTTCTTATTACAGTTGATCCAGACAGTCTGAATTGGATGATTTTTTTCTAAAGTTACCGGTGGGGTAGAATTGGTGTTTTTTCAAAAGGTACGAGCACCAGGAGAAGATCCAAAGGATGGCAGAAAGCTGAAATATTTCAGTATTTAAATGGAGTAAACTGAAAGGTGGGGTATTTAGGATACATTATCTCAGATAAAAACATACCAGACTATAGCAGGAGGAGTCAACTAACAGTTAAAGGGAGGCCACAGCAATTAATACCACTTAGCATTAGATTACAGAAAAAGAGATCATCAAACTGTCTTGACCTCTTTTCTCATGCAGTTACAGGTTTGACTGATAGAAATCATAGTGCAGCAGTAGATGGCTATGTGCACTGCAAGACTGTATCCCCATGACACGATTGAAGAAAATAGAACAATGCAAAAATCAACATGTCACATACTTAAATGGGTTAGAAAGTGAGTAATTATAGAGCTCATGTTGTTAATTTAAATGCAGAATCTTCCTGGAGTATCTTTCTAGAGGGGTCTCGCAAGGATCTCTTCTTGTCTGTGCTAATTAGCACTTATTGCAGCCTGGTGAGAAAGCATATAGAGTCATTACTTGTGAGGAATACAGGCTGAGACATGGAGACAAGTCATTGTTCCAGAGTGACGGAGGTTTTCTAGAAGTAGGTGTGAGCAAACACTGTCTCTGCGTGGTGAGAAATCGTGTCATACATTTGGGATCAAAGAAGGTAGGCTGTGCTTAAGTAGTGTGAGATTCTCTCCAGGCCAACAGTAAAGTCTGAAAAAGGTTTGAAACAGGATTTGGCAGTATTGATGCTGCAGCTAAGGGTTATAGAATGCCATGTTTCTCTGATAAACAGAAAAATACAGTAAGAGTATATGGTTTATGGATTGGTGGTAAAGCTACAAAGTGAATGCTCTCTCCAGTTGTAACACTTATGCTTCAAAAACCTAATAGAAAACCTGCAGTGACTCAGAAAAATGCCAGGAAAATGATTCAAGGCTGTAAAACATGCCCTGTGTTGAGAAATTTGGAAAGACAGTTTAGTTTATCAAGGGGCAGATTATAGGGAAAATTCCTTCTAGTTGAAGTACCAACAACACAGAGAGAAATTTGATGAGCATTTCTAAAAGATGGGATTTTTTTTTGTTCAATCACAAAGCACTCTCCAGGGGTTTTTCTGGCTCTTCCTGTGAGAGACTGCTGTTACCTCCTAGATTGCTTTTTCTTAAGTTTCCATTTAACTCTGTCAAAAGGGTAACTAAGCAAAATATCTCTTTTCAGTGTTTGAGAACGCTGGTTGGGCACACAGGCGGAGTCTGGTCATCACAGATGAGGGACAATATCATCATCAGTGGATCTACAGACCGAACGCTGAAAGTCTGGAATGCTGAGACTGGAGAATGCATACACACCTTGTACGGACACACCTCCACTGTGCGCTGCATGCATCTCCATGAGAAAAGGTAAGGCTTTGTCCAAAGCTACAGCCATAGTTCAGCCTGTAATTTACACTTGCGTTCACAGCAAATGCTTGCTAAACTTCAGTAGCTCATGCAAGATGGGGTGAAATACAAACCAGGTGAAGCATTCAACCTAAACTACATAAATCAACACAAGGAAGGAGATGATTTATAGAAGCAAAAGCACAAGAGTGCTAATTAAAGAACAGAAATTGAGTCATGTACTTTATAAAGTCACATTCTGTGTTATTTCAAAACTAGTTCTTTGTTACACTGTGAACCAGTCTCCCACACTCTGAATAATTTCACCTTTTTGTCAGTGCCACAAACTTGTAGTCATTTTACAGAATGACTGTTTAAGTATCGTCACTGCAGTCTTTTCTTTACATTTTAACTGATTATATCATAATTCCTGCAATAGTAAACCATGTCTTGATCCAGGCAACGAATGCTGGCAAAGCTCCTTTACTTGGCTGTGGTACGGAGCTGCTGACAGAGTGCCTGTTGGTTGCTTTCCTTCTTTTTTGAAGAATGATGAGGTTTTATCTTTATCAGTTCCATTAATATTAATTCATTCTCATTTCTGTTCTTGCCTAAAAAAGCCTTAAAAAGTTTAAACTGAAAAGAATCAGCAGAATAACTGTTACTTTACTAAAACTTCTAAAGATCTTCTTTGCTTAATTGTTATAGTTAACTCAGTCATTAAAACAGAATGCTCCTAGCACTGACTGGAGCTCAGCATATTCATAAGCTTTCATAGACAGATACAAGAGTCCACATGCTTTCTCATGGCATCATCATTCTGCTGTTCAGGAATGAAGTGCCTTTTTAAATACTGATTGCTGATTATATCAAATAAATCCTGAGGAGGTAAGTAAAGCGGGGAAGGAAAAACACTGAAGTCATTTTTGACTCTTAATAAACGGGCAGACTGGATCTTTGGTGGGTAGTGGACTAATGCTATCTAATGTCTCAAGTTAAAACCCATAACTGATTTATGCCCAAGTCTATTGTTGTAATACTTTTGTGTCCAATGCTAAGTACAGGAGGGGTCTTCTTGTTTCTCCAGAGTGGTGAGTGGGTCTCGAGATGCTACCCTGAGAGTTTGGGACATAGAGACGGGCCAGTGTTTACACGTTCTGATGGGCCACGTAGCTGCAGTTCGGTGCGTTCAATATGATGGCAGAAGGGTTGTAAGTGGTGCATATGATTTTATGGTCAAAGTGTGGGATCCAGAGACAGAGACCTGTCTGCACACACTGCAAGGGCATACTAACAGAGTCTACTCATTACAGGTATGTGATTTTCATCTGCTGCTTTAGTTTCCTTAAGTAACATTCGAAGTCAGTTTATCTCACCTTGTTTATTAAATTGTGGGTACCTACTCCAGAATTACACAGGCCACAAGAACAAAAGAGGCATCTGCGATAGTCCCCTCTTTCATTCCGTTACACTAGTTAGATGTTGTCTTAATTTAGAAACCAAGATTATTTTTTTTTTAGAGGAGCATTTTTTAAAGCACCCAGTACAATAAAGCCCAAATCTCTATACCAGCAAATGAAGTAGTTTTGTGGGTTGCTGGGTTGTTTGGTTGGGTATTTTTTTAAATCTTGCATGTGTTTTGGAGCTATGTTTTTGCTTTCCCCACAGAAATTCTAAACTTACTGTTTTAAATAAATCAGATGATACAGTAATTGAAAATATGCCAAAACCCCCATTGGATTAATGTTCTGAATTATGCAGATCTGTTTATCCTTATTTTGTAGTCCCATCTTCCAGTTCCAAACTATAATTCACAGTAAGACTGAACCTAAAATTTTAATGTTCCGATGTAAATCTCCAGCCTTCTACTTCCTCTTCTCTGAGTAGAGGCCAGATCTACAACTGTGAGGCTTTGTCAACAGCGACATGTTACTGTAGATGCAGGTTATTGTGGTAGCGCTCTGTGGCATGGCTCTATTGCCTTCCGCTCACCCAGACTGCTCATCAGAAGAAAGCTGGCAAAGACACACAGAGCCCTCATGTAGATTCTTCTTACCTTTCCTAACCCAAAAGATCGTCTTGCTCATTCATAGAGTCAAAGCATCACTTCCAGGCGTTGAAAGGCGAAAGAAATTAATTTCATGCTTGTGCCTGTTCTCACCACAGTCTGGCAGGACTTGAAAAACAAATTAACAAAGACAGTTCAAAATGGGGAAATTGCATTCAGCATGTAACTACTATGGTTTGTGGCTCAGAAAGCAAAGCTTGCTGCTGAAGACATTTTTCATAAAGTTTGTCTTTCATAAGGTGTATCTCACCATCATAGATAAAATATGAACAAAATACCTAATTGGTTTCCTTTCTCTAAATATGTAGTAAAATTTATCAAACATCTCCAGCAATTCTCTTACATTCATATGCTGAGGAATAGTCTGTAGACAAGCAGCGAGCAAGTTAAAAATGCCGTACTACCTGCCTATCTCTTAAAAATATTCTGAAGGTTGTGTTTCATCTAGGGCAGTTTGGGAACACTATGTTATTCTGCCTTATCTTCACCAGTGGCTCTTGTTTTGGTTTATGAATATTCATGTCTTGCTCTGATACTCTAGCAATAATGGATCAAATAATTGGGTTATGTTACGTAGTCATACTATTCACACTTGGCATTCTGAAACAAGCTGGGGAGAGGGCAGGAGGCTGCAGGTGCTTACAGATTCAAGGACAGAAAGATTCTTTAAAATTGCTTGGTGAGCCCCTGCCCTGTGGCCTGAATAGTCCCAAACATCAGAACTCCCATAAATAGAATGATCAGGCTGAACAACCAGCCAGTCCTCCCCACCCCTGCACCATGGCTGGTTCTCTTACACCTCATTTCCCCAGTTGTACACCCTCTACCATTTTCCAGAGATCCTTCCGCAGGGGTTGAAGACAACTGAGCATGTTGTGTTTTCTTACTCTTCCTTAGCTGCATTTGAAGTAACCCACAGACTTTCTGGGTTCATAAATACAGCTCAACCACTGATCCAAACAGTTCTGTGTTTGACTATAGTAGTATCAGATGCGGTTTGTCTTGATGCCCAGCCTTAAAGCTCTTTTCTGAATACCTTAAGTACATGGAATACAATTAATTTGCAGGGAAAGGGGAAAGACTTCAGAATTTGTTACATAAATCTTGTTTAGTTCTATTTAGAGGAGTATAACATTCTCTAGTGTTTCCACCCAAAAAGTCTGCTGGGCTACTTAACACTCCTCATCCTTTTATCTGAACTCAGATTAGTTCACATCCTCTTTTGAAAGCAGGGTGCCCAAAACAGGATGCAAAGTCCTATCTGTGCTTACTAGAAGTGAAAAATTATTTTATGTGCCTTATATAGCTTTTTATTTTTTTCCTTTTTTTTTTTTTTTTTTTTTTTTTTTGGTTTATTTTCACCAGAAGTGCAATTGCATGCAGCAGATAAGCAGTCTGTATATGCCAGTTGCTCTCTTCGTTCTTTGGAACCCTGGTGCCATGCTCAACCATGTTTGACTGTAGAGATCCAAGATGGGAGTTTTCTGCAGGTCTTATGAAAAGAAGCAGTCTCAGATAGTTGAGTTCCCTTAATTGGGTTCTTCTTTGCCATTATTAGATACCAGTCAGTCACGTGGCCAAGTTGTGTCAGATTGCCCTTGTTACAACAAAGGCTCCTGCCCAGCCTCCATTCTCCTGAGCTGCAGCTGTACATTCATTCCCTGCCAAGCTGAGATCCTCACAATTTTCTCTTGACTTTTACACTCTTTGCTTCAGGTCAGTTCTACTCTTTCAAATGTCACCCAAATCCTCATGAAAATACTAAATGCCAGACCCCACCTGCAACTCTTTCTGATATCTCTAATAATGCTGTGAACAAAGTTCTGAGCAGGATAGTATCCCTGCCTCAAATTTGCCTCCCTCTTTCTGAAAATACAACCAAGACATCTGCTGTTTCACATGGCTCTTTTACTCTGTCACAGAAAAAAATAAATCATACTGGTTAAGATCATTTCCTCACAAATCTATGTTTGTTGCTACTTGCTGCATTGCTAAGGGCTTACAACCCGATCGATTTGTTAGTTCCTTGTGAAAATTGAGGTTAGGCTGACCGATCCATAATTCCCCATCTCCCATCATCATCTCCTTCAATAAAGAAAGGAATTGTATTTGCCATCTGAAACTTGTCTGTTTTCCATGGGTTCTCAAAGATAGCAGCAGATGTCTCTGAGATTGTCTTAAAACAACTTGCCTTATGTGGATTTTTTTTCCCCATTCTAGCAAAAGCTTGTACTCAGTTGTCAGTGGTGTCAAGGCTGTGAGCCTACACTCAGATGGCTGAGGACTGGAGCAAAAAAAAAAAGTTAAATAGCTGGCCTCACGTGGTGTTTCCTTCCCACTGAGCATAAGTGAGCTATTTTTTATTTTGGCTGTCCTCTTGTTTGGTTTTGGGTTTGTTTTTTTTTCCAGAATAGTAAAGCAGCTTTTACTAGTTTTATCTTGTTTTATGCTCTGCCTTTCTGATTTTGTCCCAGTGTGCTCTTTTAAACACATCTATTGATCTAGTTTCTACTTATTGTACAATTCCTTGTGCTTTAGCCAAGTGGGTCTTGGTAATTTACTACACTTCCTATCTTCCCTTCACACAAGGATAGTTTGTGTCTTTAAGAAGTGCCAACTCTCCTGAACTCTTCTTCCCCTCAGAGAAGAGATAGATAAAAACCTCATGGGAAGGAAGTCTCAATTTATTGAAGTATTACTCCTTGAAGCCCACTGGTTTTATTCTACTGCTCTTTTCCTTTTTTGAGAATTCTGGACTCTTAAGTTATTGTCACTATCACTCAAGTTACTTTCCACCTTTGTATTCTCTACATGTTCAGTCCTCTTGGTCAAAAGTGGCTCACCTCTTAGCTGATTTCTCTACAAGTTCACGTTCTGTGTATTTTTACTTTATATATACTGTATGCTCAGAAAAATCCAAGAATTTGGACACCCACGTTAGCCTGTATGCCTTTCCTTACAATGACTTGGAAGTTAAAGTTCCTTACTGCACACAATTACAATTATAAAATGGCTAAACTCAGCATTTTTCAATTATATTCCTTCTACTATGTGGAGGAGTAGTCCTATGTTTCGACTTTCGTGTAGATGATTCTGCATTGATGCTGTTGTCCTTCTCCAGGTTAAAGTTCCTCTGACTTGTAGAAAGCAGTCTTGGCTTGTTAATATCTTTATTAGGAAAACTACATTCTCTTACTGTTGCACACTGCAGTACAGTCAGGATTCTGTTGTGTTTAAAGGAGTTGTATTACAGCTAAAAGACCAGTGGTTCAGAGTCTTTCTCCTCGAACCTCATGGGTACCTCATAGCCCATGTCTATTACAGGAAATCACACCGATCATTATTCACCTGCTCTGATACCAAACGTGGCCATCTCTACTTAAGACTGAATTCTTACATTATGCAGTTTCCATAGTATATATAGTATCTAATGTTGCACTTACTTAATGAGTTAAATGCTTAATAACCTTCTTTGTAAGATCCTAATGTAATTGTTTGTAATAGATTTACCTTTCTTGTAGTTTGATGGTATCCATGTGGTGAGTGGATCTCTTGACACTTCCATCCGAGTTTGGGATGTGGAGACGGGCAACTGCATTCACACGCTAACAGGCCACCAGTCTCTCACAAGTGGAATGGAACTCAAGGACAATATACTCGTGTCTGGGAATGCCGATTCTACAGTCAAAATCTGGGACATTAAAACAGGACAATGTTTACAGACATTGCAAGGTGAGCCTAAACTACCTTCATGTCAGTCAAGCTGCCTGCAGTAATCTATGCTGCAGATTCTCTCTAAAAAAAAAACCAACTTGAAAATAATTACAATTACAAAGAAACAAGCACAGACCACTTACATCTTAAATATTTTTCTGATGACAGCAGTATGATCTTTCGCTGAATTAGAAGAACAAAATGTATTTAATTTAATCTATTCAGATCACTTGCCTATTATGAAAGGCAGATGGTCTGGACTGATAGCAATTTGCTATGGGTGTATTAGCCTAATAAGCCACAGAAATATGTAGGAAGTGGCATCTCAAAACAGTCAACGTATTTATTTAGGGGTCACTTGGATTTTTCAAAGCTCACTGATTAATTGGATCGGGAGGCAAAGTACACTGTCTGTTGCAGTAAATCAAATGAGTGGAAGACGTTTTCTCTATTTCAGTAAGAAGAAAGATTGTTGTTGCTATTTTGACAGTTGCCACTCAGGCATCATGCACATGAACACACTGGTTTGTTCCTCCCTACAAAAAAGGTCTTATATCATTCCCATATACCTTATGCAACATTGCTGGTTGGAACAGAAAATGGAATTTCCCTGTAAAGCAGATTCTGCTGATTTAACAGTATATATGTCAATATATAACTATCAATATTTACTGATAGTGTAATCTCATAGTAACACGTCAGAGGGACTTGGAGACAAATGCTTACAGCAGTCACCTCATTCCGGATGGTTAAGTTCATTTTCATGATCGTCCAAGTGCACACTCCCCCTCCCGTTTGTATACAACAAAACAATTTCACTGTAACAAAGAAGGAAATCCTGGGGGACTTTCCTGTACCTGCATTCACTTATTGAAAGCATGGCAAGGCTTCTGTACCTCTTAATGCACAAAAATTGAGTTAACACATCTAATAGATAGTAACAGCTGTATGCAAATAGCTAGGTATTTATTCTATAGGCAGTGCTGTCTGACCTTGCTTTCTAATTACACATGAAAATGTTTTGCTTTACCGTTACAGGTCCCAACAAGCATCAGAGTGCTGTGACCTGTTTACAGTTCAACAAGAACTTTGTAATTACCAGCTCAGATGATGGGACTGTAAAACTTTGGGACTTGAAAACGGGTGAATTTATCCGAAATCTAGTCACATTGGAGAGCGGGGGAAGTGGAGGCGTCGTGTGGCGGATCAGAGCTTCTAACACAAAGCTGGTGTGTGCGGTTGGGAGCCGCAACGGGACTGAGGAAACAAAGCTGCTGGTGTTGGACTTTGACGTGGATATGAAGTGAAGGGCAGAAAGATGAATTTGTCCAAACGTGTAGACGATGTTCTCCTGTCCCTCCCCCTGGGAAAAAAAAAAAAAAAAAAAAAGGAAAAAAGAAAAAAAAGAAAAAGGAAAAAAATATCCCTTGTCCTTGGTGGTGCAGGATGTTGCCTTGGGGCAGCAGATCCTAAAGACCTACAGACTACGAAGGAGAAGACAAAGATGACAAACTATAACTGACAAGAGAGGCATTTGCTGTCTCGTCACATAAAAAGGCTACACTTTTGACCGGGGCAGCTTTGCAAAAATGCGACTTTTGAAATGAAACCAGGTGCAATTATTTCTTTACTTTCCTCCATCTGCTCCTTGAGCAATTTGGAGGTGAAAAAAAAAATATTGTTACAGTTCTTATTAAAAGGTTATTTTACCACAAAGATCTTGAGAGAAGCTGCACAGGCAAGCCTGCTCGTGCACCCCTGGGCCACCCTGGGTCCCGGCAGCCCCTCCGAGCAACACGCTGTCCTTTAGCCCCGCTCTGAGCAGGGGGTTGGACCGGACAACCTCCAGAGGTCCCTTCCAACCTCTACGAGCAGTCACTGGTTGACTTTCAAAAACCAGAGAGCATCTGCAATGAAATAAACAAAAACAAAGAGTCCATTCCTGGTGTGGAAAAGCTAAAATATTACTGTGAATTGTTTTGTACAGTTTTATCAGAGCTTTTTCTTTTTTTCCTTTGATTCCTCTTTTTTTTTTTTTTTTTGCCAACCATTGCCAATGTCAATCACAGTATTAGCCTCTGTTTAATCTATTTACTGTTGCTTCCATCTACACTCTTCAATGCATAAGTTGCTCTGAGGTGGCAAGTTGTCCTGGGTTTTGAGAGTCCTCTGATGGATTTAATTCGCAATGCTGGTGCTAGAAGTAGGTCTTCAATTACGGGATTGTTGTCCCACCCCTGTACTGTATTCCCAGTGGCCAAACTTATTTATGCTGCTAAATGAAAGAAAGAAAAGCAAATTATTTTTTTTTATTTTTGTTTCTGCTGTGACGTTTTAGTCCCAGACTGAATTCCAAATTTGCTCTAGTTTGGTTACAGAAAAAGACTTTTTGCCACTGAAACTTGAGCCAACTGTGCCTCTAAGAGGCTGAGAGTGGAAGAGTTTCAGACAATTAAGAGTGAAGTTTGCCTGCAAATAAAGAATTGAGTGTGTGTGCAAAGCTTATTTTCTTTTTTCTGGGCAAAAATTAAAACACATTCCTTAGAACAAAGCTATTGCAGCCTGTTCTGTGGGGAAATTTTTCTTTGTGAGGGCTGTGGTGAATGGAATGAACATACATTAAAAAAACTGACAAAATTTTTAAAAAATATTATAAAATACAAAAATGACAATAAAGTTGCTGGTCAGTCTTAGTGTTTTACAGTATTTGAGAAAAAAAGAAACAGCTGTTACAGTTATTGCTGGGAGGAACTGACAGAGCAAAAACTTAACGTTTTTGTAAAGATGTCACATGCAAACGAAATGAGAAACAAAAGAGTCAAATGGTTTGCCTCATTCTCCAAGAGCCACAACTCAAGCTGAACTGTGAAAGTGGTTTAACACTGTATCCTAGGCGATCTTTTTTTCCTCCTTTTTTTGTTTTGTTTTTGTTTTATTTATAGTCTGATTTAAAACAATCAGATTCCAGTTGGTTAATTTTAGTTATGTAACAACCTGACATGATGGAGGAAAACAACCTTTAAAGGGATTGTGTCTATGGTTTGATTCACTTAGAAATTTTATTTTCTTATAACTTAAGTGCAATAAAATGTGTTTTTTCATGTTAGTATGTCTTTTTTTTTTTTTTTTAATCCCCTCCATCCCCCTAGTTAATTCAATATCATCTCTGCTACGAAGGGTAAAGCAGGTCAAGTTGCTCAGCTTACTGGTAGATGCTAAAATATGTCGCAGGACTCTTTATGTAACCCTTCCACAAACAGGTGCGTGAGTGTCCTCTCCTTCAGTTACCGTATAGGATTTGTCACATGGCCTTCACAAACATGCGGGAAAGCCATTAGCTTCCTATCGCTAAGAACGTGTCGGGATTTGACTCTGGAGGGAGTTTGGCTATAAAAAGCTGCTCAAGTACATAAAACTTCTTCCAATAGCATCTTGTTACTGCATTAAATTGAAACTTGATGTTTGTTATTTATGGATTTCAATCAATTGATTGCAGTCTGACAGCAGAGAATAAATCCATAAATACAACTAAAATCAAAGTTAGGATTGTAGGAGAGCTTAAAATAAAGCTTTTGAAGAAGAAAAAAAAAAACCTAAATCATTCCAGATCAGTCCAACAGCAGTGTTATCAGTGCCCTGAAACCAAGGTAAGTCATCAGCTGTTTTAGATACTTACCACTTGAGTGTCAGTTTCTCTCTCAGATCTCCTTGACCGAAATCACCATTTTCTTCTGCGTAAGACTCTTGTGTCAGGGCAGAGCATTTACTTGCTCGTCACAGTTTTCCCTGTAGAAAACTGGCATTGAAGAAAACCAAACCAAAACATTAGAAGAGAAAATACATGGATGGAAAAGCAAAATATTTATATACTTAGACATTTATGACTATGCGCTATTCAAATGTAGTTCCAATCCCAATGTTATGCAAAACAAGCAATGCTGAAGGATCACGCTTCCATCTGGCCCTAGAGATTAAAAAGCCATACAGAATGACTGAGGAGCTACAAATTGTAAAAATCTGTTCATTGAGTTGGTGTTTAAGGGGAAAAAAATGCAGCAAGCACTGACATACAAAAGCTATGATCGTCTCGGTATTTATGTGAAAACAATGCAAGAGCTAATCCTCTCCTAAAATGACAGCAAAGGATTGCCAGGACTTCACATTGTTCTGCTGAGAATGTGGGCCAGGACTCGGCCCCCAGACGACAGAAGGTACATCAGACTGGGCTGAACTGCTGGTGAGAGGGGATGGAAATATAAGGGTAAAAATATGAATAATTGCAGCGAGCAGAGACATAGCTTTTAAGATTATGTAATTCTCTTCCATGATCTGTAGAAATTGCAACAACATGTATTCCAAGAGCTAAGCGCTGGCCTGACAGCGCAGGAGGAGAGATTTCTGAGTAACATTGCGCTGGAGGGCAGGAATACAAATGGGTGCAGAAGAGAGAAATGACAGAAGAGGAAAACTTAACAAATCCAAATCAGTTCAAGGTGTGTTTAAGCAGCCAATATGACCAGGAGCAAAATGTGCTTAACCAGAATTGAGAAGTTTTCCCATTGATAGTGTAGTTCCAACACTATCTTAAGTTCACATTCATGCAGAATAACTCAAACCTGCTAAGCAAACAACATTTATAGCTTCCTTCATCCCAGATTTAAGTTAAAAGAAAAAAATACTGGCTGCAAAGTTTAGATATGACAAACTGTAACATTAAATACAAAGCCCAGCACAGTACTTACTTAAAAATTACTTTTTTAAAAGTCTTTTTCCCCTTCAGTAAACGAACTTTACAGTAAAGTTAGTTAATTGTGTAGCACTCTAAAGACTTCTGGTTTGTGAAAAGTCTGGTTAGGTTTGTAGGAGTTGATGTTGCTGATGAGACATCAGAACAACACAGCTCTATAAGCAGACATTTGTTAATTTATTTAAGTAATGGCATTTCAAAAATGGGCCTGTAGCAAACACATCATGTGTAAGAAACTGTTGAAGCAGTTTTGCTTTACAGTCTCCTTATTACCCACTTTATGTTGATGCACTCACCCTCATATGAAATCTGGTTTGGCAGCACATGCTCCAACCGAGACTGTTCAGGAATAATCTTCCTTTTGTGTAATTAGATTTTGATTTTAACGTGGGTGGTGGTGTTTTAAATAAAAACATTTAATAATACTAGTAGAAGACTAACTGCTTTATGCTCTCAACACACAGGCACTTCTTGCATCTAGTGACTTAGTCATGGTAAGCTATGTCAAAATATCCACAGCTATCCCAGAGATATAATTGCAGTAGCGTTTCTGGCATCTTGTTTTAATGTGGATTCCCTTTTTTCTTCTTGATTTAGCCCCAGAAAGCAGAAACAGCTTCCTCATTTTCTCCTGTATCTGAAGCCAAGTGAACAACATCATTAAAAGAAATTTTTTAATAGGTATTATTCTTAGTGGACCTTGATTTTTTAGCTAACAGTAAGTAAGAACTAGTGTTACCACTGCCTCCAAGAGCCTATTCCTATGGTCTCAATTTAGTTACTCAGTAAGACCAGCTGTGTCTATGCCAATTTGTAGTTCAGATCAGCAGCTCTCCCAACAGAGCACTGTGCTGCCTTGGAGCCCACAGACAGGATTCCTTTGGGGTGTAACTAAATCTGGAGCAGCTCTCCAAGGGCACATCCCAGGCACTTGAGCCACTACAGGAGCATGTGGGACCAAACCAGAGCTAGTCCAACACCTCAAAAATACATTCATGTGGACATTGGGTCCTCAGGACCAGCAAAGTGGCAGTACGGCTCTGTTCCTACTGCACCGCACTAAGTGCTAGTGCAAGCATAACCTTCAACAAACCCTCTCCCACAGCACTCCTGGTTCGTAAGCAGCAGCCAGCTCCCATCCAGACATCAGTAGCAGAGAAACAGAACCTGCCTGATAGCACTACAGAGGTTTTGCCAGAGAAAAAGTTTGGATGCTTTCAACTCTCTTTCAGCATGGTTATGGACAGATTCTTCTGATTGGCTTTTGGAATCCAGTTTAAAAGAAAAGAAATACATATCTCTCAGCATCAGTCTAGCCAAAATTTCCTACCAGCAAGTCAATACTTGAATCATTAAAAAAAAGAAATAATGGAATTCTGTAATTAGGTAGGTGAAAGAACCAAATTCTAACAACAAAACTTGCTAGTAATTACTTGAGTCACTCTGACCAAACAACTGTTAGTTACTTAAAGGGTAATATCCATACTGACCACTGAACCTTTAGTTAAAGAAGTGGGATTTTTTTCCCCATCTCCTGCCATTTTATCTATAACCAACCTTGATCCCTGACACTGTGCAGATACACATGCTATGAGATGACGTTTAGTATTTTACGATGATATATAATGTTTAAGATTATACATGAAGTATACGATCTATATGATATACACCAGGCTTTTCAAACTTCACCTACAAATGACATACATACACAATTTTTCAAACACCTCTTCAAGCATCAGCGCAGGTTTGTAAACACAATAGATGTTTTAACCTAGCTGCTCCAGATGCCTTCTGAGATACACAGTCTGACAAAGTAGGTGTCACCAAAAAGTCAGCAGCCACTACAGGCTCCTGCTCCCTGTTCAGATTGCCAAACAGCCCAACAGCTGTAGCGGCACTTCAGAGAAAAGAAATGGTGCATTGTGCTACCACGAGTACACATTGACGAGGAGAAATGCAGCAGCACTCTGTGAGTGCAGCTGCCTAAGAACCAGTGGCTTTATGCCCATGTACACTGCATTGCTCCAGCCTGGATGGGACATAAGAGTCCTATAAAATCATAACTAAGCTAGGACAGAATCTCCCCATCAACTAGAGATGGCAGAAATCATTAATCCCAGAGGTTGCTACTCAAGAGCTTGCTGCACACAAGAATCCAGCAGTGATTCTAAACTACTCGCTGTACAGGACAACTGAGACGTGGCCAAAGGCATCCTCCAGCTCTCCTTTATCCTCACCCCTGCCTTGCTTAGATCCAACTTCAACTACCTGATCCCTACTCACAAGCTGATTTTGTTCAACCAATTTGTCTTCTGTATCTCTGCGCTCCTGGAATGTACACTGTACTTTTTGCCACTTTCTGCACAGAGATAGCACAACCTCAAGTCTTAACACTTAATGCTCCAAGGTAGTACCTGAAGACGAGAAGACATGATTCAGCCCAGTATGACAGATTTATCATCAGTATTGCTAAAATTATTTCCACCCTCAGTCTAGACTGAAAATAATATTCTAGACCCGGTGTAATTAAATGAGTTTCGAGTTGATTTCAATTCCTTATTTTCTCACGCATGAAGCTTTTAATGTCACAAACCTCATCTGGCTTGAGTTTCTTCATGCCTGCAAAATAGGCACATCCTAAGAAGCTTCACAGTTTAAGTAGGAGCATGAATCTTGTTGCCTAGAAGCTGAGAGAAGTCATGGTCTATGGACAATGAAAAATAGGAAGGCCTATTTGAGCTGGATTAGAAATGACCTATGGAATTAAGGGAAAGGGAGGTGCAAAGAATTTGGGGCTTTTTCTGTCCAAGAGATCATAGTTTTAAGTCCTACAATGGCTAGTATGGGGTATTTCATCATCCTGGCCAACAAAGCACAGGAGTAAGCTTTCTTTAATGAACCCTTTAGTCTGGCTGCCCTGTAAATGAGGATACGACCGACCGTGTTAGCTCTGAGTCGCATGAACTTCTCTTACCTCAGGCAGGTTGTTTGACGGGAAGATGAATGAAATGCCCCCAGACCTCCTCCTTTTGTCTGGCTCCTCATGTCAGCTGGCCAGATGACTGACATGCAGGTTTCACAGGGTGCTTACAGTGCACTATTTGAGAGTGCTTTGTTCTTTCAATTTAAAACAGGAAACATGGAATGTAGAAGATCCAGAAACTTCAAAGGCAGTTTCCATTGCCAAAGGAGTTGCATTTCAACTCAAGTTCACTCTCTAGATTAAACATTCAAATTTGACAGTGTGGGAAGATGCTTCCCACCTTCAAGAGGACTGATGGTTTCTAAGGGATAGAGGAATTTAGATTAGTTGCCCATAAATATCAGTGTGGTAAACTGAGCAGTACAACTGTTCCTAAAAGGGAGTTTTATTTTGAGCTCCTCAGTTTGAGATTAATTTCTAATAATAACACAGCTTTGCAAATACACAAACAATATAAAACATGTTTCCTTTACCCTGATATACAGAAGATCTGAGTACTACATTTCCCTCTCTTTTCAAACTGCATTTGCTTTTAAGTTTCTTGATATATTTCACTGCTGATTTGAAATTTTCACATTATAGTTTGGTAAAAGGAAGAACTCAAATGCTGTAGACTAGACAGGGCTCCAAAAATGTGCCTGCAGACAGTTTGCTGCTATTTGTCTGCTTTGGTGTTCCTCCCGTCAATTCTCAGTTGACAGGAGTGAATGTTTCAATTAACTAGCATACACATTTTCCCAAACAAACAAGTTTTATAGAAACGTGCTATGATGTTGTCCCCAGGGGAAAAGTTTCTTGATTGTTTCTGTTGATGTTTCTATTGCCTATTTAGCACATGCTTTAGGCATGTACTGGATGCTGTTTTTACCACTCTGACTACTGCCCCACTTCAGATACCCCAATTTCATCCAGAACAACATGGTAAGCATGATGTTACTTGTCTCCACCCTTCAGTCTCACACACATTTTTACATTTCAAAAGCAGGTAACTGTTCAGTCCATTCACCTATTCACCCGCAGTCATTCACCAGTAGAACTAGCTCTTAAGACCTCACCATGTATCACTGTTGGCCATATGGCAGAATAGGGACAACCCAGGGCAGAGGAGCAGTAAGACAGAGGAATGCTCTATGTGAGGTATCACTGATGTGTCCATCTGTTAGTATAACTAAATGGGATACGGCTCCACTAAGCCACAGGTCTCCAATTTGAGTTGAAAAATTCAAGATTACAGCCTGTATTTTAAAAGGCTCAAACTACATATTCATTTCTATACATACACATTCACATCCTGAAACACTTCTGGTTTTACATATTTTAAAAAAAGACTTGATAACTATGTAATCTGTTTTCCTCTATTTGCTTCCCTCATTTTCTCTTTTCTTTGACACTCACACTTCAGTTTCCTTCCTCCTTCAGTTTCACTTCCTCCTTTGTCCTGTTCCCTATGTTTTTCTTTTCATGTTTTACCAATCCTGTCCCTATTTTTCACTTTTTATTTTTTTAATCCTCCCCATCTTTCCCCATTTGCAGACTTCTCCACTTAAAACTGTCATAGCAGCTTCCCTCTCTTCCCTCTGAGTTGGAGAGCTGGAGTCTTTTTCACACCACTCTATAGATACGAGATATACAGGAGAAACGTAAGACAGATGAGAAACAAATACAAAGCACTCAGAAAAAATCATTTATTTGTCTGCTTGAACATGAAAGATCTAATGTTAGTCTATCCACAGTCCACAAATGATTCAAATGGTCCAACAGCACTAGGATCAGGCCCTCTAAGCACAGACTGGTCTACCACCAATTTCACAAACAACTGAGCAACAACCATTGCCTAATTCAGGAAGCAGGCAGAAGCATTCTCTCTTCTGCTGTCTGCCAACAGATAGTGTTTTCTTTAAAAATCACATGTTTTCTTGCTCCTTAGGAAGAAGGCAAGTTTGAAAATATTCCTCATTACGAAACATGATACATGGTTTGCTAAATCTGTGCAGAATTTGGAAGTTACTTTTGGCAACAAGCCTCACACAGATTCACCTCTGGACAGAAGAGGTGAATCATCGCAGCATATGCCTACTTCATAAAGCTCTGTATAAGTAAGAATTTGAGGCTGTAAATGAACCTGTGTTCTAAACTTAACAACAGTTGCTGATATTCCTTCCAGTACTACCAACACAGCACAGCTGGGATAGCATGGTCTGTCAGGGTATGTTAGGAATAATATATAAACCACGTCTAAAACAATCTAGTGCACACTGCTCACTAATTCTTAATATACACTGACAGCATAAGCAATAAAAGCTGCAGAGCCAGCATATGAGGTGACTGCATACCAGGTATGCTACCCTGGCACTGGTGAAATTTAACTCTTCTAGTGACACAATATATCTATATATAATTGAAAAAGGCCAGGGACATCTAGCACTTCTCTGATGCTTGGCTTCTGAGTACTGTTAAACCAGAGTAGCTTAATTCAAAAGGATAAGCAACTATTAAGAAGGGCACAAACTGTCCAAAGCAACAAAGCCACAGATAAGACATTCTCATCTTTGCAGAACAAAACGCAGTAAAAATGAACAAACGAAAACCACACAACAACAACTCAAACCAACAAAACTCAAACCTAAATCCTGGTATCTTTTATCTCCCTGTTCCATTTCAGCTTAATGATACTATTAACAATTGCAGGTGACCTCCTCTCCTTGTAAATGCATTCCCACCCCAGCATTCCCACCCCAGCATTCTCACAGACTGTATGGCTGCATTTACCCAGTGCGAAAGATAAATAGGATTTGCCTCACAGTTCTGTTTTTATTTTTGCTCATTCTAGTCAAGCATTTTGCTCTTGCTTGTTGTTTTACAAACAGAACAGAACTGCAACTACTCTACTTCCCCACGGCTTGAACAAAGCAGACGATAGATGAGTGTTGCAGCTTAGCCTTTCCAGGCTGAGGGATCATTGGATCAGGGAAAATGAGTTAGAATTAGACAGAGGTTCAAAGTCCAAAAAAGCAGGACATGTGGCTAGCATTGTAGCTCGAATGCCTGAGGTAAAGAAGCCTTCCCCACTGACAACCAGACTAGTACCCCATATAGCTAACAGGAGCCACCACATATCATAAAAAGGCAGTTCAAACTGACATTAAAGGGAGCAGAAACTCTTCCATAGACATAAGGAGTGCACCAGAGAAGAAAAGGAACACAAAGGTCTAATATTAGGATATTCTGATGTGCTCCTGGAAAATCCACACAATACCCCCTTTATGCAATCTGATTTATCAGACAGCACAATGCAGACAAAATTGTTCTGACAGGAAGACAGGAGTTCCTTTAATTTTCAGTTCTCCAAATTAAGCTAATTAATACCTGAATCCAGTTATTTACGCACATGAATCGGAGCTTAAAATTTCTGCATCACAGAAGTGGCCTCTTCCCATACACTCAGCTAGAACGAGCACATGCAGATTTACCTCCAGCCATCGACCATTTCTTCCAGGCTGGCCATAGTCACCAAACACCCAAAAGACCCTCTATAAAAGGATCTCTCTCCGTGGCTGTTCTCTAAAAGTTTGGATGATTGCCTGTAAAGATTATTCTTCCTATCACTTTGGCTTTTGGTAAAAGCAATACAGGTGAGACAAAAAACTCTGCTCCACAGGCCTGAGAATGGAAGAATAGTTCTTTTAGCTCCGTGATTAACAGGAAGAAGTTATCTCAGTCATAAAATAAATAAAATGACAGTAGTAATACCTCACACTAAACCAAAATTTACCTTACCTACATTGTAGGACACTTTCCCTGTACCTAGGGAACACAGGGAGACAACTAACTGTGAAGTTCTTGTGGTATTTTTCTTTTCCAGGAGGAACGGCTATTCCAACATGCTCTTATTACAAAATGTAGAAAACCTACTTTCAGTGTAACCTTTGTCTCACCTTCTGCCAACTCAGGATGTAAATTTTGCACTACTCTTGGAAAGCAGTGTGGGTTTTTGAGAAGCACTCCTGTTCAGAAGCCTGCTGTGGGATGCAGCATGTCTTCTGACATCCATGTTTAGTAACGAGAGTACCTAAGTTTCCATCTCACATCTTCTTAGGCATTTTCCAGCATAATGCATTAAACAGTGAGCAATTGAGAGTTCAAGCAAATGATAGGGAGGAATTAGCCCCTAGGAACACATCCAGCTACAGTTACACTCTATGAAGGTTAGAGGCCCAATTCCTCTTCATTTAAATCTGATATTGAAGGAATTTATAGAGCTTTATCCAAGCTACTAATTTGCAATTTTACTGCAAACAATTTACAATCAAATGAAGTGAAAGCTAGAAGCAAAGAGTACATTAATGACTTCATTTTCCTTTTGCATTTCTCTTCATCTTCCAGTGAAGACCAAGAATTAAAAAATTGGATAATTGGCCAGTAAATAAATACAAACTTTTTTTCTTATAATTATTACTTGCATAAAAGCTGAACTGCTGGTACGAGCTACAGTGTTGTCTTCTGCTGAGGACAGTCCTGTATGGCCAACCTCCAGCAAGAGAAATTAGGAAAACATCACTATTTCTCAGACTGTAAATCCATGCTCTAACAAAGTATCATTTTGTATCTGAATACAAAATTTATTGTTCCAGGCTAGCAATATGCAATTTGTAAATTATACAGCCATATGCACTGTAAGATGTTACTTAAAAATACAGTAACTATTCTGTCAAAAAGGAAGCATGATTGTCAAAGCAGCTTTTGTAATACTCCACTGGAGTTTCATCTGCAGTGCAGCTAAATCAGTGATGATTTTATTAGGTTTGGAGGCAGTCTAAAGGCACTGGTCAAGCACCAGGCCTCGGTCTGCGGGAGGGAGTTAGGACAGGTGGCTCTTTCACAGGACAGCAGTCAGTCTGAAGCTTGCTCCTGAAAGACACACCCTGCTGCCCTCCGGAACCAGCTCTAGTGCTGAGCTGATCTGCCGAGACAGCCGGAGAACTCACAGTTTTACAAACAGTTCATTTACTGGAGGGTTACTGAGCTGAGCTGGCTCAAGGTAGTCAGTCATCTGCCAGCACACGGGAAGCAAGTGGCCAGGAGTAAGACAGGTCTGCCCCTCACAGCATCAGAGAGATGCTGAACCTCAGGAGACACTGAGCCAGGCTAGTATCTCAAATCAAAACCTGTCAGGGAAAGTGCAGGTGCTGCACTCATCTCAACTCCTTCCATTTCCACATCTCGTCTCACTTATTCTCATGTTCATCTGACACCCAGACCCCATTCAGATGGCTAAATCCCTTTGGCAACAGTGATCACCAAGATCAGCTTAGGAGCTCAAAGCACATCCTCTGAGCTTAGCCATCTCAGCAAACATCGCCATAACACTGGACCAGACTGAACTGGTTTTCTTAAAGAAGTGATCTGAAATTTTGCCCCAACTTAACATCCATGGCTAGGCAATCAGCACAGACTCTGAACAGAAAGCTACCTGCCGCTCTTATATAAAGAAAGAAACCTTCTGAAGGAAATGTAACGGCTGGAGAAACCTATGGTCAAGATGCCTTAGCCTGCACATCCTCAACAGAGAACACAACCTCTGCAGAGACGAGGACTCAAGCACCTATAAAGTAAACTTTCAAACTCATCTCTGTGCCCAGACCTGTTCATTTGCATGATGCCGCATGGGAAAGTAGGAAGCTGCTGTAGGAGCAGAAATCCCACATGCTGCTGAGAAGGTGTTCAATGTCTGGGGTGGAACCCACTGCTTTTGCCTCCAGGTATATCTGTACCGTGTTTGCTCATTATGAAGAGCAGTTACAGAGCTTGATCCCAGCACGGAGGAACAAGTCTGAGTCCTGCTTAAGATTTGAAATTGCAAGATGCTGAGACACGTAATTGGGCAGAAAGCTGGGCCTGGCCCAACTTGGCTGAGTAAAGTAAATCAATATGCCATCAAGGAGAGTAATGCAGCAAGGTAAAAAGAAGTCTGGTTTGCAGAACACACTCTCTCCACTGGTTTGAAATCAAAATGCTTTCTTCTTCTAGCTAGGCAAACACAGCACAAAGCATTCCTCTGAACCAGAAGCATATGACAAAAACCCAAGGTCCCATAAGCACTTTCCTGAAAGTGTCCTCCTATGCTGACAAAAGAGACAGAGAGAACCTGTACAGCTGAATCAAGCATTACTACCCAGAAAGAAAACAGTTTCAGCCCAGGTCTTGCTGGGCTGATAAAAAGAAGAAAGAACTGAATTCAGGTAACTTGCACCGGATATTAAACATTACACTGGTGAACAAAGAACAGACATCAATTCCAACACCCAAATACCTGTCAAATAGGCCAAATTATTTTCAGGACTGAATCACAGAAGGGTTTGCGTGGGAGGAGACCTTCAAATATCATTTAGTCCAACCCTCCTTTGACAGGCAGGGACTTGAACACTTCAAATGAAGGGGCATCCACAACTTCTCTGGGCAACCTGTTCCAGTGTCTCACCACCCTCATCGCCAAAAACTTCTTCCTTATGTCCAATCTAAATCTACTCTCAGTTAAAACCATTGCCTCTTGACCTGTCACCACAGGCCTTGGTAAAATTCTCTATCTTTCTTATAAGCCCCCTTTATGTATCTCACTAATGATCTCACTGGAAAATGCTATGAGGAACAGGCTAATGAAATGCAGACTGGGAAAATACTCTGAAGGCCTAAGAGAAAAGATAAATGCCACACTGGGCTTTAGGAAGGCAGCAAACTCAACTAGAGATAAAAGGTTACATCTTGAAAAATGTAAGCAAATGAAAGCAGTCACGTTTCTCTATCATCTCGTATTCTGCAGGATCATTCATACTTGTACAAAAAGAGCAAAGTGAACATAAGTTGTTCACATAAGGCTAGAAGTGCTTGTACAATTACAAAGGGCTTCATGAAGCGCATGCCCTTGAGCTGAGGCCTACGCCCCCCTAAGAAGGAACACTCAGCGGGCCAGCAATACCAATCATTAGCTCTCACCACGGAATACTTGGCAAAGACAGGAAGCAAAATGCAGTTGTAGTTTTAAATTAGCCTTTGCACTCTGCTACCCACCTTGGAGCTGCTTCGTGGTGGTCCAGCCTTCCAGCACAAAGCAGAGGAGCTGAAAGATGCCAACTGCCGGTGGCCCCAGGGCTCATTACGGCAGTCACAGGCTGCCATAGGTTTTCCTCAGGTGCAGAGATTACCCAGATACTCTTCTCTTCCCGCCTTCTCTTCCCCGCAATCATGTTTGAATTGAACAACAGTTAACCTAAAAGCTTTCTGCTACACAATAAATGTTTCAATCATTTCTCTGTGCTAATGTCTTAAGAGTTCAAACTAGCTAACTTGCATTTGGGCACCAGAGCAGGGTAAAAAACTTTCAGAAACTACCTGGAAAAGGTACTTGTGAAACACAAATTTGGCAAACAAATTAACAAATGAGAGATTAGGCTGCACAGGGAGAGGCATAAGTGGAAGATGTACATAAAGGTACAGGTAATGGATCATTTCAGGATTATGCATTCAGGGCTAAGCATCTTAATGTGGGAAAACAATGCAAGGATTCACAGGGCAGACATTCAATGACCCCAAGAGACCTAAAAGGAAAAGGACATAAAACCAGATTACATAAAATCTACATATATTTGCATATGTGAAGCTAGGAATTTTGTGGATTAAAATAATGAGAAAGATCTAAGCATAACAAGAAGAAATCAAGAAAAAATCAGACCACTGGGATAAAGATGTTTCACAGTAAAAATTAATCGGGAGTGGAATGGTTTCCCAAAACAAGTAGCTGAAGTTTGAAAAACCTTGGCTTTAAAAGTGCATCAGAAAAAATATCTGAATAGCCATTTAGATTAGAAACTTGGAAAACATATAAGGCTGTAAATCACTGAGAATAGAAGCATACATGTTTTTTAAAGTCCTCCACAAGGAAGTATCTCACAGAGAGTATTGCATAAGATAGATAGGAATATGGGTCTAGAGCTTTTCCCACTTGCAGTACGCAATTCTCTTTCCTTCCCCCACCAAGCCCGTATTGACTACTTCTACCATGCAGCAAAGTGGGACATGTTCTAGTGATGTGCAATTACTTTTTGGAACAAATCCAGTACTTCCGACATGCTGCTGAAATCTCAGCGGTGGCCTCTAATGGAAGTTGTCTGCTTTTTCCCATTTCCATTGGGATGGCAGCCTATGATGCAACTCTACTGTCAGTCTGGCCTAGACTGTTCCCCTGAGACTCCAGACCCATTTAACGTGTTGAAAAAGTAATTTTAAGAAACACAGAAACCTAAGTACTTTATCCCTACTTGACTCCATGCCAAGGGAGTTGCACAAAAACCTCAGGATGTTTCAGGGCTAAATATTATGTAACAGCTACTTTTCTCATTTAAAATCCTCAGTTGTTACCAAAAACCCCCTCCAAATAAAACCCTCCTGATAGTTAGAAAATCCGCACTCTCATAGTCCAGAAACTGTCACAACATAATAAGATTTCTCAGTTTATCTTTCTCTCCTACAAACACAGAATTTTTTATCTTCAAGCAAACTTGGTTTCTGTTCTTATTGTTTCTTATGTAATGGTGTAGTCAGACCTGTTCTCTTCTGAACCACCATTCTATTCCATTAAGAACGGCTCTCTACTATTGTTAAGCACCAACATCCTTTAATCCCTTCATTAATTTAAATATATTCTAAAAGGCACTTAGCTTTCTACTGGGACTCCAAAACAACCGCTCCATTAAAAGAGTCCTATACAAGCTTTACTTTCTAAGTGCAAGACAACTGTCACACTCACTCCATGGAAGCACCAATATTGGTAGATATTTCTGCTGGGAGGCAAAAATACCGACCTTCTCTAGCTCAGCAGGAAGATCAAGGGCTGCAAAAGGACTGATTTTTGGAAGAGATCTCACAGGTCTAGTGACACTGAGGTCTCTAAGTGCCAGTACAAAAAGCTGAACACATTTATTTTTTTAATGGAGGCCTGAAAAGGTTTCTGGAAACTAAAGAAGTGTCACTTACAGAATATAGCCAAAAGTTCTTACATAAAGATCTCCAAGGGCTTTAACGAAATATTGGTATCATTATCGTCACTTTACAGATGGAAAGATGATAAGTAATGCCAATGTCAGGGTCATCAATTCAACTCAGATTTCTTGGGATTGTTCACTGAGACACAAATCCATTCTTTATCCAGATTTATTTAACATGTAATGAAATAGATTGCAGAGAATTTGGCCTTGTTCTGAAAACATAAAAATTCTTATAACATTGGTTTTGCCTGTACAAAAATCAAGATTATATGCTCTCCTTATTCTCTACTTAGTTTTGACTGAACAGTGGTTAGAGAGAAAAAGTGAGCTTAGCAAAATGAAACACGTTACTTAAGGCTGGCACAATACAACCATACTTTAAATTCAAGGGTAAAATTTCTGACCTAACTGAAGCTCATACTGAATTCAGTGGGGCAAGGTTTTCACCCCATAATGTGTGGTAAAAGGGAAGAAAGATCACTTTGTAAAGGCACTTTAAAGAAGTACTATATTCGAAGGAGAAAAAAGTTAAGTCAATGAAGTATTTCATGTAAACTCAGTGAGCTCATTTCCCAGATGAGCCAGATATCTGCTGAGCTTGCCTTAAAGGGCAAAAAGCAAAGATGGCTTCACCTCCTAAATGTGGCCTGGGGCACAGTTAGGATGATTTACCTTAAGACAGTTTAAATGCTCTTGGCTTATTCTGACTGAAGATCACGTCTCCTGACAACTAAAGATACTGAGGCACTGAAGTTAGGTCAAAACCTGGCCCCAAGAATCCAGAATAAAATAAAAAAGGCATATCACAAACAGCTGAAAACAACAGCCTTCATCTCAAAAAGCTATCAAAGAACAGCTTTGCCAAATAAGAGGGGGCAGTAATAGTAATTAAAGAGTATATTAATTGAAAGGTTGACATTTTCTTGCACGCTGACACCTACAAGCAAATAATTACAGGGAAACCTAAATAAAAAGTGTCAGCCTGATATAAGCAATGACAACAACCTTGTAGGCAAGAAAAGTTTTCAAGAAAAGTCTTCAAGAACTTGTGGAAGACAAAAAGATACTTAAAGACTGGAAAGAGACAGATACACAGAGCAGAAAATGAAGAATGGAGAGAATCAGATTTCAGTGCACCTACCTATAATTGCTGACAAGGTTAGAGAACAACAGATTTAGTCTAAGACATGGAGAAGATAGCAAGGTGATCAGTAACAGTCAACACAAATGACATCAATCCAAACCCCTATGGCATTACTAGAAAACCTACCAATGATGCCCTGACCTACCTCATGCGGCACTTTCATAATGAACCAAAGGGAATATGAGAAACATAAAGCAGGCACATTCCTAGCTGAAAAACTGTATTTGAAGGACAGCTATCACTAGCTTGTTGTCTTACTGAGACTTGTAATGTACAGTCATTTCATCAGTGCCTTGGATGATGTAATACATTTGCTGCGTTTGCAGATCACCTGAAGCTGCAAAGGGCAAAAACTGCTGGAGAACAGGATTAGAATCCCAAACAATCCTAAGAAAATGGAAAAGTGTTCTGAAATAAATAGGATGTGCTTCAGTAAAGACAAACACTAAGTGTTATACTTCAGATCTTGTCAGCCAGCTGAAGGTCATAACAATCAACTGCACAAATACTGAATGCAAAATGACCAGCTAGGAGACAGAAGACAACGTGAGGGGTTAAAACGCCTCAGAAATCAAACATCAATCAACACTGTCACACTGCTGGGAGAAGAAAATAACCCTCCCAAACATTACAGCGCCAAGAGCTAACAAAGCCTCCTCTGAAGTGGTTTGTTCAGTTTAGGACTCTACATTTCAACAAATCCACTGTCTGTACACCACTTAGAATTTAGAGGTGAGAAGACAAGGATGAGCAATGTCTGGATAGAAGGCTCTCTGAGTGAACACTGAAAGAATGAAAGGTGCTCCATCTAAGAAAGAGAGACTGAGAAGTCAGTTAACATGTATATAACATGAAGTGTTGCTGCAAAGATGAAGAAGTAAAATGTCCTCCACATTCAGGGGTATAAGAAACCACCAGTGAATGAAACATGTTGCTTAGGGATATTGCTCAATTTCCATCATGGAAATCTCTTTGAAAAGGTTAGATAAACATCAGTAGCAATGTTTGAGGTACAGCTGAACTGCCCTGGAGATGGGGATTAAACAGATAAATTTGAGGTTCCTATTTTACATGATTTTTATGATAAACCCTACTTTTTAGAACACTGCATATGATTCACTCACTAGGCATATGTGTCATTTACAAATGACTATTTTCAATGTGTTTTCTCTCTTTAGAAAACACTGTATACAATTTTCTTGACTCTGGTTTGCGATATTCTCCCCCCACAGTTTCTATCTACAGAAGCATTTACTTTAGAACTTTGCACATCAGACATGCACATTTGAACAGTATGCAGTATTCATGACACTATCCTGGCTGAGTAAGGCATGGAGCCAATGATACTCTGAGAGCGTAGGCAAGGGAGAAACAGGAGGGAGCAGTGCCAGCAGTGCTTGTGGAAGGAAGGGAATGTAGGCTAGAAAGAGAAAAATTAAAGGAATGGACTCAAGACTAGCCAGAACTGACCAGAGAGTAAAGAATTTCAAAGTAAGGCAACACTCCAAATAGAAAGTGATCTGTCTTATTAAAACCCCACTGAGCAGGCTGTTGTGCCTTTTCTCCTCTCTTCCTCTGTCTCCCAGGATAACTGGAGAACCATGTTTATACTTGTTCTGCTTATTGAACAGGATCTTAAAATTGTGTAAGGTGGAGGTGGGACTGATGCTGAGCTGTCAGAAAAAGTGGAAACCAGAAATAATCAAATGTCAACTTCATTGGGAACTGAAGTTAGAGTGGCTTTTGAGGTTTGTACTTTTTGTAATGGGCTGCAAATAAGAGCTTAGATGAAAACCAACACTTTGTTTAGAACTTCCTTCCCAATGGTAGATATCCCATGCCTTCTACTTTCCTAAGCAATGGTGGCAAAAGACCATGAAAAGACTAAAATTTCCACTCCCTTCTTAAGTACTTGGCAGCTCTGCCTCCCAATATACTGCTTCTTATTTAATTACCCCTTCAAATGAAACTGCCTTATATCCACAGTCAATGCTTTGCTTTCCAACAGCCAGAACAACATGGTAAAGAAGATTTAAGGCGCACCACTTTAACAGCCATAGGAAGAGAATACAATATCCTTACCAGAAAGGAATAGAAGAAACAATCGATGCATGACAGACTGCTTAAAAAGGGAAGGCAGGGCAGTTAGGGAAATTGTTAGTAAGGACAGGGAAAGAAAAAAGGGCACAAAGAAGTGGACGGATGTGGATTTTGTTGCTTCAGCTTTCACACTGAACATTGACGAGGTATGACCTAAAACATCCTTCAAATTGATGCAAACGTTTTAGTTGCACAGCCACAACACTCGAAGTACTGCAGTTACCAAATTGGGAACACAGAACACAAGGCACTTGCTGCCTTTTGCTATTTTACTTACTAGGCAGCAGCTACTACCTTATCTGCCTGTCATTTTACCCCTATTGCTCTCCTGTTGCAAGGTCCCATCAATGCTAGCATTGCTCCAAAGGAACAGAGGGGGCCTTGGGCAGTTTCTATTGTTTCACCACTGTATTAGTAAAATCAGTAGAGGTTTATTTGATACAGCTAATGCATCAGCAGGCACAAGGGCCTTCTCTGCACTACACCACCTGCCACTCTTTTGTTTCTTCAGAAGCACTAAATGGATACGTTATGAGAAGGAGCCATGAAACCACCTGAGATGAGCAGATATAGAAAACCTTTTTTCCAAAGTAAATTTTCTTATACTGAAAAGTGGCGAATTTTGCCGTGATGTAGTAATACATGGATTGAGTTGGGATGGTATTTTTCTGCCTGTTTAAATTTGCATCTCTCCAACAGATGGAACAGAATAGTTGTTGCTGCAGGCCAAACTCTGAGAATTATTCCAGTGTAGGCAATAATAATGATCATAAATGGTAAAATGAAGGAAAAGTTCAAATTTAACTCATCAATACATTACTCTCCTCCTTACCACAGAAAACTTGGCAATAACTGCTCCCTGCTTGTGATCCTTTCTGAATGCAGCCGAAGACTCAGTGTGGGATTTCCAAAAGTCATCTAAGGGATTTCAGAGCATAGCTGGGCAGGAATTCTCATGTTTCTACTCTACAAACAACATTAACCTTTGGAATATAGCTAGGGAACATTTGTTCCCTAAAGGAATAAAAATTTAAATTATCTGTGTTTCCTACCAAACAGGAATTTCAGGATTTCCTTTCAAGTAAGTCAAAGCTGGTAGATTACTGTATAGCTGAGGAGTGTGGGAACTGAAGCACTGAGGAGCTGCAAGCTTAGCAGCTCCAGGAATTCAGGCTCATGAGGTGTCACAAGTCAGAAATGTAGAAGTTTCAGCTGCCAAATGGCTGGTGCACAACCAAAGAAGTTGGGATTTGGGGAAAATGACAACTCACCATACTGCCCTTACAAGGCTAAGCAGATACGGAACCAACTCTCGTGAGTTTCATCTAAGTACACCAGGAATTTTTATTTTTTTTTTTAAATACAAATTCAAACTTATAAATTGATTCTGAATGAAATCTGTGATCTCGTATCACTTCAGTAATTTAGAAAATCCTTCCCTCCTCTAACAAGTATGAAACAGCACTTTCAGAGAAAGACTAATAAACAGAGAAGGCTGTTTATCTCCACATGCAACAGAGTTCAGTTATACTTACCAGATTTCACTTTGTAACAACATGTTATAATACCAAAATGAATTGCAACTCATTGACAGCTCTTTAGTCCTGAGAGAAGCATGAGAATTCTAACATGACAATATGAAGCTTATCTGGACCATTAGGTACTTGCCAAAGTGCAATAGCACAGTATATTTTTGGGATCTTTAGTGCTAACACTTCCTTGCACTTTACAGTTTTTTCAAGTTCTACACAAAGGTGACAAGATCTACAGGAAATTCATCTCCATCTTGCATATTGTTACATAAATTGTGAATATCCATAAATGAAGTATGGGATCCAGCCAAGAAACATGTGATGGCTGGTCTCCTCTGAGAGGAAATAAAAGCATGAATATTTGGGTGTTGCCTTAAGAGAATTAGAAATCTTCCAAAAATAATTGAAGAAAAAAGTGGTTTACATAGTTTCTTATTCTTTACCTCTTCAGGTACAATACCCCAATGGATGAGAAGCTACACGTCCCTGTCAACACTTAGCTGCAAAGCCATGCAAATATTTAAACTGAGTTGGAAATCCCTGGAAGGCAAAAACACCTTTTCAAGGTCTCAAAAAAATTTATTAGATTACAGCTTTCTACACTATACAATCTTCTTACCTACCATAGAAAATGGTAGGTAAGGTACCAGATTAAATCAGTTGCACAGCCACAAGGCATAGTGCAATAAAGAATCCATTACCCAAATCATTTTATACCTAAGCAAACGGAAAATGTAAAGACATTTACATTAGTGTCTGATGCGGATGTAAACCCTGTGTTACTGATGGGGAAATGATAGTACAGCTGTCCATTCTGTGTGATTGCAATACCGGGCCACCCATTTATCAAACTGCCTCTTTTATTTAAAAAATGTATTAAATATGTGCATGAGCTCTGCATTATACAGTAGCAACAAAGCCGAAAAACATTCTTCTACTATTTGTTATCTGCCATCAATACAAAATTGGAGGCTGAGAAGTTATTAAAAATCATATTTTTTCACTGAGTTTTTAACGTAAGCCTATATATTTTCCTTAGAAATGTTTATTATTCCAGAGTTGATCACATAATGCAATCCAGGTGATAACCATACTTAGGATTTCACTGTGGTTTCTCCCTCTCCCCCATTTTCAAAGCTCTGAAAACGTAAAAACAACCAAATACTCATGTGGACATTTTTCTAGACGTCTAAATTCTCTGTCTCAAGAATGTTCATACAAAGCATAAGAAGATGAACCAAAATGGGCCAAATTTTGCTTACTATATTCATGTGCATAGCTCAGCTGAAATGAGTCAGACTGCCTCTTAAACAGACCCCATCATCCATGAAATCCATGTGCAGAAAACTAAAATGGAAGGACGAGTGGAACCAAACAACATCCTTTGGTCCATAGTTGGACCATCTGGCAGCAACTTCCCTGATGTCAGCTTTTTACCAGACACCTTCACGGATGGACTACCAATGACTCAAAACTACATGTTCTGCTTTGGGCATGAATGTATGAACAGCAATTTCCCACCTAATGCTAGGAGACACTGAGGTACTACGCTATGACATAAATGACACAATGTAAAGCAGTGCTCCCCCCATCACTTAAGGCTGTTAGATAGTTCACAGCTTTTTTCTTAAGAAGAGAACAGGTCTTGTCTAAACACTGTCCAAACCTCAATTTAGAAGATGGCATTCTGCCCTTCTAAGATTAAGTTCAAACAGAGAAGTTAAAGATAAAAAAAAAAGAAAAGAAAAAGAAAGTATTTCCCATGAAAGTCATTAAATTAGACTGATATGGGGACTAAATTCTGCTGGCCACAATTTGTGAATGAATACATAGCTGGCATAATTTATCATCATACCTCTATGTTAATAAAAGATTATAACATGCACTGCCATGTCAGGTCACATTCAAGATAGCTGATGACTGCTCAAGACAGCCCTATCAAAATGAAAACAGCTTTTTAAGAACGTTATTTCAGTGCTTCTCAATTTCTATTACCAACTCAGCTGGTGAGAAGTGAGATACCAAAGTCATTTCCCTTTCTTGTATATAACGAAAATGGTTGATTTTTTTCTTCTTTTTTAATGGTATCCACTGTATTATTCATTTTGTTTCCATTCTTATTCCAAGAAGATCTGTTTTTGTAAACAGCCACTGAAATGAAAACCAATGCACACATTTAAAAGACTAAAGGCTAAACAATAAGCCAGCCTAGGATTTCTCACCCATATAGCACACAACTGAGCTCTCTCCATCTCACCATGGTTAGAAGTTCCTTTCAGAAAATAAAGCTGAACAGAACTACACTTTTCATTTTCACAGCTCTATAATAATGATACACCATAGAAATAATAGTCTGCTATGGTCTTGTAGCAAGTATTTTTATAATGGTCTATCCAGTGAGAAGTGCTATCATTTGACTGGAGAACAAGTATATGTAATGCCTGCATTAAGAATAGGAAAGTAATACAAATGAATACAGTCCTGTAAGTCTGACCTCAGGAGTATGGAATAATTTAGAACAAATTTTGAAAGGAAGGTTAACAAGTGACATGGACATAAAGGCAAAATGGGCTAAAATTCAGAGTTCTCCAGGCTGACATGGAAAGATAATCGGTGTTTTAGACAAAGACAAAAGAAATTCAGGCAGTCTCCTACAGCTGGACTTCAGTAAAGCATTTCCAGTGGAAACCATTTGTCAATTTAGAAAGTAGTAGCTGGTGGGTAGGCAGCTGTGTGAAGGAAAAACAGCAACAAGAAGTATTAAGGGGAAGAATGCCAGGCAGCAGGGAGCTTGGCTACCGGAGCTTTTCAAGGGTAAATCTAGTTTAGGATTTTCTTTAATAACCTTGGTAAGAACACATGGACTAATGAGAGCCAGCGATGTAGGGTGTCATTGCCAACATAGAGGAGAATTTCAGTAACTACCCCAAAAAAAATGGATTTCTTTGGTGACAAGAACAATAGAAATGTGAAATGAGTCTCACATGAACAAAAAATATTGTGATTCTATGCTTGGGAGCTAACTGCAAAAACTCCTGCAAGAAGCTGAGAGCTCATCAGTAAGGCATTATTAAGGAGGAGAATGTATGGTCTGTAAGAGTCAGCTATGAAAGAGACAAATGTAATGTTAGGAAGCATCAATCAAGGCATTTTTAGTAGATAGAAAAGTATTAATGCCACTGTATAAGGGCTTTCTTTCAAAACCTGCATGTGATAATGCCTACAACATTCAAGACAGAGACTCACAAATCAGAACAGGATAGGGAAGTGCTGGCACAACAATCCAAAAGTGCGTATCTTACAAGAGAAGGTCAGAGAAGCTGAGATGTTTAGCTTGATAGATAACTGGGATGTTATGTATAATTACAATGGGGTAAACCAGGCAGGAAAACAAGCTGACACAAGAATAAAAAAGGTATAAACTGGCCACTAGGCTGAAAATTAGCAGCAGTTTCTCAGGTGTTAGAAGAATTTGGTTGCAGAGGAGCCAATCAGAGCATCTGAAGCTAAGAAACCCAACCCATGCTGCTAGGTACAAGATGCAGTACCCCCTGCCACTCCACACCACCAAGAAGGACTAAGATTAAATGCATTTTATGCACTAATGATGCCTGCCAGGGCTGCACTGACAGGGAGCAAAGGGAGAAAGTGTTCAAAGTGTCTTATCCATAAGAAAACAGTTATTACACCAACAGTGGTGCTTGATATAATATAGCCTGCAACAGCAAGGGACTCAAGATGACACCTTCAATTGTATGTGTGTGAATATGTTGGCCTGCATTTGTTTATAAATAAAATAAATAAATAATAATAATGTCCATGGAATACCAAAAAAGCAAACAAAGCCTGCAATTTTATTTACTTTATCATATTTCAGGAATCAAAAGCAGTAAAAAGCAATTCAGAAAAGACTAGTGGGTGCTAATGCTTTCACTTCATTAGGTGACCTTCTCATAGGAACACTGACATGGTGTCTTAGCGCATAACACTGATAAATAAAGACGGAATAGTGAATGAAAGACATGCAGACATTCTCCAGAAGCATTCCAGGATGATGAAACAAATGAATTCCATGTATAACGCCTGAAGTGGTTTTTTTCCAAAGTGTGCTTATTCCTATAAAAATCCAAGGCACTAATGAGAACAGATGTAACAGACCTTCCCCTATCAGCACAGTTGACTAAACACAGCACACACAATGCATGGTTTAAAAGCATTAGACCAAACAAATTAATAAACTATCAGTCTTAATAACAAACATCTGGCCATTAATGTTACATATTTTCATGAGTTAAACTTTGTTAAGGAAAATAGCTTCATGCAGTCCATACTTCAGTATTACATATAGCACTAACATGTCTGTCTCCCCTCAGCGTTAACAAGAAGTACTTATGAGTCATACAACACCTCTTACTATCAACTGGCTTCAAATCTAGGTTGACTCTAATAGCACACAAGTGAATGTGCTGGAGGTGAGTGGGTTTGCTTTGCTTCTCCTGAAGGGAAGTTTCTGGCAGCTGATAACTACTCATACAAATGTAGATTTTTAGATTTACCACATAGGATTAAAAAAAGATGAAGGAAAATTGAAAGAAAATAAAATAAGTAAGTAATTTTCCTGAAAGGACGTTTAACGTTGACAGCAAATTCCAACGTGTATTTAGTTCAGTTTGTCTGGGCCTGACATCAGGATCACACCTATGCAGAGCAGCTCATTCCCCAACCCCCCCAGGCCTGATTGCTCAGCAGTATTATGGCTCTGACAGTTGAGGGAGACTGTCTCAAGAAAGTACTATTAATTTCTGAGGTGAAATACCAGAGATTGACACTCATGGTTATTTCACACAATAAGTCCATTCAATAGCACTCAGGGACAAGCCGAACAAAAATGAGGTTTGGCCTCTTGAGTACACATATAAGGAAGATTACAATGAACCACCATTTTGCACATCAAACACAAACCACACCTCTCCGTGTGAATGTGTTTCTGGGATTACCAGGAGGTCTGAGATTTCCTGGATGCATGTGGAGACAAGAGAAGAGCGTAGTGAAGGGACAATTAGCTTTCTTCCCATTGAACAACTTCCATGGCTCATGTAAATCAATTTAACATGGCTGTTATGCTGCAGAAAAAAAAAAAAAAAATCCCAAACAAAATCCAGCAGTGCTGAAACTTGATGCCTGCATAGTACACGCTCTCCTGGGTAACCTGCAGCATCGAGACATTGCCACTGCAGGAGTCCCTTCCCTGCAAAGGGACATTAATACACATCAGTGAGAGAAAGAATATTCTTTTCTCTCTCACAGCTCTGGCTGGGACATGATGCAAACCAGCAGCTCTCTTACCTTACCCAGCAGGAAAGTTCACCACATCGCTTTGAAAAACCACTCTGTGAGCATATCTGAACTCATTCAGCACCATTGCACTAGGCCCCTTTTTTGAGCCCTGCCTGAATTGGGCAGTTATGCCACTCCATCATTTTATTCTGAAGCTAGCAAATCCATGTGGGGTATTGCTCAGAAGCTTGCCGAAATGCAGTGAGAGCTGCTGTTGCCCTGGATTCCTGCAGAACTGCTGAACAGGTGGGCCAAGAGGCCACTGCTTCAGACAGCTGAAGGATGCCAGCACACAGCTGACTTGCAGCATCTCACTCCCGTGGCAGAGATGAACCCTGAGGTCAGTGGGAACTGGGAGACTTCCTAACCCCAGAGGCAAGAATTTGCCTCCGTGACAAGGAGGGGCTGTTGGGCCAAAGCAACCCTAATAAGATGCAGAGGTCAACAGGGGCTAAAAGACTGCATGGAACCAGGAAGGAAGATTTTGTTTGTGTTCATTTGCCTGAAGTAGCCAAGGATTTACCAAGGGGAGCTCAGAGTTCTAAAGTTTTTCCCTTGTCCCCTAAACACACTGCTGGCAGCTCCCACAGTCCAGGGTGCTCCAGGGCACAGCAGCTTCTCCCCAGCTCCTTCAAAGTGAAAGAAACACAGCACTGCTGGGTGGTAGGCAGGGGCATGCATGTCTTATTCTAGCTGTATAACTGCCACTGCAGCATATGTCCCCAACCCATGATGGGTCCTGAGAGTTCAACAGCCCTCCCCCACCTTTTTTGTCTGAGCACTCATTCATCAGTGTTAAAAAAGCCCAGCCAAGCATAGGGGACAAAACTGAACCGCGAGACTTTGCAGAAGGTCCTGGATTCACATTAACCTCCTCATGCTTAACCATATTATTCAACATAAAAACATGCTTTCTTCTTCAAACTATGGCCTGGAGATTTCTGAATTTTGAAATTTGTAAATTAACATAAGAAAAGGTAATTAAAATGACAGGGAATGTGAGGCAGTTAAGACCAAAGTAGAGTGCATCACAGAGCAAGTGGGAGAGCCAGACTTTTACAGAAATGTTGGATTTACTTAGAGAACAATTTGCACACTGAAGGCTTAAAAGTGTTTTTCTTGTGTTTATGTAATGTTAGCCTAATATACAAATAACCACAGAGCTGGTTTCCTTTTATTTCTTGTCTTTAAATCAGTGCATCTCATGTTTAAACCATGCTGAACTGATTTTTTTACCCCAAGGTACTCAGTCCACTGACTGCAACTACCTTGGAATCATACCTATACGCTATGAGAAAGTGTTTTGTGGACCTATATGGAAAACCCAAGAAGTGTACGGAAATTTGGGATTTGAGGTTAAGCCAGAAGAATTTTCCAGTTCATCTGCTGCTATATAAAACTTCATTTATCTTCTGCAAAACCCTACTACTTTCCCATTGTCAGATAGCATGGCTGCAAACGAATGTGGTCCCTCTGCAGTCCTTGGTTGCAGAGACTGCTGCGTCCAGATTCCCAGTTGCAGAGCCACATGACTCCAAGTGAGCTGCCCCATTGATGAACCAATACAGGCTGGTAGAAGGGAGGACTATTACAGGAGAAAATCTAAAGGTTGCTTCAGAAGGAACTTCACCTGAAGTAGCCTCTCTGGCTACAGTCCTGTTTCTCAGCTGAGAAAAGGAAGACATAGCGAGCAGACGTGACCATGCAAGCCCTTGAGGACCATCCCTGTGTGTGGAAGTCCAGGACAACAGAAGCCTTTTTCCAAGCTTAGGCAGCAGCATATCACCACCACAATTCCCTTCCTTCACAGGGCAAAGAAAGACTTCGTCACTAACCTACAAAATGTCACAACTTCAAGCGAGCATCCAACTACTGCAGTGCTGGTAGAACTGGAATCAGCTATAAAGGAGGAGGCAATGTGCCAGCCTGACTCAAGGACAATTTCTGCTGGATTTGATCAGCTGAGGTTCACAGATGGGCCATGTGACATGTTGCCACTTACCAACCAACAAAAAAGTTATTTCTTCCTGTTGATTTAAAACCTAGATGATCTCTCTGGAACATCCATCAGCAGTAATACTGAAGGAGTCTAATACAAAGCTGGACCTCCCTCCTTCCATTAGAAAGAGAATTTTTTCTCACAAGAATGCTATGATGATCCATTGTCATTCAGGAAACCCAGATTCCCTGGCTTTGACTGGTCATTTGGCAAGGAGACATGAGTTGTTTAATTATCTCCTAAGGAGCAGCAAAATGACAGTGGAGCATGCATTTGGAAGGCTGAAAGGCAGCACCTAATGACAAGTCTGTAAGCTGCTGAGCAAAATCCACTTCCTGTGATAACTGCTTGCTGCTTTTTGAACACTACCTGTGAAGCTGGAGACTGATCTTCACTCACAGAGGCAAAGACAACGACAGTAATTGCGTAAGTACTGTTGCAGATTCTCTTTACACTGGACACAGGGAAGGACTTGCTAAAAGGCAACGCACAAACCAGCAAGATATGTGGTGCTGTTATCCATCAAACTGGCCAGAAGCCAAGACAACCAGCATCAGTACAAGCAGTTTCAAAAGCCTGCACTGCCTTGCATTATGAATGCCAGCCTAAAATCAGGTCAGTTTTTGTCTGCAATAAACAACTATTTACTAAACTGTCAGATGTTAGAAAGCTCCTCTCAGACTACAGGGTTTTATTAGGTGGGTGTACAACAAACGAAATCTACCAGGTCTTAATACAAAGACCTTGGTCTCTGCTTCTGTGACAGCTGAATCCAGGGAACTTTCGTAAGTTCTGGCCCAAATATCACATATGCACGGCAATAGAACAATGTTTCTCTATCAGCACCTACCACTCAAGTGTCTTCAGCAAGGAATACAAAATATCAGTTTTGCAGGATGCAGAAAGTGAAAGAACAGAATGACCAGCACTGATTCTGACTTTCTCTTCAGAGGCTGCTGAGGTCAAGATTTGCAACGTGTGGTAATGTTCCGAGCTCAATTTTAATCCTTTCAAGCCCCTGCAATGACACAAAAATCCTAGAGTGTCAGATCTAGGCATACTGTTCAACCCCTCCCATGACCAGGGCTCCTGTGTTCAGAATAGGAAACAGCTGCTATCAAGCTGGCAAAGAATTGACAAAGAGCGAGTGCAGTGTCTGCTCTGTCCCATGGAAAAGTATCATTTTCAGTTTAACCAAAAGCACTGAACCAGGCTGTTATCAATGAAAACTACAATGGTGTGTGACATCATGTTGAATAGCGGCACAAGTCCTTGGATTGCACTACTGCATCTGCTTAAACAGGCAAATGTAAAAGCTATGAATCCAGCAATAAGGGACAGGACTGTAATTCTATGAAGGCCAGGTGAAGGGCAGGTTATAGACAACAAGGAGCAATCCAATTTGGTTACACTAGCTAAGGTAAAATTTACAATGGCTATCAATCCTCATGCTTTAAGGCACAAACTGAGCACCATCTGGGGCCAGAAAGAAATTTCCCTCTGTGGTACACTATAACACAATTGGCTGCGTGTACTTCTTCCTCTGAATCATCACATATTGGTTACTGTCAGAGACAGGATACAAGACTCCACGGATCGCTGGTCTCTTCCACAGCAGCAATTTCTATGTTGTTCGTTTTCTTCACAGCCCTTACAGATTACAATAATGTTATTAATACTGCAGCAGTCATTTTCCCAATATACATTAATAGTTTCTCTAATTCTTGCAGCAACTTAAACTAATCAAAAGCACTAGTCTACGTTTCTATGGGGTCTGAGCAATTTACTAGTTCTGTTTTGGAAAACAAATCTCACCCATCTAATTACTTGTATTTTTAAATTACACGTCAAGCATATTATCTAGCATTCAATTTAACAATAGCAATAGCATGAAGAAAAGGTGTCAGTGATGTTTAAAAAAGTAATTTAGAATTCAGCTTTGAATTTATTTTAAAGAAAAGAGGTAAGTATTGTCTTCTTGACTGAGATTTATTAACACTCCCCCTTTCCATTATCTGAACATCTCACTTGCCCTAAAGCACATCTGTAAAGACAGTGAGAGACTGCATGCGTTTTCTATATCCATAAATTACAGATGTTGCTCTGAGCTACTCATCTATCAAGACAATTTTCCATAAGAGAAGACCAACCTGAAAAGTATCTATCTAACAGAGAATATGGAAAATAATTAGTAAAAGCACACAGTCTGCAGACCTAATTTGTTTTACTGGGAACATTCTCTACCCCAAGCTTTATAATAGGGTGTGACAGAACACAGAGAAGCAAATCAAAGCCCAAACAACACTTCTGGGTATCAAAACAAAGACCTTGATGCATCAGTAACATGCTGTTGTGTACACATAAACTCAGTAAAGAGGATATGGATAATTTTAGGACACATTTTGTGTTGAATAACTTTTGCTAGTTCATATTTTCCAATAACATTATGTCATATATTTCACAGGTTAGCACATCTGTTCTATCTTGCCTACATACATCAGAATTATATTCAGTTCCATGAACACACTATGTGCATCTACAGAAGACCTGTATCTAACATAATATGTGATTATCCTGCAGCTGAAGTGTATAGAACAAAAGGCAAATTGAGAAGAAAATGCAAGAAGCAGTTCTACAAAGAAGGATTCTGCCATCACAGAGCCCAGTTACTGTATCTTAACCTTTCCACTTCCATAGGCAACTGAAAAGTGAATAAATGCTGAGAAAGCAGATAACAAGATTAAGAACACAGAGCCTTTTCTAGGTTGCATAAAATACAGAACATGACTTGATTGAGCAGAAAGAGGGAAAACACTACTCGTGGGAGATAAAAGAAAGACACACACTTGAACGCTTAATGCCAATCATGTGCTTATCCTAAACAGAAGACAAATAACGTATTACTACCTTCAGAGCTGGGTGAAAGAAAAAAGACAGAGCTTTCACATATAGAAAAATGCCCCTTCTTCACTACAATTTACATTTCAGAAATAATAAAATATCCTGGGTTCCCCCAGGTTTTCTCTTTTACAACCTCTGCAAAAGCCATTGTTTCCCTTTGTTTTGTAAAGCATTTTTGTAAAGATGAAACTACAGGTTTCTAAACCTATGAGACAAGTTGTTGGTTTTCTTTTCTTTCTCACCAAAACAGAAATCTTCAGTGGAAAGAAAAGTACTTCAATGTTGTTCTGACTTATGCAAATAGAAAAGAAAATGATAGGGGAGCAGCTGTATTGTTGTATCATGTGTTACTTTAGGCTTGATTTCCCCACAGTCAAATGAAGAATGTCTTATGAAACAAGGGAGGGAAAAGGAAACACACTACAGTAGAAAAGATCAACAGACATTTCTCATAAAGTTATTGTCAGCCAGGGAAAAAGTGGTTTATATCAACGGTTCCATCTTGCAGCCCCAAGGAACCTACCTACAATTTCTCCACCACCCACACTGCACCTAGTAGGCAACACTTTCGAAACTTGGTGCCTGTCAGACTTATATCTGTATGTGGGTACTTACATAAGTACTCTGATTCTCTTAAATGCTGAGCACCTACTAGTCCTCTGCAGATTAAAACAAGAACTGCTGGGTACCCAGCAGAAAAAAAAGATTGCAATGGTTTGGAAGCTTAACTTTTAAGCCTCACTTTTAAAAAAATATCTTGGTTTGTATCATTATGGTTAAAGGACTGAAAGAGACTCCCTTTGGAGTCCATTTGTGCGACTCTTAATAGGCTGCAAGGATACCTGCTGAAGAGAGACAGGCACTGCCTCTGCTTCAAGCATAAGCACATTTTCCCCACTGCAGTATTCCTAGCCCTTGTGCATATGGGAACAAGAGACCACAGCTAGAATCACACCTAATTTTCTGGAAATCAGTACCAATAGGATACAGGGCACACTCCAAATATGCACTTCATAGGTTCAATGGTGCAACTGACTTGCTTTAAATCTTCTATTTAAAACATCAGTATTTCTCGTGCAAAATGGGCCACTGTTCTTCACACTTCCAATACATTCAGTCTAGAAAGAGGAAAGACTCTGAACGCTACACTTTTTCACCATAACAACACAACCTTTTGCTTGATGGTACAAATAGAAAAAAACCAAACTTCTTTTTCTCCCACCCCCCCCCCCTTTTTTTTTTTGCCTATCACGTAGATTTCACAAGAAGGTTAGTAATGAAACCCTAAAAAAGCATTTACGGGATTAAAGTCAAAACCTGGAAAGGCAGTAAATCATCTACTGTAAACACAAAAGAAATTGAGGGCAGTTGAAAATTGAGGCAATATCTTTGATCCACTGTCTCTCATCACCAGTGAAATCTGAGAAAACACAGAGAAATATGTTGTGTTTCCCCAGGAAACTGAAATAGAGTTAATTAAGAAACAGAATTTTGCCTTTTGATCTTTAATAATTCTCCCTCATTCTCACTATACACAGAACGATAAGACAATGAAGGGTTTAGGTCACTGTTGCTAGAGGCATTATTTTCTACAACCTTTGCCTCCCATGGTGCTACGGAGAGCTTGCAGCTCTTGTCTGTCTTCGCTACGTATTATCCTTCTCGTACACACACTGATGCTTACAAATCAGGAATGTGGTTGACCTGGCAACAGGATGTTCATTTCCTAATTTATCCACCATTTCTTTTAATAACATTAGTCTCGGCTAAGTAGAGAACAGCTCTAGCATTACGCAATTTTGCATGTGTCTAGTTATACCAAGTACAAACGGCAATCCCCAAACCACTCCATGTTGTGAGATACACTTGGCTATCAAGCATGTGTTTCTACCAAATGGGAAAATAGACCATCATAATCAAAACCTTCTATCTAACTTTTATAATTCAGGACATTTTTTGACCTTAGGACATTTTTTTCCCCAATTTACTTATCTAGAATCAGAAGGATTGAAAATTATGCCCTGCAAAGAAGATTCTAGGCAGGCAGTGGTTTTGTCAGAGGAAGGGAAAAAATAGGGTGATAGACGAGGCAAAAGACCTGTCCAGGATGGACCGATGTCTGAGAAATCTCTGATCAATGCAAAGCCCAGAGGCTGATGTGATAGCAATGTATGTAAGGGGAGGCCTTACCCCATCTCTCCCAGCCTTGAAAAATAAGAGGAACATTGGTATCTGAAAGTTTTTATTTGGGATGTCTAATCTGAGGCAAATTTACAAGGCCTTGATTTTTCATAAAGGATGATCTGCATCATCTGAAATGTAAGCCTATATTTAACAAAGCTCCTGAAAAACACAGCTAAACAGGAAGATGAGCTCATGTTCCCATTCTGCTATGATGATTATTTTGTTCATGTTCTGTATCTATTCCTCTAACCTTTTTGAACAGATCGAATGATCCAATTTGAATTTGCCATATGATTCAGTAGCCTCTGTGAGAAAGACAGCATCAAGATGCAGTTAGTTGTACCATAAGCAGTCTGCACCACGTCTTGAGCTTAATTTCTCTGAATAAGCAGTATTATAGATAAAGCAGCACTACAGACAAGCTCTGATCGCTATCACGAGTGCCACACTGCTCACAAGACATTCAAACCTTTCCAGCGTATTTCTGCAAGATTCTGTAAACAAAATCACAATACACAGTGCAACTCCCCTCTTCTTAAAAAAGACAACTGCAATCCCCAAGGCTGGCTGTGTGAGCTACTGTTGTGAGTGCCTACAAGCATTGCCTACATAGTAGCACAGCACCAGCATCTAACTTTGTACAAAATGAGAAAGAGGATTCAGTCCTTTCTGGCACAAAGTGCTTAACAATCACAATAACCATTTTATTCTGTTTGATTACTCCCTTCCAACTCTTTCCAGCTAAATCAGGCTGTCAAGCAAATTTTTAATATATAGCGCAAAGAAGTGTAAAATCCAACAACATATATTCCTTTAAACTGAAATTTTGCATCACCTGGTTCTTACAAAAGTAGCGTATTAAAAGACAGCTAATTTGAAGGAAGTGTTTGCCAGTAAAAGCTGGAACACAGCCAGAAAGCTACAGTATACAAGGATTTTAATGGCTATGAAATGCTTGGTATTCTGTGGTGAAATTAGCTAATAGACTAATTTTTCCTCTCTGGGGGGCTACACTCAAAAACCTGCAGGTGTGAGACCTGACTGTATGAGTATGCTTGTCCACACCTGAAACCATTTGACTGCCACACAGCTTAAGCAGCACTGCACTGTTCAGGAGCACTGAGGAATATTGTGCCTGTAAGTCAGTATTTTAAGTAGTATCAGCAGCATACTGTGATGAATGTGCACCACAGCAGTTCACACTCCTGCCTGCCTCTAGACTGCAGCGTCTGTTCTTCTCACAGATAATGACTGAATTTGATGGCTATATTCTCCAGAGCCTCCCCTCCAGCACTACTTCACACCTGAACAAACCCAAGTGCAAAATGCTTCCACTCTGATTTGGTAGCAGTTAAGACTACCATCTTTACAGGGTATAAACAACATGCAAGACAGTGAAAGCTCAAGCTCTGCACATAGTGACTCAGGAGATCCATAGCAACTACATCAAAACATCTTCAATTTTTGCATTAGCAACATTACTTTTAGCATACTATCTACCGGACTACCCACTGGCTCCCTTGCTAGGTAGAGCTTTCCAAATAAGGCATAACGCTGGCATGACCTAAGTCTATGTATTGTAAAAAATAAAAATAGCTACTATGCATAGTGGGTAAGTCCTTACCAACATTTATCAACAGGAATCACTTGTAAGAATTCACCCAAAATATTCACAGTACAGAGAAATTGTTAATTGGTAAAGAAAATCTAATTGGCAATTACAGGTCCAGTCCTTAACTAGATACAGAACTGCAGTCAAATTGTTTTCCCCTAGCATGAAAACACATCTTTTAGGTTCTTGTCAGTCCAGAAGCAAACCAATATGGAAAAAAACTGCAGATACCTGACCATCCTTTTCTGGGCAGATGAAAGTTCTCTTCTATACACATCATTGACCTAGGACATACCTGCACACAATCTGGAAATGTTGCTGGGCCATATTAATATCACACATCGCTAAAATGACCAAAAGACATTTGACAAACACCGATGTACTACAAATGGCATCGTCACTGCACAGCTCCACTTATCATATACACTCTATCAAGCAGGTACTTACAGTCTTCAGGGTTCTCTTAAGAAGTCTCTGACATTCCTGTTGTAAGGCTAGATGGGATTTGTAGGTTGCCTGTACTAGGACAAAACTTCTGCTGCCTCTCAGGGACAAAGCAGATGCCAGATGCAAACCCCAGAACTGCACAATGCTCACAAAACCATTCCCCCAGATAGAAAACAGGTGTGCTCACTGTGAATGTGTCTGAAAGACTTCTGATTGATCAGACATGTTCATGGTCACCTGTGAGGGAGTCTTTTCTAGGCTCAGCATACTAAGAAACGGTGGGATTGCTGCTGCAACCCCAGAGATTCAGGGTGCTGCTACTGCTGCTGGTAGGGGGATAGGTGCTGCTGCAGTGAAACTTCCCTTTCCAGCAACAGCCCCTTCCTCATTGCTCTCCTGCCTTTCCTGTCATCACCCAATGGTCCTTGTTAGACTGAACAAGCAAAATAGGGAGCATGCCAGCCCCTCAGCTGCATTTCTTGATGTGGCAGCTCCCCTTCTCCTCTAGGGAGAACAAGCAGTCAATGGGGCAAAATCATTCCATGGACTCTCAGTTGAACCACACTGGCCTGCTCATCTTGTCAGGGAAGGAGACAATACAGCTGTTCTTCTGAACATCCACTTTTATCCAGGTGTGGGGAAGAAAACTGGTCATCAGAAACATGGATCCCTGCTGAGCGGGGGAAATTGACTCACACCTGATTCACCTTCTTCCATATGTCCTCAGGAAAATCAAAGGGCAAAGGTTTCTATAAGCTCCAGGTGGGTATTACAATACCCTCAAAACACTGCTGCAGTTTCTAACAACAGAAACTTCTCACTTTTTCCCATGACTGCCCCAGGCAATTCTCTGCTGCACTCTGGAATTCCTGCTCTGGGCCAGCAGCAGCTCCTGCTGAATGCAAACCATTAACTACAGAAACACGGTTGCCCAGGTCAAGAAGTCCTTCCAAAATACTAGTATTTAGCAATGGACTGTTGAGAGTTAACTATAAGAGCAGTATATAGTTTCATTTAATGAATCACTAGCTGATTGCAGCTAACCACACAGTCCTTTAATAATACCTATCCTTAAAAATAATTTCTTTGAACAAGGTAGTCATTGCTATTTGTAAATTTACTATTTCAGCATGGCAATTCTTTCATGTTTTTTCTACTTAAACAAAGATCTTTATAGAATTTCTTGAGGGGCAGGGAGGGGAAGCGTACTGACCATGCACCTGTCCTCTAAAGGTTCAGAAATGGTCTCCATACCTCTTACAATCTCCTCATTCAAGAAGCAGGATTGAATAGCATTTGGGGTAAGAGTCTCTTTAGCACTTAGCCCTAAAGATGGTCTTTTTAATAGCCGTAAAATCTGCAGAGGGAATAGGCAAACCAGAAGTTTTAATGGCTGGCTTGCATTTTACTGCATTCCACAGGGACCAGGTGGTTTTACATCCTATATCTACGCTTTTGCTGAAGGTGGTTTAGAATTTCCATTTCAATCAATGCACAGCTTTTATCAGTGCTCTTCCCAAAACCACATCCATTATATGGGGAAACTCAATTACATAAACTTGATTTCAAGATGTTAAATTATTGTCTGGGAAAGGCAAGCCTCCATGAAGTTACACAGATTATTCTGTAGCATCAGTAACAGACTGCTAGGTAATCCTCAGTATTGTCTCCTATTCAACATTTTTTTTTTAAATAAACCACATTTATAGCAAGGTGGGGACTAGAGGTTTAAGGAGCTTTGTGCAACATTTTTGTTCGGGAAATGAACACCTTGGTGCTTTCTTTGTGCAGCTTTGGATTTGAAATCTCTCTAGAGGGGCAGTTTGGAAGGATAGTCATTGTTTAATTAGTACTCTTCTGAATTAGCATCTGGAGTTAAAGATACACAAGTAGGTATATGTCCAAGAAATTCTCAGAAGAATTACATACTGGTAACTGAATATGCAGAAGTTCAGAAAATCACTTACTCTTCCTCACTACAGCTTCTTCAGAGATTTTCTTCCTTTAAATTAGCAAAAACAAGTGCAAAGTCAGCAGGGCTACATGCTCTTCTTCTACTTCCAAAAGTATGTACTCAAAGAGTACAACCCAGAGACAGCTATAAAATCACTTTCTTTTTCAGTTCCTAAACTCAACACATGTGCACCTAAGACCATTAGCAGGTAAGGCACACTCTGAAAACAACAGTGATATCACTGACCACAAAAGGTCAACACAGTCCTGCTTGGGCATGCATGCAGCTGGTCTGGGTATCAGAACTGTCAAGGATCAATAGCTGCTCAGAACCCTGGAAAAATCAGGCTCTTGTATACAGATTTGGAAGCCAAAGTTTAGGTATCAATTCAACTATGTGGAGACTTACCCAGCTTCTAAGGAACCCACCTTCTCCAGCAGACTATGATGCATGTCGTCTTTAGTCAGCCCTCTTGATGGAAGAGCATACAGACAACAACAGGCAGAAACAAATATTTAGTAGGGAGATTTAGGCAGAAAAAAGAAATCCTGCCTGCCACTCACCAATTACTAGCTGTTTTGAACCATTACTTCAAGAATTTTAAAGGACTCCATTAGCTTGATTCTTCAGAAACTTTAGGTAAAACTAAGCCAAACCACTACACTAAAAATTTCAGGTCATTTATTCTTATTTGCTATTACTTTACAATAAATTCTTTTTTTCTAACAACTGCAGTGTAAAGGTTTGCTTATGGAGGGCTGTTTCTATCCATGGGAAAAGCAAGTTGTTGCATACAGGTTACCATACTGTTGGGAGGAGTGCTATAGCTCTAGCTCCTACTACACCTCACTTCTGGCAGGAACAGCTATGCTAGCAGCTGCTTCAGTCCCACTGAGCAAGGAAGGGACTGCAGTATTTAGGTAACAGTTACCTGGAGAGGGAAGGAAAGGTATCTCATGTCAGTGCTTCTCTTCTGCCTACATCTGCAATGGCATTTCTGTGCCGGCCCTCATCCTCAGAGCAGAGAATCACACCTTTGCCTTCACTTCTGACATGCCTTAAGCCAGCTCTGTTTATGAATACCTGAAAGCAAGACAGCTTAAGGCAAGCATGCTAAAATAATTAATTTTTCTATGCCATTAATGGCATATATATTGGTACATGCCATATATGGCATTTATATGCCATACAATGTGCAAAATGTGCCAACAACAAACAGACAAACAATTTCTAGTTAAAAATCATCTATGGCAGAGCCAAACTCATTGTTATGCTGAGAGAAGCCATGAGGAGGAATCTTTCTCTTTTAATTCATAACAAGCCTGAAGAAAAAAGTCATTCAATATCCAGGGCATCATCACCTCCAACATTCTTCACAAAATGAGTTTATTTCAGTTGTAAGTAATTTTATTTTCTGGGAAAAGAATTCCATTTGTATCATGCCAAAGACAACAGAAGGCCATAGGTATTCATCGAGAAGGCTGATTCTTTGCCTTCTGAAATGACTCAATAAGAAACTAGTCAGAAAACCAAGGAGAGTTGAATGACTGGGGATATACACTGACCAACTGTCACCTATCTTCTGCCTGTTTAGATGTAAATTCAGTATGCCAGGTCACAGACCACTTTCATGGAATCATAGAATAGTAAGGGTTGGAAAGGGCCTTAAGATCATCTAGTTCCAACCCCCCTGCCATGGGCAGGGACACCTCGCACTAAACCATGTCACCCAAGGCTCTGTCCAACCTGGCCTTGAACACCGCCAGGGATGGAGCATCCACAACCTCCCTGGGCAACCCATTCCAGTGCTTCACCACCCTCACTGTAAAGAACTTCTTCCTTATATCTAATCTAAATTTCTCCTGTTTAAGTTTGAACCCATTACCCCTTGTCCCACCACTACAGTCTCTAATGAAGAGTCCCTCCCCACCATCCTTATAGACCCCCTTCAGATACTGGAAGGCTGCTATGAGGTCTCCACGCAGTCTTCTCTTCTCCAGGCTGAGCAGCCCCAACTCTCTCAGCCTGTCTTCATACGGGAGGTGCTCCAGCCCCCTTATCATCCTCGTGGCCCTCCTCTGGACTCACTCCAACAGCTCCATGTCCTTTTTATGTTGAGGACACCAGAACTGTACGCAGTACTCCAAGTGAGGTCTCACAAGAGCAGAGTAGAGGGGCAGGATCACCTCCTTCGACCTGCTGGTCATGCTTCTTTTGATGCAGCCCAGGACACGGTTGGCTTTCTGGGCTGCAAGCACACACTGCCGGCTCATGTTAAGCTTCTCATCAACCAACACCCCCAAGTCCTCTGCAGGGCTGCTCTGAATCTCTTCTCTGCCCAACCTGTAGCTGTGCCTGGGATTGCCCCAACCCAGGTGTAGGACCTTACACTTGGCTTGGTTAAACTTCATAAGGTTGGCATCGGCCCACCTCACAAGCATGTCCAGGTCCCTCTGGATGGCATCCCTTCCCTCCAGCGTATCAACCGAACCACACAGCTTGGTGTCGTCGGCAAACTTGCTGAGGGCGCACTCAATCCCACTGTCCATGCCGCCGACAAAGATGTTGAACAGGACCGGTCCCAACACCGATCCCTGAGGGACACCACTCGTTACAGGTTTCCAACTGGACATCGAGCCATTTACCACAACTCTTTGCATGCGGCCATCGAGCCAGTTCTTTATCCACTGAGTGGTCCATCTATCAAATTGATGTCTCTCCAATTTAGAGACAAGGATGTCATGCGGGACAGTGTCGAACGCTTTGCACAAGTCCAGGTAGATGACATCAACTGCTCTGCCCCTGTCCATCAGTTCTGTGGCTCCATCATAGAAGGCCACCAAATTGTTCAGGCAGAATTTCCCCTTAGTGAAGCCATGTTGGCTGTCACCAACCACCTCGTTGTTTTTCATGTGCCTTAGCATGTTTTCCAGGAGAATCTGCTCCAAGATTTTGCCAGGCACAGAGGTGAGACTGACTGGTCTGTAGTTTCCCGGGTCTTCCACCTTCCCCTTCTTGAAAATGGGGGTTATATTACCCTTCTTCCAGTCATCGGGAACTTCACCTGACTGCCACGATTTTTCAAATATGATGCACAGTGGTTTAGCAACTTCATTCGCCAGCTCCTTCAGGACCCGTGGATGGATTTCATCAGGACCCAGTACTTGTGCATGTTCAGGTTCTTAAGATGGTCTCGAACCTGATCCTCTCCTACAGTGGGCCTAAGGTCTTCATTCTCACAGTCCCTGCATTTGCTTTCCAAGACTTTCGTGGTGCGGTCAGAGCATTTACTAGTGAAGACTGAGGGAAAGAAGTCATTAAGAACTTCAGCCTTCTCCAAATCCATGGTAGCCAGTTCTCCTGATAGCTTCCGGAGAGGGCCCACATTGTCCCTAGTCTGTCTTTTATTTGCTACGTATTTATAGAATCCTTTCCTGTTATCTTTTACATCCCTTGCCAAACTTAATTCTAGCTGGGCCTTAGCTTTCCTAACCTGGTCCCTAGCTTCCCGGACAATGCTCCTTTATTCTTCCCAGGCTGCCTGTCCTCGCTTCCACCTTCTATAAGCTGCTTTTTTCCCCTCTAAGTTTCCTCAGCAGCTCCTTGTCCATCCATGGAGGTCTCTTGGCCCTCCTGCTGCACTTTCTTCTAGTCGGGATGCAACACTCTTGAGCACGTAGCAGGTGATCCTTGAATACCGACCAGCAGTCTTGGGCCCCCCTGCCCTCTAGGACTATATCCCATGGAACCTTACTAAGGAGGTTCCTGAAGAGGCCAAAGTCTGCTTTCTTGAAGCCCAGGGCAGTGAGCTTGCTGCATGCTCTTCTCACTGTCCTGAGGATCTCAAACTCAACCATCTCGTGATCACTACAGCTGCCCTGGAGCGTCACATTTCCAACCAGTCCCTCCCTGTTGGTGAGCACGAGGTCAAGCATGGCACCTCTCCTTGTCGGCTCCCCTATTGCTTGAAAGAGGAAGTTGTCTTCCACACAATCGAGGAACCTCCTGGATTGCTTGTGCCGGGCCGTACCGTCCCTCCAACAGATGTCAGGATGGCTGAAGTCCCCCATGAGTACCAGGGCCTGCGAGCGTGAGGCTGCTCCTATCTGTCTGTAGAGCGCTTCATCCACAGAGTCCTCTTGATCAGGCAGTCTGTAACAGATCCCCACCGTAATGTCCCCCATTGCTGTTCTCCCTTTGATCCTGACCCACAAACACTCTGTTACCTTATCACACCAGACAGAGTTCCATACTCTCTAGCCTATCACTGACATAGATAGCAACGCCCCCTCCCCGTCTGCCTGGCCTGTCTTTTCTAAACAGCCTGTAACCTTCCATTCTGACATTCCAGCCATAGGAGCCATCCCACCATGTTTCTGTGATACCAATGACATCATATTCCCGTAGCCTTGCACACATCTCTAATTCCTCTTGTTTGTTCCCCATACTACGGGCGTTTGTATAGACGCACCTTAGCTGAGCTCCAAATGAAGCCGACTCAATGGCTGGGGCAGCTGAAACATCTCTTTCTGCCTAAGGAAATAATGTTAAATCATGAGTGAGCACAGGAAGGCTGGAGAGGAGAGAAGGGGAATGCCACTTGCGCAGCTTTTACATTAATCCTTATCAGACCACTCTCGGGGCAGAATATCTGCTCCTTTTTGCTTTCTTAGCTATAGGTAAGGTGCCTTTATTGGGAGTTAGCTGTGGATAAGAGGGAAATAATGATAAGAGAACAAATAATATAAAATGCTGGAGAACCAGCTGATAGGGGAACTGAGTCTACTCTTGTATTCAGCAAACAGGAAGATTCTTCTCCTCCCACTAACAGAAACTCCACTCCCTAAACAACCCTCCATGGCAACTATTCAATTAGCAATGCTGGCACTAGTGAGGAGGATGAGCCTGCCTCTGGGTTCAGTTCTGCCCCATGGCAGAGGCCTGCTTTATTACTAATGCACCAGTTTGCTGCTGATCACAGACTAGAAATAGATTTAATCTGGGTATATACATATGTTTTTGCTAAACTCATTTTCTATGTACTGAATATCTGTGCAGCTAGGCTAGAGTAGAAGAAAAGCAAAGATAATTTCATGGGAGAAAAAGCTTTTCATTACAGCTATCATGTTTAGTAGAAAGAAAAACACCTATGAAAGCCCCCTGTTGCAGGTCTACACAAACAGCATCACACCTAAATACCAAAATAATGAACAGGAGAGGGATTCAGTAAAAATGCTAACACGTAATATTGTAATGCAACTAGGAAACAGTAACGACTGCATATTTATTCTCACAGAACAAAAACATTAGCCTGCTGAAAACATACACTGTGTTTTAGCAATCACAATCAGGCAGGATCAGAGCCTCAGAGATCCCACACTGTAACAGAAGTACATATTTACAAATATACCATTAAACCAAATATTTAACCTACATGTGAGAGATATTACCCAAGCAAGCTTAATTCTGGCTTTCTTTCATTCTCGAATATTTACTTGCGGAGAAAAAACCTGGTACTCCAGGCTACAATTCCCGTTCTTCCCCTCTATTTCCATTCACACTCACTTCAGCTCCTGCCCCTTTTTTGTAACCCATCCATCTTACTTGTTCCTGCCCCCCCATACCCTTGACCCTGTTCAATCTCAGTTCTACTTGCCCTCACCCTACGTGCTGTATCTTCTCCCACACACCAGTCACCAGTCCCCGCTCCTTTGCCCCTTCAAAGACCCTTGCCACTTTCTCTTCCACCTACACTTCCTTACCCTCCTTTCCAGTTCCCTCCTTGCTCTGCCCAGCTCCCCAGGCCCCTCCTGGGCTTCCTGCACCCAACCTCCCCCTCTCTGCATGCAGCCATGCCAGCTTTCCTTCAGGCTGCAACGGCAAGAGCTCTGAGAAGACAAGGGGAAAATCAGCCCTGGCACTGCACACTGCTGCAGCAGGAAAAGATTAAACAGAGAGAGGAACCAACTCAGACCCCAAAGCCCTAAGATAAAACAAATTCAGTTGAGTGGGCATCAAAAATACCCGAAGGGACAGAACATGCTGTGTGGACACAGAGTCTTCAGAGCCCTAAAGCAATATGCACAAACATATTTAGGCTTACAGCTCCTACCTAAATGTCTAATTCCCTGCCCTCCCCAAACCTACAGCTTGTCAGAAGACTGAAGACCTTTGTGAATCTTGAACTCAGCCATTAGGTTCTGACAAGTCTGCCTGCTGTGTGAGCTAGTGTAGATATTCAGAGGCTCACAAATTGACCAAAAATGGAGAACTTAACATAGCTAAATGTAGACTTGGATGGCTGCCCTGAGAAATTTCAAGTCTCTGCTTGTAAACAGACTACAGTTCAAAAGCAAAACAGGTATGCATTTATTTCAAGATAGACAAAACATCTTTACCTCTTAAACTTGTTCTCAGAAAAGGACAAGTTTACTTGAAACTGTCCCACAATGCAGCCTGAGGCAGATGCTTGGCTTGAAGAAGTTCACCCCAAATGCTTATAATTTGAAAAGTTGCATACAATTTAAAATGAGGTCTCTCTAACAGAAAGCACCAGATTACACTATCTTCATTCATAATTAGCACATACACACTCAGCTTCTTAATTGCTTTTTTCACATTCTTGCCATTGCAGCTACTGTAAACATCACCCTTGAAAATTTAGTCATCATTTTATGTCAGCATTATTTTGTTCTGCTGGGCAGAGCAAGAATTCCACATCAAGATTTACTGGAATTTGAGGTTTTTCACCAACATTGGACAAGGCTTCTTTGATGGAAAAGGCATGTTACACTAACCCAAAATTTTCATTAGTGTTTATTTTAATGTAAAAAAGTATTAAATCTGTCTTAGATTTCTTTGCAAACAAGCAAAACCAGAGTTGGCAGGCCTGTAACTGCTTCCAACCAGTCCTCCAGGAGCTTCATATTATTATTATTAATATTATTATTATAATAATATTATTAATAATAATTGTAATTTCTCCAACTATCCATCAAACTTGCTGTGCATGGCAAGGCTGAACTGCCACACAGCTTTTTGCTGATGGGCTCTGCCAGATATTCTCAAGAGCAGTATCAGAATCTTTTTAAAGCTACTGAAACCCGGCCTATATTCTTCCCCTTCAATAATGTCAGCATAAACCTCAAAAATCATCATTCAACCTCTGAAACAAATTGATGGTTTTACCAGAGCAGAAAAGATACACAAATATGGGTCCTATAGATCGATACACCCGTTAGAATGGATCACCTGAACCTATTCACAACTCTCTGTTGGGAGGGATGTTGCAAGCTTAAGTAGCCTAAGACCAAACAAAAATGACCAAAAAGCCACCTCATTGACTTTCTGAGGTAGTGTCTGTTGGAACAATGCAGGATATTTCAGCAACCTCTACAGTTCTGTGAAAGTTATGAAGATTCTGTGAAAGTAGTGCAAATAAAAAAATAAATGAATAACACATTTCCAGTAACATGAAATTCTCTTTACTCAAACTTTCCTTAGTCAAACTTTTAAAAAATAGGTTATAAAGTCTGCTAATTATAGAGTACTGAACCTCATTCAGTCAATCACAGCATTGGATTCACTCAGAATAAACACTACCACTACTGATAAATGTACAATATTCTTCTTAATACCATTTAGCTACTTGTATGTGCAAGGGCATAATTAAGGTGCTTGATGCTGATCTATGCAGAATACTCATGTTTAAAGGAGCCACTGTCAATATTTCACATTGCTGGATGAAGCGTAACGAACACTAATGAAGAGCTTTGTCATGGTCTTCTAAAGAAGTAGTCTAATAGCCTGGGAATCCTGACACTGAGCATATCAGTTCATTCAAATCTTGTTTCCCAGTCCTTCACCTGCAATCTTTGACTCTAGTCTGAAAAGTTAAGCTATTTTTTCCTCTACCAAATATATCACTCTATTCTCAGGTGTCTGTTGCATGAATCCAGACTCTCCATACACTCATGAGTAACTATCCAGAAGAGGCAAAGCAAAGCGGACAACAAACAATAATATACTTTTACAGTGTTGCAAGGAAGTAGGACATTGAAATTACATATTCTCATTTGTTCAACACACTAAGTTTACATCCAGCTATTAGTGTTTTCACATGCTGTAATACAGTTATTTGTGCTTCTCTGATGCACATAATCCTCTTCTCTTTAGGAAGCTCCAGGAAACACACTTGTTGATTCACACCAGAATATAACGTTATTAACTAAAAGTAGTATTCGTGTGTGAATGTGCCATAGAAAGTAAGCAAAGTGGATCCCAAAAGAGCATCTTATCTTTGCATCTGTATTTTTGCTGAGATTATTCAAAATGCATCCTGGTTACAAGAAATGTCACAATGCAGCTATTACTCTTGTGCAGGGATGCCATTCGAATTAGGTAATAAAACCTACTGAGTAGTAAGATTTTAATTCTCGGTATTTGGTATTGCACAAAGACCTTAAAGAGCTTTTTATAAAATTTGAATAAGATGAACAGAATAACCCCAATAAATATACAAAAAGGGTTTCTCTTAGTAGCTCTGTCCTACTTTTAAAGCTTTCACTCTAATAGCAATGCTATTCTCTGCCTCCCCTGTAGCAGATTGCAGAGTTTTCTCCCGTCTTTGTAGCATGGCTAATAAGTTCTGGGTTAGAGCAGCTTAGACCTCAGGCTACTACTATGTTGAAATCAATTATGCAAAGCCCATTCATTTTGATACAATGTACTAAACTGCTGCTGTCACCGCAGTAGAATGCCTGCTCAGATTGGTTTCTTGGATTTCTCCCCCCCTCTTCTTTTTTATCATTACAATGTCTTCATCCACTGCCAAAGTCGGCATTCTTTGTCGAATATATTGTCTCCTACCTAGGATGCAGTGCTCGCTTCAAGATTAACCAAAACCGACTTGAAATTCCAGTAGCAATGAAAGCTGAAAACGTGAATTCTGCATATAGCATGAGTTTTACATGCAATGAGATTAAGAACCTAATTCATTATATCAAATTCAGCATATCAAATCACTAATTTGGTTACAAATGACTCTTCCAAGATTAAAGAAAGAAAATTCTCTAAAAGCCTAAGAGCTGCACAAATTAAGAAGTCCTTCTCTAACCTTTGTTTTTAAATGGACAGACAATGTGCGTATTAACAAGCTACAATATATATATAACTATTTACTTACAAATTTAGGATGTAGGCGGATACCTTACAGTTCTTAAAAGTGGAATTGGCATTAGCTATCTCAGATTTCTTGTCAAATTTACCTTACTTTTAGAACATATTAATCCATTTCAATTGCGATCATAATTCTTATATGAAATTATCATTTATGGTAATAAAATGAGGAACAATAATAATAAAAAAAAAATTAAAACACACACAAGAGACATTGTGAATATATACCTGAGGTTTCTTAAGGCACCTGAACCAATCATTAATTCAAAGGCACTGAAATGGATGGACTTCTCAAGGAGCTTTTCAGCTTGCGACACTTGCAGGAAAGCTTTTTCTGTTTTTGAAAAAGTGAACATTTCTTTGGTGTTTTAGTATGCCAAGTCAGCTCAACAAAGGGTCAGACAGGAACCAGAAAGGAGGAGGGAGCAGGACTACCCTTTTTGGCAGTAGCAAGTCATTTCATTGGCACAGCCAACTCATGCAACCTCACATCCTACCTTACTAAAGGATGTGAAAAACAACATATGAAAAGGTACTAATACCATTGAAAATTCTGAACTTATCATGTATGATTCAATGTTACATCTTATTCAGAAAATAATAGCCCTTAAAATTGTATTTGAGCCTGTACATGAAGTAAGAACTTAGTAGCAAAAGAATCACAAGCGGCTCACATGTTGCAAGGGAGATGAATTCAGAAAGAAACAGGAAACAATGCTTCAGCCTCTAAATGTGAAGTACTAATGTGGAAGCAGGGGCATAACTTTCAACTTGCAGATCCCAAGCTTATTCAAAAGACTCTAAACAAAGGACACACAAGAACCCCTCAGGAGGGCTGCCAAAAACAAAGTATCAGTACTTCCCTACAAAACTGAGACTGTATTTCCAGGTGCATCCTTTCTGACAGTGAAGCCAATTTAAAAAGGACCTGACTTCCCTCACCCCTTCTTCAACTGCCTTCCTTCGCCTCTCCATTCACAGCCCGTTTCCTGCAAGGTGCCAACGCGATTGCTTGAGTAAGGCATATCACAGAAACGCCCCAGATTAAAAACGACAAGAAAACCCAAACCCCTTCTAATTAGACTCAGTAACTGTGACATAAATACTTTCCAATAGTAAGAATGATACAGCACTTGAATACAGAATAGGGAAATGCTTGAAGTCATGCACCACATAACAAAAGGCTGTAAAGCTACAGAGAAATTTCTCTCTAAATCTACAGGCCTGAGTCTCAATGACTACATTTCTACATGCCTCCTGGGCAGATGAGCACACAGCCTAATTATTCTGAGCCTAAGTTACCCCTTCATAAGAGTGCCTGTGAACTAACAAACAGAAAACATGCAAATTATCTGTAAAAGAAACACCTTGTGACCAGTCACACCTTTAGCTTGGGCACTATAAATTACACACCTTCTTCCTCTAACTTACACAAAGTTTGTGAAATAAAGAAGGTGCAACATGCCACAGGAGAGCTATGTCCACTGTCAGCATTGTGGGAATGTAAACACCGTGCAGTGTAAATGCTGCGGGTCTTGGCAGAATGCTCATTTTCTGCTCTGCTGCTGTGGAACTGGCTTAGAGTGCTTGCAAAACTTGTTCCTTCCCCATCTCCCAGCCTCCCCCAAACCTTTTCAATTCAATCTCAAACTGCAATGATCATTAAAAACAATGAGTATGTCTGGCGCAAGTAAACGTGCCTTGACTAGCAACGATTCATTAAGTACCTGGCACTGGATCCATAATATGGGATTCTGACATGGAAAGAAAAGCCTTAGAGCTCATTCAAAGTATGAGCTTTACATATAAAGAAGTTAAAAGGTGCATCTTTGTCTAACAAGTAAGAGAAGGCTAAGTCCTTTGTGATAATGTTGATAGTTTCATCCTCTGTACAAGCTAATTTTCGTATTTAGATACCACCTTTTCCAAATCACAGATAAATTAAGTCAACTTTAGCTAATGTGGTAATGATTTGTAGTGAGTGGCAGAAATTCCCCTGTAATTATGCATGAATTGATGTGTGATTTCCTAATGAGCTTAAGTGAAGAAATCATCATTTTGTGATAAATGCTTTATTTCTTAAAATGCTCGTAACACATTTCTAATAAATTTAATCAAGCGACTCGCACTCATGTAACATTTACAATTATTAAGTGTGTCGTCTTTTACACTGCCTTATAGCTTTGGCTGATTGCTGTGTGTTAAAGTTTAGCATTTCATAAACATGGTTATAATAACCATTATGTTATTTTTGCTTGGAACCATGAAGTATTTCAGTTCGAAGTTAATTTAAATTCTGTACAAGTTTTGTGCCTCAAAGGCAAAATTCTTTTGCCATTTACATATGGATGTACACATTAGGAAATGAAATCAAGTGCTTCTACCTTTCATGATACACCACGTCCTTCAACATGCCATGTGAGAGACAGCAAAGTCTCACTATAGTAAGCTTATTACTGGATTCACAATTTAAAAGAACTCCCGTAGTACAACTACTTCACCTCTCTGAAACATCCTTCATCAGTCCCCCCAGTCCTTCCAACTCTCCTGGCTGAAAACTAGTACAAATTCAACTTGGTTGCAGCACTGAATTTCAGTGGGAGGTGGGGAAGGAGAAAACTTTCTAAAATGACCCGAAGCCATCTTATCCTATGTCCTCTTTACTAAGAATTTTAGCTCAGCTATTTCCTTCCATAGTAAGCTGCAACAGGGAATGGATGACTTAAGGGAGTCACAGATCTAGAGTCTTCTATGAGTTGCCAAATCCTTAAAGAATGAAAATCAAATACTTCGTACACTTCCACACATTTAGGTGCTGGACTTCAGCTATTCCACGTGCACCATATGGGTTAGCAACTTCCTAAAACAAGGGCTGCCTGATCAAGGGGATCCTCCAGCTCTGCTATGCTTCCTCACACTCTCTTCACCAATCTCTTCTTAGAACTTCAGAAGAAAAAGGTAAAAAAAAGGAAACCCATCTTGGCATTCCACATCTGCAAGAAATTTTTGTTTGTTTTCTCACTACAAATAAAAACCTCATATAAAAAGATTATTAAACTCAAGGTGGTGAAGCTGGGCAGTTTTAAATGCTGAATCAGTGTTAAATAGTACTGGTTCTCAAACTCTACGATTCCTTACACAGTGCGGTCCCTAGAGCTAGAAAAGATAATTCATAGAACTACACATTAGCACCTCAAAAGACAAGAAACAATATTACCTATATCAAATACATACAAATGTTTATTTTGATGTTAGGGTGGACTGGGGCCATTTAAATTTGAGTTAACATGAAGAATATAATCTAAAAATAAACCCTGCTATCTCAAGAACAAAAAGAAAGAGGTTTGGAATAACTGCTTGAACACCTGAGTTCCCTGGAACATAGCATTAATGCATAATATCACTGAGTACATTGATTTTGGTTTGAACTTAGTAACTTATCAGTGAACCCAAGTTTCAATGATCAAAATTCAAAAGGATTTTATTACAAGTTCAATTCCCTTAAGATACCTAGAAGAATTGTAGCACAAGTACATCTTAGCAAACCTCTCTCTTAGGAACCTCTGTATTATAGCTGTTAATAAAACCATCTAGATGATAATCTTCCTTCCTATCTTCCCCCTGCTGTTCCCACATGAGGTCAAAAAGGTGAGTGACAGTGACAAACTGAAATCCTTTTCCCTGAGCAGGTATGCATTCCTTCCTGATCCTCACAGGCATTCTTCAAGTTTTTTCCTCTCGCTCTGCTATAAAGTTGGATCACAGGAGAAGGCAGAATCAAGCTTCAGATTCCTCTGTCCTGCCAACCTGTTATTGCCAAATTCTATCCTCCCACAGCCAGAATCTGTTTCACAGTCTAATTCAGACCATTTAATCATCCTCCTTCAAATATCTAAACTCCTCCTCACCCAAGTTATACTCCCTGACTGCAGAACTGTTAAAGTTTTTGTGTTACAATCGATAACAATGCCAAAGATTTTTTTAAAAAGATGCAGTAATCATGTAGGCTGGGATTTTTGAAGGAGGAAGATACTGAACTTCCATTGGATTCCAACAGGAGTTGGGCTTCTATTTGTTTTACATGCCCCTGAATATCTTGGATCTAATATATCAAAGATATAATGTGAGAAAGATAGGAGAAAGAAAAGTTTTGAAAAATGTGGGAGTAAGTAGTTCTCTTCAGAAGAAGGGTAGAAATTGTCAGTTGACTTAAATGCTCAGGCTTCAGGAAAACCAAACATCTCCTGACTTGCTTCACTTTAAGGCTCAGTGCATAGTCTTAATTCCACTGCTTGCTCACAACAAAATACTAGCTTTTTAGTATAAAAGTTAACAAAGCTTCAACTTATCGAACTTCAACAGTCAAAATCTGCATTATTTTCCTGCAGCTGTGTGTGCTATTCCAACTGGCTCATACTTAAATGTTACAAAAGCCCATCAAGAAAGCAACCAGTACATGTAGTATTTCATTAAAAGCTGTTCAAAATCTCACTTTTCTATGGTAAAATTCTTCTGAATAAAGTTGTGTACATTTTTTTCTTCCCCTGAAATATTTATTTAATTTACAAAAAAGAAATATTGCATTTGTAAGTATGTAAAGGACAGAACATTGCAATCTGCTTTTTCAAGTAAGTACATTAAACATTCAGTATTTCTCACTTAAATAGGAACCGTCATACAGTATCCTTACACCTTTTGTTTTACACACTATGCCAGAGGCCCTCTCTTAAAAACATTGAAAGCATTGTGTTTCATTTCTTTCTTCAAAAAGGTTTTGTATTTAGAACTGCTTAACTAGTATTTTTCTTCATTAGGTCTTCTATTTTATATGGGCCTAGAGGCAGTATTTCTCCAATCTCGTATCCTGTATATGGGATCAGTTATGATGCTAGTGACTATTCCATGTTTCAGTGTAAAAACTATTTAAAAGGCAAATAATTATAAAATCATCAGGAAATTGTAATATTAACATTGTGTTTTCTGAGTCTAAACTCCCATCCTGTAGTAAAAAGGAAGCATTGCTTTCATATGATTTGGATCTCAGGTTAATTCATCAATAATGTTTTATAATTTTATCTGGCTACCTACATTTTATGAATGCTATCTGCACTTTCCACTGAGCTGTAAAAATAATGAACAATATAAATTCTATTTTTTATGTTCCCCTGAAACACCGAACAGTCAAATCTAAGCCAAAACACCACTAAAATGCACAAAGAAAAATGCACGATCAAACCATTTTTAGAGAAGACTGTTGAGCTACGCACTTTTTTGTTAACACAGATTAATTTTGTAAAATGAAAACAAAATATGTCGTTCCTCCTTTCTAAAAATATACTGGATTCTAAACTGATACGTGTACACAATCTGTCAGGCAGTAAGAGACAGTTATATATATTGCTTATTGTTTACCTAATAACACAGGCTAATTTTGGAATAGTACTATCCTGATGGCCAGCAGACAGTAACAACAATACACATTTCACTCAAGTAAAAATTCTTGCAAATTTTGCCAAAATAAGGAGACCAAATCTAGGAGTACTGCAGCTCTGAAGTGTTTTCTAACTGACCGGCATGCACATACCTGTGGTGAACATGCATATGAGCAGGTATAAGCCAGCAACATCACAGCATACAGCTACTCTTCACAGCTCCAGCTGAAGAGTTTCAGTGTATTCCTAAACCAAATAAATTCTCAAAAACCCTTTCAAAACCTCTCTCAACTGTATTGTCTGTAATGGCACATTCAATTTCAACTGTAAAAGAGGACATAAAAGCATAAATGTTTTAATATGTTAGCACTACCTGTGGCAGTGAACATTTTTATCGTAACTGATACATTTTACTTTATGTTGAACTACATTTGCATTAACAAAAGACATGGAATGGATGAGACAGACAGAAAATGGGTATACTACCCTCAAAACTGTTTCCAAGAGAAAGCTGCAATTCTTTGGATGAGTTAGTGAAGACTTCTTTTGAGTCATGTTTTTGAAAAGTTAATGGTATTAAATGAATAGTAAATAGTACACTTTATCCCCCAAAAAAATTTCAATCCCATTCCAGCATTTGTCAATATATGATATACAGTTACTGGAACACGTTGATGATTAATGAGCACACTGAAAAGTGCCCACCCCCCCTGTTTCGGTGCCACCTGGAGTCAAAATTATGGCATTAACTCACAGGCTCTGCATCCCAGGAACCAGTAAGCAGTGCCAAAGAATCCGTGTTAAGTTATAATTACAAGATTTCTGTTTTGCCAGCCACTTCAGAGGCAGATGCATATGATCTCAAGATGCCAGCTCTTTAGTATTAGATGGAAACAGGACAAGATCATTAATTAAAACTAGTTAAATAATGAAAAATTTCAAATATTTTCTATGAAATATTTTATGAATGCTATTTGCACTTTCCACTGAGCTGCTCTCATTTTCCAGTGCACCATAGCTACAGTCTGCCCTACACGAGCCTATGTGTTTTTGTAATGAAAGTTTTATAGAAAAAGAGGAAATATATTTCTAAGGAAATATAGTTGGCATGCAAAAAAAACAACTTGAGATATATCAGAGTAGACTCAGTCCAGCACCACAGCTGAAGTGTGGTTTAGCTATTTTTCTAAACTTAGTCCTGCCTTTGCCATGTTACTTTCTTTATATGAGTATATGAAATTTTAAATAAATTCAGAATTATAAAGGGAATAACTTCCCTGCGTATGCAGAAGTAGAAAGAAGGCTGACTGCAGTAACTTCTATTTTCTTACATACAATAAAACCCCTGAGACATTCCTATTAATAAGCACTGACAAATGCAAAGAAAAAAACAAAATAGAGACCTGCATAAAGTTTTAGGAAGAATGGGGACTTATCAGTTGTGGAATTCATCTGGGTATGACACAGGTTGCTACAGACATAGAGCCATTGAAAGTCCTTGCTTCAGGACTTTCTGGGATATAAAAGATTCAAGATGTATAATTTTGCATAATTTGTTTAGCTACTGAAGCATAATATAGTTCCTTAGTGCACAGATACAAAGAGAAGAACGAAGTAAAGAACAAAATATTTTCCCCAAAATAGTGTTTTTACTACTCTGTTGTGTGTGGTGTATGATATCCACATGCATACAAACTTGTCTTTAGATATTACACATCAACAGATATATATAGATATCAATACCAGAGCATTTTAATGTGTTCAGTGTTAGATTCTCATGCTTTTGTTCATTTGCTGAAGATATTGACTTTCCCCCAGCCACATCCTGTACCCTCAGAAATACATCCAAGTTGGGCACAGTCAAGCTCCTGATTCAGAAAGCATCTTCTGCTGCATTCATCCGCCCTAGGCTAGTTTGTACTCACTTAAACGCTCTGTATACAAAGGGAAAATACAACTACAAAGAATCCAAGAAATGTTGTGGATAGGATATTCAAAGCTATTTGTATTTCAGTCCGATTTCCCTTCCATTGAGCTAAATCTAACCTGAAATGAACTCAGCCTGTTCAGGACACAAAGCCACAAAAGCTATCCTGGATTTGCAAAATCAAACCCAAATCCAAGGCTGCCCATGACAAACCCACATCCTTTTTCCAACATTCATTCTACATCGAAGTCCCAGTGACCAGATTCAAAAGAACACCACAAAATAAGAACAAGTGTTCATTCCTTTTTAACCACTCTTGCTCATTTTCACACTTTTACTCAGTGTCATAATAAAAATGATTGCAAGATAGGATTGAAAGAAACGAATGACACTTCAAGAACTCACACTTAAAAATGCAACGTACAAGAGAGAGAGAAGGGAATGTGGCAACAAGATAATGAGTGCCCATGTTTTACTGAATTTGTGTGTTATAGTCTGTCATCTGCTTTTAAAAATTTCATTATATTAAATTTTAATAAAACATCATTAACAAAAGTAAACTTTCTCATACATAGAGACAAAAAGATAACTGACAATATTGCTGTAAATCTAATTTTGTTACTTGTTCTTCCAACTCATACATGTGCAATGCCTTGGAAACACCTAAATAAACGTAGACATACGTAGGTATCAGAAGGTATTTTAAGATAAATATTTTTGGACATTATTTTTTGCAACCATCTATAAACATAACAGACTTTATACTTTTAAATTATGACCACATCTCACTTCTTTCTTCTCTTACTCCTAGCACATTTCACAGGGAGTTTGGCCCAAGGAAATACGAGGTACAAATAAAACTACAAACATTAACATACATCGTATCTTAGGGAAAAAATCTCAGAAGTTAATAAGGGAGTTAGGGTCTCCATTTCCCTCAAAAGCTAAACCCAACTGAGTATTTAACTACATTTGGAACTTTTCAGATACCCCGTTTAGTTCTTATGAAACTCACATGGAAAAATATAGCTAGATGAATGGACAGACAGACAGATGTATTGCTCTGCTCTTTCAGTTTAGCCACTGAAGTCATGGAGAGCTGTGCATTTCCTGTCACAGTACAGCAGAGCCCAACACTGAGGGGAAAAAAAAGATGAAAATCATCATGAAACAGGTGATACACCCCTGATTTTGAAAGACACTTTCTTGAATTCTGGTGCCTTTTTATATGTGAAATTATTTCTGTATATTTATTTGTGATCTAAGTTTCTTCATGTCAAACCCACTAATTTCAGTCCATTATGCCAGCTTCAGTGTAAGTAGTATGCCATAATCTGGAAGGCTTGATAAGGAGAAAAAGATTACCAATAATTGAAAGATGTTATGACCTTACTGGTATGCACAAAACTCTAAAACAGGAAACCATCTATTCAGTGCAACCCCAAATGAGTTTCTGACCTGCTATCGCCAGAGGAAACGTAATCTTCTGCAAAATTACTTTCCTATCATTTTTTAATTCACATAAAATTCAACAAGTATGTAAAACAGATAGCGAGGGAAGACAGAAGGAGAGTAAACACACAATAGAAATTCCTGCAAACTGCAAATTTTCTTCAAAGTCCCTAACCAGCAGATCAAACTTAACTATTTCCATGTTAACTACCTGTCATTTCTGCCTTTGTGCCTCAAGAAGCTCTGGGAGCAGGAATTACCTCGTCTTGGTCAACCAGCAGCAGCATATGTATTGCCCGCATTTACCATCTGTTTGGGAAGAACAGAGTGATAGTATATAACATAATAGTTATTTAAAGCCCTTTGGAAAATCAAGTCACTACTGCTGAGTGTTTCTATACCTCAGGCTGTATGAAGACAAGTTAAGTGCTGATTCTGAACTCTACCATTTTGTTTTATTTCACTACGATGGGCAGGCTGGGAGTTACCCAAGACAACGAACGTAGCCATAACCCTTCTTCATGGTAAACATATAATTTCCCCAGTGATCCAGTAAGCAATAACAAAAAGTTATGTGTAGTACATATAGTGTTTATATTCCCTTGGGTTTAATATGGCTCACAGTAAAATTGATTTTCTGGAATCTTGCAATAAACCTCATCAAAGTAAATGAAACCCACGCTGGCTTTTTATAAAGTGATTGGATTCAGGGTGATAAACTAACCTTCACCATCAGAGAGACTCCCAATAATGCACTTGTTCGATTAAACTCCTCCAGACCCTGTTTAGATTTTAATTTTTCTATAGGACTTATTTAACTCTCTCTAATGCTCTAACTTAATGCTTGCAGAAGGGATAGCAGCTGAAAGCTATACTTTTTCTTCTCAGACTAAACAGATCAACCAGATTTATATTTGCCTAGCATTTGCTTGACACTATTTTCTAACCTATATAAAAAACCCACTGGTAGCTACTCATATCCTGTGGGAGCGAGGAGGAGGAAAAAAATTACTTTCTGCTTACTGAGAGTTCCTAATCAAATACAAGGAACCAAGAAGGATTTAATAATTGTAAACTTTTGTGCACATGTGAAATCAACATTTGTAAGAGAAGCTAGAGCAAAATCCAATGCATATCCTGCAATAACCTACAGAAGTTTGCCTCACCACAGGCTTTCCTGCACTATCCATCCCCAACAGATGATTCTCACCTAAAATGACCACCTAGACTCATCAAGGTAGATTATTCCTAACACTTTGCCAGTCTTTGGACATTCCAGTTTTTCCACTGTTCAGCTCCCGTTTCAGAAGGAGGCAAAATATGTAAAAACGCCCCAAAAAATTCAGTGACCTTCTCTAACATTCCTCAGCCTCTAGTGACTTTCTCGAATAAAAAAATACAATCTCTATTCACAGCTACTGTGCAATATGTCTGAAAACTATTTTCATTGCCATATTTATTCCTGGTTAAATGAAAAAATTATTCATTTAACCAGGAGTAAAACCTCTGAGATTTTTTTCCTCGTTTCCTAGCCTGTCTAGGGAAAACAGGCTGCAGTAAACAATCATGCCCTATTTTATTCCTACTTAAATGAATTATCATAATAATAATTACTAGCAAAAACATCTGGTTTCTGCTCAGCACAGACGGCAAATTCTTTGACACATTGCTTGCATTTCTCCTTCTTCTTAGTCTCCAGGCTGAGGGTCTTAGGCTTTTTTTAGACCAGTATACATGCCAACCTCACAGCATGCCTGATGGTACAGATTTATGGAGAGACTGCTGATGACCATAAAATGCTTCCTCTGTTTTTTTCTGCCTCTGGAAAATTATGCCTTTGTAATAATATCTTCTCTTTAGAGCATTTCCCTGATTTTTATACAGATGACATTTGCATGTAAGCAAGTTCTTGCTGTTTTTCTTCACTACTGAACAACAGCCAGGAAAAGAATTGTTCCCTTTGACATCATTATGGCCTGTTATTGTAGAATGATCCTAATGTCACTATTTTAAGATTTTGAATTAGAAAATGGGGCTATCCAACAAAAGCAATTTAGCTTTTAATTTCATTAGTATTTCCACTGTAACAGAATATTGTTATTTTGTGTAAAAGAGAAAGAAGAATGACAAATCAATTCATTTATCATGTGAGACTTGGAACAGTATCAGTATACTTAAGTACAGTATCATCTTTTGCATTTCCATGCCTTTTATCAGAGGATCTGTATTAGGGGCTGCTTGAGTTGCTCTGCCTCCACTGAACAATGCTGGAACGGAAAGAAGAGCTCAAACTCAGTAGCAGCTATGGTCCAAGCAACCCAGAAGTAGAAAATAGTTGAGGGTGGGGAGGGGACCTCATGAAGTTGAACACTGCCTGCTGTCATGATCTCTGCATGCTTTTCCTCAAGGTACACCAGCATGTAAAGTCCCTAAGAGTCCCTGAGAGGTTTTAAAGGGTGATGTGTACGAAGAAGCCTTGTCAGGACCCCTGAAAGGTTAAAAATACACCAGACGAGCGAGCTTAACATATAACTTCAGAGCTGTGAGGTTTAGAAGACAAGTTTCATAATTCTGCGAAGCCATTCGGCATCTCTGGCCACTGGTGTTATATGCGAAGCGTCTTAAAGGGAGCATGAAACTCTTGCGGGGAAAAGGCATTTACTTTCACAGTGCGGCTGCAGCCCACTTTGTTACACAATCATAGAACGGTTTGGATTTGAAGGGACCTTAAAGATCACCCAGTTCCAACCCCCCTGCCATGGGCAGGGACACCTTCCACTAGATGACGTGGCTCAAAGCCTCATTCAGCCTGGCCTTGAAACAAACCCGGCATGCAGGGCACCCTCATCCAAAGGAGTCTGTCTGGCAGTCTCCTGCATTTCACCTCCATTTTACTGGCCACATTTACCACCTTTCATCCTCTTCAGTCCCTTGGCCTGGGGAGGTGCCCTTTCCTAAGGAGAGCAGGCAGGCAGGTCCCCCAGTGCCCACCTAAGGCCCTGCTGTGCATGCAGCAATGGGAAGGGCATACAGATGATGCTGCCCCTAGTGCGTTAAAAGGCCCTCACTTCTGCGCACAGATGTCTCAGGGCTGCTCTGCACTAAATACTGTGTCTGTACTGGTGGACAGCATGCATCGGCTGTAAAGCAGCCCTGAGCTCCCTCAGTACTACAAGGGTATGTCAGGTCACCCTAGCCTCACTTCCTTGCCAGAGTGAAGTACAAAGGAGATTTTCCAGAGCTTGGCTTGAAAACAGCATATTAATATCAAGCAATTTTGGATCCCAAACTGTTTGAGAAAGTAAGTAAATATTAGTCTCAATTCATAAATGGAAACCAGAAGCACCAAGACATGAAATAACATGGAGCCAGGGGCAGCGTTCAGGATTTGGACTTTGCTGTCTTACCACTCCTGCAATGGTCCCCTTCACATTTTTTGAATAACCTACATTAATACTGGCTATTGGTCTGCTGGCTTATGTGATGTAAATATTTGGTTTGGGCTCTCAGTGATCTGAGCTAGAAGAAAACCTGCCGCAGTCTGTGTGGTGTCATTCCCAGGATATGGCTTAGCTCTGTACCCACTGATATAATCAGTACCATCTGTTTCATGTCCCTGTTTGAATCACAAATGGTTCACCTTTCTTTCATCTACATTTAACTTTATCTCAACTGCCCATGATATCTAAGATTTGAAAGGCAATAATTATAAGTTCAAGTTCATAAAATCACTCCTACATGAAAGCAGCAATTAAAATCAAGCATGTATTCGCTTAATAATAAAAGGCCTAAACTAACACAAGGGTCAATATATTTAAATTCTTTCAGCAAATTACTATAAATCTTATTAAAACATTTTACATTCCTTATATCTTTTTTATAATCTCTTTGTGAACTTTCAAGGTCATTTCCTTGTCAATTCTTCAAATTTTATAAAATCAAAAAGTTATCTTCAACTTGCTATTAAACATTTAAGATGCAAACAACCCAAACCCCCTCCAAATAACACACAAAATATTGTCAGAATGTTACTACATAAGAATATTTTAAACACAAGAAGGAAATATGAGAGAACTCTTACCCATTATTTCTAGCACTACATGGAATTGAATATGTTTACAGCTTACAATATGTGATCAAGAAAATAACTTCTTGTGACGTTGTATTTGACGAGAATCTTTACGTAGAGAATAACCTGGCTCCTGAGTATGAGTCAGCTGATTGGTATCTAACTAAAGTTTTGCATTAATAGACAGAATATAACAATTTTTTTCTATAAAAGTTTATGCTGACCATATGAGAATTGCAATTTTTTAAGCTATGATTAATTTGGTTATATTCTAAGATCCTAATCTGCAGGCCATACTAATACAAATAACCTCATGGATTCAATTACTTACATGAGTGAAAGCTGCAGTATGAAATTATCTGTTCTAAGCAGCAACAAAAATCAAATGGAAATAGTCTTCATGATCCATAAAGAGGAATTAATCAGAAGCAAAAAGAAGTTTGGAGGGAAACAACTTAGGACTGACACTTGCCAGTACCTACCTCAGGTTTCTTTCACTTTCCAAACAAAAAAAAACCAACCATATTTTTAATTGCTGTTATGAAATATATCCATTTTACTAGGTTGTCTTTCACACAGACAGGGCAAACAGTCCTCTGTGGTGTGGTTTGAATTTTCTACTGCATTTCACAGTTACGATTTCAGTGGCACTGACTTTTAAAAAAAGTTTTAATTTTACAGCATTCCCAGACACCACAAACATCAATTTCAGTGACTAAACTTTGGGGAAAAACCCCGTATTTAAGCAGATACAGCAACAACTCATATAACATCAGGTGCATCTGAGGGTGTATTCATCAGTGCTTAGGTCTGGCATCCTGGTCCCTTCACCATCCCTCAAGTGTGCGTATGAAAACAAATGCTTCCTCTCAGCAGTCTGCTCATTTCATAGTAGGGTAATTTCTACAGAAAGTCTTCACAGAGATCGACAGGGAGGAGGTAGAAGGAAACCAGGGAAAGCAACTACTCTACCGTGAGGTCTACCAAGAATCTATGTGAGAAAAGCAAAACCAAACAAAAGGTCCTTCTGGATGTAAATGTAGATAGTGGTATGCAAAGGCTAAGGTTACAGTAGCTTCACCCGTATTCCTTTTACACTCCTGTGCTCTTTTAGAGAGGATTTCAGGGGCTGCTATGGTAAAAACTAGGAGCCTTGTTAATCAGCTTCTGTGAGAGCTGGAATCAGCCTCAGCATCAGTGTAGTAGCAGCAGACTTTTCATCTCCATAAGGGACATAACAGAAGTGTGATGCTTCGAAACTTCGAACCCTTCACTTTGTTGTTCCAATCCCACAATAAAGTTAGATTCAAATGTAGACATAAATATCTAATAATAACAGGCACTACTTTTACATCAGATCATCAATAAAAACATGAAAGATGGAGGCCAACGATGAGACAAGCCCAGATGACCCCCAAAAAGATTACTCTGATCGTAACTGGTTGTCTGTAAACAACAATTCTCAAACATTTTCTAATAATGTGCTTTTGTACACAAAGCATTTTCTTCCACACTGGCATCACCACAACAATTTTCAGCATTGCTGAAAATCAAACTGCTTCTATTTAGATGCCTAAGCATTGATTTAGAGACCTATTTTAAGCATCTCTATCTGAAAAGGTTTCCATTTTCTCCATAATAAAGGAGTGCGAGCAGCGTTAGTGTGCTGTCAAAGCATATGGCCTGGGTAGGCATGTGAGCCCCAGTAAAACTCTATCCAGATACTCACTCACCCTCTCTCTATCTTCCCCTCTCCCACAAAAGTTCCTGATTTCTAGATACATGTGAAACATTCAACATTTACTGTAAGCCAGGCTGGCAATGGAGGGACTGCCTCCTCCTTATATGCAATGGTGAGCCAGGCTGAGCTTGGGAGTACCACCTGGTGGATTCACTATCTCTATAGTAGACCTGGGCTGCCTCTTCACATGAAGTTCAGGCTTCCCAGTTACATAGCAAGGAAAGGATCCAACTGCTCTGTGAGGAGCCGGGCTATGCAGAAAAGGGGGCTTCTTTTAGGTACAGTGACTGGAAGTAGTTAAGTCAATAGCCCTGAAGGCCAATAGCAAATAAATGTTTTCAGAAGCCTTGGCCAGAGTACATCCAGTGAGGAAATCAAGTGCAGCATTTGAGGAAGAGTTATGAAAGTGGAAAATCAAGCACATACAATGTTAAACATAGGAGAGTTTGGAATAATTAGAGACAGCAACACACAAATGTGGGGTAGGTCAGATAACAGAAAAGCCAGTAAGGATGAAGTGGTACAGGGGTAGGGTAACACAGCACAGCTGACTGGCTAATAAAACAATGGACTTCTAACTGGACTGTAATGGAGAAGGTTTCTCACACAAGAAAAAAAGGTATATTGAAGGTGACCTCAGCTTCACTGGGAGGTGAAAGGAACATCTTTTTAAAATCAGAGAATAGTAATAAACTCAGGAGGAGAAGAGTCCCTTCAGTGAAAAAATGATGGTCTCCTATCCTCAGACAGGGGTGAGACAGAACACCTGCCTGCAGGAGGGCCTTTGGTTCACATGTCAAAGAAGGTGGCAACTCTGGGAATACAGAACAAGCCCAGGGATGCAATGCAGCATCATCACCCTCTGGCTGGAAGAACCATACCCATCTGGCAGCAATGGGTATCCAAGCAGCAAGAGAGAGAGCTCATTAGTTACTGAACTCTCAGCAGCACTCCCAAGCACCTGTGACTGCAACATGGGGCTGGTTCTTACCCACAGCGCAAGTGGCTAATAAAAACATTAATCACACTGAAGAATATCTGTATTCATTAGGAACCTTATGCTATCACTAGGTAACATGCACAGGCTCAAAAGGACCTCCTCCTAATGTGATTACGGTGTAGAACAATGCTTTTACTGATGATACAAAAGTACAGGTTTATTGTTTAGAGCAGGGCTCCTTCTTGGGATTCTCCCACCTTTTCAAAGAGAGTTGGTGGTACACAGGGAAATGAAAATTGATCTGAGTGTTTTGCAAGGACAGGTCCAGGCGGTCTGGGAAAATGGTGTTGCCTAATCAAGAAATTCAAAGATCAAATCTGCTGAATTAGTTTTTGAAATTAGTTGCAAGGGTAATTCTAAAAACAATTCACCTTTTATTTGATAGAAGTCTACCTGATTATCTCCTACGGAAGGCATCTGTACTTGAAACACGTGACATAGTAACTTTGATTTAGAAAATATCTTTAAATAAAACACAAATCTCCTCTTCCCTGCAATTGCTCTGACAGATTCTAGCAACTTTTTTTCAAATGCCTGCAGCAGGGAAGCTATAAACTCTTTCCTCTCCCCCGTTCTTTCTTCAATCTGTAATTTCAGCAGCTCCTATCCAAACCTTTTGCTCCAGGTAAGCTAATGAACTGGACATCAGATAGTCCTATTTGGCATTCACTGTCCCAACTCATCACCCAAGAAATCCTTCCTTTAGACCCAAATTTCTAGTAATCTTTCAAGAAACTTTATCTTGCCCATGCCTCATTTCCTCCAACACTAATCATCTACTTCATTGCTTTCTCCTCCTCTGTTTTAGCTCTTTACTCCTTATTCCTTCATGCATCTAGAGTCTTCTGCCTCCTAATTACACAAATTTTCCCACAATGACTTTCCCAGACCCAGCAAATTAACTTAGCCCTCATCACCCTTTTTAACCAGTTTTCTGTCCTGGCCTACAGTTCCCCAGCTGCTCTGCGACTCTAAACCTGCCTCGTTCCCAAATATACAAATCGAATGTCTGCATTCTCCGCTTTCCCTGTGTATTTTCTTGCTGTCAGAGAAAGTCTCCATCTTTTGACACTATGTGGAAGGTCTTTAGCAGGAGAGTAGCAAAGACCCAGATGAAGGTTAAATAAATGGCTGTGACCCCCTTCCTAAATGCAAACGCTCAAAGGAAACCAGCTTGATGCAGCACAGCCTAGGAAAATAAGAGCAAACACTAGATGCCCTGAACAGAAAACATTTCCACATTGATCTTGATTATGTCTAGCAGAGAAAGAGGGTAACAACAAACAATATCTCATACCATGAGATTCATTATAATGTCAAAAGAGCTGGCATTTCTGCAACAATGGATGTATTAGTGTGATACATCTTGCTACACATAAAGGAGGTGGATTTCCAGTGTTTAAATGCAGGAGGTCGTCTGCATTTTTAATAAACTGAACAACAGAGAGGTCATGGTTTTTTTCCTTTTCACTGCGGGATTATAAACTTGAGTCTCTAAGAATATCTCCTGGAAAGTATTAAGTCCTTTACCCGTCATCTTGGGAATTGACATAAACTGCCACCGAATTCACCTGCATCTGCTAGAACATGCTGCGGACATCACAGGATTAGACCTATGTAAAAATAAACACACACAAATACTGCATCTACCTGAATCGCCTGACTCGCTTTATCAAATTCATGGCCTTAAGGTTCCAGATGAAGAAGCAGAGATACTAGTTTTCTTATTATTTTTACTATTTCAGAAAACGTGGAAGGGTGAAGATTGTAACTTATCTGAAGACAGGGGATGGGAGGAGGGAGAGAGTAGGATAATGTACCAATGCAATGTTGTCGCTTTTCTATTTTTTGCCAATTGTTGCTAAAATGACAGCCAGTGATGTTTATGAAATGTATAATTCAAAGCAAATTTGCCTACATAACCAAGTTAAAAATGCTTTATCTTTCCTAATAAACATTACATGGCAATCAGCAAAACCCAAAGTACGTAATACAAACAGAAAATGCAAGAAAACAAATCTTTTCTTTTCCCCTAAGTCAACAGATTTTCTGAGCCCAAATAAAGTTCTTGGCTTTCTTTCAAATCTTCACAGCTAATCAATAGTTTATTCTTACAATGAAAAATGATGTATCCATATTCTTCACAACTGACATTTGCTAACTCTCTCCAAGGTCACATTGATTGCCAGTTGTTCAGTTTACCCAACTTCTGTTTTGAGCCAAATAATATGATTTTTGTTTCATTAATATTTAATAGTAATTTAGATCATACCAGATGATCTTAAAGCTCATTTAAATCAGCTTGAAGATAATATTAAGCTTTCTTCTAGTATAATCTATTACCATAAATGATTGTGTCATCTGCATATAAATGGTGAGTTGAATATGATAATGAAGTGCAAAGATTATCAATACAGAATGACAAATGCATCTGACTTAAAATAAACCCATCAGGGACCCATTTATTCTGTTTTCAGTGGTAAAAGATGCATTGTTTCACTTTAAGTATTCTACAGAAAACATAAAGGATTTGGATCATGAAAGATAATATTTACCCTGTGTAAAAAAAACAAAATAAAAATTCTAAATTGTAAAACTCCCTGTTATCAAGTGTGGCAATTACAGATCATATAGATATGTACAGATTATATTTTTTGTATAACAGGCCTTGATTAATTATTAGGCTTTTTAAAAGAATGATTACACTGAAGAATGTGTTTTTACTTAAACTGGGTTTAGTTTGTATTTGTTTTTCACTAGCTGGACATTCAAATTAGTTCATTTTAATTATTGCTAAATGCCATGCCCATTGAAGAAAAGTACCTGAATGCAGTTAATGGCATGACACCCAAAGCCGTTTCCTCTATAAAAACAACAGCTGGGAGGGCTGCAGGGAAACCCTGCTTGGCAATAAGGCTACATTTAAAAGAAATAAACTGTCCAACTCTCTAGGCTCATGGATTTAATTAAAGTCATTGGACAATTTCAGGGACAAAAGAAACAATTACAGCAGTGAGAAATACTAATAAATACATTAGAAATGGTTAAAAACAGTAGAAGAGAAAGTAAGTACATTTACTGGCAGATATTGTCAAAGGGCATTATATAAAATAGCCATGACACAGCACTGTGGAAAACACAGTGAGGTGACAGAGACTACTGGAACTCAGCACTTGCTGAGCACTGCGGGAACAGATACACCAGATCCGCAAGGCCTCTCTTTTGCTTTTCATTCAAAATCTTCCCATTCAAAATTTCAGGTGTTTTGACATCACAGAGACCTTACAATTTGTAAAATTCTACATATCTGAACTAACAATTTAGCTTGAGTGCAGGTACATATAGAAAAAGTTACAATGTTATTTTGGTCTCCTAGCATGTCAGCTCAGAAATTCTCAGTATTTGGTCTGGCAGATTCTGGTCTGTTGCAATAAACTGGTCACAAACAAATCTGAACTAAGAAGATGAAAGGTTTTATTTATGTGAGAATGAAATTCTGGAGAAGACTTGTAAATGTGGTCATGGGAGAAGGAAACGGAAATAAGATAAGATTATAAATTAAATTAAGAGAACTTTTAAAACCAGGAAATTATTCTGTGGTATGATTCCTAGGGAATCCAGTCCTCAAGCATATGCGAAGAATTCTGAGAGCCATCTGGACTGCTGGATGTCTGCACTACACTTGCATTAACTTCATGGTTCAAGGCTCTAACTTGTGTAGACCAGAAAGGAATTTTCTTTTCCTTCCTTAGTCTATCATTTGGCTTCTGGAAATGGGATGACACAAAACCCAGGATGTAAACAGAGTACAGCTGTGTTCCTAGTGACATAAAATTCTCAGATGAACGGTGTCCTGCTCACACACAAAGGATTAAACCATTCATCAGATTTAGGATCAGGAGGACATCTGTCCTCCAAGTCAGATTAGCAGGGATCAGAGGGGTTTTATTTGCCCTAACAATAATTTAGGGCATGATCAGCTTCTTGGGATCATACAGGAGTTAATTTTATAAATATTTTTCCAGCACATAGACCTGGAAGACTAGCAACAACCTCCACTTCCCTGCTTTCTGCATGTGACACATTACAGATGCAGCTTTCAGATGAGAAAACATCTCAGTGATGTTTCAATTGTCATTCTCAATTGAAAATTGTTGAGAATTAGGATGATCCATGAATTCTTCTGAACTAGTATCTACTGTATGGTTGTCTGCCAGAGCAAGAAAGAGAGGATTCGGTTGCCCAGATGCTGCCTGCTAGTCCTGCATTCCTACTCATCTACGCGTATGTACATCAAGTACAGTGTGCTCATATATGCTCTTTGTTATGCCAGGGCAACATGGTATATGATAGGCTTCTAAAACAGCAGGTCCCAATTGTGATCTGTAAGGCCATATCATGTGCTCTGCAGCCGATTCACAAAACCTACAGAACAATAATACCTACCAGTTTGTCAGTCATATGTGGTTACACTGGTGTCCATAAGCATGAGGGCTGATAGTAGTCTATATGTTCAAAGTTTGGGAAACACTAGCGTTCATAGTTTCTACCTTGGTACGCCAAAGATAACCTGCTCATAAGGATAAGCGACTGCACGCACACTCTGAAGATGTGCTCTTGTTCAGCTTCAGCCTTCACGTCTCAGTACCTGTGGGATGCTGAGACACCTTTATTAATGTGCCCTCTATTTCATAGCTCACAATGGTATAAATATTTCAGCCCTTAGTCCAACGGCTTTTCTCAAGGATAGGTGTCAAATCACCATATTCCGTCCACTGGCTCTGTACCCCATCTACTAACTCGTTTCTCTATGACTGAAACTTGCTTCTTCTGGTGACAAATAAATTCTTAAACATAAGGCCAAGAAACAAAGGATTTACTGTCATGAAATTAATTACAATATTCAGTAGTTATTAAGATCTAAGTAAGAGCTCAACAGACTGGGCTAATATATCATAAGAATGTGGATGTCGGTGTCATACGCTCACATGCAGAGCAGCATTCTTGTAGATAGCAAATATCATCCCCACAATTGCTAAATACTCATAATTTCTTTGTAGGATCACAAATGAATTTGAAGAGATCCTGGATGTGTTCTCACCTTCGTGTTTATCTATTTCTGAGATCTCAAAATACTTTTGTGGATTGACAGTGATTCCTGTGCTACAGGTGACGTGAAAGACAGCTGTAAACCTCTCAAGTACCTAGCCAAAGCTGTGCCATATAGTATACCAGAGCTGAGAGCACACCGTGGTATGGGGTATTTGAGAACCACTTGTATTAAACCACATTGCTCTGCAGAGTTTCTGGGCAGTGCTGTTATCTTTAGGTGAGCTATTGCAACTATTTACACTCTTGGTTTATGCTTCTTGTTTCCAACATGTACAGCACTCATATCAGCTAAGTGCAGACATGTCCAAGGTACAGGAAATAATAGCAAGCTACCTTATAAATTAGACCCTACAAGAAAACTTCCCACATATACACCCTATGAATTATAAGACTATTTACATGTCAGCAGTAACACTATTGTATAATTGATATAACAGCATGAGCACAGATGGGTTTTCCTTTTTGTAGAGGAGAAAAAAGAAATGGTACATAGTCCAATGGAGAGAGATGTTTTTTGAATCCATATTACATTTTCTGTACTGACTATTTTTCATTAAAAATTTGATTGCAGCTCAGCTTCAACTGAAGTGCAAAGCAGTGCTAGAACTATGAATCATTATGGAAGTATTTTTATAATGTAGAGCTATTTATTCTTTGACTTAAATTTAGCTTTAGTAAATGATTTTTAGTCTTTTAAGAGTTTAGAATTATAGCATTTTGCTTAATTCAAGTTGTTCTCCTAGGAATCAGCTAGGACACTGATGCTAACTTTGAGGGGAAAAAGTCACCAAAACCAACAATGACAGTTTGTTTAAGCTCAGCATGTAAAACATTTTGACGGTATAAACTGCAGAAAGGTCAAACCTTGAATGAGTATATTTATCTTTCAAATAAAAAAAGCCTCTCACACCTGAAATTATAATATTAGCTCTTAAAAGAGAAAAGACAACCAAGTGAGATTTTCTTTTGTAAGGTTTCAAGTTCAAATCCAGACTGCCTGGGTAGATAGTAAAATTATTGTAATCTCATGGATGTGTGGTGTCTCTCAAAATTAGCTCAGTAGATCTCACTTCAAACTCCCCACAGTCCTTTGCACCAAATGACAGGATGTACAAGCCACAAAAAACATATGGGTCCTGAAAAGCCACACAACTTCTGTTATGCTCAGAAGACAGGACTGTTCCTCCTTTGGCAGCTGGTAAGCATGTCTCCACCATAAAGTTAATCCAGGCTCTCATTCAAGAAGCACCTGTAATCCACAAAGATAACCCACTGACCTCAGTTATAAGTAATTTCTAATCTCAGATTGGCTTTTACAACCTTAGTGTCAGCTATAACTCAGACTCAAAGAGGAATAACATACAATGAGAATGAAAGCGAAACTGGAGACAGTGAGGAAGGGAAATCGCTTTGGTGTCCCTGGTCTTCCTTCCCCATTCTTCTGCAATACTTAAGGGATGAGGAGATAAACAAATATATTTCCTTACTGCATATAAGACAGATTTTTATCAGATAGAAGAGCAACTTTTTCTAACTGTCATCATCATCACATCCAACTGCTAAAGCAGCATGATTTTAGCAGTTGTTTTCTGTAGCTCAGAAAACTATGACAAAGAAAAATCAAGGAGGTCAGAGAAAATGGAACTAGATGATCTTAAGGTCCTTTCCAACCCTTACGATTCCATGATTCTATGAAAATAAGATTTCATTAATCAAGGTGAGTAAAGAAAAGAGCTTGAACAGAAGTTGCAACTCTCTGGACAGAATGAAAAAGCCTATTTCTCATGATAGTGGGCTGGAGACACATTAAGACTTAGAACCAGTCTATACGGCAAGGACAGGAAAAAGGAAGAGCTGGAGGCAATCTGCAGGCTATAAAAGCTTCAGTGACAAAAGGTTAGGGATATTGGGACAGTCTGCTGACCTGCCCATCAATGTACAGCTTCTATTTGATGATTTGGTAATATTTGTACTTTGATACTTAGCAAGCCAATGTGGATTAGAACTACTTTGTGATGGAAAATTTCACCATGGTGGAAAGGACAAAGCCAGGCCATCAGCTGAAACAGCCTTACTGTAACAGGCCACAGGTCACGACCAGCTTTAGTCACTGACCTCTAATGACCACCTCCCAGCACTCTCCTCAAGAGTCCAAAAATAAGAAAAAGATGTAAATTAGTTTAAAAGAAAGTCTGTGAGACAAAGGGTTTGACACTTACAGGGGTAACAGACTCAGCAAAGTGAAATGGAGGCAGGACATTCTGGCCTCTCTGAAAACACCAGCCAGAACTCAGAAGACTTTCAAGAACAGGAAGGATTTCAAGGGAGGGAATTTTATTCAGGTGAGTGTTACTACTCATACATCAGCAATTCTCACATACTCCGAGTGACACAGATCTACTTGTCTTGCACCTAACTGAGCAGAGCTGAATAGAAAGCAGGCAGTCATCAGTGTCCCTTTTCCTCTCACTCCCAGAAAAGAGTGCTTGCAGAGGCGAAACTAGAGATGGTGCTTGTATGCTGCCAGAGCTCAATTTTAGTTTAGAAGCAATGACGTTCAGCTGTGGCTAGGCCTGATGCAGCTGATATAGAAAAAGGGACAAAAGACTGAGGAAAATGCACCTATGAATTTTCAATTTACTAACCTACTCTCACTGCCACAAAAAAAGGGGTTTATCTCACAAAACACTGACATGAAGAAAAGGGTGAAAGTGGCTGCTAAATGAAATGCAGATAATATCATTACAAGTAGGCAAAACATGTACTTGCATCTCCATTAGCTTGTTCTACTCCAAATTGCCTACAACAGGTGGCAGAGCCTGGATGCAATGTATTTTGTACCTTGCAACAGCTGTGAACAGGGTACACACTGAAATGTTAAAGAGACATTACTTGTCACAACTGTCTCACATGACCAAGAGCAATTCCAGAATTCAAAATATTTCCTTGTTCTGAAGTTAAATTAGGCCACTGTGATATTCATTCTGCAATTTAATACTCAAAGGCTTTGAGAGACAAACACATAGAAAGAAATGGGATTAGAAACCTGCAACATTTTTCACATTTTTATAGGTTTTTACATGATATTAGCACAAGACCAGGTAAAGTAGCTTTTAAACAATTGCATTACAGACTTTAGGGGCCAGTTCTTCAGCTAGTGCAAGCTGGCATAGTTCTGTTGACTTTAGCTACAATGATTTACATTAGCTGACGGTCTCGCTACACACACACCCTATGTAGTTCAGTATTTACAGCTTCATCCAAACCAAATTATAACCACCAAACTGGAAATCTAGCTAAAACGTCTGTTAGCTGACTTCCAACGGAGAAGCCAAAACAGCTGAGTAACACCAAGTTACAGTATCTAAAACTACATTTTTTTCTAAATAATCTGGGGAAACCAAAGGGAGAAAGTGGTTGAGTGAATGAACGGTGTAACCAGTGAGCTTCATTTAGAGGCTTGTCACAGAAACATCTCTTTTTATGCAACTTGCAGATAATATATACCTTTCTCAGATTAATACTGAAGGCTACCCACAGAAATGCACCAGTTCATTATCGTCATCAGGAAACAATGCAACATATATGGTTTCCCAGAGAAGACCACAAACACACATTACAGTAACTCCCTTCTTGTCTATATAAAGTTCTTCCAAGGACCCAGAAAAAGAAGAGCTTGTGGGGGTTTGTGTGATGCCTTTTTTTTTTTTTTTTAAATAAGTGTTCTAAAGCTGCATTATTTGCAATGAAATTGTGATAATAGATACACACTTTCAAAAATATAAAGTTAATTTTAAATATGGGACTATGTGTATATATTACATGGTTTATCTGCCTTCTAAATTATAAATAAGTCTGGGCAATAGTCCTAGTACCCATTAATGTTAAATATAACAACTGTTTTCAACGAGTAAACATGTTACAACTTGATGAATGTTATACATCTATTATATTGTGTGTATATAAAAATGCAGCATATCATGCTCTGTGCATAAAAGATCAATGGACGCTTCTATTTTAAACATCGTTTTGAAGGCAATTATATTTCATATTTTAATTAAATCCACCTTAAGTCAGAAATGTTTATTCACTGACCAGAAATCAATCTCTTAAAAAAAAAATCTTCCGTGGATCCAAGTTTTCTTCTATCACCATTTATTTTCCTACTTCAGCCTAATATTAAAATAAATAGATTTTAAAAAGCCCTACAGGCAAAAATAAATGTACAGATACATCAATGCATAGCTCCCATCTGTACATACATTTATTATTTCTTTGTTGAAACAGCATTTTTACCCTTCAAAAGGGTACTTTATAACTTTTCCACAAAAAAATGAGTATAAAGTAAAGGGCACCACTGAAATTTAGTCTTGCCAGCCGCAGCACAGTGACAGCCAGACAGAGAATCAGTGGCAAGGACACTGAGCAAGAAAAGACTATGGGACAAATTGTGGCCACATAGCCTTCATGAAACTCAACCTGTAATTTTGAAGCATACTCCCTGAAGTTGGAGGAAAAGCAAAGAGTGCATTACAGAACTGCCAGTAACATCTGTCAACTCTGTCTCCATTTTATTTAGAGAATGTGCTTGGTAGCAGAGTTTGCCTTACTGCAGCCTATTTTGTTCAGGCAGCTTTAGACACTCCGCATACATTAGCCTACTGTACTCTCCTAGAGTACACAAGGCCTGGTCTGCTTACGTAGGCAGGCTCCAGACTAAGCTGCAGTCCCTCTAGTCTTGCGGTACGTATGGAAAACAGTCAAGTCTGCATTTCAGCGAAGTCTGGAACTGCTGCAACCTCTTATGTCTACCAAAATAGCCAGACAACTACTGGGCTTCAAATCACAGCCTGTAGACCACATGCAGCCCACAATAGGCATGTGCCTGGCCCACTGCTAACAGAATTTCAATCTGACACAAAACTGGTGGCTGTCCTCAGGCACGATCTGTTCTCCCCAGAGAACAGATTGCAAGCACAGCAATTCTGTCACTGCTGTCTTCTTATGCCCCTGTTAGCATTTGAACCTGGCTTCTGATCTACTCACAAACACCTTCCTCAGGTACCCTCTCCTTGGGAGAGGAGTCTGTGTTCTCTCAGTTACCAAAATGCATGTTCAGTCTCAACAAGGGGAAGATGCACAACACAACTGTGAGAGAATAACATCATGGGCATTTTCAATTTGCAATAAAAGTGGAAGCAGAATGGTGTTAATGACAGATAATAGGCTACAGATTGTTTTGATCCCATGTACTTCCACTTTATCTCCAATACAGTCCAGTTAACAAGCCACTTGAAATGTCTTGATGTGCAAATGGCCAGTACTTGCCCTTTTCTAGACAATCAAGCTCCTTGCTGATATGCTCCTATCACCTCTCCAGCAAAACAGGACTAATTTCAGAACCAGTGAAATGGCACTTTGAAGAGACCTTCAAAGTAACCTTTTTGGTTTACTGGTTGGACTCAAGTCTCCTTCATTTTGTCAGCTTTTTTCCAAAGTACTTCTGTTGCATTTACTAAATTATTTCATTTATGTTTTTATGATAAATTATTAAAACATCAAAGTACAGAGGTTCCATTAAGATGACACATCAGATTCAATCTTAATACCTATGAATAACCACCAACATTTTGTCAATAGTGAACCATCAATTTTGCACTGGGCTACCAATCAAAAAAATCTTATCAACATTCAGAGATTCACAAATCCCACACACAAGCATGGGATTGAACCACATTTACTCTTGCTTACAGGTCATTGGACCAGCTCTGTTTTGTATCACAGTTTCAGAAAATAGCTTCCCAGACATCCCGCCTTTTCCTGTGGAGGGAGACAGGACTGCCCTCTCCACCATGCTGCTTGCAACAGGAGCTTCACCACAGCAGAGTGCTCTGGGAGGCACTCTGCAGAGGTGCTGTGGGCACCACAGCTTTGTCATCAGGACACTGGAGCAGACACGCAATCCTCTTTCAGGGACCCATCCTGATGCAGGGCCTGATTTCCTTCACTTGTCCCCTGTATATATGTTACTGAAAAATTAGCAATACGGCACTCTTCTCATACCAGCGATAAAGAGTCCACAGAGTCTGTTTCTTCAGCCTACGTATTTTTTCCAGTATAACTTAAAGATACTGAAGGCCTATTAGCCTGAAAGCTAGCTACCCTGGAAACTGCCCATGCTTAGCATCTTGAACCTTCAGAACCCCTGTGCCTCAGTTCTTCAGTTGTAAAATGAGGATAAAAGTTATTTCCCTAACTCACAGGAATGTGAAAATCAAAACTGCAAGGTATCCTACTTACAAGGTGACAGGGATAATAAACGTTCTCTGGAATACTGCATGAAAAAGTGATCTTGGCAAATAAAATGTTTTCGCTTAGCACTCCCTGGCCACTCACAAATTAAACATTCACTGAAAAAAAGTGTAAAAGGTATAAAGGTCAAGAAACCTAAAGTTTTAACAGGATTGATATTTACTTCACCCTTCTACTAGCCTAGCTAGGCAGTCCCCTTAGGGCACAAGTTGATTTTATATACAGTAAAACAAGCACTGCAGGACAGTGAGTGGAATTATGGATTAGAGTATCAGCTTCTGAATTCTCTGTTGTTAATGGGTTTAAATCTGAACTTTATTGTTAGGTTGTTTTAAGGTGGGTTTTTCTGTGTCTAATTTCTGAACCATTAGCATATATACATTCTTCTAAAACTGCCAGGTTACTTAGTTCACTTGTGGGACTGAAATGTAACCTTTAATTTTACAGCCTGTACTTTAGAAAATTATGCGTTTGAGTGGCTGAGACTTTTGGAAGGTGGGAGTGGTACACCAACCACATAAGAAGTGAAAAACCACAAGAGAATTCTTTGTGCTGTGAATAATGAGTCAGGAATACAGTTATGAAAAGTGCATATCCCACTCTTTCATCAATGTGCAGGCTCTTTCCTAAAGCTATTCTCATCTTCTGCAGCCACTGGTAAAATGCACAGACATAACCTCAGACCCAGTATACAAATGAAATGTAAATGTCAGTGTGGTTGCAGCTACCTCCCCTAAAGCTGATTTTGTCACAGGATTAGACTGAACGTAAATAACAGGGAAAGTACAGCACTTTGAAAGAAACATGTCAATTTAAATTAAATAGAGCTTCTTATTTTATCTTACAAACCATGATCCAAGTAAGATTCTCTGGCTTTCTGCTAACCAACTGGGCAACAGGCACTTAAGACCAATAACTATTTGCCTTTTGCGACACTTGAAAATCTTTGGATTAATCACAGCCCACTATTTGCAACCCAACTCAAGAACAGCCCACTGCTGAGCTCTCGTTGCCTGTCCCTTTGGTGTCTCGTATACCTTGCTAAACAGAGCATCCCCAGAAGCAAATCTCCCTGGGAGCAGGGTCACACAGGCAAGTAGACACAGGATGACTGCCAGCCTCCTACGCACTTAGGATACTTTATACAGTCTATGTAAGTATGTATATAGACACTCTCCCCCTCCCCAAACACCACACCCTGGAACAGCTGAAAGAACAGGCCTTAACTCTGCTGCAACTTGCCCTGCATGTTCAGTTTTGTAGCCTCCGTTGGACTCAAAGGTTTAGTTCTGATTAAACCTGCCGCAGTTGGTTCGCTTCCCTAGTCGAGACAAGTAAAAATTTATTGAAGCACATTCATCAGTGCTTTCTAAAACTTCAAAGACAACCTCAAATAAACAGGACAAGTCTACTCAGCTATAAGTATTATTACATGAATATAATCTTTCGATCTTCAGGAACAAAAAACTTCAGAACCATTATTTATAGCATGTGGTGGGGCTAGATTGTTTTAACTCACAGAAAATATTGTTCTTAATAGTATGGCTTCCCCAAGATTAGTTTAAGTACTCTTTTCCTTTAAAAATGTGGGCTAAATAATAGCCCATATAGATCTCCTTCTAGGTTTGGGTCTCAGCTCTTCAGGAATTTTGGTTAGTGACTCTTGAAATACTCTTTAGCTTGATCCTTTTTTTTTTTTTTAACCCCCCACAACATCTTTGCTGAGAAATGTACACATAGAGTTTTCTAAATGGACTGTTTCAATTCTATTGCTATCTACTGAACATAATACGCTGCACGAATACAGGTTTTTGAGGAGATATGGTTACAGATGGACATCTTGGGCCCTGGATTGGTCTAGTTTGCTTTGACCCACTGATTACAGCCCAAGCACACTTCAACCCCTTTTACAGGTTGACAGTGCAAAGATGGCCTCTGAACAGAGGCTTCTGCAACATGAGATGGAATAAGAGAGTTATGGTCATTTCTAAAGTAATGGTTTTATAAAGTATTGTAAATAGTAATAATATTTATATTTAAATAGCTAATGTTTCAAAGGACAAGATATCCATCTGCTTCGTATAGCTTTGAAATTTCACACGGCATTACCAGGAATGTTTTCTCAGCACATGTAAACAAAGATTAGAGCTTTTTCATTACAATATTCATATGGAAGCTTATGACAGTTATCAGACAACACACTACTGGAAAGTGACATTGCTGACATTAGTAATATGGAGCCATCAGCATCAACAGAACGGTATCTTTCTTGTTTGATACTATTTTAAGGCGAGAGTATGGCAATTATACAAGGAGATATGTGCAACAAAAAAAAGGCTTACTGAAATCAGCAGAGTGAGACGGTGGTTGGCAAGGCCCGTGAGGCTGAAGGAACTGCTGACACTGGAGGTGAGCCTGTATTACCTATCTTACTTCTCGCAGTGTGGGCAGCACTGGACAATGTAGCATGAGTGAACACAGACCTGTACAGCAGGCAATAATAACATAAGGAGTGAGATCAAATCTAAGCAGTAATGAAGACATTTTACCCTATTCCCCTACCCATTTGATTGTTAAACCTTCCGTGATTGCCTTAAGCAAAGACTGACCCATTGACTGTCCTGAAATCAAATATGGTGATACATTTTGGAAAGTACAAGCTCTATGCACACATCTCAGATGCTTTTCAGAGACATTTAATTCAAGTAAACTGCCATGGAAAAAGCACAATTACATTTCCTCCTACACTATCCTGCAACTCAGTTACATTTCGATTTAAACTTTTGACTCATTCAATTTTTATGCTGGTTGTTCATTTTATAATCCAGTTGTTATATGTTTCGCTTTCATTACTTATTTTCTTTTGCAATCATCCTAGGATAGGGACTAATTATTCTAATAGCTCTCATTACAACATGCTGGTGCATTTGCTTTTCCTTTTTAAATGGAGTTATGCTTATACAACTTCTTTTTTCTTTTTTTTTTTCTTCTCACTAAACCACAAGAGAAATGGCAAACTCCAGTATGGATTATAGAAATAAACAGTGATTTTAGCAAACTTTTCAACAACAAATCAGGGAAATGGGAGCGAGCATGATGAAAGGGTTGGAAAGACTCATGCCCAAGGAATTAAAAGGATACAAAATGCTGCAACATCACTGCATCTACCTCCACTTCACTGAAAAGGTTTTAAGGTTAACAAAAAACTTCAAAATAGGATGACTGTACAAATAACTTTATCAAATATACAAGCCTGAGAGGGATATGTGGGCACAACTTAACAACAACAGCAAATGTTAAAGGCAAAGTAAAATAACCCCTGTGTGCATGCACACACATCTGCATGTGTAATCAGCTAAATGTCTCACCTCCGAGGTGAGAAATTTTGATGAGCAAATAGATTTTCCCTTACCCTCATCTTTGCTGCTTGCACGGTCCTAACTATAAATAGTCCCTTCTGTGAATGGCTTCTGAAACCCTGGAAGGTGGAGGAGGGTCTTGAAAATAGGAAGGAAGTTCCTTTAGAAAATATCAAGAGACAAAGCTAGATGTCCAGATACTTGGACACAACAGACATCTACACTGCTGCCTGAACTTACAGACCTGCTCTGTCCTGTGTGTCCATTTGTTCATGCGTATGCCTGTATCTGTCACATATGCTTGGAGTCTGTAAAAAGCAAACAAACCAACGCCACAGAGATTCAAAGAGGAATGCAGATTGGTAAGGACCTCTGAAAGTCTTTGGTCAATTGCCTGCTCAAAGCAGGGCTACGATGAAAGCTCAGTCAAGTGGCAGAGGACCTCTTCCCAGGAAGTCTTAAGTGTCTCCAGAGATGGATTTTCTGCAGCTTTTGTTGGGACAGCTGACTCAGGGCTTAACCACGCTCTTCGGAAAACATTTTTCCTAACACCCAGCCAGTTCTGCCCTTGCTCCAACTTGCTGGCTCCTGTCTTTTTACTGTGTATGCCTCTGAGAAGAGTCTGCCTCTGTCTTCTCTGTGGCCTCTTGGCAGTATTTGAAAACAATTCCACTGCCTTAGTCTGTTTTTGCCACACTGAACCACCTTTGTGGCTCTGCTCGGGACTTTCTTCAGGCTACCAATATTGCTCTCATTCCAGGAGGTCCCAAAGCTAGACACAAGATATTCCATGTAAAGCCTCCCAAGCAGCTGAGCATAGAGTAATAGTCCCTTCCCTGCACTGGGCAGCTACACTCTCTCTCAGCACATGGTCGGCCTTCAGCATTGCAAGGGTATACTCCTAACTCACATCCTCCTTCTTGCCCCGTGGGACTCAGCCCCTTCTCAGCAGGGCTGCCACTGGCCTGCCAGCCCGAAGCTGCACCTTGAGCTTCCTGAGGTTTTTGGCAAGCCATTCCTCCAGCTTGACAGGGGCCTTGTACATGACCAGGAAGGACATATGTCAGGATGCCCTCTGAAGGACTGTGACCTTCCAGCATGTCAACAGCTCCCTCCATGTCGGTGTCCCCTGAGAACCTCCTGAGGGCATGCTTTGCCCTTTCGATCAGAATGTTGCTGCAGATGTTAATCTGTACCAGCCCCATAAGTGACTTAAGAGAAACACCACTTATAATGAGCCTGCAGCCAAAGTACTAATCACTGGCCTTTTGAGCCTGATAGTTCAGCCAGTTTTTTGCCCATTCTGTAATTCTATCCATTTTATTCTGTATTTCCTCTAGTTCACTATGGGGATCGTACACAATAAGGAGTGGAAAGACTTGCTAACATAAATCCATTTCTCTCCCCTCATTCAACAGAGCCAGCCATTTTAACATGGAAGGGATTCAGGTTGATCACCTGCAATTTGCCCTTCAAATCCTGCATTAGCTGTTCTCAATGCTCTTCTTATCCTTCACATGCCAGAAATAATGTTTATGAGAATTTGCTTCATAATTCTCAGGCCTTAGGGGACGTAAGGCTATCCAACCTGCAGTTTCCCAGCTGTCTTTTTTGAAAACGGGTGCATCGTTTCATTCTTTCTGGTCTACAGAAGCCTCCCAATTGCCACAACTTCTCAAAGATAAGAACTCAGCTTTTCAACAACATTTGCAAGCTTCATCAGCATCCTTAGATGCAATTTGTCTTATCTGATCGACTTTATACATCCAACTTACTTAATAGAGTCCCTAAGTTGGTCCTCCCTACCATGAATAGAAATTCTGTTGCTAGGCACAGAGATCTGGGAGGCCTATACATACTTAGCTGCTGTAAATACACACATAAACACAGACACCACATCCAGAGTACTCAACCAAATAGCAGCTATATATATAAACCTGCCTACTTATGTGTGGCAGCAAACCAGACAATTAAATACAACAAGAGACATAATTAACACTGCTTACAGTACATAAGGGGACCTTGTCAGCATCAGGATACTAGCCTACAAGAGCACCGTTTACCCGAGAACAGAAAGATATGCCCTCAACCCATCAGTCCCAGAGGACTTTATACTTAGCTACTAATAAAGGCAACACGATATTCATAGGGAGCTATGCTGACAGTGAACGCTTGCAATGAGCTCATTGTCCAGCCAGTGCATCCCATGCTGAGAAAACGAAACCAGATTTGGAGATTTGCCAGTTCAAATTTCAGTTTGAATTCTGTGCCTTTTTCTTCTTTTCCAAACTCTGTTTCCCTGTGTGTGTGCTGTGTTTGAAGCGTGTTGACACTCTCTGCCTTGATGCAGCTGGCACCCCAGATCAATTACTGGATGTCCAACTTGAAAACACTTGAAAGGAAAACCACAAGGGCAGACGATATGGTTGGCTCTCAAGGCTGCTGGATATTGGCTGACCCAGCATAGCTTTATCCCAGTGGACTTCCTTTATTTTGTATCTCTTCTCTGAAAACCATGGAGATTTCCAAATATCCTGTGTACTAATTCGGTTTTCCAGTAGCTATCACAACACTGACATGATAATTAAAAACATAATTTCCTAAGACGCACTCTGAACTTTGAAAGCAGCCTTTTTTTGGTTCCTACAGTGGTGGTTCCTTTTGTGGTTCCTTTTGATCTTCCTCTGCAGAGATACCCAGAGTAGCACTACTGCAGGTTGGTGATTCTGATCAGTAACTGATAAGACTATGAAAATTTTTTTGGCTTTTTTTATAGTTCCTCAAGATCCAGTTTGGATTAAGGCCCACCCCACTGCATACACAGATTGATTAAAAGAGACTCCCAGTTTTGTACAGCTTAGCCAAAAAAGCAAATGATCACCACTCACTGCAGGAGTGACTGCTCTATTGAAGATGAGGCTTCCAGCACAGATTATGCTAACAAACCGGTGGCAGTCAGACAACTCATGCCAACAGCAGAGCTTAGGCTGTTGGTATCGCTTACATGCAGCAGCTCTGAAAAGGATGAGCAAACTAAGGCCCTGCTTTCCACCACTAAGGGGTACAGACTCCCATACTCCCAATCAGTAACGACAGTAATATCCTGCTATGTTACAACACTAAGTATACCAATGGCAACAGCAGTTCTGAAATAAGCTCTCCTTGGTTTTCTGCTCCCCAGACAGCCCCTCCTTAGGTGCCAAGGTACACTAAAGCCCTGTGCCTGAAGCTTGGTATCAGTTCACAGTATTAATGAAGCCACTAAGAGTTTTAATTTTAGAGAGTGCTTTACAGTTTTGATAGCTGGTCAACTTCTAATCAGGTAAATCTAATGTGAGGAAGAACTAAAAAAGATTCTTTTTCTCACTGTTCATTTTGTCTGCACGTGGTCATGCAGAGTAGTTTTATCTTTATTTAAATACTAATAAAAAGAGACAGTTCCACATTATGAATATCTCCTCATATTTCATGCATAGCCAACATTTTTACATATTCATAGCCAACTTGAAGGCAAACAGAAGGTCCTGGGTACTAGCATTTTTCTTTAAGAGTCGAGTGAGCAATTCTTCTCCCCCTAGCATTAAGGTCTGTCATGATGTAAAGGACACAGCATTAAGCGAAGATGAACTGTTTGTCGCTACCGCGTGTTCCACAAAATCACCATTTATGTATCAGGAAAAACCCCTGCTTGTTACATTGAAACACCTAACGACATTTTCCATTAACATTCAGTCTTTTGTTCTCACTTCTCCATGGCTCTGGCAGCAATTCCCCATGACCACTGCATAAGGTTTCATTAGGTTACTTATCCTTGGGAAGCACTTTCATTTGCCATAGAAATGACTGGAAGGATAACCTAGTTGCTCAGTAGTGGACTCTTCTCTCCCTCCCCCTCCCTACTCCTTTCATTTAATTTAAAGAAAACAATAAGAGAGATTTAACTCTGCTTCTTCCCTTCTCTTTCAGATATGATGAAAATAAGACAAAAACCCTGTCAGGTCTGTCACTAAAATTTCAGTTTATTTATTATGAAATAACATAGTTTTCCCAAAGGAGCAAGCTATTCAGCTTCTCCTGTCATCATCATATACTAAAAGGGAGGGAGAATTGCCTACTTTTGATCAATAAATTCTTTTGTGCCATTTAATGTGAAAATTTCAGGTAAGATTATTTCTTTTATTATTATTCAGGAGAACAATTTGTAAACAACCTACTGACTGGCTTATTTTTCCCCTATAGGAACCTCTGTGCACTACTGCCAGTACTGCTAAGAGTATTTCTGGGAGAGACAATAAAGAATCCTGACAACCATTTGGACATCTCTCCCTACTCCTCCCCTCCTCCCCCCCACCCCTTCTTTATGCCTTTTCCTTCCCTTGTCTGTATTTTATGTTCTGCTTTTTGTTTCCTGCCCCCACCTCTTTATTCCCCTCCTCTACAAGAGCTTGTGGGTCTTCCTTCCTCCCTCCCTCCCTCCTTCCTTGTGAATGTCATTACCCCTAGAGACATCAGGAAAATTTCCAGATGTAAACAAAAACATAAATCCCTTTGCTTCTCTGATCCTACTTTCTTCTCTTCTGTATTCCCCCCTCTCCTGCCCCCTGCTTCAGAAGTACTTTTGTATGTTTAGCCACCTGCAGAGACCGAGGGTGTAAGACATGAAATCAGAAGCAAACAAAACCTCTGCTTGCTTTAGCTTAGTCATTAATAGCACCATTAGCTTATTGAACTTCAAGATATATCATGTCACAGTTCATGATTCAGGGTCTCTCAATTGCTCTTGCAATTGTTTATATCCTGAGTCAGAGTCTTTCAGATAATGGCTTAATCATTCTTCTGCAACAACAGCCTTATGTGTGCCATTTAATCAAATATATCAGTCATGTGACAAGATATCTTGAGGTTTCAGAGGAATCACCAGACACTGACTTAGCTTTTATTCACTCATGGGAGTAAAATTGTTATTTGTGCTTCAGCTTGGTGAAAATGCTAAATGATAAGGAAGCTGGGTGACCCAAGATATCTGTATCTGTTTTATCAGTTTAGAAACAGGGAGCTTGACCAGGTAGCAGGCATGAGGAAAGAATCCTGACCTGAAACATCAGCCATGACCCAACCACTCTGAGTGCACACAATCTGCTTGGCTTTCTTTTGTGACTGGACCGATGCAGACAGAAAACAAAGCAAGTCCTAGCCATTAAAACTGTAAACAGCTGAAAAACCTTATTCCAATGTGTTGATACAGCACCTGTCATCTGAATGCTTTTGAGAAGTATTTTACAACATGGATGTATTTATTCTTACGCTCCCCCTTCCTCTCTGAGAGTCTGAGGGGAGAAGAGATCATCTATAGGCAGAAAGATGAGTCAGCACTGCCACATGATTTGTGTGATATCATAATTCCATAAATAAAGAATGAAACCCTCAATAGCCTTGAGTTCAAGCTTGATCTGCAAGTCTACCTTTTGCCACTTGCAAAGTCATCAAAGCAAAATACTGGGGGAAAGGTCTAAGAACACATGCTGCAGGGAAGAACTGTGCCCTTTATTTCAGATTTGTTCTTAAAGACTTAAGGATAGTAAGGGAGGTTCCAATCATTTAGTACAAATGGGGTTTGGATTTATTTTTTTTTTTTAAACACACACACTGTGTTTTCTTGTGCATTTAAGCACTGATTAGCCAGGAAACCAGCCTCTAATGTGCTGTCTGCCAATTCAGACATGCAGTCCATACAGATATACGTACATCCTCTACAGCCCAAAAAAATAAAACTGAAGAAAATCTAATCTTCCACTGTTGTTATTTATGAAAATGGTACTTAAGCATAGGAGAGTATGACATGAGACCTGCTCTGGCTTTAATGCTCCTGGTAATACTTAGAAATTATTTAATTTAGATGAGAATTAGTAATTTCCCAAATCTAATTTATATCACTTATTCAAAGACTTCTTAAAAGGCTGGTCAAATCCTCTTCCTCCACAGTCTCACCTGGCTGACAAGTTTTAGAGAAGCAATATTTAGCAAACAACATCCTTTTTCATACTTTTTTTACATATTACAGTGGGATAAGCAGCTTGTTGCTGTAAAAGAAACTTTCTCAGGCTTTGTAGAACAAAGTATTTTGTTTCTAGATCACATCCAACCTACAGACAGCTAAGCAATTTAATCCATTAGTATCCGCAAATTTCTCTAAAACATAGAATACTATTAATCTTTGGATTATGGATAGGGAAAACAATACAAAAATAATTGAGCTTCACAAAGTACTTGCAGCAAAACAAGGAACAGAAGTAACACCTCAAAGGTAACAGCTCTGCATCTGGCTCCTACAGGCACTTCTTCTCCTAAAGAGTCTCCATGCTCGTAATCCATGGTGTTAGTAAGCACGTGCCATAGTTTACGCACCATGTTACCCTCTAGGAGACAACTGCCTCTTCACTTTTCAGAGAATCATGTGGGTGGCTGAGTGTTCCCTGCCCACACTGTTGCCTGGCCCTTGGGAGGTTGCGCACATCTGTCTGTCCTGGGACCTTCCCTTGCACGCTTTGAATTACAAGTGCAATATTCATCTGGTTTGCTTTCAAACCTTGTATGATAAGCATACATACCTATATCATCCACTTCCTCTCCCTGGTGTCTTACTCCTCTGCGAAATCTCAGCTCTGTTTGTCAACTGTAGACAGCTCAGTGTTCTCTCCCACAGTCCATCAAAGATATGAATTGACAACTCCTCACAAATACGAGGGACTAAAGCATGCTGATGGCACAACTCTGTTTCCCAATGTCTATTGATTTTCACCTAAGGCGTATCTGCCTGGAGTGAGTCTGTCAGGTTGTAGCTGCTGCATTTTTTTTCTGTTTTCCTAGAGCCCCATCTTACCCATGGATCTGCTTAAGTTGGTTGTCCGCAAGAGTACCCAGGAGAAATTCAACAGGTGAGGATGCTGCCCCTAAGCAGTTTCTTTAGGCTGAGCTTCTGGGCTCCTTTAAAAGGTAGAGGAAACCATTAGGGAGGGTATCTGCTTGATATACTCTCTAGATGCCTTTGTTCTGCTGCTGCGCACTAGAAGTTGTTCTTAGTTTCATGTTCTTTGTATCCTAGAATTGAATGAAAGCAAGCCTGCAGTGCCTTTTATCAGCCCTAGTCTAATTGGCCTCATCTTCAGTTTCACTTGCAGGTAGCTGACAACCACATTTACTAAATTTTTCCTAACACACACATCTTCACATTTTTCTGGCAACCTCCACAGCATTTTTGAAAAATACCCGTTTCTATCTTCAGCAACAGAACTAAGAGAGCAGCACTTTCCCAACAGTAATATCAGCACGATGGAGTCCACAGCTGTTTTCCAAAATACGGTTTGCCACATTTGCTTTGACCACATTTTGCTGTTTAAAAAGAGCATGTTTACCATTATTTGAAGGGATTGAATGAAGTGCTTGGAGTAATTGGTCTGCACAGTAAATAAAAAATGCCATTTAGGAAACAGGTAGAGCACTACTTGTTTACACATCTGTTCAGAAACCAGTTCACACTTGCTCGTTCACACCACCAATCTTGACCCATTGCTTAGAAGTGCAGTTGAACATAAGGAATTCAGCCACCTGACCAGCATGTTACTAACCCTGACAACACTTACGGCTTTTCCACTTTTGTTGGCAAACAGGTAACAACAGCAAGTAACCTGCACTCTCAATTCCTACCTTAACTGTGGTAGTGGTGGCTCAAATTTGTGTGTTCTAATTTCATAAGGTTTTGAGCAATGCTGAAATGTCTCATAACCATGAGTTGTGAATGAGCTGTGCACATATCTATCTAGTGATACTTTACGGCAAGTATATTAAAATATTCTTCGTCTGTTTATTGCTTTGACTTAATAAAATTCATATTTGTTCTAAGATTCTCTATGTTCTTGGAAACCTGCGATCCACCTTTAGAAACTGAAATGGTTTGAAAAATGAGGTTTGTAGGTTCATTTGTCACAATGCTAGAGACAACTCGGACCATTAAAATCATGCCCATACATGTCAAAGACAAGAATGACTTGAGTGAGATGCTGAAACACTGCAAACAGAGTGAGAGAGTGCTGTGCTCTGACTACCATTACAGAAATAAAATGCTGCTTTGAGAAGCTCAATGGCACTAATAAGAGAGAGGCTGTGGACAGACAGGCATATCTGAGAAAACTTGATGAATACTAAGGATAGTTAAGTAAGGAATAGGTTGCCTAAATTGTTCTTAAATGGCTACACTACTATGCTATTTCCATAGCCAAATGTCTTTCAAGAATACTTAGATAAAGCTGATCCTGTTATGAAGCAGAGATTAAAAAAAAAAATTAAAAAAATCTGACTATCTCCCACCTTTTCTGGGGAAAGTTCCAGTGTAACCCACCATGGCTTCACTGAGGGCAAATTGTGCCTGACAAATTTGGTGGCCTTCTGTGATGGGGCCATGGCATTGGTGGGTAAGGGCAGAGCGACAGATGTCATCTACCTGGCTTTCTCAGGTAGACGCAGGCAAGGCATTCGACACTGACCCACATGACATTCTTGTCTCTAAATTGGAGAGACATGGGTTTGATAGATAGACCACTCGACGGATAAGGAATTGGCTGGATGGTTGCACTCCCAGAGTTGCAGTCAACAGCTTGATGTCCAAGTAGAAACCAGTGAGTACTGGGACCAGTGCCGTTCAACATCTTTGTTGGAGACGTGGACAGTGGGATCGAGTGCACCCTCGACAAGTTTGCTGACAACACCAACGTGTGTGGTGTGGTTGACATGCTGGAGGGAAGGGATGCCATCCAGAGGAACCCTGACATACCTGAGAAAAGGTGGGCCAATCCCAACCTCATGAAGTTCAACAAGGCCAAGTGCAAGTTAGTGTTTATGCTGAGGTCTCCTTGGAGTAGAAGAGATATCCTGCTGCTTCAATCTTCAACATTTTGCTTTTTGGTGGGGTTTTTTGTTGTTGTTTGGGTTTTTTTTCCAGACTGCATCCCTTGTCCTGGTAGCACTGCCTTTCTGATAGTACACTCATTGGTACACAGCCCAAGATAACAAGGCAGAAACAGCCTTTTACTTTGTGCTCTGTTGCATGTCTTGGCTTTAATATTGGTGCTCCTCATCAGGAAGAGCTGATGGGCTACACAATCTCTCAACAACCCTCCCAGCCATATTTCCATTATTCTCTTGTCCTGCTATTTACTAACAATAAGGTAGATTCATGACAACTGAAACAGAGACTAAAAGGGAGAAAAAAAATCCCTAAAGTAAATAGAAAAAAAATAAAAAGGGGAAGAGGAAGAAAATTTTTATTATAAAGAAACATAGTAGCCCAAACATCCAAATATGGCTGTTGAAAGTTTGCCTAGAATCCTGAATTTTTTCAGTGCTGAATACTTTCATCTGCCATTAATTGTTACCTTGGTACTTACAAGTCCCATCACTGAATTAACTGCTCTGAAAAGCAAGACCCATTTTTTCCTTCCAGTGCCTGAAGTGACTGATGTGGATGCAGCCATTTAATTTTAGGCACGCAGACTTGAAAAATACAAGTGATTAGTTCCAGGGTTAGTTCCCAGATAGATTTACTATAGCTAGATAAAAAACGCAATCCATCTGCTTTACATTTTACTAGGAAAGTAGCCATGTAAGATATAGCTGGCTTAGTGAGCTACTGAAGAGCCCCCAGTCTGCAAGAACACTGGACTCTGGAACATCTCCCAGGTAACAGCCACTTTAGCCTTCAATAACATAGATCTGCTCTGGTCTTTCATAGTAACCTGAGGCACTTTCTATCATTTAAGTATCATGTATCTACTCTCACATGTGTATGAGAGCCTGGGAACAAATAGGAAAAGCTAGGACCGCTGGGTTCCCTTTGAGAAAAACTGTGGCTCCAGCCCCCTGTCCCTGATTACTTAGTAGGAAGGGGAGTAGCTTCCATTACTTTGGACTATACGCAAGGTCTGTGCTACTAGAATACTCTTCTCCTAAAAACCTTATCCTAGCCTCAGATTTAAGAGCTGCTTTTATCCCTTTTAGTTCCAGAAATCTGACACATGCATATCTCTCCCTTCTAGAAAAAGGCTTCAAATGCTTTGAGACACAGATTAACACAACAAAGATTACAAGTGTGGTGCACATGTTGCACACTGCAGTGCTGTATTAATAATATTAATTTACATCCCCACAGTAGGGAAAACTCTGACAGATCAAGCAGCCCTGAAGCATTTGAGTGTGAAACCACCTGAACCTCTTGATGACAGTGAGGTTCCCTAGGGACTTGTCTGATTTAGGAAAAAGTTACCAGATTTGGAATAGAAAATAACCTTTTCATTCAGATATAACTTTATGCTCTGCTGCAGGGTATCCGGCCCGTGTGCTCAGCAAGTGAAAGGTGGAGTCCTGGTGCATTTGCCTGTGCCCCACAGGAGAATGTTCTGACTGAAGAAACTCCTCTTGTCACTGACCAGCTGGCCCCAGAGCCCAAGGGGAGGCTCTGGATGGGGTTAAATGCCAACTAGGAAAGCTTATGTGTCTATTTTTTAGTGGTATTTTCCAGAAAAAAACCCAACAAGGGACATGATGAGAAAACAGCAATGACATGGGGAAGAAGCATGTTTAACTCTTAACTTTGAAGGGAACATTTTTTTAACCCTCTTGAGGGAATGCTTGCTTTTTCCATCCGGTTTAATAAAACTGATCACACAGAACTAATTTCTGCTAGGTAAATAGCAACTGGTACATCAATTTCCTGTCAGCAGCTGCAGTTTCAACAGTTGCAGTCTTTCATTCAAATGTGTGAATGCTTTGCTTAAATTGCACATTTATCATTTAGTGTACCTTGAAAATACGTACTGTCACTCATTCAGCCTCTGAGAAGAATTTGGCTGTGCTGTGGTTTACATAAAGCAGCACTAGAGAGGATCATTCAAGCAGATAAGAGGAGACGTTAGAACACACGCAGATAGAGTTTGGGAGGATTAAAAAAAGCCTTTGCGTACAATTCTGTGTAGCAAATGAGGCACCCAGAAGCATAAGTTCTAAATCAGCTCACCAGATCCATCTGATTTCTCTCAAGGGTTAAAGGCTAACTACTTGTGTTAAAAAATATATTTTCACACAGACTTAAGAAGGAGCTTAAAAAGATAAAAGGTGTCACATAAAAAAAGCCCAATTTGGAAGTCTTAAACATAGTAATGAATTAATGCAAATCTTCAGAAAATGCTACCTTGCTAGCCAATTCCTGTAAGTAACCTTTCTTTTTGTCTCTGATTCCCTTATATTGACAGGAAGAAACTAGAATGTCATTTACTTAACCTAGCTAAGACTTCTCATTTTTAATTCCAGTCGTGCCATTTCTCCTCCCCTCTAGCCTAGGAGCTGTGTGATTTATGTGTGTTCTCACCACTGGCTGCTCTGGGGATTCCAGACCTCCCCGTGTGCCATGCTGACATTTTGCAACCAGCCCTTAGTGGAGCCTAAGAACAAGTTACAAGACAAAAAGCCTCCTGGATAAAACTAAGGCTTTTCAAGAATATCCAACTAAGGGTTTGTTTGTTGTTTTTTGGGTTTGTTTTTTTTTTACCCCACTAGAAAACTCCTGTTTGCCAAAATGTCATATTTTTACTATAGTACTCGATTTTGGGGGGAAAAAAAACCAAACCAAATGTGGATTCACTACGAACAGTTCTGTTTTCAAAGCAGTTCCTCAAAATACAGTCAAATTTAAAATCGCACTATCATTTTTGTTAAAATTAAACTAGTTTTTCATAAACACTGGTTTGGGAAGGCATTTCACAAACATTTTCCCCCCCCCTAAAATTCTTCATTCTTATTTTTGCTTTGAGACAAGACAGACTTTAAAGACATGAAACTTCCTACAAAATTGAAAAATCCAGATTTTGCACTTTTAGAACAAAGTTATTAAATTTGTTTGTATCTTCTTTGATGTATACTGCCTACAAGTGTATTCACATTATGGATGCATCACAATACAAATCCTGAAAGCCAAAGACTTTCTTACCCTAGCAGTATCAATGGCTTATCTGAAGCCATGGTTCATTAAGCACAGAGTTTGTGATCCCATAAAAGGGAGTAGCAGTTAAGAAGTGAACATATAATTAGACACATCACCGTGTCAAAACCCCCCAGCGCACATCTTTTTCCTTCAAGTGTTTTTCTACATGTACATTGATACTGTGTCTGATCTCAAGAAGCATTCACCCCAGCATTTACCTACAGGATGGCAGAGATCCTAGGAAGAATAAAAACTGAAAAGCTGACGATCTGACCCCCCAGAAGTAGCATCACTGCAAAGTTTCAGCAAGAGCACTGTGTGCAATAGATGTGTGAGTAAAGCTCCCATGGTAGCTATGGGTGCATTCTGCAAGGATACCACCAGTGATGCTTCAGTTCTGGCTCAGTGAGCAGGATGCTCCTTCCCAGCAATCTCATAATGCCTTTTCACACAATTTGTCATCCAGGGAGAAACCATCCATGTTGGAACAGATGGTTCCTTAACCAGTTGGTAACCAACTCAAAAATACAAGTCTTCCTAAAGCATCTTGCACTGCTAGTACGAACCAGACAAAGCAAACATTTCAAACATGCAAAGCAGTCATAGATGGAGACAGGCATCTCAGAAAACAAAATGAAAACACGGGCAGATTAGTAGTTTCACTTAGGAGAATCTCTGACATTACATTTAGCAAAAATTCAGAATTATTTCTGAGTCTGATTTTGTCCTTACAAAAAGTTTAAGAGAATGTGCAGTTAGTGCTCAGTTATGTTCACTTTCCTGGCTAATAGCTATCCAGAAAGATGTTTTCATGGACAAACAAAAAAGGAAAATCTGTTGATTTGAATCTGTTTCTACAGATTCAAAAGTTCTTCCCACCAACAACATTATTGCCAAATTCAGTATCATTGCAGAAGCACGTGCGATGAGGGGAAAGGGGAAGGCTAACTAAACATTCCAAATCTTGTCAGTAGTAGGTAGGAGTAATGTTTTTAGGGATGCTGGGCAGAAATAGTTGCCAATTAGTTACCAAACTAACAGAAAAACCTATTTTTTTTCAGATTAAATTAGTAATTCAGAACTACTGTGGATTAACAGCACCATTCTGTAAAGCTTAGTTGCTCAGCCACATTGCTTAGCCTTTCTAGCGGATTGTTAGCTGGTGTTAGCAACAGAGACAATAAGCCTTAAGGAAACCTAACATATTCTAACCTGGAAGTCAACACACATCCATGCAGGGAAATGAAAAAAGCATGGGGTCTAAATGATAAAAGCTAGACATTTTCTCTGTTCTCTCTATACAGTGTTTCATTTGTGCATGTCAATAGCAAGGACCTTAGGAAAAGGTAAAGCGCTTTTTTCTTTCTTAATGAATGATGTTGGCTACTTCTGTGATGGCAGACTGGAGCTGCAGTGCCCTGTCATTCTTGGACAGTTCAGTGGCATTAATCCCGCTAGGAGGAAATCCTGGAAAGACTGCAACAGTTGTGCTCATTAGAAGAGGAAAAGGTTCTATCACAAGAAATACAATATTTCTTTCTACTTTTCCAGTTGATAGTCAACTGGATAAGTAGAAAGAAGATACCAATGCTTACCAAACTCATTTTGGCAGGCTTTTTTCCAGTGAGGCTTTGTGTTGCAGGACACAGCAAAGATTTATCTTCAATAAAAGCTATTTTAGTAACAGTAATTTGGTGTATAGGTGCTCAAACAGCCCCAGGAATCAACTGAAAAATCAGATTTATCTTTTTAACAACCAAAATTCAAACCCATAAAAAACTCTTTTTTTTTCCCCATAATATTCTTCATTTGTATGGGACAAAGAACTGCTGGATTTATAGATGACTGAAGAGGAAAAGGCTCAGGGTTTTCGATTTTCCAAAATTCCTAGCTGAGAAGTATTAACACTGTGTTACAAAAGTATGTAAAGATCTCTAAAAGACTGGGCTGAACCATCTTGAGAAAGATAAAAGGTGGGTATGAGTCTGACAACAGACAAATTCTGGCAGCTGCCACAAACCTCTGTAAAGCTCTTGTAATACCTTCATAGCTGACATCACTACATACATCTTCTTGCACGTAACATGCCCAAATCATAAAGCAAAAAACTATACTGTCAACAAAGCATTCCTTTCCTCTAAAATGACATGCCACCATTAGCATCAATGCTGCTAGCTTTGAATGATATGTTACCTACTGTTCCAGCTACTGAGCAGAGAGAAAAATAGGGGAGAAAAAAGGATCCCTACAGTTCTGAATCGATCCTATAGTCTGCCCTGGCACACAGAAAGCAAATCTTTTCAGACATGAAAATTGACTTGGATCCTTTAGTCTTTAGTTTCAACCTGAGCATCTGGAACTCCCTTGGGCTGATTTAGAGACTGAGGTGCTCATGTCTTCTGGAGATGGTTGCATTAGTAAGTGTCTCTTCGGAATTAAGAATGACGCCTTCCAGATCAGGCCGTCCCTTTCTGTTGCATGCTGTTGTCAGGAACAAAGGACTGATCCAAACCTAGGTGCTCTTAATAAAATTATAGAACAAAAGTAGACTGAAAAGACACCAGAAATCCAAGGGGGTAGAACACTCACCTGCTCTAGGCACTTAAACATGCAATTCTCTCATGCTACAGCACTAAGCTATAGTGTCAAACATAACTGTTACAGACATTAATTTCTCAAACACAGCACTAGTTAGGAAAACAGAAACAGCGAATCCAGAGTACGCTAGAAGCCCATTTTCTTACAATTCTTAGAACAATGGTCTTTTGATATATTTTCTCTTTTCTACGAAATCACTTAGCACAAAAACACCCTTTTCTGTTTCTCATGTCTGTTTTTGTGGCATACCCAGCCATGGCTTGCAATCATCAGTCAAAGAGTTCCATTGGCCAGTGATGTCCATCAGCAGCTCTAACTTGTAGGGGAAATACTACCTGTCTTCTACTACAGAGCCTCATTCTAGCTTCAGGCCATAAAATGACATCACATTTCTGTACTCTTTCCTCCAAAAATAACATTACCTTTCATGTCACCCAGTCATGCAGTTGCCCACCACAGAAGTCCTTTTTGTAGCTCTTCTATGGTTCATGAAAAGCCAGTTTCCTTTGCAATGAAAGATCTCATATTCAGCTGTAAAGGTATCCTGATAGCACTCTGTAATCTCTCACAAGCATCCCAGATTCAAGATATAAACTCTCATCAAACCATGAATTGGTTTGCTGCTATTTGGCTGCTATTAATACAGCTTAATAGCAAACCAGATACTGCAAAAAAGTAAACCTGTTTGCATAAAAACCCAACCAAAAGCAATAGACTGCTTTCCCTCAACAATATATTTCTCACTCAGGATGTAGTAAATGCTGTTCTGTTCCTTTATACCCATATAAAAAATGTCATGTGAAGTTTAGGCACAATAACTAGGAAAAGTGATGCAAACTAGTTTCTTTCTCCAATTACCTATGCAAATTACCCTCTTCAATTTCATTAGTGGTTATGGTAGAGAAAATCACTTCCAGTTCTTAGGCCAAAGGACTAGAATCATGTTGTGCAATGAAACGGGGACTATGTAAGAAAAAGCACCTATTCCTAAGAGACAATTTTTAAGCCCTATTTACAATACAATGAGGTTATAAATAAATTAGCAAGAAAAAAAAAAAGATTTATATGAATATATATTTTGCTTCTCCTTTGGCAAAAGAACTCTCAAGAAAAAAAGGCAGGCCCCATAACAGTCAAACATCCACAGACACAGAGCAGTAGCTTGTGCAGCAGGTCACATTCTGAGTTTCTTCAATTTCAGGCCTCCAGAAAGATTGCTTTCTCTAGCCAGCCAGTCCTTTGATATGCTTATCATGCATTTAAAGTGATTTATGGATGAGTATACAGTCATCTAAACCAATTTTAAAAAAAATTAAATCAATCCGCCAGCATCTACTGTATTAAATCCTGTAGTCATTAGGAAACACTCTGGAACACCAAACCTACCCATTAACAACCGTAGTTGAGGAAAAAAGGCTACAACAGAATCCCAGACAAGTTCTCTTTCTCTCTCTCTCTCTCATTTTTGTGAGTGAGAATTTAACAAGCAACCGTTTTCCAGCAGTTGACCATGAAATAGTCATGTTTTATTTATTCTGCACAAATGGCAAATCACAGCAAAGTGTAGCCTTGGGATTAATCAGTGGGCTTTTATCACTGGGGCACCAGTTGGACTTTGGTTCCTCTCAGAGCAGCTACAAATCACTCTGATTAGATGCCTGCCTGAGACATACATCACTTGACTTTGCTGGCCTCAGGCATAATAGCTGGAAGACTGTATAAAGGGGATGAGCTTCCACGGAGTGGGTCACTAAGGCTCGATATAAAGGGTGAAAATTAGTGTGTCTGGGAGAAGGTTAGTGAATAACAGCCAGCTATGCTGCAAAAGTCTAATCTAGAAAAGAGAGAGTTTCAGAGCCATGACACACTGAGCTGCTTGATTCCTGGATAAAGGTCTGTCACTTTTACAGCTCAATGCTGCTGGTAGTGCTGGGGGTCATACAAGTTGCAGCTTTCCTACCTTCACTCAGTAGAAGAAAAGGAGCTACTATGGAGAAGAATCAGAAGCCAACACAAAGATAAGAGGAAAATTGATATTGGTTAAGATTATCTGTAATTGATGTTATGATGCCAGCTCTCTTCTGGATGGCAGCCAGGAGCACTTGGTCTAATGAATCTACCCCAAAGACATGCAAGCCTACAAAGTCAGTGACTTGGTCTTTCTAGAAATGTTGGCAGAGGAGGGCCTTAACATTCAGCAACCCTGACAAGATGTTTATTTTCTGGTCCCATTAAAATTTGTTCAAATTTGGCCCAACTTAAACACACGGAATGGCTGACTTTAGATATGCTGAAGATCTTATTAAGGAATTTATTTTTTTCTACATTCCATTTATACTGCACAGCTCCCCATCCACTGATGCTAACATGCCAGGTTCAAATCTGAGTTGCTTTATTTTCCAGTTCCCAAATCCAGATGCTTCTGTATACTACCTGCAGCACAGGTTTCCCTGCTGCAGTGCTGTACGGCTCTCCATTCTGACTCTCCACACAGAGTAACAGTTTACTGCTGCTACTGTGAGGGAAAGCAACACTAGTTGCCGTCTGATGATACCTGCATCATCGCAGAAAAAGAAAGGCTGTAAATCTAGCACTGAAGCATTAGGTTCAAACCCTGTGTAGCATGTTGTGTGTTGTAATGGTTTGCTAAAACAGTATGTATTTAATTATTTGGAAAGTGCTTCATTTGGTTGTTACGTGATACATAAATTTGCAGAGTCCATTTCTGGCATTTAGGATTCCTGTGTTCCTGACTTCACTGTATATGTTTCCCTGCTTACACACACAGTTCTTGTATTGTTTGTGAATTAAAATAGTATTTTGAGCCTAGTCGGGGTATGAGGTTTATATAAATGTAAACCATTGTAATTTGGAAAAGTAAGTATTACAGCAATATTACTTATTACCGGCTGCATGAACATGATGGATGTGTTTTTTCTCCCCTTTACACATTATCCATTTGATTCCTTTAGCCTCTTGTCAATACCCATATTCACAGCAGCTCCTTCTGTTCAGCGAGCAGAAAGAAAAAGTATTTTTCTTTGAAGCTGATGTGAACACTGCTCAATGAATCATTCAGCAAGTACTACTGCAGCTCAGTCATCCTACAGGCTGTATTAGTCCCAGGATCCTTGAATCTATAGCCAAAATGAGCCTTAGTATAGAGTGTCTTCTGTAGTTAAGATAAGCAGTAGCTTGCAAAGTATTAGGGAAAAATCCTTTACTCTGATCTGACGTATGTTATAATAGGATCTGCTTAATATTCAATAGAGCGCTTTCAACACGCTTGCATTTTAAATACAGTTAAAATGTATTGCAATCTCATATTTATCTCTCTGGAGAGCCTAAGAATATTTTTCTCCATTGTACTGCAAATGGAAAAGAATACTCCAGTGTCCTGACACATTCCTTTGGAGATTTTCAGTGCTTTAAATCAAAGCACCAAAACAAGAGTTTATTGTAGCAACCCAGGGGGAAGCGTCATCTCCAATATCCTGATTCTTTGCAGCTGCTCATTCAGCACGGATGCAACCTGGTTATTAACAGTAACAAAGCTATCAAATGGGGACTTCCTTTGGAATAAAGACCATCTATATGTCCGTGCTGCATATTCTTTACATGTAAGAGCTATCCACAAAACTTGGGGGGAATTTATATCCAGATGCATACCTACTCATATATTCTCATTCTTTTTAAGTATAAAGTTTTTATTACAGGAAATAAAATGTCTAAGGTGAAAAAGGCCATCAACTTGAAGAGTCAAGAGTTCAGAATAGGCAATAACAAAAGACTTAATTCAGTTCCACTGCACAGAGAGGTTATGATACAGTTATTAATTATACACATACACTTTTCAGTTGGACTCCTGTCTACTTCAGGACCCAGGATACACACAGATCAGAGTGAGTTATTATAACCTTTTGGTTACGCTCACTCAAATTTTGGCCTTTGGCCTTATTAACTACACAACAGACTTTCCTATGCAAGCTATAGAGTTGCTAATTTTCTCATGGTTGTTTCTACAATAGTTTCTCCCTGATCATCTCAGCTATTCCAGTCAATTCTGTTACTGTCCCCTATTTTTCAGACAAGGGAACCAATGCGCAGTGTCGAAGTGAAATACACAAGAATTCCTGGCCTAAACTGAAACACAAAATTTGATTTATCAGATTACACAGCCTTTGTATTTCAAAGCAAAACTCAACTAGACATCAGCTGTGGTTGTGAGAGCTCAGCACTTTTACAGCATTTGGTTTGTAGAAAATAAGACCTACATCAAGTGACTACTTATCAAAATTTAAGAAACTTCTCTGGGTTATTTTGAGGCAGATGCAGGAACAGTCTACAAGGGCTACAAATGGCATTTATTTGCTTTATCTGTGACACTGTTCTTCTAACACACCCCTCATCCTTTCCCCATATGCCCTCTCATTTCTGCAACTATGAACTATACAACTTCCATTCCACGTACCTAATGTGGCAGGAACCTTTTGGAGGAAAAAAAGCATGTAATAAATTAGTGTATCATAGTGTTTATGAATATCAATTTAAGATTGCAGAGAAAACTGACTGCAGTATTTCTTAACTTTGACAGCCTAATTGCTCCAACATTAGCATTGTTTTAACATATGAAATCACACTTTAAAGTACCTGGGCTTTTAATATAAATTTCTGTAGGCAGAACAATATGTAATAGTGAGAGCTCTAGATACAGTTTCGTACAAGTTTCTAATGCTTGAATTAATGAAGCCACAGAGAGAGAAAGCCATTATTTCTCAGGGGAACCAGGTAGTAAGGGTGTTTGGAACACAGACCTTCAAAGTAGTTATCAAAGCTATTTGTTGGTAGTAGAGGTTATTAAAATTAAGAATTCTTCAGCATTTTCCAAATGCCTCAAGTTTTAGGGGAAATATGCTTTGAGGATTACTTCCTTCTATACTTTTTAGTCTTTCTTTCCCACTTAGTATGATGCCTGGTATGTGCAAGGAACAATTGCAGGAGAGTTCTGATCAGTGTATTCCTGGGACTGCACATATGCAGGGACATTAGGGGCAGACTGAACTTATGCTAATTTCAGCTTGAGTTATGCACGTTTCACAAAATTCAAAATGCTAGAATGCAGATCTACCTACAGAAAACATAATCACAGGTCTTGCCAGCAGTACTACATATAACAGATTAAACATAGTACCTAATCTACAAAAATTAAGAAATAAAATTTAGGAAATAGGTAGGAGTCTTTCGATGTATCCCAAATTTAGTTATTTTAGGATTTCATCAAAAGCAACACGAGGTACTTTTGCTTTTCATCCAAGTGATTTAATTCTGTTTCTGAAGAAGCACTGCATCTTATCTCTTAGAATAAAACCTAGGTAGCAATAATGCAGAAGAAATTTTTAAAAAGAGAGAGAATGAGAAAGCAAGCAAGGATTGTCCATATTCTGATAAAACATCCATATCGGAATCAATCCAAAACTTTCACAGTTTATTTGCTGCTGTTCACAATAGATTTATCAAGGGTATAGACATTCTTAACTCTTGTAAAGAAATTACTCTTCAGGTATATATCTAGGCTGTATGAAAAATATAGATGGTGCCAATAACTCTGGTACTCAGAAAAACATCCTATTAGATTATCACAACTTAACTGAAATCAGAACAAACAGGATATATGATGGGTTGTTAGAACATAATTCAAATGCATACAACTCCACGTAATGAGACGCATGCATTTTCTTATAAAACCATACATCTCACACAGAAAACAATCCACCTCTACTTCCACGTACATAAAACATCCATCTTAACAGCTGGAGAATGCTGCCAGGCAGTGATGTGGACCATAAGGAGCTTAGCAGTTGCATTCCTTCCCTGCCTCTCCCCTGCAAATACTCTTAGACCCAGTTAAGCAAAGGAAGACAGGGGCAGATTGTAAGATAAGCCATGGGGCAGTAAGTTATTCCTGATGTAGAAGTATGTCTTTAACAAATGGAAAATACTGGTATGATACTCGATACAATTTTATTTTCCTTTCTAGGTTATGGAAGCATTCAGAGTAGGATTAAAAAAAATCACAAGCATGTGATACTAGCCCTCATCCCCGGCTGACAGCAATGGGGAATTTAACCATTCCACTCAAAAGCACTAAGATACTCTGCCATGAATTAATAAGTTCCCTGAAATTTGTATTCTACAGATGTGAATTTTGATCTGAGGGCTGGAGCACCTCTCCTATGAAGACAGACTGAGAGAGTTGGGCTTGTTCAGCCTGGAGAAGAGAAGGCTCAGGGAGACCAGATAGCAGCCTCCCAGTACCTAAAGGGGGCCTACAAGAAACCTGAAGAGGGACTTCTTCAAGGGCATGTTGTGACAGAACAAGGGGGAATGGCTTTAAACTGAAAGAGGGTAGATTTAGATTAGCTATTAGGAAGAAGTTCTTCACTGCGAGGGTGGTGGGACACTGGAACAGGCTGCCCAGAGAAGCTGTGGCTGCCCCATCCCTGGCAGTGTTCAAGGCCAGGTTGGACGGGACTTTGAGCAACCTGTTCAAGTGGAAGGTGCCCCTGTGCATGGCAGGGGGGTTGGAACTGGATGATCTTTAAGGTCCCTTCCAACCCAAACTATTCTGTGATTCTATGATTTTGGATGGGAACACAATCCAAAACTCAGCAGGAGCACCAGTCTCTTCTGGTGGCAAAAAAATAGCCCATCAGGCCTCCTACTGAGGCAAAAATTTCTTGCTTACTCAAGGTATCTTGCTGCTCTGTGTGGCGGCTGTTCCCACCCCACTCCACTCTGCTCCACAGCACTCCTGGGAATCAGCTGAAACAGGAAGGGCTGCCCTGCTTGGAGCGGTTGTTGAGTACAACCTACTCCTGTCCCAGTACAAGCAAGTGGCTCCCACAGCTCCTGCAGGAACTTGTAGAGCCACCTCTTGTCAGGGAACAGTGCTGGAATGGAGTTTTTCAGGCTAAAAAGGCAGTGGCCTGATGTACAGCCTCCTATGCCCCACTTCAAACGCTACTTACAGCCAAGTTCAGCTGGCCCTGAATCTCATTCTCTCTCCAGATGGTGATTAGTGCCCACACATTGGTCTCAAGCCATAAGGCAGCATGTTCACAGGAAGGCCTGTAGTGAGATGTTAGCAGTTGAAAAGGAGCAGAGCCAATCATTGCAGAAGGAGCAGACAGCTGAGAGAACAGCGTGAAGCTGTGCTCCATGGTCTGAGCAGTGCTGCCTATACAATTAAGCAGCTTCCAACAAATATGACCTCTGTTCAACTGACTGCAGAAAGCAGACAAAAAGTATCCTCCCCAGGAATGATTGCTCTGTTCAGCTACAACAATGCAGAAATTGGCTCTACCTTAGGGGTTGTTCCATCACTGAAACCCATTCACCTTTATAAAGCACAGCAGAAGACTTCACAGTAGTTTTTACTTAAACTCTAACCCACCTGGCAATGTGATTATTAATAGAACCACCCTCCATGGATAAATATAACATGTAAAAGCACTAATCACGGTCAGGACACTGAAGTGGTGTGGACAAGACAAAGGAGTAAGTGAAGTATTATCACTGTTGCTAAGTAGTCCGTGTTGGTGTCACAGGAAAGGCAGAGAGAGATGTAGGTTTAAACACAAAGGTTTATAACTACTCTGATCACATCCCAAAGGGCTTCATCCATCTCCTGCAAACACTATTTTCACTTCAACATTTATCAATTCCATTCTTCAGGTGGAATATAGTTGACATAATGATACTGTTCATGACATTCCTTATGAAACTGATTAATTTTAAATCAAGTGCAAGGCCAAAACCTTGAATTCAACCTCTAACTCAACAGAAGTGGCATTAAGAGAGAAACTAATAAAATATGGGATTTTGGCAGTCTGCATCATGAAAAAGGTGGCGCACGGCATTTTGGACTTACCATATCTTCTGCAAGCTTTGAAGCCCCTGGTCATGAATATGAAAATTACCATAACTACAAGAAAAGAAAGAAAAAGAAAAGCAATTTGTGGAGAAGACCAGAATCTAAACCCCAACAAATCCAGGTAAAGACAGTTTAACATATTGTCTTCAGACTGAAAGTGGAAATGTTGGAAATGCTATATGTGAGAGCTGAGTGAATTCCTTTCTCTATCCTTATCACCCTAGCTTTTCTGGAATTCATTTTCTGTCTGTTTTTCTTCAGCCAAGTGCTTATCTTAAGTATTATGGGTGACTAGCAGTACCTGCTGTTTGTATTGGATATAGAAACAAGTTATCTTTTGTCCGTCATTGCCGTTTCAGTCCATAGTGCATCAAAACTGTCACTTGTGGCATGGCAAAGAATGAGGAGAGAAAAGAGACATGGTGGCTGCAAAGGCAGACAACAAGTGAAAACTGATAGAAAATAATGGAGCTATGTTACCGTATCAAGACGTTAAAAAGCCACAAGACGTGAAGGTCCACCCACATATAACAACCAAAGCAAAGCATGAAAACATACAAAAGGACAGAGAAAGAGGAAAAGTGTAACTAATCAAAAAAGACACAAAGAATGGCCCAAAAGAAAATGTGTAAATCAATACTGTACGCACTCTATGCCTTTAATTATCAGGACATTTTTAACTATATGCATAACTTTAGACTATCATCTGTCTCTGTTTAAACAATGGGGACTGGACTACCATGTCTGTACTAAGTTTGTTCAGATTACACAGGTAAAGACATGAAACTTCCTAATGTCTGTAATTCCTATACTGCCTATGCCCTTTCCACAGAAAACAAGACAGAGCTGCTGATAAGCCCTGCCTCCCAATGTCAGGTATATCTGAAGTTGTCTGGTGTTCTGTTTCAGAACTCCACCAGCAAACAGCCCCATGCCATCCACCATCAATCACTGGAAAGCAGTTTACAGAACAACTGCTTTAGAAATTTTATAAAGGACTAGAACATTTTACAACCTTTAAAGTATTTTATGCCACAATTTAATCTTCTTGCTGTACTTTGTATCTAAGAAAAGACAAGTATCTCAAGGTTCACTTACTCAAGGAAGCCCCTCATGGGGCTATAAGCTGACAGGTAACCACTGAATGTACACCTCCTTACACAATGCATTCTGTTCAGTATGTGTTACAGTATGATTCACAGAAGCTGTGCTCACCCCAGTATGCAGTAGCTGTTTCTATGGATTCAGATTCCAGTTTGCGCAGAGATCATTTCGAAGCACAGTTTGTGCTTTTCTGAATAAACAGGTTTGAATTAGTTCCCTAACTCAGCCTTTCTAAATTCAACTATAGCACATAATAGATTATTTACAACTTTTATAAAGTGACGAGTGTCCGCTAGATAAGCATTTGGGGAATTATATAGTTTGAATGCCATCAGTTAAAAGCCAGCCTCCAGCCTCCATATTTTTATAAGATCAAAGCTGGTATTCCCTGTTTAGTCCCCATTTAGAAAGAAGATGTCAAATCTCAGCCGGAGTTTTTCTGCACTCAGACTTTAACAGCCACTGATTATCCCCTATCACAGTTAAACCTGCTGGAAGCTGTTTGGAAAAATCCTCCTGTAGTTTTCTTTCCCCGTGCCTTCCTCAAACTGCTGTGTAGGATACTCAGGTAACCCCCAACCCAGAAGGGAGCCAAGGCTCCCCCGTAACCTCTGATTCTTATGGCTGTGACGGAGCCTCCCCCCCAGATTAACACAGCACGACCTTGTACCAGTTTCTTCAAGGATTCTCTGCACATACAAATCAAAGAGGAGAAGAAGGTAATGCATGACCCTATGTTTGCCTCTAAATTACTACTCTTTTTTCCCCCCATAGATTCCAGAAACACAGTATTCCTGTTGGAGGGACTAACAGGATGGGGAAGAGAGTGGGCAATGGAAGGAAATACCTTTTTATCTCCAAGATCCATGCAGACGAGGCTCATCTTTCTTTCTTGTACAAGGGTAAGGATAGGTGCTAGTGTTCAATATCTACAGCATGTAAATTTTACTCAGATAAATCTCTCGTAACACACGTAAAGAACGATCCCTAAGGCCACTTAGACTAGATTCCCACAATCTGAGGCAATAGTACTACAGATGTCTTATTCACAACATCTGTTCCACACGGCACCATAAATCATGTCTTTCAGTAAAACACACACAGACACACACACACACACACAAAAAAAAAAAATCACAGAAATTTAATGTGCCATAGGAAGAGAGTAGAAGAGACTCAGGTCCCTGAATGGCACTGGATTATTTAGACAACAGTTTTGGAGCAGATCTGAAGAGGCTCATGACTCATATTACAGGGCATTGCAAAAATCAAACCAATCAGCCAAAAAAACCCAAACCAAAGAACAAAAAACTCCAGAAAAAAATCAAGCAAAAAAGCAGCCGTACCATTCCCCAAGGAAATTTCCTGCTGAGCTGGAATAAGACAATGACAACCTAACCAAAAAAGCACACCAAAAAGGTACCTGACAATTTGAGGAGCACCCATGGACTCTGATTGTAGCTCCTCTTTAGTTGCAACCAGTCTAGCTGATTTAGGGGATAACATACAGAGGGGAAACAAAATCAGCTTCAAGACAGCCAGTAACTGCAACAGCACTGTGCAGCACTGGGCTAGAAGAGAAAGGAGCTGGAAAGTCCCTCCCAATCCACAGGAAAACATCAGGAAGCCCTGGTGCATAGGAATAATACGGTATAAATCCTCAAAAAACGCCAACCAAAAGTTATCCAGATTCCTTTCAAGGAATATAACCTTTCTATTGAGGAAGATAACCTCTCTCTTTGATAGCTCCAAGGGAAAACAAAGAAACAAAGTCAGATAACCAGGGACCCACAACAGAAACTGAATTTCTTGAGTCAGAAATCACAGATGTTCTTTTCTGGTTATACATTTAAATTTCCATAAGATGGTCAAGACTTAAAACACTTGCCTTCACTGTACTCTTCAGAAGGCCATTCTCAGTTGGCTTCAAGTCATGCTTTTTCAACAGTTTGTAGGATTTTGTTGGGAATCATTATACTAATTGTAATCATTTTAGATGTTTGTGGTGCTAGTAAATATTTTATTAGTTTTAAATGCTTTGGAAATTGAAACCTGTTTCAAATCCATATGCAAAAGTGCAGGGAAACAATAAAATGGACTAGTACAAGTCAGACAAAATTAATTTCATCCTGGAGCTTTGGTGGCAAAATAAATCAAAGATTACTGAATCTTCTGAAAAAACTGTGCCATTACAGCTTCCTACAGCTCATACATCACCCTCTGTAAAAAAAAAAACAAGTTTCTAAAAATTCCTTATGTTCTTGTAGACAGAACAAGAGGTATTGATGTCACTTCATATACTCATTTTAGTACTGAATATAGCATATTGATTTTAATGTCTTGAAATATGTAAAGTAAATGGATTTTTTCCTAACCATGTATCACAGATACGCAATACTCACAATAGCTGTACAAATTAATGAAATGTCAGCTAAGGTCCGGACTGAGCAGTAAAGGTTGTGATAAGTATCAAAATAATGGTACTTCTGCCTTCACATGTTGCATCAGGCGGATACGTAAAATACCTGTTTTGGTGTATTATATAGCATCAACATGGGTTAAAATTACCCTATATTAATGCTGCTGCTGAAAAGATGAGCCTTTACTTCCCCTGCCTGTGTGATCCCACTGCCTCCCTACCGCTGGCAACAGCATGGTTACTTGGGCATGCCATCATCTGGATTCAACAACTGAACTGGCTGTCAACCAGCTCAGAAGGGGGAGGGGGGATAAATACAACCCCAACCAGTAAAAATTTGGTTAGCATTTGATGAAACAAGCTCAACAAGCTCTCCAGCTGAAAACACAGGTGCTATTACCAGTAGAGATAGGGGAGCAGAAGACAACCATCTCTCAGTGGCCATGGGAACTTAGACTAGCTTAAAGAGATCATGAAAAACAAGCTGTTGTTCTGGTGTGTGGAAAGAAAACATTTCTTGGTGTAAGCCTAACAATTTATAATACCGCTAGGGAACTCAAGTCCTCTACCAGTTTATCCAGCACAAGAGTATGTAACATGTTTGATGAAACTTATACTAGGACGAAAGAGTGATATTAAAGTCAGGCTTCAGTAATAATGATTCATTTTACTCTTAGCAGGAAGGACAAACTAGTATTTAGCATTTTATTTGCAAAGCAATCTGCATTTCCATTTCACTGGTAGACATTTCTCTAATTCTGATTATTGTTCATCTACCATGGAATATTTCTTTTCAATAGCTTTTCAACATGAAGCATTCTCTTTTGAGCTACATTGGACTGACTAAGTGAACATGTCCTTCTTGCCCTCCTAGTCCCAGCCTCTTTTAAAATTCACACCACATACCACATCCAGCCTTTTCCCTTACCTTTGTACTCCAGGGACACCGGTGCCATCCATTCTCTAACAGTTACCCACGTTTTAATATAAGATATATCCTAACAGGCTCATGGGACTTTTTCCCTTCAGTCAACCCCAGTGGTGACCAGATGTCCTTTGGGGAAGTAAGGTAGGAAACTCAGATAAGGTGACTTCAGAGATGGGAACTCATAAGCAGTACAGGACTGTGCCGGTGTGTGGCCAGCTTATTTCATTCATAGTCTGTTTCTCTCTCTTGCTTATTTTTGTGCCTCTCTCTCCTCTAGATCCTCTCAATACTGATGTAAAACATCTGCCCAACAGGTGAAAGTACAGCTACCAGGCAGTGAGAAGCTCCTTGCACCTTCTTGGAAGCAGCTGATTCCACTTACTGTCAGAGATGCAAAACTAAAGGAAGTTTTATATATTAGGAAGTAATATGACAGTTTCTATGTCCCAAAAGCTGAGTATCCTTCACTTATCACCAGATTTCTAGTCTCCACAAGTCATCGCATGAAAACACAAGGAGATCTTTCTTGCCTTAAGTTCCTTACATCACTAGTATCAGGGTCAGCGTTTTGTTAAGAAAAAAGTGCTACTTCGACCACTTGGAATAATAGAAGCTGCACTTGCACTCTCTTGTCTCCTTTTATTGCTTTTTGAAGGAAGCAAAATATACCTAAATTAACTTCTGTTGCAACTCCAGCTGAGTCAGTGAAATTACACCAGGAATTGATTTGCCTATGTGTGTTGGACCATGTTCTGAACAGAGTTCTCTGGTCTGCTCAGATAAAATTTTGCAGGTTGTTTTGTTTGGTTTTGTCTCTTTTTTTAGGTAAAACAGCAAGTACATTTAGGTGTCAGGATCCATAGGCTACTGGAACCACCTAAATGTAGGGCAGAGCTAATTGTGCTGGGTATAGGGCACTCCATGTGGTCTTCAACTGCAGAATTCCCTTGGCTACAGAAATAAGTGCTCATTCACCAAGGCAAACACAGGCCTTCCATTGGCAGAAGCTTTTCTGCAGTGCCATTATAGAACAGGTTGGCATGAACTCCCCTAAGATAAACAATCAGTAATATTTCAGAACTATAAATTATTAAACAACAAGAAGCGAGCAATGATCCAAGCATGCCAACTGCAAAACACTAGGGACAGATGGAGTACAGAGCTTTTCAGGTGAGGATCTGTCTATGGAAGCATTAAGAATACCTGCAATTCGTAAACATGAAACCAGAATCCAGAAAGGAAGGATAAAGTATTAAAGAGTGGATATAATACGTGCAAGATGTTTGTTTGATATATAGATTTTAACTTGTAAATTGTATCAACAGGCAAGAAACAGTATTCCTATAAACCACCCAGGTGGATTATGTTAGTATTGCTGGCATATAGCACAGTGACAAAATGAGCAGTGATTCCCACAACTGCTGGCATGTGGAAGAATTCCTAGCCTCAGGGCTGATGTGTTAAGTCCTTTCAATGCTAAGGGACAGTAATGTATAAGAGTATATAATAAAAGAGTATATAATAAGAGTATATAATAAAAGAGTATATATTTTATATATATATTTATATAATATATAAATATATATTATATAAATATATATAAAAAGAGTATATAATAATAAGAGTATATAATAAAAGAGTATTTTTATCCATTAGGATACAAATACGAGACCTGAATTCACTGATTTGAAAGTTTTTTTTGATGGTAGGAAACCAGCACAGTTGGATCCCGGAGCCAAGGTTTAAAATTGCACATAGGAAGCTGAATGGCAATGACTAAGAAATAAAGTCATAACACAAGAAGGTTAAAAAAAAAAAAAAAAATCCACTGCCTAGACAGGTAGACAGCAACTTATGTATCTCACAATGCTTCCCATAGTGTCATGCTCATAAAGTTTATTTTGAATTCTCACAACATTCTCTTTCATTACCTCTTCTTTCAAAATTCATTTTTTTAAAAAGACTTATGCATGAACTGTTCTTGTTAAACTGTTTAAGACTCCAATTAAAACAGTATGACTAAAGGAACATTTTGTAACGCAAGGTGACTGAAATCCCAAATGACTGTGTGATCTTAAAGTCTGGTTCTTGCCTTCTTTTCTTTTCTTTTTTTTTTTTTTTAACCATTCTTCTTTCTTTTCTGTAATCCCTTCTTGTTCTCATCTTAATTTAAATGCCAGTCTGCCAACATTCTGCATGGTATCAACTGTCAATAAGGCATTACTTGGTACAAATCAGTGTCAGAAGAAACCCTTCAGGAAAAAAATGCCTCTGTTTTGTGAAGAGCTCCACATGCATACAGCCATGTAAGTGATAAGCATGCAGTATTAAAAAGAGGCATCTAGGACTATTTTGCTGGAAAGCCTTGGGCAACATGGTTTAGTGTGAGGAGTCACTGCCCATGGCAGTTGGGTTGGAACTAGATGATCTCAAGGTCTTTTCCAACCCAAACCATTCTATGGTTCAATGATTCTATGCTGTAACAAATGCTATTCAGCACTCTCAATTCCATAATCCAGTGGACTGCATCACTTGCAGAATAACTTTAATAGAAAGGATATAAAATTCAATCATGAGATGAATAAATTAGGACCTTTCACAATAGAGCATATGTGGAATAAATCCAGCAAGGATGTGTTGGGGGCAAAAGTACTCTCATTCATTGAAAAGAAAGACATAATAAATGTTTACCTGAAGTAAAGATTATCTACCCATCCCTTCAGGTCTTCCAGAGCATTTCATGATAGAAGACATCTATAATGACTAAAGGGAGTTTCATACATAAGCAGTATGTCACCAGAATGCCCTTCCTAGAATATTAATGAAATAAAAAAACCCAAACAAACAAACTAAAACACAGACCTATAGATACACTGATACAACTACAAATATATTTTAATGCTTATAGCAGGAATTAATTGCAATATGCTTTCCCTAATAAATTAATAATTGTAAGTCAGATTTTTCATTTAACCTATTTCCATAGTTCTGCATGACATGCTACCTATACCTGAGATTGTCATCTCCATTTTTCTCCTCCTTATTGTGCAAACTAGTTCTTCCTCCCTTTTCTGACTAATACTGCCATCCTATGATCACCCCCTTACTCTCTGTAAACGCCTTCTTTCATTTGCCTTTAAAATTCTGTGCCTCCTATACGGTTTCTAATTCTTGACTGCCATGCAGCATCTCTTAACATCTCCACCTACAGAAAGTGCAATCTTTTCTTGTTTGTCAGGTTAATTTTCTCTCTTCCTCTCCTTTTCAGTACCAACTCAGCCCCATGCTAGGTACTTCTAGCTAGGCTGTAACTCCTGGTCAGCTGACACAACTCAGAGATCAGTTAAGCAGCTCAAAGAGCAACAAACTTCTAGAAACCAACCCAGAGCTGTGACAGACAGCAGGGCTTAAAAATACTGATAATGCCTATGAAGACTTCTCTTCAAACCACCAGGTTTGCCAGGCCCCAGGCCACTCTGGCAAAGACTGTGATTCATCCTTAACCTTTGGAGTAGGTGTGGAGGAGGAAATCTTGGCAATTACAGTCCCAATGCTCCATTTGCAAGGCTAATTTAGAAAACAAAATGAAAAAGGAGGAAAATGCATGTGTTTGTTAATTCTTACTTTAATAGCTTGCAAAACGGCCTTCTTGGATTCCAAAGCCTGGCTCTGCACCAAACCATACAGTAATGAATACCAGAAGCTTAGGGTAAGAAAGTAAAACTGAGAAAGACAAAAGGATTCAAGCTCTGTGTAAGAGTATTAAGAGGTCTGAAAGTTAACATGTACAAAGACACCAAAGAAAACCTACAGAATAAGAAATTATTGCTAACCTTTAGTCTGTCTGGGTCTTAGTTTTGTTCCTACCTTTCCGAAAGGTGGAGTCCATGCTACGGAGTCCACGATGAGGTCAGAGTTGGTGTGGGAAGGGAGAGAAAGACAGGTTATTGTCTTCAACAAGAAATGCCATTGCAATGCCAAAACAGGTATAGCTGAGTATTCATCATGCTGAAAGATACAGCTCCCTGCATCTAGACAGACCATTACTGACAACAGTGATTCAATCTTTAAAAGGCAAGAAAACATTTAGGATGTGTGGGTTCAATACTGGTAAGTTAAACTATCTTTGCTGCCAACAAGTGTGAGCAATGAGAGAGAAACATGCCTGTATGCAGAGTTTGTCCTACCAGTGGCTTCCCTGAGCCATGCTTCTCCTCACCTGGGATCATATACCCTCCACATATGATGGAAACAAGTTAGATGTGGCATCAGTCATACAGTGAGACTATAAAAATAGTAGAAACTAGGAGTTGATATAAACAGCAAGTACCTTAAGGTGAACTATTAAATATTGGAAAGCTGGATTTTATCATCTCACTGTTTCATTTATTGCTCCTCAGTTAACAGAGAAGTCAGTTGTCATTTAAGGCTCCTCAAAGGAACATGAATAAATGCTGAAATGCTATTGCCTTCTGCTGTTGCTAGAATTAACAGCAAAAAGCAGCAGCCACAAACTGCCTAGTAATTCAGGAAGAATTGCTGAAGGGTCAGTAAGGTACCAAAGGCTAAACAAACTTGTCTCCTATCCCCCAACTCCTTCAAAAGTAAACGTACTACTGCACTCACAATTTTCCCTCTGGGAAAGACAATCAGAAAGACACCAGATGTTATACACATCACTTAGCATCCTCCGGAAAGCATTCAGAAAAGCTATAGTGATGAGTATGGTATAAAAACCTACATAAACCTTTTGAAAAAATGCTAAGAAAGTAGTAGCAAAACCTTTCATGGAGGGGGCTTTCTTGGCGTTTGCCTCCAGAAAGTTTTAAATCAGAACAGAAACAATAAATGATAAAACCAAATCAGATTAAAATGAAACTAGCATTTCCTGCAAGGGAGAGCTGCGTTTTCTGAATCCCACAATGCTAGCCAGGTCACTCTTTAGCAAAGAGCAATTTCCGATAGAATTGCCTGTATTAATCCCTATGCTCCAGAAAGAGATTTACTACTCTCTATCCTTTATATCTACATTGGAATGATGAAACAGTGTTTGTTTGCAGGAAATTAATCCCATATACAGCAATAAACTGATTGGTACCAAAAAAGCTTTCCACAACATGAATGTGTACCTAGGTATGCTAGCTAGAGACAGCAAACATCAACCTAAAGTAACCTAGCACACAAAAAGACGCATTTTTGACTGCATTTCTTTGAAAGCATCTTTAGACTTCCTCAGACAAAGGCTCTGCCTACAAGCACTGCCTATGCCCGATATGCAACTACTGGAATTCATGGCATGTAGTTAACTAAATTCGTAAGATATTTAACAAATTCGTAAATAAGGAAAAAACAGAGAGAAAACACCACAATGTTCCATTCCTGATAAAACATAAAATCTAACAGAAATAAGCAGCTTCACTGGTGACTCTAAAAAAGAGTACTATGGCATCAAAAGATCTTAAATGATACTTTGCTGAAGTTACAGTAAGCTGTCTTGTCTCTTCAGATAACTGTGATGGTAAATTGCACAAATATCTGAAGCTAACGTTTCAAATCTTACGTAAATATAGGAGGTACTATCAACACATATATATAAATTCAAAAAATCCCCAAAACACCAGGACATTCAATAGAAGTTAGTTTTACAGCTGTTTTGTAGGCATTCAAAGATAAACTGTAATTAAGAGATAGTGGGGTTTCTAGAAGATCCTAGTAGATGAGGCTTTGAAAATTTAACTGGGAGGGAATTAGCTGATGAAAGGAAATTAAAAGATTATTAGCAAACAAATAATCAGTCATCAAGCAAGATTCTCCCTGCAGATTTTCTTTTTAAAACAGGTCTGACCAAAAAAAAGAAAAGAAAGAAAAGAAAAAAAGCAGAATTCTGCAACAGTTCCAAAGATGAAACAATTTTCCTCAACTGAAACTCTTTATAGAAAACCCACAACCCCACAGGCCCTGAAGGGATGTACCTGTGAGTGCTGAGGGAGGTGGCAGACATCACTGCTAGGCCACTCCTGATCATCTTCGAAAGGTCACGGAGAATAGCAGAGGTGCCTGAGGACTCGAAGCAAGACCCCAGTCTTTAGTAAGGGCAAGAAGGAGGACTCAGGAAAACTATAGGCCAGCCAGACTTACCTCCGTCCCTGGAGGTGAGGAAAGGCGATGACACAGCTCATCCTGGAGACGGTCTCTAAGCACATGGAAGACAAAATGGTGGGCAGGAATAGTCAGCATGGATTCACCAAAGGGAAATTATGCTTAACCAACCTGATTGCCTTCTACAATTGGACAACCGGCCAGATAGATGAGGGGAGAGCAGTAGACATTGTCTAGCTGGGCTTCAGCAAAGCTTTTGACACTGTCTCCCTTCACATCCTCATAGCCAAGCTCAGGAAGTGGGCAAGTGGACAGTGAGGTGGATTGAGAACTGGCTGAATGGCAGGTGTCATAGAGTTGTGATCAGCAGCACAGAGTCTAGTTGCAGATGTGTAACTAGCGGTGTCCCCCAAGGGTCCAGTACTGTTCAATGTATTCATCAATGACTTGGATGAAGGGATAGAATCCCTCCTCAGCAAGTTTGCTGAGACAAAACTGGAAGGAGTGGTTGATACCCCAGAGTGCTGTGCTGTCGTTCATAAAGATCTAGACAGACTGAAGAGATCAGAAGAGAGGAACCTTCTGAAATTCAACAAAGGCAAGTTCAAGGTCCTGCGCATGGGAAGGAATAACCCCATGCACCAGTACTGGTTAGGGGTTGACCTGCTAGAAATTAGCTCTGCGGAGCAGACCTGGGGATCCTGGTGGAAACAAGCTGTCCATGAGCCAGCAAAGTGCCCTTGTGGCCAAGGCCAGCGGTATCCTAGGCTGCATTAGGAAGAGCATTGCCAGCAGGTTAGGGGAGATAATCCTCCCTCTCTGCTTAGCCCTGGTGAGGCCTTACCTGGAGTAGTGTGTCCAGTACTGGGCTCACCAGTATGAGAGGCCTGTCCAGCCTAGAGACAGTGCAGGGGATGTCTGATCAATGTGCATAATTATCCAAATGGAGGGCGTCAAGAGGATGGGGCCAGACCCTTCTCAGCAGTGACAGGTGACAGGATGAGAGGCAACGGGTGTAAACTAAACTACAGAAAGTTCTACCTGAACACGAGGAAAAACTTTATTGTGAGGGTGGCTGAACATTGGAATAGGTTGCCCAGAGAGGTTGGATACTTTCAGAGGTCTCTATCAATCTGCATTCCTCTTTGAATCTCTGTGGAGTTGGTTTGTTTGCTTTTTACAGGGTCTACAAATACTTCTTCACTCATTCTCTGAATGAAATGTGACAGATGCAAGCATACACGTGAACAAATGAACACACAGGACAGAGCAGGTCTGTAAGTTCAGGCAGCAGTGTAGATGTCTGTTGTGTCCAAGCATCTGGACATCTAGCTTTGTCTCTTGATATTTTCTAAAGGAACTTCCTTCCTATTTTCAAGACCCTCCTCCACCTTCCAGGGTTTCAGAAGCCATTCACAGAAGGGACTATTTATAGTTAGGACCGTGCAAGCAGCAAAGATGTGGGTAAGGGAAAATCTATTTGCTCATCAAAATTTCTCACCTCGGAGGTGAGACATTTAGCTGATTACACATGCAGATGTGTGTGCATGCACACAGGGGTTATCTTACTTTGCCTTTAACATTTGCTGTTGTCTTTTAAGTTGTGTCCACATACCCTCAGGCTTGTATATTTGACAAAAATACTTAGAGTTACTCCTGTGACTAGAGACTTTCAGAGGTCCCTCCCAATACAATCTTTTCCCCTGATCCTGCGTGACACAAATCACATGGATGCCTATTACAGAAGGGGAAAAAAAACCTCCTCGGTCACAGTGGGCACAGAAGCCAGTGATATAATTGCCGGGGACAAGATCCCAAACCTGTTCATTGCAGAGATAAGGTCTCTGGTAGAATGAAGAAAATCCTAGCACAGCGTATTGATCCACTAAAACCTGCTAGTGGAAATTCCAGAACAGTATAAAGATGAACGGGTAAGTCTTTAGCTCTGATTTCTTCCTGAGAGCCAAAAAGGATCCAAAAGACAATGCTTCTCAAATCCCAGAAATCACAAGAACACATGAAAAACTACAACATTTACACTGCCGGGGCCAGGAGATGAAACAAGCGCCATCAGCTTCAACACGATAGAGTTTTACAAGGATATATACAGTTTCTCTCTGTACAGCCTCAACTGCCAATGGCTGGCTTTAGAAAAGTTCCCTGAATCCCTTTAATCCCACTTATCATTCTCATTCCCTTTGAGAAAATGAGCATGGATACAATTAGTCTATTCAAGAAGAACTTAGCAGAATATTAGACTCTCTCTACAATAATAAACAGCATCTCCCATTACACTGAGGCCCTATCCTTACATCTCATTAATGCCAAGGTAATAGCTGACAGAAACAATTTTTCCAGTTAGTAACATCCCAGAAGGCAGACAAGGAACAGGCTAGTTTCACAACAAAACCTGAGCATGAACTTTATAGTTTACGTGGATCAAGTTGCTGAAAGCTCCAGTTTACCATTTCAAACACATGATCTGGTGCAATGATTAAACCAGATAGCAGATGCTGAAAAAACACATCAGCCATTTCACAAAACCCCAGACCAGCAGCTGCTCTCTGCCGTATTTAACTATGGGAATTGCTACCAATCTCCACATGCTTCTCCCTGGTCACATTTCTCTGTAACCACCAAGACAGAGACATCTTAAACCTGATAAAGGCTTGCTATAACGAGCCATCCTCAACACCACACTATGTCCTAGATTTAATATAAAAGATAAAAGACACAGTGAGGCTGGCCCAAGAGAGCCTGCTAGGAACCAGCCTGATTAGCAGAAACATTACAACATAGTGGCCTAATCGAGGCTTGAAGCATTGCTGTTATTTCATTCAGTAAAACTGTTTTCAAACATAATAGTTGAATAGCTGGGTTAAGTGCATTGCCTATACTATGAAGCTGACAAGAGGAACCAGCTGGAGCCTTGAACAGAAGCTCTTTATCATCACAAGCGAAAAAATCTGGATTCCATGGGAGAGAAACTGTCACAACAGAGAGACCAAGAAGTTCAGATCGTGAAAATCTTTGCAGGTGTCTTCTGGCTACAGGCCAGCAAGATCCATCTAATTCAGCATGGAAACTACACTAAATCCACAAACTTAGCTGGGAATCCATGCAGTGGGTACATTAGAAACTAATGACCATCAGTGAAAAAGAGGGGAAAACAATGTTAGTAAGAAGGTATAATTGGAAAACATTAAAGCCCCCTCATACTGAACTGAGAGGACAATGCGATTCTTCATTCATCTAAGGTATATGCACACCAGGTGACAGGCCAGCTCCTTTCCCGTGCCACATATTGAAAAGGGCCCAGGGAAGGTTCAGTACATGAATAAACCAGATTTTATCACATGTATTGACAGACTGACTTAACTGATTCCTGAACTCCAGAATTAGACCAATTTTACCATTCTCAAGGTCTAAGCAAGTTGAATAGGAAGTCATCTGAGCTACATGAAGCTTCAACCACTTCTAAGAGGATTAATACAAACCTGTATCCTCAGATTCTGTATGTTGTTCTACACTTAAGACAAAGTCAAAATTTACAAAGAAGTCTAGAAGTCTAGACCTCAGAGGTCCAGAGAGGGAAAAGCTGCTCTTCCAAATTTCTCTGGATACTGTCCATTGTGTTGTCTCAGATGGGGTGCTTGGATATGGAGAAAAGACAAGATGAAGGGAAAACACGTAGGGACAAAGAAGCTTCCAGCACACTGGGCTTAAAGAAACACCTGGACTTGGAGCAGATCTCTGCAGCCACTCAATAGATGTAGGCCACCTTTGGTTTTGAGTTCTGTGATATGATTATAAACACTTTGAATACTAACAAATCATAACTGGAGTGCGAATCCTTTTCTGATTTGTGTTTAAGCTTAAGACCTCTATCACATGGAAAACAAAGTCATACCTGAGAACAACAGATAGCAGAGGTAATGAAGATGTACTGTAGCCATTTCAAACAAAGCTGCTGTTTTTAATGGACCTTATAATAACTTTAGAGAGCTACATTGATTATTTTTTTTTCTTTTAAATATTGCCTGGAAGGGAAGAAAGCTGTTTTTTTTTTTTTTTCCCTTATAGGAAACTGTGTCCAGTCTGTATCATAGCTCCAGTTTCAAGTCAGTATTACAAAACAGACTGCAACATCTCTGGATGAATCAGCAATGAAGCCAGTCACTGCAGCAAGAAGCTGAAGTCTGAGAAACAGCATCAAAACCAAAGAGAGGTTCCAACATTTTTGGTGCATGCTGGCAAAGCACACAGTAGTTGCCCAACTGTGTTCTTCACAGGTCGTGAACATAAAGACAAAACCAAAATTATACACAGGCCTTCCTTAAGTTGATCAGCTCACTCTATGAGAAGCAGTAGAAAACAGCTTACAGGAATAAGTTCAAGTCCCCAGAATTCAGACAAGGAACTTGATGGGCAGCCTCCAAAAGGACAAAAAAAGTGATTTATATTTTGAAACCAGCTCCTGAGACATATTGAAGATTTTTTTATTTTATTTTATTTTTTAGTCCTTTGCAGAAGTCACTGCAAGGAGAATATTCTCACACTGTTGCTGAAACGTGTGAAAACAGAGATTGTTAAAACTCACACTGAGCAAGTACATGTGATTAGCAGTAAAGACTTAACTCTTGGGGTATTTTCCAAGCACTTTACAAAACAGCACACTCCTTCTGCATGCCCCTATTCTACAAACACTCTTGTTGCTATGATGCTCAGCAACTGAAGACTCCATACTTCTATCACACCAAGAGCAGGTATTTCTTATATACTAGTGGCAATAATTTTTATATTAATGATTTCTCACATAGTATTGAGCATCTGAAGAAATTTAACTGCTGTTGAGAGAAGTACTGAACTCTTCTTTGAAGCATTCAGTGGTTTTCAAAATACAGGGAGGAAGTCCATAAGCTCACTTCCTACTCCCTTGTCGCACAACAGTCTCTTAGGACAAGGTTGTAGAATTGAGATGACTGCTCATCATGGAAAGGGGAGTAAACCTTGGTAGGGCACAGAGGACACAGCAACTCTACTCCACTGAACAGGATGGAGAATGGCACTGATGTGGTCTGATCTTGTCTTTGGTCACCCTCACCATGTGTTTCTTTTTGCGGGGGGAAAGAGAAAAGGAGTGGAAACTTGCTCTTCAGGTACATAGCCCAGTATCTGTGATACTTGCTATGTTCGCAGTCCTATGTCACAGCCTCAAAGTCTTCACCTTAATTTCTCTAAAGAAGTTGAACGAATTTAACATTTCAAACACAGATCACATGGCTATATTGTCCCTGGTAACTTTTAGAATTACCATCTATTCATATGCTTTCCTGATTTAAGTCAAAATAGTAAATAAAGTTAATTTCAGACAGTCCCTGGAAAGATCACCATACAATTAAATCTAGACATGGGCAATTAACAACCATTTGTCTCAAGCAGACCTAGACTAGGTGAACACAACACTTATGTTGCTTGGTACAGTAACTACAGTAAACAAACCCTTCCCATCTGATCTTTCAGAAGATGTCTATCTATTTACACTACAGAAATGTTACTGACACAGCACTTGTGCTTTAGTATAATTTTACTTCAGGTTCCTCTGCTCAAGAAAAACTCGGGCAGAGGAGCATGATGTGGAAAGTTTAACAGAGAAAACATCATTTTTACCAAATGTTTATGAACCTTATCTACTTAGTTCAGGTATCTATAGGAAAGACCAACCTACTAAAGCACAGAGCACCAGAAACCTCCCCTCTAAACACCACTTCTTGAAAAATCATACCATTCTGTGGCAGGAGAGTAGAATGTGCTATTCTAGGAGATCAGTCCTACATACCCCACTGCACCTCTGTCATTAAAATAAGGCAATTTTTTCTTTCATTGAGTTCATGCCACCCACTTGTTCACCTCAATTTAATGCCATCAGCAAAAGCCCTGAGAAAGCTAAACTACTCAGAACTGTTTGTAAATTGCATAGATACTATTTACCAACTACCTTTATTACATTTGCCATGCATCTTTCAATATTACAGGAGAATAACCTGCTAATACACTGCAGACCGAATGCATGGGAAAAAAGACAAAGAAAAATCCACAAGTGACATCTATCATTTAGGTATGATTTCTCCTCGTGTAAAGCTAACAGAATCATAAGCTGCTATTGACACTGAGCCAGCTGAAAATGTGAACTGCAGCAAGGGATATAATGCAGATAAATGTCCCTTTTTTGTGCTTTAAAGAGCTCCATAGGCTCTTTCTCCTAAATCCTCTCATTGATTACACTGTCTAGTAGAATTCAACATTTCTGCAGAGGCTAAATCTTCCTCGTTGCATATTGAACTTGCTTTCCCCTTCCACAGCCCCATCAGCTTTCAGAGAAAGTGGTTATTCTGTCGCAAAATATGGAACCTACATCCAAACACACACTCTGGACTATAACAAAATGGCAACAGGCTACCAGTCGTACCTACACTTAGACTAACAGGAATTCGTTCAAACTTCTCATAACTCAAATATGCTTTTTTATAAAGCAGTACATTGATTACAGTTACTTTTACCATCTCCTTCTATGGGTAGATTTGCTGCTATTTTAAGATCTAGTTGTACAATTACATCTCCTGACACAGTGAATTCATCATCATCATTTAGTCTTCTTTTAGTCATACACATTACAGGAAGATACAGTATTTGCTAGGCTTCATTTGTATAAAACTTGAGATTTTTGGCACAGTAGTTTAGATGCAATTTCTAAGAGCAACAACATCACTGGGAGAAAACATTCCTCCACCCTCAAACTCATTTTTAAATGGAGACAAGTGCAATGCCATGTACATATGCATGTCCATATGCAGAGCCTTCTCCATGTTGCTCTCCCTTGTGGAAAGAAGTGATGACAACTTTTACAAGCAGCAGTGCCTAGTTGAGATCTGAGCTGTGGACACTATGATACTCTCAGTTATGAACAGACTTCGCTGAAGTGAATGTCAGTATTTCAGCTATTTCTGTAGCACAGGGCTTTCTCTCTCTCATGAGCACTGGAGCAGCAACTCTTCAGTGAACAGTGATTTCTGAGGAACCGATTTATTAAGTACTGCTGAAGGAATACGGTGGAGACATGGGTGTGCAGTGCTCCGTTTTAACAGTCATTTGAAATGAGTATGAACAGACAGCATTACAAATCAGCTGGCTGTATCTCAACTGAAGAATTATTCAGTGTGTTGTGATTTCTGGAAAGTTGCATTTACTTCAATGGACAGATAACTGCCCTAAAGCAAAAAGAGGACATAAGAAGCAGGGAAAGGAGAGCCTCTGTAGCCTAGCATCTATCTTGTCAATTGGGAGTGGGAATGATGTTGGTTTTGTTCTTTTAAAAGTATTTGAAGCAATCAAATACTGCTCAATTTAGTACCAACCAGTGCTTGCTAGTGCCATCTCTTCTCTACTGCACACAGCAGTACTCTTTAGCCTGCAAGTTTCAAGGTCACACCATATTAAACTTACAAATGCATTGGTGCAAAGAAGGTAACAGATGTTGTTAACAACAGTGACACATCTACCTGACGTAATCCATCTTTTCATTTATTATATCATATTCAAATCCAAATGATTTTTTAATTAATTGTGACACAAACCAGCTTATAAACCTACACATTTCTCAGGGAAAAATTATTCTCATCAGTGAGTTGCTTAGAAATCTGATAACAACTGAAGCAAGTACTGTCATTTGACACAAAAAGGAATCCAAGACACAGAAATTATAAAATCTCCAACCTTAAAATAGATAGAAGGTGTGCTTGTACTGTACAGCTGCCTGGGATCTGGACAGTACACACAACTTTGTGTTAGAGGGTCCACAGCGCAAGTTCAGTACAGTGCATCTGAACACTAGCTGGTTACAACATAGTCCCTTTCTTGAGTAGCCATGGTTTAAATGAAAATTTATGTAAATTTCAATGTAAATATGTTAATATACGTTCAATATTTCCTTCTTCTGTACTTTACATGCCCCTGGTGGTACAAGTAAATCTAACTAAACCCATCTTCAGTTTTTTGGCATTGTGAGGTAAGGGACTGTATGAATTTAGATCAATGATAAGCAATCGTTCTTGAAGTGAAGCAAATCAATTTCAATAATTACAGCTCACAGGACCTGGTAAAATCACCCTGTCCCTTTTGAGTGTACTTGATAAAGTTTTACTTCTGTTTTCACTTTAAAATAAATTGTTTTGATTATATACATTTGCTTTTTCCCCCCTTTATTAAGTGAGTTGTAACTATCTAGAAATTATTGCATCTTGAAACTAGAAAAACACAAGACAGCAGATCCCTACCTGGGTATCCCCATTCCTCTTCAGAATAGTAAAAAATTACTTCTGTTTTGATTTGGATGTTCAAGAAATTAAATTAGAACTTTGTTCCACAGGAAGCGAGGCAGCTGGTCAGGGGGAGACTTTTTGCATATGCGGCTTGTTTGATTCCCAAAGCATTCAAAAGGTTTCCTTGCCCAGGAGGTCTGAGATGAAAGATAACTTTCATAAAGATGTACATTTAATCTCAAAGTACTGTGGATGAGAAGTGCCACAGTAAAAAGTAGTAAAAAGAGTTTCCTGCTTTTAACCTGGAAAAGACAAAATCCCACTCAGTCTCCAAAAAGTGAGGTTACCTATTTTTTGCTTAGATTATGAGTTTTGGTGCAACGTTTGCAGTGACTTCTGTATCCCAGAACTCACTTCTGGGCTCTTGTTTGGGGAAAGAATTCCTCCAGCAAATCCCAAAGGATGGAGGGGAAAAAAGTAGCAAAATTTTGACTAAACAGAAAACACTGAACTTTGCAAGAAGCATCACAAATACGTACAATCAGTTTTGTGTTCTTAATAAATTATGGCCACTTGCCTGCTTTGCTCAGTTCCATTTCTGTCCTCTCTTCTGCCATACAGCTTTGGCTCTTTTCCCACCTACTCCCAAAACTAATGCTAACTGCCAGTGATATTTGACAGCTGAATTGCAGTTCCCAAGGGCAGGCTGGATATAAATTCAGATCCCAAATCCAACCAAAATAGTAAAAATCTTGCAGAAGTCTCACAGAAATAACTCTGGTTATTTCACTCGCTCTCTAACATCACTCTTCTCATCTTGTTGCAAATTTATGCTTACTATTACTCCACTATCAACACCATCTTTTGTAGAAGTCCTACACAATCCAGGTTCCTCAGAAGAGCATCAGTTAGCATTTTCCATATAACCTTTGGGTTGTAAGTAGAATAAACACTGCTGGAGATCTTAGGAAGTTCCTGAAGATAAGGATATGCAGAAACACCATAGAGAGGAGAAAAACAGGCGAAGTTTTGTGCTTATTATTCAGTTAGTAAAGTTGCAACCTAGACCTGCATTCTAAAAACCACAGTCCTCAGAATCCTGAAGAATCTGACTACAAACACTCTCTCCTTCCAAATCTGATGGACACAAGGATAGTACAAGAGGCTGAGGAAGGGAAACAGAATCACTCCTTTTAAGAAAGACCCACTCCAGGCAGGAAACTAGTAAAGATCTTCCTGCAGTAGCTTAGGGCATTTTTGTTACGGGTAAGTTTTCTTTGATTCATCTTTTCTGGATGGATGATACACTATACAAGCAATGCCAATGTTTTGTTTGCCTAGTATTGGGTCAAACAAACGTGCTTGCAGGGAGGCTTTATTGAAAATGTCATGTAATTAAAATGCTTGCATGACAGCACAAAGATACAAGGCTGATTACAGATTCTCACAGATCCCGCAGTTTATTCTGCCATATTAACCAACCACGAGTAGATTAAGGAATGATTGTCATATAAGAATATAGTAATCTCTATTAATAATGTAACTGTCCAAAGCTACATTTCAAAATTATTAAACAAATAGTTTAGCAAGTGCTAAGGTCTTATAGACTCAGAAAATTACCCAGTTCATCCAGATAGACCAGTTTACTTTTGAAATATCAAACAATTAGAAAAAAGTAGGATAGAAAAGGTCAATTGGATGAAATAAGTTGATTACTTAATAATTGGTAAAGGACTGAAGAATAGTTTCTTCTATTTGCTCTTTTGAGCCTGGGCTGGACAGTTCAACTATTTGGGCTAGTACATTACTTGTCCATCACATAAATCTTTAAAGAATTTTGGCTGTTATTAAATTTCAGCTCCCATTTCTCAACATTTTCCTCTCTGTCATTGCAATTTTTACTATATGAAAGTAGTAAAGGCCATAACAACAGAACGAAGCTTTGCAGACTCATTCTTTCTGATCGCACTTTAGGTCATCATTTGAAGGCTGTTTTCCATAAATACCTTGAACTCGTTCCCAAAGCATCTCCTCTCTTTTAAACTCATTGGAATTACTGAACTTTAAAGGAATGTAATCTGGGATGATCTAACTTTTAACTGAAAAGCTATCACTTCTTATTGAATGCAGACACTGCCTCTTGAACGTGAAGAGTTCCTTTGTTTTTGGTATCTACTGCAAACGGAATCCATTACAAATAATATGAGTACTGCACTGAACTAACTATTAGAAATAGGTAAGTTGTAGCCTAAAAATGGTATCACGTTTTTCATTAATGATTTTTCAGAAGAGGAGGAGGATGAATTATAAATAGAATGCACTATAAACATAATGGCAAATCATGAAATCCTTGCTTAGTTTCTATTCAGGAAAAACATTCGATGTAAGTAAGACTTATGATCAAGTATGGACAGAATGAAACCCAAGTGAAACTTCTGAACTGAACTAAACACTGATTTTCATTTTGAAAAGTACTGAAAATATCAACCTTCCATCTCTAAGATGTCTGTCACTGCGTTGCCAACAACACTGATGCTCTGCAAAGCCTAGAGCACAGTTAGTGGTATTAAACCAAGCCCACACTTTTCTTCAGAGAGCACTCAGTTTCAGCAAAGAGATTGAGAACTGCAGAACACGGCAAGAAGCAGATTCCTATCCATGAATCCTGTAAAAGTTTTGATAGAATTCCAGATATAAATAGGAAAAAAAACCCAACAAATCTGCTTTATATCTGATTCAGGTCATGTTAGTAAGTTAGTAATTTTGTATGGGAATCTTGAACGGTCTCTCCCTCTTCTGTGAGTGGAAGGATTACTTCTTTCAAGTGTACGTGCATGGCACCTTTGAAGAATGCTACATTCACTTGAAAAAGTAGTTCTAGAAACAATGTCTTGTGTAGTACTTTGCTACTTGTCAAGTTGCTTTAAGAGTAGAGGAGGAGAGCTGAAGCAGATAGGAACAGTTTCCTAGTACATTTACTTTTGATTAAAGACAATATTACTCCATTCCACGTGGTAGGTGAAAAATTCTGCTTTATTAACAGTCTATGGCACCCTAATGAACTCTGGCAGAACACAGAAGGAAAAGCAGGTCCCTGCTGAATTGTCTGGAGGAGCCAGAGCGAACCAATGAAAAAACATGGGCAAGATGTTAACAGGAGAGCTCCGGCAAAATCCTGACTACAAAGAAAAATGAAAAGCTTATTCTAAGGGGAAAAAGTTTTCTATTATTAATAATAACAGGACGCTTTCAGTGTAGGCTTATCAAGCATGGGTTTTCTGCACCATTTGAGTCAGATACCATTGTCTATTACTATAAACATAGTGTCACCAGTTAGTTTTGCCTAAGTAGCCCCCACTGGCTTGTTTAAACTGGAGCATTCCTTTTTAAAGACTCATTTCTTTTCTAGTTGCTTTGCATGCAGTGCGAAACAGTGCACACTCTGCTAAAACATAGAGCTGCACAGGAGGAGGCCAACTGCATAATAATTCTTGAAAAGACTGACAATAGCTGGAATTAAATCATGCTTTCATTCTTCTTATGTGTTTCAATCTGATTTGTCTTAATTGCATGTCTGCAACATGTTAATTATCAGGGCTTGACACTGTACAGGTGCTATCTGGTAGGAGAGTGATTTGCCTAGAAGAGTGGAATCTTCTAAATAACTCATGCACGCAAATGTTTGGCAACAAATTAGATTTGCAAATAAGCAAATTTTACTGCATTACTCACAAATGCAGAATTTCTAAAAATGACCACCAGAAATCACTGCATCTTGGATATCCTTTCATTTATCTAGTGGTCCTACAAAATAACTAAAGAAAACCTACGCTACACGAAATCTACCCAAAAGCCAAATGAATACACTTTAACACACAAAATCCACACAGGAAGCTCAGGGCTGAGCTGAGACTGTGCTGCATTAGAGTATTATCATTAGCCTATAATGGGAGTGAGACCACACATTGAAAGCAGCACCAGGATTTCTCTGAAGCCACTTGCACCAGCTCTGAGTTTGGCCCACTAGGTTCCAGAATGCACCAAGGAGGTGACAGGAACAAATTTTAACTACTAAAAATAACATACTCATACATTCCTCAAGTAATCAGAAATTAGACTAAAATGTAATTAAAAAAAAAAAAAAAACAAAAACAAAAAAGTGAGGTGACTTGACACCAATGTGTCTTTGAAATACCTTTAGGTAATAAAATGGGCTTCCCTTGATACTTCTATGAATTGTCACTTTCACCCAGATCTCAGAAGGTGTTGACAACACTAAGCTTCAAACAAACTCCAGAGGAAATGCTCTGTACCTCCTCCCTGGATGAGTTCTTTTTGGAGTGGGTGTGCTAGGCAGTTTGGCAGAAAGTGTACTAGACAAACACTTCGGGAGAAGCAGCTGAACGGGTTTTCACTGAACTGCTGTACCCACTTAGATTTGTGCTTCTGCTAATAACAACCCCTACCAGCTCCAACCCTAAAGAGCTGAGATGCAAAAGACAACATGAATAATTCCGTGTGCACGAGGTCCTGAACTCACCTTTCCTTTCATAAAGAGACAAGTAATGCACCCCAGGTATAAAGTTTTAGTCTAGCAGGGCTTAATCGTTCTTTCTCTTTCAGCGCTTTGTTACCAAGTGCTGTGTAGGTGTGAAAAGCCTTATTACCATGTAATTTTGTTAGGATCAGACTTCCAACTACCTGCTTTGCTTCATATTCATATACACGGAACTATCAAAATCTGTTTTATTTCCTAACAATAGCCAATTTTGCTATAATTATTTTAAAAGAGCAAATTTAAGGAATAGTGCCCTGGTTAATTCACATATGGCACCTATCCACACACAAATAAAATACCTTATTATTTATTACCTTTCTCATAATGAACTTTGCAATAAACAACTGAAAAACTAATTTGTTTTTTGACAATGCTGAACCTTTGAATAGAGAAAAATCACAGAGTTGAACACAGAGTGCAGTCCTGTGTGGTAAGTGGTCTCCATAGCAACCAATAGATTTTATGCTAAGTCTGGCCTTTAAAAACATTTCACGTTTACCACCGAGAAAAAGATGGCCTTGATTTAAAAAATGATACAACAAGTATCTTGAATGTGCATGCTTCCCCTTCTCTCTTGCAAATGAAATTAACAGGCGCCCCTTTAACACTAAATCCTCTCAGCGTTGTGTGTCATCACTGACGTATGTGTGGGCCTGCTTTAGGCTTGGAATTGCTTTTTTTTCTTGCATATCATTGCAAGACATGAAGCCCTTTCCCCCCATTTTCCCCTCCTTGTTTTTCTCTATCCTGAACAAAAATAGATCTTCAAGCTCTTATCTCAGTCAGTGATCACGGTGACAGTGAAAATATTATTGCGTGCTTATCTACAGCAGTTTCAATCATACAAGCCTATAATAACTTGCAATAATGGAAGAAGTAGTAACTATAGCTGTAACGCCTGCTGCAGCCTAACTTGCTTTCACTCCACATTCAAGTAACTCCCTAAAAGGGAGTGCATTTTTAGTAGAGAAAGATTCCAACTTAAGAATACGCGTATATATTTATTGACAACAATACGCTATAAAGAGTTATATGATTATAATCATTAGCACTGAATGAGAATTTTGTTTGCAGCGCTAGAATTTGAATAACAGGGCATAAGGGTAGATGGACAGAATTATAACTAAATTAATCATTATATTTTTAATTCTTGTTACCTGACAATGTAGGCTACATGCCTTTAACGTTTAATTCAAAGCAGAGCTTCCATGCTTAGGTTATTCCTCTCGGCATGGGTGTGGGATGCCTGCTTTTGGTTGATTAGGAATGCAGCCTTGAGAGCTCTGGATGAGTAGGAGGGGAAGATACAGAGACCATCTGTTGCTATTCCTGTAAAGGTAATTTCAACATGCATTCAGTCATCATCGTGACAGTAACAGCACTTCATACATAGCCTTTCACATCATCAAATGTTTGGTCTTTGCATTCCATTCTATCTCAAATGCAGCATAAGCATCACTTTCCCACCAAGCTGAATGCTTCCTCCATAATTTCCTTTGTCCAACGTATACTTTACTGTCCCCATAACTTCAGAAAGGTCCTCTGTAAAGCCTCAGTGAAGAAGGAGGCAAACAGTCAAGTTTCTGTTTGCCAAGAAACAAAACAATGTAACAGAATTTATTACCCTTTGTGCTCCTTTCTCCTACGTGCTATTGGACTTCAGTTTCTCCAAAGGTGATCATCAATGCAGCAACAAAAATTAGTTCCCACTGTGAATGAAACAGGCAGCAAAACAGAAGCTAAAAGCTTCTGTATGAAGAATCATAATCCCCAGTGCATCTCTAGGGAAGATAGAAGTTTGTCCCCTGTAGAAAATAAACGTGCTATGAACAAATCTAGCAATGATACAGACAGCATAGCTGGAACAGCACCAGAGAATTCTCAGGTACCATGGTAGGAAAGGCAGGGTAAACACTCCCTGTCACTCATTTTTTGCATCAGGATACACTAACCACACTGCACCACAGAAAGGACTAACTAATCACAACAATAATGCACTATGTATGTCGAAGAAATCTTGCTTATGGTGAATGTTGTAGCATTAATGTTATCATCACCACTGCCACCCCCTCCCATCTTCATTTATTCCACACAGATGGAGGAACACCGTGCCAGAGTTATGATTAGCATAGGGTTGGAGTTATCAGAAACAACTGAGCAGTTCCTGACAGACCACTTTCCTCTTCTTATTTAGAAGGGAAATCAGAAATACATGTACTGCAACTTCACTGCATAAGGATGAAAGATGCAAGCAGAATGCTCCAAGGGAGGGTCCTATCTGTCAAATGTTTCCCTTGATCCCTTATCAGCAGACACATCTCCACAGAACTATCCACCACCACAGTGAGCCCTAAGCCCTCTTTCCCAGCCCAAGCAGCATCACAATTTCCCTTGGAATTGTGCTCTCACTGCTTGCCTTTGTGCTCTGATTTGAAGGCAAAGAGCGAGAATCAGCCAGTATAAATACTAAGGGATGCAGCAGCATTTCTAATGAGTTAACAGACAAACCTTGGGATACCATGGCAAAAAGATATCTTAATGGATGCAAAACAAAGGATACAGATGATTGTACAGTACAGCATACCCCCCCCAACCTCTTTCCTTCATGTCCTCCTAAAAACTCATTTGTACCATTTTTTTTTTTTTTTTTTAAATGCTTACTCTCTTACCACCACATACATTTTCAGCAACTCTATTTGGATTGCACAGACCTTTAAGTTTCCTCAGTTCTCCAGGAGGAAAAGTTCCACATGGCCAATTTTAAGACAGAAGAGAACTACTGTGTTCCAAGTGAAATATTTACTCTTGCTCTGTGCTATTTACAGTGCAAGAAAAGACATACATACCAATCTGAAGTCTTCCTCTACAGCAGGGGTTTCTAATACTGACTCATAGCTAATCTACTGAGTAAGTCTGGTGGTATGTGTTTGGGTAAAGAGTGAAATGGTTAAAACACCAGACACATTCACAAGTCAGCTACAATGACCTTTTTTCTTGTTCCTAAATGGAGATGCAATGAGATCTTTTCTCAGGAGTGGCAGCATACTGATCATATTTGCAAGTGGCAAACTTGTAATTTAATACCTATCAAATATCCCAGCTTCCACAGTTAATTACAATATAATATTCACTGCCTTCAGAGAAAAAAATGTCAACATAAATTTGAACTGGGGGGTGAGAGGGAGGAAAACAGAAGGTGCAGCCACTAAACATCAAAACCTACACACTATGCAGGCAAGACTAAAGGTCCACCAGCTGTTGCCCAAAAAAAATAGTCAGAACTATTTTTGATAAATATTATAAAAGCTTATCAATGGAGCCAACTTAGAGGTTCTGTTTTTTAATGCCACTGCCTTTTCCAAACACAGAAAATGTGGCTGTTCTAACAAAAACCAGTTGATTGTTTTACATAATGAAATATTCTTCATTTCTAGTCCTTATTTCCCTATTAACTTTTACACATAAACTGTTTTAACATAGAAGTGTCAGGAATCTGAAAATAATGCCTAGTGACAGCTCTAGGATTAAGCTCTTTTCAATTAGTGAGAATGGCTAACTTGGACTGTAAATGGCTTTTAAAGAGCAAAGCATATACTGTAAGCCCTCCCAGTGCCTCCAACAAACTGACATCAACAAGGCATCTGGGACAAGCGTATGCTAGTAATTCATCTTAATTATTTGTCAGCAAAGCTGTCCTAATAGGATGTGCCTTTCATTTTGATTAAAATGACCCTCTGAAATGTGGTCCTCATAGAAAGTTGACAAGCAGAGGTAAATTTTGAACTGTCTAGCGCTTCTAATTTTGTCTCTGGAAACTGAAAGTGCTGCTAAATACTCTTACGTAACTACTCCCTCTGATTACCTCTCTCTGCTTAGCTTCCACATCATGAAGAACCTGTTCGTACCTCTTTGGCAATCAACAATGATAACAGTCACCTTTGGTCCATGTGACATTCTTTTTGGTTTTAATTTTCTGCCTCCTTAGCATGATTTGTACTACTACTTGAGTGCATCAGTAATTCAATACTGTAGTTAAATGAACTACTCTGGTTAAATCAACTATTTTTTTAAGAAAAAAGACTCCAAAACATAGCCACGTATATGACCAACACTTCTCATGCCATCTGGAAGGTTTTAATGTTTTGATTTTTTTTTTAAAGGTATGAGCTGATGGGTACATCATATTGTCCCAATAATCGGATACATTACATTCTTTAAAAATAGATTTTGATCATGCTGCCATAACATGATATTTCTTTTAGGAACCTCATTTTTAATATGTCCTAGGACCTATCATCCTGAATTGGTAACATAAACAAAACTGACATTTATTGTAAGGCTGTAACATCACAGATTTGATATTACAGTTGTCAATATAGCCTTTCAGAAGCCTTTTAACTGAAATTAGACCTTAACACATTTCACTTTATGATTCCAGTTACATATGAAATGCAATTTCAATATTCCTATTCTAGATGAAGTTGTGTGTACAATTAGCAAACACTGATAGTATCTTTAGGGACTAGTGTTGGGTATAGGATAGACCAAAAGGTGCAACGAGGAAAGATGGCCGGCTTGGAAAGGTAGCTGGGGAAAGGAAACACTGCCAGTAGGCTGTCAGTAGGAAGACAATAACCAAGCAAATAATAAGACTAGCTGGAAAATCTGCAAAAAAAAAAAAAAAAAAAAAGACCCCAAAACAAAAAAACAAATCAAAACCAAACCCAAACAATTTATTGCTTTTCAACTACCTCTCACAAACTCTTATGGAGAAAAAATAGGTTGTAACATTCCAGCTAGCTCAAATGAAAAAAAAAAAACCAGGAACAAGATATACAAGTATTTTTGAAGGAGTAATGCAAACTTCTCCCTCCACAGTTTTGGAAAGGGTAACTGGAAATTTCACTCATGCCTTGCTTAATGGGAGAGTTTGGGGATGCTCCAAGACAATGTGATATAGCGCATAACATCTGTTTAGTCTGAGCATAAACATGCTGTATTCCCTTTTTTCCACCCTTATAATCCCATACCCATATAATCCCTGTCAGCATCAGCCTTAAAAAATAATAATGATGAGACAAAACATTATCCCACAGATTTTAATTTACTGTCTTGGCACATGGAGGCTAATGATTAATAAGGCTTTGAATACTAATTCAATACTAGGAATGTGGAAATATGGGAGAGAAAAAGAGATGAAACAAGAAAGCTCAGGTATCAGCCTTAGTAGGATTTGCCTTCCTAGATTGATCACTTTAAGCCAGCTTGAACCATGTATTCCCCTCCTTCCTATTTCTCTGATAAAAACTTGAGTTTTTCTCTCTACTATGCAAGACAATTCCTTGAACATCATTTCATCTTTGAGTCAATCAGAGAGAAATAGTCCATGTGTATCAAATACAAGAAGTCCCAGGTTCCCCAACTCCATACTACATAATGACAGAATCAGGCTTTGTACACCTCAATCTTATACTACAAAAGTAATATGATGCCATTCTTCCACAGTGTAGCTTCCCTAGTAAAGAACTGGACTCTCAGGCTGTAGTTCTACATAACTACGCAGCACAAAATGGGATCACTGCCAAAAAGGAAAGGAAGAAATATTTCCTTCCTTCTCCTCCACCCTTACCTTCTTGCTCCAGCCTCCATTCTGCTCCTTCCCTTGTGGTCAGCCTTTCAGTATCTGAGCTGAAATATGGAGGGGAGGAAAGAAGCAGTTATAAGGACGACCAAGGGTGTTCAGCACCTTTTAGTCAGAGATGTACCAACGAAAGGAAAAAGCTGGGAACACACAGCCAAGGTGAAAGCAGAAGTGGGACCACAACCTGCCATAGGAACACACAAAAACTGCACCAAGGAGAAAGTAAGCACATGAAGAATCAAGCAGAAAAGGGCATATACCTTCTTTTTCTGTGTGTTTTTAATAAAGGCAGCAGACTGATAATAGGATGGGTTTTCATATCTGTTTGCACTCTTCCAGTTCTGAATGAGTGCTAGGAACAGATTTTGGATGAATATGTACAGTGTTCAATAAAAATACCCCTGCAAGGGTTCTACTTATTTTGCCTGGCCTAGGATATCAAAACCCATCCTGAATACCACGTGGTATGTTCCTTGTCATAAATCACACCCAAACACTTGGAGCAGTAAATCAATACCGTTCCTATCTTCTGCAAAAGGAACAGGAGGCTTACATAACCTGCAGAGCAAAAGGGGAAACCTGCCAGCCTGCTCTAAACAAGACTCCCAAACACCAGACTCACAATCCCCGGATATTTCTTCACTCAGTAGGGAGGAAAAAAAGTATAAAGGAAAAAGAAAAAAAGAAGTGAGCTACTACTGCTATTGACACTTCCCCTCTCCATAGAAATTGTGTTTGTGGTGTTTAACTATCATAGCACTGGCATCAACATTCCTGTTCATCAAAGAAAAAGGCAGGCTGTAGACAGAAGTAGACCACCGAAGGGGCAAGGCAGAAGCCAAGCATGTCCTGCTCCAAAAGGCAAAAAGGGAACGAAAAATGTCACTGAGTCTTTCCACCTTCACAGATAAATTAATGTTCTTCTTCTTGGTGTCACAATCATTCTGTAGAAGTCAAAAATCAACAATGAGGGAATAGGCAAAGCAGCAGGATTGACATTCTCTGAAGTACTCAGTCTTTCAGGACTCTTGCCAGTAAGTTAAATAGAATTGTGTGAATTTGTTTTTCATGAGGTTAAAATAAAAAATTAATACTAATAATAAAAAAAGCCACCCACAGGTGATATTTAGCTACACCAAGGCTTTTTTCAATTTAATTTCAATTTCGTCAAATTGCTTAGGGGGAAAAAGCACCTTAAAAAAACCCATAAAAGCCCAACTGTTTTGATAACATTTTCTAAATGCATTCTTTATTACTAATCATATTGACTTGTTTGGAATTTTTCTTCACTTTTATGAAAGATGACCTTCAAATATTAAAAATTGGTCAAAGGATAAGTAGAACAATTTAGTAAAAGGCTCATTTAACCCCCCAAATAAAGGGAGATTGATTTAAAATTGCCAAAGAGATTAAATATTCATCATTATCCCAGCTCCAGCACCAGCAGGCTGACAAAATTTCGTTCTACCTTTCTACCGCAGAACAGCTGAGGAACATTAATCTCTGAATTGTGTTAGCAAGAAGGTGGTTGGTCCCCCACACCAAAAGTACAGGACCAAAAATGTCCTTTATATTTGAGAGGCTGAATCCTAGGAGAAATATTAACTCTGAGAGCATAGCATGTGAGGGTAGAGACGATTCATCTTTACTTTGGAACAAAGCAGGTGAAGTACTAAGAGGACAGGAAAACCTTTTCATCAAATAGAATGAGCCACACTGGAGTCTGGAAATCAGTTTTCTGGTTTTGGCTCTACCATTCATGCACCCTTGGAATTTGGGAAAGTTCTTTGAATTTCTGTTTGCTTCCATTTTCCCCCTTCCTCCTCCCTTCCCCTCCCCCCCTTTTTTTAAAAAAAAAGATGATCCGTCTTTGAAAAAACGATTCAAATTGTAGAGATGAAAAACTCAGATATTAGAAGATTTTCTGCATTTTGCCTAAGTTCAAGAGTCTTAAAACCTTCTGTAATTCACAGTTAAGTGAATTATCCTGAAACATAAAAGTCTTTGGATAAAAACATTTGCATTTAGATACATTTAACCTTACATTAAAACCAAAAGATGAATAATACTTTAATACTCTTGTCATATTTATTAGCTCTACTCAAGGTGAGGAAAAGCTCTTGGGAACAGCTGTGCCAGACATTCTTCCCCTTCCCCCATACACTATTTTTTCCCTTCTTAAACTGCAGGAGTTCAGTTCTAGCACTATTTTTTTCATACTAGGTTTTTTCCCTCCTGGCACAAAAATCAGAATGCAGCAAAGACATAAGGGATGAAGGATAAAAGAAATAAGACTGACTACTAAATTAACTGTATACAGAGTGAAAGAGTGACAAAACTGGCTGCTCAGAGATATGTTCTGACCTATTCTGCCATGAACCTCTACATCATTTTAACCCAAGCTCTCCCAGAGCTCAGGCTAATTATCGCTTCCATTTATGTTCACAGAATCATCTAGGTTGGAAGGGACCTCTTGAGAGCATCTAGTCCAACCCCATTGCTCAAGCAGGGTCAGCTAGAGCAGGGCACTCAGGGAGATGTCCAGCCGAGTTTTGAATGTCAAGAAGGCTGGAGACTTCACAGTCCCTCTGGGCAACCTGTTTCAGTGTTTAACCACCCATACAGCAGAAAAGTGTTTTCTTGTGCCCATTGGCACTTGTATCACTGGGCACCGCAGAGAAGAGTCTGGCTCCCTCATCTGTATCCCCTCCCATTAAGCATTTCTATATCTTGATGAGATACCCTCAGGCCTTCTGTCCCCCAGGCTAAACAGTTGTGGCTTTCTCAGGCTCTCCTTATAGTAGAGATGCTCCAGTCCCTTATCATCTTGGCTCAAGGCCCTTCTCTGCAGAGCTCCCTACCAGTCAGTCAGCACCCAGCATATACTGGTGGCTGGGGTTGTTCCTCCTCAGATGTAGGACAGAGCAAGTGGATAATGCTACCACACCACTGTGGCACACTAACGGCAGCATTTGTATAAGCGATTCCACCAGCTCCAGGAATCCACCAAAGAAAGAAGGCTCAGTCCGAGCCTACTGCTGCAGTATTACACCAGTTATCAGTACTAAACTCTTTTTGCACTAGTGAAACCAACTATTTTTGTGATTTCAACATCCAGACAAGTGTTTTTTTAGGAATTACATTTGTTTGTTGATGCAGCAAATGAGAATACTTGGAACTGAAATCCACATTCCCATACTGCTGAATATCCATGTACAGGATATTGGTGATGCAACATCTCGTATTTCTGCTGAGGCAGACATGAGCTGTACAGATAATGGTCAGAAGCTTAATGGCAAGCCTGCATATCTTTTCAACACTGTATCATAAAATGCATTGAGAAACAATCTATAAACAATACACAGACATACAAGTTAACTTTATTTCCCTTCACAGATTTCAGAAAACACGCTGAAAGAAGCAGTCTACATGTTCCATAATATTTAACTGAATCTTTGCAAAAGCTGTATGAATGTCAGTACAACAGAAGAGAAGGAAAGTCCCAGTAAAAGAAACAATTATGAGATTATACAACACTGACTTACTGCTGAGCAACAGTTCTATTTAGGAAAAGGGGGCAGAAGTACTGAGGAGAAACATGAAGAGAGGAAAAAGGGGAACCAAAATGAGAAAAAACCTGGGGTGGGAGACAGATGAATGGAACATGTCACCAGCATGGGAAAGGAGCAAGGACAACTCAGCAGCAGCACAGACTGTCTTTTGCGGCTGTGGTCCGCCCCCGTTTTCTACCTCACTTACTTTCCGCAATACCTTTGTAACAGCTTTTTCCTTTTCTTCTACAGCTCAGTGATGACAATTGCAGAGTAGTGCTAAGACAACATCTACACCAAAATACTCCATTACCTTTTTTTTCTTGAGAAATGCAGCTCTGCAAGATTTTCCCCAAGCAGATGAGGACAGCATACCACTTTTTGAATGAAGCATTGCCTACCTGTAGCCTAAATACTCCTTATTCTTACCTTGCTTTTCCCTTCTGTTCTCACTATTAGAGATGCTCACAGTTTCATAGCATGAATCCCATTTGTAAAGTGATTTTTCTGGGGTCCCATTCCTGACTGCTCAGAGCATACAGTCTTCCACTGAGAATTTTTCTGACCAACAGTGTACTAACATCCATGATGACTAATTTGTATGTTTGTATCAGTACCGTAATCAATGTTAAACCACAGCCCATAGTTTTACTACTGTTATTGCCAATCCAGCCAGTAGTCTGGAGTACTATCTTCCATCACAGAATGTCGTCTGCCTCTCATCTATTACCAGAAATTACTAGTAATTGAATGTTTAATGCTTTCTATCAAGATGTGTTATTGAATGCTGATCACCCTCAGGCTTTCCTCAGGCTGCTCCTCACCTTCCCTACCTCCTTCCCTCCACCTCCTTTGATGGAAAGTACAGCTTCCTCAGACCTGTTGGCACAATTGTACCTTCAGTCACTTCCCAACCTGGCTGTTCAAGAAATAGTTGGGTTAGCTTGGACATACTGTAAAAGAGATTTTATATTCTGAACAATTTTGACAGAATAACATTGGAGAACATTTACCTGTTCAGGCATGGATGCTGATCAGACAATGCTGAATCTTCTTAACCTGCCCTGAATTCAGTAAGATCATCATGTCTAACTGCAGTTTCACTACCACCAGTAGCCTCCTACATGAACTCCTCCTTGCCATCTGTCAGACAAGATGAGAAAAAAGATGACTTTTCTAGCAGGTATTTCTGTATGACAGAAAATGTGCATTTAACTTCTGCATCCCTGTTAAAGGCCCAGGTTCCCAATGAAACCAGTATAGCTCCCACTCCTAGGAGAACTGACAAAACATTCTTCGTATAGTGAGGCTAACTTCAGCATCTCATTTGCACATCCAGACTCAGTATAAGGATTCCCAACAAC